>NW_028288774.1:14667133-15934267 GCF_059628265.1 Tinamus guttatus | reverse complement strand
CATTTTCTGTGTGTTCTTCTGATTGGCCTTTGGGCAGATGCAGGATATCAGATGCAATGCATTACTATCCTACTTTCTTTACTTACCTCAGGTTTTGCAGAGTTTCCTTGTAGGTCGCAAGATTATCCAACTGTTGAGACTTGCTAATTGAGGGAAAGTGCAATACAAGTGGGGAACATGCTGTCATCAAAAGGGAAGCAGAGACCTTACGAACACAAATGAACAGTTTGGTACCTGTGCAGGTTTCATGTGTGGCAATATTCCTCCTTCCCACTCTTTCAGAACTTAGGGGAACCTAAAATTGGGGCTGCGGATATATGAGGAATGCAGAATCAGTTATGGAATCTGCATTTGGGAAATATCTTGAGCAATTCTGGCTAATAGAATTATCTGGCTAGTTTACAGGCATGCTCTGTTCAAGAGAGTGATTTTCAAGGATTTGGGTATTTTATTTATTTATTTATTTTTAATCTATGAACATTATATTCTTTTATGTAGAAACTAATATTCATTCCCAGTTCTGGGCTAGCTGGCAGATTCAAATACAAATATTACTAATTGGCTGCTCATAAGCCTTTCTAGCAATTAATTCAGTTATAAATGATTCAGACCTTTCTGTAACCCAAATAAGAGGCGTTCATGGTTTATTTTTCGCAAAAATATTTCATACAAGACAAGAGTCTATAATAAGCCAACATTAGTGAGGAAAGAAAATCCCAAATCACATGGTCAGTTTGACAGGCCTCACTCTCTCTGCTGCAACATGGTAGACAGATAAAGGCTTTTTAAAAATTATTTTAGAAAAGCACACAAAAATATATTTCTCTGTCCTTAACCAGATACTCTATGGACTCTCCTGTCACTAATTCCCGAGCTGAATGAAGGCTGCTTAGGAAAAATGTGAGATTTTGATGCTGACCACATCTTCAATTAAAAAAAAAAGGAATACTGTGTGCATTTCTTCACTGCATTTCTCCCCACTGGTGAAGACACGTGATACAGGACCTTTACAATTCTGTCCATGTGGTGCCTGTGGCACTCTTTGTAAACACCAATGTATTTCACCCTGCTACTCTAGGTGGGTTTGCAAGTGATTACATTTGCTTGTATAAACTGCCCTGCGGTGCTGGTTGGCAGAGTGTTTGTTCCATCTTCCAGTTTTAAGCTGTTCTGTTTTGCTAGACAGCTGTACTGAGCTCTGTGGCATCACTGTTTTGGGGATGGTTAGGCTCTGATCCACACTGGGACTATCAGCTCCTCTTTGGTGTCTGAATGATGTTTGGCACCTGTTGTTTGGTTTCTGTACCCAATTTTCTGACATTTTTAAATCATTATTCTTTGTATTATTGTGCCATTGGTCACTATTCTTATTATTATAGTTCATAGGAACTGAATTAAAATCAGAGCCCATTAATGATGGGACTGTAATAAATAGAACTTGTTTTGCTTATAAAATTTCTAATTATTATGAGAAATTGTAGGGCTGGATGTATCCATCAGTAGCTCAGTGATGCCATAAGGCTTGGTAAAACTGAAAAGGACTGTCCTCTGTATGTTGGGAGAAAGTTTTCAGGCCAGTGAGTTTGTGAACCAGGAACCAGTGGAAGTAACACAAACGTGTGTGCTATGCTTTCATATAACACCTTCACTCCAGGACTCTGCTACCAACTCTCCCCCTTCCCAGCCCACCACCACTGCCTCCTCCCTCCTCTCCCTCCCCCCCCCCCCCCCCGACAAAAAGGCAGAGATGTCTATTTTCTTTATTTGTACTTCTTGCTGTAATATATTGGGAATTTTCTAGCACTTGTGAGACATTTTAACACAAGGGCTTGCCCACATTAGTTGTTACTTGCATTATCCTGCAACCAGTTTGCCACGGAAATGCTTGAAAAAGTCCCAGTTCCTTTATCAGGTACCTTGGAACCTGCAGGATTTCTGTTTACTTCTCTAAAAAACCTAAGTGAAGTTGAATTGTTTATGGAGGTAGTTGTTGGAGCTGAAGGGAAGAAAAATCTTAGAGCATCTGTTCCTTGCCTTATGAGGGACACTTGTGCTTGGGATGTTTTCTGGAAGGGTTACTCTGGTCTATGTACATTTTCTAGTCAACCCAGACTAGAAAACCCAGAGCACCGTGTCAGTGTCATCTTGCATCCTCAGTGTTGTTTGCCTAGCTCCTTTCTGTGCCTGGAGAAAAGCTGCTTCAAACAGGCTTAGTAATCCAAGGTGTCAAACAATATGTCCCTAAACTGTGGAGCAGTCACATAGTTGAGCTTCAGAATGTGAAGGGGTTCACCAATTTCAAAGATCTTTCCCCCACCCTTGTATCTGGAATATAAAAGATAAATAAAATAATGACTGGTAAAGTGTTAGGGACTTGCATTTGCTTGCCTGTTGTAACTATTACCTTTCCCTCAGTTGTGAATGAATGAAGTGGAAGAGGAGGCAAAGTATAGGGAAAGATTAGATGTGTTGAAGGAGACACAGACTTAATGAGGTCTCTTGCACAAGTGGTCACCTGCATACTTCCATTACTTTCATTACTTTCAGAGGTAACTTGGCAGTGGCTCAGCAGTAGGTGCAGTTAGATTTCAGTAATTTGTCTTCCTTGTCTTCCATGTGATTTTACCCATTAGATTCCCTGAGTATTGGTTCTCCATTCTTATCTCTATTTGTTTTTATCAGATTCTTCAATCTTTCATGCCATTGTTAGCTACAATTATTGTTTATTGCCTCTGGTGTACTTTTTTTTTTTTTAATAGAGCATCATACTGAATACGTAAAAATGTTTAAAAGCTTTTCAGCACAACAAACTTTCTTCAGACTTCTGTTACTTTGAACAGTTTGTATGTGTGCTTGTCCACAAGTGGTCAAAGAGATGAGATATCAAGACGAAGCTTAGTTCCAGGTTAGAGTGTTTAACACTGTATTGTAAGCCTCTGGCATGAAAGCATTTAAAAAGGATATGCTGCCATAAATGTAGCTATTATATAACAGCAAAGTAATCATTCCCTGTTTATCTCTGACAGCAACTATGTTGTCAGTCTTATTATAAAGTAAAGGTGTTTCCAGGTTCGTTCATGTCCCTTCAGAAATTGATTCCCAATGGCAACTGTATCCTCACTTAAAGGCAGTTTACATTTGGGCAAAATTTATTTTATTTTATTTTATTTTATTTTATTTTATTTTATTTTATTTTATTTTATTTTATTTTAATAAAGCACAAGCACAATCTCCTCAGCTCACGTATGAAAGAGCTCTGGCACAATTCTGTACCTCTTGTTTAAGCACTGTTTTCTGATCAGGACTTTAAATCCTTATTGTCTGAAATGTCAGGATGGTTAAGGTGATTAGCAAGCTGCTTAGATGGAAAAGTGGCCTATTTTAAGTACACTGGTTTTCAGCCAACAGTTTGTTTTTTTGTTGTTGTTTTTGTCTCTTCGTTATTCTTTCTCTGAAGGGGCTGCTGCATTTTCCTCTGATGATGATTAAAACTATGTCAAATTGCACATGGCTGCCCAAATCTTTCAGAATTGATTATTAATAGAATTTTGGAACAAATAAAACTGAGTTAATTAGTGCATCTGTAATCAGCGATAATCAGCTCTATTCATCTATAACAAACATCTTCGCCTGATCACACTATAATGTAAAGTAAAAGTGGCAACAGTTGTATATTAACACAACTGGCATGAGCTGGTTTTGCGTACACTCTGTACTGTGATCTTTTCGGCTTGGTTCATATGTTTAATCATTTCATCATCTGTGTCTGTCTACAAGGTTTGCTGGGTACACACTCTATTGTAATTTTTAACTGCTGTGGCAGAGCATCTACTATAAATCAAGAGTAGGTTTATTGATTTTGAACCATGGCTCAGATCTTCATCTCATATAAATCAGCGCATCTCTGTTAGCCTTACTCATGTGGCTGCATCTTCTGATGTTTTGCATTCTTTTCTATACTTATTTCTGTCATATAAAAATATTTATATAAATAAATTATGCGATCTGAAACTACAGAATATGTACCAAAACACTACCTCTATCTTAGGTTCTTTGTAGGATTTGCAGCATGTGTGTGCTGCAGAAATTTCTCATAAAGAACTCAAAGAATTCTGACCATCCTGTAAAGATTCATCTTTTCATTGATGACTCAAGTTCAAATGCTGCAGAGAGAGCATTTAGGTGGACAACACTGAATTAGGAACTGTGTAAGGCATTATCATAAGAATGGCTGCAGTGATTCAGATCAAAAACCTGTCTAGCCCAGCATTCTTGTTGTCTTTAGTGGTATTAAGACTAAGCATTTAATAAGAACAGGACAAAGATACATGATATTTCTAACTCAGCTTTCTCTTAGCCTCTATTTTTCAGCTCAGAATTCCAGAGCTTCTTGTTTGTTTGTTTGTTTAGTAGCATTTGGCAGCTTTCTTTTCCCAGCCCAAGCTGTTGAGATGTGCTTGCTTTCCCAGCAAGGCATCCGTTTTGTGAAGAGCTACCTAAAAAGAAATTTTTGTGATACATAATTCTAATAAGCAGCCTTATTGATACAATACTGAAAGTTAGGATGATGCACTGGGTCTGCAACTGGTTAAGTAACGATGGACAAAGGAAACCAATTCTGTGCGTTAGTTGCCTCCCTTATCGTATATAAGTGAGTCAAAATTTGTAATGGATTTTGAGATGTTTGGAAAAAATACTGAATAATTGCAAATGGATGCATTTTTTTTTTTAACAAAAAAGAGCTTCAGTAGAGATACCTGATCAGTCCAATAGTTTATTTAATATTTAAAAGTTTATTTAACAGAACTTCTACTTAAGTGTTTAGTTTCTGTAAAATTGCATAAGGATATTTTTGAATTTTGCTTGTGTATTGAAAGTGCTAAGTTGTTCTGAACTGGAACCAAGTAGTGTATGTAATGTAATTTAGTGTAGATAGAACATAGGCAAACCATTTTACATTTATGACATTGCACCAAAGTAGTCTGAAGTGGAAATGAGGGAATTTTTAGCTTTGATTAGTCATATTGAAAAGGAACATTCTGCCATTTTCATGTTTCATTTTATGACAGAAAAGTCATTTTTTTTTAAATTATTTTTGATAAGGAGTGAAAATCGACCAAAATAGCAAAAGCTTCTTTGAATTTCCAACTCTTGACCAAACATTTTCCTCCATATTCACTTAGTAGAAATAATAAGTTTACAAAGGATAACTAGAGAAGAAAAATAAAATATTATGATCTCCTGTGAGGCACAAAAGTTGCTGAGAATGAAATTACTATCACTTTTTATATGAAATTTGTATTAGTGCCAAGCAAGCAAAACCTGGTAAATGAGAGGTCAGTTTGCATAAGCTGTTTAACTAGTCTCTTTTTTCTCCACTAAAAAAATAACATTTTATTTTCTAGTAAGGTAACAAGAAAAAAAAATAGTTTTCAAGAGGTTATGAATATTTTTTCTTCTGATTTCAGAAGATTCTGTCCAGAGCACTTTGTTTTTCTGCAACATGAAAAATTTCTAAGCAATTGAAGATGAAAGCTGATTGGACATGAGGATTTATTTCAGATTTTTAAGACTTAGATCTTGTGTTTGTAAATGATGATGGAAGGAAAAAATCTTTTGAATGTGTCTTGGATCACCTGTCTGTTGGATCACCCAGTTACTCTTATCTACTCAAAAAACTCTGGGTTCTGTGTAGAAGAGAAGACTAGACTGCTGAGCAATGTCCTTCGTATTGCCACATGCAGCATCATCTATTTCGAGCACTAAACCAACCACCAGAGGAATGAACTTAGGTGCAACTGAAAAACTTTTTTAACTAGTTAACTAAACTACCTGGCTATTTGGTTTTGTTGTTATTTTCTTTAATTTGTATTGGGAAAAATGCCCAAACATCTGTAAAGTTTTATTTGAAATTTAAAAAGCTTTATTTCTCTGGTGTCAAGGACCTTCTATGCTCACTTTTCTCCAACACTCAAGTCACTGAGCATTAGTCACGTGAGTCCTGATGGAAAGCAAATGTTAACTTTTCATGCCTGAGTACCTACTGACAGCTAACATTACTTGTACTTGCACTGGAAGTGGTATCTGTTCTGTGAGAGAGAACACTGCTTAACATTGTAAGGTAATGTTTCTCAGATCTCCTTGCCAGAGCGGAAGGATGGAGACTATTAGGATCTGAAATATCCCTTCTTAGCCATTACTATTCACATACACGGTGTGATGACCGTGCTTGTGACCAAAAATTACAGCCTAATACATACAGCATTCTCCATATGTGTAATATATATAAAATATTAAGGAAAGCAAAGAGACAGTTTCCCTAAAGCTGTATGCCAGACTCCTAGCACAGAAGCTGTTAACGCAATCTCTGTCAACCGGAACAGCCTTCCACCAGCCACAGAGCTGAGGCCTGTTTATCCCTCTGTTCTGTTGCAAGTGGAGCCTGTTCTAGGGCAGCCAGTTGCACAAGATCTTATTTATCCCCCTCCAGTTTATGGGAACTTAGTTTCTTGCCCCCTGAAATAGGAAAGCCAGTATCTCCCCAGAAAATTCAGAGATGCTATCATGTGGAACATTGGAATTCCTTTTCAATGGAACATGGACTCCCAGTGGAATAATCTGTCTACTTTGAAGCATTGCAGTAAACATGTCAAAAGCATGTGGCCTGGTAAGGCCACGTGCCACCTTCCCTGCCCAGAACATTTTTATTTCTGCTTTACCATCAGAATGGTAAAGCACTGGCTTTCAGTTTCTTTATAGTGAAGCATTTGTACTTTTTTTAGACATAGTTACAAAACATAGTAATGTTACCTGATATTTCTTTCCTTGATTTCTTGATACAGTTTCTCTTGGATTTACATATGAGATCATCTCAGAGGATTTGCCTGTTCAAAAGTTTTTTTTTTTCTTTCACAAGAAAATTAGACAAAAACATATTAAACAAAATATGAGTATATGGGGAAGAAATGTTGCAAAAGTGGTTGTAAATGAACCTGTTTTGAGTTTTCAGCATAATGGACAAGGGAAGGATCTTTATTAGCAATACAGTCTGGAAATCATGCAAAATCCAATGTACACTGGTTGATTTCACACGATATATATAATCATGTGAATAGAGTGTGCTTTAACCAAGCTAATAAAATTTATGCTGTAACAGCATTAATCTGTCCACTCAAAGTAATAATGCTGCCATGTCCTGAAGAAAAAAGAAAAAAAAAAAAAACACCCTGTGCATATGTTCCAAGCAACTGAGCTGTTATGGGTTCATATTGCCTATAATCTTCCAGAATGTATTGACCTGAGCACAGTTGTGCTATATGATATCTGTAGGCAGATTTATGCGCCGGATGCATAGACAGCATATATACATACAGTAGTCTTTAAGGTGATGGTTATAAAGGTCATCTGAGCACGTATAAACTTCTATATCTGCTATGCACACAATTTTAAAGAAAAGGATAGTTAACAGCATTATAAGAAAATGAGATAGTGATAGACTTGCATCTTTGATAAAATGAATTTCACTGACTTAAAAAACAATCAGAACATATAGTCTTATGGGAATTAATAGAATTTTTCATATGGATCAAGAGTGAAAATATTATAGAAGATGGGAAGAAAATATTATAGAAGATTGGGAGATAATCAAAATATAGGTTTATATAAAAGCTGTGCTTTAGTTTGGCGTAATGTATATATATGGCTGGTTAAATTTCCAACTTGCTTCAACTATTGATCTGTAACTCAACTGTATTCACAGGGCACAAAGCTACGTTACAGAGGGAAGACTGATTTCTTGTTCCTTCTTTTCCACCTCCCCAGTCCTCTTGGGAACAAGCATCGAGACAGAGGCAAAGGAAGGGACAGACCTTAGGTCTCTTTGGCTCTCTGGGCTATCCACCTGGGCCTTCCAGGTACAGACTCCACAGAAACAATCAGTAGACCTGCATCTACCTCCCAGCAAACTCCTGCCATTTATTTCTAGGGGCAATCTTTATTATAAGGCTAGGTAGAGAGTTCATATTATATCCTGAGAAAGTTTTGTTTTAGTAGCTTCTCAGTAGGCTGCATATTAGAATTCTGTGTTCTTAGTTTGCTAATTTAGTAAATATGGAGCATTTATTTATGAATCTGATAATCATAGAATCATAGCATGCTTAAGGTTGGAAGGGACCTCCAGAGGTCACCTAGTCCAACCCTCCTGCACACGCAGGGTCACCTAGAGCACGTGGCACAGGACTGCATCCAAGTGGGTTTTGAAGATCTCCAGAGAAGGAGACTCCACAACCTCTCTGGGCAGCCTGTTCCAGTGCTCTGTCACCCTCACTGTCAAGAATTTTTTCCTTAAGTTCATGTGGAACTTTTGGTGTTTCAGTTTGTGGTCATTACCTCTAGTTCTGTTGGTGGCCACCAGTGAAAAGAGCACCATCCTCCTCACTCCCTCCCTTGAGGTACTTCTAGACACTGATCAGGTCCCCTCTCAGCCTTCTCTTCTCCAGGCTGAACAGGCCCAGCTCTCTCAGTCTCTCCTCATAGGGCAGATGTTCCAGGCCCCCGATCATCCTTGTGGCCCTGCGCTGGACTCTCTCCAGCAGCTCCACATCCCTCTTGTACTGTGGAGCCCAGAACTGGACATAGTACTCCACATGTGGCCTCACCAGGGCTGAGTAGAGGGGCAGGATCACCTCCCTCGACCTGCTGGAGACGCTCTTCTTAACGCACCCCAGGATCCCATTGGCCTTCTTGGCCACGAGGGCACACTGCTGCCTCATGGTCAACTTGTCGTCCATCACAACACCCAGGTCCTTCTGAGCAGAGCTGCCCTCCAGAAGGTCAGTCCCCAGCCTGTACTGGTGTCTGGGGTTATTCCTCCCCAGGTGCAGGACCTTGCACTTGGCCTTGTTGAATTTCATAAGATTTCTCACCGCCCAGTTATCCAGTCTGTCCAGGTCCCTCTGGATGACAGTGCAGCCCTCCTCACAGTTTGGTATCATCAGCAAACTTGCTGAGGGAGCACTCTGTGCCTTCATCCAGGTCATTGATGAATAAATTGAACAGGACTGGACCGAGGACTGACCGCTGGGGGACACTGCTAGCTACAGGCCTCCAACTAGACACTGCACTGCTGATCACCACCCTGTGAGCTCTGCCATCCAGACAGTTCCTAATCCACCTCACTGTGCACTCATCTAGCCCACACTTCCGGAGCTTGCCCGGGAGGATGTTGTGAGGGACGGCGTCAAAAGCCTTGGTGAAGTCGAGATAGACGACATCCACTGCTCTGCTCCCCTCATTTTTCCAGCTGGTCATTCCATCATAGAAGGCTATCAGGTTAGTCAAGCATGATTTCCCCTTGGTGAATCCATGCTGACTGCTCCTGCGCACCTTCTTGTCCTCCATGTGCCTGGAGACACCGGCCAGTATGAGACGCTCCATCACTTTTCCAGGGACGGAGGTGAGGCTGGCTGGCCTGTAATTGCCTGGGTCCTCCTTCTTGCTTTTTTTTGAAGACCGGTATGACATTGGCCTTCTTCCAGTCCTCTGGCACCTCTCCTGTTCTCCAGGATCTTTCAAAGATGATGGAGAGCGGCTTAGCTATGACATCTGCCAGCTCCCTCAGAACTCTGGGGTGCATCCCATCAGGGCCCATGGATTTGTGGGTATTGAGTTTCCTAAGGTGTTTTCTGACCCCATCTTCCTCTACCCAGGGCGAGTCTTCCTCTCTCCAGGCCTCTTCTCCTGTCCCTAGGGCCTGGGACTCTAAAGGGCTGCCCTTGGTAAACACCAAAGCAAAGAAGGCATTCGGCAACTCTGCTTTTTCTGTGTCATTCATAACCAGGGTACCCATCCCGTTCACCAGCGGACCCATGTTTTCCCTGATCTTCCTTTTGCTGTTAATATATTTGAAGAAGTTTTTCGTGTTATTTTTAACATCCCTTGCCAGATTGTGTTCCAAATGTGCCTTAGTTTTCCTTGTCGCATCTCTGCATTCTCTTGACTACGTATTTCTCCCAGGGAGCCTGTCCTTTTTTCCACATTCTGTATACTGCTGCCTTCTGCTTGAGCATTGCCACAAGCTCCTTGCTCATCCACGCAGGTCTCCTGCCCCCTCTGCCTGACTTCTTACCCACAGGGATGCCCTGTTGCTGGGCATGGAGGAAGTGCCGCTTGAAAACTAACCAGCTCTCTTGGGCCCCCCTGCTTTCTACAGCTCTAGCCCGTGGGATTCTTCCGAGGAGGCCTCTGAAGAGGCTAAAGTTGGCCCTCCTGAAGTCCATTGTTGCAAGGCTACTTTACAGCCCTGCCACCTTCTCGTTGGATCCTGAATTCCACCAACTCATGGTCACTGCAGCTGAGGCTACCCCCACCTTCACATCTCCTACAGTTCCCTCTCTATTTGTTAGCACAAGGTCCAGTAGCCCACCTCTCCTCGTTGGCTCCTCCACAACCTGCATCAAAAAGTTATCATCAATGTGCTGCAGGAACCTCCAGGACTGTTTGTGCCTGGCTGTGTTGTCCTTCCAGTTGATGTCAGGGTAGTTGAAGTCCCCCATGAGAACCAGGGCCTGTGACTGTGAGGCAACATCCAGCTGACTATAGAAGGCCTCATTAACTTCCTCATCCTGGTCAGGTGGCCTGTAGCAGACACCCACCACAGTGTCTCCCATGTTAGCCTGCCTTCTAATCCTTACCCACAAACTCTCAACTCGCTCATCCTCCACTCCCAGATTGAGCTCCATGCATTCCAGTTGCTCTCTCACATAAAGAATCACTCCACCACCTCGCCTTCCCAGCCTGTCCTTCCTAAAGAGCACATAGCCTTCCATGGCAGCGCCCCAGTCGTGTGAGCTATCCCACTACGTCTCTGTGATTCCAAGGAGATCGTGACACTGGGACCACACACAGATCTCTAGTTTGTCCTGCTTATTCCCTATGCTTCGTGCATTGGTGTACAGGCATTTCAGGGAAGTAATCGAGCCTGCAGGTTCCCCAGGAGGGGTGAAAGAGGACCCTCTATAATCATATTCTCTTCTCACTTCCCCACTACCATACTCCCGCTGGATGCCATCTGACTTTGGCTGTGTGGTCTTGATTGCCCTGTCTGTGTGACACTCCCCTTCCCCCTTCTCGTCTAGTTTAAAGCCCTCCCAACCAGGTTGGCCAGCCAACCTGGTTATATATATATAATGGTATACTGGTTATAACCTGGTTTTATATATATATGTATGTGTGTGTATATATATATATATATAAATGGTATACCGGTAAATCAAATAACTTTATTATACAGTCTTTTGCTGTGTAGTCAAGGTAACTTTTTTAGTCCCTGAGGTCCCTAGAACAGTACAAAGGTGCAAAGGGGTAGGAATGTGAGCCAAAGTCAGTCCTTTTCCCATTTTCTTACCTGCCTTGACTGATGCCATGAAAGCATTTTACTTTTATTCCTTCGTGTAGTAGGTTTCACGGATAGTTAGTAGAATTTGCTGCAGTGTCTGTGAAAACTTAGTGACCAAAAACTGTCACTCAGCTAACACTGTGACCATATGTCAGTGGCTTCACAAATCTAAGTGTTTGAACACAACTGCCCTGATCACACCGATTGGATCACACGTGTGCCATCTGGCTGCTTTCGGAATACTGCGGAATTGCATTTGATACTTTCACAGTGGCATACACTTTGCTTTTATCATTTCTCAATGGAGTGCAGGCCTGTCTCTGGATTTAAAGCTGTAAAAAAAAAACTACCACTACATGTAAAATATTGCTTCCTAGATCCAAGTGTAGCCAAGTGCACTGTTAAGGTATTTGGAAAGTTCTTAAATTATTTCCAGTTTTAAAATACTCTTTTATTCCATTTTGTTAACTTAGGTTAATACAAAATTGCTTTCTTGGCTTGACACTGATAAAAATTCCTCTCCATCCCCCACTTCCATCCAACAGAGAATAGTTAATTTTGTGTCTTGATACTTGGAATAGATACTAGGTTTGAATAGGACATTGTTACCCAGCCAGATCAGTAGCCACTTCATGTTTTCTTTTGGTATTAGTTCAGGCCTGGCAACAATACAGTAGTAACACTTAGAGTATGCTCAGAGGTTGCTTAGTTTTAATCCAACAGCAAATATTATTAATTTTTTTCTTTGTAAGACTTCCCTTCCCCTCTTTCTCCTATAGCTAATTGTGTATGTCAGCTTCTAACCCTATTTCAGTGTGAACGGCAGCTCTAAATCCCTTGTGATCACTCTTCTTTCTTACTGGTTCTAAATAAGGATATTCCCAGTGTCTATTAATCTTGCTTGGTGATGTGTAATGAACTCATCTCAGAGGCCCAGTCCCCACAGGCTGCCTGTTATCATTTGGGCTCTTCTGCATCTGTAGGGTCAACTGTATGAGAAGGTCTACTACATGCAGTCATTCAAATCAAGAAAAATCTTAAATGTGGGCTTTTTTCCCCACAAGGTTAGTGAGTTTCTTCGATAGGATTCAACAAAATGAAATCAAAAAGAATAAAATATGGAACAAATATACATAATTTACATACTTGTTTAGCACAGATGAGACAAATACCTTGATTTCTTTATTCTCCTCTTTCTTTCTGTCTGAAAATTTCAGTGTTTTGTAGTTTTTTAAAATCTTTGTTTAAGCTGCAGGACAAATGAGGAAACAATTATAGGATGTTGGCTTTATGTGTCTGGCTTTGCCAAATAAGTTTATCTTTTTTTTTTCATTGTGGCTTAAAACATGCTAAATTCAAAGCCAAGTTGCTAACCTAAAACTCATGGTAACTTCATCTTTTTGCATGGGGCTTACAATAAACTTGGATAATTTTTCCACAGTCCCTTTGCCAGTGATTAGTTTGGAAGATAGTATGTTTTGAATTTGCTGAGAGATCTACTGCTCTTAGCTTAGTTTTAGTACTTTTAAAAAGCAATCAATAATGCCCATTTTGTAATAAGCAGGATTTATGAACTGACAAGCAAAATGTAATTATAGTGGGTATTCTGTACAAGAAAAAAGAGGTGATCTTAAAGCCATCTCAGCATTCTGTTTGCACGCGTTTTCATTCATTTAAATGATTAAGTGGTTCTGTGCTGCAACGTTTTTCTCTTTAGGCTTAACGGGAGTCTGGAAAAGTTGTTGCCAACGATTTCTATAATGTAGTCAATGACCATTTGCATTAACTTTTTCATTGTTTCTATGGACTAAATTTTTCACAGTGTTATGACTAAGGCCCTAGCTCAGTAGCAACTTAGACACCCTTTTTTTCCTCTGGGGAAATGTGAAAATTCATGACGAAAGTATAGCCTGCATCAAAAATTGGGTGGATTTTGCAATCAATGAAATTGTTTCCCTCAGCCTTTCCTGTGCTGAGATATGGCTCCTTCCTGCATGAACTATTAAAAGAACATTCCAAAAGTATTATTTAGCGAGGAAAGAAAAAAAAAAGGGGGGGGCGGGAAATACTCTCTTGAATTCAGTAAGCTTTGGATCAAACTCAAAAATGGAGACGATAATTTAATTTCCATTTTGAGACAGATCAAAGCTACGCTTTGTCCATGCTGTTTAGCAATGTGTTGAAATAATATGAAGTAAAAGAAAAATCCTATTTTTTTTAATAATCAGAAACTGCAATGGATTTTAACCTATGCAGTTCAGACAGTTTAGGTAAAAGCCTATCAAATTTTCCAGTGGACACATTTTAATGCCTCTTGCAAATCAGCTCAAGAGCAGAGCTTCTTAGGCTGCTTTTTGGTCAGTCATATTTCTGCCTCAATTATTTTGGCTGTGTGAAATTTTCCCAAAATATTCCCTATAATTTAAAAAAAGAAAAAAGGCCCAAACCTTAAAAAGTCTTCAATTTTGAGTCTTAATGTACTCAGGGAACTTAACCATAGTAGATGAGATCATCAGATGGGGTATAGCCTCCATATGTGGCCAATATGTTAATACAGTGGTAAAGCTTGCCTGGATTTATGTTACAGCAGCTATTCCATAATGCATCTTCTCAAGTCTGCACCAATGGACATGTGGGGGTGGTGGGGGTGAAGAGGGAGCTACATGCTATATATGAATAAATTAATTTTCCTCAGTCCTGGAGCTGAAGCAAGTAAAAACCTTTAAGTCTGCCTGCTAGGTGAACTTGAAAATGTGGGTAAATTCTATTACAGGAGAAAAACCTCCATTACAGCCTCCTTCAGTAACCAGCTCCATTTGGTGTGATCTGTGCATCTTCATCATGCCCCATGACCTCTGTGGGACTTCTGTGAGTGAAGAGATCAGTCACTGTAGATCTTTTCTCAAGGTTGGGACCCACAGACTTAGAGTTAGAGAGGACGCAAGCAGAAGATGAAAGGAGAAATCTGAGCCTGCTCTCAGCTCTACTGCTCAATGGGGCAGAGCAGCACAATGATAGCTATTGTTATGCTAGATGCAAATTCCAGGTACAAACATTGTCAGTTTTCTTAAGAGGACAAAAAAAAAATCTTACAGGTACCCATATTTCATCTGCAGGAAGTAAAATAACGATACTTGTAGCTACTGGTT
Organism: Tinamus guttatus; assembly: GCF_059628265.1. Taxonomy (NCBI): domain Eukaryota; kingdom Metazoa; phylum Chordata; class Aves; order Tinamiformes; family Tinamidae; genus Tinamus; species Tinamus guttatus. The sequence goes on along the minus strand of NW_028288774.1, from coordinate 15,919,723 downwards.
AGGAGATTATTCATATACTGTGTGTGAAACTCCCTTTTCATTAAAGTAGGCCTCAAGAGGTTTATGTGTATTTGACTTGTGAGATTAGCAAATAGTATATATAAAATATACACTTATCTCAGAGAATGGCAAAAACATTTTAATAGCTAGTTTTTGGGTAATCTGAAATTGATACTAGTCATGCAATCTCATATCAAATTTATTTAGCCTTTTTGTGAAGGGAAAAAAAAAGTGACTAGGACCTGAACCTGACCTTGCTCAAGGTGAGGGCTTATTTTGAGTTCTGAGCAAAAGACCATAAACCAAGGCTCAGTTTTCTGTATGAAGTGTTTAAGGGAGCTGACCTATGTGCCAGGCTCAGTTTAGCAAAAGAACTTGCTGCTTTAAGCCTTACTTTTGTATGGGAATGTGGCCTGTTGAGGGTATGCCATTATTCATGTATCCACATGTATATCTCTAGCATGAACTGCTAACGTGACTCTCCAGCTCTGGGAAGATGGTGTAGATTTTTGAGCTTTGTTCTTGTATGGGCTATGACTGACAAGAGGCTCACCTGATCTCCAGAACATACTGGGTGACATGTTTGCAACCTCATCAGGCCACCAAAAATGACTGCTGTGAGTCTCTAGGTGTCCCCAGCTGTATGATACAAACACATCAGCTACACCCTGCAGTAAAGCTGTGAGCTCTTTCATGGAAATACCACCTGGGCTGCTTGTTGGTATAGAGCTAATGCAGCAGGACTCTTAACTCGTGCGTCACCTGAGCAGCTCTTGCACTGGTGGTCTCTTTTCAATCTATGGAGTTGCTTTGTCACAGTGCCAGAAGACTGATAGTAAGAATAGTAATGGATATGTTAGAAATGCAGGACAGACTCACAAGCAAGCATTCATTTTAGAGTTTTCTCCACTGTGAATTGGAAGGGAAGTAACGTTTCCAGGCAGCCCGGTTTCCACTCTGGAAGCCCAACCTTCCCTCTGCCTTTGTGTCTTGCAGCCTATACTGCCTTACTTAGAAACCTCTGTTTGGATCTCTGTTACTGAACTTTGTGATGTATCTGCAATTAGAAGACACCTAACTGAGATAAAGCAGTATGTTATTGAAACCTTTTCTTAAGAATAAAAAAAGAAAGAAAGAAAGATCAATTTTCAATATTTAAGTGATTAGAACCTGTCATTTCATGTTGTTGTTTTCAGGCTGACATAAATGACAGGACAAAGGAGCATACATTGAAGTAAAATGAAAATTCAGAACAGATGTCAGGAAGCCTTTTTCATGTTGAATGCACAGTGGCCAACCAGGTAAGGCAAAAGCATTTTCCCATTTAGGAAATAATTAGATAGCCCGTCATGGACAAAATGGCTTTCCTAATTTCCTTTTTCTCAAATTTTCTTTCATTCTTATTATACTCCAGTTGCTACACACTTTTCTCTGATTGGATTCTGTATCATCTGGACATGAACCTAGTTCTTATATAAATGAATGAACTATTAACTGCCAAATGAACAGATGTTTGGCTATTATACCATGCTGCTATGTTCAAGGTCTAACAGTGCTTCCATTTTGAAGATCAACCAGGGCTTTTGAAAATTTTATTGCGTTTACAAAATTGGGTCTGGGAGGAAACAGTAGTGACAGAAAAGATGCTAGTTTTATTTTTTGAAGATGCTTGAATTCAAGACATAAACAGGGATACTAGTTTGACAATAATGTGTAGTGCACAAAAGAACTATTTGGGGAGAGGGGATTTGGTGGGAAAATATATGTGATTTGCTGCAGGTAATTACTAAGATCAATTGTGGACTTTTTTAAGAGCTTTCTTTAGACAAAGTCTTAGCTAGAGAATGAGCACCACATGAAAATTCACATTCTGTCATACATCAATTTTTGGTATCACAGGGGGTGTAATGTTTCTGTACCTCACTTTTCCCATTTCTAAAGGAATGGTAAGGTTAAAATTGGAAATATATTTTCAAGTTCTCAGAAACATATGTGCAAAAAATTATTAATATCAAGATCATTCTGATGTGTTTATTGCTGGTTGTCATCCTGAAAAACAGCTGTCATCATTACTATCTGTAACTATTCCAAGAGGAAACACTAAGTGCAATAATACAAAATCTCTTTTGATAAAATCTTTTTTTTTGTTTATAAGCCACTGAAAGTAGTAACTGACTCTCTTAAACTAAAAGGGATTGTTTTTTCAATTTTCAGTGCTGAAAACATGCAATGAAAAAAAGACTGTGTAGATCATTCCTCTTTTCTTCCACATAATTTGTTAATGTATATGTCGATGGAAAATTTTGAGAGATTCTTTGGATGCAGTGTGAAAACAAATTATTTGTGTTCAGTCCAATTTATACATGAAAATAACTGACTTTAAACAATGCTGTTATCAATGCTGCTGTGAATATCTCAAACACATTAACCAAATATCTATAAAGAAAAGGGCCTTCTAAGGTTAATTACTAAGGTTAAAATATGAGATATTTTAAAGTAATTTAAAAAAATCAAGATTTTTAAATGATATGGTCATTTGAATGTGGTGTGAAGGTTTAAGTGCAAATCACTCTAAGGTAACTTTTTTTTTAGAAGAGGACTAATGCAGTATTATGTTTTATAGCGTAATAAAATTATGTGCTAAAATTATGCTCATAAATGTAGGCAAATGTAAACCAAGCTATTAGTTATGTTTTCTCAGATAAAAGTGATTAGCATAGCTATCAAACTCTTCTCCCATTTGAATAACAGAATTATGTCTCAAATCTAAGGCTTGTTTGCGAAAGCTGAGTCTTAAAAAGAAATGTAAATCCAGCTATCAATGTTGTATTTGAAAGTGAATGCAATGGTCTGCCCATCATTCTGCTAACAACTCAGAGCAGAGGAATGTGACCCAAATTGCAGCAAAACATATCTGTAAGAAATGTTCCTCAAACAGTATTTTAGAAATCATTTTTAGCACTTCATCATCTCCCTGCTGCGGATCAGACTTATTTAAAAACTATTGTGGTTTGTTTAAACATACAAATGATGAAAGAGTCTTATAGCAACAGTCACCGTGAGACAAAAGTTTCATGCATAATTCATGAGGTATATGGTCATCTACCAGCAAATTAAATTTCTATCTGACAGCTTTACTTGTGGTAGTGTCCTCACAGGAAGGCACATGGTATAAAATTAAAATCTGAACAGAACAAATTAATGCTGATTACTTCATAAACAATTTCAAAGCTTGGAATACTGTTGTTGATCCTTTATAGGATCAAAAGATATTCCGATGATGTGTAGAGGGGTGTACATATTTTCTGGCTCCTATATCCCCTTGTTTTCTTAATGCTTAAAAGTGGTGATTAAAATTGCCCCTGGAAAATCCAACTGTGGGGGGACAAAAATCAAAAAGGCAACCTCCCACTCCAAACCCACAAGCAACAAATAAAACCATCTCTACTGTTAGGTGGCTTTCATGTAATACTAGTGTTGATTGGTCCCAGGCAACTTTTAATATTTTAGATGCAAATCCCTGCTCAGACCAGTGCAGTGTTCCCTTTGCACCCTCCCTGTCTTCCCCCCTTATCCTCTTAAATTCAGCTAATGAGTATCATTTGAAGCATTTAGGGATGTTTGCCACACTGATGAGAAAAAGACTATAGGTGACCAAATCTGATATTCATAAAGGATTTCCTTTTATTCTTTGCAATATAAACTGTAGCAATAAAAATAGGAACTATTTTTAGTAAAACAGCCAGGCTTTTCACATAATCACTGAACGAAGACTAGTGCAAGGAAGGCTTACACATGATCTTACTGAATAAGACTTTTTAATTTTTTTTTTTTTGAGGTTTGTGCAATGTGAGTTTTAGCCTGTGCTGGCAACTACAAGTCTCAGGAATGTGTTAGCACATGCTCAAGTCTGACACTGCTCCTTGGCTCCTCTGTTGCCTGTGCTACTTCAGGTTAAGATATCAGAGATACCACATCCTACAATTGTTGCCTTTCTAAACATGGGTTTCTTGCTCATTGTTGCAATTCTGGATGGACACACTGAATTCTATTTCTGAAACAAGGATGTTTTCTGTGTGATAACACTATGTCACTTATTGCTCACACATATTTCATATTTTGCAGTCCCTTCATGTTCTTTTTTTTCCTGTAAAGTCTATAAAGTTACAACTCATACAAATTTCCTGTAGGTGTAACAACAGTCTTTCAGTAACACAGGCCAAAACAATTTACTGAGAAAAAAATGTCTTTGAACAGAATTTGAAAAGATGGCAAGACTAAACCTAAAAAAAATTTCTCAGGTGAATTGATGCCTATGAGTATTTTGTAAATGTAAATGGTATTTAAAACTATTGAGTCCTAGATGTGAAGATTTGTCTAACAAACTGGCACTCATTGGCAGGTAAAACTGTTAGCACTAATGCACTCACAAGCATTGTGGTTCTCCCTTATTCTCTACTGCCGCTTTCTTCCCGACTGCCATGTCGAAGCATCGGAGGTGGAAGAGCATAAGTGATATGATCATTTCAGCCCCTTTCCCTCCCCTTTCTGAGGAGATCTCCTGCTCAGGCCAGGGCCAGCTTTGGAGCAAGATTTGAAGGCATCCAGTAACTCTGCCTTCTCTGTATCCCTTGTAAGCAGAGCATGGGGTAGCCACCCCGGTCAGCAGCAGACCCACATTTCCCTAGTCTTCCTTTTGTGGCTGATGTATTTGAAGAAGCCTTTCTTGATCTTCCTGATATTCCCAAGCAGACAGGCCACTTGAGAGGAATATAGAAATGTTGTCAGAGTATGCAGGGATGTGATGAGAAAGGCTTGGGCACATTTGGAATTAAATCTGGCAAGCTGGTTTCTCTTCTCAAAGAACTTATGCTGGAGATGGGTTAGGGAAGAACTGGGTCCTGTAAGTGAGGGGAAAGATGAAAAACAGTAATGAGAGCTGGCCAGAAATGGCATAAACTAAACTGCAATCTAAAGCAATGGGGAGTATATAGATAAAGGGAAAATACTGAGGGTTTACAAGGATGATCAGGGGCCTGGAATATCTGCCCTATGAGGAGAGGCTGAGGGAGCTGGGCCTGTTCAGCCTGGAGAAGAGAAGGCTGAGAGGGGATCTGATCAGTGTCTATAAGTACCTCAAGGGAGGGAGTAAAGAGGATGGTGCTGGTCTCTTTTCAGTGGTGGCCACTGACAGAACTAGAGGTAATGGCCACAAACTGAAGCACCAAAAGTTCCACATGAACTAAAGGAAAAAATTTTTAACAGTGAGGGTGACAGAGCACTGGAACAGGCTGCCCAGAGAGGTTGTGGAGTCTCCTTCTCTGGAGATCTCCAAAACCCACTTGGATGCAGTCCTGTGCCACGTGCTCTAGGTGACCCTGCGTATGCAGGGGGGTTGGACTAGATGACCTCTAGAGGTCCCTTCCAACCTTAAGCATTCTATGATTCTATGATTTAATGAGAGTAGACAACACTTGAGCCTAATGGTGAGCAGTACCAGTCCATGTCTATGCGGTATTACGATTGACAAAGTTTTATGCTTAAAACTTCTTTATAAGAAGACATTCCATGTAGTTTATGCCATCAGCAATTTTTAAGACCCACTGGACAACAATTTTACTTAGGAAATACTATCAGATCACCAAAATGTGAGACATGTTGTTACATGGGTTGAAAAATCTGTCATACTACACTATCTGTTTAACAAAAGCTGAAAGAACAGCATAAACTTCCAGTAAATATGAAATGAAATGGAAACAAAAACTGCAGTGCACAACTTACTGTGGGATTTGATATTAATCTCCATTTAGGAGGAGTGATCTGTACAACATATTTGCCCTAGGAAACTTGCAAGTTATCCAGCTAATCCTTATACAAGGCATATGATTTGTATCCGGCAAACAATCACACAGAATTTTTTTTCAATCACCTCCAAATATACAGTATTGATAGTTAAGTCTGTGTAGTTAGATAAAAAAAAAAGAAAACAAGCTTAATGTGTGCACATATTATGCAGTGCTCAGCACTAAAACAGTTCTTAGACAAAGGTGCAGTTTTAAATATCTATTTCAATAACTTCTTATCCCATTACTACCTCCATCTATTTCAGGATCACAGTTAGTTGTCCTCATCAGTTCTTCTCCTGTTGCATCCTAATGATGGATGCTGCCTCTGAGTTTTTGTAGACTGTAGACTGGGCTACTGAGCACAGCTCTTCCAGATCAGATTCTCCTGCATGGTGTATTCTCACTTCACTGATGGCATCACTGACGATCCACGCTCTTCCCACCTTAGGGAAGGGAAAATGATTTTCCTTTGTTATGGTCACAGATAGAAGGTGGCTTGCATGATGTCATTTCATAGGCTTCTGTAAGACATGCTGGCTTAGCATGCTCATCTTCCTTTTAAACTCTTGGACTTCGTTAGGTCATATACTTCAATTAATACTTGTTTATTTCCTCCTTAGTTACCCTTAAATATTATTTGAAGGTTGTTAATATGAATACTGGAACTGTTTGATGGACCTTTGAGAAGCATTTCTGTTCCTAAAGAGCTAAAATGAAAAGTCCTCTGTTGCAGTGGCTTGCTGCCACAAAGTAGATCAGAAAGGCTGGGCTGAAATGCTCGCTGTGGACCAGTGCTTATACAAAACCCTGTGTGCATGAGAGAATGGTCTACTTTAACTACTGGACCATTTCCCAAGCTAAGCCTGGAGGTACTGTTAGGCACTGTACATTTTAGTTTGTGCAAAAATACCTTGTTTACTTGGCCTGTTTGGAGACTGAAACACAGAAATGCCACATGTTACATAGTTGTTACTTCTTGTAGTAACATACATGTGGTATATATGCAGCAACTGCTCCAAAGGCTGAATCTCGGCCTGAGATTAGCAGTATGCTAAATATAGACATGACATTGTTCAGACTTTTTTTTTTCAAATTTGGTATACTGCTGCACTTTTAAAATAGGCATAAAGAGGTGGAAAGGATATGGGGATATTTTAAGTTATTACAAAAGGATCTTAAGGATTCTTTAAGCATGTTTTCCTACGCAGCTGGCAGCTCTTTAGTACCAGTGAGATGAGAACACTTACCAGGAAATCTTTCCTTGCTAATAAAACATAAGCTGAGTTTGTCCATTTTTGGAAATAAACACACTACTGATTTACATTTTTTACTGAAGAGTTAAGCAGTTAACAGGTAAAAGTGTTGAAGGACTTGAGGAGTGAGCACCTTCTTGTGAATGTGGAGATACTTGGCCCCTTCCTGAATCACTCATAACTGTAGAGTATTTAGCTCTCCCTGGGTTGCAGCCATTAGGCGCTCAGAGCCGTGAGGTAGCCAAGAACTTCTCGCAGCTCGGATGACGTGACTCTGTGCCTGCCAGGTTGTATCTGTAGATGAAGAGTAATACTGTTTTTGTTATGTTTATTGGGTAGGCGCATAATTTCATCTGTGGATTTGTATGATGCTGGAAAGAGAGTTATTCTTGACCTGGCATCCTGTGACTTTCTCAACACATTTTTTTTAAAAAATGTGTGTTTGTGTTCTTTGCATACTTCCCAAAAGTGGCAAGATTTCAGCTGGTAATTTTCCCCAGTTAACTCAGAGAAAATGCCACAGGAGCAGTCGAGTTCCTCGGTTTCAGAACTCTGAAACTTCTGTTTTGAGCTTGGTTCCCAAGACTGAACCACTGTAATAGTTTTCCATGTTAGCACTCTGCTTGGACTTTGGCTCAGTATTTGCTGAGTTAGGAGGCAAAGTGATACCTGCTCAGTCTTTTTTTGCTGTTGTGTACAGCAGCCCATTCTTCACAGGGATCTCACAGCAACTTACTGTCATTATCTTCCAAAAGGAATCTTACGAGACACAGAGATGATGCTGGTTTCCCACTGATAAACAGGTTAGATAAACATGTCATTCCGTGATTCTATCATTATGTGCTCCTGGGGAATAAAACCCAGTTCTGTGTCAGGTCTGTAAAATGTTCCAAGTCTTTACTAAGAATGAGGAAAGTATCTGTTTGACTACCAGTTGGATAACTCTGAACTGGTGGGTTTGTTCCCTGATTGCTGTAAATGGAGTATCATGAAATGATTTTTGGCTTGGTCTTTGCACTCACCTTGTGGATTAGACAAATAATCTCCTATTCTGTAAGCGATACTTATGAATTTTGATGAAGGTAAGAGGACAAGGTGATGAAGTAAAATCAAAGTTATTTGCTGTTAGTTCTGCACTGTAAACTGCTCCTGGGAGTCTGGCTCCAAAATCTGGAAATTTGGTTGCACATAATGAGTTAATCAGGGGCATCAGCAATGCTCTTTGCTTAACTAAGAAGTGTTTCTTATATTGCTTGTAGTATAGTCCGAGTTGAATAAAGCCTGAATAGCTTTCAACCACTTAATTCCTCTGATGATTTAACAGCCTATACAACAGTCTGAATGTCTAGAAAGAGAAACCGTTTGTTCTCCACACACCATCTCTCTAATGAAATGGCAACTAGTAGATGGAAACTCTGAGAACATGCGATTCTTGCCAATATGAGGTTGGGCTCATGCTGATGGTTAACTTGCTAAACATCAGGAACATCAGAAATGCCAAGTCTATTTCCTCCTTTACTGCATAATAAAATTCCATCAAAAAATTCAAAGAACACCTCTTGAATGTTATACCTGTCTGTAATCAACAGATGATTATCTGTACAATCCTGAGGTCCTTTCATGCTTACAGGCAGGGCTGCCAAACACAAGTGAAAAAGAAAGTTTCCTCTGTGGTATTACTATTCTCGATACACAATTTCAGTTACTTATAAACAGCCATAAAAACTGTCAGGGTCAATTTTTTGGCACTTAGTGATTTGACTGCTAATAAATAAGTTCACTCTGTTGCGGTACTGTAAGTTTCAGGATCTTGAATTCTACTTAATGTACTAAAGGTGCAAGGTTCCCCTAAGGTATGGGTATTGTCATAATCCCTCCTTATTCCATCAGTAGAAACTTGAGCTTGGTAAAGTGTAAGCCACACACTAAACACTGGCATATATGGGAGTTACCTAATTGGCCTACATTTCAGAAGCCACATGGGTAATGGGTTGTAAAATAGATAGCTGTACCCCTGCCTCATCCTGGTGGGTACTGAAGTTCTTAAGGCTGCAGAGAGTTGCCATTGGCACCGCACTGCCAAAATAATGCTGACCACTCCAGGGGAACCTGAATAAATTGAAATCATCTGGAGGTGCTGGCAGAAGCCAACAAGCTGACTGTATACTGCTTTTTTCCAACAAAGCAACCAGACCACAACACTGGACCATGTGGGTGGCCTTACTCACTTATATATATAACACTTCTGGAAATGAAATGGCCATGAAATCACTAACTGATTTACCCTCTGTGTAAAACAGCTAGTTTGTCTTGCTGGCTTAACAGACTGTGACATGCCATCTTTAAAACTAAGATTCTCAAATTCAAGGCAAGGAAAGTCTGACAATTGCACAATTGCTTTCCCTCATATGCACTTCCCTCATTCCTATGTACTGGAGAACTTTGTTCACAAAACAAGAAGTCTATATAGAAATAGATTTTGATATGTACATATTTTCAAGACAAACTAATGTACTGAGATCACTGAAACAGAATTTGTCCCATTGTCTTAAGCTGAAGGCTTAAATCTAAAGTGGGAATAGCTTAAGGAGAGAACAGTAAAGGCCCAGAGAAGCCTGGTGAGCAAGATTTTGTGGCTGACTGAGGGGTACGTGCACTGGTCTCAGTATTCTTTAGGGGGAGTGATCTTGCCTCTTCCCTGAGCTCTGAGGGTTTGGATAAAATGGAAACTGGATTTTGCAAAAAAAAATAGAAAGACTGTGGTGTCTGAATACCTTTGAATGAGAAACTGGTGTCACTGATTTCAGTAACAAAACTCAAAGTGACATCAATGAGGAATGGGGTGGGGAAGAGGTGACAAGGTTCCACCACGAGTATGTAATATACTCTCTGAAGAACGTATGACAAGTGACAATGCACTTGCCCTTTTCAAAGGGCAAGCATTCAAATAGCATGAAATTTTTGTGGGTGTTAAAAGAAGTGGATACACTTTAAAGGAGATTCCTTCTTCCTCAGAAATTCTAATTAATTTTCTATTTATATTACAATAGCATTGGATAACTCCACTGAGGTCTAGGATCCTAAATTAAGCATTAAGTATTAAATCCTGTTTCTTCTTCCTAAGGTCCTTACGATATAAATTGCAAAAATTTCTACTGTATGCTCATCCCTTGACCATGGATTTTGCAGATGTCACCATTCATGATCTGTTAGATGTTTTTTCTAAATATTTTTCTTTGTCGTTTGGTCTTTGAAAGTCCAGATACACATGAACTTGTCCTTCAGCTACAACATGATGCATCTTACTTTTGGCATTTCTGCTCAAAAGGTGTAACAAGAAATTAAAGCCTACCAGGTGCATCCAACAATGACAAAAAAGGAGGAAAAAAGGCACAATAAAATGAACTTCTCCACTGTAACAGGAAACTTAAATTGTAACTTCCTTAGGAGAGGATTGTTCCTCCTTCGGTAGCAGTCTAAACTCTTGAGCACAGTGCAGCCAAGACATATCCCCAGAAAAACAGTGACTGAGCATGAATGGTTCTACATTTCTTTTATGAAAAACATTCTCTGAAAAGCACATAGACAAGGAGGCCACATGTTTAACTAAACTATTTTTTGGCTTTCTTGCAGTATTTGTTGACTCATTTAGATTTTAGTATGTGTATAACTCTTAAATTTCGACACTCCCTGCACTAAAGGCAAATTTTCATTTTTCTCAGTCTCATTCTATGACTCATGGATTGGCTCCAGAATCAGCCTGTACAACAGTTACTGTTTCAATAGTTGCTATTAAAATGTTAATATTGTTAGCTGTTCTCACAATATTTTGATAACTTTGTCAAAAGCTGAATTTTAACAGCTGTTACTGTGGATCAATAAATATGTCAAGTCTTTATCAGTATTAAAGATGATAAAATTATTTATTAGCAGCTCTGAGATTATGACTTAACATTGCTTGCCTTGATTCAGTTGAAATGGGAATTCAATTCCCCTGTTTTGTATAGAAACGTCCTATTTTTCCAAACTTATGGAACTTGTCTTTGAGTAAAGAATTCAATTTCTAAAAATCCACGAACTCTTTTACAAGTCCTGTTTCTTAAACAAAGTCTCTATGTCTAGCTGAGGTAGTAAGTATCCAGGAGCATGAAGACAGAAGTAATAAATATTAGCTAGGTCTGTTCTGCATGCAACCCTGTCTACAGAGAAGAAAAAAAAAGAAAAAAAAAAAGGCAAATTCTTACTGTTATCACAATATTCACAGAAGATATTTTTAAATCCTGAGGAACTAATATGCAGGTGATTGCATTTGGACAGAACTTTGGCCATATCTTGTTTTGCTGATTTTTCCTTAAAAAGAAAACACTCAAACTCCAGTGTTTGCCATGTGTCCAAACAGCAGTACACACGGACTGAGCCTGAGGATTGGGCCTACAGCCTGTTCCCAGCACTGCCAGTCCTCTGACGTACAGCTTGGTCAAGTTCCTTCTCTCTGGGTGCCTTCCCATCTTTTGTTGGTGTGGTGTCTCTTTCCAGGACGTGTTCAGATGGCTGTGCACTACAGCTGGCTCCAACCTCATTTGAGCTCTACTGTTACAAGTCCTTTTTCCTCAGATGATTTTGCTTATGTATTTTTAGAAAGAGAAGAATCTCACAGAATGAGATTGTTGCTGTTCCATCATTTCTGTTTTAGAAATTATTCTGCAAGATATTAGCCATGTAGGTGTAAACTATGTTTATTGAATGAAATCTTAAAAGTGTGCTATATAAAGGAATTAAAATTAGTTATGGCTTCAGCTTTTGAGAAACTGTATTTTTCATTCCAGGAAAATAGTTCCATAATGACCAGATGTAATAATGTGCATGGTATTTTCCAGTGTGTTCCCCATACATTGCAGGTCTGGAGATGCGCAAGCCCAATTCCAGAACTACTGATTAAGCTGAAATTCTAAGTGTTTTTCAGTAATACAAGGAGTTCACTGAAGGCTTTGAGATAGCTGTTGAAAAGGAATTCGGGATTTCCTTAGGACAAAGTACTCTTTCTGAATTTCCTTTCTGAATTTCACTGTAAGAAGCAATTGTCCAGATTCAAGGTGCTTACACAGTGAGGCTTATCTCTTTGATGACCAGCAATCTCCTCGTTTCCTAGAGCAGTATTTATACAAGATGATTCCTGGGCACATCACTGATATGTGCACAATACTGCATAAGTTCCAAGCAGTGGGAAACGATCCCCCTTTTTTTTTTTTTTTTTTTTTTTTTTTTTTTTGTGCAGGTAGTATATATTCTCTCAATTCTGTAGACCACATCATGAATTTTAGTATGTAGATTTCCTGATTCACGAACTCCAAGTGTGGCAGTTCAAGGTATTCAGTGTACTTAGTAGAAGACTGCAAGAATGATGGAAGTGTTTTCCTGAGTAAGGTACAGGCTTCTTGGTCTTTACCGCAGCATTTTTTATCAGATCTCAATCCAGGTGTGCTTTTTAAAGATAGTTATTTCTTTGACTTCTTTGTGGGGTGTCTAACTTGAGACAACAGTTTCATTTGCTGAAATTGTACACAGTTTTAACTGATTAGTGAGTACTGTGCTTAATAGTCTATATCAGGTACTTTGAACATCAGAATTAAAACCAAAATAAGGCAGATTTCCCTTATTTTTGTGCTGTCATTTTCCATACTGAAGACTGAGTTGATAAAATGCTCTCGAGTGATAGAGATATATTAATGTGAAGCCCTGTAATGCTATAGTGATAACCATCACTGAAATACATGGAGGAATCAATAGTTCTGTTTTCAAAACAAGACTTGGACAGTACTCCATGCACAAACCCAGAGGCAGCATGTTGAACAGCTCCTTATTCTTTGAGCAACAGCAGTTCTTTGCATTCTTTGATGTAGGATCCTGTTGAAAATTAGCAAGTTTTAGGGAGACTGAATTATGGCAACTCTCATTCTGTAATTTATAGCTTTGAGGGCTTAAATTTTCAGCCCTCATAATACTCCAGTGCATAGTTGCTTAGGATGTACAACACACCCCCACAGAAATTCCCCTTTTCTGATTATTACACTCACAGAGTAGTTTTAAGTATGACTCCTTCTAAAGAAAAGGACTAAATATATTCGAGATAATCTCAATTATTTGGTTTTAAAGATTGCTGTATCTGTTGCCAACTGATTATGCAGTCAGTTTACCAAAAGGATGTACCAAAGTAGGTAAGGATATCAAAGCTGTCAATTCCAGGGATTGACAGCTGGCTCTACTATACTGTACTGTTCTTGATGCAACTGAACTGTGTCTGAATTTCTGTGGTCTCAGGGATGGTCCTGTATCTGAAATGCAGCATGCTGTTACCCATACAAGCGCAGTATTTTGGAACCATCTCAAAATCTCTGTCGGGTTGCAAGTCCATGATCCAGAACCAGGCACTGTTATGAGACTCAATGCGCTGAGCCTGAAGAGAGCTCAGATCATCTTGCATTTCATAGGCAGTGAACAGCAGACAAGGGGTCACCTGAGGTAGTGGGCAGGGACAGCATTACCTGTCACACTGCCTTGCAGATGATGCGATGGGAGTTTCTACTTGTCCTCTCTCTTTCCAGGACAAGCCATGGTCCTGGCCAGGGAAGAAAAGTTCCTTTCAGCTGACTTGTCAGTCCTAAATTCGTTTAAACAGGAAGCTTACTGACATTAAGGTAAATTAGGTGATGAATATGGTAATACTGGTTCAAAATGAAATGAGTATGTTAGTTATGAATACATTTAGACTAAAAGTTCTGAAAGAGCTTTCAGTGAAGGAAAGGAAGCAAAGCTGCTGTAACATTATGCGAGTGGTTTTGTGAGATTTTACAACTCCATCAAAAGGACTTCGCTGTCTTGTAACATGTAAAAAAAAAAAACACCGTAATGTAGTCGCTCTATGCCTTGTTTTACATTGTCGTAGAAGTAATTTGTTGTATGTAAGTGTTTCTATATCAATATCTATGTAGGACATATGAAGAGTGTAATTCATGTCATCACAATAGTCCACAATAGGCACTTTGGTGCCTAATCATGTGTAAATACGTGTTTTAGCATCCTGTGCAGTATCTGTGTAATGAAATCAGGAACAAGAATTTCAGAACCACCTATTTGACAAATTTCTATACAAGCTAATCACCTTGCAATTTCCTATTTTTCTGACCAGGTTAAAGAAGTTTTGTAGGTGGGAATAAGTACCCGAAACTGAAAGCAATTCTACACTTGTTCAGCTGCAAAATAGAGAAGGCACAACTTTGTTTTTCCCCTTGCTCACAGATCCAAGCAAACATTTTTCACTGTGGTTTTAAATAACTTTTATAAAGTATGCCATTGATTCCTGTCTCACATCTGTTAATTCTAGCTAACATCAGTAGTGCTGTTTCTGATGGATTTTCACTGAATCTGCTCCTGACAGCAGTGTGGACTGGCCCAGAACCCAAGAAATGGAGCACTGTTCCCTGTGCTGTGTAATGCACTCAGATTTCCAAATTGCGGTGCTGCTCCTGCAAACTGTTCTGCAGTGGTGGATCAGGACAGGTCTTTTCTTTCCCATCTCGCATCTCCTCACCCCGTACAACAGCTCGTCAGGGTAAGGACTGAGACCCAAGTGTTCGTTCATGGGTGTTGCTGGCATGCCCAACACAGCTGCTGCTCTCAAGAGCAGCACTGGGATTGCAGGTTGATTCCTCTTTGGATGCTTTCTTTGGGGCACCCTAGAAATGCAACTTTATTAGCTACAGGCAGTTTGATTAAAATATGACTAAAGAAGTATTCTGGCAATTTTGCTTTTGTTTCTGTTTAATTTAAAAAAAATGAAAGGAAAGCAGTGTTTTGCTGAATTGCATGACCTCATGGGCCATATTTCATGTTCTTCATTGAAAAGTGGTTAAAATAATCTTGTATTTAACCAGTTCCAAACCTTCAAACAGGAACTTTTTTTTTTTAAATGTCATCTTAAAAGGCTTATTTTTTTTCTTTGCCTATGTTCATCAAATCCTTACACATACAAAAGATTCATCATTAATTAATATGAGCACTGTAATTCATATAAAACAATTATGGCATTTAGAGTTTTTAGAAGAACTATTATTGCTGCCTTAGCCCGTTTAAAAAATATACTCCCCAAAGGACAAAATGTGATGCATTAATATGCATGTATTATTACTTTTTCGTAGCTCCAAGACTGCTGATGTCTGTGAATATGGAAGCATTTATAGGTTATAGACGGTCTGTTAGTTGACTTGCAGTTCTAAGTGCAGTATTTTCTGAACCTAAAAAGCAATATTAATTACCCTCTGTATATAGTAGAGAGTGTAATATTTTTTCTTCTGGAGTTTTCACATTTCCTGTGATCCTGCAGCAGCAACACTTGAAGTTGTTAGGTTATTTGGAATGACTGGCAATGTAGAGATAAAGATTTCTGGTCTGTTTACTTCACAAGTTAATACAAATAATTCATCTTACATCAATCTAGCCTTTAAGCAGCTACTTTTTTAGAATGCAGCAGTTCTGAGATGACACATTGCAGTAGGAGAAATTTACCCTCTTGTTGCATTTTAAGGTAAGGGCATAATCGTTTTAGGGTTTGCAAAAGGAAAAATGAAACTAGTTCAATAAGGTGTATATTCTTCCCAACCTAAAATGACACTTTTAAAATTTATTTCTAGTTTGTACCACATTCAGTCTTATTCCAAAGTCTCTTATGTCCTAGCAGTTTAGTGGGGTTGGTGGAAAAGACTTGTTACATGGGTCTGGAACTGCAGGGAAATGATTTGCTCCTTTTAAACGTAGTAAATGTAGTCAGTTTGTTTTTTTATAAATGAAATAAAAGAACTACTTAAAAATTTTTCAGTTCTTCTCTATGATCAGTCTATTGTCACATGCATTTGGCATTCATTATATGTTAGCCCCAGGCGCCTCCAGTCTTGTACTCAGGCCAGCAGTAATTTGGTTTATAGAGATCATATGGCAGGGAAACAGACCTTGAAAGACAGAACTCTAAGAAGCATATTTGATGAATTTCCTATGATTTGAGTCTGGGTTTATTCTTTCCTGTTGTGGAGCAGACACCCTACAGCACACGCACTGAGGCCCGATGCGCCCGAGCAAAGGGCCAATTAAATGACAATATGCGCACTGTTTCTTCGCACATCTCGGGTTGCACTTCCTATCAGAGAAAGGAGCGGATGGCGAGGGGGAGGAGAGGGCAGAAAAGGGGGCCTTGTAAAGGATCCAGATACAGGCAGGCAAGCACCGAGTGAAGGTTGCCTTTGTCATCAGCAATTAATTTAACTATAAATGCTGGAAAAAAAATAGGTGGTGGCTTCTAGTGGCAATAGCACAGCCAGAGCAGCGTGTCTGCTGCCTGCCCTCCTGCTCGGCAAGGCCAGCATCCTGGGGCCAGTGCTGATCCCTGCTTCTTACCGGAGCGTGCCAGCAGGCTGCAGGAGCAGCCCGAGCACATCCCAGGGCTCAGGGTCACCCACTGCTTGCTTGCCCTTAGCTCTCCTTCCCTGCCTGCATGCAGGGAGGGGAGGCCCTCTGGCTGCAGTGTGCGGTGGGACCTCAGGCTCCTGGATCCTGCCGCATGTTTTTCATCTAAGTCACTCACTGTCAGATCAGGGCTCAGTCGGGGAAAACTAAGGTTGTGAGCTGGATTTCTATAGCCTCCTACATCCAGGAACACTTGGATCACTGGTGCTGATGGGCTGCCCTATGTGGGAAAGCGCTATCTGAGCGAGCACATGTAGCCTGGAACAGGCACTTGCACTGCTCCCTCGCAGACCCCTGCCCAGGGTGGGCCTTTACACCAAGCATTAGTGCACAGGAAGAGTTCACTCTGGGCTTTATTTTATTTTGAAGGTCCTAATCTCTTTGATAGTGTCCAGAGACAGTTCAGGTCTCTCTGTTTTTGTTTTCTTTTGTGTTTTGATTGATTTTGATTCTCTTCCCTTCCTCACTTCTCCTTTTTTCTCCCTTTCTCTTCTGTCCTCCCCACCCCCAGTTTTTCCTGGTAGTTTATAAATGCCACTTTTCATTAATGTGACCAAAATGTCATCAAGTAGTTTAATGCTCTTTAATGTCCTTGTATCGTTTACATTTTTGAACAGTGTGGAAATGAATCCCATCTGTGGGTTTGCTAACATCAAAAAAGTTTGACAGGCTATTTAGACGTGCTACTTCACATTGCATTAGTGTGTACAATGTCAGAGAGGCAGGAGCCGGAGTGAGGCTGTGCCACGCCACCTTGCTCCTGACCCCTCCTATAGCTGCTTGGAAAGCGACAGATCACTTACCTCAGAAAATCAAAGTCAATTGTGAAGTATCTTGGCCTGGAGAGGAGCCCAGAGGCCCCAGGAAAAGTGTGAAGCCTGAATAAAAAGAAAAGAAGAAAAGTTTCCACAGAAAAAAGAAAAAAAAATCAAACCCATCCTCCCCTCCTGACTTGTGCCAAGATCTTCACAATACTGGTTAGGCAAACAGGCTTTTCTGAAGTCTGTTTGTGACTAGAATTTTTGTCTTTCTTATGGATGCTTGCCCCCATCCCAGGGCATCTAGCATATTTCTGAGTTTGGTGTGTTGTTTTGGTTTAATATAGACCAACCAAAAATGTTGTTTCCCAGTCAGTCAAGTTAGGCTGCAATTGAAAGAGGTGGATGCTGCTCTTAAAGCCGCTGATACTGGTAGTTCCATCTTTTCAGGTCTCTGTTTTATTAAGGTGAGATTTAAAGCTTATCCGCAGCCACTTCTGCTACTTATTACTCATCTTGCTCTACAGCTCCCTGTGTAAGTTAATACATACCAGGAAAGTATAATTTTGCATCTTTCTTTTAATCTACATTTGTGTTAATGACTCATAAACAAGGCTTATAGCTTTAACTTACTCTTTGATAGTGTATATGATGGGTGTATTTTAAATTTCTCTGGCTTTGTGCCATGGGAAGGATGTGCAAGTTTTTAAACCCTCCCTCATATTGCAACTGCATACACAAATATAATTTACTTTCAAGTAGAAATGTAAACAACCTTGTATAGTGGCATTGAGTTTTCAAAGTCAAGGTAATTTTTATAAGCATGAAATAAAAATTCCTTTAAGGCTAGTCTTAAAGACTAAGGTCTTTAAGAATTGGGTTTAGGTAATGCACAATTCTGTTGTTGTTTGTGTCACAATGAAAGAGTAAAACACAATGTGTGGCAGGAATAAATAATTAACCTTATTTTACTCTGAAATTGGTAGTATCAGGGTCATTCTACTAAAGGCAGGATGAGGTAGGCACCATTTTGTGCTCTGATCCAAGCACTATTGCACAGAGTAAGGGTTCCGGCACTCAGGAGGAGACAACCGAGGTTATATTTAAATTCAGTTGGTGAAAACATGTATTACAAACACAATTCTAGTTTTTTGATTTTGTGGTCTTTCTGCTAAATACAAATAAGCAGAAAAACTGCTACTATATTTTTCAAAAGAATTTCAGGCAAAACAAGCACATGGATTTTCCTTAGCCATCTGACAGAAAAGAAAACAAATTCTAAACTTTATTTTAGAAACACTTCCTAGTAGCAAAATGCAATTCTTTCACTAATGGTGATTCACCTTTTTTTTGCCCTATTGAAATTTAAAACATAGCTTCAAGGCTGTTTCAACCAGGAAGAATAAACAGTCACAAAGCTGTAGCTTCGTTAGAGTGCAGTGAGGCTTCCCTGAAAGATCAGTAGTGCTTGTAGACAAGTTTTCTGTTTATGAATTAAAAAAAAAAAAAAAAGCTGAGAATGTGAATACTACACTGATCGCAGAGTGTTTCAATTTGGACATACAAACTTGTATTGTAATTACACTAATTTACTATTTGGAAAACGTGTATGAAGCAAAAAAAAAAAGGAAGAAGAGATACTACCAAAGTTGAAAAGTCCTTTTCCACCTTGTAGAAAATGTTGATGTAAATGAAAAAGAGAGTCATTTTTAACAGGTTTAAACAAATAATACATTTTTTATGATGAATGGGCTTGCTGAAAAGCTTTCAGATTAAAACATTCTTTCTTTTAAAGTTTTCTAGATCTTCAATAGGATGGGTATTAAATGAGAGTAGTTTGGTCTGTAACACAAAACAGAGCAGCTTCAGAGTGGTTTGTATAGCCAAATTCACCGGTACTGCATTAAGGGGCTGTTATGGGCGAAGCTTCAGCAACACTTTGCCCACATCGCTGATACAAGGCAAATCCTGAGGCTTTTGTGGCAGATGAAAAAGGACAAGAATACCAGTTTAAAACCAGTAGAAAAGCAATACTGGAGATAGCAAAGGCAGCTGGGAAGAGAAGGGGATTGATGTGCTTTCCTCATGCTTTGGCATCAGCTAGTGTTTTCTTTAGGTGGGTGCTGCTAGCGCAAGCTCACATCTCTCATCCATATCAACCCATCAGTAAGACTGTGAGGAGACTTTCACTGACACAAAATACTCTCTCCATTTCTTTTTTTTCACTTTGGGAAATCTGCAGCAGGCATTTCTTTACAGAGAAGCTGTGCTGGGGAAAAAGTAATTCTGGTTCCTTGTTTTCACTGCATAATGAGTGGTTTAGATAGCTCTACAGCTATCATCTCCATTTTGTCTTCACTTGCCAGCTTGTTTGTGTATTTATTTTATTTTCATTCAGACAGCAAAATATTCTGCTAGGTATGAAAGCTCTGTAAAGTATGTAACAATCAGATTATATAAATGAACTGCAACCCTAGAATAATCAGGATTTACTATGTGAATTGAGGTAAGCAACTACTCATTTAACCTTGACTCTTTGATCACCGTTCTTGGAGGAGGAGATTATAAAGATTATAAAGGTGGTTGGTTAGGAGGCAGGTGTCACAGCAGTTACAACAAGGCAGGTAGGCCAAGCAAGTGCAAGTGTGTTCAAGGTCTGTCAGCTTCCTGCCAAATCAGCATTAAAAAAAAAAAAACCTCTTACAGCTACTTTACAATGTTATATGTAATGTTCTACGATGCTGTATACATTCTTCCTATTTTGATCCAAATAGGTGGATCCAAAATTCAATCCAAAAAAGTGCTTTTTGTAAAGCCACTTAACCTGTTCTGGATCCCTATGAAGACATTTGCTTGGCAGAAATAATATGGAGTGAAGTTTGGCTATTTGCAGTAAATTTCAAAATGAAATTTTGGAAAATGAAGTGCAAATAAAACGGTGAAGCAGGAGACAACTGGGGATATGAAAGGAGAGGTAAAGGATGGGAGAAGGAGGTACATCTCAAGTATTGAAAAAAAAGAAAATGGTGTGCCTGAGTGCACTGAATTGGGTTATCTCCTCATGAATCAGCATTGACTCAGCCTGGACCTCTGCTTTACCTCATACGAAGTATAGCATTTTCTGAAAAGCTTTTGCCCTTCAGTGGACGTAAAATAATCCACTGTATCTCTGGGGACCTCTAATAGAATAAGCTAGTTGAGATACTTGTACTTTCATGCTTAGTAAGATACGACTTTATTTGCAGTCCAGTAGTATTCTAAGGACTCACTACATTGTAATACTCTGAAAGAAACAATGCTGAAGGGAGAATCACTCCTCCTTACTAGGACACTAAATTCTGGCAATAAATCCAGATTTTAGAATGTGATCTGTTCTATACAGGTGGGACAGCAGATATTATCTTTCCATGATGAAATAAGAATTACATTAACTTGTCACATTGTTGTAGCAATAAAGCATCTTTCATATATTTTATATTTAGTTGTATACAACTATAAGTTTAAATCAGTTAACTGTAATGAACCTCTATCATGATACTTGCTTGATAAAAATGGGTGGTGATTGAAGCACATTTTAAAATTAAAGTTCTGGCAAGTAGAACACAAAAGAAACAGGCATAAGAGGGACTATGTAGAACATCAACTCCAGGGCCACCCCTCCACCCCTCAACTACAGATGGATGCAGTAGACGGGCCATACAACAGTGACTTTGTCTTTGCATGGCCACAGAAATGCTTCTCACTTAGTGCTCTACCAAATATTTCCCTTATAGTGAAAGATCAAAAGACCTTTAAATATATGTGTGTGTGGGGGGGTGTGAGTGTACGTGTATAAATATATATGTATGTATGGCACACACACACACGTGACACATACACCATGGAAAGAAAGTAATCATAAATATCTCTGTTGTATTCAGTCTTCACAGTTGGAGAACATTTATTTGGCAATATTCGAGTTTGCACAGAATGGACCTATACATAGATATAATCAGAGAAGTGTAACATGTACTGTTTTGTACAAAGACATAACCCTGCCTTTTCATAATTACGTAGATTCTTAGATGACCATAAGCACTGTAATATCAAGGCTCACAGCAATATGGATGAAACACCACTGAAACTCAGCATATATTGGGGGACTGCTTACTGAAGAGATACTTTTAGCCCAGTCAAAAAAATAGCTCATTCCGATGAAAGTATCAACACCTACTCGATTTTTCTATGAAGTAGTATTATTTAAGACATTTGACAATATCTTAAAGGGAATCAGATTCATATTAAAAGAAGTCTTGAAGTCTTTTAAAATACACTGGTGCTTATTTTGAGTTATATGTTCCAATAAAGCTGTCAACATTTTGGCTTCCCTTTTTAGCTTTACTTTAAGAATTCCTGTGAACTGGTTTGAATTCACTTTGTGCTGGAAATTCTCTCCCAGTCCCAGCAGGGGTAGTAGGTCATGATTCATAACATACGGCCTTAGTTGGGGTTTCCTATTCCTATTTGGACTTGTCAGTTTACCTGAATAGGTTTATTTTTTATAAAATTCCATAAAAAGTCACTTGATTTACTCAATTATTGACAGCCTTCTATGGTTAGTATTAGATTTGCTCTCTAACACACAAGTGTGGTTGTAAAACTGACTATTGAAGAAGCCAACTATTGTGAACAGAAACGTAGCAGGCATGAAGAGAACGTCAGGAAATGCACCCCTGAAGCTCATAGCATTTGAGCTGAACAGTACTGTTAAGATGTAGAATGTCTTTTCCTTTGTTTGCTCTGCTTAGCACACACTGGCTATTCATCTGGAAATGAACGTCAAAAATCCCAGTAACTTCAACGAAACTCGTATTTCGGGTTATATAGGCTGGCCCATATTGTATGAAGAAGCTAATACACAGAGAAGAAACCTGGCCAAATTCTCTATGCTTAGGAAAGGTACAATTTCAGTAATGAACTGGGTTTTTTCCTCCTGAAAGTTAGCTGATAAACCAAACCAAATCACAAATCTCTGCACTTTTAAGAACTGAAAGGACTAATTTATAGTTATTTCTAATGGATAATACTATCTCTGAGGTTCAATGATTTATTTTAGTCCACTGTGTTCCTTTTTCCTTGAGACCTGGAAATCAGACAGTATGAAATTTTTTCAAGTCCTTCCTTTTCTGTGGTATCTTTTTCAAGACAGTAAAAACGGAGGAGGCATCATTGTGTTATATAATTAGAGCTCTATTACTGAAACTTTGTGCAACTCAAATGTTAGCACTGCTCTAGAAGCGTTCAGAGGTACTCATCCCCACTGAAATACTTGAAAAACTTTGGAATAAATATAGCTTTCCCCCACTGCTGTTATAGTGCTAGTTTTGTTTCAGTACAAGTCCTGTACTGTAAGCCTTTTGTGGCTGAAAGGTAAATTACACTCATGCAAAACAAAACTGATGAACTACTGAAAGCTGTAGCTGCTGAAATAAATTCCTGCGTGCTAAATTTATGAGAACTATGCACTGTGTACACCACAGTGCATTCACTCACAGCTTCAAAATGACTTCCCTTACCGAAGTAAGCAGCAATATTGTAAGAACAGGTCCACCAGTGGTGAGCAGAAAGGCATAATTTTATTGTTGGAAATACTAATGCTAATCAGCATATATTGAACCCTGTGCAGATCAAGGAACATTCCTGACATATTTATTTTCGTTTTGTTCTCATAATTGGCGTACAGGTACTTAAAGGGCCTAAACATGACTCTGCATGTGCAGGGGGGCTGGACTAGATGACCTCTAGAGGTCCCTTCCAACCTGAAGCATTCTGTGATTCTATGAGTAGGTTCTGTATCTTAGTACAGGGGCCACGTTACCCAGGGAATGTGAAAAGAAGGCAAGTGGGTAACGTGTTCCCTTCTCTGCACAACCTTCTGCAGGGTAGAGAAGGTTCATGCTTGGCTAGCAGAGCAGGAACATGGCTATTTTAAGTTTTATTTGGGTTTGTACTGAATTGGGTAACTGTCCAGTGTAAACAACATCCAGTGTTTATTCAGTTAAACTTCTCACAGCAAATCCTAGGAATGACAGCAAACACTGGTCTTCCATTTAATACAGGTGTCTTGCCATTTTTTTCTTTCATATTCTAAACGCAGTGAGTCCATAACAGCCAATAAACAAACCACTGGTTAAGACGTTACTGTTAAAGAGCAGATAATTCAGAAACAAAGCTCTGCATAAGTGATTGAAAAAGCAGAGACTTCAGGAAAGCCAAGACAAACTTAAATTCAGATTTGGATCGAACTCCTGTTACATATAAGAAAGTTCTCCTCACCGATGGGCACTCGCTAAGTGAACATAATCGTTCTTAGTAACACTGCTAGCCCACAAAAACAAAAAGGATTCTTATTTTGATTATTTTTAAAGTTTAATGACAAATCCTTTCTCTTGTTCACATTAAAAAATAAAAGCTGAGCTGGAGTCCCATTAAGGGACTGCTTTAGAGCCTAGTTCTCTGAGGCACTTACATTGTTTAAAATTTAATTTCTAGTTTGAAATTTTTATTTAAAACACTACTTATAAACAAAAAAAGTTTCTTATAGTCTTTGGCATCACTGTTGCAAAATATTCTAAGCTTTTACCTGTCCTAGTGAATTCTCTGCCAGCTCCCCAGAGCGCATCTTCCCTTGCTCTGGTGGCCTCCAGCTAGTGCTGCAGAACTGTGGGCAAGCACTCTATTTAATGCCATCTCATGGTATTTTTGCTAGCAATAGGATATATGAAAAGACACGAGACAGCATTCACCTTTGGTATAACACCAGGGAAGGCATTTCAAACACTAATCAATGAAGTAATGTCAGAAAAAAGAAATCTGGTGCTTACACTATTTAGAGATTGGGGAAAATTCTGGCATGGGGCAAAGTTAGCAATCTCTGACTCTTTTCTAGCTGGAAGGTGTGATTTTCTTCAGCGTACTCATTGTAAATACCTAGCTTGTACAAACTGGTGTTTGGGCTGTTTTGATTAAAGAAACAGGCCACGCATTATAATTTTGTTTCCTATCTGGATATAAAAAAAACCCTTAAGTTTTAAATGTGATTAAGATGTTGCTAGATGTGAAATTCTGTGATTACATCTGTCTCCTGCTTAAACAACTATGGCTTTTAAATGGAACAAAAGAGTAAATCAGAATTTGGCCTCTTTTCTTAAAGAGAACTTCATAGAATTGAAACGGACCAACAGAGGAAGCCATTGAGTGTCCAAGGCCCAGTACTCTTTTGAACAACGTGAGCAGCCTTTATTTCCTTAGTGTCATTCCAAATTTATGTAAAAGGGAGTTTGCCCTGTGTCCAGCATTCTTTCTCTCAACAAGGGATCTGTCATGAAAGCTGCATGAATTTTATTCTGCGCGAAGGTTCTCAAAAATAACAGTGATAGCATTACCTGTCTTTTAAAATCAGATTGCTTGTGTGATAAGGTAGAATGTAACTATGTCACTAACTACAGTGAGATCCATCCATATGGAGGTGAAAGACATTTATAACTGTAAGGAACTGTATTAACGCACAACTACCAATGTTGAAGATCTATTGGAAATGAATAGAAATACTGACACACAGATATCTATAATGTGACTACCTCTTGTTACTATCTTGGGGCTATACTTTATTTATTTTCTCTGTATATTTTTTCCAAAAAAATCATTTCTGGTGCTCTGTTCTGCATTGACCTATATCCTCTGCTCTGTGCACCCTAATTGGCACTTACATGTTTGGGTCCTTAAAAGTGGCACCAGAATGAATTAATGTAATGTGTTTTAAGCTTCTGGTCTTACTGCAGTTTAATTACAAGAATAATTCATTTTGAATATTAATTTTGAATATTTTCCTATAGTTAAAAAAACCTTACTGTAAGAACCAAAAAGGGGTGATCATTCCATTCTCATTACATCCCCAGGATTGCCATGAGAAATAATTAATATCTGTGCTTATTCTTTATCATTAATCTTTGTCCTAAGAATGGATTAATGAGAATATTCAATGAGTACCAGAACATCCTGGCACTCACTTCTGTGAAAAGTCATTCTTGTGTCAAAGACTGTAATGAGGCCTGAAAGAAGCATACAATTAATCTACAGCAACCTTAAGGTTGTAGCAAGAACAAAAAATGGTATATCCAGACTGATGATCAAGATCATAGTAAGAGAAGGTGAACATTGAAATAAGATCATTTTAAATATACATTTTAAAACCTTTGTCTGACTGCATATGATTTTTAAGCCCATGTTAGCTTTTATTGACTAGGGTTTTCATTCCACGACTGAGCTTTTTTCACCTCTCTTCCCCAGGTACCTCTTCAGATTTAAGGAATCTGAGGATTCCTTATCAAAGCGATTTTCCCTACCTCCTTCAGGAAAAGGTAGACAAGAGAAAAAATAAATTAAAACTGCTGTTTATATTCCACAACAAAGGCACTGTAGAACAAAATAGCCTTTAGAGCAAGCTGGATGGTATCCATGAATTTGAAACAAACAGCATGTGATTTTGGCCTATTATTTATTTCTTAGGTAATCTTTGCTACACTATATGGTACTGACAGGGGTGCTCCTTTTCTGAACTATTCACAGTACAAAAAAAAAAAAAACACAGCACCTTGTGTAAATACATTGTGTTTGGATGGGCAAAGACATGAGAAAATGATGTAACGGAAGGCAGGGCGATGGCAGTTCACCGCTTTGGTGCATTTGTCACGTTGTGCGTCGTGTGCCTTGTGGATGTGGTTTCTGACCTGTGTCCTCACAGTCATGTACGAGCTGCTGGCTTTGAATGGCAGTTGCTGATATAAAGTAATACATAGTTACATGGGAAATTCATAGGAAATTAAATGAGCACATCTCCCTGAAAAAAAAAAAGGTTTAAAATGGGTGCTTTGCTTTTGATTAAAAGTAAGCATTGCTTGGTTTCAGTAGGCTTAAAAGAATTATTACAGTAGCACACCTGCTCCCTTATGCTTCAGGTGGTATCAGCTTTTCTGTTATAATCCCCTGATATTTTGAGTTTGTTTTGAAACTTGCCTGCAAACTTACTGGGAAAAGTTCTCAGCTTCGCAGAGACTTTAAAAAATGACTTTAATTTTTAAATAACTCTGCTATTTGATGGTTAGCAGGGGGAACAGGAGTCTGAGCTCCTCATGGAGAGCTCTAATGTGGCCTTCTGTTAGAAGCCAATGCTGTTTATTTCCTGTCACAGAAATGTTACTACAAGGCAATTGGGGAAGGAGAGGCTTCATACCCTTAATGAATGACTCGTTCAATATTAGTACAGAACAATTCTTACCGTGGTTCTTCTTTTATGGATTTTGATATGGGAGTCAGAGCTGGACTTAAAATGAGTTAGAAGGCAGGAGAAAAGACAGACCATTTTGCATCTGTCACAAAACTTAGGGCTTCATACACCTGTAACCTCCTCTTCCCTAAAATAAAGTATGCTTCTTAGTGTGAGTTAAATTTGGGATTGAACATTGCCCTGTCAGTGGCTGTAATGCAGAAATATCCTTAAAAACTGAGTCCAGGTGTGCACTGAGTAAGAAAGATACTTTAGCTGTGCTAAAGTAGTGTTGTAGTGTTCTTCAGTTCATCAGCAGCCCAAGTGCCTGCTCCCTCATATTATTCCAGGTACCAAAGAACCAACACCACAGAGGGACAACACTTGCTGCTCAGGGAACTCTTAACTTCTGCAGCAGGGTTCATAAGGCCCTGCTTAGAGGAGATGAGGTAAGAGTCAGAACATCTGTGGAGCAGTGGCAGACGACATAGAGCTGGCTGCACCTCCCTCACCTTACACCTTCCTGCTGTGTCTGTCTCTTGTGCAAGAACATCAGCCTTGGAAAACTGGACCCCAGTCCTTGTAGGAAAAAAAACACAAGCTGCAGCCCAGGATGATCTTTAAAATTCGAAATTCTTTAGACCGCAACAATTTGGTGAGTACATGTTGACACAACCTCCTTATTTGCACTACTTACATTTTAGAAGTAAAACTACTGGTGTTACTCTAGAGTAACAACACAAGTACAGTATTGTAAGTTAATTTTGTATGTGTTCATGTTCAACTGATACATTTAACTAATGAAGTTATCTTGGGGCTGGAGCCTCGTCATGTAATCACAATATAAAACATTAAACACATGTATACAGTGTGTGAACATTTGCCACTGAAATCTGAAAAAGGAAACTGAGATGTCAGCCACACTGCCACTTAAGAAATAGTTTTTTAAAATGCTGTGATACTACAGTGTCTTAGCAGCACAATTCCAGCAAGAAAAAGGTGCTAGGTGTTTGGGTTTTTTCCAGCAAGTTTAACTGTGAAATAGGCAGTACAGGCACTTTCATTGTTTTCCTCTACATATATATGGGAAGTTTGTTCAAGTGAGAACTATTTCTTTGTGTCCATCTGCATTGTTTAGCACAACAGACACTGAAAAAATACTTGGGTTATCTGCTATCTTAAACTATCTACTTTAAGACATATGCAAATGCCAAATACGAATTCACATGTCCAGATCAAAGAATATATATTTCATAAGAAATTCACAGGGAGAATCACAAATTAAATTTAGGATTGTAACTTATTTATATTTTAACTTAATTCTTTTAAGTACTTTGCTGGGTAGTAGAATTTCTATCATTACAGTAGTACCAAGCTAAGTATGCACATGAAGTTTAGGATACAATGCAAGGGCTAAATTAAGTACCAAGGAGTAAAAATAATTAAAAATGGCATTATGCTAATTCAATTAAGAAAAACAAGGTGCAGGAAATTGTCCAGACAATTGTAAAATGCCAAGCAGGAGCTATGCCTGTAGTCCCAGCCCTGAAAAAAAAGCTCCCAGCTCTGTTTTGTTTCAGATGAAGGTGGGTACATGGGAATATCAGTTTCTCAGAAATGCAGTGAGGAAACCCTTTTCTCACCTGCCAAGACAAGGCTTACATTCAGTTTTGCAGAATTATTTATTTATTAAATTGAAGCAGAGCTAGAATCTGCTAGTGTTTTCCCACATCCCAGGCAAAGTGCCCTAAGCCAGTGAGCAGCAAAGCCTGTATTTCATGTTTTCTTTGGCTCGTTATTCAGTGCATAGCAAATTTCTTCTCTTCCCTGTGCCTACGTTACCTTGCCGTCAGTGGAGCCAAGCTCAGTGTCAGAATTAGGCATCTCAGCCCCGGCATGCAGTCTGATGATGTGACATCTTTCAGCTGCTATGCTAGCTTTGAGCTGGGAAAACCAAGCGCACACGAGTGCGCATTCTTGGACTTCTGAAACTACATTTATCAGCGAAAAGATTTTTGCCATGTTTTCTTCACTCCACATTACTATCACCTATTCCTCCACTGTATTGGTATAGTTGCTTATGGATTGAAACTGGAGTGAAGGAGCTCACTTAGTAATTGGAATTTTCAACTTTAACAGTACTGAAATCTAATGAGTGTCCAGACACTGAAACATTTATTGAGCTTCACTTCACAGCTCAGGCAGAGAAGCCTCCCTACATGGCTGCTCAGTAGAGAGCTGAAAGTCTCTTGACTGCTGGGTACCAAGAGTGAGCCTCAGTAGTGATGAAACCTCACCCCTCTGCCTTCTTAGCCATGTTTTCCATACTGCTAAGATACCATTCAAATAACCACTAGTGCTATCACAGGAAATGAACACTGAGAAGTGTCTGGTTAAATAAATTTATGTACTTCATTGCCCTATAAGGAAATAGCAGTATCTTTATGAAAGACACATTTATTTGATACAATAATAAATTATATGAACACAAACTGTGAGTCTGAGTGTGGGTGTCAGTTTCACATTGTTCTTTAATAATCCTTCCCATCCTATTTGCAAATGGCATTTCTGACAGAAGTAGGGATAGCTGAGAAGTGGTCTAAGGAAAATATAATACTGAACATGAGTATCTGTCTAGTGCCCTTCTGGGAATATTCTTATAAAAGAAAGAATAACTCATTTTGTGGAGGAAAACCATCAGCTACTGTAAGTGTTATTAAAAGTAAAACTCGAATAGTTGTTTTCAGTTGTCATTTCAGTTTATTTTCTTCCGTTTTTGAGTGTGCTGAAAACCTTGTCTCTCAAAAAAGCACATCAGTGAAAATTAACTGACACTCAGATTATTTTAAAGCTTTTGGAAGACTTAATGTTCACAGAACGGAATATTTTGGTACAATCTCCAATGTGTGCACACATGAAAATACTAGTGGATACTACAGCAATGTGACATTTTATTGTTTTGGTGTTTTTTTTTTTTTTTTAATATTGTGCCTGTTCTGCAGCTGTACCTCATTACACAAGCTGACTAGATGTTGCAGTATAAACATGAGGAAGAACAGAACTATCTCACCTGAGTCTTTGTAGCAACAAATCCAATCAAAGCAGCTCAAAGTAACACTAGTCCTATTAATAGACACAGCAGGTAGACGTTACTCACAGAACTTACAAACTATCAGAATTTAGTCATTCCTAACTATGGTCTTACTCTGTGTTAAAACCAAAATAAACTTTTAAATCTTTATCTTTCCCTATCTACAAATACAACCTTGAAGTGCTAAAGAGAGAGACAGGTGACTGCTTTAGCATAGAGGTGCTTGGAGAAGAAAAATAGCTAATGGGGAATTTTTAATATGACAAGTTTTCTTGTCGTGAAGGTTTTTGATGGGAAGAACTTCCCATCTAGTGTATTTTGTATTTCAAAATAAGGTATCCATAGCTGTAGATGGCAATTCAGTCTCTTGCCCACAGTTGGGCTCTGTGCTGTGGCTCTCTGAGTGTTGATGATTTGGTCTTTGCTTGGTTCTTACTAGATGAAAACAGAAATATATATGTTACCCATAAAATGAGTTTACTTGTCATCACCCTGAGAGTGCACCAAGGCCAGTTCCAAAGTAATCGAGCCATTTTACCTAGATGAGACCTATCGTCTTTTCCATGCAACTGCTCAGAACTTCTATAGCTAGAAGTGACTGGAGCTTTCTGAGTAAACTATTAGAAGCTCTTATTTGAGGAAAATGGGAGAAAGATGAGCAGGAGGGGCAGCTCAAACACATACTCAGTGCAGTTTGATATGTGCAAGACAATACCCAATTCACAGTTTTCTAAAGACCAGCTGGGGAATAATTTCCTTTTCTTTTTTTTTTTTTTCCCCATCAAAATGAGAATCCACTTTGACTACAGGCTTCTAAAACATGGGGAAAGAATGTCCCTACCTTCACAGTCATTACATTTTTTTTTTTCCCCCTGCCCAAACTAAATGATTCTAAAATGGCAGTTCTGGTTCCTCCTCTTTAAAACCACTATCAATGGCAATCAAAGAACACTCAGATCAGAATGAAATTGATCTTATTTTGTGGTTCTGAGATGTCCACAGTAATTATCCATATTGGCCTGTTTGGCATTTCTTTTTAGTGTACCCAGTTCTTCCAAAGGAAAAAAAAAAAAACTCTCCAGGTTGTTCTGGCTCACCTGTAAAGGCAGACAGGGAGAGTCCTATTGAGTTTGCTCTGAAACAACAACCAAGGAAGCATTTAATGCACTGTTTGCAGTCTGCACTAGGGAAAGTGTATTTGTCAGAAGTCTTCCTAAAGAGTTATACTGGAAATTTAAAATTTACTTTCCTGTCTTCTGGGAAGGCAGCAAGCTGTGGAATCCACAGCTGATCCATTACTGAGAAAAAATAATGGATAAGGAGTTGGGCATTTTTTTTGTTCTGAAAAAGAGCAGCTGTTAGGCATGGCTAATAGTATTTACAGTGGTACTTAACAGATTCAGCTGAGATTGGGACTCAAATTCTGTACACTGTTTCTACATATGGTAAGAGACAGTTCCTGCTCAAATGTTCTGCAGTATACATGTAGAATAAGACAAAAGAAGACAGTGAAACAATGTGGTATTACTCCTTAGTAATACCAGTTTAAGGATTAGGGATCACTCAAAAGATGAAGTAACAACTTGCTCAGTCGCGTAGCAGACCTGTGAGCTGAAGCCAGCTCAGTGTCTCAATCACAAAGCAAACTGTCGTGACTTTAAGCGAAAGAATCATATGGATAACTTTCCAGGGCTTCGAATAAGTATTAAATTATAATTCCAACATAAAGTTTCTTATTCAAACCAAACCCTAAATCCAAACCTCTTGAGGTTCTCTCACCACTGTTAATGTGCCCGCCAGTGCACATTCCAAACAGCATGTGCATTCAGCAGACAATAGTGATTGTTGTGGTGGGTGGTAAAATATGCAGTGGGCTGCAGTAGCAGGGATTATATCCTGTATCGTTTTAATATAATTCAGGGCTTGTATTTCAAAAACTGTTTGTAATTATAGTAAAAAATTGGAATTTGATTAATATTGCATCCAATCTCATGCCTTCATTTGTTCTACAATTTCATTTTAAACAACTGTATGCAGAAGATTCTGATTTTCTATCAGCTGAAGTTTAGCAACTGCTATTACTGATTATAGTCTTGATGGAAACTTCTCAGTAGTTTACAATATTTAGTTAAGATATTTCAAGAAACCTAAAGTATTATTATAAAGAAGCAAATCTAGGTTTGGCAATGAGCCTTCCTTTTGTCTCTGAAACTTTCTGCAGTAAATTTAGAACAGAGAATCATTTCTCTGGAGTAAAAATATATATGTATTGCTGGCTACAAGTGTGTTTGCTGCTTCACAATTTTAGAATTAGATGATGGACTTAGTAGACACTGAATGGTAAAAATTAAAACCTCTAATTTAAAACATTCCCCTTTTTGCCACATTCCAAGAAAAACATGGACGGGTGAACAAAACCAGCAGTATTGTAATAAGAAAACAACTAGGTGCATTTTTTCCAAAACCTAAACCCAGGAATCTAAATGTATGAGTTACTGCCTAAAAATGCCATTTTCATGTCTCAGTTCCTTCATGAAAAACAACCTAGACTCAATAAAATAAAAAATAAAATAATAATAATAATAATAAAACATACGAAAGCTCCAAGTTAAGGTTTAGAGCCTAGTTCTATTTTTATAGTAACCCTTTCTCAATCTTGGTGATGTCTCCTCATTTTAATGGTATGTGCCTTTTTCTTTATAGGAAATTTATTACTACAGCAGTGGTTTTAATGCACAAATACTATTTCTTTTTGCTATTAAAACAAAAAACATCTAATTACTATAACCATAGGTTTGGTTGCCTAATCTAGAAAAGAAATGACCTCCTAGGTGATCTACAGAAGACAACTGCTGACACGGAACATGAGCCCCATTTCAGCAGAGTACAAGCCCCAGACAGACTGACATCCCCTCTTATTACTACCTATTTCGGAGCATTAATCCCAATTCAGGGCTATCCAGATGAGCACACTTACCCTTATCTTAAAGCACATGCTGCCATTCCCCTCCAAATCTCTGACCAATGAGGGTCATTTGCATGTTTTACAGATTACAGCTGTAATGCTTGAACATGAGAATGGAGGGTAGTGCAAAGGCAACAGAGGGAGAAAACCTTGTCAGGTTCTTGAATCCCTTACAAAGAGTGTGTAAGCAGCTTTGCTGTGGCTTTTTCAAGAGTTTTGCAGGATGAGAGAAATGTTACCTGCCCAAGAATAAAGGATGGTCACGGTTTCAGGGGTATCTATTCAAATCCAAGGTAGGACCTGATAAATGCAACCCGAAAAAATTTTGAGCACACTAGAGCAAGATATGGGGAACCTGAGGGGGAGTTTCTTACTTTTGAACATCACTATACAGCCTGACGTAGTTTACTCGCTGCTGAACAGAAAGGAAAGGTTTGTAATCAGAGAGCAGATGGATCAAAGCTGTCTGTGACTACATGGGTGACAGATGTGGAAGTCTGTAGAAGAAGGGAGGTAGCAGCTGGGAATGCTGCTGCATCCACATGGCTCTGCTGCTCTCTTTGGGAGGAAAATGGTTTTTTCGCCTAATCGCACAGAGCAAAATTGTGCATAAGAGACTCGTAAGGACTTTTGTCCTGTGCCTCTAAGAAGTAAGTGCTTAAGCCTTGGCACTTCATGTTTGTGAAAGAGACAGGACGAACGACTTCTTCAACTATTTCGCCTCTTGTTCCTACATCTGTATTGGTACATACTGGTCCCCAGTATTTCCCAGTCACTTTCCTGTGATAACACTGTTCCAGACTTCATACTTAGTTCTCTTCCAGTGGTGCACAGTACGGCTGGAGGGCAGAAATTATTTGCAAATATAATCAATTTATTGGGATGAGGGCAAAGAGGACTCCTGAATGTTTGGTTTGCTCAGCTGTTTGAGCTCTTGTGTTTGTAGATAGCCCACTCTTAATGATGCACGTGGAATTTAAGTATAATGATCTTTTTGATTGCATCTTTTCTCTCTTGTTTGGAAGCTAGGCAAAAGGCGTTCTCTTAACTATGCGCAGTGCTTCGTATAACTCCATGACGGACCAGAAAATAGCACCAGACTGTGTGTCAAATGCATGTCCCTTAGGAGGTTTGGTGTGACTACTCTATTATACGCCCTGACCTTCAATGCCTGAAGGACAGCAAGTTTTGTTCTCCAATCTGTTTCTTTCAACCTTTGCACTGCCTGCTTTCCTTTGACAGGTATAATGAACAGCAGTGCCATAAGAAGCATTTTTGAAATAACTGGTATGCATTGTTGCGTTGTACTTACTGTGATTTTCAGAGAGAATACGGAGCTTTTCTTAAATGATTATAAGTACATTAATGGATTAATTAATTAATGGATTAATTGTCCCTCCAGGAAGGAAGGCTGGTGTGGTGAATGATACCTTCATATTTAGAATATATGGGACGTGATTTCAATTTAGCCATAGATTTCTTATGTAATAATCTGAAGAATCACTTAAAGAACTATTACCTGATAAAATGATGTTACAAGGTTAAATTTACACTTCTAAACAACTTTTTGAAATTCACAGAGCATGTTGCGAGTATTCAGAGCAATATTAACTGAAAAATCCTCACCTGAACTTCTACAGGGGCCCATTGCTTGCTCTGGACTGCAGTGGCACCACTGGGAGCTTTTCAGCACCGGAGATTGCCTTCAGAAACACACAGCAGTTGTTCCACTGTACTCTCTGCTGGACTGCCTGAGAAGTAGGTCCCATCTACTGTGGTGGATAATAACCATATCTGTTTGAGTTCCTAAACTAACAGTGTACCTAAAGTGTTAAGGAGCGGTAATTTTTTTTTCATAGCTTTGTGTCTACAGGCAGTTGCATATATACGCTAGAGGTATCATCACTATGCAGAAGCAAAGACTGTCAGGCAAAAAAGTGTCTCCACATACTCACACATTTCCTGAATTATCTTTATTCAAAGTTTTATAATCTTTAGCCTACTTTTTCTTTTTTTCTGTTTTGCTTTCACCTTAGTTTATCTCTGTCTTGCCTTGGTCCTTTATCTTTCACTGGCTTCTAGGTGGAAGATGGAACTGCATTGAAAGTTGTTTCAGTTTTAGTTAACCTTTTTAATACCCAACGTTTTATTTATTTATTTATTTATTTTTGAAATTAAGCACAGCAGGTTTACTTGTTACAGCTGATAAAATTGAAGCATCTTTAAAATCCGAGATGCACAAGCTACTGTTGTGGGGACTGCATCTGTAGTTGATATCCTGGCAAGTGGTATAATCACTCCAGCCAAAACTGAAGTGTAAAGCACAAACACCAGAAAGCCTAAGGCACTTTGAAATACATCATAGTAAAAGACCAACCTCTAAAGAGACAGAAATGTAATGCATGGAGTTCAACAGGGGGGAGAATTCATAAGAAAAAATGGAAGAAAAGAGTGAAGTGTGAAACCAAAGAAATGCATTTATGTTTTTGGCCTAAAATGTTATTCTGATTTTACTACAGTTGAGTAACACTAGGAATCAGGTTAGTGGCTGAATGGTAACTCCTTTGTGAGGCACTGAAGCTCACTGCACATTATTCTTGCTGTTTCACTCACGTAACTGCATTGTGGTTTTATCAGTTACAAGCAAAATGTGCACCTCAAGTCATGTACTCCTAAAAAGCCCAGCAATACAATCTGTTTAGAGAAGGCCCTAAGCATTTTCAGAATACGTGCCTCATTTTTTAAGGTTTGCCATGGAGAACTAGTTACAAAAATATGTATCTTTTGGGGTTGTACCAGGATATTTCTTAATTATTGCTGACATATTGCCCACTGCACCATGAGCTCCCACAAAAGGCAGGAAAAAGGATTCTGTCTCTGTTAGTCACCAAGTATAAACCAAACATATTTAGTAACTACCTCATGCTATCGAGGCACCAAATTCAGAGTTCAACTCAGAGTTAGTCAACAATGACTAACAAGAAATTTTATGGTTTTCATGACATTTTTCACATTTTTTCAATCTATTTCCTGAACAAATTCTGGCATTTGATTCTTTTACATTTCAAGTGCTTCAGCAAACAGATTAAGGAGGCTGAGTGAGAGCTGTGTCCCACTGTAATCTATAACTTTCTCATGTCAGAGTTATTTGTAAGTTATATTACTATAGACACAGACTGAGACACCATAAGCTTCCCTTATATAAAAAGTTGTCCCGTCTCATTTTTGACTTCATGAGCCTTGAGGTGTTAAAATATTTGTTTAAGGTGCATTTTAATGTCCTTAGGAATGGACTTTAAAGCCATCAGGGGCTGCAGACCCACTTTCAACTTCAAAACTGTTCTAAATCTCTGTCTGGTTGTCTGTTAACCCTGAAACCCCAAGGTTCCTCAATACCAGAGTGTGGAACGGTAAAGTTCATAAAGATGTGCTGTTAAAATGCACTTAAGTAGATCCTGACAAGACTAAGCCCTATGAAATCTCCCTTGGATCTCAGATGAATGGCTGTTAGGTGTTAAAATACTCAAGCGCTGTCACTCTTTCTTACTGGTCCCTAAAGAAGTTTTCTCTGTAAACTCTGACTTGCATGAGTGGTAGATACCACTCATCTTCCCCAGCATGTTTCTGGGTATTAGTCTGATGTGGCGGGATTCCACCAACCTACTTTGCAGACCTGTGCCTTGACAGCCCGTGTCCTCTGGTACTGAATGCTCGCTTCTGCAGCCTAACTTATAAAGTCCAACTGCTCAATAACTAGATTTGGCCCATGTCATTCCTTGTGTTATTACAGAGATAGATGCCACTGTCACCACATAACCAATACAGCAAAATAAGCAAACTGTCCTTTCAAAGCAACTTATATAATGTTTATAATGTTTAGCTCCTGAGCAGCTCCTGAGCTATTTGAAAAAAGGTTAATGTTAGCCTCAAATTTTAAGTTAAGCCATCCAATCTAACCAACTTGAATGCTTATTATTAGAAGTCTCTCTATATATTCTCTAAAGTTATTTGTCTTATCTTTATGTAAATTCACTTCTCTAACAAATTAATCTCCCACTCTGCATCTTGATTTGACCAGCTCTCCATCACTGCAGTTATACCTCACTTTTCATTCAAGTACATATGTTTCTAATTGAGCAACCTTGTTAGATGTTGTCATGGGACAGAGCACCTGTCCCCAAGGGTCCATTCTCGGAGTCCCATGAAACAGCCTTAGACAGGAGCTCTCATTTCTTTGGTTTTGTTTTTCTTTAAATAGCCTATGTAAACATTGTTAAGTAAACAATTCTACAGACCCACAAAAGGTCCCAGGGCTTATGCTACCGTTTCATATCTCAGGAGGGTGTTAGGCCCACCGCCAACGGTAATCCATTGCATAGCAGAAATCTAAAACTTCCCATGTATCAGGAAAATTACCAACGTTCAGTTGCTCTGTGCTGGAATTTGGCTTGGTGTCATCCTCTTATGCCTTTCAATGGGGAAAGGACTGCTTGTAGAAAACCTGTCATGGTTGGTACAGAGAAGTTTCACTAAAGCAGTTACTGAAGTTCTGCTGTTGCCACCTGAGCTGTCGCAATAACTGCTGAAGAGCTGGAGGCCCCATGCCTCACAGTCAGGAAACAATGTATCTGCCAGAATATACCAGCTCTCTCCTTTTGGAAATAGACAGAAACAACTAATAGCTATCATCAAGTGCTGCATTATTTGCAGAGGAGATAACACCAGTCTAGTGTTCTCTGCATTGTTACCAGTTTGAAGCACCCCATCAGCTGATATAATCATCTTTCTTAATGAAGCTTTGAAATGATGTTATGACATGAGCAACAGCCATAGTAAGATATGACTTTTGGTTTTTGAAGCTGGTAGATTCGGGAGGTAAAACTAGCTCTGTCACATTTATAGAGCACACAGAAAAAGTTAACATTGCATTTGAAAACAAACATAAATAGAGGCTTACAAACGTTAGACAGTTCCGCGTCTGATATCCATGTTCGGTTTATTTCTAGCTTTAAATTGGCTACAACGTTAAAAGAATCCTATTTAAACTCAAATATCATGGTGCTAAAGTGTGAAAATAATGAAGAAAGTCATTCAGAAGGCTAGAAGCAATTTCAGAACTGTTTCTCCCCAAATCCCTTTAATACCAGAGGTGCACATAAGCTAAAAGTGAACTATTTCACCCTCTACATAATCAGCAAAACAACTTGAAAAGCTGTTGCAATTTTTAGATAATACTCTAAATCAATTCATGTTTGTTTTTATCTGGGTGTCCATTACACAATCTGTTGCAGTTATCCAACACAACAGCTGGATATAATTTACTTGTGGCTTATCTGGCAGTTTACAGGCATACAGTTTAAACCTATATGTTCTTCAAAGTATTGGAAAATAGATAACATGAAAGTAACTCTTTCTTTAAGAAGAGAAAAAGTTAGCTCTTTTTTTTTTTTTTTCCTAAGTTCCACAGTGCATTTTGTATCTTTTTTACTCAACTTATGGCTTCTAACACTGCCACTAGCCTGTAATATTCATAGGATAGCAAAATTACCACCAGGTTATATTCACAGCAGTTTACCAGCTCAGTAGGGTAGCATAGGGACTTTGGGACCACTATTAGCAGCAGACAGGATATATACTCACCAACAGAATGCCTGCTTTCCCGGTCCTGTTCTTTAACAAGGCACATATAGATAGTGTCCAACTGCGCTGAATTACACTGAGCAATATAATAGTATTGAGTTGCACACTGCCTTTCTACTAAATGCTAAAAAATGTCACTTGCGTGCTTACCTAATGACAGTAGTATTTCACTGTGACAGCAGTGTAATTTCAAAAGAATTGACTCTCTTCTGCAGTATAGACAATTAAAATATTTTGGTTACCCCCAAAATGGATGTTTGAACATGAAGAGGCCAAATACTGCTATCAGTTATACAGAATGAAGTTGAAAAAGTGATTTGGCTGACAGTTGTAGGGCCTTAAGCCATTGAGTCACAAGCATGACTTGACTTTATAACACAGTAACCTCTGAAAGGAAATTTAAATACAGTTTTGAGAACTGCACTGCCTATCTGTTAGGTGCTCTGCTGCCTAAAATTAACAAATTAACGAAACGAGTGAACCTAATGTGTCCAGGTAAAGTGGGGATCAAGACTTGTGAAGGATGGGCTGCCTGGGAGTAGGTAGATGACCTCTTAGAGGTCCCTTCCAACCTTAAGCATTCTAAGTGTTCGAGGCTGCCTCCGTCCATTTGTGATCGAGTCCAACAGTCTGTGCCCTTTGCTGAAAGCAGAACAGAGCTCTCTGACAGTCCTGAGCTCTGCTTGAAGATGACTGCCGTGAGAGTGATGAAAAGTGCTCTGCATTTCTGAGCAATACATATTTTTCCATGTGGATGTATACAAGATTCTGTACCTCCTGAAAGTGACCAAGGGCCTAAGCTCATAAGGTGATGCTGTTAACATTAAACGCATCAATGAAATATACTTCTGGTTGGCACAGTGTCTGAGCTGAAGTACAGCACTATTAGCCATAAAGCCTGATCACCAGTTGATTTTTGAGGCCTAGAGCCCAAAAGACTTCTAATCAGTAGTAATGGAAAAATTTGTCCCATTCAAGGCAAGAGACTTAAAAGTTAATTTCACATATTAATGAAGATATCACCTATTTCTGAAGCTTACTAAATATGCCAAAATATTACTAAAACACATTTTGAAAATAATCCTGTAAGTGTGAAATGAAAAATGTTTATATTTAAAGGTAGCTATAAAAGATTTTTTGTAAAACATGCTTCTTAAAAAGGATTATGGCATATAAACACATACAAATACACACACATCTGCACATGCATGCTTCTCAGACCCGTAAGTTGTCTGTTTGAAAGATGTCATTTCTTTCAGTGACTTGAAGTTACTTCAAGGCAGAAAACTATGGAAGATACAGTATAGCTGAACATCTGTCTTGTCATGTAGGCAGATATTAGGATTAAATTAACTAGAAATGAATAGAATGATATATGACAGGGTGCAGATGTCCCAGCCACAGTGTGATAATTTCACTGCAAAACTATGTAATGATTTCCATACATTACAGAAATACAAATGTACCATTTGGGGTAACTGTGATGAAAAGGTATAATATGGAATGGATAAACAGACAGTGGACCCAAAGGCATTTTTTCATCACTATTTCTCTTTAGTGATTTTTGGAATTACTTTACTGGGCTTAAGTCTAAAGTCTATTCTTGTATTTCTTGTATCCTTTTTTTTTTTTCTTTCCCCCCTCTCCCTCAGCACTTCTGGATCTGCATTACATGAGAAGCATTAGGAACAATTCTGCTTTCCTGACAGATTAGTTAATTCCCATTTTCTTTTCTACACTGTCCATTGCTAAGCTACATCTAAAGCCATTTCCACGAATTTAGAACAAATTGGAATGAGTCTAGAAGCATTTTGGCTTCATGTAGTTTCTAAATTGGCACATGCAGCATCTGTGCTACTTGAATTAGCAAAACTGTTCATATTTTACCACAGATTATTGGCAATTTTTCCTTTATTACTTGCAAATGAGTATTTTGGATAGTGAGATTCGGTCATGTCCTATCTGTTCCTAATAATAGGTATATTAAAGCATGATTATAAAAGGATATATTTTATGAACAAATCATGATTTCATCATCCCGAAAAATAAAACACTTCTTTTTCTATCTGGCAACAGGTTTCTAGTTACTGTAACTATTTAAATGTACAATTAAACATTCCTAACTGTTCTCATTTGGAGAAGGTAGTCAGTCCTCGACCGCTATTAATGTGTAAGGCTGAACTACAGGGACGCCAGTGGCTTCCCCCCCCACCCCCAGCAGGGCTGTAGGCAAAGACTTAACACCCACTGAGGGCACCTGTGTATGGCTTCACTCTTCAACTGTGCACATGTGGCTGGAGGCTGGGCTGATGCCTGCTGAAGATACTGATTTTTAGTTCTACTGTTAGCTGCAGATTATTTAGCTAATGGCACATCAACCTAGAAAGGAACAGCAAAGCGTTTTCAAATGCTTTTGCAATTATTTATATATATAAAGCAAAATAAACTGATTGTTATTTCTTTTTCAGTGCTATGGTATCTTCTTGATTCATATTCTAGTACCATAGCAATAATATCTGCAGCATTGGTGCTCACTTGCAGTAAACAGCCTCTGAGATTTTCAAATGCTTCAGCTTCAATTCAGCATTTAATCACCCGCAAAAGCTGTTTATTGCCTTGTATTTGCTGATGCCATAAACATTACCTCTTAATTATTAACTGTGGTTCTAATTTTATACCTCTTTTTTTAAAGGAAAAAAAAAATCCTTAGTAATTGAGACAAAACAGGGGAGTGTTGTCAGCTGATTTTCTTTTCTAAAGCACAACAGAGTCTAAATACAGCAGTATTTCTATTAGCACCAGTACACACGCACACAAGCCACGCATGCACATTTCAATCACTGCTGCAGTGGTTGGTTTTACTGCTACTTTTAATCACTTTATCTCAATACAGTTTATATAGCAGTTTGATGAAGGTGCTAGTAGTAAGCTCAAGTTCCATTAAATGTTAACACGCTGGTTCCTTCATTTTGGGTTAATATTGCCTTGCTTCAGTTTTGGTTTCAATTTTGTGCTTACTGGTTGTGATTTCTTAAGCTTTCAGAGGAAGATAATCTATTTAGAAGCATATGTTTTTAAATATGAAGATAGCACAGTTCATTTTCTCATGATGAAAGGCATATTTTAGATAATCATTTTTTTCCAAACAGATGCCCAGTTTATCTCACTTACTTACTTATATCAACTGTTTCTGACTGGACCAATTCCTGGATGAGTTAATTGAGCATGGCTAAAATCAAAATGCTAGCCTAATCAAGGAAATACAAAGTGGTGATGACTATGAAGATTCTCAGCTTTCAGTAAAGGTGTTCGGTTGTTTACTTATATTCTCACAACAGAAGGAAAGTAGCAAGCTCAGCCCCCTGGAAGCAATTCTTGATAATCTCACTCCATTACTTTCAGTGTAATTGGTCTGCTCACTCTAGCCTAGTGAGCCAACATCTCAAGAAACAGGAAAATATCTGCATCTTACTCATGCACTACCAAGTACTACAGAAGGAAAAGGAGACTGAAAACTGTATGTCTCTAGTTTTCAATTTATGTTAGTAATCCACCATTCCTCTGGTATTAGTCTCTCAATGACTATATTCAGAACAAGAAATTGGTGTTGTTGGGAAGGCTGTTCATTAGTACTAGGTAAATGCTCTGCTGTCTTTCAAACATCACAGCTGTTCATTCATGTTCACTTTTCAGACTTGGAAATGCAAGTTTGGAAAATGCTGGGGTTTCTTTCCCCCTTCCTCCTCCTATGGAGTCCTCTTTTGAGAAATGCATGGTTAAAAAAAAATTGCAGATTCTTGGATATCTTAGCTATAAAGGAGAGTAAACTTCTATTCTCAGTGCTTTCAATATGCTCATCTATCGCTTTCTGTGATACAGTTCTTAGGCAGACAGCTCATGGGACCATGCATAGTAATCTACCATCATTTTTGTATATTAAAAAAAAAATATGATGGTCTCCACAGTTGATGGTTGGAAGAGAGTTTTTATGGGTTAGTAGCTGTATTATGAATATTTCTAATTATTCATTTTGTACTTGTGTATAATTATTCTACTGTTGAGTTCTGCATTCTAATAAATGGAAGTAAGAGGAGAATCAGTGATTCTGTGGATTACCAGTTGTTTTGAAGTACAAACACTTCCAGGATAATATTCCAGGCTAATAACCTCTGGATAGCACGTAGTCCATCCTCCACCCCACAGTCTACTCAAGCAGGCTCACCTAGAGCAGGCTCTCCAGTACACCCTGGCACCATCTGACTGAGTGGTTAGTTAATGTCAGTATTTACTTTCCTGATACTAATGATGATAACCAAGCTGTAAAATAGCCTTGTTATTGTGAGTGAGACCCACACAATTAGGTGACAAGTGTGAATTTCTTCCAGACTATGCATAAATTAGGCTGGACAGTCTATATGTTAGATGTTGCCTGTGTTCCTGGTCTGTCATCATGAGTGGTCTGCAGCCTAATAATTGTTCTGAATCTGTTCATAGATAATTCATGAATGCAAAAAGCCAGCAATCAGCAAAGCTAGTTGTGAATTCTTCATAC
The DNA here is from genome assembly GCF_059628265.1 of Tinamus guttatus. Taxonomy (NCBI): domain Eukaryota; kingdom Metazoa; phylum Chordata; class Aves; order Tinamiformes; family Tinamidae; genus Tinamus; species Tinamus guttatus. The sequence goes on along the minus strand of NW_028288774.1, from coordinate 15,876,801 downwards.
AGCTGTACTTGGCAGTCACCTGCCTGCACACGGAAGAGTGTGACTCCTGCTCACAACATGCACACTTCCAAAATAAGTGTCCGTGCAGGCACCAGCCAAAAGGAAGAAGCTTTTCCACTAGTTGCACTGAGTGAAGGTACCGCAAAATAAACACCAGCTCACTTTTATCAGTGTGAGATGGTTACAGTAATGCATCCATAACAAGACCAGGGCTGCTAAGTGGCAATATAAGGTATTGTAACATATAGAAAATTACAGCAAAGCATAAAATATTTTACCATTCTGAGGACATGTAAAGAAGTAGCACTTGGTAGTGCATCTCCTAATTTTCACTTTATTTTTCTTGTTTTAACAGCTGTACAACACATCCATAGTATTTTGGCCGTCGAGGTAACTTCATACTGCTAAACATCTTTTTCTATACTACTTCATTTTCCTAAGGTCCAGCAGACTGGATGCTTCCTACATGGTGGGGTCTAAGCGGGAGAATGAGAGCAAGGATGTTTCTGCACTGGAAGAAAAGCTGTCATCAGGTAGGAGAAGCCCTATATATAATATATATATTATTATTATATATATATATAAGAAGATTATATATTTATAATATATGCATATTATAAAGCTTATTATAATGTGAAAAGGTCTGAGCAAATGCATTTTGCAGTTCTCTCTCTCTCAAACAGAATATCAACCATGGACACAAGGAACATTTTCAGCGAAAATAGTGATGAAATCAATAAATCTCCTTCCCTGCCCTTCCCTTCGAAAAATAAAAATAGCATTGATTAAACAGCACTGTGAGACAAAACTGTTTCAGACAGGTTGAGTGTTAATCCTTAAAAGTATATTATAAGACCACCAGGATCAGCATGATGAGTTAAGTAATTAATGTTGGACAAAAGCAACAAACCAGAACAACCTTTCTTGCATCTTCCCCATATGGGCAGGTTTAGCTACTGCAGTAGGATTAGACATTAATATCTGCCAGCTGCCTGGCAGTGAGACAAGATACCTGTTTTCACCATGATAGATATGTCTACTTGTTAGCTATGGGAGTGTGGTTATCGTGTATACATAACCATGGTGCATATGGAGACTAGATTTTTGAGAGATGTAGCACATCTTCCTCTCCCATAGTTTTTAGTAGGATTTGTGAGTGCTCAGTAATGCTAAAGAAGTCAGGCCAATGAATGTTTAATATGCTATTAAATCTATGGTTGCATACATTTACCGTTTTCATCTAAAGAGCAGGGCAAATTTTCTTCTCAATTATTGTATTACAGCAAATTTTGTGGTAATGCTGTGTGTCACTTTGGCAAAATGATAGTAGTAGTGTATGGATATTTAAGCTTTATTTTGCACCCTTGATTTATTTATGCAAGTGAGCTATCTTTCATGAATTTTAATCTAAAAATTGGGTTTACAAAATACCAAAGCATCTGCAATCACCAAAAAGGCCTCTTAGTTAGAGCAACACTCTTAGAAGAGCCAATGCTGAATCTTTGTAAGCTCTTTTGAGATCATGTCTCTTTTGAGGCATTGTTGCATAAAATGCATTTCATGTTTTGAAAAAAAAAAATTATGACTACAGTCTTTAGTTATTTTTAATGCTGGCTGGGGGGGACCATGGGGAATATTGTGATTTCTGAGTTTTCTGATAGGAATGCTTCACTGCATAAGTGGTGAAATACACTGCTATGAGTCTTTATTCATTTATTTATCATGCTGCAATTCCCTAAAAAAGAAAAGACTTACTTATCCTGTACAGAAAACATTGCTTGTACGTAGAGATAATCACAGACAAAATTTAAATATTTATATGTAAAATTACTCTTGCCTAATGGTAGAGTACTTCAGTTTACCATATGACAGCTTTACTAGTAACCTGGAGACTGAAGCAGTTGTTATTGTGGAAGAACAAAGAAGGTGGAAAGCGAAGGGGTGAAAACACTCTGAACCTTGCAAAAGGGCTTCTACACACGCAGGAGATGATGCTTTCAGTTTAAGAGCCGTAGTCTGGAAGGCCTCATTGTGTTACAGTAGGTGTTTGGGTTTTTTTTGTTTTGTTTTTTGGGTTTTTTTTTTTTTGATTATATGACTCTAACCAACTATTGCTTCTGTCTTTAGAGCACAGCTACTCCTCGCAGGCAATGGCTACATCTTTTACTAAGGAGTCCACTTGAACGCCTTACTTTTTTTTTATTTTTTTGACTTTTAACTTAAAGTTGAAATAAGCAAATACTTCCAAAAATCAAAAAATATATAGGGGAACTCGAATAACAATGCATTTGTAATGATCATAATGCTGAAGCTAAAATTAGAATACCAGCTATTGTAGAAGAGGAGCATTTATTTTTTAAAAAAATGGAGAACTTTTTAAAATGCAGCTTTGCACAATCCTGCTTTACTTTAATGTTGTGCCTTTCTGTACTCCCTTTTGCAAAAGGTAAGAGATGATAAGTCTATTCTTCCCATGTTAGAGCACCACTCTGTCCATTCATATTGCTGGGAGAGGATAAGAAGAGATTTGTAACTCAAGTGATTGTTTTTCTATCTCAGTGTGACTGGAATTTCTGGAAATGCAAAATCTGTACGAGCCGTCTGCTGACTTCCGTGGGGTTGAAAAATGCTGCTTCTCTAACCAAAGAATAAAAATGGAAGATGCCCATGGGATAACTGCACAGTTACCACTAAAATCCACTAAAATGTCACTTCCATATTGCACTAATATTCTTAAAAGATCATACACAGATGCCTCTGCGTGACTTCAGACAGCTGTAGTAATACGCATGTTCACTCAGTTAAAAGGCTGAAGAAAATGAGCTACCTTGTTTACATACATATTTCTGTGACTTTGTCAGAATGAACAGAGCCTTATGCTCTCTATTTGACTCCTGACAAATAAGGAGACATCAGCAACTCAGCCATTATCAGATGATAAACTGAATGTGGACAAGAAAAAGAAAATGAAATGACTCTAGTCAAAAGAAGCACTCAATGTTTCTATTAGAAAGGTGACAGTAAGATAACATAAGATAGATAGATAACATAAATAAGAACTAGTAGTGGCCGAGGGAGCACAAAATGAGGCTCATTAGAACAAGGCTACAAAGTCTAACACAACTGGATATGGATATCCTGGCATGGATATTCCTGAAGAATACTTTGCCCCTGCAATTTTTTTAATACTGCAGTAACTTCACACACATTTTCCCACATTCTTTAATAATTATTTTATTTAAGTTGATAAAAGACCTCAAACCCAGAGACTCTGTTCTTTCTAGCAGCTCATTTACCTGAACTCTTTCTACTGCCTGTGACCAACATCTATCCTGTGCATCTTCCCTCATGACACTCCAGAGGAGTAAATTATGAAATTTCTCTCAGTCTTTTTTATGGTACAACAAGTAGAAAAAAGTTGCATTTTTTTTAATTGTATGAGTCACTCTGTGCCTATGTTAGTGGACACAAAGTGTAAGTGCAGAATTGCCAGCTTTAGTGTAACTGTGCTCTATGGCTGCCTCCACCCATGCTGTGCCGTGGTACAATGGGGAAACTGAGGCACTGAGCTGGGAAGGGCTGTGAGGAGGATGCTCTAACAGTAGAGCCTCTCTCTATAAGAAGAGACCCTGCAAAAGCAAAGAATTTCGTTTAGCACAGACTAATGTAGACAGTTCTGGGAGCCAAGCTAACCTTAGGAATGAAACAAGAAGTATATGTAAAGAAAGGTTACAAAAATGTGCTCTCATTGCTTCCTTTTTGTGATGGATTTATATGAAGGGATGGTGAGAAAAAGATTGTGTCAATTATGCTGAAAATAGCAACAAACTGTACTGAAGTACATTCATGAATTGATCAGGAATGTGTTTGCTTATACCATAGATATTCTGAACTATTTCCTGTATTATGTAGAAGAGGTGATTCTTTTTCAGCAGCAGCAATGAAAAAACATAACCTGTTGCACATGATTTGCTTCTACCCTTGGGCTAACTCGCAGGCTTTGTCTTTGAACAACATTCAAGTTTAATTCCTTAGACTGTGCATAGCTGGCAAACAAGTTAACACAGAGGCGTTTTTGGATTTTGGCTCATAGAATCACAGAATCATAGAATGCTTAAGGTTGGAAGGGACTTCTAGAGGTCATCTACTCCAACCCCTCTGCACACGCAGGGTCACCTAGAGCACGTGGCACAGGACTGCGTCCAAGCGGGTTTTGAAGATCTCCAGAGAGGGAGACTCCACAACCTCTCTGGGCAGCCTGTTCCAGTGCTCTGTCACCCTCAAAGCGTGTACATGTAAATATATGCATGTTATATTAATTACACACATAAATGTATGAAATGGTGCAAAGACCCATGCTAGAAGGCGCAGCAAGAAACTTTAACATCAAAGGGGGCAAATCTGAGAAGCATGTGGTTAATGCAGACTTTATTCAACAGGTCACTGAAAATAACCTAGCATTCACATTAAAAAAAAAAAAAGTGATTTGATATATATTACTGTTTTCCTGGCAAGATGCCAATCTGTGACACCGCACATAAAAAGGAAGAACTAAATACAATATAATGTTGACGTTTACTTTCCTGAAGAATACTCACAATAACTTTAAAAGATCTGAGGTTCATTTACTAGAACTACTGAATGAATTTTGAGAACAATGCTCTCAATATTTTACTAAGAAAATGCTGACATAACATCAGCTTTTGTAACATCAAAAAGTAAACTGGCTCTGAACAGAGGGATCATAAACACAGGGTTAATATTATGATTTGAGTAACACTGTAGTATATAATACCGCATATGTATATATGCATGCATGCATGTATGTCTCTCCCCCCCCGCCCCCATATATAAATTAGGTAATAAGAACAATGCAGATATGTAGTGATGTATCAGATGGCAAAGGCATAATTTCACATATGTCTGTGTGCCTATGCATATAAAAACATATATAGATCAATATCCCTGTAGACACCCAAGTATGGAAAGGCTCTCCTTCAGCCTGTATGTGCACATGTATGCACGTGAGACAGAGAGCGCGAGCAACCTGTAGCTGGCTGGTACGTCAGGTGTGCGGGTGGTAACGCATACTCATTGAGCCAGAATGAAGGGTAAATATTGTGCGGAGTTTTGATGAGATTTCACTTCCTGCAAGTATATTCATTTTTAAACATACAAACAGTATTTTATATTAGCAGCGAGGAGTCGTACTAAAAATTGTCACCATCTTCAGTGACTGAGAGCGTCCGCAATTCAGGATTTTTCTTTCTTCATACTACCTCCATTACAAACATTTTTTTGCTCCTAGCAGAGCTGTCAAAATATTAAACCAGCCTATAGGAAGTCACTCAAATGTGCTCTTCAATATATAGACAGTTTCTACAATATGTTTCTTTAAAAAGAAAGAAACCATTTTAGCTTCTACTAAGAAATCCCAATACCTTTAGACCACTGCAGAATATAAATAAATAGATACCAGAAAAGATTCTGGGTTTGCCTGCTTTCACAGGGATTTGTTTTCCCTTTGTGTTTCCTGGTTGATAGGGAAAACACCAGGAGTGCAGAAGCAGCAGCAGCAGCAACAAAAAGGTCATGAAACTAAGTGCTATGCAAATAAAGGAAATAAATAAAACATATCAGTTAAAGCATAAAAAAGGTAGAATACAAGCCCATAAATCAACATGCTTGGGAAAGAAAATGAAAATGGGACAGTTTGAAACAAATCAGCATGTCATGAAAAAAAGGCAAAACCATTAAAAAAAAAAAAACTAATAGAATGAGTATTAATCAGAAGAAACTGCAAATAAAAATAAAATGGAAGTAACAAGAGCAGCAAGTGAAAGAGTTGTATTCGGCATTTTGCATTTATTTGATCTTATCATAGAATCACAGAATGCTTAAGGTTGGAAGGGACCTCTAGAGGTCATGTAGTCCAGCCCCCCTGCACACACAGGGTCAGAAGACTTGAGAAGACTTGAGTATATACAGAGTATATACAGAAGACTTGAGTGGAAGCAGAAGCTTTTGGATTTCCCCAAAACATGGTCATGCTGTGGGGACCATGACCCCATGGTAGGAAACCACAGCAAGAACAGCACATTCCGTTTCAAAGTTTTCTGGTGCTCTGAAAGCAAAGCTGGTGCCTCTTTCCTCCATTTACTTTGTAAGCTAAACAGGTAGAAACAAACCAGCCCTCCGGCACCTCGCAGGTGCTGATCAGCTCAGAAGCTGAAGGCCAACCAATCCCTGCATGTCTTTTGCCAGTGGACATCAGACGTCAAGTGTGGGCACAGACTTGACCACAGCATTGTCGGGGCCACGCAGCTTGTGCTCCTGAGTAAGCCAAGAGCATGAGATCCGGCCTGCCTGCCTCTAAGACACCGTGGGAGACACAACCCTCTGCTAGATAGTACCCTAAGCCTACAAAAGAAGCACCATGAAGCAAAAAGAGACAGAAAACAGTAACCGGTGGTCACTGTCCAAACAGATGGCATTTCATTGGTAACAAGACACCAGCTCCTGAAGAAGAAACTCACCAAATTAATATGGTTTATCTGTTTTACTAGTTATGACAAGTGACAAAGAATTACGGCCAAAATTTGTAAAGAACGCTTAAATTAATAACAGACCCAAGAAAGGGCTGTAGTTGGGCAACATGCAGATGGAGAAGAGGGGCAGCTTTTATGATGTATAGCTCTGTAATGACCTACATCAAATGGCAATTTTTACACAATGTGGCTGTATATTTGATGCATGGACAGCACCAACCTAAGTAAGTTCTTTGCAGCCTCCCTTCAAGAGGCCAGTGGCCAGGGCCCATTGCTGCGCAGGTGGCTGCAGGGCCGGGATGGCAGCCTGGGCCACAGCGGCTGGGCATGAGCTCGTGGTTGTGCCCACCCTGAGCGTGCAGCACCTGCACTCAGGGCCACCACACGCTACCGTAGTGCATGCCAGCAGAGCGGACCCAGGCCTACAGTTGCAGTTCGGTGCACAACTCAAGCTGCTTGCTCCTTTTCCTTAACAAGAGTAATATATGAATAAAGGAACCGAGTCCTACGTGTTCATCAAGGTTACTTACTAGAAACCTAAAACCCTGCTTCAGCTGTTTATTTTGCTTAGGGTGTTTTTTATATATTTGTTCTTAAAAGCCCCTGAACCCACGCTGTGCAGTAATTTATACAAATATTCACAGGCAACTTTGCGTGCAGTATATATAATTTTATTGTTTTGACTTAAAAGTCACAAGACTGAAACAAAAATGCACGCGTGGCACTTTGCCATACTGCCCCTAGAGAACAGGAGGCTGTCAGCCCAAGCACCGTGCCAACAGGTTGCTGTGTACTAGACTAAACTGAACAGCAATAAGTCTACACTGCAGAGCTTTGCTGAAAGATGTGATCACACCTCCTAATGTGACTCCATGGCTCTGTTACTTACAGCTAAATTACATTATTATGACTTCATTGTTGAATCCCAATTCTCCTAATTATAGCCTAGAGATCTATTATTTGATTTTGTAACACCAAGTGCTTCTTTTCTAAATCATGTAATCTCTTGTAGCTTATTAATGTCAGGTTTGTGCACACGCAGGGACTTGGTTGTTTGCCAGGCAGAATCAAATTTTCAAATTTTCACTGTGTTATGTTGCAGGGGTTTGCTTGTTACAATCTAATTATATTGGCACTGAAAGCAAATTTATATTATAAAGCACTTTAACTCTTTCATTGAAACATATTTGCATATGTAAGTGTCTTGCCATTGGTCTATTAGCTATTTCATTGGAAAAATTTTATGGGATTGTGTAGAAAGGAATAATGATTCTGAAACCATTAACTATTTATTCTCCTTTGAAAATGTGATTGTGCTATTTTAAAGCCATGCTCATTGCAACAACCCCGTGAGTTAAATGCAAGTAGGTGCCACAAATGACACGGCTTTTAAGCCTTGTAATGACAAAACTGGAAATTGAAATTTATTGTATTATTAAATTACATAAATTTTAAAATGCCTTTTTAAACTGAGACTCTATTTCCCCAGTAGAAAAGCTGTCTTACAGGTGGTTTAGGTTTTATTTACATAATTCCCAATAATATTAAATATATTTGGCTATGAGTATTTTATAGTAGGAGCAGGCTGGAAAGCTTTAAGGTCCCAATTCTGTGCATGTCATCAGCTTCTGCTGACTTTAGTGGAAGTTGTAGGAACTCACAATCTTGCAGACTGAGAGAGCAAGCAAGAGGGAACTAAAGGTCCGCAGTTCTCGATGGCGATTTCCCTCCTGCTGGATAGAGAACAAGGACTGGGGCTACAGGTGATTTTAAAGGGCTCTTTATATGGTGAAAGATTATCAGGACTGCAAGGCCCTGCCCTCATCCCCCTTTCCCTCAGCTTAAATAAAACGCTGCAGTTTCCCTGGCTACCTCATGTGGTGTAGCTGCTCCAGGTACCTAATGAAAGTGGTATCCTAGATAGTATTCTTTGATAACTCACAGTAAAAATACTGATGCATTACTGTTAACCATGATACATGAATTATGAGTGCTGAGTTTCTCATAAACGGTTATTGAGTGTGTTATTACTGCTTTATTTGTTCTTAAAGAAAGAATCTTATCCTACATATTCTTCTATTTAGATGCATGTTGAAATAGATTGACCTGGTCTATTGGAGACTTTGTTGGTAAGCTCATTGTCCTGTCATTTAAAGAAAATCCCTATTATTAGTTTTGTGCTCCTTGTTGGAGGTTTTTCTTTTTTTAATTCAGTGCATGGTTACCAGACCAAAGGCCAGCTGACACCTGTTTATGTAGCTAGTGCTCCTTACTGAATCAAATCTAGGGTCAACTCTGCTCAGTGAATAATAAAGCGTGGCTTTCAATGCCTATTCAAAGCACCCTATTGGTGGACTTTCCTGCTCAAGAAATGTGCAAACTCTATAGCAAGATTTAACGGGTTGGATTATGGAACAGCTTGCGCTACATGTGAGTGGGCTGGTTCACAAGTGGATCACCTTATATGGCGCATGAGTATTCTTAATATTTGTACAGAATATCATCTCCACTCTAAGTGAACATGTGAAAAGAGAGGTGCAGGAATAACCGATGTTTCTATATAGAGATGCTCCTCTGTATGTTTTGATTCTGCAAAAAACATCCGAGAACCCTTTCAAACTAAGTCTCAGTCACATGAATAATAAAGATTTTGATGCGAGAATAAGATACCAGGGGAAAAGTGCCTCATCTACACATTTCTTGAAACGTGTTAAAAAGAGAAGAGTTTACTTTTCTTAGAGATCTGAGTTTCCCACACAGTAAGTTTATGCATAAAAGCAGCAGCAAATTACTAAGCAACATAAGTGCTATGAAATTTGAAAGAAAAACTCTTGTGTTTTCTGCAGCATAAGTATGAGCGATTTGACCAAGGAAAGTAATAGTCCATAATAAAGAAGCGATGAAAAGTAATTACACAGCAAATTACCCTTCTGCAAGGGCATTCAGTAAGAAATACTGATCTGTGGCCACTTAATGTAATTTGCAGCAAATCGTTGATCAAATGTATGGATACAGTTGAAGGACTTTCTTATTGTGTTATTAAAGTAGCATATTCAAGTTATTAGTACATTCAATAGTTTTACGTAGCTATACAATAAGGAGATGAGTTTCTTACCCAAAATGACTCTAGCGCTTAAGATTTTCCTTATAGCAGATTCATGGGATTATAGTCCATAAATGGATTGTGGTATTAGCTGATTATACAGTCATGGGGCAATCATCCGCCATGTTTGCCTCAATTCCTCTTCCCAATCAAGTCAAAACATTGAAGATTTTGAAACAAATGCAGTGAACTTGCTGCAGAAAGTTTACTGACAATTTGGTTTCTAAACTCCTTTATCAATCACACTGCTCACACATCAGTTTGCTTCTGCTATAGACAATTTTGCTGCTTCTGCCCTCTGCGTTAGTGTGGTTGATGCTATAGATGAGTGTGGTTGATGCTATAGATGCTGGTGTTTGTCTTGCGCATTTTTCCTCCGCAGTGTGTTGTGTATGCACGCTGGCCCAGGCACCCAAACTGCAGTGCTTACTTTTGAGGAGTAGCACAGGCAGATAATACAACTTGCTGTGCAACTGCAGGTGTTTGACAAAGCTGGGAATAAAACTAAGGTCTCCTAAGCCCTAGAGCTGTGGTTTCATTGTTGCCTTTCTTACTACTTATAAATATATACTGCATTTCTTTCCTTTTATGTTATGTCTCAAAACTGTGCTGTTACAGCTGGATTTAATGCATATGTGTTCATGGGTATTTTTTCTGGACAGCATTTTAACACAAAATCAATTATTAATCGGGGGGGTGGGGGGGGGAATGAAGAATATGAACCAGAAGGACCCATACAAGACCAATTTTGGTTTGCTATATGACTCATTAATGAACTTCTCAGTGCTGCTATTGTGCTGAGTGCCTCATAATGAAATACAGGGGGTTAATGGCTGCAGTGCAGTGGGTTTAAGTAAAAAAACCCCGGCAGGTGTGTTCCTTAACGAGGTGTTAATGGTGAGACAGGTGCATGTAAATATGGAGCAGGAGGGCACAGGAATGATGGGGGTGTGGGTAGTATGGCTATCAAGTGCTGTAATAGAAGTTACTGCATCATTTAGGAGCTAATTGTACTGTGGTCATTGATGCAAAGTAGATCTGAAGGACTTTATCTGTAAGGAAGCATTCTGTGTTGTTTCCCCCTTCAGGAGATGAGGCAGACACTAGGAAAACTCCAATGGTAACTCTATTTCTAATATTCTAATGTACTTTAGATAAATGGTTCTTCCTAGGAAGTATCTTGGTGAGTTTTTCCTGGGTTAGTCACTGGTTTCTGACTTGTTGCATGTTGCCTGTACAGACACAGATATGCAAGGGGGTCAGAGTCCAGACACCTTATAGAGAAAACATTTCTATGAAGTCTCTTACAGAAGAAGAAGAAAAAAAACTTATCTTGATGGGTCAAAGGCCCTAAACTGTTCTGTGAATGAGCAATAAGAAAGACTAAAAATAATCAACCTTAGATGTCTAACTTCAGCACCAAATAAAATCCATGCCTTATAGAAGGCAGGGATTCATGCATCCTCAAATGGTAAGAAACGGCATTTTTGGGTGCCTAACAGCAGATAGCACGGGAAACAACTTTTAGTAAAGGGTGGCCCTATAGCAACAGTTCCATAACTGCAGGCTGTGCAGTATCCACTCTAAAGAAGTCCTTTCACAAAGTCAGAAAGTTGAGGCCCTCCTTAGGAAAACAAAATTACTCTTTCCTACTAAAATTTTCTATGAATTTCCATATTCCTATCTTAGGAGATTAGTCACCTTCAGTAATCAGTTTATTATCCTCATTTGATTTTGCAAATAGTAATAAAATTGTTATTATCAACAATATCATTGCTCTCATTATAAAGGGAATAACTGACATGTCAAAACCTTTCCATTTCTGCAGCCTCAAGCTAACACTGCCTTAAAGGGAACTTCTTACAGTGGGGCTAATAAAGGACTTCCCACCCTGCGGCTCCTCTACCCCCAACCCTGGAATTCGAGGCTTACTTTTCTATAATGAAGTAAAAATAAGAGCTATGATTCTGGGAAATAGTGTTTGCAATAAGCATGTTTCCCACATGCTGTGAAATGTCATCCCGTTGTCCATGCTACTCTGTTCACTTCATCCACCTTTTGGTTAAATCAGAATAGATTCTTTTGGAAGATGTACCATGAACAAAATCCTTAGTGGAAAAAAAAATAAGGGTTTTATTACCACTTTTCGTATTACCTCTTGTATTACTGATAGTTTCATCTCCCTCTCAGTTGCAAAACAGGAATCTGTGGTAAGTAGGCTCCAAATGTCATCCTCAGGGTATTTCTTCAGGCACCTGACATGGGCACCATTAGCTCAGATTATCCAATTACCTGCTGGCATTCTGAAGGTGCCTAAAGAAATCATATGAATACATCACTGGAATTTGCATTAAATATGAATGGGTAGTAAAAAAAAAAAAAAATCCGGATTCTTTGACCTCTTTGTGGTTTGTATTAAAAAAGAGCTAACTAAGATCTCTCATGTTAGAACAGCTGCATGCTTTTAAAAAGACTCCTGAAAGTTATTTACTTTTAAAAATATCTTTATTTATAGCTTCTCATGGTAGAAAACTAAAATGGTCCATTCCTATTAAATGACACCACAAAAAATTAAACTGGAAAGGCAGAAGTTTAAAGACACAGCTTGGGTCTCGTGGAAAAAGAAAAAAATCTAACACTAACCTCTGAAGATTGCTTGTTACTCTGTAAGATAGTCTTTCGACGTGTTCATTTTTTTCAGTTTGTAAGGGAAGCTGACAGGCACTTTGGACAACTTATCATGACACTGTTTGCCATAAACGTGACACAGTGCTTCATAAATATGACAAAGTACTTTCAAAAGAACCGCTGACTTTTAAAGGTGTCCTACTTCTCTAAAAGCAGGATATTTACTGTAAGTGCAGATTGTTAAGATTCTCAGTTAATTTGCTACCTGCACATCCTTAATGTGTTTGTGAATACTCATAAGAAGTTCATAATTTTAAGTGTCTATGAGATGATTCTGTTTTAAACCATGCCTGACAGCACAATAGACTCCAATAAAAGAAAGCTTCAGTTGTATGAGGGATGCTTATTCAAAAGAGCAATGTGAATGCAAATAATATAAAAAATAATTGACAAAAAAAGTAAAAACTGCATGCGTTATTTCTGTACTGCTTCGTCTCCACATCACTATCTCAATATCCAGACATAAAAATACTATTGTTATAAGAAGAGGGGTTGTAATGAAAACTGAAACATCTAAGAGTTAAGATAAAATAAAGCTGCTTTCCATTAGACTGCTTCATTAAATACTCTTAAAAAGATGACAGATATGTAAATCTTCATACATACTTCAAAATGCTTCCCACTATAAGCAGTTTCTGATATATTAAGATATTCCTATACTATCTAGTTGAAATAAACTACAATTATGGTATGATGGGCATCTGTAAATTCTGGGTGTGTTTCTTGACAGATTGAAAAAAATACCAGCTGAATCCAGCCTTACTCTGGAAGAGATCAAATAGTCATTCGTAATTCAAATCCAGACAACGTAATCACTTCAACAGCAACTTCCTACAGCACTTCTCTGGCGTGATAATACACCAAAGGATCCACTGGAAGCAACACTGCATGAGACTTCTTACTGCAAGAACGAACAAACTATAGTAAAAGGAAACTATGCCTGAGTAAAGACATGTGCTAAACACTACAGTTGAGAACAAAAGTCCTTCTGTTTCAGTGTCCCCAAAGGCTAATGTCTGTGTTTTCCAGCTATGGCCTGATAAAAGATATTACCCATCATCCATAAAATCCTTGCTGGAAATAGCAGTTACACTGTATTGCATTTACATGTCTTCAGCTATCATCACAGTATAAATTTAGGAACCAGAGTGAGTACCTACCTGCTGAAGTGCTACTGAAGATTGCTTTATGAACCCTTTTTAATAGTGCTTGCTTAGGAAGTTGCTATTTCTACCTCCACTCCATGCATCTAGGCCTACAGTGCTATGCCTGAGGTAATATTAATCAACTTATGAAGATTACACTTGGCTCTGTTCATAAAATCATGGTTCTTCCTCTGCTTTCCAGAAGTGAACAGCAGAATATGCAGTGAAAGAACTTCAGGGATGAGTATCTTCAGACATGGATGACATTTATGCACCACCTCCAACAATAGGAAAGTGCTCCACAAACTTTGCCTACTATTAAAATCTAGAGATTTTAGAGATTAGAGACGCTTCAGGAAGAAAGGAGAGAAAAGTGAAATGCATTTCAGTGTATGTCAAGATTGTATATATTAACCCTATAGTCCTGGCAGGAAAGAAAATAGATATATCTCATATCTCCAGATAGAGTAAAAGAGAAGAATCAGCAGCATAATTTTATGATGATGGTGGATTATTTAATCTGATGGCCATGATGAATGGCAGTGATTCAAATGGGGAAAACCATGGTAATGGGGAGTGCAAGAGGGGATGGTGATGAGTTTTACCTACCCAGTTTAGATTTAATTCTAACTATTGAGGAGTGACGGGATGAAAATCTGAAGGTGAATGTGATGGTAAACACGATATGCAAGAAAAAAGGTACTGAGAATAAGAGCCTTAGGACAGGAAGTTTACAAAGCAAGCAGAGATGAGTAAATTCATACATCTAGTAGGTAGATCCTTTTGTGAAAAAAAAAATATGGGAAGCAGAACTTCAGAGAAAGTGGTGATTGTGATATTAAAGCCATACTAACCATCTGTAAATAAAGCAATATGGAAGCATCAGGAATGCTTCAGTGTAAATAGAGAATAAATACAAACAAAATGGAAGCAAAGATGACTGAGGAAGGATGGATTAACCTGGCATGTAAGGTTTAGCTCAAAAAGGCTGAGGTGTAAAATGACTTCTTATTATCAAAACAAAGGTGATCATGAAAAAAGTTCTCTTGATGCATGACAAGTCAAGGAAAAAATAAAGGAAGTGTTCATGGCTTAACCTGAAAGGAAGGAAAAGTATGTGTCCATAACAGACTAAAATATTTTCCGTCCTTTTTGATTCCATCTTCATCAAAGTTCAGTTGCAAAATCAAAATATTTCGTTTAAAAGAAATGTGTGCAGCTTACAAAAGAGAGAGCACAGGTTAAAGAATGTTTAGATGAGTTAGATGCATTTCAACCAGCAAGGCCCGACAGAAAATTCACCTTGAAGTAACGGTTAGAAGGGGTCAAGGCAATCTCTGAACCAGAAGTGATCATTTTCAAGAATACAGGAAGGTTGGGGGACACCCCACCAGACTGGAGAGGGCAAACAGGGCAACTGTCTTAAAAGAGGGGAAAAGGGGCCTTCAAGTAGACAGGTTTTAGAAAGTACTAGGCATCTCCCTCAAAATGTCAGTCCTAAAATAAATACACAAAATCACTGGTCAGTTCTGAAAGAAGCACTTAGGTTTTACTGGGTACAGAGCAAAAATTCCACACAGTTTTCTCTCAGTTCATTCATACATGTAATTGCCTGAACAGGCACATTACTATTTGCAAGAATGGTGATCAGCAGAAGCTATGAAACTTGAGATGTATTTCCTATCAAAGGCAGGAGAATGAATGCATGTCCTTCCATCAGGGAATTGGAGTCAAGCTGGCATAACATGATTAACTTTGAATCTGACTGTTTTTATTGTTACATATTTATTTTTCCCTGCCACAAGATATGAACTAGTATATTTCGTTAGAAAAACATGTTTAACTGTATGCTGCATAAATTCCCATTTAAAAAGAAAATGTTTTCCAAAAGAAGTTCTTTAAATGTTTTGTGAGACATCTGGACTTTTTTTTTTATATAAGGGATCTGAAAGGAATTTTGAATCCCAAATTCCTTGTAGCTCTCACATCTTCATACAAAGGCAGCAAATTAGAATGTGTTTGCTGCTGGGAACTGACACTGCACAACTATTAAGGAAGTAAAATGCCTCCTACTAAGTACAGGTTTGATCCTGTAGTGCCTAGGATTTTTGCCTGAGGGCCTCACTGAAGATGACTGGTAAATGGTATGCAAGGTGGGGAAGTGCTTTGAAAGACTGTTTGCTCTTATGCTTTAGTGCCTGCTGGCTGCATTCCCTCCACCAGGGCCTGTATCAAGCTGCATGTCAGGGTATTGGTGAGAGATGGGGTCTGGGCTGCCCTTCACTTCCTCCATACTGTGCCCATCAAGGCAGATGCAGCCCAACGCCGAAACTCATCTACACAGCATGTTATTCACAGGATGGATGCAATTCTCCAGAATATTTAGAAGAATTATGAATACAGTGTTATTCAGTCTCATAATTTTATAATTTTATTGTGACTCTCAAAATCTAGTCACAGAATCACACAGAATCACAGAATGGTTGAGGCTGGAAGGACCTCTAGAGATCATCTAGTCCCACCCCCCTGCTCAAGCAGGGACACCTAGAGCACATGGTGCAGGATGGCATCCAGGCGGATGGAGTCTCTGGAGTCATGTGAAAACATCTGAATTTTTGTGACCAAAAGAAGTAAAGTTTTAGTCTCCTAATGTTCCAAAGAAAAGCTTCAAGGAAAAACTGCAAGGAGTCAAAAAATAGAAGACTATTAAAAAAATGAAGAGTTCCTATCATTTAATCTGATATTCCAGAGTAAAGCTTCCAACTTTTGATGGGCTAAACCAAAAAGAATAGTGTCTCAGGCTTTTACTGGATTGTTGTTGTCTTACTCCTTACATACCATACTCCCTATGGTTTGAAAATCACAGTTGTTTTGACAAATGAATTCTTGTCCAGGGCTGTAGGAAAGCGTACACTTGCAACAGGTTTCAGAAGTACCTAAAATGTAGGTGCTCACCTCCCATAGAAGGTCAATGGCAACCAGGTGTTTAACTCACGTAAGCTCTTCTGTAAATCTCACCTGAAATCCCTGTTATTTTCAAGCAGGTGTTTTGCCTGTTGAACTAAAGGATCAGAATCGACTCCTGCACAGTATGTTTCTTATAATTACTCACAATGGGAGACTCCACTCACAGCCAACTGGGAGGCATTTCTGAATCTCTGATTTCTAACATTCTCCATTTTCTCATCCCACAGTAGGAACAAAGTGCCTTATACTGCTCACAATTTATGTCTCCTCTGTAACACCCACCTACGTAACATCTATGTTGAGCATTTAGGTTTACACTAATAGCCCCTGAGAATCAATTACCATAAGAAGATCCATTTCTTTACACTTCAATTGATGAATCAGTCATAGGTTAAAACAAGAGGAGGTAAAAAGCCAGCAGGTTTGCACTGATTACTAAAATACTCTGGATACAGATTAATTTCTTTGTTGTATGCATGTTCAGGTACTGTTTGACTTGCCTTAAAATAGGTTTTCATAAATGAATTAAGCAAAAAAGGATTCAAGATGAACTGTATTTTTTATACGCTCACTCCAATGTGGTTTTGTGTCCTTATGCAACAATAGAATACTGTCTGTTTAATTGGCACACCCTGGTGGAAGCAAGAATGATAGCAGCTGCTTGCCAGCTGAAACCGACCCCAGGTTTGAACTATGTGGCAAAGACGCAAGGCAAAACGGCGTGTGCAAAACAGCGCAAGGAGGAATATAGAAATACCTTTTCCAAACGCCAATACCCGTGATTACTTACAAACCTGGACAGAGTCCTGTCATGGGGGCTTTATTTATTCCTCACAGCCAGGGATCTCTGGGTCCTCGTGAGCACCTTCCTCTCTTCCTAGAAAGCTTTCAGTGATGAAGTTCTGCAAAGACTAGTCCTTTTTTCCCTTTTCTAAAGTTTCTGCCTAAGTACGGATCTCTCAGCTGGAAAGAATCTGACATCCTTCTGGATTTGTGTTTCACAGTCTAATAAAAATTTTAAGGATAAAGTAATGGCTTGAATATGCTTCCTCAGATTTCTGGAGTGTATCATCTAGAGCAGATCTCAAAGCCCCCAAGTTGTTGCCAAATACGTTCTTTAAAACTTTCCAATCTGCTGTTTCAAAACACCTTCTCCCCATTGCTGATCAAATTCATAGTGATATTGTTTACTAAAAGAAGCTTCTGTTTCATATCAGGTTCTCTGCACCTACCTCTGTCCCTCTCTAGCCTTCCTTGTACTTAGGCCCTGATGATCTGAGAGGTCTCAGTCTTTAACCTGGCAGCTAAAGCTGTTAAGGATTCCAGACACACCAAAATCAGGGTTGGGGGGAGTGGAGCAGAGGAACTCTTGGGAGTGGGGAGTTCGCAAGTGACGTTTTATGTGTTACATAGTTTCCTATAGCAAAGAGAAGGGCGAGCCCCAGCTTTTGTCCCTTAGGTGTAGGCAGCAGGGTACCTTTCCAAATAGAAAATTATAAGCAATTATCACCTCTTTCTAGAAGGGGAGAATCCCTGTGTAGAAAGGAATGAGAATAACTTGGATATTGATAGACAGTACAGTCTTTTAACAAAAATGCTGTCTTTCTAATCTGTGATTTTATCACATACAGCGGCAATGGAGACAATGAATAAGCAAGGATAAATATAAAGAAATATTGGCAAAATACTTCCTGAGTAAAAGCAAAATTAGTAAGACATCATGTGAAAAAGTACTATAAATGCCAATCCCATAACACTTGAGCTCTTCCTACTTCACAGCAAGGAGTTGATTTATTGGGACTACCCAATCAGCAAAGAATTCCTTTTTGGAAGTCAATCCATTTCAACTTAATTAAACATCCTGAAAAATATTTTGTAAAAGACTAGTATTATTAAAGTTAACGCAAGGCAGCATTATTTACTATCTGAGGTATTCATATCTCAGCAGCATTGTTATTTACAATTTCTATCTGAGAAGCATAGAGCTCATTTGAGTTTAGGTGAGTATTACAGCTTCACAGCAATTTCCAAATTACAGATCCTTATTTTGGTAGTGAAAATACTTTGTTTTCAATGTGCTTGTCCCTTTCCTTTTATATTGCCCTCAGTATTAAAAAAAGGAAAAGAGAGGAAACATGGTCAAACTTTTATCCTCGGTTTCATGTATGTGATCTTGGTGTACTGATGATGTATAGAAGACATAACTCAAGTCTCTCTTTGGAATGCAACCATGGTTAAGAAGAATTTGAGAAACATCTTTGTCACCGAAGTGAGAAACATCTTTGCTCCTGAAAGCACTTGTAGGGCAAATCTGGTAAGACAGACAATTACACTTTTTTTTTTTTTTTTAATAAATTCTTTCTGGAGTGGAACCACAATTCAAATAAATAAAGCAAGGAAGCAAGCTAACGTGAAAGGATGTCTTGCAGAGCAGAGAATTTATGACAGCAGGAACCAAACTGCAACAATAAAGAGTGTTCAGACAGCACCACGCACAGCACTGAGGCACTGTAGGTGTGGCTGTCCTGATGCCAAAGCAACTTTGCAAGGCACAGTGTTGTGTGAGCTTCCTGCCAGCTCTCCTGTACTGATGTGCACCAGCAGTGCTGTAGTTCTGCTCAGGGATTCATGGAAAAAGTCTATTACTGTAGTTGCTTACGTCCACTTTACTCCCAAATCAATAAGAGAGAACATTACGCTCCCAGAGTGCTTTGGCAAGATGTCACTTACGTCTTTGCTGCTAAGCAGCATTGTATTTCAGCTTCAAACTAAAATAAAGAAACACTTAATGTACTTTTTTATCTGTTAACTTGGTTTTCAAGAAAAAAAGCTTTCAACAACTGTGTCTCCACAAAGAGTAAACCCTTATATATTTGTCTTTATCTTCTACTACTGAGGCTCGACCAATTCCAAACAATTAGAAACTATGTCCCACTTTGTAAGGATTTCAGCCTCCCCAGAAACCTATGTTCCCTTACATTCCATGGGCTTGCTCCGAAGTTCATAGAGTCAATTGGACTTAGTCAAGTGTGCCGGGGCCTGGATTCTGTGTGCCCAGCTTATTTGGCACTGTTAGTGAAATTACATTTCTGCAGCCCATGATTCTTGTACCTCATCCTCTCATAGTAACATTTTTCATTCATCTTTCCAGAACTTATTCACAGGTCTCATTCACTTTTTTTTTTTTTTTACATTCTGCAAGTTCAATTTACCTTCATGATCACACATGGACATCGGTTGGTTTGTGTCCTGGGGACATGTTAACCTGTGGTTACTGGATTATGTATTTGACCCCTGACATTTTCTCATAGTAGGGCACTTCAATAAAAAAAAATAATTTTTCATATACTTACTGTATAATTCTTCTTTTTTTTTTAATTTGCTTTGTTGCTACCGTATTCTTACAGTGTAGGTCTACTCTCCTTTGACTACAACACTCAGGCATGTCTTAACTGAAAACAATAAAATTTAGTCCTCAGGGTTTCTTATTCCTCAGCCTTTCATAAATGCAGAAACTTTCCTTTTTTGGTCTTCTCATCACTTCTTCACTATATTGCTGAAACATATATTTAATGTAGTACGGGGTATTTTAAAATAACATAAATAAATGGGAAAACAACACAACATCAGTTCAAGTGCTGCTAACTGGAGTTCAAGAACGGTGCAGAACAAATAGGAAAAATATCATATATATAAATCATTTGTGAAACAGAGTTAAAATTAATGACAAACAAAACCGAATTCCATTTGTGGTTGATTTCCATTTAGATGCACCCAACAATAAAACAGTTATCAAAGAAAGCTACCAATTAGTTTTTAATTCAAAACATTTCCAGAAAGCAAATCTCTATTGATATCTCTCCAACAACCTCCTAATTGTAGCAAGTTGGTGGTAAAGAAAAAAAAACTACTTTAAATGAAAAAGATGTATTCCGTCTGCTGGAGCATACAGTATCCTTTTCTTAATTATTGCCAGGATTTCCCCTACACCATAAGCTTCCTCCAAAAGATTATATATAGACAGATATGTGTGTGTGCGTGCACGTGTGCAGGCACATGGATGTATGCTGGCAGAAACACACCAGAATCATTGCTCTACCAAAATCTATCCTTTCTCTACTTACCTGCACGAGGCAGAAACAGCAGAAGGATCCCATTATTTTGCCTCCATCTAATGTGAGGACGTAGTCTTCAGCACCCAGCCTAGTCCCATCTATCTTCCTCTGTGCACAGTCAACAGTTTCCTGCACAGCCCTAAAAAAAAAGAGGAAAATGTTGCTGAGAGAGCTGAAGCCCATCCTGCATAGCAAGAATGTCACCCACATGCTATCAGATGGGAGAACTTGCAAATGCTATTTAATTTGTACATTTCAACAAGGAACTTCCCAGCACATTATAATCAATGTCCTTCAGATCTGCAAAATTATCAGCACTGTATCCAAGATGCACTAGAAACAATTGTAAGGTGACCATCTTCAGTGTTGAAAGCCCAAAGCACCTTTTCCCAATGCAGACTTATGAACAAAACACTGCCTTCTTAAACCATGTAGCTCTCTAAAAATGCTGAAGCCTTCTGAAATGGGTTTTTAAGCATCACGTGGCAGTTGAAAATGTGGTTGTATTGCACATTCCAGACTGGGTAGTATACTTTTACCAAGCTACCAGAGAAGATGGGTAAATGACTGAACAGGAGGCAAAGGATAAAGGAGGACAGCACTGGGCATCCTCTGCAAGCAAGGACTGGATGTAGCATTCAGCATGAAAGGAACATAATGTATTTTATAGCTGACAACACTATAAAAGCACTCTGTTTCACACAGTTCTTGAATATTTTCAGACAGAATCTAAAATTATTTCAGGTAATGCCCCTCCAGGTATTCCTCTTACACACAGACAGCAACACAGCAGGCATGGTGGATGAGTGAGTGTAAAGGATCACACTATTACCAGCTCCTAAATAACTCATCTGAAAGATAAACTACAGGTACTCTGAAGCAGTATGCATACGTAGACAAAAGAATTATCCGTATATTATAGCAGTAAAAAACCTTTGTTACATTGCTCTTTACCATAACATACCTGTTCTACCTTCCTGAGAAATTCAGTGTGGAAATGTCTTGGTTTTCTCAAAAACACTCCTGTAGAGTCTGGCATCTTCAGCAGATATTATATTAATTCTGACAATTTTGAGGAACTCAGATTCAGTATAAGTGTTTGTGCCAATGAGAAACCATCTTTATTTTCTCAGCTTGTTTTGCAAATTCTGTTTTGTTTTCCGTACTTATGAAATGCCTTCTTAAATGTCAGAAAATTCAGTGATTATGTGAAAGGATTTTTACAGACTGTTTATTTCTGCTTTTTTAGGAAAAAAAAAAAAGCCAAGAATGAAGACATTTATAGTCTCTGGCAGAGCAATGGAATAGAATCAGAAGGTGTCAGCAGATTCTCTGGCACAACAGACTCGATCATTCTTTCTTTCAAAGAAACTGTAAAGCTCTCATGCCGTGCTCTACATCCCTGAGATCCTGCTGGCTTCACTTGTTCAGATAGATTCTCAGAGGAGTGCAGATGTCTCCCCTTCCATGTAAAATCAGCTAAGTAGTAAAGCAGCAACATTTGCCTCTGGCTCACAGCATCTGCAGATGCATAGAACTGCTTCAGCGATGGATTCTGCTTCATCCCGTTATACAGGTGAGGTCAGCAATGGAACCTGGGATTAAACTCAAACGTCCATGAGGTTTTGGATAATTTCAGGGTGTTACAAGCTGAACTGTCTTTGGCTTTTCGTAAGTGTAACAAACACTGTTATATTTTACATGGAGCCAAAGAAACACTTAGATCTTTTCAAGGGAAAGGGACATTACTTCTCAGCAGAAACAAAATCTATCAGCTATTGTGGCAGGCACACAAAAAACAAATGAGAGGTGGAGCTGCCTCTAGCAAATAGTTTTTGTCTCTCATCAGAGAATTGTGGTCTGAATAATTGCTCTGACAAAGACCAGCAGCTCTAAGATCAAGATTACAACACATACCAACAGGCCAGAGGGGGAAATAGCTCACTTAAGAGACCAAAAAAGAAAAAAAATCACTTGTAGTTGTGACTATCAGTCAGCCAAGGAACTACTGTCCCACCCCAAAACTATTATATTGTATCTACAAGAAAGACACGGAAGTCACACACCAGTACCCGCAGCAATCCCCATATGCTAACTTCATTAAGATCATATTGTGCTTTTTGTTGTCACAGTTTTTTTATCTGGAGGAAAGTGTCCTCTCCCGGATGTTTTCTTCCCCCATTTGCCTTTTAAGATGCTTACGACTCTTCCTCCTTCTTCCTGTGGGTAACTGAAAAAAAAACCCACAAAAAAGGTCATCATTCGATCTCTTCTTTGTCTGCTACTATAATAAAATGATCTTCCTTTATATTGTACTTTTATATGCTTGACAGCTATGCTTGACAGTTAGTAATAAAACTCAAGTCGTAATCTGCTTTCAGTTAGAAGAGTCATCTTGAAACCCTTTGGCATTCTTGTCAAAAAAAATAATTGCTCATTGTCAACATTAACCCCCTTGAGCCTGCAGATCCATCGTTCCCTTTGCTCAACTTAACAAGCACCATTGCCTACAAAAGTCCATTGCTGAGGCAATGGATGGGACCTTGTTGCCATTATAACCATTAGGTCTTCTTCCAACAGCAATTAATGGCAGTATTTACTAGAAATGGTTCAAAATATTTTCATCTAACACTCCTGTTAAAGATTGAAAAAAAAAAAAGCCTCTTGCTAAATTAACACACATTTTTTTTGCTATTCTTAAGAAATGCAAAACATATTTTTAATCAGAAAGTACATAACCTCATTTTTAAAGCTATTTAGTGTGTTTTTCCTCCCCAGAAAGTCAGATCTGAATATTTTATACCACATACACTATTTAGTGCAAGTGGGATGATGGCTGAGGTGAACTTTCACAGAATTTTCCATAAAAATTTTTCTTGGTCAGTTCATTGTAAGTGGGAAATGAATCAGCACCTGGATATTGGAAGTTATCTGTGCTATGAGCAGAAAGCTGGAGGTGTGGCAGAAGAATGTGGCACATTAAGATCACTTTTTAAAAAAAAGACCCTTTAAAACAAAAAGTAATTAACTTAAAGGAGTTAGAAAACCATTAATTCTACGGATTAAAATAAATGTACACTATAAAAGATGCTGATGAAGTTTCAGTCTGAGAACTACAGCACAACAAATTTGTTTCCTCGTCACTCCATTTCCTTCATTCCTGGGTGAACGGATAAGAAAAGGTGCTGTTGCTGTTAAGACACTTTCATTAGGACCCAATATGCAGCTAACATCAAGAAATCTGATCTTCCTAGGATCAGATGGCTTGTCTTGCAATCTATTTCAAACACGTTTTTGAAGTGTACTGTTCTAGTTATACTAATTAAGCCACATGTAAAATCAGGGTTGTGCCATACCGGGATGGGTCACTCAGTGATCTGGTAGAATCATTCTTGTCTGAACGTTTTAAGAAAAGGCTACACAAGCAACTAATGGGGATAGTCCAGGTAGAGGTGAGCCTGCTTCAGCTCTGTAACCTGGTAAGATCTTGTCTCCAGGATCTAATTCTCTATTCTCCACATCTGTACTGTTCCAACAGAGTCTTTGTCTCTCCCTTCACTCAGGTTCAGGTGGACACAATTGTAGCAAATAAAGACTATACATATTTCTCAATGCTACACAGATATTTTGCCTTTTCAAATTTTCAGCATGTGAGCTCCAGGACTCAGTTGTTGACCAAATTCTCAGTCCCTCAGAAGTTCTCTGAACTTCAACTATCACACAAAAGGGTTATCCACAGAAACACAGTCTGTATTAAAATAGAACATTTTATTATGCTAATTAATTGTTTTGCTACAAGCTTACTCACTCAAGCAACTCCAGATTACTCAATGCCCCAACCCACTTTCTAGTTTGATATCCTATCTAGTATCACAACATGCTTCTGTGAATTGGGGATAAATCCTAGAAAAGAGCAAATCGTGTAAGCCCATCCTCCCCAATTACTGAATGGAAATTTTTAATAAATTAGTTCTTAATCATGTTCACCGATCTCTTAAACAAAATCTCCCATGATCATTTTATTTACAAGGACGTAAAATTTATTTTTATGTGCAAATACCTATAAAAGTGTTGATCTTAGTTACTGACTAGCACTATACTCCTCTATTAGCCTTGCTGGCCTTGAGTAAAAAAAGCACAAAAGTTAATCACTTTTAGATCACAAAGAGATGAATCTCTTCTCTGAACTCTTCTGAGCAGTATAAATTACCTCCTGACCTTGCCTGATTACACTGATATCTCTAAGGAAGTGTAAAGCTCAATCCCTCTGCCAGCATATTCTGAATCCACACCAACTGCATTGGTCACAACTGCTGTGAGCTTTACAGAAAGGGGCAAAGTCAGTGTAGCTACACCTGACCTTGAAGGTACAATGCCACGCTGGTCCTGATCCTGCCAAACATCTCAGTACACAATCAAGCAACTGTAGTTTCACTAATTTTCACTCTGTTTGAAAACACAAAATAAATGTCTTTAATAAGGATATGTCCTTTATAAGGAACTCTGACACTTACAATACTGAGACAATGACCTAGCACGGGTTAATAACGTAACTTGGCCAAAAATAGTATTTACATTACATAGGAGGGCAATATGTGTGGTTTGATGTTTAACACCCAAGCGTATATTTCTGCTCTTACTTTTATTTAAATAATCTTACATACCCACTAGATAAGGGTGCTGGATCCAAAAAATCCAGACACAGATTCATGAAAACTGAAAAAGAAAGGGCTACGTTTGTTAATTCCTCTCCTCTTTGTGCCCAGTCCCTTAGCACTGGCTGCATTAGAAACCTTCCTGTATCACCTGCAGCAAAGTCATACGACCACACCGCACTACACAACACACCAAAGCACATTTTTTAAAATTTCATATTTGACTCTCCTACATGCCTCTTTTTCAAACTCAAAGATAACCACAAGCATAATCACACTGCACCAGTTAGATCAGTTGCCAAGGTAAAATGACTTCGGAGTTTTGTGCAAGGTAATGTACTAGTACCCAGTTTCTGAGGAAGTAAAACAGTTGTTATCTTGTTAAACTCTCATACTTGTATTCCAAGCTTCAGAGGAAGGCGATCTCTGCAGCCAACTCCATGCCAATTTTTCTCTGTGTCAGAGGTGGAGTATATTCATGGTTTTAATGTACTGTGTCATTTTTTTTTTCCTGTTTGCTTAGAAATGGACAGACTAGACACTGTCTTCAGAAATACAAAATACTCCGGGCAAACATCAAGATTTGCGTTCACGGTAGCCAAAGGCAATGTGCCCCAAAAAAGAACTCAAAGAAAGCTGTATTCAGCTACAAAAACACATTCAATCCACTTCACAGAGCATTTAGTGTTGATTTGGTTAGTGCAAATGTGTTATTTGCGTCAAATTCTTGAGTCTTAAAAGTAGGTAAGAAAAAGGTCAGCCAGGCATGATTCCCTTACTCCTTTCCTAGGCCTTAGAAAAGGAGCTAGAAAATGAGATGATAAACCTAATATCCAAATGTACCATCAACTTTCAGGCTAAACCCTCTCCAAGTGCATTAACAGTTCGTTACAACATCAACTTACTGGAGATTGAAAGAGGTTTTAGGTTACAACATAGATCTGGGCTTGCTCAGAGTTCTCTCTTGAATTCTGGAGCAAAACCCCATTGGATCCAGAAGTCCCTCTCCCTTGCACCCTACGGTTTGTGAATAAAATCCTTCTTACGTTGTTCCTGCCCCCTTCCCAAACCATGGTGAAAGGCTTATTCATCTGGGGACCGTAAGGGGGCCTATTGTGTTGAACCTGTGCTCAACCTCAGTGGAAGTGACTGAGCAAGGCTTCTGAGATGGGCTACTGCACTATAGATCTGCTTCTGTTTTATTCCTCTATTCTTCTTGCATTTTTTTGAAGACTGAAAGACTTTCACTGGAGACAGACTTGACCACTAAGACTAAGGCTTATTATATCCCCTTTTTCTTTTTTTTGCTTTACTAATAGGTGAGGTTAGAAGGGCACTGAATAATACAAAACCACTCGTTACTCTCACAATGACAGCTTTGCAGCTAGCCTCTGCAGGAAGATTTAGAAATATTTAACTTTCCAAACTACAAGTGGCTCAAAATGGGAGCCCACCAGGCCAAATAAAAGATTTACTTGTCATATACTTGCTACTGCATTAATCTAACAACTACTTCCCCCGCCCCAGAAAAAAAAGCATCCCCAAGCATGCCTGCAAACATTTTGACTGTCATTTTTTTTTCTGATTTAGTGGAGGAAATCTAAAAATGAAGAAAAAAAAAACGGGGGGAGGAAGAATTGATACTGATATTCACAGTGTTCATGAGTAGTCCAAGCAAAGACAAAAAGATACCCAAGGACAAAAGACAGAAGGAGCAAGAAGTTGTCTCAAATACTGCTAACACATAGCAATTACCTATGGACTCTCTCTGATTCTTTATTTGCTTCTTCAGAAGTTCTGACCCAAAATTAATACAGACTGAAAGGCCTTATAAATACTACAGATACAGTTTTACCAAAAATATTCGTGGTATCAGAGTAATTCCTGCTAGCCATACAGACAGAGTGGATGATTCAAATGATATTTAGAGGAATTATAAAAATATTTGGACTTTGATTATACTTGAGGGTTTCACTTTAGCCTATTGATCTTAAATCTTCCTCTATACCAGCTGAATACATCACAAGTTACCACAAAAAAACACTTTTTAACTGGTAGAGCGGGGGCTGATTTTAGCAGTTTTATTACTTGATCCTTCATCTGTAACAAAAACTTTGGACAATTAGGCTTAGCAGCAAGAAGTAGGAATATGACCCTCATCTACAAAGTTTTAGTTAAAGCAATTCACCTGTCTTTGCTATATGCTAAGGGCACACAGTCTCCCATGGGTAACTCCTTATACCACAGTATCTTGGCTGTATCCTTATATATTACTGAACCTGTAGATTAAGGATAGTTGCAAAGTTTTGTAATAGAATTGGTGAAAAACAATTAAACCTTTTAATTAAAAAACATCAGAATAGCCTTTTTTTCCAGCATTTTTTTTCTATTAAGACCCTTCAGGAGAGAGCTGGGCAACGTTTAACCAATTAAAATTGTTTCTTAATTATATATATATAAAAAAAACACAAAAGATTTTCAGGAACTCTTAACTTTTCAAACAAAACAACAAAGATTTTTATCATTTTCTCCCACAAATTATTCACACAAAGAGGAGGGGGCAGCCTCTTTTCAGTGGTGGCCACTGACAGAACTAGAGGTAATGGTGCCGCAAACTGAAACATCAAAAGTTCCACATGAACTTAAGGAAAAATTTATTAGCAGTGAGGATGATAGAGCACTGGAACAGGCTGCCCAGAGAGGTTGTGGGGTCTCCTTCTCTGGAGATCTTCAAAACCCGCTTGGATGCAGTCCTGTGCCACGTGCTCTAGGTGACCCTGCGTGTGCAGGGAGGTTGGACTAGATGATCTCTAGAGGTCCTTTCCAACCTTAAGCATTCTATGATTCTATGATTTTATCATTTTAGCTCATTCATCCTAGAAGCTTGTAGCTTGGGATGTAGTTGCAGCAACGTCCACGCTGCTGTCCGAGCCAGCTGAGGCTCTGATCAAGTAAGTAGAAGGGCATGTCCAAGACTCTGTGAGCACTGGACAACCTTCCTGAAACTTACAATTAGAAATAACTGTAGTATCTTGGATTCCACTTTGTAGTAACAGTTGGCAAATGTCAGTTTTCTAATGGCAACCACTGTATGTAGAAATGGCCCCAATGAGCTTTATGCAGCCAGAGATTTTTTTTTTCCATGGCAGAGCAATAAAGAAATATCCTCAGAAGTCTGCTCATGCTGCTGCTCTTTCTGATGCTGACACTTTTGATGTCCTAAAAGCTGTTGCTACTGCACCCCTCTGTTGATGCCACCACACATCCTTAGGATATGAGCCAACAGCACTTTCTTTATATTCTCCTGCCAAGATTTGGAGAAAGATGATTTTAACCTCCTGTATTCCTCTAAAATATAGAACCACTAGGTTCAGGTTGGGACAAAATTTCAGCAATATCTACAGGAATGTTGTGTCCCACAATCATGCTAAGGACAAGGAAAAACACTCATACAACAGCACAGGATGGGTAGTCACATTAATTTATAGTATAGTAGCTGAAAAACATTCTGTTTTCAGAAGCAAAAAAATATTGCTTTTCAATTGAGAGGTTGTTCAATGCATTACGTCTTCTCTTTAAAGTAATTTTTTTTTTACATCCCTGTCTTCCTAAATTTCTAGTTAGAACTGTATATATACCTGTTTAAACTAGATATAGCAGTACACTTGTTTCCACATTATAGTTTCTTTCATTCAAAGCAAGCTCAGGAAGTCAGAATTTTAGTTTTGCCTCACCAGCAAGATTTTGTTTCTTTCCAAACCAAACTCAAATGTGGAATGCGTGTTCAGGTACTGTTTTTAACTGGCTCATTTAAATTACGATTAGAGGGTTGAGGTGGAATGTCCCACTTTTGACTCATCTCTAAGTACTCTCAGCCCAGTCTGAACTTGGGCATTTTTTAGCCTGTGTATTATTTAGCCTTGTTTGTTTACAGCCAGGTTTTGGTTACCCCATTGACAGTATAGCAGTTATACAGACTGCCAATGCATTACCTGTTGAACCCGGTACTATTTAATGTAAGCATAACTCTTTTACTCTCATTTTGTTAGGTCAAAAGAGCAAACGCCTTTTCAAATTATATTTGAAAAGCTTTGTAATGCACAAATGCCCAAAACGTAGCCATTTTCAAGATTCTAGATGTAGCAACAAAAGTTGGGAAGGTTCTGGAAAGATCAAGAAATGCAAAAATATGAGCAAACAAAGGTCAAGCCCATTGCCAGTAGCAACAGCCAAACATTAATTTTAGAAAATGTTTTGTTCAGATGCTGGTGACTATTCTACCAGCACCACTATCCTTCAGCAAGAGTGCCACCTCTGCAGAATTTTTTCCCCTATTTCTCCTTTTAGCCTTGCATTCTTTTATTTTCCTGAAATATTTAAATGAAGCTTGATGATCTTTTCTAAGTTTAAAAAATATCTGTCTGACTATAACATTAGGAGACATATTTTTTTCAAAATCTTATTTTTGCAACTGGGCATTCTGCAGGCAAACTGAATAGTCTTTGAGTTTGCTTGGAGAGCTTAAAGTAGAAATCAAGTATCTCCAGACCCACACAGCTCTTCCATTTGCTTTGAAATTTCTTTTTAAAATCAGCTATCTAATCATGTTAACTGAACTCTGTGAACGGTTCACAAAAAGCCTGGTGAGAGGCTCAGTGGCCAAATGCAGTTAAAAAATCTTATCCTGCATGTGCCCATTCAGTCAAAATCATTGTAATGCTTTGTCTTTTTTCCCATCTCTTAAAACCTGCAAAGTGATTGTTGTTTTTACATATAATACAGAAGGACTTACAATTTGCATTTCATCATGCTGGTCAAGAAGCATCAGTGCGAACTTAATGTTCATGGACAAAGAGTTTCTAAATTGCAGTTCCTTATCAGTGCAGGATTTTATTCAGTATAAAACAAAATATTTTAAACATCCTTTGGCTAATGTAACTTTGGGCAACTTTTTAACACTGCTTTTGTAACATACTACAATGGCCTATGGACAGCAGTAGAAATTGGGTCCAAATCAAATCCCTACTAAGACTTAAACATCAAGGAAATAGTACTTAGAAGAAAAGAAAAAGAAAAAATCCAAACTCAGCTACTTTAATTATTGAAAAATTCTAGCGAGAGCACTGAACAGATACTTTGAATATGTAATTGAACTTAATGCCCCAAATAAGAAAGAAAGGCGCTGGGGCTGTTAACATCAAAGGCCACATTCACAATCTAGGCCTTGCAACTGATAAGCTCCTTCTGGAAAGGAAAAAAAAAAAAAAAAAGGATTGGAAAAATCTCCATATTTCAGTGTCGCTTGAGTAAAACTGACATGATATAAGCAAATATGTGAAGAAACAAAAAGCAAAGTGGGGTCAGGTTCCAGCTTCCAGCAGTACTATACCATACCATCATTAAAAAGTAAACTAATTATTTCTTAGGCAGCTGAACTTGAGTCATTTCTTCTATAGATTCTACTGAAATGTTTCTACCACAGTAGCAAAGTAAACAAGCAACAGTTACACGGAAAGAAACACTGTTGAGCTGTTTCTGGCTGCTGCAAAGCACAAATGGTTAACATGAAAGCCATTTTTTTTTAGCAGATGATTTACATTAGTTTGAGGGTTTTATAAAAGAATTAATTTTAATGATGATCCACAAAGGGATTCTGCTAGCCAAGTGATATTTAAGAATGACTGAAATGTACTTCCTTGAAAAACATTAATATTACTAGAAATATTTCAGAGCATTTTTTATTTTAGACATGCAAGACAAGTCTTCTAGGACGCTAAACTCTTCCAGAGATGCTGAGAGCTCCCCAGTCTCCGTATTTCTACATAAGCTCACAGTCTCACCTTCTAAGTTAGAACATTCATATAGTCACATACATTATAAAATACTTACAAATGCACACATATTTTCTCTTGCATATATTTGATGGATGCAATGACAGATGACAATCTCCGATGTGACCTGCATCACAACACTGCAAAATATGTTAGTCTTAGTCTGGATTATTTCAATAGTCCATGTTTGTGACATTGTGCTATAATCAGTCGCAGTGGCCCATGGTAGGTAGAAAATGCACATCCTACTCCTCTATAATAGTATACTATTAAATATTCTGAAACTACAGATTTAAATAGTACTTCATTCACAAAAATATAAAGTGCAGTTCATGACTGGTTGTTGCTTTACCAAATCCAGGAACGGGAAATGAACGGGAATAATCTCACATTTAAAATGAAAAAGAATAATTGAAAACAAACAAACAAAAAACCATTTCTCTCTTGATTTGAACTTCATATTGCAAGTCTAATTAAAGTGCTTTTCAGCTAAAAACGAAAAAAGAACAACTGTTTATATTTTCCAAAATTCACTATTACTTTTCACTTTCAAGTATTTTTTTTCTCCTTAAACTACTTCAGCATTGTTTCTGGGACTATAAGTCACGCACACAACCTTCTCAATTAGGTTACAAATATACACAGAACAGCACAAAGTAAACCACTTTCAACCCCGTAAAAGAATTTTAACTACAAGAAACATACTACTATCATCTTTGCAAATACACTTGAATCATTTTCACTACCAAAAACACATGAAAGACAGTATGATAAACCGGTTACAGTCCCCGATAAGGACAAGCACAAAAAAAAGCTTATCCTTACCAAGGCAAAAGATTTGCAGATTACTTCACCAAAATCATTAAAGCTTTGAAAAAGCGAGCAGTCAAAAGCCAGGAGATGTTATCTGCGCAACCCTCACTTAGCTTCCTGACACACTGTGCTATATGCAGGCTTAACTATACTACTCAACCCTTTCTATTCAAGTCAGGCATTCCTCTTCCTAGCGCTCCACACTGCTTTGGTGCTGGGGCATTTGGGAGCGCCTGAGAGGCCGCTCCTTTTATGCCCATGCCTGCCACTTCCCCTGGCACCCCCGGGCACACGGAAGCAGCCGCAACCCCTTCGGCTCCCGCACCGGTGCCTGGAGCACACTCCCACAGCTAGCTCTCTTTGGGAAACTAGATAATGCTATCCTCTGTCAAGTCTCTGCTGCACACATACAAGGCCTCCAAAATTAATGCGTTTGGCACAATTTCTGCACAGAGGGCAACACACAGATACCAGGAAAAACGCCAATTTACTTTTCCAGATCTGAAGCACAGCAGCTTCAGAGCTCACAGAACAGGTGTAAGGCAACTTTAAACACTTTCTTGCTGCAAGGTACAGGGTTCATAATATGCTTTTTTCCCACAACTCTAGTTAGCACAAGAAGTTCTTTTTTTTTTTTTAATTACTGATATTGTATGTAAACATATCTAAAGCTAGCCAAAAGAACAACTATGTATCTTCTATTTTGTATATACACACACACACATATATATATGTAAGACACATAACAGAAAAGACTGCATACTTTGGCTTGACAAAAAAATCTGTCAGTGTGAACAGTGACAACCCATGTAATTAATGCATCTGAAAAACAATCAAGAGTATCTATAGCTATTTTATTTCACAAACAAGAGAACACACCTTTACTCTTACCAATAAAACTGCTCTGACCTAATTTCTTGTTTAAAAGGACAGACTTTAAGTTTCCAGATAGCTGAACTGTTACTCAACACTTGCCAAGAAATAACTTGCTATTCATCCAATGCAGCAATTCCTTACATGGACCTTGACTCAGCAAAGCACTCAAACATTAACGTACCTTCCCCACATGTTTAAGTGATTTGCTGAGGAGGAATGCAGTTCTGTTTATATGCTGTGTTTAACAGAAATCTCATTGCTTTGGCAAACATATTTCACTCTTCATCTGTTTGTGAAGGCCTGTAGCTACATGAGGAGATGGAACCCCCAACAGTACATACTCTTTTCTTATTTTTCCTAAATTATCCATCTATCTAAAAAGTTTTAAACAACTTTGCTCATGACCTAACCCTTCTGGGGAGAAATGCAGCATATTGCAGGTACTGGGTGAAAATACAACTATATTTATTTCCATGAGAGTTTTGCCAAAGGCTTTGGTAGGATCATGAAAATGATAAAGAAAGTTACTTAAATTTAAAATGAACTGCTGGATAAATGCAATGGTTAATGGTTTGTTTGGTTTAAGATATACAGTCAATTGATAGTCCAATCTATTTTCATCACTGATTCAAAAGCAGTTTCAAGTACTCTACATTTGACTGACTCTTTTTTTCCCCCCTATGGGCTTGCAATCACGTTCCCCATATCCTGTAACCACTTTTTTGAAGGATTTTGTATTCTTTCATGTTGTATGAAAGATACTGTGTAAGAGAAGAGAGAAAGACTACTCACGATGCATGGTAAATACACAAAAGTACACTGCAAAATAGAAAATTTTAAAAATAACATTTTGAATATACAATCTTCTCAAAACAGTTTTTTTCTCTTGGAAAGTTATGAAATTAAACATGAAATTTATACTCCTTTCCAAGTTTACTTCCTTAAAGCTTTTTCCAGTTCAATAATATATAATTATGGCTGAAATCTAGAACCTTTAATATTTCTGCCAATTGGCACCTAGAAAATTTTAAATTATCAGTTAATGATCAGTTTCCATTGAAGGAAAGACTTCCCATTACCTATGTAGAGAGATAGAGTACATTCTAAATATATAACACAAAAAAGAGAATATCCATGTAGGTACAAATGCTTATCTGTTAGAAAATGTTTTCAGCTTCTGATAATTCAACTAAGTAAGTATGTAGTATAACAGACGGGTGCACTACATGTAACAACTCGGACATGTATCATGCAGAAATACAAGTGGAAATGGCACAGTGTGGTGACAGTGGTGAGTAGAGAAGACAATCACCCCAAAGATTTCGGGAACAACTGCTCATACCAGATGTTTAAAAGATCTTACACACTCACAGAGGCAGCAGTGGCACTAAAGAAGCCACTTCTAAAACGTTGTAAAGAAGAAAATTAGCAGGTCACAGTGCTATAGCTTTCACGACTATGAAAAGGTGGGCCATGCAAAGGAATAGGGACCCTCCTACAAGCACAGTCATTTGCTGCTTCCACTTTCAGTTCAGAGCCACCTTCCTCCAGCACCCCAGCCCTCCATAGGGTAGAGGCCCCTGTGGAAGCCTAAGCAAAGGAGCAGTAAATTCCTGGGCCGAGCTCTCCTGCAGAGCCAATGTACCCCAGTTTCCCTGTACAGCAGCTTTAAAGCTTTACTTGCAATTTTGTGCTGTATCCTCAGTTTCATTCTGGAATGGGTTAAAAAAAAAATCAAGTCTTGTTGAGCTATGGGTAAGTAATCTAACAATTGTGTAAATTTCTTTAAGACACAATAAAAGATGTTGACATGCAATGTAAGCATTGTTCCTGGCTCTAGTTATTCCAATTATTTTTTATGTTTTCCTCTTAAATGAAAAACATATCAGGCAGTAACTCAAACACTGAGATACCTATTTATGTCTTAGAACAAACAGTTTGAACAGGATTATATACAGATGTCTAAATATTTTGAAAGTATCTGTTTATGGAAGCAAAATAAAACTACCTGTTTTCATTTGGAGATTTTTATTTAAAATTTGCATGTAGAACTGAAATTGCCTGTTAGTTGATACACTGTGGCAAATAAGGCTTATTTACAGAGTATATGAAGTGCTTCGTTCTGTGTTTGAATTGGGAAAAGCAATACATTTGAATTTTCATTAGACTGTTCAATTTTTACAAAAATGATTCATTGTATAACAACAGTAGTAAGTGGCTTACTCTCCATCTCTGTCAACAGACAACTAGCAAATTGCCGGCTGCATAATATTTCTGTTAGACTACTTGGGTATGGAAATCGGACTGCTTTGAAAGCAATTTAATCAACAGTGTAAATAACCTGTGTAAAATAACTAACAGTGTAAATGCCTTTAAAATAATCAAGGCTCTTTATTGTACATAAAATAGGCTTTTGTACCTCCAACAGACTTTATAACCATGGTTTGTTCTGACCTATTTACACTACATTGCACTCTATAGTAACCAACACATATAAAAGCTTGATTCGGAAACGTGCTGTTTTCTAGGTGCAATTTTTCACCCACAGAGAACAGGGACCACAACTTCACCATACTACTAAATTGCCAGAAAAAAAAAAAAAAAAAAAAAGAGATGTACAGACGTAAAACTTAGAGTTTGGGTTTAAAACTGGATTGTGATGCATACATAAAAATAAATCTACAACAACAACAAAAAATCAGGTGCTTTGTTAATGTTCTCAATTCATGTCTTGCATTTTTTAGGCAATGAAATTCCCCTGGGTTTTGCAATGTGACAGAAATTTGGTAATACTTAAATTTAGGTATTTTAGTTAGCACAATTATTTACATTTTTTTACATTTTAATATGGCTAATAGTAAACTGTAACCATTGTTACAGTGGTTACTACAGTCAGTTATTTCAGAGAAATTACCATAAACCTCCACTCTTAGTCCTCCAGAGCTGCTCACATCAGGAAGCCCCTTCCTTTTCAGTCCTGAATTCCTAACTCAGTCCTGTAGAAATCCTAGCACTTGCCCTTTTTCTCCCAAATCTATTCAACAGGCATGGAAGCTTGTATATGAGGAAGAAAAAAAAATGCACATGCCCATTTCTGAGCCCTGCTGCCTTGATTCCTTGTACAGTCAATGGAGAGAAACAGAGCTTAGAGAATGAACCATCTCACCTTGCAATGTCCCTCTGGATGAAATTAATGACTCCCCAGAAAGGCAAAGACATATTTTTTCTTCACCCACTATGAAGGAAATCTAAATGTGTGAATCAGGTACAAATGTCTATATTGTAGATACCTAAAGCTAAATGCTACTAAATCTACATACAGATTCTTATCTACATTACCTGAGCCATCCTCTGCAACTACTAATGGGAACCATGCCACAATAGGCCCTGCAAAATGCACGCGTGTAGCCAGAGCACAAGCACGTATCATCTGTCCTCTCACTGGGGGCTGCCTTGTTCCTGAAGCTGTAACACATCGCTCAGCGTGAGGAAGCCCTAGTACTTCAACTGGGCTTGTAAGATCAGATACAAACATGAGAAAAACATCCATGTTTTAGACCTGTGTTCTTACTTAACTAACCACTCTTAGCTAGAAACAACTAAGTTAAAAACTGGTTTGATTTTTAGATCTGAACTAAATTATTTGACTTAAATACATACTTTAGTATGATTATTGCTGGCCTATCACTTCAAAAGAGTTACTACCTGAACTGTAAGTAGGTAATTTCAAAGTGTTACATTTAATATGCTGTAATTGGCCCTGTTCCTACTTCCCCAAAGTTACAGTTTCAGCCTAAGCATAGGAAAAGGTAGATAAGGGGAAAGTTTGTTTAAGGCTGACCCCATTTGCAAATAGCACTGGAATTCCTTGCTTTTCCTGATGACGGTGGCCTCATTTGTGTACTCTCAAAATCAAAAAGAGAAAGAAACTAGCTAAACAAATTGTTAATTTTCTGTCACACTTTAAGGGAGCTGCATCCCCTTCTGACATTTCCATTAGAAGCTCTAATTAAAGGCAAATTCCTGTGTATCCCACTGAGATTTCTACAGGGTTCAGAAATAAGGAGCTCATTGTGATGACTGAAGAGCGAAAAAGAATCTGGTTGGAGCTTACGAAACTAAAGATGCATGTGAATTTTAAAGAAAATAGAAAATTCTGCTGTGCAGGAGTTCAGAAACCATGAGGTAGCATTACATCTAACCATAACTCGTTAAGGAAGGATGGAGCCCTTGATACAATACACTACAGACCCAGTACGGCGTGTGGTGTTTGCATGTTTATTAAAAAGATGACTAGAGGGGAAAGTGGAAAAAGAGAGCCGTAGGATTGGTTGGAAAGATGAAATAAAGGTGAATTTTTCTTACTTGGTAAATACATCAGAGAAAAAACTGTGATTTACCTTTACTCCATCATAAAGTTGCCATTCAGCTTCTAGTCTATACCTATTCCCTGCATAAATATTTTCAGTGAATAAACAATGCATGCTGTAAGCTACTGCTGAAGGGTCAAAGTGCTGAGCAGCTCCACTCTGTTCTGACTAGTAACAAATAGCCTAAAGCTCAGCCATGAAGTTCCACTTTAGATAGGGCACTGCTCTATTTTTGGCCCTAACTAGCAAACTGTAAAGGCTGTGTCTTACTGCTTTGCTAGTTTTCTGGGTTTTAATAATAAAACATAATATTACAATAAGATATAAAAATAAACAATATTCAAAATAACATGTATTCTCAAATGTAACACAACACATCCAAGTACAATATGGTGTACTTATCTATTACTAAGATTTCTGTTTAATTCAACAGTAGTTTAAAAACATTTTGGGTCTCTGAACTAAATACAGCTACCTGAATCCAATAAATTATATTTTACCTATACCTTTTCCAATTTCTTCCTACCAGATTTTACTGGAGTTGGGCAGTTTATCTTCTTAACATCTTGTATTAGTACACTTCAAAAAATTTCCTCTATCAACTCAAATTATTCACAGAGCAAACTTGAAGCATGTTATACAATTTTTGGTAATCTAGTGACAAGGAAGAGTTGAGAGGTGGAAAACACAGCAAAACTAGAAACAGAACTTCTGTAGAGGAGAAGTGATTGTCTCCTAAATAAAGCAGTTTCAATCTCTATAATATATATAAATACATCTATATAAAATACACATCTATACAAATGCATATTTAAAAAAATTGAGAAAAGCTTTAAGAAATAAGCAATGTTCCATTTTGCATCCTTCAATCCTTCATCACGACTCAAAGTTTTATGAAAAAAGGTGAAAGTGGGGTCTGTACATTTACCTCCTGGTTTAGACAGACTTTGGGAAATGACATGCCCACAGTTACATAACAAGGACCAAATATTCAAACTGGGTCTTGGTCTCCAGAGTCTTGGTGTGACGCTGGATCCCCATGAGCACAATAATTACTTGATATTGTATTCTACTGACTACTTGCAACATAAAGTTTAAGTAACATAATAAAAGGAGACTTTCTTTAGCTATATGCTCAAACCAGGACAGACAGAAAGCCAAAGCTTTCAGAAATGTTACCTCTGATAATATTGCTGTGGAACAAAATCAACTGAGAATTTCCAATCAAAACTAAAATATTTTATATAAAACTAAAAGGGCAGAGCAAACATTCTTTTTTTTTTTTTTTTAATTGTATGTTTTCTAACTAATGACACAATAGAGAATTTAGGGCTGGCAAAAACAAAATAATTCACTATGCTCCTTCTCTCCTTCAATCAGTATTTGTGCTTTCATGCACCTCTTCAAATTACAATTTTAATCATTCTTTTGAAATTTTGGGGCCAGATCCTCTGCGATTACAAAACAGCAGAACTTCCCTTAAGTCAAAGAGCTTAGCAACAGATTAGCATCACTGCGTAAGAAGTTTCAAGCATCTGACAATTTTAAATGAAGAACAGTTGGCAACACCTGTACACAGCAAGAGGAGTTAACCAGTCTGTTTGACCACACCCTAAAGCATTATTCAGTTTAACTATAAACAAGAAATGGGTAAAGCTCGTATGAGATCTGCTAAGTCTGCTCTGACATATGGTAGTTTGAAACTTCCTCTGATTTCCAACCAGCAAGAAGCTTTATGAGGTGATCTGGCAATCTGTATCATACAACTGTTCAGAATGAGCAGATCCTCCATAGAACAAATGTCATGACCATTCTTTTGGCTGATGAGTGAACAAGGATTTGTATAGGAAGGAATAAACAAATAATTTCATAAAGCTTCAAACTTTGATCAGAGAGGACGATTGCCCTCTTTCAGAATTGGGGATAAATGCAAATGAAACTTTGAAAAAGAAGACTGACGTTGTAAAATCTGATCAAAGTCCATGCTTTATGTCTCCCTCATGATCTTAATGGTGTGGAGAAAGTATAAACCAAAGCTGAATAAATACTGTGTTGTAGGTGACTTGTAATGGAAAACTACCCGCAACATCGCAAGCTACCACATCACAAGCTACCAGGAAAGATGAGGCTACGTGTTTTGGGGATCCTATTTAAGCCAGGAGTTGGAATGCATCTGTCCTTACTGCTACTTCATTCATAAGATTCCACATATAAAACAGGAGCTGGGGATAACCCACGGCTGATGGGCCTCTCTCCGATTTTTGCTATTCATCTACTCGGCAAAATACAGGGAGTGATACCAGCACAGAAAAGTTTTCCACGCTAGCAAGCTGTGTGCTTTAGGAACCAGTCAGTACAAATGGCTGTCCTGGTTCTTACAGTTTCACACTTGCCTATGGCTTAAATATTGAGACAGGTACAAAATGGCTGCTCTGGATACCATGAAATAACCTAAAAAATCAACAGCAAAGTTACTGCGGAAATTTAATACTGCATTTACTTAATCTGAAGAGTCTAGCCAAGGTTACCATAAGCCACAGTCTCTGGGACAGGACTCATATCAGACCATATTGAAAGAAGTGGTGTTGCAATTGAAAGGTTGTTAACTGAAGAACAAAATATCTTTTAACTGCTTTCTGGCCCTCATCTTTATGAGAATCCGAAAAACTTCTCTTTGGGGTCCTGTATCCGGCCAATATTGTTTCACTATATAACTAGATAAATGAGGAGGTCTCGAATAAACAGCAGTACAGCCAAGAGGTCTGAGAAGTGTTACAAAACAACCTCTGCTGTAGAATGAAAGTGAAATCTTTGAAATGAATTAATTTTAAAATGAACAATCGTGGGATGCCTTTTTTTTTTTTTTATGTGTATCAAAGCTGTGCCATGGTTTAAGTAATGCATCTGCATGGGTAAACTTGGAAATATAGTGGAATTATCCAGAATAATTGCAAAAACGGAACAGACTCAAGCGTCAAATGTGAGAAAGATAGTATCTTGGACACAAAACATGAGAGAAGGAAAAAGACCTGCTGAGAGTTTTTCAGTGTATAAAGGACAAAATAAAGAAATAATATCTGAGAAATAAGTGAAGAAACTAAAGATTTTTAAATGGAACATGCTTTGTGCATGTACTTGTGAACATATGATTAAAAAAACATATATGGAATAAGTAGAAATTGCTTCCTTCTTCTTAAGTTACCAACATGACACTGGCAACAGGATAGAAGGGTAATGAAATGTCTGTGGAATAGCTGGGTAAATATTTTATTCACACAGCCTGGGGCTGGGGTTCAGTACTTAAACGTATTAAGCTGTATTTTAAAAATCAATTAAATAAAGTGAGGCTGTACTCTATCAAAATAAGTAATCTCTTGTTTTCTCCATACTTTTTGGCTTGTCCTACCCTGTTTTACTTTTTCCCTCTGCCAGCATTAGGTTGTTCTTAACTAAAAATCATTCAGGCATAAGAAAAAACTAGAGCTAATTTCAATTTGGTTCAGTTCCTTTTTATGGCTAATCCTGGGCTCGCAGAGAATGGCTACGCTACCACAGAGGAGAAGCTGATGTGAGGATGCAATCAATGGATGTGGGAGGCGGTAACATGCCTTCTGAGGGCATTGCCACTAACACTGGCTTAAAATTCTCACGAAATTATGACCTTTTGGACTAGAACTATTTCCTGGCAATTAAGATCAATGAACTATGGAAACTCAGCTTTCAGCTGTATATGGTAAGTACTTGAATAAGAAACACTGGTGATATGCAGATCCCAAGAGCTTTTTAGCTCTTTACAAGCTTTTACAGACTTACATAGCAGCACCCAAAAGATTGCAAATAAAGAGAATAAGCAGCAGCTTTGATTCTCTCAGAAATAATGTCTGACTTGTGAAACTGTGACACATATTCAAGGCAGTAAATGTTTTGTCTAGGATCAGGACAAAAAAAAGCATTTAAAATAAAAAAGTTTAAAATACCATCTTTTATGTAGGAGAGGTGAAAATGGAAGCTAAGAATAGTCCCCAAAACAGGATTTTTTAATAGGAATTTCTGTAGGAAACATGGCTGTTATTGCCTCAGTTTGAAATATTTTTAAAGATTGTGTCATCCATTTGTGTTCCATCATTCTAGTAAGTAAAAATCATGTAAGACAAAATCATGGTTTGAATACTTAATTCACCTACCAATTCTAGGTTTGAGATTGCTCTTTTGAGGTCCACTGGAATATTGTCTATACCTTCTATAGGAGCAGCTGCATGGCATCAATATTAACTTGATTATTTACTGCACAATTCTGATGTTAAAAAGTACTGCTAATAGTTAATTTGGATTATGCTTTACATAGATGCTCTTTTTTTCAGTCTGAATTGCAGAACAGCTCCACTTCAACAATGAGCATGCAGCAAATTCTCACTAATTTTACGGAACAAACACCACATATGATTTGCACTTAATGTCAGCATTCCCCTCCCTCTCTTCCCTCACCTCACACCTGTGCAATACACTTCTCAGAGGTGTGAAATGCCTTCAAACAGAGGGACTCATGGGGTGGAAAATCCTTTCTTAGTATGAAACTGCTATGCTTTTGGACCCTAGCTCATTCAGGAAGTGCTCTGAATCTTCTGAAAGACTTGCTTAAATAAAATTTTCCCTTGAATTTTCTCCAGGAGTCTGTTAGGAATTATAGAGAACTTCTCTTGGCAGTGACCAGGGCCATATATTGACCATGGTTAGACCATAGATCTGACACGTTTGCAAAAATGGGACGACAGAGCATGATGGGATGATCGTAGCAAGGACCCATAGGCAGATTTTTTTTCCTCCTGTCCAGAGTTTGGGGAAAAGAAAACATTACCACCATTAGCAATCTCTAGAATCTAGTCAGCCAGCCCTCAATTCTCTCAAAGATATTTCTCTAACCTTCATAAGGAGCGGGTAAAGAAGGGTCTATCATCTTTAGGCACTAAATGAAATTACACTCTTTTTTTGCATGCAAAATAATAAAAAAAATCTAGCCTGTTTTGTATTAAACATAAATGAAAATCCACCACTTAAGTTACAGT
This sequence comes from Tinamus guttatus, assembly GCF_059628265.1. Taxonomy (NCBI): domain Eukaryota; kingdom Metazoa; phylum Chordata; class Aves; order Tinamiformes; family Tinamidae; genus Tinamus; species Tinamus guttatus. Next base: position 15,834,627 of record NW_028288774.1, on the reverse strand, counting down.
AATTTAACAACTTTCGGATCTGAAAGACATCAGTTAGTGAATATGCCTTCTGCACAACAAATATGCCAAATTCAGTTAAAACAAAGGAAAGTAAAACACAGTTGAGACGTTGCCATGAGAAATATTATACATGAGTTTCCTATTAGGTAAGGAAGTGCTTAATTTATAATGTGCAGGAGATAATATAGTAGCATCTTCAGGGAGAACAGAAAAGACCCGTTCTATCTTCATACAGCATACAAGGTTATATACTGCATTATGGCATAACTGAGACCCCCAAACCAAATCCTAGGCATTCCACTTGTATTTGAATCCCACTTACATATTCCTATAATCATCTCCCAGCCACTTTTTGTACTTTACTACATATAACTGTATGATACCGTTATGCAATAGATGATACTTTCAAAGTTCCTTTTTTCTTTTTTTTTCTTACATTTCTGAAGAAGTATAACTGATGTAGCATACACTCAATATTTGTCATTTAGAAAAAAAAGATATACTATCAACATACCAGATTAACGGACACTTAGGTGATTTTGGTCCTCAGTGCAAAGACCAGTACTTCATAATTGAAGCTAAGCACATGCCTCATTTTTGCAAAACTTAGGGCAGCAAATATGCCATGGTCGGATAGAGACATTGTTTAAGACAAACCAGAATCCATATTCAATATTCCTTCACAAACTTGAAAATGAAATACTCCAGGTGCATTAATGAGAAACCTTTCAGAATCACAGCACAGCATGCCAACTTCTTTTTCTTTTTACAAGTACGACAGAGGGTCAGGTACAGGCAACTCTAACATTCTGCAAGAGCATGTGAATAACCAGATAACTAAGGCAGAATGGAGAGCACTTCTCCGTTCTTTTATCCCTGTAGACAGTGTGTGTCCCTTTCATCCCTGAACAGATCAAACACGATCTACTAATCATTTTTTTTTGTCTTTCAGAGGCTGCCACAGGCCTTCAAATACAGATGATTAAGTACTTCAGGAATATTTTATTTGTTTACCTTTATAAAACAAGTGTTTACCACAAAGGATTTTTCTCATCTTTTTATTTCTTCCAGAAACATAAATGAAAAGGTACCTTTTAAAATACCTTAAAATGTTATTTTGAAAATAAATTTTGGAAGCATACTGGAACTTATTTATAGTATGAAAGTAGATTTTTTGCACTGAAATTTTTCAAAACTGCTGAACTATTCACTTGAGGGCATCTTCAGTGTCAGGAGCAGAACTCTATTGTCTTAGAACAGAGTGGACTACTTGGTGGGTTGGGGTGGAGGAAATTATGCGATCCAGTTTTCAAAAGAATGCATAGTATAGCTATGATCTAAACCACTTGATAAAAACTTAAAAGCTCCATTGTAATTCTTATACTTCCTCATTCTTTTGCTAGTGTAGGTTTTACTGGTGTTACAGCTGTATCTGTGGAAGCTCATCTACTCCTCTGTCTAGAGTTGGAAATCATTTTGAGACAGCCACATATTAACTACATCTGGATAAACTGAGACCAGCTTGAAAAAAGCAGAACATTTTGATAGGATGAAAAGAGCAGTAAATTGCCTTGATAAAACTGGAGAAAGGAGATGTATAGTTTGTGACAAGAAGGTAGGTGAAGATTTTCTATGAAAGAAGCTCTCAATCTCCTCTATTAATATTTGTCCACTAAACTGCAGTACATCTGCTGCGTACTTTCGCATTTTCCAGACAGGTGGTTTTAATCTGTCATCTAAAAGACAAATGGGACTGAGGTTATAGAAAAAAAATATAAAATTCAAGTAAAAGATGTGGTAAGTATCAGCGCTTATTATTTGATTATATTTCCTTCTCTGTAGTTTTACCTATGAGCCCTACAAGACAAAAAGTATCCCTAAGTCCATCTGTAGCAGGATTTTGGCTCCAAAATTAACAGAAACTACTAAATACCCTCAGCATCACTACTCTTGTATCTAAAACAATTTCTGCTACAAATCTGTAATACTTATCAGAGTTCTTTGGTGATAATTCTGTTTTTAATGCTAAAAAAAATCCATTATATCATCCAACATAAATGGTTAATAATTATCACTACGCTTGGAAGTATTTGCTGTTTTCTCTGTTTCACTTTCTATGAATTAAACTAAATCTTTTCTTCCTCCTCTATTGCTTTTCTCCTTGCAGTTATTTAGAAGTCCAGTTCATATACTGTGTGTCCTACTTTGATAAGAAAGAAATACTATTGATATTTTATATTTCAGTTTGATAAAAAGCATGTTTGTTTTCGTTCATGGATTTAAAGCCCCAAAATGGACCAGTACCGTAAATAAAACATGCAATCTCATTTTAAAAATTTATTACAAGGAATTTTGTTTATGATTTCATGTTCTCCAGTAATAATTAATTGGAGGTCTTCACTGGTCCCCACAGACTAACTATCATTCAAAATGCACTAAAGGATGATCAACACACAGCAGCACATCTTCAGCAGTGAAAGCAACCATATGTATTTTTGCCACCAGTTAAACATAAATTTAAAAACAAATTATTTCACAGTATGCATGTTTTGCAAATACTGCCAAAAAATAGTTAATTTATGTGTTTTTAAGAGTTTGAAGATTTCTCACTTTATATGAAGTCACTGATAAATACTTGAATGATAATACTTTGCACTTCTACAGTATCTTTCACTGGAGATGCTGGGAAAGCTTTAGAATGGCTAATTAATTATAATCATTTAGAATACATATTTAAAAGGAGTCCATTTGCTATTCTGTGTGACCTTGACAATATTTGAAACAATGATACAACACAAGCAAAATCAGCAGCACGGAAGTCTCTACAGCAAATACATGGCCACTACATATTTTCACCCCTCACATAAATCCAAACCTCTCAGGGCACACACTGACTTTGCAGCGCATCATAACCAAATAGCACAGAGAGACCGCACTATACCCTCTTATAGAAGAAAAATTCCAGCAGGAAGAAAATATGGAACTTGCTCAAGTTAGAAAGCACAATACACACTAAAGACTTGGTTTTAACTCATAAATCCGCACATCCTGTGAATCTCGCACATTATCCACATCTTATTATTAATAATTTAAATAACACTACAGCAAAAATAGAACTCAAAGACAAATGTTAGCATCTTGAGCGGCTCCCTTAGAAGTGAATTACTTATTGCTTGAAAGAGCAACCTTCACCAGACTGTTCAGCTTTTCTTTCCATTGTTTACCTATTTATGCAGATTCTTGAACTTATCCAAAGCAGTCATATAATTCTGCAATGTGTATGTATCAAAGAGTACGTATCTCTTTACTAACTTCTGTAAACCTTCTTCTGAAAATCTGAATTTCTCCTGTTGTAGATGTTCTTTTTTTCCTGCTGCATTTTTGGAATCGTTTCTTGGAATATCTAGAATGGCTAAAACTGTTGAAATGATCATCACCATTGGAACAAAAAGAAGTACCGTGTATATACTCTCTCTTGTTCTCTGATACAGCTGTTCACTTTTTGAAATGTTCAGTCTTTTAGATGGACCAGTACTGTTACCAACGTAAAACTATATTATTCCTAATCACTTCTGACTGGAGAATCACACATAAGCTGAGGTTGGAAACACCTCTGTCTCCCTTGTTCAGAGCAGCGTTAGCTAGAGGGGGTTGCTCAGGGCTGCACCCAGTTGTGTGCTGCGAATCTCCAAGGATGGAGACTCCACAATTTCTCTCAGCTACCTGTTCTAGTTTTCAAACACCCTCACAGTAAACAAACCAACCAACCATCCTTATTTTATGATTTGTTTTTCAGGAAAGAGAAACAAAGGAAAACAGATTACACTATTTTTCTCCTTTGCTTCTGATAAGTAAAAATTGTTCCAGATAAGCCCTAATGCCATGACAATTTCAAAGAAAAATTAAGAAGTAAAGGAGCAAATGGTAACTGCCAAAACACTATCATCTTTCTCTGCCCAGCATCACCGAGATTTAGTCCTGAGCTAGCCTACAAAAAAAATATATTAGTAAATTACAGAGGGTCAAAGCTTAAATGTTGTAGGCTGAGTATCAACATTTCACTTTGTAGGTCCAACTGAATTCAGGCTCAGCAGACTTTAAGCAAACAAGAATCTGACCCACAAAAAATAATAAAAATGAGGTAGAAAATAACAGAACACAGGTGACTCATCTGAAAAGCTCTTTATCTTTGCAATATGCACGAATTCACCAAGGAGAAATCATGCTTGACTAACCTGATAGCCTTTTATGATGGAATGACCAGCTGGATAGAGGAGGGGAGAGCGGTGGATGTCGTCTATCTCGACTTCACCAAGGCTTTTGACACCGTCCCTCACAACATCCTCCTGGGCAAGCTCCGGAAGTGTGGGCTAGATGAGTGGGCAATGAGGTGGATTAGGAACTGCCTGGATGGCAGAGCTCAGAGGGCGGTGATCAGCAGTGCAGTGTCTAGTTGGAGGCCTGTGGCTAGCGGAGTCCCCCAGGGGTCAGTCCTCGGTCCAGTCCTGTTCAATTTATTCATCAATGACCTGGATGAAGGCACAGAGTGCTCCCTCAGCAAGTTTGCTGGTGATACCAAACTGGGAGGAGGGCTATGTTGCCATCCAGAGGGACCTGGACAGACTGGATAACCGGGTGGTGAGAAATCTTATGAAATTCAACAAGGCCAAGTGCAAGGTCCTGCACCTGGGGAGGAATAACCCCAGACACCAGTACAGGCTGGGGACTGACCTTCTGCAGAGTAGCTCTGCAGAGAAGGACCTGGGTGTTGTGATGGACGACAAGTTGACCATGAGGCAGCAGTGTGCCCTCGTGGCCAAGAAGGCCAATGGGATCCTGGGGTGCATTAAGAAGAGCGTCTCCAGCAGGTCGAGGGAGGTGATCCTGCCCCTCCACTCAGCCCTGGTGAGGCCACATCTGGAGTATTGTGTCCAGTTCTGGGCTCCACAGTGCAAGAGGGATGTGGAGCTGCTGGAGAGAGTCCAGCGCAGGGCTACAAGGATGATCAGGGGCCTGGAACATCTGCCCTACGAGGAGAGGCTGAGGGAGCTGGGCCTGTTCAGCCTGGAGAAGAGAAGGCTGAGAGGGGATCTAATCGGTGTCTGTTAAGTACCTCAAGGGAGGCAGTGAAGAAGATGGTGCTGGTCTCTTTTCAGTGGTGGCCACTGATAGAACTAGAGGTAATGGTGCCACAAACTGAAACAAAGTTCCACAGGAACTTAAGGAAAAAATTATCGCCCATGAGGGTGACAGAGCACTGGAACAGGCTGCCCAGAGAGGTTGTGGAGTCTCCTTCTCTGGAGATCTTCCAAACTCGTTTGGCTGCAGTCCTGTGCCACGTGCTCTAGGTGACCCTGCGTGTTCAGGGGGGTTGGACTAGGTGACCTCTAGAAGTCCCTTCCAACCTTAAGCATTCTATGATTCTATGAATATCTTTAATTAAATCATCGAAGGGAGCACTATACACCATATAGCTTTTAATCACTGACTTGGAACAAACTCCTAGAATTTATTCAGGTTAACCGCAATTTGAAATTGACTACCTGGTATTTACTTTACCAAGAATAATTGAAACATGCATTTTCATAATGAAACAGTCTGTGTTCCTATTCTTATTTTGCTACTGCTCATTAAAGATTGTTTCAAACCAACACAGTGAATAATCTTTCCTTGTTGTTTAGCTCGATCCTGTAAGGCACACAGCCCTAGAGGTTCTAGAGGTGGTACAGGGGTGGTCCACAGTGAAACCTTTGCTTAGTTTAGTTGTTCCTGCCTTGATTTCTCACGGCATCATATTCTATTCATTTCTCACCCTCTATGCTTAACACTTCAAAATGTAAGCATTTTATTTTTCAGTACTGAGAATATAATCTTGATATTCACAATTATTCCGTGCAGAACCAGATGCAAAGTATTCTTTTGTCTACTCTATGGCCATTAGGTGACCATATTGCTCATATATATCTTGCGCAGTGTGAATCTGAACTGTTGGCTGATGAGTAAAATCCTGCCAGATTAAGTCAGACCCAACATTTCTAAACTTATTGATCACTGTTAGTATCAAAATCTTTCCTTATCCATGCTTCTAAACTTATCTTTTCATTAGACAGAAGGAGAAAACTGAGTCAAAAACTGAGAAACCTATAATTTATTACACTAAAATCAAGTATTTGATATGTTATGTAACTTACTAGCTAATTTAGTGATTATTTTACAAGATATACAACAGTGGATTTTTCCACACATCTGCATTTAGAAATTAAACCAAATCCTGTAAAACTTAGGGATAGTCTTCATAGAGTATATCATCACTACACAGCAATAGATTTTGCTTATTAATGACTAATTACACTAAATTTAAGAACTCATATAATTTAATTATTTAAGAACCTTGCAATATACATTTACTATAAAGCAGCAATATTTGTAATTCCAGTTTTGCATTATCTTTGAAGTATATGCAGTTAAAAAAAAAAGATATTACATTGAAATAAATGAAAATACGTTTCTAAGAAGTCTCTACTCACCACAATCCCTCAGTCCAAAAACACTTTCCCTCATTAATTTTGTTTAGCCTCTCCAATTGCCTGTAGACAAGCAGCAAGTATCCCACAGGAAGCTATGGCATTTCAGATACAAACTATGCAATCTACCTTTTACTGGGAGTTAACAGAATGTATCCAAATTATGTATTTTCAAATTGCATGCAAGACAATGTGAAAAATTTAATATTCTCACTTTGCTTTTGCCATACAAGTAGGCAAAGTTCCGTTCACCTTTTTAAATTTTCTGTTGTTTTTCATGCATGGACAAAAAGAAACTTTCCTTCTCTTCTTTATCCTTTCTTATCTAACAAGTTGGATAAAGGCCTCCACAGGCTATTTGGAGGTCAGAAAATTATCATATTATTTTTGAATGTTTTAAGTGCAAAATGCACTGTTCTGTAGATTGACAATGTGGCTAGCATTTTATACAATATTAATTGAAAAGTACAGAGTGGGAGCCATTCACTTGCATTTCTAAATGTTAATCACATAATTTTACTTTTGTACACAACACAAGGGATTCCTGAGGGCATCTTTCCATTTAGAAGTACTGCAATGGATTTAGATGCTTCTGTTCACTCCCTAATGGAAGTCATGAAGGTCACAAAACCATAAAATACAATTTGGTACTTAAAGTTCAGAGGTAGGTCCACAGACTGCAGAAGAGCTTAGCTACAAATCTTTTCAATTCAGTACAAATTTTCACAAACTGTGTCAGAGATTGACATACTTTTGAACTAAGCAACCATTTTGAGTATTTTTTGCAGCCAAAGATGTTCCCTTGCTGTGATCTTCAAAAAGCTCTATCCAGCAACTACCAAATTTTAAACATGAAAAGGTGCCTGCACTTATAACTCTTTCTTACCTATCTTGCCAGAATAATATTTTTCAGTGTTAGAAAGGGCAACAAGTCCCCAGACATAAGTTCAAAAGACAGATCCACACTGAATTTCCTAATCTTTACTCTTTCCTACAGCAGCATTGTGACTAATATATTATGATCATTTCACCACTCACACCTTTGGCCAAAAAGGCGTGTAGTGATGGCTGTTTCAAAGGCTTCAAAAGTACATTTTAGGCTTCACTGGTCATGACAGCTGCCATGCAGATAATGAAAATACTATTTTCATCATCGATTGTAGCAAAACTAACCCTGTTAACCATTCATCAATACAGGTTTCAAAGACTCAGCCATTTGCCTACTTTAAGCATGAGTGGCTCCAAAGAATGTGCTTTACCTTGGTGAAGTTGCAGCCAAAATTTACTGTCATTTAAATACCAAAGCAAAATAGGCATATGCTGAACAGGACAGAACTGAATATTTGGGGGTGATTTCCAGGCCTAAGTACATCCAGAAATCAAACTGCAATAATGAAAACCACCTTCATAAAAAAATCTGCCAGTTCGGCTTTTCCACACGTGCCTCCGCCTGTATCTTATTCTCATACTGCAACAAAGTACTGCTTACCTTTTATTTAATACACCTTCACTGGTGTTAAATGAGCCCACTCTACAATAATGATGTCTATTATAGAAAACATGTTTAAATATTATCTTATTAATTGTAAGTACAGCACTTAAAATACCATTTTAAAAGATACCTACTACATTGTGCAGATGTATTAAGCTTCTCTGCTAGTCCCTTACTATCAAATCCTTTTACAGTTCTTTGTTGTTGAACCAAATATAGTGCAACATTGTCTGTCCTTAACACATTACTGCTGGATAAAGCTCTTAGTTCCCTAGACTAAATCCATACTGTTCTCTGTCCTGGTTTCTCAATGCTATCTCATTGCAACAGCTCACATTGAAAGCACACTATTCCCACACCCACCAACACAGCTCTTGGGATAAGAGCTGCACCATTGATACACTGTGTATTCTTTTCCACAGCTTCCCACCAGCATGTCGCTAACAATTTCCTGGGCCTTATCGGAAAAAAAAAAGGGGGGGGGGGGGGGGGGAGGGAAAAAGCCTTTGAAAAGTGGAAACAAAGAATCAGACTCTATTGTTGTTCTATTTCACTGCCACAATCTGCGTTTTCCATCATCCTACATGTAGAGACTACAAACATCACCTAATACAGATACTCCACTCAACAATTTACTGTGGACAGTTATTGTTTGGTATCTGTAATCTTTCATCCTACTGTTTGTGGTTTTCAAATCTTCCTTTTCATTTCCTTTCAGTAGCTTGAATTGAGCTGAACCCCATCCCCTTGCCTCCCCCCAAAACCTTTTCCTTTGCTTGTCAGCATGAGAAACTTAGGAGTTGATTCACGCAAGTGAAACATGAAGATCGCATGAGTTTGCTACAGAAATTACTCAGAAACAAAGTGTGGAGCACGCCACTTTGATTAAGTGTACAACTGGGATCCCTTACTTCTCAGCATGAGGCTTTCCCCTGAGCAAAACTAAGGGGTTTTCAACCACACAAGGAAAATACTGGTAAAGTAAAATAGAGATGATGCAGAAAATGTTTAAGTTTTTTTTGTTGTTGTTGTTGTTTGTTTTGTTTTCAGAAAAGCCCCCTATTAAAAGTAAGCTCACTCCAGGGGACATTTTGTATTTTAGCCATCCTATACTAGTCCTACTTTATTTCATTATTTAATACATTGGACACACTTAGAACGGAAGTGATATGAAGTAATAATAGCATGCACTGTATTTAAGAAACACTGGCCTTCCTATGGAGAAAGTACTACGTGATATGTTTAAGACCAAGGACCCTTCAGTTCTGTTCCTGAGATTGACACTGACTTGCTGTGCAAACATGGCAAAGCCATTTAATCCCCCCCATGCCCACATTTACTCCTTTAAAAAGCTCTCTACCAATACATAAGAATTATATAAATTCTTGTTGTTGTTATGAGCATTATTTAATATTTGCAGAACGCTGTGAGGCAAGTCCCTGTGCTAAGGCACTCATCCTGCAGTATGTTCTGAACAGCTGAAAGGGGAAGATGAAAGGTTTAACTTTAAATCAGAGTACTCCATTCTAACAGTCTAAGAAGGAATTAAGGATGCAAATCTCTCTATCCAAATCCTAGATCCTCTAACTCTCCAAATCTCTACTGAAATTGTAATAATATATTGAAAACACATACTTATGCACTTGAAAAATCAGAACTAAAATATCATTAAATCTGAAATTTTATGAACAGTTAAGAGAATGCACAAACTTCTAATAACCCATGCTCTCAACCTTTGGTAGTTTGGGGAAACCTTCCTCAAACAAGATTTTGAAAAAAAAAAAAAAAAAAAAAAAAAGGCACTGAAATGATGCCCACTTGCCTGAGCCAGTTTAATTACACTATTCTGGTACACAGATATGTAGTCCCTTCTCAACCCCCGTCTTAAACCACATGAATGATATCTGACCTGCAGACTGCTCACAATAGGCTTGTGCGAACTATTTGCTGTTTATTGTTAATGCTCCTTACCAATCACTGAAGTCATGCACTCCTTTTTTTCTCTTTGTTCAGGAACATGAAACCACCAAAGGAAGAGATGTTGGCTCCCACTGTCACCTCATTAACTTTGTCTCATTTTATCCCTCTCCCTGACACCATTCGCATTTTGAAGTGAAGCCATAATATTACATTGGGAGGTCAAATGGTACCACTGCCATGACAGGGAACAGGAAATGAGGTTAATGGGGTAAAAATGGCAAACAGGAGTCCCTTTAGACCTCTTCCAGTTAAATGCTAATGTTTCAAGAAAGATAAGGGTGAACTGAAATGACACAGATGTAGTCTTGATTGCCATGGACTGCTCTTACCAGACAGAACAAAAGGTGATAAAGGAAAAAATGTTTCCCATGTTTCAGGCTGGTGTATGAGCACAATAACTTTCATGGGGCTACTAAATGCAAAAATCCTGCCAACTTTGTCAGACATCACAATTAAAAGTCCATGGTAAAATTAGCAACACAGATTCTAAAATTCATACTTGCACAGGCACAAAAACTGAAAGTATTCAGCAGCACCCATGGACTCCACGTGCTGTCCCAAATGCCCCATGAACACTATGGCTCTTTTTACTAACAGTTTTGGAGACTTGAGTTGATGAGGCTGAACAACTTGGCCAGGCATCTAAAAAACAATGTTCAAACATCACTCTGACAAAGTTCCTGTTCAGATCTATCTACACTTTGCTTATAAACAGATTGCACTTCATTGGCAGAAATCTTATCAGAGACATGTAAAAAGTACTAAGTAGACATATAAAACATGGCATTATTATGCCAGTAGTACCAGACTGAATAGAAAAATATTGTGCAGGAAGGCTTCCCGAATATTTTCACATCCCCCTTACAGTAACAGAATTATCTGAGTGAGTCAAACAAAGAACAAACACTACAACACATTAAAGTCCCCCAACTCTCTCATTTGCATTTGTGTATACTTGAGGGCAGAAATTAAATTATTTCTTTGAACACCAATGTTTTGTTGGTCAAAACACTTCTTATTTTCGCAATATTATTTTAACCATATAAAAAACAATACAGGAATTTCTTAGCCTAACTACATGACTCCAGAAATTAGTTTGTCAAAAGTCAAATGCTATTATATATCTAATATATCTCCAAAGCGAGGCTTCTCAACTAACACAAAACCACAGGTCTTGTGATGAAAGTCAATGTCATACACTGTCTTTTTAGGAAGATTTTAAAAACCCGTCTCTTTAGCATTGTCCACAGATAGTTCCTTGGCTCAAAATAAAATATTCAGATTTAAGGTTAATTCCCTGCATGCCACTTACTAGTTGACGGCCCCTATTTTCAGCTACAATTATTTCTGTTCCAGCAACACAGCAAATAATGACCGGAAAGACCTTGTTTCATACAAGCCTTGTAACAAAAACTTTTTTTTTTTTTTATCAATTTAATCCACACATGCTACATTTTTTAAAAACAGTCAAAGACTTACTGATAAACAAATATTTTTAACATTCAAGATTATGAGTATTGAGAAAAAAAAGGAAAAAAAAACACAACCAACTTAAGAGTTTTCCAACTTAAATAAACAGAAGATTATCAACTGGACATATAAGGTTAACTGTATCTAAAGGCTAAGTAAAGCTGAGTGTAAAGATCTACAACCAAATTCAAAGTTAATTTCTCATAAACAGAGAGAGACAAAAAAAAAAAACACCCTTCTATTAAAATTCCTTCAGGAAAGGTGACATATGGCATGCCTATGGCTTTACAGCTAGTCCTCTCAGCCCACAGGCAAACATATTTCAGTGATTACGGAAACACACCCCCCAGCTTCTATTTGTTTTATGTGAAGATGGTATTCCCTGCTAATCCTGAACCTGGTATAGCACATGCCCCAGAACACTAGTCAAAAAACTCTTGTCATGTCCTTACTCATCATACCCGTGTTCCCACAAATAGATAAATCAGCCTGACAGGGTCTACCCTCATTCCACACAATCAGGTATGGTTTAAGGCAAACATAATTCAGGCAATCACACAAGGCTCTGAGTTCAAAGGGGCATTACTATGGCTGCAGAGGCGAGCAGTTCAGCAAGATGGAAATAGAAGTAACCAGAACTCAAGTAGTGTTTACTTAACACCCCCAGTCACGGTATCTGAAGGTGCATAAGGAAAAAACAGGTAGAGCTGTATGCTGCTGAAACTAAACTGCTGCTGATATAAAGCTTACTCATTAGATGCCACCATGCAAGACATTTGCGTGTTACACTGCAACATAAAGTGTCAGGAGGTTTATAGAAAAGGCAGTGAAGAAGGATGGCAAACAGATATGTAAATTCTCACCAGATTTAGCCAAGTTTACAGGAAAAAAAACACCTCACACACCAACCATACTGACAGTCTGCAAGTTCAGATTTTGTGTATTAGTCCTAGAGTTGTCACTACAGTTACAACGAGACATTTTGGTTTCATTACTCATTCGAAACACCCATCATTAGCCTAGCGACTGGCTTTCAGGCAAATCGGGAATACTGCAAACTGTTTGCCACCAGAGCTCAGAAGTATTTGGAAATGACTGAGATGCTGCCATTTCTTCACTAAATCTGGAGAACCAAGGTGACAAAATCTAGAGAGCCATGTTTAGGTGCAGAAAACAACTGAAGCTGTCTTCGCAATTCCTTGACGTGAATATTTGAGTGGCTGCCTAACTTCACGAGTTACACGTAATCACAGTGAGCAGAACTCAACTGCTTAGACTTTCTTCCTGTGTTTGTTTTGCACTAGCTTCTGCCCTGAAGAGCTAATGGCAGGAATGGAGGTGTTTAGCCCCTAATCCTACAGGTGCAGCCATGTTGAGACCTGCAGCTTCGTTTCAGCTTAGTTTCAGTTAACAGATATCAGTGGGTGCCTTTTACAGAAACTGAAAAAGAGTGGAAACAGTGCAATCTTTTGTAGACACTTTATGTCCTCAGCCCACAGCCATTACCATTCACTTATTGTTTCTTCAGTCCTGTTAATGACATTGCCCTCATCTTACATTTATTTCACATTCAGGGGAATCAGTATGCCCTAGATTACAGAAGTGAAAGATAGTACTAAAAAAATTGGAGTGTGGTTATTTCATCATATGAAGAGATTATTTTTCTTAACACTAAAGTAGGCAGAATGGCTAAAACACAGAACTAGATCTATGCTAAATATTCACATACTATTACAGTGTTCTGTAAAAATTGACGAAACTGTATGATATAAAGCTTCCTCATTCATGTTCGTCTCTGTATAACTCTACGTAAGACAAAAAAGGAATTACTTGATAAAAAGTGACACTTTATGCTTTATTTTAAATGCAAAACACATTTTTGTTTCATAAACTTTTTTGAACAGAATATTTTAAGAGACTCCAAAAAAGTAAAATATTAGCTAGCTGAAAGCTACATGTGTCTAACAGCAGCTGTAGCAGGACAACTTCTGTGACAACAACTTTTAAAACTAAAATATGTCAGTATTTGTCACCGTTATAAATGCTGTTGAACTACTCAGTATTTAAATTAATAATTTAAATGTTTGCCTAATGAACTGGACTTGATTACATTAAGGCATTCTCAATTAATTCTGACAGATCATCTTCTGAATTAGGATACAGACCCAAAATGGTTTATGGATTCCTTGTCAAATTATTTACTGAGTGAATATTTCTTCAAAATTAAAACAGGCCTGCTCTAAAGCAAAACTGCTTAAAAAGCAATGAGTGAGAAAGTAAGAAAAAAGAAACAAAATGAGCAACTGCAGCTCATTCCCTTCTTACCCACCCTGTCAGAAGGAAATTGGCAAATACAGTAAGTGGCAACAAGAACTGACAAGGAGTAGAAGAGAGATGCTACCTTTGACAGCTACTAAAAGCATGTTAAGGGGTTAGAAGGGTTAGAGATATATAATTGTTTATAACATCAAACTGAAAGATAACTGGAAGCAATGATAAGAGACGAAAGAGTACGTGATAGGTCTCTGCCATAGTACTATCAAATCAATATATACTTTTGCCTCAAACCAATGACAAACTAAGGCATATTGAGCTTCTGAACTATAGCTATATCTTTATTATTAGGCAATTCAATCTGTTCTTTTTATTCAATACACTGTAACAGGCAGCTTTCTTCCTTGGGGGTTTAAATTTTGGACTGTGCCCTGGAGATCACTTCACTTTAGAACAGTTTACAGATGTCATGAGACCTTGCAAATGGCATTCCAGTCTTTGATTTTAAGAAGAAATGACTCTTCCACTAGCAAGAGTTAAATTTTCATAATGTATGTTAACACTCCTTTTCATCCTGTCCCCAGTGTTATATATATATAACAGTTTATCTTTGGCCAATCTCTGTTTTTTTGACTTTTCAATTCCTCTTTTTTGAGAAAACATAGACAGAGTTAAACATCCCACATACGGGTAACCGAACTGGGAGTAAAAGACAATTACAAATGGGAGGCAAAGAGAAGAGAAACAATTATTGATGAGTCAGTAGCTCTAGCCAAAAACACAGAGACAGCTAAGAAGGCCAACTGGTGGATACTTTAGATTTTGTGGAAAACTACTTTTTAAGGAATTCTCTAAACCTTTTAGTTTCAAAAAGAGTAGCTAGGGATATTTGATGACCAAATAAAATAGTACATAGCAAAAATAATTTCTCTACATTGAAAGAAAGTGACTTTACCATTTTGTGTTAACATCTATATTCCCAAGCTTTGAATTTTTATATCATGTTTTTCACAGAGGGAACAGCATCCTCATACCTCTGACCATTGTTTTGCACAGTTATGCTACTGCTCAAATTATGTCAATAAGGTGAACTCTCATTCATCTTCATGGTAATTTGTCTCATTAAAAGAAATAAATCCCAGCCTTGTACTTCAGAAATTTTTAGGAGAAAGGGAAAATTGATGGTAATATTAAGCTACAACTACCAAGTAAGTAGCCATTTATTCACATATACATTTAAAAACTGAGATTATGTAGGGAGGTGGCGAAGCATACTAGAGAATGTTCTGTTCAAGAAATGCCACTTCCCACTCACATTTCAGTATGAACCACCAGACGCAGCTCTAAGTTTCTTGTGGGCTTGCAAAAGTGAAGCTGTCCCCATCATTAATAATTTTCATGGGTATTTTCACCACAGATCTCTATGTCCTTGACAGAGTTCGATCGGTACACTTCTCTGCCAACAACATGCTGTTAATCTGGATAACTATGATTCAGCATCTGCTGAACTGGTGATGGCAGCTCAACTTCTGAAGCTCAGCATATTTCACTACTGTGAGTTACACTAAAGGCCAGCTCATGGAAACAGGGAAACAGTTCTGGTCTCATCTTATCTCACTGGGGAACCTGACACATGGTGTCTTATCTCTGGCAGCCCAAGGAAGCACAGCAGAGAGACAGTATGAGAAAGATCTGGGTACTCGAAATTTCACAGAGATTTCTACACGTGTCAAGGCAGAAGAGTTTCAAAGCATAAAAGGTGCAAAACGTTTTTGACTTGCACGGGGCCAGCCTGGAACTTTTAGCCTGTGGCATTCCCTTACCTTATTCTGATATTCTCAGCCCTTTACTCTTTCTGCTCATTTGTTTTTGCACAGAAAATAAAGTCATACCTTGCCTTCGAACCCAATTTGGACCAGAAGTTCCAACATCCACTTAAGCACAATTCACACATTCGCAAGAGCTTCTGTCTGAACAGTACAAACAGAAAGACACTGCCAGGTAAGTAACAATAATTTTTTTTTCTAGGTTAATTTACTTACATCAATCTGCTAAAATCTTTAAAATAAAAACTTTTTTTTTTTCTTTAAAGAATTAAGCTTCATTATATTACAGGACCTTTTTCCTTCCACTAAACTTTTACTGTTGCAAATCTTAATTTTCAACTTGATTTTCTGATTTACAGTCTGATTTAGCTCTTTCGAGTTTTACAGGACTCCTCCTAATAATGTAAGGAAGAGTGGGATCTTTGAACACTGATTTCGAGAAATTTAAACATCTGATGAACCTAAAAAGAAAACAACTCAAAACTCAGAAATGCAAGCTCTAAACTCATAAGGATCAGCCCTTCATTTTAGGTTTGTTACAAAGTCAAGAGGTATTGAATGACAAAATTCGTAGTTAATATTGAATGTTATGATGTTCCTTTTAATTTTTCCCCCTAAATTACTTCTAAAATTTGAAGACATTTGTAGCATTTTCTATGAACCAAGAGCAAGATCCAGCTGCCTAAAACCAGCAACTTCCTGGTTCAAAAAAAGGGTAAACCGTTAAAAATATTCACAGTAAAAGTAGCCATTTAAAGATTTATAATGCAGAAATGTTAATTGTAAAAATCATACAAGTAGAAGCTAAGCATACATCACTGTCCTGAAAAACAGCCTTTTATTCAAGCAAAACAGAAGAAAAACAGGTTTCATCAGACAACACAAATTCAATCTTTCTAACAGTGTAAGAAAAGCCATAAACAACAAAATAGAAAACGGAAAATCTAGATACATGATACGGAGAACTTTGAAATGTTTTGGGAACTAGTCTTCAGCATGACTGAGCTTTACCAGAAATGTTTATTACTCAGTTTGCACAGAACAATGCAGTGTTTGTTGCTCATTATAGAATACTGAAGAACAAGACATGCATGCGCACACTCACACACAAACACTGTCAAAGTCATTAATGCATGATTTCAAACTTAAATCAGCACAATTTCATTGAAAACACTCATTTTACCAGCGTAAAACTGGATTAACACAGAAGTAAATCAGAGATGCGTTCAACCACAGTTTAATAGGGTCATTGATTTTCTTTCAGTGTAGACATAAAACAGGCACTTTGAAGTACTCTTTCTTTGGGATGTAACTTTATGGCTCTTGTTTCAAAAACCAAGGAATAAGAAGTGTGCCTATTGTTTGTAGCTGTCATTTATTGCTTGCATATTTTGCCTTTTTTTTTTTTTTTTTTTTTGAAATGCACTGTAAACAATACACAAGTATCAGTTTCACAAAACATTTTTTAATTGTGCAGCTAAATAGCTAATGAGCAACTAACATCATGAAGTTACAACCATCTCATTATAACTGAAATCAGTGGCTAAACTCCACATGACTTATTACATGACCCAGCATTTTGCCTTTCTGATGATATGCTCATATATATTTGTAAAACAAAATATTGATTCATAGATAGCATCTTTAAATCAATGATTTTTAGATTAGAAAATTAACATTAAGCAGAACTATATTATTTAACTTAATCAATTTTTTACTTCTTAACTTTGCAAAGCCTTTTAGAGTTTGAACAAAAGAATTCCACATAAAGTATCAAGACCAGAAATCCACAGCTCCAATGGGAGTTTTACCAGCGCTAGTCCCAAAGAACCAGACCCAGCAGTCTTTTTAAAACACTGTGTGCTAACACCAAGCTACACACTTGAATTCAAGATTAAAACAAAAAACCAAACCAAAACCAAGAACTCCTGATTACTGTTCAGAGTATCTCAGATTTGAACTTCTGCACACCTCGTACTTCTGAAATTTTTAGTTTCTGTATCCTGAGCTTGGAATAGGAGCTGAGGTCCACTGAGAATTTGAGAGTAACTGTGGATGCTAACTGAGCACATTCTATATAAACTAACCCAGCCAATTTTTCAGATAAAAAAGAAATAAAAACCAGTAATAAATAAGACTTGAAAAAGTCTTTCAGAGATCATTTTATCTAGTCCCACAGTCTGTACAGAATGAAACATCCATGTTTTGGATGTGCAAGGAACTTAAAAGCAGAACTCTCTTGTAATCCTCCCACTTCATTCTCCCACACTAGCTATCCACTAAAGATCTTCAATTCCTATATTTTACCCTACCACTATTCTACCCTACCACCTAAACTCAAACTCTGACTCATCCCACTATTTTTCATTTCACCAATTAGAGTGCCATTTTCAAAAGTCAATTCAGCACTGAAAATTAAAATAAATGATTCCAGAGAAACAGTGGTAAATCAGAAATTCAGATTAGCATTTTTCTTCTTTTTGTAAGTTATGTTCATTTTACACTTTTAGACTATGAAGCCACCAAGAATCTCCTCCCAAATTTAAGCATTCAATATAGCTTCTTTGTGTAGAGTCACTTTCATAGTTACAGAAGTGTATACTCTACCTACTTTTATTCTATTTCACTCTATTATCAATATATTTTCATAATACTTTACAAAAGCTTCTGTTTAGCCATGACAGCACAGAAATTCTGTTTGACACTTCGTTTCTATCTGATATATGTGTAACTCAAAAGCAGCAAATGCTCGGCCATCTTTTTTAAGCTTTCCTTAAAAATGTGATGGCATCTAAACTGCATTCTTCACTACCCACTGCCACCTACTGCAGAATTAGGAGCAATGCAAATAGACCTACTTTTTAGAAACTCTGAAGTTAAACTGTAAATACAAACTTACGTGCTTAGCACATAATCTATGCAGATACATGCAGCCATATATATGTATTATGGAGTTTCTTAAACCTTAATTCATAGAATCATAGAATGCTTAAGGTTGGAAGGGACCTCTAGAGGTCACCTAGTCCAACCCCCCTGCACACGCAGGGTCACCTAGAACACAAATTGAGAAGAATGGTAAGAATGCCAAATGGTTAAGTAGTGGAAGTTTAAACCAAAAAGCTAAATTATTTCTCTGAACAGGTGCCACTTTTTCCCATACATAATTAGTTGGTTCTAAAACATTTGTATAAATTATTGGGCTTTGTTTTATGTTTATTTTTCAATTTAAAAATCCTTTGAAGTATCCTTTTCAGTGCTGCTTTAAGGTTTAATGCATTTGATCTCTAAAATGGAGTTGCAAATGTCAAACTACCCAAGCTGAGATAGACAGCTTGTCTCACTACTCAGCCTTATCTTCCCATCAGCTGAATTAATTTCTAGGAATTAATGTCAAACACTGTAAGTTACTCTGGCTAAGAAAACATGTCATTTCAGGTTTAAGTACTCAAAGAACCTAAAACCGAATTTGCTGAGTTAACCAGACTGTAATTTAAAATGAATTTTTAGTTTGCTAGACTGGAACAGTAAGTTTAGCATATTCATCTCTGCTACTGATGCAAGTTCATTTTTCTTGTAAAGATTCTGGGCAAAAGGATTTAAAAGGGCAATTTAAACTCAGTGACCCAGTGGGTTTCCCTAGGCTTCAAACCTACAAACTGCATTAAGTTGGTCTTTTTCACTCTTCAAAAACACACAAAAAAGTATGCCTTCCAAGTCATTATTTTTCTATAAGGTGTGTGTTTTATCCAAGTGCAAGGAGTTGAAAGAGCACTTCTCCATTTTAGAGTTCCACCACAGAATACCTGTTTTACTTTCTATAGTTGACTTTTGTTTTTAACTGCTTCTCCAGTCTAGAAATTTTGAGGGAGATTTCATCTTGCATGTTTAAGAAAATTACGTGTCTTACTGCTCATAGTACAGTAACTGTCAATCATATCAAGAATACCTTCACTGAAGCTGCTTCATGTGTTTGATGCCTACATGACCTCAGCATCTGTGTGACATGTAGGAGAGACCTGTAGACCAAACCTTCGAGCTACTTTCATTTGAAAAATCCTTTAGCACAACAGATAAAATACATCTTTGCTAACATAATTTAGCAGGTCTCTAAACAATGCCTGAGGGGATGAGGAGACAAATTATAAAAAATGAAAGTAATAAAAAAGTGAGTGTTCATAATTTTGTGCTTGTTCACAACTATAGACTCCTACAGGTTAAAGAATAAAAAATAAGTTTCCGTATATAAAAGATTCTAAAAGAAATAACTACTAGTGCACACTGCAGTTCTTCCTTGGTTTGAGATCTTCATTTGGATAGAAGCAAAGGGATTATCTGCATAGCATTACCAAACTACCATTTTAAATAGTGTCAGAGTCTTCAGCATCTGACAGGTGAACATGTTGGAGTAGAGGGATTGTTTTGAACATAAATGTTTCTTCAATGCAACAAAGAAGAACTTGTAAAGACTACTTAATAGATTTGAGCAGTGTTAAGACTGCACTAACTTGAAAGAAACAAGAGCATGTACGCTAAAGCTTAGTCCCATTGGGCTCAGTGAAAACTTCCCTCTTAGCATCAAAGAAATTAGGGTCTGGCCTTTATGTCAGCATTAACCCCTGTGCCTGAGCTTTCCCACTGGACTTTGCACAAAGCAGTAGGGCTGGTGAATGCACGTGTAATATTATACACCTTTGTGCTCAACACATCAGAAAATAGTAGAGAACTATTCAGCCTGCACGAGGCTGAATTATTTTGATGTTACTGGATACATCAAAACAGTCTTCCTTTTTATTTGGCATTCACAATCTTGCATGTAAAGTAGCATATGAAAATCTGTAATGAATTTAAATTCACATAAATGCATGACCACTATACTGTGTTCATACATTTGTCATGAAAAGAAATTAGGAGCTCCCCTCCCTTTCTGATACCTAGTAAAGAGATATGCAAATGTACAACCACTCTGGGGACTGCTTGCTCTTCTGTTGCCTTTGTGAAACACGACTAAAATGGGAAGAGTTCAAGATCCTCTCCCTTCCTTTTCCTTTCTCTTTACAAGCATCTTACCTCGTTGAAGACATGCCACAACCTACAAGGTAAGGCTCAGCCTGCACTGCGGACTCTGGCTTATTTCCCCTCCCCACCTCCCTTTTCATTCCACCTATTTGATGCTACTATTAGACTGTGTACACCCACTGTGACACCTAAGTGACTTTTGAGACAAAACTAGCTGACTCGTCATGAGGATATTTCTATGGTGTTCAAAGACGAGGGAAGAATTCTTAGCTTGACCCTGTCCTGTTGCCAATGACCAGCCCTGGCCTTTTACACATGCTCAGTGGTCAAAGTCCGTGGTTATGAAGAATAATCGGGGAAACCCATATAACAGCTTTACAGATGATTTACTAGCATGGATCGTGGCCTTTTTCTCCCTTTTTGAATTTGCCCTGGTATTACGATCATTCACATGCTCTTGAAACAGGCAATAGAACTTAATATTCCCTTATCAATTATAAGACATTTCATCTGTGGCATTCATATCCCCTCAGTTTGACTAATTAAACAGATCTACATTTTAAAAAGTCTTCTATACTGCCTCAAAATTAAATGTTTTTTAATAAATTTATCTTTCAATGGAATTTGAATCTGACTGCATTTTATTACTTTTAAATCGTGTAAAGGTAGAAAATTTTTGAAGGACTTAGTGGTGAAAAAAGCCCTTCTGTATCTCAGTTTAATTTAGTCTAAAAGAAAATAAATTTTGAATTTACATCAACAAGTCTGCAAAAGTGTTTCTAACTGTCGCAGAGTTGTTTGAGGATCAAGATAATTACAGCATGCAGGATAGCAGAGAATATAACATACTGGCATCCTATGTCTATTCAGCTAATCTTCATCCCTTGACAGTTGTTCAAACAGTATTTTTAAAAACTGAGTTAAAAATTGTGTTTCACTTATTAGCTACAAACAGTATGATGAAGAACTCAAAAGTATATACGTATTAAATTACACTACATGTCAAATAAATTGAAAAATGAGGTGGAGTCTCCAATGTTCGCTGATTATCTTCATAAAAGGTTTTAACCGAAGATCAAGGGGTATAAACATCAAAACAATCTTTTATGAAACAAAGTAACATAGACTAGAGTGTCAGCACTAACTACCAAATAACAACGAATTTCAATACTTTTATTCGTTGATTCTGGTTTTTCAAAGGTTTTGGCCTTTTTTCAAATGTTCAAACTGAATTATGCCCACCCCTTTGGAGGGCTTAGGTTTTCAAAAGCCCTTAAAGGACTGCAATGGTATTTACAACTGTACAAGACAAGGATGCAAAGCAGCAACACTCTCCTTTCCGTGCTTCTGTTTCAATTCACAGAACACCAACTTCTACTCCAGCTAAAGAAAAATATATAGGAAAGGAACACCACATAGCCCTTAGCGTCACGCTTCTCTCCCCACCTTGTCTTGAATATTTTGTCTATCTGGACTCATACAGAAAGCTGCTTTGCTTTGAAAGCTTTGAAAAGCCGACAAAACACCAGCTTATGTCTTGTTTGATAAGCAGTTGAGAAACTGGGTTCAGGTGGAACTGTGCGGCAAACATATATTGGAGTTGTGTTCTCCTCAGGTGCTGCAGAACTTCCAGTAAGGCAAACAATATATATATTTTTTCATAGTTTTCTTTAACAGAACTACATAATCATGTACTACTAAGTACAGGACTACTTATCATGAAGGAACTGACCAAATCTCCAGCTTTATTTCAGAAAGCACAAAATCAACACAGCAGTATTTCGCTCTTCTAACACCCAGGCTGTACCACAGGTCACTGCTTTCTCCTTTAGCAGGTAACTTTCTATAAATAATATTCTGAGCCATGAATTATGCTATTTGCAATCTGTCCTTTCCCTCTCCCACTTCCAAACCTGTGAATATCCCAGGCTGACCTGTTCATGGATTGTTGTGCCTATCTGTATTCTGAAGTTGTCGTCACCCCTTCATTCAGATTCATCTTAAAAATGTATAGCTTCCACAAGTCTCAATTGCAGCAAATTCATATGCTCTTCTAACAGCCAAACTTTAAACAAGCTGCACTAATGGTAGTGCCCACATTTGTCCTCTACTCTGAAAATGGGAAGTTTTGATTAATATGACTAGCAAGATTATAAAAAAAAAAAAAAAAAAAATCAGAACTGATTCTGACTTCCATCTTAGTCTCTGCCATGCTGCCATGAATCCATGGCATGGTTTGTATATCTTTTTAGACTTAATATAATTATCCATAGCAATATCTATGTCAGCGTAATATGACATCCTGGAATTTTCTCAAAAATCCATGCTAATAAAACATGTTTTTTTATAGAATACCAGTATTTATCAGATAAAGATGCTCACAGTGGCAGTATTGAAAGAGAATGTATTTCATGATAACCTAGCAACAATTTATTCCCACTAACACCTCCTCTTGCAGAAGCAAGTAAAGATTAAATAGAATGTAGCTGCTTAGAGAAAAAAAATCAGAGCCGTTACAAAGGCATAACTGGATAGCTTACTTCAGTAAGCTATTTAGAAAATTTAAAATCTATGGACTCTGCTCTTCATTCTCAAGTCAACAGAAACAGATGCACAGAGACACATCTGTCTGCATGGGCACAACGCATGTGCACACACACATACCTTTCCCTCTCAGATCTCCTGCCTTCCCTACAATCCACAACTCCATTCATCTGTTCACAAAGTACAAAAATGTAGATATTAAGAATGCATCAGGTCCTCGACTTGCCCACCCTGTCCGTATCCTGAAGTGTGACTGTAACCTGGATTATGTGTGTTATCAGGACCTAAGCTTGATGCGAATTGTTTCTGATCTCCACCCTTCCAATCAGGTGATGAACTTTTCACAGTCGTGAGGCTATTTTCCCCAGCTAAAGAAAGATGCATCTGGATTCTGCTCCTTATCATGGCTAACTATAAAAGGAGTTGTCTATAAAGTAAAATTTTGACAAGTAATAATAGCAGTGAAACTGTAGTTGTTCTAGCCTTGCCTTTGAATGTGTGCTTACTAAAACACATACCTGAGGGACATGGTATGTTCAAAAAAAGAAGTTGCTCTTCTCAGATGAAAGCGATAGAGAACTGAAATCAACTGTTTACAGCCATGGCTTGTAATCACCATTCATCTCGAAATAAAAATGTGTATTTGCTGGTTGGCGGTACTATTTAGTTCAAAATTCACAAATACAGTAGCAATAGCTGACAATGAAGTAAATTTTTCCTGACAACTTAAAATCTGCAACAGTGATAAAGTGAATGTATGGTTGCAACATACATAAATAAATGCATTCCATTAGTAATCTTTGATAGTTTCTACCAAAACACATAATCAGATAGTCCAGCAATAAACATAGGTCTCACCAGCCAGGATACTGTGCATTTAATTTGCCAATTGATGTTTTTCTAGAGGTGAGTTCAAACAAACTCACTTAGCTTCACGTTGTTAGTCTTAATTACAATCCAAAAACGCAGGGAGAAATTTGGGGGAAAAAAATTGAAGGACAGGTGCAGCGCATTCATGTTCATATTAAAATGTAGTTCAAAGGTATAAGTCTCCTGGTAGTTCTGCAAAAGATTTCTTGCCACTTTCAAAACTGCAGCAACAATTTTCTAAAACACAATGGTTGATCAAGAGGGTAATTTTAGATGTTACTTAGCAGAACCTTTACAACACAGAAATCGTAAATTTACTGCTACTTGTTCAATATTGAAATTAAATATCATTCATCTACTTGGTATTAAGGTAAGCCTTAACAAAGTAGTAAAGTAAGCCTAGTAGTACTTATCCTAACCTATTCACTAGGATTATTTTCAAATATATGTGCAATTCCTCAATGAAATGGAAAAATAAATGTATTTATATCCCAAATTTGTATTTGGAACTAACAGTCCCAAGGTCACTCCTCATACCAGAGTTGGAGGTGACAAGACACCTGTAGTGCGAGATGCTGTGCACACATGAGAGAGAGATCCTCACATCTGAGATCCTGACAAGGAACTCACAGGACTTATAAAGAAGTCATTCGTGAGGGCAAATAATTCACTAGCAATTGCACAGTAAACCAATGGTAGAACCAGAAGTTCCTAATTTCCAAACAAA
The DNA here is from genome assembly GCF_059628265.1 of Tinamus guttatus. Lineage (NCBI taxonomy): Eukaryota > Metazoa > Chordata > Aves > Tinamiformes > Tinamidae > Tinamus > Tinamus guttatus. Next base: position 15,809,904 of record NW_028288774.1, on the reverse strand, counting down.
TGCCCTTTTGACTTGATCATTCTCTTCGTAGATCTCCCCATAAGCAATGACAACAATGAGCAGTATATGAGAAGTATGTTTACTTACAGGGTTGCACACAGTAATGGTCCCCGTTAATACAAAACAAAGTGCCAGTCCCTTTCTTACTTTCAGAAAGTGCCTTTCCACAAAAAAAAATTATTTTCTATCAAATACGCATAGGAACCAAATAGAATTATGGCACAACCAACAATATGTATAGAAGCTCATCCCAACACTGACAGATAACCTACAGGGTATATTTTAATTTACAACTTCTTTTATAAGAGATCTGGCAATCAACCATGTACAATAACTACAAGGTATGCATGTACTTCACCAGTCCAGAGATAAAACCATGATTTTGTGACTGATGGACACAGGAACATTTGTAGATTAAAGTTTTATGTGCATGAAGCCAGAGAAAGAGGGATAAAACACTGCATTAATGCTATAGATTAACTCGATGAGACAGCTGATCCCATTGTGCCCACATTAAGAGCACAACTGAATACTTTTGTCAGTTTTTGACAAAAACTTAATATCCATTCAGTGTCTGTATATTACATATTGGTCATCTTTTGTGATCAGGCACAATGAATGAAAACAGAAGTGAAAAACAACTGTTGTCATCCTATTGCAACTCTAAGACAAAAATTAAAATCACCAAGTACATACAAATTCACATATATTTGAGCCAATGTACTGAAAGAGATATGCAAGGTTTGATGCAGAACTTTGACTTGAAAGCAAAGATGATCTCCTGGATTGATTTCAAGTTAATCCGAGTTTTGGTCCCCATCAACAGGTTTGCAAGTATGATCTTTGATGAACTACTTTAATCATGAATCTCTCTCTAGTATTTTATACAGGCAACACAGACAGTAATTCACTGTTCACAGATCAATTCGGCTTGATTCTGCATCAGTTAAGTGATTACCGCTGTTATATAAAGTTGATATACACACACACGCATATGCGCACACATACATTTTACCTGTAGGAATAGGATAGTATCAGTTTTATCAACAAAGGCATTAACATACACAAAATGCCCAAGTATTACAGTGAAGAGCATCATAGAAAGCCTAGCACAGCTCACAATAAAATGTATTTCTCCTAATATACAAGAGTAGAGCTCACTGTGTTCATGTTTCAGGGATTCAATATTGCTTTCATTATAACTAGGAAAGAATTTCTAAGATGGAATGGCAGATCCCTCAACACACAGTGATGCGAAATACAGAAAGTGGATTTTTCAGTCTGGCCTGCCAGTTTCCTCAGTTATATGCCTCTTCCAAAGGAAGCATGTAGCATAATTTGTGAAGAGGTGAAATAATTATTTTTAGTCCTGATTAGGGGTGCACAGTGTAGCATCACAGTCAGGTGTACGAGTACAAAGAAAGAGTAATTGGAATAAATGGCTAGTAATGGAAACAGCTTAATCTGTCACTCAAACACATACACAAAAATGTTTAAGAAACCACTGCTCAAAGTCTGAATAAACCTCTAGGAGTGTCTATTTCTCTCTCCTTTAACTATGTTGACAGAGTAGAATGACTGACTCATGTGTAATTCAGTAGTTAAAGTAGCCAAGACAAATCCTGCTCTAGGTGCTTAGCACTTCCTTTAAAAATATCCTAAGCAGCGCTTGCACAAGTGTTGGGGTTCTGAGATGACAATTTTCTGAGTTTCTCCTGCTCATGTTCTTCTTCTCATTCCTCTCACAATGATCTGTAGCGAACTGTGGGTCAGAGGGCAAAAAAGCTGCGACAACCTTTTACACATCTAGTCATTTTTTGTTTTAAGGAGTCTTAGCACTCATATGTAATGGATACAAAATATTAACTAACGAGATAAATGCTGCTTAAAGAGGAATACTACTGAGCTGCCAGAGCAGTGTATCAAGAATTTTACAGACAAAATATAAGCGGTTTCTACAGGAAAGAAGGCTGAAGCCAGTTCTCATCACTTGCATCATGTAACTAGGGAAGAAGTGTGGAGCGAGTCTAACACACTCTTTCTTGGATATAAACTCCAAAAGCTACACAAAGACATGCCAGGGAAGAAGCTATGATGTTTTCACGAAGACAAGCAAAAGAAAAACTGCCATAATCTTTTTAGCTGTAGCTATTTTTCATGTTCCTTAATAGCAGAGGGAAGGAACTTAACTTTTACACAACTCAGATGCCCTGTGTTTGCTCTTAAGTTGCAGATTTACCCCAGACAAAGATGCCAAAAAAGTAAAAAAATAGGTGATTTGACAGTTGTAACTACTATAATCATGGAGACAACAGGCTGTTGAGATCACGACATAAATATAAAACAATGGTTCCCTTTGGGAATGCAGTTTCTATGGAAAGATATCAATACAACTTGGTCTTTAGATAAACTCCTTTTCAAGCAACTACTATTCAGAATATATCTCAGCTCACCTGTATGCTCCAGCAGAATGCTCTGATATTTCAATTCTGGGATCTGATTTATGTGATAGACGCAAGACAGCACCGAAACCTTAAAATTACTCCCAGCCTAAAAGTGCTTATCATAGAGGCACTGGTCAACACTTAGTAAGGAAACTTTCCCCAAGCTATTTTCTTCTGCCTGTAACAAGGCTCACACACCTGGAAGGAGAAGCACCCTTCAGTTTCTCATAAATGCCTCCTCTACATGTTGAGGCTGTGACACACAATCTAGCTACATCTGTTTCTTCAACTGCTGCCAGGAGAGAAGTAGGTAGTGCTTGTCCAACTATCCTGCAATTATTCTCGTAATTACACAAAATCTAAGAGAAAAATAAGGTATATTTATTCTAAGGGATTATGATATGATACAAACTAACGCTTGAACACTTCAGTGATAATAGGAAATGCAGACTACTGCTAAGTAGCTCTTGATAAAAGCAGACATAAGAAGCAAGAAAAGTTGAGCTAGCAGTGAACTTCTACCAGATGACATTCATTCACAACGGATTCTATCGTATTTCCGATCACAAAAAAACAAGGGTTTTTAACCCAAATATTCTTTCTCAGAAATGCACAGCAGTGTTTTTTTGCTGTTATGATACTGGGAGGCTCTCTGTTGTTATTTTGACATTTTGCATCCAAAAATGTACTGACTCGTTACTGATTATGGTACTGATGTACTAATACACAATTTTATACCACAATTCACAAAATTTCAGCCAAGCAAAATTCAGTTTTGCATTTACAGTACACTTGCACATTGCCTGTGTAGTTTTTTTGTTATTAATTCAGTTTAATTAAAGTGAATTCATACGGGTGAATATTTGCTGTTATTTCTGAAAGAAATTATTTATCCAGTTGTGTGAGCAGTAACAAACACAGAGGACGTTGCAACAAACAACTATGCTGGCAGAAAAGCCAAAGCTGCTTATACAAAAGGGGTAAAATTTCCAAAAGCACTTCAATGACTTGTGTTAGGTCTACAGTGCTGCTCTGTGAGACATACTAAGCCTTGCTGAAAACTGTCTCAGCTCAGCTCTTACCTGTAACTGAACTAGAGACAGCCCACAGCTATATCAACACTTCTACAGCACCAAACAGTACTTGCTTAAATGTGTAAATGTTTTTTGTCATGTTTATGTATGCTCTTATGACATTTAGAGTACAAACTACTTACAAGCTAGATGCAGTTAAGCACTTTATGTGCTGGAAATTCAGCAGTCCTTTTAAGGATCTAGTATTTCTTTCTAGTATTTTTGGATTGCCCAGAAAGAATTAGGCATTTAGAATTAAGTTCTAAAATAGTCAGTGGTCCTAATAGGAAGCCATGGGAGCTACCAAAAAGGGGCGGGGGGGGGGCTGGAAAAAAAGCACATGGAAAGCTTTTTCTGAATTTTCACTTCTCTCTAATGAGCATCTCACTCAGGGACTAAAAGTCTATCTTTAGAAAAAAAACAAGGGGGGGAGGAGGTCGGTGAAGGGGCTAAATTACTCACCTAGGAAAAAAAGAAGTTTAGCATTAGTTTCCTGAGAATTACTGTGTTGTTATTTTTAAACTCAGTGATAATTCAGTGTAAACTACAGAAGAATGCATCAACAAGGGACGGAAATTCCCTTTCAATAACTGCATTAATCCCTAAACTACAGTACCTTGACTCTTCATGCCCCCGGCCTTCTAGCCCGACAAATTTTGAGCTGTTTCCCACAAACTGATGCATCTTCAAAAGAAACGGAAAATGCTGCCAGGCATGAGGCATATCCTAGCATAAGCCCTCTTAAGAAGAGATGAGAGCTTAAACAGCATGTTTGATAAAAAGAACCAAGTGCAAGTATCCCACTTTCTGAGCAAATATTCTAAACATGAAGTATTGCTACAAAAAGGGGGGCAACAACTCTGCCACTGGATTCACCTTAAAAAGAAAGTCCTCATCAGGTGTTCTCTCAATGGAGTCACCTATTGGTGGAAAAGACGATGTCTATGTCAAGTGAATCGAGGTGGGCTGTAAGCCTGTTTGTGTTTTGCTGACTCCAGGCCTAGTAAGACACATACTATTTGACATTCCACATCTATATTCAATAGTTGTAATTTATAACATTAGCTTTTTCTTTACTCATGAGTTTCAATCATGAATACGCCACCCTTTCTTACAGAGTGTGGGAATACAGGCTGTCTGCTATTCTCAAGACATATTTGTGACTTTGGTCAAAGCCAGGGTTTTATTTCCTTTAAGATGCCAATACCGATCATTCATTAACTCAGTTTCAACAACAACAAGTTTCTTGGCTTTCACTACTGATACTAAAACAGTAACTCAGGATAATTCAGTTGCCCTGAGGAGGAACTTTTGTCATTAAAATATATAGGGCATAGAAGATAAATTTGTTGTTGACGTCCTTTGATTCTAATGGAGCTATGACTCAAGACACCAGCAAAATAATAATAATAATAAAAGATCCAAAATGTTCATATTAATCGAATTTTACTTTATTAAACACAGCAGACCTTTCAACTTTCCAGGTCACTCTGGCAGAGAACTGATGATGGTTTATGCTTAATTATATAATAACTGTTTAATGATATCAAATCATTGTATGTCTCTGCTAACTAGTGAGATAGAGCAGATACATTTACTTCTCTCAGTTGATTTTAGTCAGATGTTGGAACGAATTTTTAAAGCAACTGCTAAAGTAAATAAAAGTGAAACGCTGACTGATGAGGCCATCTCTAAAGAAATCATTTAGGAACATCAGCACCAGACTGGGTGGAACTTCACTTAAAATTCTGATTCACTTTTGGAATAACTAATTTTGTCTCTTTAGTTGGAAAAACTAGGCTCTCATCTTTCTACCATGAATGGAATGGACAAAGGTGAAAGAGATGCAAACAAGCAACTTTGTGAAATCTTCTGATTAGAGACATTTACCTGCCAGTTATTTGTAGGACTATTTTAGTAAGTTTAGTGCTTGCCTTTTCTAATTTTGAACCGTCTCTATCACCTTTCAATCCTGCAAGTCACTGGAATTAACTTGTGGCTAATCTTTTCTATGATACCAACATTTATTTTTTCTGAACAAAAATGAATGCACTGCACAGTAGCACACACTCCTTTATACATATATATGTTTGGATATATGTACATATATATATACACACACATATATATTTATATATAAACCACCCTCTAGGGATTATTTCACTGTTCTTATTTGAACATTCAGCTTCTTGGCAAATTTTTATATAGAAAAGGTTAATAAAAGTAATTTCATTACACAGTTTTGAGGGCTTTAAAAATATTTCTATAGGAAGCAGAAATATTTTAACAAAAAATTCATTACGGAAACAGTTTTCCTTCAAGAAGCATGTGAAAGAAAATGTGTTTCTCAGCCCTGGTGTGTATTTATAAGCTAAAATAATTAAAATACAATATCAATTAAGAAACAGATGTAGATGTGGGAAAGGACTGTAGCACATGTTCAGAATCATGTGAGCATGTTCCCATCTGTGAAAGATACTCTGTCAACATTTTTTTTAAACGTAAAGCCAGCATTTCATCTACAATTATTAAATGTGGCTACAGTCAGAAAAAGTTACTAGGCAAAAGTCTTATTCAGTAGATCTGTTCTCCATATGTATTCAGTCCAAATGCACTCACTTCAGTGATAAAAATAAATCGTCACCCTTTTTTACTCCCGTTGGCTCTGCAGAGCCAAATGCAGCTAAGAGGAAGTGAGTTGTATTCTATTTTAACTCCTGCACAACCAACAGATGATCTAGTTATGGAATCTGCATTATTGATGATACCATACAAGCCAAAAAGCACACAGCTTAATTGTGCAGGAAGCCATGATGCAAAGGATGTGGTTTAATTAGGCTATGGCTTTATTAACTCATCTGGCAATGCAACCCAGCAATATGTCATACAGAGAAGGCTATTATCTTTCACTTGATTGTTTCAACCTATTTTTGAAGATGGCTGTCAACTTTCCCTGCTTCTACACTAATTCCAGCTGTTGCTGGCATCTCACCATCTTTGCCTCAATATGTAACCTCAAGGCAGCTACCTGCTATGCTGCCACATTTTAAGCCTACCTCTTCCCCTAGCCAACTGCAGCCTTTAAAAAGAAAGATCCAACTTCCAAACCATTTGTCTCCATCAATGAGGACCCAGGATTTTTCATTTCCTAGGCCTCAGAAGACAGCAAATTTCACGGTATCTGCAGCAAGTCATAAAAGGCCTATATAGATCCTCCTTAACTTGAAAAGCAATGGTGCCTGATGAGCAGCTCATAACTAAAGAGCAGTAGTATTTCTTGATACCCTGCACTCATCTTTTACACCCTTCCTTTAAGTGAGGTGCCCTAGGGATTCACTATCTCAAGGCAAAGTGAGTACTAGAACTACTACAATATGTTCTGCCACTGCTAAGTAGGACCACAGGGCTTTGGTCCATCAATTTCAAGGTGTTTGCAAATGGGCACTGGGAACAGCTCAGTTTCTCTGCGACCTTCTACACAAAGAAATTGTGTAAAAGCTTTCCCTTCCTTGCTTGGCAGTATTTCTTGAGCAGGGGATGTCTGTGGGAGTAAAATGGAAATGCTGACAGACTGATAGAGTAATGACCAAAGACAGACAACAGCTATTCTTATTTAGCCAACAGTCCTTTGGAAAGCAGAATCAGCTGATCATGGAAAACTGGTCATCCAGTCCTTTATCTCAATCACTCCTGACACATACTTCTCTCAACAATGCAGTTCCATGAATTATACTGTTGGTGCAAGATCTTGTTCCAGGGGCTCATTACCACCTTTCCAATTACTTTCCCTCACCTTTTCCATTCAGTTTTCCTGAAATAAATGATTGTTTACCACTCCTACATATGAAACAATAAATGAAAATAAAGATCATTCCATATTGTAAAGTTTATTACAGCAAGTTAGAACAAAGAATTAAACTAGACACAACTAATGTAATTTCCTGGATGTAGAAAACACTTTAACAACTTAAAACACAACTAACAACTCAAGAGATGAAAATTCTCCAACTGTCTCCCCACAACCACTACAGACCTGCTGACCCCGTGACCAGGACTACAAGGAATTTGGAAGTAGTGCTGGATGGCTGATGGTTTATCTTTGCTGTACAAGGAAGTAGGCATTTGAGTACAAACATGATTTGAATGCTTACTGGTAAACTGAGTGTATTTTATAGGTTATCAAAGGGGAAAATATATATTGCCTCATAAAGTATCTGTTATTCTTAATTTTTATATCAGTTCTATGATTTTCAATGTTGTTGCTTTACTCAACATCTAAGAATCTCAAAAGTCACATGGTCCTCATAGCCATCAGACAAAGTGAAGCATTGCTAACTCTTTCTACAGATAAGGGAATGCAACTGACAACTGTTTGGGAATACTTTAGTTATACCAGTTAACTTCAGTTAACCAGCCTGAAGCAGCTTGCCCAATTGGAAAAAAAAAAAAAAAAAACACACAACGAGAAAACCCACAGCAATCCCAGGAATAGAAGTTAAATTTTCTGAAATCCACCTCTGTGACTCAAAAACTTATTTATTATGTTGCCTATTATTTTCTCCTCCTTTGTACTGACCATATGACTGATCATAAATGTATGCGTGTGTGCATGTAAATAAAAAGGCAAAAACTTTAGATGCTAGCTTGATATTTAGAATTGCTATCTAGAAGACAGTTTCACATACAGTACTGTTGTTTCTCTCATTAGATGTACATATAAAAACACAGTAGCAACAATATGCTCCCATATGCTTAGATGCTTTGTGTTTAACTTGTTATATGTTCAATTAAGTATATTTAAAATAAGAGGATGCCTGGCACCACATGTTTAATTTGCATTAGTATACCTAACATTCTCATCTAAACTATGCTTGCTTTATTAAAAAGAGTAATCTAATCTTAGCTTTTATTCTGTTAGATCAGCCATGTGTGACCCATTACTAACCACTCACAAGAATGTAGCTTGAGAGCCAAACAATTAGTCCCACCATATTGCTTATCAAAGAATTGGAAAGTGTGTACTGTATTTCCCTGTTTAAGCATTCTAGTCGGTGATGTATGGAGAAAGACAATATATTTGTGCATCTTTGCATCTTTCAGCTTCCCTCTTCATTAAGCAATTCTAATTATCTTCCTTCTGTGTTGAGTATCCTTCACATCTCCTATTTGTATACAGATACAAAAATTGCATGTCACCACAGAAATATAAAAATTGGCAACTATTTAGGAACTCTCTGAGCAAAGATGTATAAGACTAACAGAAGAAAGCCTTGTGCTGTTTTAAGGTACAAAGCTGAGAATCAAACACTTTATCTTCCATTCTAACGCAGTCTGTAATCTCACTGGCTGATTTCATTGAAACCCACTGATGTCTCTAAAAATTATGAGAGTTTGCAGTATGAGTACCAGATTCTGTGTTTAACTTCCATGAAAAACTGCTCATGTTGATAAAGATGGTGTTTATACCTATTCCTTCAGAATTCAGAAAGTACTCTGAGATATTCTTAGAAAAGATGCATGTAAAAAAAGAACGTATTATGACCAGAACAGAAAATGGGATAACCTGGTTCTTAGGAAATCACAGAATTGCTATTTTATCTTGGACTTTCTCTGCAGAATTTGTTGGCCTAATAGCTGATGAAAGGCCAGATGAATACTGTGAAACAGATATTTTAATCTAGCTTTCAGAGTGAGCTTTACAAGCTGTAAAAGAAAGGTGCTATCAAGTCCCGTTATGACTAATCTGAGTGAAAAAATACAAATACTTTTTACTTTTCAATATATATTTAGGACTTGCAGCATTGCTTTCTCCACTGTTTTTCCCTCTCCCTAGCCATTTAAGAGGGAGCAAATTACTTTAAAATGCGGGACACTTCATTCTTGACCTCAGAGCAGACAGACCTATGAATCCGCACTCAGTATAAATATGAGCCCAACTTAATCTTCTGTAAGTTTCTTAAAGGGATGCCATTCATCCTCACTTTAAATATATATATGTAGAGAGAGATAGAGATAACCTGTAAAATGTGCTCTCTTTACCACTAATCATCCAACTCGCATGAAAAAAAAAAAAAAACACAGGATCAACATCTCTAAGAATGCCAATACACAGGCTAAGTAAAATTCACAGGATCTCCATGGTTCTTAGAAAGCATAAACAGATGCATTACACGTTTTACTGTAATCTTTCTAGCTGTTCTAATCATTACAGTTATAAGAGATTCAGTTATTTATTCAAAACAACTTAAAGCAACTCTAAAGGTCCCAGTGTGATGTTTTCACTTCTAATTTTCATAAAATGTTGATAAGAGTGGAATCAAACTAGTTAGTTATCAGTCTTGACATTGGCATAATGTGACTGCAAATGTACTATTTGTAATTACTTGAAAGGAAACAAATTACCTTTAAGAGGAAAACCATAGGTAGAAATTGCAGAAATTAGATGTCTTAGGCTGCTCTTATTTAAAAAAAAAAAAAAAAGAAAAGAAAAAGTACATGTTATTTAACTTGCAGTCTATGAAAAAGAGTAGGCAAGCAAACCAAAGGCAAGCATGAACCAGCAGAAGCATAGACTTGATGACCTACCAGATATGTTTCATCTTTGCTTCTGTGAAACATACTTATGGTAAATCATAATCCTTTTATAGGACTTGTTCCAAGCCAAAGTTCTTGGAAGCACAACAGGAGACGAAGGATTTGACTGATGCTAAGTTTTCATTTAAACCCCTCAAAACCAGAGCTCTGGGGTTAGAACTTGGAAACAAAACACAAAAATCTCATGCACAATGTTAGGTCACTGGGATTATTAAGTATGTGCTTTACTTAAAAGCCCATCCTATTCAATACAATTAAGCTTTATGTATGCACTTCTGTGTGGTTGAGATCCTAAATTATTGCCATGCTAACACAAAATGCATACTAAGGAAGGAAAGAAATTTCTAACCACATTTGAGCTTACATCTTTTACAAAAATAGAGATTTTGCTGACCCAGAAAAACATACACACACACAGAAAACAAAAGAGCATTTCATATACTAGGTTTCCTAAGTGTCTGAAGAAATTTTTGCCTTAATTTTCTTTATATCTCTGTTTTTTGCCTAAATATTTTATGATGAGCCAACAAGGCAAGTGTGTCTCCTGAAGTGGCATCATCCCAGCTAAGTTGGTGCTACTATCCCGCTTTATAACAATGGGCAACTTAAGGAGGAAATCACTTTCGATAAATTACAGTCACAGTGCACCTGTAGACATCAAGACCAGAAAGGATTACACTGACAGCATCATCTGGTATCTTTGGAAATAAATAGTTTCCCCTCAAGATAAAATTAAAGCACATCATCTGAAAAATGAATCAAAGAAACGATGAATTTCCTATTTCTTCTGATTGGCTGTTAGAATAAACTACTCTGAATGTCAGAATACTGGGACCTTTTTCCAGGTCAAAAGATTGGGAAGAGATAAAACCCACTCTAGCAATTCCAGGTCAAGATGGAGCTCTCCCTTAACAGCTGCTCACTTTCCTCAAGAGAGATGTCACTAAGAGAGGAAAGAGGCTGCAGGACAACTACTCCATTAAGTATATTGTATGCAATGTTTCCTCTAGCAAGTAGAACTGAATATGCTTGGAAGGAGACATAAGCCACTCTACAGGCTCACAGGTAGAAGTGTTACTGCCTGAAAAAAAGAGGGAGCCTTTGCAAAATGCAGTATTTGTCCTGTAGCCACATGAATCCTGCTTCAGGCATATGCTGCTGAACGAACAGTGCTGCATATATAGCTTTCATAGGGTAGGAAGGAGTGGAGTTTAGGTCATATTGCTCATCTCCCTGTGACAAACAGTGGGCAATGACAATGCGGTTTGCACTATGCATATCGCAATTTAAAAGCAGAACACATCTCTCTGTTTTTACTGTATCAGAAACTATGACTCAAGAGGACTCAAGAAGAGGGGACCATCTCCCTTCCACCTCTCATACTTGCCTTGTTAATTGGAAAACTAGGTCATTTCAAATCTAAGAAACAAATAAAAAACGTTATAACCACAGGAACATCTTAACCCCAGGACACTGAGAGCGACCAGCTTTTTTTTCCATCTGAAAATACAACTGGTGTGCCTTTTGTCTCTTCGAGGAAAAGACAAAATATTGAATTACCTTTTTTTTTTTTAAAAAAAAAAAAAACCTCTATTTCTGCAGTATATAACATCTGACCCAAACTTATGCATGACAGCAGTCACTTAAATAAGGCGTCACTGCCCTTGCAACCTAGAAAAAAGCTAAATAAAGAAATGACCATCACCTAGCAGTATCACGCACTGAAACAGAAAATCTGATGCCAAATTACCTAAGCCTCTGAATTACAAGGAAAACTTTAGCAAGACAAAGTTGTAATTAGGTGATAATAATAATGCTCTGCTCATAACAGAACTTATTTTCCTACACAATACATTACTGAGTTCACATGGTAAGAGAAAGAACTCTACCCTGTATAATGATTGCAAGCATAAGCTTTTACTACCAGAGTGAAAACATTTCAGGTATAAATTCAATTCTTTGAATGTCTAAGTATTCTCACCTCAATATTTGTGCAACATTATATGAACACATTCACATTTACAGACGCACATCAAATGAATGCTACTGATGAAGAAGTAAGATAAAAAGGCTCTCTTATCACAACTTACTTTTCAAAATGCAGAACACCAAACTCTTCCACTAGCTTTCCTGTCAGCTTTGCTATTTCTTTTCTGTAAAGCGCTCCCTGCTGGCTAGGGTATTTACCTGCACTGTGTATCTGGTTGGGGCACACCCCTGAATAATACCAAGCTACTTGAATTTCTTCCTTTCTAATGATCAGCAGAGTTCCTTTATAATGACTAGATTTGCCCCACTTTAATCACTGCTTATTGTTTCAGTGCATGGAGGGATTTAACAGCTCATTGACTGTGTTGACTCATAATCTGCAAGGGGGGAACAATGTTGCAGCTCATCAAATGTAATCAGCTACTAATTAAAAGAAGACGTAATTTTAAGATTATATGGTACCTTCGAACTAGGAGGATAACAAAAGGTATTATAAGTGCTGCGAGCCAGAAGCTCTGACAGTCTCCAAACTGCAGTTAGTTCAGGGGTAGACATCGCTATCTGTTTCATAGCAGTAGACAGCGCAAGTATTTCTAGAAAAATAGTAAAATTTTACCAAGTCAGTAGTTCTACTTACTAAAGAGAAGAACTGCAGGAAACAAAGGCATGGATGCAACTACTGAAATTCAGCAAAAATGGGTTAGGTCTAATAGCTCTCCTTAATGATGAAAATCCATGAGATGTTATATGGTAACAAGTTATTCAACATCTTTAAGATAACCTCTGGTTAAAGGTCAGCATCAACATTCTCAGTCTCAAGAGAAGGCACTAGCTCAAAACACAGCATCAGCTCCACCTCTCCCTTTTCCTTGCACATATGCTCTATAGCTCCATTTAATAAAACCGATTACAAACATGTATAACTGAACACATATACCTTGACCTATATTTTCTAAAACTGGTCTGCATTGTTCTGCAGAAGTTCAGAAAACGTTCTCTATGTAGAACAAGTGGCTTAAAGATTCATCAACTACCTAAAGACATTTGGCACATATGAAAATTTAGGGTCTTTTGCTTTAAGACAGATACGCTTAATTTTACCCATATTCTCTCTGATTCATGTTGTTCATGTAGAACAAACTGGATAAAGGTTCATGAGTCAAAATGCTATAGATTTATACAATCTCTCATGTTAAAAAACAGTACAAACGTAATGAGCAATTTCACCTGTTCATTTTATCATCAGCATTTTCATTCCTATTCTTGACAAACCATGCCCTAGTCCAGGGAATCCTTCAGTCGTAGTTCTCTTTTTAGAATAAACATGATATGAAAAAATAGAAAATAGAAACGGCAACAACACTATTGCAGATGTTCTGCCCCAGATTGGGTCCTGGAATCCAATACATACCATGTGAAATATGTGCATATTCCTATGTAGATGTGCTGAATACATGTGATGTCCTCAGAATGTGATGTGAAAATTGTTGTGGGAACAAACCCAAAATTATTTGAAATTTAACTGCAATGAAAGCTATACTGAATTACAGCTTGAACTGCAAAATAATTTCTTGAGTGTATTTCATTGTGTCTTATTAAAAGTAATCAAAACACTTTCAATTTTTTTGAGGATTTTGGAGATGCTGTTTTACCAAAGCCAGAGTATTTTGCCCAGATCCATTTCAAACAAGAAAGTTTTAGGCGGTCATCCCAAGTGAGAAAGTAGTCTTCAGACATCCCAGCCCACTCAAGTATTTTTCACCTTTAACTCAATTCTGCTAAAAGCGCTCAGATTTTATTTTATTCTAGTGAAGAAGAAATCTGAAACCTCAGACATCACCACAAAATAAAATTTTGATCCTTTGGTCAGATCTACCCATCATTTCTTTCCTCCTCCTGTTGCCAGCTTAAAAGTAGAAAAGTTAGGGGTGTATGCTGCTAACCAAAATTCATATGCTGTGTTAACTTCTACTGCTTGACTTCCTGAATTTTTTAGCAGGGGAAACTAGTTGAGGCAGTGCCTATAACCACACCATTTCTGAATGAGCGAGATCCATATTCAAAGCTTTCTTAAGAAAAAATGCTGGCTGGTATTTTAAAAAAAGAAATGCTGTCTTTGTGAACATGAAAAGACAAATACAAGAAATGTTCAGAACTGGAGTTCCTAAGTCTTTCAGCAGACAAGAGAGCCACATAAAGTTAAATCCATAGAAATGGTAATGATACTGTAGCTTTTATCTCTGAAAACCAGGCTCAGATATATATCATGGTCTGTTGACATGGGGCGTTCAGTAGAAATGCTAGTTTAAACCTCTGGGTACTCCTTCTGGCTTTTGGCAAAGCTTCCCACCAGCCTCACTGTGTTGACAACTTGTGGAGTTGTACTGTGACTGAATCAGGGAACCCGAAAAAACAATGCGCTCTCTCTCTCCTTTTTTTCTTCCCCTCAGATTTATTTTTTTTTAAATGCTGACAAATTACTCATTCTGACTTTCCTTAAGTCAGGAAGAGGGAGGCAAATGCAGCACCAGATCCACATTCAAGCTCCCACTGGGCCTTTGCTTGAGAAACTCATGCAACACAACCTCATATCTCACGCACTGTCAGCTTGCAGAAATGGGACTGTAAGGGTAAACCACATGTTGGGAAACAAAAGTTTGATACCACAGCACTGCCCTAAGCTCTGCCAAAACATGCTACCTACTTTAGAACAAGCAAGCGTTGTCCCATGTTCTCATAAGAGAAGCTAAAAGCACTAGGCTTCAGCCAAATCCTTGGAAAACATAAAGCAGCATGGAGAGGAAATACAAACAAACAAAAACAAACAAAAAGTATGATGGGGATGAGCAACAGCACTAGCTCTATGAGGAACATTTGAAATTCTCTGAGCATGTCCAACAGAACATGAGGAGGTAAAGATTCAATAAGCACAAAGAGTCTCTGACAGCAGAGCAGAAAGAGCATGACTGCTATAGGCACTGCCTCACCTATTCCAAGCACTAAGTGTTGAAATTAAACATGCTCCTTTGGAAACATTAGAATTTGTCAGAAAGTGAGACACAGTGAAGTGACAAAATGTTTGAACTTGGGGAGGAAGAGGACAAGATTACGCCAACTTAAAGAGTTAGCAGAAGCATAAGCTTCCTAACATTAATGGCTCACTGTTGAATACGGGGTTCTGATCAAACTAGTGGGATTTAGCAGATGTAATTTCACCTTTAGTAGCCTCTAGTGATACTGGCTATGTTCCTATTTTTTTTTCCTTTGTGCAGACTGCAGTGAAGGTACGTCTGTTGCAGAGAACTGAAATGGGACCATAGACAAAGAGGTAAAGCTTAGTTTTTCTCTACAGTTTTTGTATGAAATAACTATACAAGAATAATTTGTGTGTACTTGCAGCTGAAGTTTAAAATGCATTCTTTTCCGGTTCTATTCCTCAGAGGATCAATAATACACATTACTTAACTATCAGGAAACATCAATTCCAAGAATACTGTCTGCAGTTTCACTTGGAAAGTCTGGCAGTCATTTTGAAGAGTGCATTGTTTCTACAGAGTTTTTGTTGTCTTTTTCCTAAAAAAAAAAAATTGGCAACAACTTCAAAGAAGGGTAATTATACATGGAACCATACCAGGAGAACACTACTTATTGGCACCCTTTGGGAAAATAAAAGCCCAATTTATAAAGAGGGACAACTATTAAGTATTTCAGATGGAGTGGCTTTTGTTTTCAATCTATGCGCAAATTTTACTTTAAAGTATGATCTTGACCGCAACACTCATTTAATAAGAGCCTAACAGCACAAAGGTCTAAAACACAGCGTCAATGATCCATTCTAAATTCAACAGAGAGCAATGAATCTCACAAACTTTCCACTATAAACTTACCCTTCTATCCTTACCCTTCTACCCTTACCCTTCTATCACCAGAAAGTGACTACTAACTTTGTTGTACATAGCTTCCTCGTAACTTCAGTCAGTAACTTCTGTTTTTACACAAAGAAAATCCAGTCTCCCTCACCACAGAACAGCAAGCAAGACTGCCAGGATTCAGTTGAAGGCAATCATATTATTAAGAGAGGAACAAAATGGAAAAAGTCTACTTCATAGGAACGTTTTTAGGAAACAACATGTTGTGCAATGTTCTGCGTTGTGTATGTAAAAATATCTATTTCTTAAATATGGATATGGAAGTCTGAATAGTCTCAATTTTTCTTAAGATTTCCTATCTTTCAGAATATTCTGACTAACCTATGGGCAGAAGATTTGTTACAACAAAATTGGCCTAGCCTGTAAATGACTTAAAGGTATATGGTCAACTTAGTTTGTAAATAGGTAATACAACACATTGTTCTATCCATTGTCCTAAAATATATTTTAAAATATTAAAGTTTTAGTGGGAAAACATGGTTCATGTATTTTATTTGTGCACTTGACAGTTGTTTTGTTTAAATTCATTTTACTATCTGTACTCCATGCAGCACATTTCTCATCTTTCCATACGGCTTTCAAAAAGTAATAATGAGAGGGGTTTTTGACCCTTTTCTTAAATAGAAAAAAAAAATCAGCAGGAAGTGTCACTAGTACTAAGAGGTAGCAACAAGATTTTTAAAAAAGCTGAAAGCATTTTTTTTTGTTCCGGAATATTTCTAATGAGATAATGAAGATGATATTTTTAATGTTTCTAGAGAACATATGCAAAAAAAAAAAAAAAAACAACGAGACTACCAGCTTGAAGAACAGTGTCCAGAAGCACTTTGTTACCCTTGACCTTGTCTGAAAGCTGTTTCCAGAGACCCCTTGTACTCTGAGAACTTCCTAGCAAAAACGCATTAACAGCACGTTCTGGTCTGTATCATCCTGCAATACCACTCATCTTGCACAGAAAGGAAAACAAAAATGCTTACTCGCATAATCCACAATGTCCTTTTCTTTTTGTTCCCATGGTCTTCGGTCTTGGATAATACACTTATCAAAAGAACACTGAAATGTCACCAGTTTTGTTTGAAGTAATACTGCCTCCTAGAAGAAATTAAAACATATACCCAGTTCTTCCTTAGCTAGTTATTTAATAACTTCAATAATTTTTTAAATTCATTAACCAACCACAATCATAACAGACAAATTAGCAAGGGGAAGTTGCTCAAGAAGAGTTCACTGAAGGTAAAATTGGCAAGGATGCTACCCCTAACATCATACAAAGGTAGTACAGCCGTGGAGTTACTGACTTTTAGAACAGGTTCAATTCAGTTAAAAGGATAAAGTTTTCCTAAGAATCCCCATCACGCCTTTACCAAATACATCTTTGTTTTCAAAATAAAGACGAGAAAAGAGTGCTAGACGCTCAAGCGGATTTACTTTAAAAATGGAAGAGCACAGCAGTCTGCCCTGAACATGCTTGCTCGTAAGCATGTACACTGCTGCCATGTGGGCCTATTCCAAGGTTAACGCTGTTTGTGTTATTCGATCAACATTGGAAAGGACGGCTATTACCTCCCCAAGCCAACATTTCTGAATTCTTGATGTGGGTGTTGTGGAGGCTGAGGATTTTTGCCCCCACCCCTCCTCCTGAGTCCACTCCTATGTAACACTTGCATCATCCTGCCTAGGAACACAGTTTTTTCTGGCCTATATTTAAGCAGTAAGACAAGGCAGTGCATTTTCAGAGGATTATTATATACCTTGGATGGTGTTATAAGGGACAAGATAAAGACTTTCCTCTAAGTGTCTTTTTGCTATTATGAAATTGAATTTATAAATCAAAAAAGAGAAAGATAGAGTCCTACACTTAAAGCTGACTCAATCATGACATCATTGGCAGCCGGTCTGGAAGCTCTGTTTTTGTGCAGACTTTTAAAGTCATTCCATAATCCACATACCTATATTGTAGTGATTATCTGCAAAGGACTCTCTAATTTTCAAAAATTATCAGTCACCGAGTAAAATCAAAACTAGGCTTTGATTAGTTTGAATTTAATAGGTTGAAGTGATCAGAGTGCTATTATGTTTAAGTAAAGAACAGTCTCTGCACTCAGAACTTGGTCTCAAGTCAATGGAGCAGCTCCTGCTAAATACAGGTTAACAGCATCAGGCATTTGCTAGAGCCTTTCTTTAGTTTATTTTCAGGAATTCATTCTACAAGTTTCCATAAAATTACATTAGAAAACAAGTGTTTTTCTCATTACTTCTGTTGCCTTTTGCTTCATAAAATGACATGTTAGGTACATACAGAACTACCTTTGAAAAAAACAAAAACAAAACCCCAGATTGTTAAGACTGTTGATTGAATAGATATCTGTGTTTATGTACTGCAAAATAACAGGGAATTTACTTATCTTTTTCTTTATTAAGACTTTTCAGTTGCATTTTTTGTTTACCTACTTAGCTATGTTATTGATTACAGTTGTGTTGTTCTTCAGATAGTGTGACTATAAGCCAGAAGTATTTTTGTCACTTTTATTTTAGCAACATTAATAAAAATAAGATATTCTGAAAATAGCACAATCATCAATCAAGATCGTATTTCAGTGTCTTAACAAATTACAATTGTGAATATGACAACACCATCTCCACTCTCAGATGTGTGCCTACATGGCCTTCTATACTAAGTTACCATAAAATATGGTGCCTTTGGGGGGTTCACAGAAAGCAAGATCACTTCCAATGATGTTTTCTGTCAATATCCATGTCCTTGCATTTCCTCCTCCCACTCCCCTTTCATTATGAAAGGACAAACAGAACTGCTCTATCTTGTTTGTGAATTTCTATTCAGGTAACCTAAAATTAGGCTTGCAGCCTGCAACCTTATTTGACCAAAACAAACTATACTGCAACAAACCAGCATTTCCATGAGGCCTCTGCAGCCATTACACGGGACTCAGTTCACCAGGGCCCGGGGATGATGGCCAGAAACATTTTCCAACTACAGCATCCAAGGAATCCAACCTCATCTTGAGAGACAAAATTACTGTGTTCCTTCAGTTAGTAACACTGGCTTTCACTTTTGATCCTTTTCCAAGTGCACCTACCCACAGCATGGACATGTGAAATACTGTCACCAAATATAGTTTAGATAGCATTACAAAATAGTTTATTTTCTTACCATGTATTATTAGGTGCTTTTTAAACATACGGGAACATCACAGCTATAAGAATATAGAAAAATCTGTGACCTTTTGAGCTCTACACATACTTTTCTTAATGAGTACTGCATTAGGAAGAACTCCAGCTTGTGTACTGGCTTCCACCAAAGCATAAGAGGAGGAAAGAAAAGCTGAAATTCTAGTAATGTCTTTCAAATATCTGATCTATCTGCAGAAAAACCTTTTTGTTTTTTGTTTTAGCTGTCAAAGTATTGAATGGAATAGTGTCTTAATTTTGAATAAATGAGTTCCTAAAGTTCTTTCAAGATAAATAGTTTTGAAACTAAAGTGAAAAACATTCTCTGAATTTCTGTATTGACCTAAAATTTATCACTGTGGAAGTTTTGTCACTAAAGCAACAATCGAAAGTCTAGGCAAGCTGAATCTAAACACTGAAGAGAGCTACTATTTGACCTGAACGGAGTAATGCTTTGTTGTTACCTGAAGCATGTTCAAACACTTGATGTGTCTGAACGCATTAGGAGCATTGCTAAACAACAATGCCGTAACTTGAATGCCTTCTAATGAACTTTCCCATCAACTAAGGATGTTTGAAACATTTCAGAAGTTGTTTTAAAAAATATTTTAAATGCCCAAAACTACCAGCATGGATTTGCAAAACCCCATCCTTATGCCTAAGATAGTGCATTTCAGATTCAGTCTAAAATAAGCCAGACCTGCAAAACATTGGGTGTTGGCATTTTAGATACAGGTGGCACACGTAACGCACAATGTTGAGCAACCAATAACGTGAGAAAACATATGTTGATTACCACTCACACAAGATACTAGGAAGTGGATGGATCCAAGACTGACTTTATTATTTCTTTAAGGAGCTAATATATTTTCAAAACTGATTTTCTTTAGTGTGACCATAACACACACACAGAAAAGGAGACTTAAGTGGTTTGCAATACATCCACAGCACTTCAGAATCCCACAACAAATGTGTTTTCATCTGACTTCTGATGTTGAACTAATGGCTGCAGCATGTTTTAGCTGAACAAAGATACTAAAGATACTGAACAAAATACTGTATCTTTAGATTGGACAATCTGATGAAGAATTTTTCAGGCTTTTACTTGGATGGGAACCAGTGTTCCTATGTAAAAGCACTGAGTAATCATGTGCAAAACAGGACCACCCAACATCTGTCTATATTCACTTGGAACTAAATTTTATATTCCTCTGCTATAAGACTTGCAGGAAATTTATATCGAATACATGGGTGGGGTGGGATAGAATCCTTCCTCTTTGCTTAATCACATTCAGGGCTGAACGATGATCCATTCTGTCTGGTTCTCCCCATTACTCTTTCTAAAATTAACTCACATCTGACATTATAACATATGTTAAATATTATGTAAGTGGTCTGTTCTATATTTGGTTTATTCAGTCATAAATCCTGGCATCCACTCTTAAAGAAAAAAAAAAAAAAGTGCTGTAAGGGAAAAAAAAAAAAAGGCATACAAAAAGTAATTGGTAAGAAATTATCTTTTTATCCAATTCTTAAAGGAGTCAAAATAACCTGCTGACATTATGACAGTCTATCCACTAGCTAAAGTGTTTTACAGGTGACTATGCTCTTTGTAGAAATGGAAAATTTACAGTCCAGGAGGCTTTAGGAACAACAGCAATTTATGCTGAAATAGGCTGCAGTCTGGCAAGGCCAAGGTGTGCCTGAAAGCGTGTGAAAGGCAATACTTAACAGATTGAATAAAGAGCTAGCATCTCCCACCTTGCTTAATATTCTTCATTTCTACTGTTTTACTGGGGATCCCACACTTTCTCTTAACTGGTAAAGCAATGTTCTGGCAGGTAATCAATTTTGATTGCTTTTCTGAACCAAACTTTCAGTTTTCCTAAAATTTCACAACTGTATTTCCCTGAAAACTATATGCTGTTTTGTGCAAACTTTCCAATACTGTGTTGTATCAATACCAACTGTCTCATTCAACTTGACTTGGCAGAAATAAAATATAAAAGCACTAAATTATAAATAGTGCACTGTTTTCACTTTAAGGCCACTAACCTTTGCTTATACCAACTCCTCCAACTACTAAAAAGCTGATGGATTTCATACCCCAAGTGGCTGCACAGTGAATTTAGGATCTACCATCTACAAATTGCTTTGAGGGTAAAAAGTAACACATAAAATATATCTTCCCTTCTGCTTCTTAAAATTCCTTCTTCTGAAAATAGCTTAATGTCAAGATCCATTCTGAAAGAACTTTCTTACAGATATAACCTTCAGGGGACAGATATGGACAGTTATATGGTTAGGAGACCATAGGAACACAAAGATGAAGACCATCAGAGAAGCTGAAATCAGATGACAGTGAGGTGCCTAAACATCTTCAGGAGAGTAGTTAGGCTGACCAGTTCTATTTCTTCAGAGGCAAGATTGGCAAGATTAGTTCAAAAAGTAGTGAATTGTCTGGAAAGGGAGTTCTGTCCATACAGCTGGGAACACAGTCCAAATTATAGGAATGCCAGATATGCAGTTCTGAAAAATTACTCATCCTGATGACTCAGAAGGCCTTGTTTTCACCAGAAGGTGTAACTGACATTTTTTGTACCAGCTCCAGAGAACACCTCCCTATTATAAGCATCAATACCAATGGTGGTAGAATTAAGTCCTTCTCTAGAAGATAGGCAGGAACAAGAGGATCTGTTTCATCTCAGGAAATCGGATTGGAAATTGGATATTGTTGCTACATAGGCAGAATAAAGATCTGTCACTGAAATATCAGCAAGTAATAAACAAATTATAAATCATCATCTTTCAGTATGGAAGGATAGTTCTTCCCCCAAAACCTCTGATCCTAAAGAGTTGTTTGTAAAAGCTGAACAAAACTGTGGCTAGGTTAAGATTTTTAGTGTAGTGACAGTTATCCAAATATTGACATTTATATTGTCTTTATATTAAATTATTCTATAGCCATAGTTTTCTCCTAATTATATGCTTATGTCCGAATAAAACTATGTCCAAGCCACATATAATTACTCCTCTCCTTGGTCACTGCTGCTTAAGAAACCAGCTTTATAGCATTCAAAAGCCACAATGAGATTTGCACTTGCCAAGATTCACACTGTGATACATCAAAGAACAACCGCAAAGACAAAAGATGTACTCTGACCCACATTATAAAGCAAGATTCTGAGTCTGGTTATTAAGCAGTGACACTACGCACAGTAGCAAATAAGCGGCTGAATGGATAGTTGATATTCTGACCTGATTCCATCAGGTGGAACCACTGGAAATAAACAAATAAAATATGGATAATGTTTTGCATGACATGACAGTGTAAGAGATCAGATTTTCGTTAAAGCAGGCTGTGCAAGAATGAAAACTAAAGATTGAATAGCCTGATTTATGTTTCTTGACAAGCAGTTGGACCAACAAATGTCTCTTTCCTCTTATCAAATGAGATGCTTCAAATGCAGCATATATTGACTTCCCAATATCAGTGTGGTGGGTTTTTATAAATAGACACTACTTTTGAGCATTGTGCAAGAACAACAGCTACTCTCCTGCTACCATCACAGATAGCTTTCCATTCTCTTGTTACCTCACAGTCTGTCAGAGCCACTTACACAGGTGAGTTTTCGTGTGTGTACAGGAAGCTTACAATTATTACCATTAAAAACTGGCCTAATACTCATTTAGGCTCTGCTGCAGCCTAGTGGGCTGAGTCAGAGGAGGGAGCTATTCAGCACAGGAAGGAGAACAAAGATTAAGGAGACTATTGGAGAAGTAATATGAAAGAACAATAGCCTGAAAGAATGACAGAGAGACATAGCTGGAAGAAGGAAAAAAGGAACTACAGTCCTACCTTGAATTAAAAGTATCTTATCAACATATTTCACAATATCAAAAAAACAGACCTTTTGGTTTTACATATGATATCCTTCTGTTCCAGCAATGTAACTCAGGAGGAAAAAATAAAAACTCCTCAAGACTCGTAACTTAAAATGTCACAGGCAAACATTTCTTTGAAAACCCTATGACACATATTTAATGCACAATATATAAAGTCATAGGAGACATCCTAAAAGACTTTTTCATTATGAAACAAATGAATCGAATTAAAACAGGGTAGGTAATCTAAGTAGGGTGGAGTGGAAATGATAAAGAATTATACATGGCACCAGGAAGCTGAGTATATCTCTTAATAGCTCATATCCAGATGCTTCAGTGTTTAGACTTTTCTCATACATGCAGAGTGTTTTTAAAGAAACTGTAATTTTTATTGACTGGGAAAGATGCAGCTTAGAGCAGGAGATGGAACACCAACACGCTTGATTGAGCGCATTGCCATTGAAAAGCATTTATAGTGTTTGCCCCTTTTCAATAAAATTATCCCCTGCACATTGCTGCTTAATACATATATCTGAATACTAACACACACCATGTACAAATACACACAGGACACACTAAAACACTGTAGCCACAAGCATCAATCCAGAGCATACAGAATGACCTTACTTAAGTTTTGTGAGCAAGCTAACAGTGCTAAAGAGCAAAAACAACACAGTTTTCACAGCTGTTAAATTTAAAATAAAACAATAAAAAAGAATTAAAACATCTTTAGCCCAAAAGAAAACAGAATTATAAATGCACAATAAGAAATCAAGAAATGAGAGCTAATCTGCTCCAGAGATTTAACTAAAATTTCTTTCTACTGATTTCAGTTACTCCTCTTATTTATCGTCTACCTATTCTATGGCACAGCATTCCTTGAACCTATCTATCTAAGGCTTTCTCTTGACATAAAATTTCTATCACTTTTTGATACTTGTATAATAAAACAGTGTAAACCCCTTTTCTTCCTCATATGGATACACTTACCCTACACATATGCACAAATGCTTTCACCAGTCTAGCTTTATACCATGTGAATGGTAAAGGAATGAAAAAAAATATTTTACTGGCACAACTATATTGACCCAATGTGAAGGGTTTTAATTAGTACTAATAAAAACAATCCTAATGTAATCCTGACTAGCTATATCAGAATGCAACATACACAGAGCACTTTAAGATATTCTTTATACATATTTTTAGGTTACCTAAAGAATGAAACTTTCTTTTTTCAGCAACAGGTAAAATACAAGAAAAGAATTATTTACTATTATAAAGGACAGGAAAACAACAAGACCTGTCATAACTAATTTGTTTACACAATCTCCTAAAATTGAATCATTTTGGAACAAAAAGCCAAAACAGCTCTAGAGATAGTAATGATGATGATTATGTAATGCTCAGGAAAAGATCAATCTCATAAGCACATGCCAAGAAAAATACAATATTAGCAGTATTCTACCTAATATCATATGCCTCAGATGTCTTAATATGTCAGCCAGTTAGAATACTGTGTGCAGCTCAATACACTCTTAGCTGAAGAACCCCAGTGCAGAAATACAAGCAAACCACATTTTTGCATTTTGACTTCTCCTTAATTATGGTCTTTTTGGCAGACTTCCTATTTTCTTCAAGCATTGGATTCCTATAGCACACTACAGCACACAAATCTTTTCCTGTTTGATCTCCCATTTACTCACACAGCAGAAGTTGGCTAAAAGCAGGATCAAAGATTTCTCAACTTTTTCCTTTCTTATTTTCCCTGATGACAATTCCACCATAGCAAATTTTCTGTTGGGCTGCAAATTAATTCATGCTAGTGAACACCTGACCTGAATTCATGTGACTAATTAACAGCATATTCACAGGTGCAGAACAAACCAAGAAACTAGATGCAAATTTGGTCTTCTGTTGAATCATACTGTTCTGGCCTCACATTATTCTGGCATTTGGGCTGACTTCAGGACACTGATTTTTCCACTGACTGTGTGCTGCTTTCTTCTATAGAGAATGCAAAATATCAAGGTTAATTGAAGACAGGAGTCATTTTGTACCGATGCAGTCTTTGTTTACTTTTACACATTTGTGCACTGATAATAAAATATAAGAGAACTGTGAATTTACTGTTTTTACCAGTCAACCCAAAATATCCAGAACTGATTTGGTTCTGATCATCTGGAAATAATATCAGGTAGTTCTGAATGATTCTCGGTCAGGCTGAGACACAAGCTTTTACTGATATTATGCAAGTGTATGTGAAAACTGTAAACAGATTCAAAGAGTAAGAATCAGGAAACCTGTATCATGGACGGACCTGCTAACGCAAGAGAGATCACAAGGAGAGTTTTTCTGTATCTTTTTCCCCCATTGTAAAACTTCCAGACCCCTAGTAAGCTATAAAAGCTACATTTTGTAGGTTGCTTTCAGTACGTTTGATGCATTTCAATAAATGTAATCTTGTTCATAACCATGATATCGCTACAAACAGTGAAATATTAAAGAGGAAGGAAGAAAAATGTGAATAAAATTTAAATTACATGAAATAATAAATCAAAGACCTAATCTCCGATATTTGGATTTTTGGTGGTCCATATGTTTTACATATTAAGAAACCATCATCATAAATAAATTATTGCTGAAGAATACAATTCACGTTCTTCCTAAACCATCCTATCTCATTTGTTTACAGTTTCCTTCTCAAAAGTTTCACTAAATTGAAGACAGCATGAGCAAGTTGAAACAATTCATAAAGAAAAAAAATCTCTATTAAATAATGTCAACATCAAAGGCAACAATAAGTAATCTCCAGCAAAGGCAAAGCTGTGAAAGCATCTTTTGAGCTGCTTAAAAACTGGCAATTATCAATTTCATTTTGACATGAATGACAGGGAATGTTCTGTACATGCTTTAATCTTCTAGCATATATTTTATAACAAACAAAAAAAAACCAAAACACCTTTAAGATATTTTGGTGAATATTTAACTAAGTCCATATGAGCAGAAGCAAGTTTGTATCACTAAAATTGTTATCCTGTATTTACCCTTTTATTTTTTATAAAAGTCCTACAGTTTTTGTTAGCAAGTAATGCTCTAGTACTCATATAGAGAAAATTGCCATTGAAGAGAGGCACACAGCCTTTTCTCAGACTGGGTCTGAAGTGCTGTTTCAAGATATGGTGTCAGGAAATAGCAGCATGAGCACTTCTGTTATTGGCAGATCTCTTTCCAAAGAGCTCCAGCAGTCATGAAGAAGGAACAAGACAAAGACAGCAAGAGTGCAGGCAGCTAGCACTAGGCTTACTTAGCCCTTTATGCACAGGGAAACCAGCACTTCAAAAAGCAGCAGCCTGTTGCTCATGCAGATTTATTTCAGTGTGCACAGATTGCACCCTGGCATATAGCCCTTCCTTGTCACTGGGAGACCCACTTCTCTCTAGCGTTTCAAAAATGTAGCCACAAGGTATCAGCTGTAACAGCTTGTACTTCATTATTCACAAGACATCTTTTATGATTACATTAAAATGAAAAAAAGAGGGAAATGCAATTGCTTCCTCCTTTTATACTTGGTTCTGGTCTTTTATAGCCACACACTTTTTCCTCCACTTTTATCTACGGAAGAAGAATAATCCAAAGCAAAAATACATATGTATATATATTCATTTAGGAAAATCAAATAATATTTCAACAATATATTAAAATTATTGGCAAGTATGAACAGTGTTTAAGAGTTTAACACAGAATAAAGTAACTGTGCATAAAAATAATAATTTTATGTTAAACTAGAAGGTTCTAAAAGACCACTGTATACATCTTCATCTTCCGCAAGCTGTTAACATGTTTGTTTGCTTTCAAGATATGCTAGGGGAAACTGACATACTTGAGTATATCCACAGCAAATTCATTTGTATATTCTACAGAAAACTCCCCTAGCAAGTTTCTAATAAATCGATGGGATTCCTTCAAAAATTCAAAAGATACCCCAAACACATTCAACCAATTGAGGTTACCGTGATGTAAACATGCTGTTTTCAACTCTGTCAGATCTGAAGTGATTCATTTAAAGCAATCTTGTTGAAAAGGTTCTGTCTCTGAAAGCACCTTTATCAACCAGTTTAATATAAATTGTATCATCTTTGCCTACAAACCTCACTAGACAATGGTGACAAACAAGCACTGCACACCAGTTATTCTAGAAGAAATCCTGAACCTCACTATGCTTTTCATTAGACTTCTAGAATGGAGGGGATTATTTCAGTTAAAGAATCAAACTGGCTCAACAAAACTCCTTGCTCCTTGTAGAGGATATCCATACTTTGACTTGTTAATATCACTGGCTTTCAAAACCTCTGAGCATTTTTTAATGCTAGATTTATACCAGATTAAAATTACTCCATGATGTTCTTTACTTTGTGAGGCTGTTCGTAAGGAGAGGCAATGAAATCCTTTATTAGGCATAATGGTAACATTCTCTCTCTCTCTTTTTTTTTTTTTTTCCTTTTTCTTTTTCCTCTGAATCTGAAAAGCCATGCTTGCAGAAAGAAAAATGTAAAACAGCTATCATTTTGCCAACCTGCATCAGAAATGCAGCTCATGTTCTGACAGTGCATGTGTATACACACTCACACACAAAAACACAGTGTTGTGTTGGGAGACCAATCTGAGAAATATATGAATGATTCCTAAAGTCTTTCTTTGTTCATAATAAAAAGCTGCTCCATTAAGAAAGCCTTGGTTAATATGCCTTATGAACACAATATTATTTAAATGCAGTTTGTGACCATTGTACATTCTAGGTCAAGAATCAGCACTTGTTCAACATTGTCTTACAAACATATGCAATTTTTAGACAGTCTGTGTTTAACTCCCTCTATATAATTACCTTATTTCTAGGCACACTAAATTAATCTCTAAGGATCTACATTTCTGCTTTACCACATATGCAAGATAAAATAGAAAAATACAACAAATTCTACATTCTTAGTTTTTCTTAAATCTCTTTCCTACAGTACTCACTGCTGTTTGCACAGTTCCAATTTTCCTTTACAGATACTATTATTCTTACCATTTTACATCAATCTTTGAAGATCACCCCAAGCAGCCCCCCTGTCTTCTAAGGCTAGTCATTGCAGATAAGGAGAGAATTATCTAAGAAAAACTCTAAAGACGACAAAAATGCACAGTTGTAGTCACAAGCTATAGATAAAATATCAAATATTGACAGGCCTGTAAAAATTAATATTTTTTTCTAAGCAGTAGTAAATAGACTGAGACATATATGCCCTTGTAGACTTCCCATAAAGACAGGGAAGGTTAGACAATTGGAGCCTATAGTTAACCAATTTATCAATGTCTCCACTTGCTACCAACGATAAGCAACTATACTGAAGAAGAGTTTTTCATTTCTTTTGCACCATTATTAATTTAAGTGTGGATCTTCCCCTGGGAAGCTTTGTGTACCTCCTTTACATTGGTAGGGTGGTTTAGGTTAGGTGGCTATAAAGGCAGAGAAAATATCTTTATCACTACATTACCTGTCCAGTTCCAGAATAAAAGTGAAAACTAAGTTAAAATCAGACAAAAAAGATGCATAATACACAGCTCCATGTATTCATAGCTTGAATAAAGACCATTCAAAAGGCAGGAAATCCTTTTGCAGTATTTATGCACAGTACAGCACAGTACAGCGGGAGCACTGCGGACTCTTCCACACTGCCTGGCCAACATGTCTGTTTCTCCCTTAGGAGACAAGGAAAGTTCCATCTCTGGGGCTATTTAATCCTCAGCTTCTTTGCCAAGATCGCCAGCAAAACTGTCAATTATCACATCACAAAAAAAAAAAAAAAAAAAAGTGAACCACCATCCTGTAAGAGCTGGCATAAAAACATCCATTCTTTTCACATACCTCTCTACACAGCTATCAGATGGCAGTAGTTCTGCTTTGCTACTGAATTAAATGTTTCAAAGTGTTCTGCTTTGAGCAGGGGGAAACCTTAGTCACAATGATGTCACAAGGTCTTACCAGAAGCCTACTGAAGCCTATTCCATGACATTCTCCAAAATCCTGATGGTTCCCATATTTAGAAGTATCAGATTCACTTGTTAATGCAGTATCTCGATCCTTCCAATTCATTTTTAGGTGGGAGCCCAATGGGTCAGTGCCAGCAAGCATGCTAACGCTTGTTCACCGGAATCCAGAGTGCTGGCGAACATTTCACTGCAACTCGACTTAAGGGTCTCAAGCGTATTTCAGCACACTCAGGGTATTAGAGCTTTATATCATTTGAAAGAATCCTTTATTTTTAGTGCTAAATCAACAAAGCTGTTAGTGTCATTTTCAGTCAGACTGTCATCTACTGGGAATTCAAAATTACACTCAGCTGCAAACTATTGACACTCCTCTTAACAAAAAAATGTTTTTAATAAATCTTTACATTAGCCTGTGAGATAAAAAAAATCTTTACCATGAAATATACAAGTGTGTAAGTGTTTTATGAAAGTTTTATTAACTTTACAAAAGAAGAATTGGCAGTGAACCATGAACATCCTGTACTTCTAACACGTGGTTATAAATTACATGTTCTTTCCAATAACATCTGAAAAAGAGACTGTAATTTAAATTTCAAAACCACTTGGCATACCTACTATATAGTGCTGACATGAAGTAAACGGAGGATCTGGAGAGACTCAAACAAAGAGTGAAAATATAAAGACATCCTTAGCTAAAAAGCTGCTGATGAATACAATTCCTTTCCAGCTGGACAGGGATCAAGTACTTGCTTGTCATATCATTCAATGCACTGTTCAATCAGGGATTCTTCCTTTCAACAAAAAGGAAACTTAAGTGCTGCTAATCATCCCTTGTAGAACTTTATCTTGCAGATACCTTCTTTATGTCAGGATTTTTCAATGACCATTGCCAACAGTAGAAGGATCAAAGTTGTTATTAAACAAAAATGCAAACATGCCTTTACTGATGGGGAAAAGCAGTTATCATGTGTTCACGCATATAAGATTTGCGGTCAGTAATGGCTTAATAATATTTAGAACTTTTTTTTAAAGTTAAAAATCCATACGAAGACTCAGAATATCAATAGGAAACACGTATGTTTATAAGAAATATAATTTTTTTTTTGCAAGATGACTGGTAAGTAATTTCATGCAACTCATCCTCACAGTGCAGTCTGGATAAAACCTTTTTTTTTTTTTCTGTCTTCTAGCAGCACGCAAAAACCCAGGGCAAGACGTTAGTTTACCCAGTTAGTTTAGTGGCTTGAATGGAACACAAGCCTACAGAGAGAAGGCCAAACCGTAAATAACCACAGAACAGCAAGATTCCTTAAGACCAGTTCTTAGAACAAAGCAAATTTAAAAGTACTCTGAGAAAAGGAATGGGGGAGGGAGGTCGAAGACTCAAAGAGAAAAAAGGGTGAGCTAACCCTAAAGATACAGGAAATAAAAAAGATACTGCCACAGTGCAGCAAGCATAAGAGAAAAGACAAGCATTTTTTTTTTCCTAACAACACATTTACTATTTCTCCTGAAATTTGGACAACCTGCTTCTTTAAAAGGAGGGGAAAAGGTCCAAAACAAAGAGCAGAAACGGCTTCGCTTGAAAAACAGATTTGGCAGGCAACTCTATTCTAAATAGGATGCAATTAAACTTTCTCCAGCCACTACTGTGAAAGTAGTATGTTCTTAAAACCATGAAACACCTAGGGCTGATGTTTGACAAAGTATCAGGAGAAAGATTTCAGTGGCCACTATGAGTCAGGCCACTACGAGTCAGGCAGAACATCATATCATAGAAATAAAATGAAAATTATCTCAGAGAAGTCTGTTGGAAAAAGTGATTGGCATGCAGCAACACTAGGCCAGAAGACCTATCTATATTATGGTGGATGAGAATCTGTTATGCAACTTATAACAAGGATTTGCAATGATTTGGAGCGTAGCTACTGAAAAAGCTTGGGTAGCAAATGAAAATAACTAACCAAAAATCCTTTAGGTTTTTTTTTTTTTTTTTTTTTAAGTAGTCTATAGGGAGACTTGTAACTCTTATAGAAATCAGAAATAATATTCTCAGTAGACTAAATTCCTATAGGCTTGCAAATAACTGATGCTTTTGTATCTTAGTCATTCTGAAGAGAAAAATTCAGATCATTTTCACATCAGATTTTAAAAAATGCTAGTTAATCAAAGATTTGAAGATGCAAATAAATATTATGGAATATTTGGTCTGAAATATTATGTTCAATTATTATTTGTGTGTTTCAAGATTATAAAATATTTTAAAACTGAAAGCCATCCCAAAAACATGTTCAAATAAAGCAACAAAATGCTTATAAAATACGGATTACTTTATGGATTATTATTTTTCTTAATCTGCTTGGCAAAACTATCCAGATGGCAAATTTTCATTTCTATCAAAATTATTTCAAAAAGCATGCTCTTTCTGAGATTACTCACATAAAGGCAGGACTTACAGGACAAATATTCAGAAGAGGTAGTTCACAAAGGTGATGTAGTAAACAAATAAAGTTGCAAGTTTTAAGTTATAGGTCCAAAGAAGTAAAACTGGATTTTAACATTTGGATATAATAAAATGGCATTACTCAAGACAATAACAGTGAAACAAAGTACGTAGATACTATTCAACTAAAATATTTTGCAGAACTGAATCGAATGCTTTCATGTAAGTTTTTATTCAAATACATGTTTATAAGAGAAAAAAGGTGACAATCTTCTCACAAATAAAATTCCTTTCCCTTACCAGCTGTGTTACAGCTGCCAACAGCTTAGCTAGTCATATTGCTTACTAAATATTGCTACTTTTAAGACACGTGCTTTTATTTCATGTTTTGTGAGTTTGTGGGTTAGAATCATGTGTATTATTATTATCAAGAGGCCCACCTGCATAGCAAAGAAACAGTGAAGTGGCATTACCAAAAAAGCAACTCCTATTTTATTTTGAAATCTCATTTATGTTCACTCAGTCTTCACAGCTCAGGACCTAGTTTTGACACCCAAATGTTCTTACAGATTTCCTGCTTCCATGGTATAGTGCTAAGACTCCCTAAGGGCGGTGCTATGAAATGAAACAGAGAACTCATCTAGACTGAAAAAGGAACTAATTTAATTTAAAATCTAATTTTATTCCTAATATATTTATCTTTATATTTATATTTATTACTTCTCCTTGGCCATTTTTAAGAGAAGAAAAAGAATAGAAGAACAGAATAAAACAAAAAATCATAACAAAGCACAGAAATAATCTATGACCTGGAAAAGATTTCATCCTTCAGACATGCAGAAGAAAATACATGCCCGTCACTGAAAGCCTAGGAACCTCTGACCAAATTATTTTTTTTTCCAGTTCTGAATAAGTGATGCTCTCTACAAAGTAGAACTTGCCCTTCTACAAAATGTGTTAAAGGAAAATGTCTTACATCCAGTGTGAATATTGGATTACAAGGGCATGATGTTAATCCTAGCAGATCACAGTGCTATGGCATTTCTCCCCTCGCTCGTACAAAAAAGGAAGCAAAAGGAGGAAGCACCACCTCAACCTGAAATAAATGTCTAAGTTTACAGCATGATCACACCAATGTATTAGACTAAAAAAAAACTTCAAGTGAACTCAGAGCATAGTAGGTTGCTTACATTGTCCTTTGACACTAGCACACGTTACAACACACAGAGCATATACATCTCTGTTAGCAGCCCTCAAACTGACAGAACAGAATCACAGAATCAGGAACAGGAAGAAAATGAACAGGGCAGAAAGAAAATGAAATTAAGTATATTCATGATACCGTGAACAGAACACAAGTGAAATAAATGGAGTGAAGCATTATGCGTGGCTTAGTGGCCTAGCTCATGCTTCTAAAGCTAGAAAATGGTAATGAAAATTGTATTATTGTGGTATTTGTACTAACCTTAAAGCAATGATTTACTCTGGAGGAGCTAAACTATAATCACTTCTTCTAAAAACAATAAGCAAATAAAATCTGCTAGGATCATCCACTGAGGCTGCAGAGCAGATCTTTCTGCTTTAGAAAAAAATAATTCCTTTGGCAGTCAATGCAAATGACCTAACACAAAAAAGAGGCTGGCCTTTTTGAAATACTGTAAATAAATGTCTATAGCTTTAATGGGACTTACACATATACAAGATATATTTGTATGAGATGCCATCCACTATATTCAGACAATCATCACATTGCACACTCACTTTTATCTCACGCACTTTTCTTGTCACCAGAAAACTGGTGTTGGTCCAGTCTACCCCAAATTTCCCTTCCAATTACCTAAAAATGTCCTCTCAGACACTTGTGGATGAAAGCCAGCATCTTGAATAATCTCTTTGCAATAACTGTTAAGAACACATTCCTTTCATGTTGCCTGCTTCAGTATGGCATAATTTAAGAGAAATCATGGAGATGGCCTAGCCAAAACTCAAATGCGACAATCTTTTGTGACATGCCTTAGTGTGATGTGCTATAGTCACCTAAACTTACAACAGAATTGTTTTAATACCTTAATTGAAATCAAAATAAGATTCTTTGCCATCCTTTACTATCATTTACTTTTAAATTCTTCATTCTACCTGGCCTTTGAAAGAAGCTGACCTGGTCTATGCAACTGACAGCCTCCACACAATGGGTGATTTAAAACTATATAGAAAGTCTGAAAAAGACTTGGACTATAAATATAAGTGGTCTGGATTAGAGAATTTTACCACTATGACCAATGGCCAGTTTACGAGAGAATGATGATCTAAAAAATAAATTATTGTTTCAGAATTTTTAAGGAAAAGTCAAAAAAAAGTATGGCATTTTCAAACTTAGCAACATTATTCTTAAAAATGCAAAGGTGGCAACTAGGCAATTACAGTGTAAAGCAAGAACGGGTGGAAACTAGGCAGAAAAAAAAAGCTATATCCATTTTAAGAAGCTGGACAAATATGCTGAATGACAAATGTGGGCAGATACTCTGGGAACTGCTGGTGACAGCCCTGCAAGTTAGTTAAGAGACTTAAAACAACACCCTCCCTCAAGATAAAGTCTTAGTAGTGCTCATAACAATTCCTTACAGAAAAATTGGCTGGCATATCACCTATCAATGAATATTTTTAGCAGCTTTGAAGAATTTTCACTAAATGTAGCCCACTCCTGGATTTAAAAAAGGGATAGGATAAAACCCTACTTTAGCAGCAAAAACTGGTTAGGAGCCATCATCACTACTGCACCTTCAAGGAACAAGGGAAGCAAGAAAAACAAGTTCTCTCCTGCACCAGGAAGACTAGACATCTAGGAACAGGCTGTTCTGTGAGCAGGAAACCTAATGAAGCCTGATTACCTCTGGATTGGTGTCCACTTTCCACAGTCCTCCCCTCACCATAACCCATTTCCTGCATCTGCTACATGGCCAGAAATACCATAAGCTAAAACTAGTCCAAACATTAACTGATTGCCTGACCCACTAGGGACGCACTTTATTCGCTTTCCACAAGACAACTGCTTTGAGTGCCTGTCCTCTTTCCCAGTTGCTGCTTATCACTAAAAATGATAATTTTAATGAAAATTTAGCAATCTTTCCAAAACAGGTTGAGATTCGCCTGACAACACCTAAGAACAGAATTAGAGGGGAAAAAAAAAAAAGACACTGTGTAAAGACCAACTCATTATAGATACTCCAGAGACTGTCCCCAAAAATGTTAAGCCACTCTTCATATTTACCCGTACCTGTCTTTAAAGTTCCAGATGACCTATTGGAGTATCATCACAAAAATAAATAAAATCAAACAATAATTAAATACTTGCAAGCACATACTAGATCTGTTTAAGTTCTCAATAAGCAAGAATATTTTTCAAATTATTAGGTCAGACTGCTTCTTAATGTAGAGAAGCAATACCACAATTACAACCTCTTCTGAACAATTATTTCAGACTTTTATCTACTTTGCAATCCATAAAAAGGGCTTTTTATTCTATTTTTGTTTCCACCTCTCTCCAGCTGTACCTAACTTTCTTTATACGCCTTATGATCCTCAATATTCACTGCAGCAGTCAAAGGATTTGTTCTTCCCTTTTCTTTCTAGGCACATTTATGCATCTGCTGGAAACATACTGTTTTTCTCTTCATAACATCAGCTTCTTAAATTTTTTTTTTCATTTTCCCCTTATTTAATCTGTTTATTCAAACCTCTACACCACTTCTGTTATGACAGAAGTGTTTTGCATAAGATGTGGTATATATCTTAATCAACTGAGACTCTAAATGTCATTTCAAAGATTAAAAAATAATTTTTACTACTGTGGAAGGATCGAGTATGAAGATAAGGATTGACGTATCAGGTACGCTTCTCCCTTGAATTAGAGCCAACCTTACCAAAGTTTACATCATTTAACCTAAAACATCGCAGTTACTTTATTTTATTCTGGATCTTCTTAGTGGAACTGATTCTACCATCTCTTTAATGAATGAGTGATCTTAATCCCATCATACACTTATGCTGTAAACCACAATTTGTATACCGTATACTGGTTCCAGAAAGGTTAGTGTACAAAGCAGCAGAAAAGCACTTACCAGTTTACCATGTTAGCTACCTATTGCAATCCCATCTTTGGAGAGAAAATGTCCAGTAAGTTAGAAAAACAGGCAGACTTGACTACAGTTTGTCTACTGAGGCATATTTGCTACTAAAAGGCCTGGAATGGAAACAAAAATGCTTCAACTTGCTTTCCATTATTATCTGGATACTAACTAGGTTCACAGGCAAGATAACACTGCCTATGATTTAAGTCAAAGAGAATAAATATG
The DNA here is from genome assembly GCF_059628265.1 of Tinamus guttatus. Classification (NCBI taxonomy): domain Eukaryota; kingdom Metazoa; phylum Chordata; class Aves; order Tinamiformes; family Tinamidae; genus Tinamus; species Tinamus guttatus. The sequence continues at coordinate 15,773,976 of NW_028288774.1, read as the reverse complement.
CTTTCTCTTGTTTATGTCTCCTGTTATAGCAAAGCTCTTCTGTTCTTGACAGTGTCTCGACAGGAAAGGCAAATCTGCAGAGCAAGATGTGTCTTAAATCCAGCTGTTACAACTGGAGGCGCAGGATATAGAGAGGAAGAAGGTTCAGAAATAAACAGAGATAACGCTGAATTAAAACTAATGGGATTTTTTTGTGAGATGTAATCAATAATTAGCTTTTGCCAGTGCACGAAGGGCCTAGTACTAGCTACTGGATATTAATGAAGTAAAGCATCTTGGTTTTACATCTTTTCCTCATCCGTATCTACTGCAAATCTCTGCTCTTTTTGCATAAAATAAATATAGTGGAATTATATTAAAAGGTTTTGATTAAACCAGTTTGAATGCATCTTCTTTGTATATACAAAAATGGTCCCCAAATATCAATTCTTTTCAATTTGTAAAAGTAGTATTTATTGGCACACTTTCAAATTTAGAATATGCATCACTGCGTCCACAAAAAATAATTTGGACACAATTTATCAAACAAATTTTTGCAATATAATGACTTAGCAACACCAAATTGAAAATGCAAGACAATTCTGTCTTACTGTAACTAATGCAGGACTTCTCTTGTGAACAGAAAAGTCTAAACTGAGAACTGTTGGAAACTGCTTAATTAGCTCTAACCTTAAAAACGAAAGATTAAACCAGCTAAAAGTAGACATGCAAATTTACTAGCAGAAAAAAAAAAGACGTGTTCAGTAGTGTGGAATTAGCACTTTGTTTTGTAAGTGAGAATTATAAATATAATTGAAAAAGACTTATCTAAAAAACACTGAAGATATTGCCAGCTCAACAGAATAATCACTGCTTCTTTTTGAGGAAAGTAAAAAACAATTGTTCTCCTATTGCTAACGTGCTAGTGCTCTCCATATCAAGGCAGTTATACTGTTAGGAAGATCTACAAGGTATTTTTCCTACCTTTTATAACCATTGCAACAGATTCTTCAGGGGAAGCAAAAAGTATGGAAGTATGTTTAAAAAACAAACAAACAGCCCTCCCCTCCACACACACATACACAAAACCCCCCACAATTTTACAATTAGTGACACAGGCTATCACTATTTTATGTAGCAAGGATCTGAATATGCTCCTGAGCGTTAAGTAGGAAAACCTATGGTATAGAGTATCATTCTGAAATACTTTTGTAATTTTGCTATAGTGGCCTCTAGAAGTAATGCTTGCCTCCTCAGTGTTCTTCAACTAGTACGTAGAAATCAGTCAGCTCCAAAGACAGAAAAGAATACTTTTCTGAACACCTCCATTGCAATATTTTCTAAAAGAAAAGTACAGCTTTCAGGCCAAAAACAGGATGAAATGAAAGGCATTTTCATTTTTTTTACCTAGTCACAACTTGAAACCAGGTCTCCACTGGTGAAAATCATATGCTATTCCCCTGCATTAGTTCAAATTTAATAGCAACTCAGTTGCAAAATGTAAGAGGTAAAAGACGATGTTAAAAAGTAAGTAAAAGGCTCATTCCTCTTCCTTCTGCTTCAAGCTTTAATTCCTACACACAGCACTCTCAAAGCCTCATGGCCATAGTAATTGACATATGCACTGTTCTGCAGATGTAGCTGCAGTAACACAGCTGGATATAATGTTCTGTGCATCTGGTACACAGATGTTTGATTGTGTACTTGGTAGTTTGCCAGAGTTTGAAGGATCCATTTAGTTCTTGAAGTTAGAGTGGAAGAACAAGAGAGCAGCCCACCGGTAATAAAAATACATTTCTCTAACTGCCTTAAGCACTCTCACTTTCTCTTTAAAGCTGAGTCATTGTCATTTTCCTCATACTTTTTCCAGAACTCAGGATCCAGGAGAGATAACTGAGATAGAATTAAACAGGGGAAAAAAAAAAAAAAGAATCAAAGCACTGCTCAAAAGTTCTTCGCTAACTCAGAACTCTCACTTTGAGCCCTTCAACAAAGCTTTTTAAAAGGAGTTCAGTCCAAAACCAACTAGACACAGCAGAAAAAATAATGAGTTTTAGAATCTACCCTGAAAGGATAAAAATGATTCCTCAACCTTAGAACCTTAGCAATTTCAGGAACGCTGTTGCTGCTGAATTTTGTCAGGTATTATTTTTCCCTGTTTAAAATAAGATTTTATCTTGCAAGAATTACCAGCATTTTACCAAGATCCCCTCTAGAATGGTTCAAATTTTGCTTTTATGTTGGTTTTTACCTATAGGTTATGACTGAGTTTTGGAGTGTGCAATATAGAGCTTTTGAAAAATTTGCACAGCCGCATTGGAACACTATGTACAAAACTGTGTGCTTTTTCTGATAGAAAGTACAAAATTACTCTCGGTAGAATAAATAAATAAAACACATGCACATGAAATTTTATCAAATAAGAAATGAACACTCTCAGAACATCCATACTTCATGGAAAGCATCATATCCATAGAAAATACTGGCAAATTACAGTACTAAGCCATAAAACAGAGCAGCCACAAATCATATTAGTTCAAACATATCTCTTCTGTAAGCCACTTGATGAGGTAATCAAAACTAAATCCCAACAAATCTAATAATTTTGAAATGTTAAGTCTTCAGAAGCAGAAGTCAAAATGGTAAAGTTGTACTTCACTGCCTGAAAGCATCTTACTGTTAGTGATGTGAGATGTTATAACAAGTTTATTTAATAAATAATTATACTTTTATTATGTATAATGGTATTATTTTAAAATGGTACAATTTTTAGCATGTACGTAGTGAGATGAAGCTCAAAACGTAAAACCAAAAATATCCACTACCCCTGGAAAAATTGTTCATTAAAATGTTTTACCATTATCAAGGAACAAAACTATTTATCTCAACTTTTCTCTCTGTAAGATTTGGAAAAATTGAACTATTCCTGTAAAACATTTGCATTTTGGCAAAAATACCATTTTGGATGGAAAACTATTGCATTAAACATTTTTCATAGCTCTCGTTAATGAAGTTGGTCTTCCAAATCCCATAAATAGCACCAGGATTATTAATAATGTAACAATTACCTTGTTGCTAACACATTCCTTCAAGCTTCTGTTTTCTTTTTGTCTCTCTCATTCTGTAGAACTAGAAAGAAAGCAGAAAAAAAAATGCACTGAATAAAATAAAGTTTCATTTCTCTGTTGTCCTCCTCAGAAACCACTTCTATTTCTGGGTACTCTGCTACATTAACCAAAAGGCAAAAAGTAACAGGTCAGTCCCTAAAACAGTACAGCTCACTTATCAACCTGACTTGTACGCTGGAACAGAAGTCAGATAGCAGGAGTGCTTGATGGCTTGCTGAGAGATCAATGTCTTAAACATATATATCTCCAGAGTAAAATCTGTCCCCAATGAACACAATTTTAAATACGCTATAGATTTATTCCTATGCAATTTTACTGCATTAGAAACATAATTCAGTCCAAACGTAGCAAAATCCAAATGATTTTGTTTTGATAGTAGACTTCCTTTAGCCTACTATTTTGTATGATTATTTGCAGGAATAAACAATCTCTTCCTCCAGAGGCAAAAAAAAAAAAGTCATTCTCTGGTGTCAGGGAAGGTAGAGGTTGGTAGAGACTTCTTTCTTGTTCCACTCGCCACCACCATCATTTTTGCTTGAATTTTACTTTTTCAAAAGAATAAGCTAAAAGTATACCCAGAAAATTGAAGCACCTGTGTAAATAGACAAGTCACAGAGGCTGTACTTACTCTTTTTCTTACACTTCTTGCAGGCATGTGCTATTGACTTCTCTTAAAGTCAGAAGAATGGTGAGAGACAGAAAGCCGTAAGGCTAATGTAGTATGGCATTTCTTAGGTAATGGCACCAAAATATGGACTATTTTTAATTAGTGTTGTCATTTATTTCACTTGATGACAAAGGAATCTTCCCCTTCTAACACAGGAAATGAGTAAAAGGATGACAATCTGATAAGAAAAGAGATGCCACTTGAAGTATTTCATATATACCTTTTATATATATATATATATACACACACACACATAGAGATAGAGAAAATACGAATTATACACACACACACGTGTGCCATTTGGAGTATTTGCTTCGTACATCCATACACACACATACATATATATACAAAATATAACTTTTATGTAGGTTCCCCTCTCTCTCCCCAATCTGTTCAATTACACTAAAATGAGAAATAGCACACTCCGCTTTCAAGCCTCCGGAGTCTCCAAATCATTCAAGAGCTGTTTTAAAGATATAGGAAACCTACCAAAATACCAGATGTTTAATCAATACTCTTAACATTCTGGAACTCTAGAGTGTGGAAAGGAAATGTCAATTGAATCGCTCTGGAAAAGAGGATCTTTGATTTTCACAATCGGCCATGCGCAACATTGACACTCAAGAAAAGTTGGCCTCTTTTTTAAAAAATACAAATCTGTGGGGGGAGGGGGAAAAACTTCATAATCTTCCTACCACATAAACATACTCACTTAAAAGGAAGACCCAAGAAAACAAACAAAATCTTTCCTTTCTGCATCTTCTTTGGAGATTTTGCCTATACATTGTAAGATATACTTACTTTCTTATTTCTTAGATGAACACCTTGTTAGAAAGGAATGTATTTTGAACTTTACAAGGTAAACACACTTGTCTTTACCAGCAGATGCCATATTGCAATCCCTGGCTTCAAACAGATCAGGGGATGCTTTTACAATTTCAGAATATACTTTTTTTTCAAAAACATTTTTATATTAAGAATTTAATTCAAATGCTTCTCTATTCCTAAAAACATGTTCCATAGCAAGCATAAATATTCTGCCTCGTGATACTGGAGCAAGTTCTTCAGTTATTTAATATTCCCTTCTTCCATTGATATCATATCAAATGGTATCATGATAGATGTACCTGAATCAGTAGCAGTATCTTTATTACACCTGCATTTAATTATTGCGGGAATAAATAAATACTTATTATGCAACCCATCAAGCAAATGTCCAAACACTGCAGAACAGATGAAGAGCATAAATTCGGTGTGTACCTTGTTAATTTGTTTGCATTCTGATTATATTATTAATTTACAATTGCATACTGAAGTTGTGAGGCTTTGTTGATTACCATAAACTTGAAAACACTGTTGAGTGGGTTTAAGGCCTTCAGTGAACTTAGGTCTAGATGAATGCACCTTTTTCTGTCTAGAAAGAATTTAAGAACTTTATAAAATAAATGCCTATTGATTATACTTAGCAGATTATTTTCTCATTCCTGTAGGTGATAAAAAATATGTGTTTGCACTGAATTAGAAATTTGATAATTTCCATTTTTTACTTCTGAGAGTAAGAACAGGCTGCTAACTGCTTTATACTTCCAAACTTTTAGTATATTTACTAAGCAGCTATAAGGGCACAACTGCTGCACAGTAATTTGGCTTATCATTTCAATATATAATCACAGTTCCTAGACATTTCCATAATTATTTTAACAGCATAAGAACTAGAAATTTTGAAACTAGGGTTCTTCATCAGTACCCCCTATTTAATATGTGTCAGCTGTCTGAATTTTCCAGGTTTTATTATACACATAATTGTAAAATACCCTGGAGGCTGAAACAACATGTCACTTCTTTGCTTACATCTATCATATTTGTTAACTTGTGCATATTTAGGGTTTTTTGTTTGTTTGTTAAGTAGATTCAGGATAAATTGTGGTTCTTGTTTCTTTGACCTATTTTTTTAAGAAATAAACTCTGGAATGATTTTACTTAGCGATCAACAGGTCCCAGAGATCAACAGGTCAGCTAAAACCATCAGTCTTGTCTATAGCAAAGCTACTGCAGCACATACATACAGATATCAAGGAGAAAAACAAAACCCAAAACAACACTAGATTCAGGAAAAGGATTTGGCTAAACAGCTGCCATCTCAAACTCACGCCATTTAACTCCCCAACAAATGCTGCCAAATCCCAAATGCTCGCCAAGTCAAAAGTTTGTTTTCTCCTACCAAGGCTCTAAAAAAGTCTGTTCCTGAGCACATTTAACGCTGCCTACACTACAGTTGCAATTAGCAGTCTAGCATGTCTAAGTTCTGTAAAAATTGAGAAAGGAGGTACTTGCCTGCCGGTTCCGTTTGTGGGCTCTATTATGGTGGGCTTTCTCAGAGCACTTTACAAAAATACAACCATACAGTATTAACTCTCTGGATCTGAACAAAACTACACAGGGAATACTTAGAATGTAAGACATTCAGGTTTCTAAAACCTACTCCTCCATCTCGGAGGGTGTTATCGTATAGCCAAATCACAGGAGAATTCCCAAACTATGAGGACATGATTGCTTTAATTTCTCATTTCCAGTTTGCATGAAGTAAGAAGGTAAAGAATGAATATTTTAGCGCCTGGTTAAGAAACTAATACTAAAAGGTAGAGGATGCATTGAGTTCCAATCTCTACTACGGAAAACCTGCAAGCATTTTATCCTTAAGATTCACTGAAGGACTAGCTAGAAAACCTGTCTCCACATTACAGAGGATCTGTAAGTCTTTTCTAACAGGACTATTTCACTCAGAAGGCAATTCTTTTTTTTTTTTTTTTTTTAATAACAAGCTGTAAAACTAGATCACTTAATTGGTGTATCTGGCTCAGTCTTGTCCAATGCCTTCCCACTGCACAGTTACTATAGCCAAGCGTAATGGAGATCAAATACTGTGTGAAGTAAACTATGAGAATGAGATGCATACTCCCATACCAAAATTCAACATACTATGGTAGCACCTGAGGGACAAAAGAGCAGGTAATCTAGTATGCCACGTCCTGCAGAAACACACAAGAACAAACCACCCCCTGTTAGCCCTAGGTTTGAACAGTAGACAAAGAAAGCACTATGCCAGATTTAGAGGTGGAACATGGAAACACACACACACACACACGAAAAGGACATATTCAAACTCATGCACTTCACTAGTGGCCAAATCTGAAAGTGCATCTATACTTATTTCATTTATATATATATATATATATACACACATATATACATATGTGTGTGTGCATATATAACAAATCAAATCTAACTTGATATATATATTTTTTATATATATATATATATGATATATATATATATATATATACACATCTGATATATATATATCAGAAATCAGATCTAACTTGATTCAGTAGCTTTAACCTAATACATTTGCTGCCCTTCTGTCATGCTCAGAGACTTGGGTGCTGAGTGAGGCAGTAGCTAAATAGAGTGACTTGGAATCAGAGCGAAATGTTCTCTTTTCCATTTCTAAAAGTCAAATTTTGCTAGAATCGACCAGGGAGAGTTAGGAAAACACCTTTCCCTGCCTCCCAGTAATGCAAGGGAGGGGAGAAATGACAGTTCTGGTCTCAAATGAGAAGTGCTAGCTGTGAGCTAAAACCTCACAGTCAAAACTGAGTGCAAACACAGGACTGCACTCCTTCATTATGCCTCTGGGAGGCAATAACTAAAAGCATTCCCTTCCCAGTTGTGATAAAATCTGCCACTTTGGCAATAAAGGAGATGCATCAGCCTTGAATCTCAGCAGAGCAGTGGCACCTCAGAGAATTAAGAGTATCAAACAAATGTGAACCTTGGTTGCAATGCAGTAGCTTTCCCAAGAGTAGAACCTAACCCTGTGAACTATGCAGGTGAAGCCTTTAGCATTCTAAATAACACACTAAGTTAAAACAAAAACTTAGGTGCTCTTTTAGGTTTAACATATGATGTAAACAAAGTTCAAATCTCAGGTCAGTATCTTGACAAAAGGTGAGCTTTCTGCCACAGTAATATTTTTGTACGAATATCTTGATGAGTAACATCCCAGCTTCATTACAAACCAGAGAATCAAAGGTATTCGGCTCCTTACAGGTTTTATTTTTTTTTTTTTTTTATTTATTTATTTTTTAAAAAAGTGCTCTGGGCTCTCTTTTCATGTCGTGACAGACTAGACTTACGAAAGCACAAAGAAGAAAACAGTTCATCAGTCATTCAGTAATTATATAGCAACTGCAAGGCCATTTAGTTACTGTGGGATAAGCAACAGAATACTTAATAATCTAACCAATTACCATTCATTATAATAGCCAGGTTGCCATTTGATGATCCACAGGGGTCTCACCTGCCTCTTCACATACCCAACATTTAATGTTGCCATAGAAATGTTGTTCACACCTCTCCAGTTCAACTTATGTCAGTCTTCAGTGTAAACTCCTATTTTTGGAACTAGCAAGAAAAGGCTTACAAAAGAGGTACAAATTATATAATGCCCTGCTGAAGGCCAATTTTATGGCACCTGTCTATTCTGACAGGTGTATTATTGCCTTATCCATAGGTCCAAAACTTACTTTCAGTGTGCTATACTTACTTGCCTCACATATTGAGGATATAAATGAGAAGATACGATTCTGCTGGCCATAAGACTCATATCCATTGTGATTACACTTTGGTACATTAAAATGACTGAATAACAGTGTCTGTCATATGCTTCCTATTTGCTAACCTGAGCATAATGATAGTTTGTTTTTATTTATTTTTCAATGGCAATAGTCATTATAGTCACATCTGGTGGATAAATACCTCTTTTCGACTGAGCAGCGGTTGAACAGCATTCGGAGTTCTTTTAGTCTATTAAACCCAGCATAATACAGCAGTGTTTTTCTAAATTGTTTTGGGGGCACAGGAAAAACAGAGAAGTTTGAAACCAAGGACTTTTACCCAAATCCACTGAATCATTTCACTGACTTTAATGGGTTTAGAATGCTGTTTTTACTCACAAAGAGACTTGTGAGATACATATGCTTTAAATAATTTAACTTCTTAAGAGGCAGGAGCTACCTGTAACATTTTATAGTCATATTTGCATTTTCAACCCCAGTTTTCAATCTCATCTCTCTGTTGTCATCAAGCCTAAACAGTCTGAAATCTGGGATCTTCTTGCAACATTCTATTTCAAGAAAATTTGAGTACTTAGGAATTCTGGCTCATTTATAGTTCAAGGTTTGTTACAAACAGAAATCTCAGGGCAAATCTGTTTAAAGATTTTATACAGGCTGAATTAACCTGTTCCCAGCTTTATCAAACAAGTTGAATCAGGGCTTGAGTTTAAGTCCACAGACGGGCGTTTAAACAGATACCAAGACAAAATTCATCATTTCAGCTATTTCACAATTTGGGCTAAGTTTACAGAAAACAGGGCCTGTGAGCTTACAGGAAAAAAAAAGAAACTGAAATAACTAGAAAATAAACACACTTGCAGTTTTTCTCTAGAATAAAGAGTTTTAAGAGTCAGCAAAACAGAACACGACTATGTGATCACTCCAAGGGGAAGCAAGACCCTTGTGCTTCCCATAAAAACCTTTGGCTTCAAATCAACTTACGAAAAATCAAAACTACATGTCTTGGATCACTATACTATTAGTTCATTAGTATGTTTTTCTTGTGATGCTTTATCCCAGTACCTTTTGTGCATCTTTACTTAGTGTTCTGATCCCAATTCTACTAAATGCAGTCCACATAATCGCTCAACACAAGTGTGTAGTACAGGGTTGTTCACACAGAATTTACATCAGTAGCTTGTATTGCAATAGAGTACTAGAGTAATAAAGCTGGAAAAAGGCAACCTGAAAGAAGAGATGGGAAGATGGAGAGAAAGGTGGAATATAAAACTTCGAAAACACACATCACTGCAGGATTTCCCTTCCACAAAGGGTTTAGGAGATGCTAGCAGGTGACAGATTAGTAGCTGTGTGGTCATCAGTCAGATCAGAACTTTTCTTAGAATTCCTTAAGTGAAGTATCTCTCAGAGGAACCATAGAAAGTAATTATGGTAGATACTTAAGCAAATGGACTGTTAATAACCAGAAAGAGGTGATAAGAATCCCTTCCAGCTGGAGACTTCTGCCTGTGAAACAGAAAGATATGAAGGAATCACAGAACTTCTAGTAAGAAAAGGGATTCTATAAAGTCCTAGCTGATTCTATTTGTTCAACAAATACTGTAATAAACAAGCAATGGCACTAATGTTGAAACCGCTGGCTATCTTTGGTCTTCTTATTTTAAATTGCTGGTCAAAATTACTTTCTAATTCGTTTTGTTTTCCTAGCTGAATTAACGGATTTATTTTTAAGTTAATGCATGACATGACTTCTCTTCAAAATATTGTCCATTGTATATCCCCAGTCTCTGAAGATTATAATTACCAAAGGATATTTACCCAACCTGCCTTCTTGAAATTTTCTAATGGACCAATATTTTTTTTTTGGGGGGGGGGGGGGGGGGAAAGGATTTGAAACTTCTTCATTGTATTTTTTTTAAAGCAGTAGAATCAAGCAATAAAATGTGCGATGAGATCCAGGCATACACTGTGAAATGCCACAAATCAGAAATACATTACTGTGCTTTATGGACAGTTTTAATAGAATATAGAAGAATAGAATAGACACAAGAACATTTAAGATGGAGTAACTGCCATAATCTTACACTGTACTTATATGAGTTGCTCTACACAACTTGATTAACATTTTGTGGCTAGTTCCTATCAAGTCAGACTGAGAGGCCCCGGAAACTTAAATAAAGCCTTTCTAAATTCGGACTACAGAAGCCTGCAGAAATCCCGGATAACGGAGCAACCCATAGACCAGCCAGTTAGAGATCTTAAGAATCGTCCACTCCACAAACAGATCAAATTTGTGCTGTGATCACTCTGAGTTCACCAGGCATAATCCACGTAATCATCTTCACAACATACTGGTCCAAGCCAGTCAGCTGTGCAGACAAGTGAAAACACATCTAGACAACACAAAATACTGAACTCTATCCATCGGGTAGTTAACTACTTAGTGCTACAGACAGTGCTAGACAGACAGGATCACAGACCTACTTACTATTAATGCTATTTTACTGAAAAGAACTGCAAGGCTTTACGTTTTTTTGCATAAGGTGGTTCTTTAAACCAAGCAAAGTTAAGAGGCATATTCAATATGCAGGAGTATATGCTCAAACAGCACACAGAATCTGACTGTTAGACATAGTTATGTATGACCTATGGCTCATACTGTAAGTAAATTTCTTTTTTTAGTAGTTGAGATGCAACTTACAGAAGTACTACTATCTTTGCTCTCTGAACAAAAAAATATGTAGAACTTTGTGAAAGCTGCAATAAGCATACAGTAAGAAATAAAGGAACCCTTCTTAAGAGGCAGCTATATGCAATTTCAAGCATTTTATATACGATACCTACTTTTTTTCTTTTCATTCCCTTACTCATTCTTTCTTCACCACACCTTCCATATTCTCATTCAGAATAAAACATTTTTCTTTAAGCTTACGGTTTGACCTGCAAAATGTTTCTAGAGTTTGTTTTGTTTTTGTTTTTAATTCTCCAAGTTCTTCTCTCCCTCACATATGTGACTGAGAAAGTGACTACAAAAATAGCAGTTTTTTTATTATGTTTTGCTTACAATTATAATTTCCTTACGTGACACACCTTCTAAATGTTTTCAGCTAGTAACCTTCATGTAAATACCCAACAGGAAGACTGTCAAACTGGTGACCTTACCTGATGATAGGTTAATTCACTGCAATACATAGCTTGCCTTCACGACAGTTCTGCCTCTACTTTCAGTCTGTGAATGTACAACACAAATCTAGATTAATATAGCACTACTGCAGTTAAGAAGTCACGTAAAGATCAAAATTCTCAGCATTGACCTCAGTTGTTCAAAAGGAAACACCAACAGAAATTTTTAAGGTGAAACTTCTATTGCCTGGTTCTTGAATAAGGTTCAACTTTTGGGCTGACATTCTCAGAGAGTACTCAGCTCCACACAGGCACCTAGCATGCTGAACTACTTATCAAGTGGCTAATATTTCTCCAAGTGTTAAGAACCCAAAATACTATCTAAAAAGTACACGTCAGACAAACTTTGTAACACACAGAGCTACCAAAATCTAACCTATTATCTCTGTTGAAGAATGCAACATTAATTCGCAAGATGATCTTGGATTATCACTGGCATTTTTAAAACACTTTCTGGAATTATATAGAATATGTTGAGGTTAACAGATTCATTCCATGTAAAATTTTAAAACTTTTGGGTCCCACTGTTCTTTTGAATTGACAAAAAAACAATTTATCTAGTTCCAGGTTTGCCTATATAGGGGGGAGAAAGACCATGTGAAGTTATTACGAGTCAGCTGTTGGACAGTAAAACAAAACTGAAGACCTATACATCTTCATAGCCATCATTACCTTTCATTGGTGAATTCAGAATGCTAGAAATTTCCTGAAGTTTTTTGTTTGCTTGTTTGTTTTTAGAAACAGAGCATTTTATAAAGGGGTAATACCTGCAGCTTTCATTTCAAATTGTGCCGGACAAAAATGGAAAGCTTTTCATGCAGCCTAGGTATCCAATAAATCACACACTCCAAACTCACACAGTCTGATGCTCCACCTACCAAGTTCTTTCTAAGCATTTCTCAAACCAGTTCTGCAGTTTGATAATTATACACGGTTAGCAGACTTTATCCTGAAAGATCTTGCATATTAAAATCTTCAGCTTACAAAATCATAATACTTTAAACTACATATGACTGAGTGAGAAAAAAAAAAAGTTTTGCTAGATATTCCTACATGATTGTGGAGGATGTCAGAAGTGGCCTTCCACCCTGGCATAGCTTGAACAAGCATCTGCCTCACTTTTAGAACTTCTGCATTTAGGTGAACCAACAAGGTGCATCTGAAAATGACAAATCACATTGGAGGTGAAGGCATAGGGCTTTTGCCTATATTGGGAAGAACATCTTGGAAAGACTAATATAAACTCTTACCATACATCAGGCTTTTGTGATCTGAAGCTGAGGGCCTTTGCTATCCAAACAGAGAACTCAAGACATCAGTTCTTAATAACCTGTGAGAGCATGAACTTCTAGAACATCTATATCATAAGAAAAATTTAGTTGAAAGGGTTCTCTCAAGGTCATCCCAAAGCAGCGCTAGCTTAAAAGGCTCAGGGTCTGTAATAATGTATGGTGTTCATGTGTGAGAATAAAAGTTCTCACAACTTTTTTTTTTTTTTTTTTTTTTTCTCTTCAAATTTCAGTGAGGTGACATCAGCTCACTTCTCCAGTCTAGCAAGGTTGTTCTGAACAGCAGCCGTTACCTTCACTGGAGTCACCACTCCACCAAACTTAGGGTCATCCATAAGTTTGATAAGAATTCTATTTTATTGCCCACGTCACTAGTGAAGATAGTATCAGCCCCAAATGAAAAGCACTCATCAACAGGTACATTTAAGTCTTTGAACCATTAACCACTACCACTTCAGCCTAGTGGCCTAGGCATGTTGTAATCTATCCACCTCATCCACATTTTCTGAATGTGGCTAAAGGATACTCTGCCAAAATATGTTTAGAGCCTTACTAAAACAAAGGTTCATGATGTGTCCTGCTCTTCATTTTCTACAGATTGAGTCATCATTAAGAGCTGGTTGGTCAGAAATGATCTGCCTCTCGTAACTCCATGCAGTCTTGTCCTTCATGTGCTTGGAAATGATTTCCGTGTGGACTTTCAACATAATTTTCCTACCCTGCCCAACCTGCAGTTCTTCAGATCCCTTTTTTCTGCCTTTTTGAACATGAACATAACATTTTCCTTTTTACAGTCATCAGGGATATTCCCCTGTCAACACAACCTTTCCAATAGGACAGAAGTCTCCTAATAAAATCAGCCATCTCAGTCCCCTCAGATGGATTCCACCTGGTTCCACGGACATGAGTATGTTCATCTTATTTAACAGTCTCTAGTTCAATTTTCCTTCACCATGGGGAGTACCTCTTTCCCTCAGACTCTGCTACTAGGCTCAGAGACCTGTAAAGTCCTAGTGCAGATCTTGCTGTTGAAGACTGAAACAAAGAAGGCATCAAGTAGTCCAGCACTTTGTGCTTTTTGTCACAAGCTTATTTGCCTCATTCAGCAGCAGGAGCACACCTTCTTTAGTGCTGGTTTCTGGCTGCTAACATACCTGACATATCTTTTTGGTGCCTCTCCTGCCTACTTAATATTCACCCAAATTCTAATTACACTCTTGCATCTGCAAGCCGACTTCTCTTTTGCAGTGCGTTCCTGGTTCCGCCTTTCATACACATAGAATCACAGAATCATAGAATGCTTAAGGTTGGAAGGGACCTCTAGAGTTCATCTAGTCCTACCCCTCTGCACACGCAGGGTCACCTAGAGCACGTGACATATATTCTTTGTCTTTCAGGTCAGTAAGAAGTTGAGTGTTCAGTCAAGTGGGCCTTCTGCCATGTTTGCTCATTTTCTTATCCAGTAGAACAGACCTTTGTTGTGCTTTGCGGTGGTTGCCCTTGATAATCAAATGGACGCCCTTTTATTCTTACCTGAAGAGTAACCTCTCGTGGGATCCCTTCCAGATCCTTGAATATGCTGAAAGACTGCTGAAATACAGAGCTTTTATTCTATTAATTACCTTCACCACTTCCCTAAGGATCTTAAACTCTGCCATCTCCTGATCACTGGAGCAAAGTCTGTCTTTGACTGTCATCTCCACTAACTCTTTATTCATGATATCTATCTAGTAGAGCACCGCTCCTCACCTAGTCAGCCCTTCCAGAAGCCGAATGAAAAAAATCATCTTGTATATGATTCAGAACTTTGGCTTTGTCTTTCTTTGGAAGTTTTTTTAAAAAGCATCTCATTTTTTGAGTTGTCAAAGGCAGACTTGTCCCATGTATCACTTTTTTTCCATTTAACATTCTCAAAAATATGAATCTCTGGGTTTCCAGGGAAATATTTTATGAATAAACCTTATTCTTTGGTACTGTTTGCATGTAGAATCACAAGTATATTATTTTATGTTTCTCTCAGAGGTTAGTTCAAAATTGGCATCTTTAGTGGGGCTGACTGGTAACACAGTAATATTTGTGCATACCTTCTTTCCTCAGACATTTTATCTAAATTACAGCTAGAAATGATTAGATGAATTTGACATATTACCTAAGAAAAACTCTTATATTATAATTTCCAAAATAGAACTAAGTAAATATTATCATATGTATTGAATATTTTTGAGGTTTTCAATGGATTTTGAATTGGCTTTAGCCAAAATGTTGGCTGACTTAAGTCATACGGCATTCACTCTAATGACAATGAAGGTGACACAGGCATAAACAAGAACTCATCTGAAAAATGAGAGGAGTAAGGCATCAAAATAACGATGTCCGAAATCCAAATATGCTATGCATGTGAAATTCTAACTTAGGCCTTGATCTTGCAAAGAACTAATATGTGTACCAACCTAGACCATGCAAGTCCTGTCAGATGATCTGAATACTTAAAAATCATGCCCAGACTTTGAGGCTAAGAGCAATAATCAGTAACTTTTTAATCACATGCTTTTAATTAGATTTTGGACCCAGACTTAAAACAACCAGACCTGAAAATGTTGACCTCTGGCTATGATCACACCTATTCTTTTTACTTCTCATTCTGCCTTTGCTAGTGTAAAATTTTAAAAGTGTTAATTCTGACCACCTGTGCTCTTAATATTTAATACTTTCTTAATACTTAAGAAAATATACATACTTTTCAAAGAATCACAAGTAATATATCTTCAATTTTAAATCCCCAAACAATAGATCAAAGAGAAATCTGGTCAAAAAAATCAGTAACTGATTTTGAACAATATATGCATTACAGAAATCTAGCCCTTCTCCCTCTCCTCAAACCCCATGAACTTTCTTTGAATTGCAAGAGAAAAGTCAAAACAAACAACCACCACAAAATAAAACACACACAAGAAATCACCACTTTACAAGTTGTTTTCTCAGCTTCAACACTGGAATGAAGTAACAAACTTTGCATAAGGGGCTTATGATAGTACTTGCAGAGGTCAGTGCTTCTGACCCTGCCTTGGCGAACTACCTATTCATTCTGCGCTTTCTGAGGTAAAACCGAGTAAATGTGGGCAAACTTAGAGTCTTATGTTCTAGAATTGTTCTTCCAGAGCACTGTAGACCACTTTGTAAAGTAAAAGCCTGAAAATACTAGATAACTTCAAAGGCTCAGTACTGGTCTGCTAATATACCAGGAAGAATAAGCAATTATGATTTTCATCTATGCAACATATGCTGTTTGCTGTCCTGTTCTGAACAGCTGTAGGTTAGATGCTGTTAAGATTAGGCCCCTTCTCTTCTCCATATTTCAAAATTCAAATTAAACTAAAATAACAGCACCTGCTGAACAAAAAACACTATTTCAAAATGTGTACTTGCACACAATTACTATGAAGAGGCTGGCCACCATTGTTACCAGTCTATTCTTTCTGAATGGAAATGGCAGAGAAGTTTTCGATGCAGCTGCAGCTCTTCAATTGTATAACTAGTGCTGGCCACAAGCCAACCCTCAAGAACTCAAGTGGCACCAAAAGATACTATATTGATTTGCAATCGAACATAATAGGCCATCAGCTTAATTATTACTGAAGTGACAAGGTTCTGGATATTTCATATTTATATTTCTGAGGCCTGTGAAAGATGAATGTAAATCTTTTAAATGCCTACATTTGCATATCTTCAGAAGGTTTGAGTGCTCTTACTGCATTCATAGTCTTTGAAAGACCAAAAGGACTGGCTATTCAGCTCAGGTTGCTAGATCATACAGTCACTTGCATAAGGACATACAGCTATAAAACTAGACACACACCTACAGCAAAATAGCTCTAAGATCTCTTTTAGACACTAAAAAAGTGTATTTTGATCACTAACGTTATTCAAACTTCCTCCTCCCCCACTTTCCCAAAGAAAATATTCTATTCTAAGAGACTGATTCAGCACCATCAAGTACTATAAGCAACTCCCAAAATACATACTTCCTACTGAGTTTCACCATAGCTTTATAATAGAAGCTCCATAAACAAGACTTGACCTTTTGAAGAGGTTTATACTATGGTGAAGCAAAAATATTCAGGGGGTTACGAAGCGGGTCCAAGACTCCTGATTTTTGCATAGCCAGTCACCAATCTTGTCACACTAAATCTTTAGTTAGCCATTTTATAATGCTATGTCTTTGGTTTTTTGTTGTTTTGTTTTGTTTTTTTTGTTAGGAGTATATATTTTCAGCACTCAGATTCTATAAGACTTTACTATAAGTAAAGGCTATTACTGTAAGTAGGACTGTTTTATACAATACAGAACCACTTCTTTCTCTCATCTTCCTTACAGGTTTCCTTACCATGAGATATTTTACTATCTCATCATATAGACACCAAGCACTGTTCTCCCCCTTCCTCCTAGCCTCTGAATTTCAGCTGTCCTCAAAACTGTTCTCTTTTGATTATCATTGGCATCTGCCATAAATTGCTTTCTAATAAATTGAGACACACCAGACAACAGTGCTTTAAGCAGTTAAGAGAGACATATTGCATATGGATAACTATAAAAAGCAATTGTTTCTCCAGTTCCCAGGGTGCTAAAGGATACAGATGAAAACAAAATTATCATAGAATCACAGAATGGTTAAGGTTGGAAGGGACCTCTAGAGATCATCTAGCCCAAACCCCCTGCACAAGCAGGGACACCTAGAGCACATGGCAGCAGGTTTTTGCAGATCTCCAGAGAAGGAGACCCCACCACCTCTCTGGGCAGCCTGTTCCAGGGCTCTGTCGCCCTCACAGTAAAGAAGTTCTTCCTCATACAGAGAAAGAACTCTCTATGTTTCAATTTGTACCCATTACTCTTGTCCTGTCACTGGCCATCACCGAGAAATGTTTGGCGCCATCCTCTTTACATTCTCCCCGCAGGTATTTGTACACACTGATCAGATTCCCTTTCAATCTTCTCCAGGCTGAACAGGCCCAGCTCGCTTAGTCTTTCCTCACATGATAGATTATCACAAAACTCATTTTTCTCTCACCCTACAAAACCAAGAAATTTGCTGATTTTCAATCTACCGTTAGCAACACTATTCATAAAGAATTTAGATTTGCGCCTCCAAGCATCAATGCCCTGTACTGGAGGGAGTATGTCAGAACCGCTTTTCATACAAATCCTCTTTTCTAGTACTATCAATTCAGTCTATCTGACTATCAATGCACTTTTAATCACTACATAAAGAATAGATTGAGACGATTGAGAATCAGGCCGTTTCTCTTTGTAAACCTATTTGATCCTTTAAGACAGTGAGTGAGTACAAGTTCTTAATATTAATTAAAGCAGGCACTTTGTATATAGCAGGCACTTTGTATATTTAACTTTCACCTAAAAATGAGCCTGAGGAATGTGTCTGCCAAATAAAAATACAGCAACTTGGTAAGAAATGCTTTCATTTCTTTTCTACTACTACTCTCCACAAAAAGAAGCACAAAACAGATCTAGTGAGTGAAGTCAAAGGTTTCCAAAATAATTAATGATCTGTGTGCATTTCACTGGTTGGGAACTCCTGTTATGGCACTTCAGACTGGCCTGCTCTTCTGAACAGCCTTGCACACTTTCTCTAAAGAATGTAATAGGAAATACAAATCAGTTCTTAACTGTAATCTTATTGAAAGCACAGAGAAACCTAAAAACACTAGAGAGGAATTCATTTTTGCCATGAGCAGGTTCAATTTACTTATTCAGAATGCCTGGCTTAGTGTCTATTATGGATTCGGGAAAATTGAATGAATATTAGTCATCTTGCTGCAGTGTAGATTTATAATTATCTATTTCTCCCCCACCATTTCCAGTATACTGGAAATGATGTTTTTTTTTTACTTCCCATTCACATTACTACAGGAAAGGTAGATGATAATAAGACACACTTATAACTGTTATCAAGAGGATTTAAAACAGA
This sequence comes from Tinamus guttatus, assembly GCF_059628265.1. Taxonomy (NCBI): domain Eukaryota; kingdom Metazoa; phylum Chordata; class Aves; order Tinamiformes; family Tinamidae; genus Tinamus; species Tinamus guttatus. The sequence continues at coordinate 15,755,110 of NW_028288774.1, read as the reverse complement.
GAGGCATTCACAAATACAATGCAAACAAGCAGCATTATATAAAAAACTATCTTCATGCAAAAATGCATGAACATAGCACTCCTACCAATTATTATCTAGGAAGAGGGAATCAAAGAAAGGATTATTTTGAAAAGTTCAATAGCTTTCCCTTAAAGCTTTGAGTCTAGCCTAAGTAGTTATAATCTAATAACCACTATACTATATGAATATATTCACTGTATGAAGTGAGTATATGGTCTTGGGCCTCTGGGAATAGTACTGTGTTTATATCTCGAAGACCGCAAGTCATATTTAGCATTCACAGGAGAAAAGACAATAAGAACAGACATCACTATGCTGACTGAGCTTTTCTCTAGGTCAGGACTGCAGTATGCTATTAGAAGAATTTGGAGAGCCTCTCTTTTTCCTTGGCAATAAATGCAATGACCTACATAGACTGCATGTCAAAATATCAGAGGATGCTACTGATGTAATTTCATTCACATATCTTGAAAATTAAATATAATTTCCCAACTTGAAACATTCCCTTTTTCTTCAACAGGCATAGTGACAGGAAGGTCATGAAGAAAACTCAGTTGAGTATGGTGCTTTGGAATATTGCGTATTTTGATGATCATTTGGGGAGCATACAACTGAAAGACTCCAGAAAATGAGAAAGAACACAGAGAGATTAGGGAAGAGAGGATATACAAAAGAGACTTTTTGTGGAAAAAAAAAATAGCACTTCAAATTTGGAAGCAAATTCCTACAATCTCACTTGCTTCAGATTTAACAACGTCTGCAAGTGAAATTATTTGAATATTAAAGTCAAGAAAGCTGTTCAACTGTGCCAAAGGGGCAGCCAGACTTACAACAACAGGCACTGAGAAAGCTCCTGTGAGATGCTAACAGTACTTGGCAAGGAATAAATCATGAAAAACCTCTGCTAGTGCAACTCCTGCAAAATGGTCTGGTCTAAAACCAGACTGGTAACAATCACATGCGTTATAGTCCTGTAAAAGAAAGGGCGCTGTATGGCAACCACCTGTGCAAGCAGTTTTGAAATGAAAGGAAGTCAGGATGAAAACTGAGCAGTTGTTACTAAGTAGATAAGAATCCAGCTGAGTGTTTTGTTGTTGTTAACGGGAAAAACAAAAACCCCCTTAAAATACGGATAGAAAGTATCCAGAAACCAGTGAGAAATTATTCATATTACTTATCTGTCTTGTAAGTCCAGAAAAATATGTATTTGTGTAATATGAAATATTATTTCTAATTATAGAAAAATAACTGCCTTAAGTTACACAGAAGTGTGCTTTCTCACTGTTTTTAAATAAGAGTACCTGAATACTAGTCTTCATTGCCAGCAAATAAGAGGGAAATGCTTCAAATAATGCATAGCCTTGCACCTACAGAGCACAATCATTAGATATATGTTCTCCTCTATTTCTATATACAGTAATGGATAACAGCCACTACATACTTACAGCTCAGGGCAAGAGGAGGAGCATAAATAATCTGATCTGTAATGGAGATAAAAGGTCTAAAACCATTGAAATATCTCAAAAAGGGTTATTTTGGTGATAAAGGATTTGAATATTCGGATTTCAAACCTGCAGTGAGATTTAAGAGCAGGATTTTTTAGGAAATCAAAAGCCAAACACTGGCAACACGGTCAATAAAACGTTTAAGTATTTTTAATGTAGAATTTAAAAAATGAACAAATAAATAAAGAACTAAAACCATCCTGAACTTTAAAAAGCTGCTTTATGGAACAACAAAGTTAAAACATTGTAACTTGGTTGGTAATTGGATTCTGAATATTCTATTCATATTGTTGAGCAGTTACTACAGGAAAAGTTTCATTTATAGTCAGTGTAATTACTTAAGACAACAACAGCTTATGAGTACACATTTCACAAACTGACCCTAATATAGCCCAGCGCAAAACCCGAAATTACTGTCACAATTTCTAAATCAAACTGAGTGGGACTATGAGATAGCTAAGAACAAGTACTTTCTCTGGATCTTGAGTCTTATATTAAAATACAAAAAAAAATTTTTGAATGTTTCTTTCATAGTCTTTTTTAAGATATGTTAGAAAAGAAAATGTTTCAACATCAGAAATCAAGCAGCACCGCTTCACATCAGCGTGCAGAGTATTTACGTATTTAAGATCTTAAGCAAGTCTACGTATTTTGTAGGGTTTGTCTTAAGGCTTACAGCATAATCATATAAAAACACTGTTCTCTCTACACAAGAGAATGAGAAAAAAAATGAATCAATGTCCAGTTCATTGTGGCAGAAGATTTACACTAGATGGATACAGCACAGACTCTACAGTCTTGCCTTCTGTATTCTCCAGAGCTTTATTTCTTGTCAGATCTTCACAAAGCAGGGTACCTAGCTGCCTATGGATGCCTCCCCAACATTCCTGGAAGAAGCACAGCTTATGGAATTTCAGAAAATATTACCTTCCTGGCTTTTTGAAAGAGGAAAATTAAGAAATTTTTCCTCTGATTTTCACTCTGTAGAAAAGGAACAATCATGCTGATGAGAAGTATGGATATAAGGACATGCAGACAATCTATCATGCACCCAAGAACTCAGTTTGTCAAAAAAACAAAACCAACCAACCAACCAACAAAACACCCCATTCCTGGACTCTATTCATGGCTCTACCACTGACTGTTTCCTCACCTTGCTTTTGTAAGTTATTTAGGGCATATGTCCTTAAAGCATTTAGCACAACTGGTCATGATCGAGCCCTTTAAGTGCAGTTGGAATGCTAATACTAAAAAGAGGAAAAGACCACAGAGGCAGAATTACTGGACAGGGAAAAACAGCCAAGCCTAATACTGACCAATAAGTGAGGAAATGGGGGATCTCCTCTGTTGACGCACATTGCTCAGGGGCAGAATACTTCTCAGACATTGCAAAGTTCTTTTAAGTCATTTTGTTCCATCAGTAAGGGAAATAAAGGAGTGATACATTATGAAGCCTACAAATCTCCAAAGAATTTTCTGTTATCCTTCATTAATTGTATTAACTTCTGTTTAAAAAAGTTAATGAAATATACTGCATTAGTCATCAAGAGAAAACCACAATACATTATTTAATGTTTTATTTTCTTCCTTCCAACCTCCACCAAAACATTAATCTTAGAGTCAACTCCAAAAACCATAGTGGATGTTGTTATCACAATGATCTTATTCTGCTGAATAAACTAACCAAAGGACCTGTATGGATGGCCGCTGAAATCAGGTCTATTACCCAGGGTCTTATCAGATTATTATTCATTTCTCCAGAAGTTTGGGTAAGTACCAGATGAATCACCTTCAAGTTCAAGCCTATAATGCCTAAGTGTAATCTTCAATCAAGGGCTTCAGACAATAAGCAGGCGAACTGTTGCCATGAATTAAATTTTATTTCATCTTATATATACAACTGAGTGGTTGGTGAAGCCGGTCAATAAGGAGGAAGCAACTGTAACACCAGGCAGACTTACTGTAACTGTAACCACTCAGGCAGACTTAGCCTAACAGGTACATTTAGCAGGACCATAAAGAGGTGTTGCCTCTGCAGCAAAGCATACCAATTAACTATGGCCCCATCTTAACCTTACTGGGAGCTTGATTTATCTCTGCTCCCTCTCTGTAGGGGGAAAAGAAAAAAAAAAAAGAAAGAAAGAAAATATTACTCTTTACTTGATGTAAAAGTCAGTGGATATTGTTCCCTTACATGAGTCAATAGCTGGGATTAGATTCACTAATATGAAGGATGTTGTGTAATAACTCCAATCAGGGCCCAGTGAATAAAAAAAGAAGAGCAAATTAGGAGGATTAAGACTTTTAAAAATTTTGCTGTACAGCTTTAAATTATTGCATATGTTGTAAAGAACTAAAAATAATAAGAGCATAATGCATTATAAGTGGAGCATATCAGGCAAAACAAGATAAAACAGCTTTACGTTTTTTGACTGACTGTATACAGTATGCTCATTCTATCCTCAAACTCTGAGGCTACTTTATCAAAAGCATCCTTTATAAAACAGCCTAAAGAAATAAATTTTGTTACGCATCCATATGGACCAAATGTGCATTTGATATATTTTCCCTTGGGATCATTTTACCTTTTAGTACCTTAACTTCTGAAGCCCAAACTCATCTTGTATGCTAAAATGAATGACACTGAGGAAAAAAATCAACCAGCACTATAATATATGGAGAATATATGGAGAAGGGAAATGATTGGAAGTTACCTTCCTGGTTCTTTCATCTTATGGTCAATATTTAAGTGAATTAAGAAAGCCAAAATGTTCAATATATGATATAAATGACTGAAGAATGAGATTCTTTAACCACTCCACCAGCATTAAACAAACAAACCCCATTGATTTGGCAATAGCAGCTAATTTCCCACCACGACACCTTCTTTACCCTGAAAGAAGAAGGGATAATATGTTTTAACTCAAGCCCTCTCAAGTATTTTAATGTAGACTGGATTTATCACTGAGTCTTTAAAGTATTTACCTTAATATCTTGAGAAAGGTGCCCACAGAGAGATGATAATATACAATTATATGTGTACACATGCCTATTTTGCACCTTACAAAACATTCATTACATTAACTTTCCTATAAGGCTGGTATCTGAATTATGGGTGTTCAATATACAAAGGCATAAATGTTAGAGGCATTCCTAAATCAGGCAGATAAAGTATATCTGAGAAATGCATCTGAATCAGTTTATGCACAGCAAAATTCCTATTTTAGGAGTTTCCTAAATACACGTTTCCCACAAGAGACCAAGCACGCAAAATAAGCTGTCATCATACATTAACTCCTGTAAGACCAGGAATGTTCCCTTGAAAGTATTGTTTGGAAACAAAGATGTCTAAACATGTTTGATATTGCACACAAATAGTCTCAGACTCTTAAAAGCAGGTTGGGGGAGGGGGGAGGGCTGGAGGAGAGGGAGAGGAGGAGGGTGCAGAGCCACCACTTTTTTTTTTTTTTTTTTTCTCTCTCCTCCCACATAACAGGCATTCTTATTTACTACTAGAATTTTTAAGTCCACCTGGAAGTCATATCCTGGTTCCACTGATATTTTACACTGGATCACAGCACCATTAAAATGTACCTATTAAATAGTCTATAAATTCATATTTCTCAATATTGTCAACCTTTTTCCCAGTTCTGAGAGACTTGCTTTCCACTATTTTACTGTGGAAGGATTCTGGCTTATGTTGTCTTTAATGAAATGGGAAGTAATTGCAAAAAGATCTTCTGCCTGCCGCAAAACTTCCCTATGCAAACAGTACTAATAAAGACTCAGGACAGTCAAAATAGAAAAACTGCATCAGATGCTTGATTCTTCATTTGCATAATTAGCACTACTATCTGCCATTACAGGTCTGCTCTAACATTTGGCAGTTGTTAACAGTCTGCAGAGAATGGAGATTGCTCGAAAGCAAGAAATTCTGGGTAAACTTTGTCAATGAGTCTCAGCATTCTCACTGCATTGGGCCCAAGAGCACACAAGCAACTACCAGACTATTCTGTGTATGCAAGCTAAGTTTCTCTTGAGTGGAAGTGAACATTTAAAACCTAGATGAAGCAAGGCTTCTTGCTCTACATAAAGTGATTGGAACAGAAGAGACAAATAATAAACCCAGTAAGTGAACTGCTGATTTGAATTGTAGTCCAATATGTAAATTGAGAGTTTTATTGGTTCAACTAGTTTTATTCGTGTACAACTGAATTCAGTATTTGCAAGACATTTCCTTGCTAATGAGTTGGGGTTTTTTTTGACCCAATGAGAGAAGGAAAAAACAGAAACTCACAGAAAAATCGGTTCCTAAATCAAACAACAGCGTTAATTGGAAAGGCTGAAAAAGTAAATGCAGAAGAGTAACAGAGAAAAATAACATGATTTTTCCATCATATTTTTACTGGTAACATTTTACAGCTTCCTTTTTAAAGGAAGGAAAATATACACAGAATTTCTCATTTTCCCTGTAGATATTTTGTCTTTTGCAATTTACAGTGATGAACTGAAGTCTCTATAGGAAATATATATATATATATATATACACACATACAACCAGACACACTCACTCAGGTCAGGATCTATTAGAATTTTAGCACTGGCACAGTCCACAACAGAGTTCAGAGTAGAATGAAACAGAACCTTGTTTTTTTCTTTTCACCCTCTTCATAGCTACATGTAGTAATTTCAGAAAAATGCAGTAACTCTTCCTGCTTTCTAAGCAGGAATCATAGAATCATAGAATGTTTAAGGTTGGAAGGAACCTCTAGAGGTCATCTAGTCCAACCCCCCTTCACACACAGGGTCACCTAGAGCATGTGGCACAGGACTGCGTCCAATTGGTTTTTGAAAGAAGGAGACTCCACAACCTCTCTGCACAGTCTGTTCCAGTACTCTGTTACCCTTCTGAAAAATCCAACAGACTTTATAATGCTAAAATTGAACATTTTCTGAAAATTAGTAGAGGTCAATTTGGTCAATTTACCATTTTATTTTAGTTTTCTTACTTGTCAGAATCTGCGTTGTTTTGCAGTGCTTAATATCTGTCGGACATAAATATATATATATATACCTCTGAAATATATATATATATATATACACACCTCTGAAAAAAAATCTGAATGACATACACCTGAACTTTCAATAAACAGCATTCAAGAAAAAGAGATCATGTATCACTACCTTTTAATTTCCTTTCTCTGATGCTCTTTTAGCTGTCTTGTAGTTGACTAGAGCCAAGACCAGGCAAAAACTTTCTAATCATCTGGATGTGTAGTCTTCTCATGTATCAAAACATCATCTGAAAACATCAAGGAAGGAAAAAGAAAAACAGTTCAAGACAATAACCAGTCAAAAAGAATTCCAAATGCCTGTCTGCAGCAATAGGAGTCTTTGTAGATGTGTATGCCTAAATGAAATAAGTAATACTGCAGTAATTTCCTCAGCAAAAGACAAAACAATAAAGCACAACAAACACTCACCTAAGCTAATGTACATTTGCAGCTATGATGGGTAGGCAGTATTGCCAGTTTATCTTCAAAGCAGACATACCTCCAAATTCAGATACTGGATGTTCACAGCGCAGGTAAAAGAGTAAGTCTCACTGAATGTCTATGAATTACTTTTTTTTTTTTTTTAAAAAAGTATAATCACTATACCCAAGTATCTGTTCACATAGCATAACTTTCAAAGCAAAGACCACAGAAACATTCAAATCTACCTAAGAGAGGTGCACCAATCTCAGCTGTTTTCTGAGAGTAATAAAATTATGTAAAACATACAAATGAACAATAAAAAACAGCTGGGCTGGACCCAGATACAGAGATTCCATGTCCACACAAGTCTGACAATTAAAATTCCTGGGACTTCATCATTCACTTCCTTTTACCAGTTTTTTCTCTGCCTCAGATCACAGCTAATGCTAACAAAGCTAGAAGTAGTTAACATCTGTTTGAGAAACAATTGTAGAAACAAACAAGGTAGGAATTGTTTGCCTGAGTCTCACAAATGTGCCTACTGATATGGGTTTGTAATGATCTCACATAATGATTGTAAGCCCCTTAGCTTCTCTGTCTACAGTAGGAACTGTTCTCAAAATCTTTTTTGCAGAATCTAAAACAATAAAAGAAGAAACAGTTGAATGAGCAATCTATCAGAAAATAATAGTGTAAAATTCAACATAATAGAATTAGTCTTCAGAAGTCAGCATGGCTGTGAATGCTCACGAAGTACAGACAAGACAAGTGCTCTAAACAAGATTTCAGCAATATGCTTTGCACCATGCAAATGATAGTAAGAAAGAAATTTAAAAAACAAACAAACAAAACAAACAAACAACGACAAAAAAAACCCACACTACTCCATTTAAGCTAGTGAAATTGAGTAAGGAAGGCTAAATCAAATCCAATATAATATTTTAATCACTACCAGAAGCATGACTTCTATCAGCAACAGATTAGAGACCTTTAAGTTCATTATACTACATAGTAATTAATGCACACCTGAAACCTGGGTTCCAAACTCAACTCTACTGCAGTTCCATGGAACTCAACACTACAAACAAGGAAAAAAATCTGCTCCTCAGCCTATGGTAACGCTATAAGATTGAAACATTTTAATCTTTGCCATATATTCTGTGAGAAAAATATTCAATTTCTTATTCTGAGAAGACTTTGGGAAAGCAAGCAGGAAATTAACAATCTTAGGTAATCCTGTCATCTTGGGCTAGCTGACCTTCATAGGTCATGAAAGGGCTACTGTTACTTGAAGTACTAAGTGGAGAAAAAGATAGCAAAAGGTAAAATATACTCTACCGCTCATGGGTTGATGTTGCGTTAAAAAAACTTTCAATTGACTCTGCTATTTCCAGAGGCTTCTTAGATTAGAATAGAAAAATGAGGAATGTATAGTTTTAGCTGGCCACGCCATGGTGCCTCTTCCATTTCAAAAAACGCCATCCATCACATGAACAACATGTGGGCAAATCCCAAGTACATGCTCCACTAGTCACTGAGCAGACCAAAAAAGCTGCATCTATATCTCCCCAAGAGAAAAAACTTTGTATCCTACATACATTCTTAAAAACTGTTTTTCTGGGCTCCTTGGAGGTTTTCTTATTTCCTTTTTTGTTAGGCAAGCTACAGAACAAATGTGAAGATAGCCATGTTATGACTAAAACAGCAAACTTAGCTCTGCATCAACCATACAAGTGCTTAGCATCCAATTTACTGAACCTTCTACAAACAATTTCATGCCTCATTTTCAATCCGTATGTTGCTACAATGGATGTCTTCACAAAATATGAAATAAACCTCCAGTGTTAAGTATTCATTACATACACTCTCCTTCTAAATTTCTTTGACCATCACAATATTTCTTTGATGTTCCAGCATTTTTACATTTCAAAGACTAAGATAACAATGTGATTTAAGAAGTCTGGAGGGGGGCGGGGGGGTGGAAACAGAATGCACACTGACAGTGTACAGCAAAGAAACTACATTTTCTAAAACAATTTAAGTGCACTTAATTCAGCTGTCTTGACTTAGGTTTGGTGAGAGGTGGAATGTATTTTGGGTCTTTTTAAATTGAGCAGGCCATGTACATCCCTGTTATTAAAAGAGCAATAACCTTGTAGATCATTGGTTGCTTTTTGGCTTTTTAGATCAGTGGAACTATGACAGTGTGAAGTAATTCTATCACTTTACTTTCAATCCTCCAAAGGCACCATGATGAAAGGAACTCTTCTCACACAAGGGAGTCTCTTTTATACAATACAATGCTCAAATGGCCTTTATGTGGCTGGACTGAAGACCTCAAGAAAAAAGAGAACAATGAGGAGATGTAAAGAAATAGGAATTAATATTGCTCAAAGTGATTCATACATTATCCCTTTACAGACACTCAAATACATGCAGTTTATGCTGCATGCTGTCCGACTCTGTGATTTTTTTAAATTAGAATCCCTGTTAAAAAATAATAAAAAGGCATGTTAATTTTCCACACGTAGGTGCAGAACATTTGTGTGACTAATTTCTATATAATGGTAGTGAAATGTTATTTCTGTGAAAATAAATATGCCAAAATAGGCTGGCATCCAACAACAAGCACCTTGCTATCTATCCATACTAGGTATACGCACCTAGTCCCAACAATGAATCTGCTGGTGAAGAAGGAAAGAAAAAGCACAAAAGCTTTACTTTAGTTACAGATGATGAAATTAAAAAAAAAAAAAAAAAAGAAACCTCACTGTCATGTGCTATAGTAATTCTGGCTGCTCAGAATGAAGCAATCCACACCTGGAAGGTACTGTTAGTACGTCAGCAGGTTCAATAAATCACATGTGAGATATGGGGTGCCAAAGAACTACCAGCTTCTAGCTTTTATAAGCTATTCAATGACAACAATGATTTCTACATATGGCTAATGTTAAGGGATATTTGACTAGACACAGGAAGTGAAAAGTCACAATAGCTGAAATACCTAAAAAATGAAATTACTTTGTGACAATAACCTTCTAACAAACACTAACCCAATCAAATGCACACACACTATCGTAACTTTCAAAAACCCATTACAGTAAAGTTTGTGTATTTATGGTTGTCGCAGCATTTTTCTCAACAACTCCCAGGTATTAAATGCATTTGCCCTCAGGACACTCCATAATATTTTTTTTTTCCCAAAGAGAAAAATGTTGTTCTCACTACTTGCACTTATAAAGAAGTAAGCCTTTATTTAAATCTTTAAGTAAACCTTTAATTAAACCTTTATTTATTCACCAAGGCTTTTGACACTGTCCCTCACAACATCCTCCTGGGCAAGCTCCAGAAGTGTGGGATAGATGAGTGCACAGTGAGGTGGATTAGGAACTGCCTGGATGGCAGAGCTTACAGGGTGGTGATCAGCAGTGCAGTGTCTAGTTGGAGGCCTGTGGCTAGTGGGATCCCCCAGGGGTCAGTCCTTGGTCCAGTCCTGTTCAATTTATTCATCAATGACCTGGATGAAGGCACAGAGTGCTCCCTCAGCAAGTTTGCTGATGATACCAAACTGGGAGGAGTAGCCGATACCCCAGAGGGCTGCACTGCCATCCAGAGGGACCTGGACACACTGGACAACTGGGCAGTGGAGAAAAAAAAAAAAAAAACACCTTATTTCTTCACCCTGTCGGGTGGCCCTCAATTTACATGTTGCCAAACTGAGCGTAATGCTACACTGAGATGCAAGCATTCTTCTGCATATTAGGGAAAAAAATAGATCACATAGGCCTTTAAGTTCGATTCAGTTCAAAAGAATTTGTTTCTTTGCAGTTTTATATCAAAGGACTTAACCCCAAGGCATTCTATTTTTCTCATGTTCAAAATGTCCATGGATTGGACCTTCTTCCATGGCCACAGAAATTGCATAGCAGGGTCAAGATCATTCTGAACCAAACATTCACTCCCTCAAATCCCAAGAAATCTGATCTGAAGAGATCATGTTTCATCAGCCAAAAGCATATCAAAAGCACTTCTTGTTGAAACTTGTTCTTAAGTGTCTATTTCCATTCCCTTGTAATTTCAAAAAAAAAAAAAAAAAAAAAAAAACCTTACAACCTTTAAAACCTTACAACATTTTTAGTAAATTATCTTGAGTACTGAGAGAGATTTTTCACTATATTCTGTCTGGGAAGGTTGAGGAGTAAATATCCCTTTAAGAACTTTGTTACTCTTTATTTATAATTAAAATATTCAGTTACTTTTAAGACATCACCTATCCAGTGACTTTACTGCCTAAGGTAGCTTTCTGGAAATCACTTTATAAACAATATGCAACAACACGCTTTCACTGAAATACACTGTCTGTCCATAAATGGGTGTCAGATCTGTTCATGTATTCTTAGTTTCTTGAAGAAACCACTCATGTTCCTTTCTCCTGTCCAGAAGTTGGAACTCTTCAGTACTAACAGATGAAAGGCAGATAAAAGCAAAAGAAATATATATATATATATGTATATCGGAAATTAAATCTGCTAGCACAACACAGAGAATCCCTCTCAGATGAGTTTAATTCATAATTTTATATGTTCTTTCTGCTAAATACAAGCAGTCCTTTATAAATACAGGTCTACTTGCTTTTCAGAAAGTTAAATTCATCTTCCCACCCACACAATATTAATTTCAAATTTCTTCCTGTTTTTTCAGTAATTTGTCCAAACTGTAGTTCTTCCTTTTCATTTCACTTGGGGTCTTGGTACATAAATCCATTCTAAATGTTTCACAGCTGCTGAGAGTGTGTTGATTCTTAGTGTCAACTCATTCACTCAACATAATCATTCCCTGTTAATGAAACAGTTAAGCAAAGACTGACAACTACCATTTTGCTGATGGAGTCCAATAGCTGGGAGACTGAGAGGCGATAGTGTTGCAATTACCAGGCCTGACATACTTTGTTCACTTTTTCCCACCTTTTTAGGCAGATGAGGCAGTACTGTGCAATGTCAACAAGACATTTCCATCAAGATGGAAATGCAGGCAGTGTGAAGACCTGGGTGAGTAATTACCAAGGGCTGCAGACCTGTGACTACTCCCAGTGTGGCAGGGCTGACAAGGTGCAGATTGTTTTTTTATCCCCTAGTGTGAATCAGGCTGTCTTGCTGTTGATGGATCCAGGTGGTGGTACTAATTAATGCACCAGCAGGAGCTATTTCAGCTCCTGACAATGCATTATCTTTATCTGAAGAGGGAAGGCAGCAGTCTGTTGTTCAGAAAAATAAGTCATTCCTTTTGACTTCTACTATTGTTGAAAAACACAATACATCTTGAGAAGTAAGAGTTATCATGAGAGATGACTTACACTAGCAGATTTGGTTTCATTGTGTTTCAAACTTCAAAAGCTGGATGTGAGTAGAACTGCCCTGCGTAATGAAATCACACTCAAATGTCAATTCCACTTAAGTAGTTTGTGCAAGCAATGTTCAGCTCATTAGTCCTGCATGTAGACGTTAACCTAGCCTTACTTTAAGTTTTTTGAACCTATGAACCATCATCAGTTTCCTGACATTTAACATGTAAATAAATTACAATAGAAAATACTGATGATGATTGCTACTGAACAGCAATTAACTGCAACATGGACTCAGACTATGGGTGTAACTATCCCTCTGTAAATTTAAATAATGTACAGTAATAGCTATCAGTGTTCTCACCAGCTGTAAGCTATTAATTATTGCTTATTTTATATTTTCCATTCAAAGTGAAAACAGTATTATATGTAACCATATAGGTTTTCTGCCCTAATTGGAAGGCTTAACTCTTACAGCAAGATTGTTTCTTGTGTGAATGTCTGTAAGCCTCAGCTGTATTTTCAAAAGTGACTTTATCACTATTTAGGCCTGTAGTAAATTGATGTCATTTTATGCCATCGATACATGCAATCCTCCATCCTTAGCTAAGGTAGCTGAAAGCATATAAAACCAGTCCTCAGCTATTGAACATGCTTCTCCATGTAACCTCTATCCCCTGTGCCCTAATAATGGCTTGGTAGCACCGAACAAGCGGTTTCAGTCAATTAGCAGAAGTTTACTATTTAAACTATTTAAAACATCATTGCTCATACAAGAGGTCTGATAATGCTGACCAGGAGATACTAATGATAAGTCTCAGGATCATACTTCAAGTAAGCCTGAAAAGACTATGGCTATGATGTAAGGAACAACTATGTACCTTTAGGACCAGGTCAATAGCTCCCAAGTAACCATTTTTTTTGGTGGAGACGTTTACAGCTTAACTACTCATATTACTTATTAGTTTTGTTAATACCAAGCTGACATCATGAAATATGACATTTTAAATGGTTCTTAAATATGACCCGGTAATTTTTTTGCCTTCAGTGTGAAAGTGAGTTCCAGAACTTAATCTTTGGGGGGGGGGGGGGAGGGTTTGAAAAGTAAAATTAAAAAAAATTATAGTTTCACACACCTAAACACACGTATCTTAAAATGATCTTACATACTAACAACAAAAATGCATTATCCAAAATCAATATACAAATTCACCACTGCTATGTCACACATGCAAAACCAATCTTATTGCAATAACACACATTATTAAACTTCCATCTCTTAAAATTTTACACTCTATTCAAAGGAAATAATAGTGTTAAAGAAAAGCTGATCCTGTGATCTTTTCACATTTGGCTGTAGATAGTAAGCCATTTTCAGGAAAGTCTTTTCCTTCCTTCTTACTCAAATAGTTACTGAGCTAGACACACTGCAGTTTCCTTGAATAAAATACCCTGTTTAATTGAATGCCTAACACTCAGGATTGAACTGCTGAGACAAGCCTGCACAAGCAATAGTCAGAAGCAGTATCAAAAACAGGCTCTACCAAATAGCAGGAGACTAACATAAAACAACAAAAACTGGTAATCATGGCTGAGAACTTCTCTTGATGGATATGAAAGCATACTGGAAAAAAAAATGCAAATGAAATCTATGCAGGAATGCAAAGAAAGAGAAATAATTTTACACCTACAGGCTATAATAAGATCTCTGATTGTTGGTATCACACCTGCAGACCTCTGGACTAGTATAGTAGAAATATAGGGGCATGACTCATTTACTGCAATAAATAGCTTGCTGACTGATGAGAAAGAAGAAGATACAAATTACTCTATTTAAAACTTCAGTGAGATGAGCAATTAGGGACCCTCCACTGTGAGGTGGCAGTGTGGTCCCTTATGAGATGCTGAGTGCCCACAACCTCACAGATTTCAATGGAAAAAATACATCTGCAGAATTATTAGACATATTTTCCTGGACAAATTTGTTACATTTTATCAATGACTTCCATCAGCACTCACTTGTTCTCTGAACTTAGTCCAGGAAGGGATTTCAGGAGCTTCATTTTCTTACATCAGTTAGTAACAAGCAATGTATGTTCCTACATATATTCTCTTCAGTATTGATACTTCAGGCCTAATTCTCACAACTGCAATCTGTTTTTATAGAATTCCAAACTTTGGTTTATCCCAGGGCAAATGGCAGCAGGAGTAGCTTCTTTAATTCATTGCTATTATTCAAACTGTGGACATAACAATTCTGAAAAGTTTAAAAACTATGTATCAGCATTCCTCAGTGCTTCTTTTATACAGTAAGCCCCATTCATCTTCCATTACCTTATGTCTTCAGTAAGACTAAATAAAGGTATGATGATTTGAGAACAGTAACATATGGACTGACTGTAAGCTTATATTCTATTCGAGTAAGGAGAAGGGTAAGGATATATATGTAGGCATTAACTCAGACCATCTAATGTTTGTTAGACCACTGACATGCCTTCGTGTTAGAACTACAAGCTGCAGTACAGTACACTGCAGATATATATCAAATTTGAAAATAATGTATTTGAAATATAGAATTCTTTCTGCACAAGAACATCCACTCCCAGAACACTTTTTTTCACATTAAAAACAAAACAAAAAAATACAGAAAGATATCTGCTTTCAAGTCTACCTTGGCAGTGCTTCCAAATCTACTATTTGTATCAAATATGTATCAAATCTGCCAAGTCGTTTCCATGGTTTACACCCTTTATGATTACTTTTCACTTTCGCATATACAAAGTAAAGTTGGTACGAAAAACATATTATTCAGAATGAAAGCGTGACTTCCATTTGGCTCTGAATAGCTACTATGGAGTGGCAAAACTCATTTTTATGCACTAGATGACCCACCTGTAATTTAGCTAGTTTTGTTACAAAACCAAAACACTGCATTGTGTAGATCAGTTCATACGTGTCAAATCTGTCACTTACAGAATTTTTAGCTAAACCCGCCGCCCCCCCCCACCACCACCACCACCACTCCACATACTTGAATCCTGAGCTTTCAAAGTTCAGGTTTCATCCCATTTGTCAATTTTGTCCATATCTTTAGGCCTTTCATAGTGTTTAGGAATTTGAAAGTGTATAACACTGGCCAATAATAATATTTTTCATATGAGAGATTGAAAAGTTTGCTGTGGTGGGTTAAACCAGGAAAGCAGAATGTGAAGTCAGAACGATCTAATCCCTAGGCTTCAGAGCAAGCAAACCCGAACCACAGAGAGAAAAAAAACAAACAAACAAAAAAAAAAAACCACCACACACAACAAGCTTTCAAATCTTTACTACTTTGAGACATAAATATGATTTGTTAATAATCAATTGACTATGAAAACTAGAAAGGAGACCATCTAGGCTGAAGCAGTTGGTTCTAGTCACTTTTTTTTTTTGTTCCAGGGAATTTACTTTATACATTTCTTGGTGCACAGTGTTTCTGTTCATATATATTAATGATAAGATCAGTGACATGCATTATTACATTCAAAAAATAAACCACTTACCTTGACTAAGTTAGAGGAATGCTTTATCTGCTTTTCGTCCTTTTTTTTTTAAAAAAAAAAAAAAAAAAAAAAAAAGATATCCCTTGCCCAAATACCTTTTCCCATACTCTAGGGCTTAATTTTTGCAGTCTAGCACACATTTTTTTCAGCAAAATTGTCAAATTACACTCACAGTCACATACAGTCTCCATATTACATACAATATACAAAAAGCCTAACTGTTGGACTGCATCATGAAAATCTGAATCACTTTTTCCTCCAACAAAAAATATATAACACACTAGCTACTACACACAGACATATTACTTGTCTCTTAATTAGATGCTAATTAATGACTCACCACCTTTATTCATATCAGTCTGGTAATACTATTCATGCCATACAGAATTATGATCTATTTTACAAAAAAAAAAAAAAAAAAAATCAACATAGCACATGTGGACCTAGGAATGCATCTAGCTATAATTCACTCTGTGTAAATATATCTACCTATACTTGCATTCTGAACAATTTAGTTAAGGAGATGTTAGCTTTGTTGATGCGGAGGCAAAGAAGGAGTAGAGGAAGAAAGAAGTGTGCATCAGCATTCTCATATTCTAAATGATCTGTAATTACCTATATGTCTACATTCAAATGATAGTAATAGCTTATAATTTGTTCATGCTGGCAGGGTTAGGCGACTCACACATGCACTCAATTTTCATGAAAGATGCTCAGGTGCTAAAGTTAAAAAAAATAGATAATTGATCATAGATGAAGAAAATTCCCCAAATAGTCATTCCTTTGTAGAAATCATGACACATCAAAATGGTCACAGAGTATTTCAACTGTACTGATGGAATCTCACGGGTATAAAATAATCCTCAAAACAGCCTATGTTTACATTAGTTGAAGACAGCTTTTATTTTTTAATATCTGTCAAAATACCCATGGGTTGCTCCTCCAGCCATAGCATATGGTAGCACTTCAGAATGCACACACAATGCACACACAAAGCTAGCATTTGTCATTTTAAGTTCAGTGATTTCTTTGAAGAATACTGTTGTAGTATTCATGCATTGCAATTCTTTTTGGGCTTTATTTTCTGTTAAGTCATTTAATATCCCTTTGAGCCCATTAGGAAATTGAATATGAATAGTCTTTCAAAATTTCTTTATTTAAGTAAACATCTAGTCTAACCTGTGGTTAAATTCTGAAGAGGCAGACAAGAAAGGTCTTCAAACCTGTATTCTGAGAATGATTAAGGGCATCACCATCTGTATACAGCAGTGACCTGACACTTGCCAGTAAGACTGTACGCAACTATTAAGAATTCTAGAAACGAAAACACCAGTTACATGGATCTAAATGAAAAAAATATATATATATGGCTATGGAAAACCCCCTAGTGATTTAAGAGCACATGATTTATTAAATTTAAGCATAATTTGCTCTCCAAAGTCACCGAAACACTTCTGAGAAAGACTTTGTTCCGAATTCTTAGAAAGAGGTAGGGAAAGTATTTTCATCTCTTCCTCCTCCACCCAATGACTTATATTATCATTGAGCTTATAAATAAGTGAATATGATTTTCACATTCTTCCTTTATTTTTTGCAATTGCAATTACAATCACTTGTGTCATTGCAGGAAAATGTCATCTCTCAAATAAGACCCACCTTTCTCATGCACTCACACATGACTCCACACAATCAATAAACTGAATTTTAAGCAGTATCATGATCCAAATAAGAGTTCAGAAGCTCTGAATGAGCTTCTGAGTTCTAAGTTATTTTGATTATGATCAAAATAACTCATATTTCTTGTTTTTCAAGGTCTAAAATATTGAAAGCCGTTTGTTTCTGTTAGAGAAAAATCTGCAGTCTACTGCAATTTCAGTTTATCCTTTCTGTTCTCTGAAAATTCCTTGCACAGTTTCTTCTCTCTTACTGAATGTATTTATTTTGGTGATTTGGTGGCTGCTCTCTCTCTCAACAAATAGCAACTTGAGAGAATTACTACTACTACTTCTATTGGTATGCTACTAATTAACTGCTTCCACTATACTGTAGTTTATTTTGTATCACATTATTTCTGTTTCATTGCTTTCACTTGTTTTCAAATAACAAAATACTAACGTATAGAAAACATAGACCAACTGAAATTTTGTATTATACATTTTTTTCTGCAAACTATCCTAAAAGCTAAAAGGAGATAAGCCACATGCTTATTAAGTTGAAAAGGCATTTTGAGCATGTGTTCTAAAGGTTATAAAATTCATAACCCACTTAAAAACTCAAACACCTGTACAATGGCCATTAGCTCTCTTTAAAGTACTCAAAATATTGTCAAATGCAATGCTCAAGAAGAGAAACTCTTCACAAGCAAATTCTCAAACAAGTAATCAGTTGATATATATATATAAAAAAAAGGAAAGAAAAAAATCACACTGCAGTTGTATGAGACATTGGTAGCAGCATAGATTCTAAATACATAGCTATTCCATGAAATTTGAAACTATGAGTCCTTCTAAGGTCTCTGTTATTTCAGGAAGTTAGCTGGAAAACGCTGAATTAAATCTCTGTCTACAAAGACATAACCAACAACACATACTGGGTAGTTTGCAGTTCAAACAACATTTAGTTGTTTAATTAAAGGTTTCCCACCTAAAAAAAAAAATGCTGCTCTTATAAAATTATGCTGCAGTACACAGGTTTCCATATCTGCTTATGTCATGTTTGTTCTTATTACATTACATCATATAACATACTCTAATACACAAAGTACATTAAACAGTTTTAACATGTATCGTTCAATTTTAGTTGATGGCATACAGTAGACTTCATAGGTGGAAAGAAGTTTGTGCTTTCTGCTTATGACACCTGTACAAACTGCAAAGTTTGGAAGCTCTAGTATCAGGCAGCTATCATTATTGGAAATACTCTTTATTTAATTGTCAATGCAAAACAGCATAGAGTAATCGCCATTACAAGGGAATTTAACACTTACACAGGACCAATTGACACAGAAGTGAAGGAACAGCCAACATCTCACATGTAATTCACTTCATAACCAAAGTGTTAAGTATACTACATTTTTTCAAAATTAAAAAAGATCATGAACAGCAATATAAAATACATATTTGACATATTAAAATATTTTAAAATACAGTATTGTAGAAAAACAGCAAAATGTGAGTCATTATTTTTAATTTCCCTTTCAGTTGAAATGGAGAACATAACTGTATATAGGAACATATATTTTTAGATAGAGAGATAGACAACTGACTTATGTAGATACCGTATGTACATTCTCAACAATCTGACCATGGTTAAAGGGTGTTTATATTCTGATGTGGCTAAAATTGAACATGTCAACACTAATGCATTTTTCTAGGAGAATCACTACTTTCACCATAATTTCCATGGAAAATTTGTGTGCACATGCAGTAATAGACACATTTATAACATCAAAAGGATTCAATTTTCTTTTCAATCATACTACAGTATGAATAGCTCTTCCTATTGAATTTAACAATAAGGCACATTACAACAGTCTAAAGGATGGGATACTTTTGCTTGCTCGTATGAAAGTATGTCAAACAATATATAATACATCTCACAATAGTTCTGGGTTAACTGCTCCTTTATACAGGTTTGTTTCTAACACATTTGTGACACCAGAATGTTTTTTAATGTTATTATTTAAATTTCTCTGTAAGATCAGCAGTTTTTTAAACTCTATTTAACTCTCCTAATACTGGTGCAGTATTTTAATATTTTTTAAAATATATGCATTGACTTAATATCAAGAAATTAGAAAGTATTAAGAAATCACCAGAAAATCTGTAATTATATGTATAGGTTTGACTTGGTAATTCTGATAGTCATTTTCCTCACCCACGGACATCACAGACCATCACTACAACAAAGCTATGTGGTACTTCCGAGAAATATTTTATACACAAATTATTGTTGCAATCCTGCAAGCTTTATGCATGGCCAGAAACAGGATAAAAAACAATTTGAGCCCTAAAATACAATTTCATTTGAACTCCCTATTTATTTTGCAGTCATGAAAAAGAGGTTTTCAAAGACTTTTTGAAACAACAAAAAGCCCCTGCCATTTGGGAGTTGAACTCTCATAGTCTAGACTGCTACAAGCCCTGCATTTCCCATTTAAATGCTATACAAAGAAGATGGTCAATGCAGGACTGCAGTATTTTCCAGTAATCAAGTAATCAATCATTAAATCATTGATATGTTTTAAAGATTTATATTTAAGCTTTTTTTTTTTTTTTTTTTAAATAACCCATGTAAGACAGAAAATGTAATAGGACCACAAACCTAAGTGGAGAAACAAGAGTGTTCTGAACCAATTTGACATAATTACTCTTTCCACTTTCGTTACACTTGTTCACTTCTTATGAGTAAAAATAAAATCAAATGGTGAAATACAATGCTACCCACCATCCTCTCTATTGCCACAGAGGCAATAGAGGCACAGAGTGCTCCCTCAGCAAGTTTGCTGATGATACCAAACTGGGAGGAGTAGCCGATACCCCAGAGGGCTGCGCTGCCATCCAGAGGGACCTGGACAGACTGGACAACTGGGCGGTGAAAAACCTCATGCAATTCAACAAGGCCAAGTGCAAGGTCCTGCACCTGGGGAGGAATAACCCCAGACACCAGTACAGGCTGGGGACCGACCTTCTGGAGAGCAGCTCTGCGGAGAAAGACCTGGGTGTCATGGTGGACGACAAGTTGACCATGAGGCAGCAGTGTGCCCTCGTGGCCAAGAAGGCCAATGGGATCCTGGGCTGCATTAAGAAGAGCGTCTCCAGCAGGTCGAGGGAGGTGATCCTGCCCCTCTACTCAGCCCTGGTGAGGCCGCATCTGGAGTATTGTGTCCAGTTCTGGGCTCCACAGTACAAGAGGGATGTGGAGCTGCTGGAGAGAGTCCAGCGCAGGGCTACAAGGATGATCAGGGGCCTGGAACATCTGCCCTATGAGGAGAGACTGAGGGAGCTGGGCCTGTTCAGCCTGGAGAAGAGAAGGCTGAGAGGGGATCTAATCAGTGTATATAAATACCTCAAGGGAGGGAGTGCAGAGGACGGTCATGGTCTCTTTTCAGTGGTGGCCACTGATAGGACTAGAGGAAATGGCCGGAAACTGAAACATCAAAAATTCCATAGGAACTTAAGGAAAAATTTCTTAACAGTGAGGGTGACAGAGCACTGGAACAGGCTGCCCAGAGAGGTTGTGGAGTCTCCTTCTCTGGAGATCTTCAAAACCCGCTTGGATGCAGTCCTGCGCCACGTGCTTTAGGTGTCCCTGCGTATGCAGGGGGGTTGGACTAGATGATCTCTAGAGGTCCCTTCCAACCCTAAGCATTCTATGATTCTATGATTCTACTCTTTATCAAGGCTGACCTCTGTTCTAATCGGATTAGAACAAGCAAAAATGCCAAAAGTTGAGGTTTTGGCATTTGAGACATTTACACAACCATCTGTTTTTGTGACCTTTTTTTTTTTCAGAATTTTTTTCCTTCTTCTTTGAAATCATTTTTGAGGCAGCAGACAGTTCTTCAGTAGCTGTCTTAGACTTCCATTATGATCTTCTTCCGAAATGGCAACATTTGACATGAATTCATCAGTAAAAATAAAATTAAGACTGACTACAGTTACTCTTGTATTTAACGTGATATTTCTACACCTTGAACTGGACATCAGTTCTGACTATCTGTATGCTTCATTTTTACGCTAGAATAAACCCAGATTAAGCCGATGGTGAACTGTGCCTTTAAATCATTTGGGGGTACTACCTTTTAGCATGAAAAATGTAATTTGAAGCTTCCATTCAACACAAAAAAAGCCTAGAACAACTAGAAGAAAGCTGCTCTGCATAACCTTTGGAAGGTTATTTCCTCCTTGCGTGCCCTGGCCCATTTCTTATCACTATCCTATTAGGTCTCTGCAGCCTGCTGCAAAGGCTTTTTAGATTCCCATTTCTACGTATTTTTGATATAAACATATATATAAATATATATATATAAAATGACATAATTACCTCCATTACATACACTACCACTGACTATTAGGCTACTGTCTTACTACGCTGCCCTATTTCATGTAGATCTGGAACTGATTCCAGTAATGTCCAGTTAATGTCATTTTGCCTGAGAAAACCTTGGAGACTAAACTGCATGGCACCTAACTGCATTTCTACTCACCTGAAACTCAGAAGTTCCTTAGTTCTGGTTATAGCTGTTCTCTTCTACACTTTCTTGGTTAGCTCAAGAAAACACTACTAGCTTTAGAAATCTAATTTGCCCAGCAACACAAACAATGCACACTGTACCAGTTCTGACACAAGTCAGATTGCTTAAAAAAAGGAAAGAAGAAAGAAAAAAAAAAGCCATGTATTTCTTGTAAGGGCAATTGGGAGAATGTTGGGAGAATGTTACTAAAGATGAAAATTTCAATCTTAACCCAAAATCTTATGAAATAAAATATGTAAATAAGTCATTTTTATGTTCTTGGAAGAATTGTAATACAATTGTCCTTGAAAGCCTCTGTAGGCAAGGGTCTACTTTTAAGGTCACAGAGCACACATGAAGCAGCTGTGTTCATCTGATTTCCTAGAGATTTTGCTCTGTAACACACTGAATTCACTGACAATCTACTACTAGAAGTGCAAAAATTTCTGAGGATGACAGCAGGCATAGGTCTCAAAGGCAGAGTGAGTAAAAGCACAAAGACAGGATAGACAAGAGACCAACAAAAACACTGCACATGCCTCATCCAGTTTCTACAACTTGGCAAGACTTCTCCTTTTGGCCACTTGCAGGGAACACCAAGTATGGTAAAAAAAAAAAAAAAAAACTCAGCCTTGAACACAAAAGCATTAGAGAAACCACTGAGGAGAGAGCTAAAAAAGAGCTAAAATGTCTACAGAGATTTTCCATCTCATAGCTATTGCAAGTTTTTCAGTTTTAAATTGATGAACCATGTTCTCATAGAGTTCTTGCCCCTTCCTTCTGTATTTTCTATATAATATGTATACATATATATTTTAAGCTAGAACTCAAGAGCTTAGCAAGAAATGAAAGTGTCAATAACTGTATTATACAGATATTTGGAATGACTCTTCCAAAAAGTATGCCTTTTTTTTCTATGACCTTTTCCATATAGTTTCCTCACTTAGAAAGTAGTTTTGCTATTTGAAGATGCAGTATAATCCAGCCCTTAACAATGAATCATAGAATATAAATTATTCGTTTAATGTTCAGCACATTATTGTAAAAGCAACATATTTTCTTGTTTCTGCCAGCTATCATAAGTCTAATGTGACTCCACCATTTTCAGTGCCTAACACTGCAAGGCATGTGTGCATAATATGCATAGCACACGAGACACTTATAAAAAAGACATCAAATCTGCTTCTTAAGCTAAAACAAAGTTTCACATTAATACTGCAAAATTAAGAACCGTTTTTTTCCTTAGCAGAAAGCCACTGACAAAGACAATAATGCTTGAAGCAGGCAGCACACCATCTTGTTTTTTCATTATTAACCACAGTAGAAAACCCGAAAGTTTTTCCGCTGCACTGCAATTTAACGAATCAAATCGCTACAATTTTAAATAGAAAATTGCAGAATGTCTCCTTTTGGTTCAGGAAAGGTATGCAGCTGAGACCTGGCACAGCAGTGAGATTACCTGTAAGTCAAGGAGCCATTATGGTTTAGCCACTATTAAATAAACAAATACTATCAATATTTTGGACATTACATCAAATTATTCTTTTGCAATTAGGATAGTAACTTCATGAAAGAAATATTGGTCCAAGAATACAGAGCAAGGGACCAACCTGGGAAAGCTTTCAACACTGGAAAAAAAACTTGCAGAATTCACCCCAGAAACAAGTAAATCTCTCAAAGAGATTAGATCTGGGAAAAGAGATGTATGAAACAAGTTACAGGTCTCCCAGATGTATATTTCCAGTACTGCTTTATTTTCCACTGACTCAATAGAAGTCTATTTTCAGTACTTAAAAAGAAAATGTATTCCTCAATTCGCAACTTCAGAAATCTACTATTACTTACAACTATCCTATTCCATCACAAAGTGATCTCACAGTTTAGAGCCATAGGCAGCCTCATTTTCAGAGAGATTGAGCTCTTAACCCTCTTCAAATTCTTTCCAAGACACCGGCTTCCCAAAACTGCCAGGTTCTACTATAAAACACATTAAGTGGAGGTAAACAAAATATTTTATAGGAATATATAAACCTCAGTCTGCAAGTTCAGGAACCTGCCAGCTATCCTGACTACATTTACCTTTCCATTTTGCTTTTCCCCTATCCTTTCTTCCAACATCCACTTAGACACAAAACATAAAGAAAAAAAAAAACCAGGTAATTTAGTTTTCCTAACCACTTGGAATAGTGAAATATTATTTTTGACATATTTCTTTTTTTAAGATGTGTGACAGCACCGTGATGCAATGGGATCCTTCAAACAGCAGATAAATAGTATTTACACTTTATAGAAGCCTAGGCACTTGAGAAGATGTTCATATATTTCTGCCCAGGGAACATGTAGAGTATACAACTTCTACAGAATGAGCATATTTCCAGAACTGAACTAAAAGCCAATACCTCAGGTTTTGTATGAAAACCAAGTCAACAACATTTCCCTGGGCCTGTGTTCTGTTTGCAAATATTGCTGATAAAGCTTAGACAAACCTTTTCACTAAAAACAGTTTCTGTCATACTTAAATTCAAATCAGTTTGTCTTTTGACTTTTATATTGCAAACTACAACTAAATTCAGGAGGAAAGAGTTTAGATTTTCCTGAGAAAAAGGAACTGCAAAAGTAAGTTGAGGGAGGAGCTACATTGTACTTGACTGCTTTGTTACCAGAACATCCGGTTCAATCAAGTCAGCCTCCAATAGAACAAACAGTGTCACCATCACTTTTTATAGAACGTGAGCAAATGAGCATCAGTAAGCTAATGAAGTGTAGCAGAATGATCCTCCAAAAGACTTCTGCCTTATTTGAAAAAAAGGAAACACTTACTTATCAAAAGGTCTTTTGATAAACTCTCAGCACAGAGCATTCATTACTTCTAAATCACCCAAACATATGCCATTGTTATACTTAAAAACAATTATTAGTTCTTTAAACATTCACTTAGAAAGTAATTTCTAATACTGTTCTCTCTGAAGATAACATGAACCTCAACTCTGCAAAAATCTGTTCATGAACTTACATGCAAGCATAGCAGTGTTTTCACTGCTGAATTTATCTAAATGACCATGTTGTAAAAAAAAAAAAAAAAAAAAAAAAAAAAAAAAGGAAAAAAAAGCATAAGTAACATCTGCATAATTCTAGATTTTAACTCTGTCTTTTTTAATATCTAAATCCTGTTAATAGAGAGGACAGACTGAATTAAGGCAATGAAAAGAATTAAGAAACACCAAGGGCCTATGCCCTGCCTATAAACAATCCATCTTAGTTCACACGCCATTGTCAGCACAGCTATGTTCAGAAATGAATTATATGGGATATGGATAGGTGACTCTCCACTGTCCACATCTTTCGCTCTTCTACTTGTAACAAAATAAAGCAACTTCCATGAAAATGCTGCACACTGCTCTCTGACAAGGAGCCCCGCACATAAGTATGGGGAGAGAAAGAGACACAGAAACAACTATTCACCCCAGCTCCCATGGAGACATCAAGCATCTATTTAGGAAAGTGTCTGTTTAGGAAACTTTTTAGGAAAGACTTCAGGCTCAAAATACTCAGAATCTCTTAAAAAAATCAGTCTAGGGAGACTTTTATCAGTCTAAGTGGCATAAAGCTTTCCTTCAATAGCAGTAAAATACATCCTTAGTCAGTTGGATATTGGAAAGCAAATTATACTTACCCTCAACACTCAACCATTTGTTCTGTTGACTTTCAAATACTTGATCACACTCTCCTACACAGATTACAGAGGTGATGCAAGTTTGTTTTTTTCATTTTTAGTTATGTCTGCCATGTACTTGCTTTGTGTGTCTGTCTTTAGAACAGATCTTAAACTAGATCATGTCCCTTTGTGAAAACTACAGCAAGAACATACTCTTAGTATGTGAACTTTTTTCTTGATTAAGTCTGCAGATGCAGAGTCCTAATAACAAACATCATAAAATACACAATTCTTAAAAACTGAAAGTAGAATTTTCTTTTCCATGAGAGAATCATCTTAAAGAAGGTGAAATGGAATAAAAACAGCAATAATAGAAAACCAGCCCACAGATGAGGGAGTTGAGCAAAGAGTCACGAAGTTCTTCGCTTTTAATTTGGAGGTTCTTACTGTGTAATCTGAAAAAAAGAAGCTGATATCTGTTGACCTTGCAAATCTGCCTTCATATTGTTGGCGAGACAGCAATCAATAAACTGACAACTAAGAATAAATACTGGTCAGCTATACAGCAGTTTAGTTCGGAGACACACTGAAGAATCAAAGGAAAAACAAGGGGAAAAAAGTTACTACAGAGTTGTCTATACAGAGGGAAGCAAGAGAAAGAACATAAGGACAAGGAAGGGCACAAAAGGGGTAACAGATGGGTGGGAAAAAGCAGGTCATTTTATTGTCTGCAATTTATGGACTGTTAAAACTACTGAAGCACACAATATCTAGATTTAGTGCTGAGACAGAGATGAAAAGGATATAGGTAAAGAATAAAGATTAAAATGCTTGCTTCAAAGTTCTCATTACAAAGGAACAACTACGTAAGACTAAGAATGTAAAGGAGATTCTCCTAGACAGCTGAGCTGTTAATAGTTCTGTTAAACCTCCAACCCACTGGCATAAGATCTTAGTTCAGACATTTTCCCAAGTGCTGGACATACAACTTGAGCTCTTAAGCCTAGAATTTTTGGCGGTTTAGGTGTCAGAGGCAGTGTTGACACAAAAAGTAGAAGATGGCATTGTTACCGAGGCTGTTAGACAGGACAGTATGACAACGGAAAAAGAACAGCATCAAGATTCATCATGATATCAATGCTTTGTTTATTGGTGCAGCATAAATCTACAAAATGAACAAGTCTGCCCTTTCGGTCCTTCTGTTTTAAAGAGCCTTTCCCCCTTACATTTTATTTAGGTACAGTATACTCTGCTTCTCTTTTTTTCTCTCTCTTCACCTTTTTGGAATGTAACCTATTAACATATGATACAAATAAATACTCCTTTATAATCTATTATTCTTCATCCATTTTTTTTAATACATGTAACCCATACTCTTTAATAATACCATGCTCTTTTTCTTCCTCACAGTGGCTTCTGCAAAAGTCATCTGCAAAGTTATCTGCAAAACCTTCATGACCCCATATTCCTTTTCAGTCTTTCCAACACAGCTTATAGTATCGTAGAGTTCACTTATTGTTACTTGGGAAACAGCACGTCTAAAATCTTCCATTCCCTCTGCTGCATAAGGAAGTTTTCACACAATCTATCCACAAAGTCCCCCAAAACACTCTCCTCTAATACAAAACTGCACAGGTGAATATAAAGTTACTGTACTTTACAGAAAAGGAGAAGCTTATCAGAGAGGTAACAAAACCAAAGAAAACACCAAAAAGATCACATCTTTCTTCAGATAGCACCACTTACATTAATTCACATTGATTAAACTGAACCCAGCACCCTTGTTTTAGGCCTGACAATGTTTTCTCAGGGATTAGAAAAGACTATAACCAGTCTCTTAACTGCATCAGAGTAAACACTGATATGTCATTTTCTTACAGGAAACATGCTGAGTGGTCTCAACCCACATGAGAAGGACAAGAACAGTGGTCAGAAAGATGGCTGCTGTAATTTTAAAATTAAATAACCTCTGTCCAAGTCAGCTTCTGCAATGCATAGCCTCAAGGCACTCAAAGTAAACTGATTTCTAGGCTCACAGGAAGAATATCACATGGCTTGTAGTTTTTGAAGACTAAAGAGAATGAGGATTATTTTTATTTTGAAAGGAAAAGCAGCTAGCTGTGGAGTTTCAGCAACTTTTTTGAGGTTTAGCACCATTTTCTTCATAAGTCAAATCCTAGCACTTTAGATTGACTCTATTGTCAATCATTCATTATTATTAAAGAACTGGAACCTACATTACAAACATGGATTGCAGGGAAATGGTACTGGCAGCATCTTTGTAGTATTTTTGCTTTCAGATCAAATGTATTTGTTTAAAGTAAATATTGGATCCTGCTAGTAACTTCACATAATATTTGAGGTTTTTTAATCTTTTAAAAACAGGTTACAAGTATCAAAAGAAACATTTAATGCCTGAAACAGACGGAAACCTTATGTGTATTTTAGATAGGTTAGGCTTAATGCATGCTTAAAATATCTGTTTCTACCACTCTTCTAGCAAGGAAAAAAAAAAAAAAAAAAAAGGAAAGCAGTATGACAGTGATAGCAATAATCATCTGTTCTTCAAAAGTAAAGAAATAGTAAAGAAAACAAAAATTAGTTGTTAATATCAAGGGATGGCTACTAACAATGATTTGTGCTATGGTGATGTATTTCAATGGTAACATATTCAAAGAGTCATCAAAAGAGCAAAGTGACAATGATCAGACCATAATGTGATTTGTAGTGCTCTAAACAATACTTAGTCTCTTTTCTCCTCCCAACACTACTGTAAGAACCTGCAAAACTTCTGCTTTCAAAGGAGATTAGTTTCAGTAGCTTCTTAATATCAGAAACAAGCATAAAAATCATTTGAATTCAGGTCTAGAGATGTTAAAACACTTGACACAGAAAAATGGGCAGTGTCAAGAATTTTCCAAAGCGAAACACATTACTTGCTACACTGTTTTTTTCTCCCCTCTTAGAGCTGTGACACACCTTGAAATTATTAGATACAATGAAACTACAAAATACAATGAAACAGATTCTCTGGCTCAGAAAAAATACTATGCAAGGACTTAAAAAAAAAAAAAAAAATCACATTCTAATCTCAGCTATGTCTGTATAGAGCCGGACTAAGCAGCCAGAGCAATGACTTTATGAAGTGTTCCTCAAAATTTTACCTCACTGAAAGTTTTCCGACTCTTTTCCTATTTCATTCCAGATAGGAAGACGACAAAACACTTCTGCTGTATTCAGAGCTAGCGTGAACGGTGAATTTTCACTAGAGCAAAAAAAGTATAACCAATATCTATATAGCTCACTGTGGTCTTCTTTATTTTCTTTTCGTTTTTCCCCTTAGTATCCAAGAGGCTATGATGATGATAATTTGTGTAAGAAAGGTAAACTTTAGATGCCTTACAGAAAAATACTCTCGCCTTTTCCTGTTTTTGAAGACAGGTCCAATCTCTTTTTATCCTTTCATAAATCTAAGGTTATTTGTAAAAGTCCTTTAAAATGCATTCAGAAAATACCCTACAGATTGAAAATCATGTCAATTATGTGTAAAAAGTTTTGTCTCCAGCAATGTCGAATCACTGTTCTTGATTTTATTAGTGTTTAATCTCAGGTTGTTATGTTTCTGATTAATGACGCATTTGTCCTGCATCACAGAATAACTAAAGAACATCCTTCCAATACCAATGAATTGTGTCTAAGAGCTAATTACTATGTGACCTTCAATCGTGCTCCTGTTTAGGACTGCATCTACTTTAAACTTGAAGAAAGTTTAGAAGTGACAGTGCAGGCCTAGAGCACTATAAAACACATTGTCTTACTACTGGTTGCCACTTCACCATTCAGCTGGCTTTTTGTAGTAGGTTACCATTCAAATGTTTCCTTGCAGTACAAATCATAATTTGTGATCTTATTTTGAAATAATACATACAGCACACTTGCCTCTTATATAGTATCCTATATGTGAGAATCTGAAGCATTTGAAAAATCAATTCAGGAAGCATTATCATAGCTTTAACTTATAAACATGTAACTCATGTGCAAGACTCCAAAGCTACGTAAAAACTCCAGGGTGCAGACAGACAAACTTTAAACACAGCTCTTCTGTCCAGCTATGCCATGACTACAATAATCTTTTGGGAAGGGGCAAACCAAGACACTGCTGTACTGTATCCCAACTTGTAATGCGTAGTGTGTATAAAGTATCATGAAGAAAGAGACCAAGATGTTAAAATTCATAACAACACAAACCTCAAAGGCAAACAGGTAAGTACTCAGAGAAAGATTTTTATCCCAAACACACATATTTCCTAGAAGCTCATAAAAAGCTACACCAAACACAAAGAATTCAGAAAAAGCTACACCAAACACAAAGAATTCAGAAAAAGCTACACCAAACACAAAGAATTCAGATAATTCACCTTAATTTACAAGGCTCCCATTCTCATTTCTACATGAATTCCATGACTGCATACTTTTTACAGTGAAATAGTAATTTCATTTCTATTTTCATATACCCTCATGGCTTAGATATTTATTCTTCCCATTGTATGGAATTTAGACTAAGAGCAATCAAATTAAATACCACAACTAAAAGACTGCACAACCACTATCTAAAAGTCCTGGGCACAGCATGTTCTAATGAGGATTTGCAGGACAAGACTATTTCAGGAAATTACACCACTCCACAAATCAATTTAAATATTTAAAATTAATCACAACCAAATGAGTGAATTTTTTTTTTTTTTTGCAGTGGTTTTTTCTAAGGAGAGAGTGATAAAAATTAACCATCCATCCCACAGAGGTTTTGTTGCTACAGAATAGCCTTAAGTATTTATCATGGTTAGGAAGATTAGGAATACTGTAGAAGAACATGCTTTCCCTTATATGTAAAGTCAGGCTTTAATCCCAAATTCCGGTCTTTGATAACGCGAAGTGGGTCTTGAAACAGAAGTAACGGGAGGGAGAAAAGCAATGCAGTATGTATGTATGTACGGCATGTGCAAGGTTTCAGGGCAAGAATATAAACTAGTTTTCTGAAATCATACTGCTCAAAAAAGTACATATTGGGGAAAGAAGTAACTTTTTGTTTTATTGGAATAAATAACAAGATATACTCTCAATACATCCCTATTTGAAATGATACTTGATTGCTTCACTAGAATTTGGAATAGAGGCATCACACAGAATCAGACCAGCAGTTAACCTGATCTGCAGCATTTAGAGTGTGAGCTTTCTCTAGTTTACAAGTAAGAAAAATTTGACTTGATCAAAAAAAAAAAAAAAACTTTTGCCATCTCCCAGCATAAAACACTTGAAAAAATAATCTCTTTTCCAAAAATCTGAAATAGAACAGTTGATAAAATATTTAAAACAGTCCTTTGCTAATGGAACTTGAAACATAAGCAAAACTGGTTTGCAATCTCTCACAATATTCTCTCCGGACTCACACATTTTGGCTGCTACTAATGTAGGACAAAAATGGTAAACCTATTGGTGAATGGTGAAGCTCCAAAGAACAATGAC
The DNA here is from genome assembly GCF_059628265.1 of Tinamus guttatus. Taxonomy (NCBI): domain Eukaryota; kingdom Metazoa; phylum Chordata; class Aves; order Tinamiformes; family Tinamidae; genus Tinamus; species Tinamus guttatus. The sequence goes on along the minus strand of NW_028288774.1, from coordinate 15,723,811 downwards.
ACAAAATTCAAACACACGCTGGGTTTAGCCTAGCAATACTTTCACATAACTTTAGAAGATAAGGCTATGGCAGCAATTTTTCTACTGACACCCAACATGTATATCGCTTCTATTGTTCAGAAACTTACCAATAAGGCATGCCTAGGATAAATTACAAAACAAGAACTTGCATGAAAGAACAAGAGTTACTTCACAGAGAGATAGTTCAATGTATGTCTCTTATTTTCATTTGACTTGAAAGTGAGGTGATATAAAATGATTTCTCTACCTCTAAAAAAGTGTTACCCAGACACGTTTCAGTGTACTTGCGTTCATGCTCAAGTGTTAATTTCTCCTTCAGATACATTCCACAGTTACTGCTCAGTCTGAACCACTTCATGCTTGCCAGTATTATTTCTTTTTGAGATTACCAAGGACAGGTGGAGATTCTGAGAAGAAGCTAATTATAAAACTAGGACCAAGCACGAAGTCACAAAGAAGTTTACAGGAAGAACATAATGAATATACAAACAAATGCAACACAAGTGTCCACTCTTTCTTATTTAAATCTTTTTGTCACTCTTGCTTGGCTCACTGTCATCATCCCTGCAAGAGTTTGGCAACCAGAATCTGACAGAAACTGACAGTAATGCAGTCATCCTTTGCTTTTCTTACAGCAGCAGCTGTCAGAAGCTATATAACATTAAGTCAAAGTACAAGTCATCACGAAGCTTTTCCAACATTAAAATTTAAGAATATACCTTTGGAGAGTTTAAAGTAACTTAGGATTGTCATTTTGTGATAGAGAGAGATATGGATGGATAAATGAATGGATGAGTAGGACAGAAGAGAGTGTTACAGCATTATATGAACAGGCCATGTTGAAAACTAATATTGAACTTTTGTACTCCTACAAATTGCAGAAACATTCACAATATCGTACAGCATTTCCAGATTCCACTCACTGATTATAATATTAAAGGATTTATCTATGCTATAGATACTGTATCAAAATTTTGCTTTAGCATTTCAGAAATATCCCTACCACTCTTAAGTGCTCACTCCTTTCCCCACCACACACACTCTGTCTTGAAATCCGTACACTTATACAGGCCAGATATGCCCTGCGCAGGCCACCACCCCTCTCATACATCCATCTAAGTCCGAATTTATAAACCACTTGTAGATACACATACCCTTGGAAGTGCTGGCTAAACACTGAACAGTCAACACAGACAAGCTCCGACCAGAAAGTGGCCAGTAAAACTGGGTCATGAGCTGGAAAAAGGCAATTAGAGAGAAGAATTATCTTCCAGGTATGAAAATACTTTGTTTCAGAAAGTCCCATAGAAGCATATAACATAACAGAAATAAATGCCAAGGCAAAGTAAACAAATAATAAAAGGAAGGAAAGCAAATCACATACAGTAACTACCAAGAATTACAGCATTTAGAATGCCTGTCAATAGTTGTTTACATACATAGAAACATAGAAGGGATAAGCCAAATACAAAAGTAGAACAGCTCTCTGCAACCTGCCCCTATTTAGTCATAGACCTTAATTAAGCTTCCTTCTCATTTAACAATCCACTTTTTCCCTTTTTTTTTTTTAAATTAATAATAAAGTAAATACACCTAATTGCACTCAAACTCCAACCCCGTCTGCGTACTTCACTAAACACAGGAGTGAAGTTCAGGAACACTTTACTAAATATCATGATACACATATTTAGCATCACAGATTAAACCATATATCTGCTGTACCAATAATCAAAACAATTTTGCATGCAGGAACATACGGAACTTGTTCATACCCAAAAAGCAAGAACCTCACTTGCAAAAAAGAGGATCCAGTCATATAAAACCAATCCTAAAAACCTAGTTCCAAAGCACTAGTGTAATTATTGAATGCACCTGTCCCACAAGAAAAGTACTGCCAGCTGGGGAAAGTTAGATGAAATAAGTGACCACCTACTACTATGGGGCGTGAAATAAAGAAAAAAAAAAAAGTAGCTATTTGTATTCAAGAAACTCCCAGTAACTTGGTATTTTAACACAAAAGCCATCTTTAATAACCTGTTAACTGCCATCTTAGCACCGAAAGGGACTTATAGCTTTATACAAGCTCACCAATGTATGCTAAAAAATAGTTAAAAGAAAAAATGCAAATTTTTATCCATTTAGAAAATTCTTACTTTTCAAAAGGCTTGAAAGGCAGAGAAACCACAAACTTGGATATGAAAAAAGCCCAAAGAAAATTAAAATACAGAAAAAAAAGCCGGGGGGGGGGGGAGTGTAACCTTAATCTTTAATCAAACCCCCCAACTTTCATAACCTGTATACCGAATTTCCTGCAAATCAACAGTCAGATACGTATTTGCACCTACCAATCAGCCCTGCGACCTCTTGCCCAGCGATCAAGGCAGCGCTGAGCTCAGCGAGGACACAACTTTCCTCGCGGACCGTTAGGGCACCGGACGACCGTTACGCGACAGCACGCGACCGTTAGGCAGAGAACACGTGACCTTGGGGCAAACGCACGCGCCCACCCCCCCCATCCGCCGGGAGGATTCTAGAAGAGTCCAGGCAGGGCGCTGGCAGATTGCTTGTTACAGCTGTCTTAAAAAAAAAAAAAAAAAAAGGCAACACCGGAGAAGACACAATATCACAAACTATATGTGATTTTTACATAATCCTTCAACTGGTGCCTTTCATAAATATTTATACCTCTGGAAATACCCGAGAGCTTCACCTCACTTTTGACTATAGGTCAGCCAGGACTGCTGCTCTCCACAAACGGTGCCTGCCCAGACAGCTTTTTTTATTTTTTATTTTTTTCTTTTTCCCTTTTTTCTCTCTCTCTCTTTTCTCACCTTACAGCAGTGCTTCCCCTATCTCTAGTGTTCCTACAGAGAATTATGAGCTTTACCAGGCTTAGGAGAAATTTGTTCCAAGAATGAAACAACTGTACCATTATATAAGAGCATAAGCATTAAATAAATAAATAAATAAAATTTTAATGCTACTGTCTCTAGTGAGAAAGGATTAGGTACACATTTAAATAAAAATTTTGGTGAGCTGAATTGTGAAAGCGTTAGGGCCACGTCTGAACTGCAAAGAAGTCATTTCTGATACTTCGTACGTTGCACCGGTGCCCCCAAGGGAATCAGCTGAGGTGTGGAAAAGTGGCTATTAGCTGTGTATACAGAGCAACATGTTGTCCCGCTTTACTCAACGTGCTGCATCGCCATCTTCCAGAAACCGCACACGTGCTCAGTGCAGCCATCACTGCCTACTTGCACTTTCTCTCTACATAGTCCTTAGCACTTACTACAATAGTATCTTCTAAGAGCAGGAGTGGAGAAGCAATATATGCTCCTAAAAGGAGAAAAGGATCCCGACTACATTGAAAGTAAGCTCCTTTTTGTCCCCTCAAAAAAGAAAAGCATATTTTGATAGCTGATAACCCAGTTATAAAAGCTCCACCATGTAAACTCTAGCAGAATTTCCTTTCTTTTTTCTAAATTTAGTCTGTTGTGCCCTGCGCTATTTAAAGTACAGTTTTGCGCTGTGGTGTGCTCTACAGTATCCATGCATATCAAGAAATGGTGACAAGATATAGAGGGACAGCCAGACTATTAAATATCCATCATGCCACTCTGGATCAGGCTTAATGCAATCAGAAACACATGACTACATCAACTTATCTCCTTTGATCAAATGTGATTAAGTAAGTCATTAATTTTCAAGACAAATAAAAAATGCAAGATCATTTTATTATAAATGTAAATGCCTGTCTTCTTAAATGATTTTTCTAAAGGAAGCCCTTCTAATACAGAACTTTGTATACTTCAGAGAACAGTTGTTTTAACATTGGTTTTAATTTTAATGAAACATTATGTATTTGTATGCACGTCTTCTTTCCTTTTTTCTCACACTGCTCATGTTGTCAAGCAAAATTTGTGCATCAGCTTGATCAAGATAATTTCATTATACCATTGTTACCATTATGACTTGGGCAATTAGTAGTTTATAAGAATAAATTTATAGCAATCAGTGATTGAGGCACATTTGCAGTAGTCAGGGTGTAATAAAGCCCAATCAATTTCTTTCATTTAATATGTAGGCTGTGACCCTAGTTTTGATGAGAACTCTTAGCTATTTCATCTTTAAATAAAAAAGAATGTCTGCAAGCAATTATAGTGGTGTGTTAATTGGATATTCCTTTTTATCTTTTATACTACAGAATGCATTGCTAACGAAATCCTTGTTTTCCCTCTCATTCCCTTTCTCTCTCCCTCTCTATAATGAACTGATATTGACGTGGTGTATTTTGCTAAGACAATGGGCCAGATTTTGATTTTCAGTAGCACTGGTATAAATCTGGAGTGACTTCTCTAAATTAAATAGAATTATTGCAGAGTTACATGCACACAGCAGAAATCAAAACCCACTCCTCTTTTTCCACTCTTTGTTGCCAGTGACAGAGGCCTTGATTCTGCCACGCTTAAAGGCACTGAATGTTCCTTCAGGCTATGATTAATCATGGTCCTACACACTATAAGTATGACCTGAAGTACGAACTGGCATACGGTGTTCAAATGGAGAATTCGGAAGTTTAAAGCACATGTATAAGACTTACTGGGAAGTCTTAGTCTTTGCCTAAGGTACTTAATTCCATTAACTTCATGCTCATCTAATGATAGATGAAAGTACGATACCTTACAGGGAGGACAGGAGTCCAGCATTATAATGCAATCAGCATTATACATTACAAGCTGTAGACTGCTCCATGAAATTGCCCACTGGCCAGAATAGATCCGTCATTTGGGGAGCAAACTGACACCCAGGGATAATATGGGCATAAGAGTCTAAATCAAAATATTTTGTTTCTGGACTATGTGTACATTGAAGCAGCGAACAAAATATTTTCGTGATCATTTATTTTTCTCCCCAGCAGAGACATAAACAAAGAGCAAATTTTCAGCACTTCATTTATTTTCCTTCAGTATTTTGAAGATACGCATTTTTCCATCACAAAACAAGGAAGATGACAAGTAACTTGATTTTCTTCTGGGACTCAAGCTATAGTATCTGTTAATAACTGTGTTCTGCAATAAAATCATGGAATATTTAACAAAACTTGATTTTATGTTTTAGCAGGGATATAACTTACCTTGAAAATGTCTTTATTATCTATTTTATGTCATATCAATGATTACGCAAGTAAGATATTTTACAAGCAACAAAAATGTTACCATTTTTCATTGTCAAATTTTCATGTCCCGTGTCTCTTAAATTTAGGCAAAATTGTTTGCGTAAAATTTCTCATTTGGACCATAAAGCTAGAAGACCCTCAAAACAATCAATTGTAGCACTATCTGATGAAAGGAAAATATTGCTGGTGACTCCAGGGCTCATACAGACATCTAATTCTTATTTAAGTGTCTCCTGATCTATTCAAATTCTTTACTCTAGTTCTGTGATTTATCTGTGCTTGTGATAGTTTATTACCTGCAGGCTTTATTTCTGGCATAATTGCAATAAACATTTTACTTGATGTTTTCTAAGGCTGGGGGGATGGAATCCTGAAGTCCCTAGTCCTTAATCAAGCAAAACTCCCACTGAAACTAATAGAAATCTTGCATAGAAACTCAGTGAAGACTGATGGGATATATACGGACATATACTGCTTTGTACTTTGCTAAACTTACCCCCAGAAAGCCTATCCAAATTGATTGTGGGGGAGAAACATTATTAAGAGGCAGAAGCGAAGACAGAGATTCTCAAAACCTAAAGGCAAATAGTAATAGAACCTTATACCTTAGAGAAATGAAGAGCAAGAAAAACACGCCATAAGATCAGGAAGTATTCCATGGTAGGGAAGAGCTACCTGGTACTGGGGGGCCCAGAACTGGACACAATACTCCAGATGTGGCCTCAGCAGGGCTGAGGGGCAGGATCACCTCCCTCGACCTGCTGGAGGTGCTTTTCTTAACGCACCCCATGTAACACATGTTTTAAGAGGTGTGTTGACATTGCATGTTTTTTGATATCACAGTCTGTTACATGTTAATATTGACAATACAGGAAATTAAAATATAAATACTAGCCTTTCTTCTCCCTGAGAAAGTACTGCAATGCAATCATACCATTACCATCATATACAGAAAATAATCTCCATTATGACAGCAACTTTGCATCACATATAGAAGACATGATAACTAGCTGCTTTGAAAAAAAAAATGGTTTTTTTTAGTTTTAGGGTTTTTATTTTTTTTTAGTTTTCTCCTTAAGATGCTGATACCTCACTTGGCTATTCTTACAAAGACTGAACAAGTCAGTATGAAAGTTCCTTGGTTTGTTCCAAAGTTTTACATCAGTAGAAGCATTTATACATGTGCTCAAAGATGAAATTTAAATAATATTTTCTCTGGTGTTATGCAGTTGCCAGAGTTTATTGATTTGAATAATACTTGTTTCCAAGGTGGGGGCAAAAACAGTCGTCTTCTTGTCACAGTTGTTTTGTGCAGCTATTGATGTGATGAAACAATTTCATTTGTGGAAAACTGTAAAGCAGCAGCTGCCTAATGGAAATGAAATACTTTAAGAAATTGCATGCATAAAAGCTTCTAGGTGTTTAAACCTCTGGTCAAATGAGACAATTTATAATGTTAACAAACTTAATTCCAGAACAAGTTGTATCACAATTGGACCTGTCACTCTGCTACAAGTAACTGTCCCTCATGATTCATTATGACCCACCCTGCTTGACATGTGGACTGAGTGCAAACAGAGTGTGGAGAGTGAGTTGGGAGAGGGGAGATAACAGAGATAAATCTAAATTCATTCTGGAAGCAGTCACACTCAATGACATATTCACTGACTTCTTCAACAGCTCATTTGATTATGTTCTTTCTGCACTATTCATTTTTCTGAAAGATGAAAGCTGGCTGAAGATCTCATCTGCTCACTGATGCAGGGAGAAGATTTGAAATTAGCACAAAAATAAAAAAAGGGAGGGGAGGGGTGGTGTGGAAAGCAAGCACTTTCTGATTAACAGTTTCTTGGGCCTGACAGGGAAGGCTAAACACCCTGCCTTTTCAGGTCACCTTTAATTAGATATGCATTATAATTCTACGGCATATCAGTGGGCTGGCTCTGTCTGGCAGAATTGTGCTTAGAGAAGGGGGAATACATTAATCACAATAATTAATTGCTTGAAGAATGGAAACATTGTTTTCTGTCTCAGCTTGTAACATGATACATATTTGTATAAATTTTTTATTACTGTTCTACAAAAAGCTCAATCTAGAAGGTTAATAACATGATTGTAAGAAGAGTGCCGAAAGTGTCAGTAATCCTTTGCCTTTTCTAAATCTCTGTTTTGTGTTTCCTTTTTTAAAAAATCTTTTATTTTAAAGGAGGAGGCAGGGGGAGGAGGGGACAATGTTAACTGCATTAGCTGGCCCAAAGGCCATATAGTTCATTACTGGAAATGAGAATTAAAACACCAGCTAACTGCTTTCCTCCACTGGTACAAAAATATACCACACCTGCTTCTATTGATTTACCCAACTTGTTAATTATCCAGAAAAATCTGGGTCAGTATTTTATGACCAAATTCGTTACCAGCTAAAGACTACAATTGGCCTGCCAAAAGGAAATTAAGAAGTGTTACACTGGGAGTGGGGGGGCACGGAGGAGAATTAGAAATAAAAATGTGATACTCATGGGTTATTTTGGGGTATTGCTTTTAGAAAATACCTTAGAAGAATGTTTTCCATTAAATCTCCTTTAATTTTGCACTAGGGATTTAAAATGTCTATTAACACTTCAAAATCGTCAAGAAAGTTCACCAGACCACAAAGGCACTGAGTAACATACTCGGTAATCAGCATGAACACATATATATCCATATGTCCATAACCACACAAACACTGCATCAGCCCTTCTCTAGCTACTCCTGTACGGGGAGACAGGAAAACTCTTGCAGCTCATTCTGTAACTGCTTTTCACCCTCTTCATGACAGAGGCAAGCGTGAGCATGTGCCTTCCCGCGCGCACGGGTCCGAGCAATGTGAGCCGAGGGAAGGGAAAGTGGCCGCGGCACGCGGAGAACTGCGCCCCTGCTTGCACACGCCGCCCGCCCGCCGCCGGCTTAGCCCAACTCCCCCGGCTTATTCAGCACTCCGCATCTAGGCCGCCGCTTAGACACTCCCTTCCCTTGCCCTAACTGTTCATCTGACTCATTCATTTTCCTTGATCACAACTATTCTCTTCTCCTAATCAATTAAACAATTCTTCCTCCATTGAATAATAAAAAAAATATTTTCCAAATTCATGCAATTCCAATTCATTCTTCCCACTTTTCTCAGTGGAAAAGACAGGAAGAGAAAGAAGAGGAGAAAAACACATTAAGGGAATTTAGAGAATTATTAAACCATTTACTAATACATATATGGTAGACACGCTTCTAATTTAAATCAGGAAAAAAATAGAAAAACCTGAAAATCTTTTTAGTATTGTCTAGTTGTACCAAACCTTCTCAAGAAAGAAGTGAACTTGCAAGTATTACAGGTATATTTTAAGAAGCCTCCAAGCATTTGTTAAAAATACAGCTGTCTACAATTATGCTCATTTTTCATCTTAGGAAGTTTTATTTTTTCTTTAAAAACATAACAGGAAAATTATATAGCATAAAGTCATTTCCTTTTCCTTTATCTGAAAAGCAATGATCAAATAAATAGTTCATAGAATAAACACAACGTAAATAGAAAGACCGCAGCACATTTTCTCTTCAAATGAAACAAGTAAATACGTAAGTAAAAAGTGTGACTATTTGGAAAGCTTATATGAGAAGACGCAAAATAACAAGGGAATATTATCCATGAAAATCCACCCCTCTAGACAGAAATGTGTTTATGTACAAAAAGCATCAAAAATTAAGGACTTATGTGTCCAAAATAATAAAAAATATCTTAGTTATATTCCAGACAAATCTAAAATTTATTAAAATAGATATTCTGCTAAAATTAAATATGGCTGTATTTATATTTTGCCCTCAAATACATAGCAGTAATATATAGGAACAGTATTGACTGTTATTCAGCTATGCTTCTGTGCAACATGCAAAAAGAACTGTGCCAGTCATTAAAGTCTTTTTAAGTAGCGTAATGCATTTCAAATGACGTTCAGTCAGCTTTTCCTTTAATAAACTTCGCACTCGTCTATTGTGTTGCTGACTATGTCATTGTCTCTTTACACGTGGAAAAAAAAGAGTCTTAAATATTGTTGAAGAAACTGCTACTGTTATGTATTAATTTCCATAGATATGGAAAGACCCTGCAACACAGAGATTCAGAACCAGAATTTGGTAGATATTTCAAAAGTCATGACATATTCCAAAGGGAATTGCTACAAATATTTTGCATACATGGTTTTGAGGATGAATCTGCATTAGCTGGGTGTCCTACATGTTGTTTTGTCAGGTAAAGGAACAGTAAAACATCCAAACAAAAAACAAATGATCCTGCAGCAGTAATTCATTTCAGAAAGGAAGTGCCTACAGAATAAATACAGCCCAAACGTGAAAGTCAAAACCATCCTTAAATGCATTGCTCAGTGGTGACTTATCTACTTTTTCTAACCTACCAGACCTCATTACCATATGGTTTCTTTTTCAATTCATGATAAAAAATTCTGAAAAGGGCCAGTTTGATGTATAAAGTACTAAGTTCTTTCATCAGGAAGAAATTTCAGAAGTGTTTTATGCACCTGCCTGACCATTTAACTCTCATTAACACCAATATAATAATACAAATAAAAATCTCCCTATGATTACATCTTGAAAAAGATTGTTATTAAGCAGCTTGCTGATAATTTGGATAGGAGCAATTCTGAGACCAGTATCTTTTTTGTTCTGATTCAGATTTAAGTTATCCTCCAACGAACTGGCTAGCTCCGCAACAGTTTTAGTCTTTATTTGAGGACGTTTCCTATTATGTTTTTGTATCCAAGAGAAAAAAGTACATTTTCGCGTTAACATTTTGGAATATATAGTTGTAATTATAAGTTCAGTGAACATAACAAAACGTAAGCATACCTCCCCTCTTTAAGTTTCAGAATTTGATAGGAAAATCATTTGATCAATTTTTTACTCTAAAAAATCAATTTGAGTAAACAGTACACATTTTTTATTTTGAATATTTCCTGTCTGTACTATACCTCAAGTGCTTTCAGTAAAGAAATAAATTAAAAAATTTAAAATACTGTCTCGGTACAATGTAGGCCTTAATTATTGCTCATTTTTAGCCACTGGTAAAAGAATTGCCAGATAAGAAATGACATCATACCACTAGGTAAACTGAGGTAGTTCTTTGATTTTCTACTATCAATCAATCAGTCAATAAATATATATATATATACATAACAAATAGAACTATAACACCTATTTATTAAGCAATATCTGAGGCTTTAACAACCAAGAATGAAGTGCAAGGAATGTTTACCCCATCAGAGTTTCAAAATTTGGGGGAAAAAGCAAGTTCTAAAGATCTCATTTCTGTATCATCTGCTTCTCTCTTTTTTTTCAGTACACTTTATCCTTCTAATCTGTGAAATATAAGAGAAAAAAAAATCCATTTCCATGTTGCTCAGATGCTGCTGCTATGGAAACTACCCTTCATGTGCCAGAAATAAAGACATACTGTTGATGTACAGTAACTGCTATGCAAAGCAGCATTACTTTTTAATTTTTCCATTAAAAGTCTAATATAAATGCCTAAAACGCTGCTTCAATGCATTATGCATTCTTCTACTTCTACTGAACTCTGTAACACTTCTGACTACGGAATGTTGGAAGGGATTTCCAGGGAGCTGTCAGCTTATTGTTTGACGCATACAAAACAACACTGTGTAGCCTAGGTTTGAAAACACAGGATTGTAGAACCTGTTCCTTTATGAAACTGGAATGATGACATTTAGCTAATAATAGCTCTGCCTAGAACCTCTGCGTACATGAAAACTAATGTAGTAAATATTAAATGTCAGTATTTTTGTTCATAAACAACATCTTGACTCAGTGCAAAGCTCAGGTTTAGACAGTGACCCCTCTGTCTTTGAAATCTAATCTCTGAAAAGCATACTTTAAAGGAGAAGAGAATACAGAAAGCAAACACAGACTACACAACTTTTTTAAAGTTTACTTTTTATGCTTGTAGTTTTCAACCAATTGAGGGTTTTCTCTTCTTTCAACTGTGATACCACTATAAAATAATTACCTGAACAGTGAAGTAGGCCTTCATCTGTTGGCTGTGCAGATTCCACTGACAAATCTATCACTTCTTAATATACTCTTCATTACCACAGCAGCCCCAATTTTAAGTGTGGCAAGCCAAAGCCACACTTTGGTTCTGTCTCTGCACAGCACCTGTCAAAACAGAACCAGGACCCACAGCAGCCTCTTCTCACTGCAGGATATAACAGGATGTATTGGGAAATTCCAGCCCACCTTCCTGCAAAGGTTATCAGCAAACAAAAGTAATGAGATTTTGCAAGAACTGCTCCAAGGAGACATTTTCTCTACACTGGAGTGAAGAATTTGCCAGCATCACGTTTAGAAGATGTTTGCTCAGCTTCCAGCAGCAACTCAAGGGCTGAAGGTCTCCAAACCCATGTTATGCAGAGAGCAAAACTTCCTTAATACTTGAAGCACTTAAAATCAATATTGAGATATTTAATTATTTTGTTCATTTTACTCGAATACATTAGTAAAGCCTGATAGAACTATTAGGATTCCCTGTGATTAAATACTTGAATCAGCAAAAGGTAGCAATTATAAAAAAAAACTACTTGTTTTTCTGGTCTATCATAAAATCTGCATAATTTAGCAATTATTTTATAACTTTGAATATATATTGAAAGTGATTTTCTGCTTTTTAATTGTAAGCTGTGTTCTACACATTTTAATTCCAGCTGCCTTATGAATTTGGGTCATTTGAGTATTTTCAGTCACATATGAAAATATTTTTGGCGGGCTCAAATTTGTAAAATTTTTCTCGCTCTTCTATCACCAAAAGGTGCTCCTGTATCGAAGATCATTGGGTGTGATTTGCTCATTAAAATCATATTTATAGATTATATTGAAATCAGAGCTCTTGGGAGATAATTATTTTTCCAGTGGTTTAAAAAAAATCACTAACTTCCCTTTCTATCATATAATAAGACTTCCCTCTGTAAATAATTTTATAGTCCCTTGTAACATAAAGTCATACCAGTGACTTTGACTATACAACTAAAGATTATCTGGCAAATCTAAACAAGTGTCAGTCACAGAAATTTGACTTCAGAGGGTTTGGGATCAGGATTGTGCATCTTTGAGACGACCTTTAATATCAAAATACTGGGTATATGATCAGAACAGAGTCCATCACAGTAGCTATATTTCCTGTCTTCATTCTCTTTTTGTAAACATTATTTCAAGGTAGTGTCAGAGTTCGCTTATTGATCAAACTGCTTCTTTTGTCTAATCATGAAGCTGTTGTTCTTTTTATTATTATTATTCTGTTCACTAGGGTTGCTACAGCTTATCAAACAACTTTAGATGGATTTCTTCAAGTGTTTGAATGATTGTTATTACGGTAGCACAGCTACGTTTATGTCTCTATCTTTGCTTTTGCCAACAGTAGGTTGATATCTTGACCTCTGTGTAAGAAGAGGTGACAACGTATGCATTAAACCACATTATCAAACTGAGAACAAACATCAGACTTAAGTTAAATATTTTTGAGGTAAGTAAAACTAAAAAATGTACTGTTGGAACTACCAGCATAAAAATGTGAAACCTTGAAATGGTCAAACTAGAACATACTAATGTCATTCCTAGAATGAGAAACTTTCCACTGTACAGAGTAAACGAAGACGGGAAGACTATTTATAATGCCTACAGAGTAGCAAAAAATACCATTATATTTCAGTAAAATAACTAAACTACTGCTAAATTTAGAAGAACTATATGGACATAATCCGAACTCAAAAAAACTTCACCCTAAGACAATACAGGTAACCTTGGCTTCCTCCACATGCTTATAGGCTTGGGTAAGGTAGAAGCACCTTGACTTCAAAACTATCCTGCAGGGATGTATTTTAAACTTATCCAGGGAATAATAATACATCCATTTGTCTTTACAGCTGAATGTAGAAACCATTCTAGGAGAGCAGGGACGTTCAATAATTTGAAATATAAATGAATTTCCATGAGAAGCAGCATAACGGCAAAAAAACAGTGATAAAATACTGTGTTGTAAAGAAACCTGTTATAGGTTGATGCCTGTAAATGTGAATATTTTATGTTATTTATTTAAAATGCCAAGGTTTTGCATATGCATCAAAGTCCTAATTGTTCAAGTAGAAAAGGAAACTTCAGATGAGGCTGGTTATAAATAAACAATTTTACCACTGTATTAGGCTAGGAAACTGAGGCTGAAATAGGTCATAGATTTTTCAAAGTAACTATGCCTGAACTTCTTCTAAATGTGGTAACACAAGTATTTAAGAGCTACTTTCTGGCTGCTAAAAGTAAGCAAATAAATAAATAACATTCCTATACATATTTTTTATGTATAGAAAAATACAATCCTGGAAATGATCAATTGATGCTACGAAAGAGAAAGCATCTAAAGCTCAGAGGACCATAGTGGTGAAACTACAGTTCATTTAAAAAATAAATAAATAATGAGACTTCATTAGCTTACACTGAAGTGGAGAAACTTGAAAGTCCTTTCTAAGTATAAAAGCTATAAGAAAGGAAGCAGAGGAAGCAAAGAAACAAAGGAGCAAAGGAAATAGAAGAATGTCTTGTAAATTAAACAGTGGGGTTTTTTCCGCCTTCCTATGTCTGACAACGGAGAGAGTCAATGAAAATGATAGACTGGTATTCAAGAAACATAACTTGATTATTCTAGCAGCAGTGAAAAGGAGAGGCTGCAAATAATTCATCAGAGTACCAGAAAATCAGAAAGTAAAGAAAAAAAAGGACAAAAAAAGAAAAAAAGCCCATGACAATATATTGTATATTCTGGCATGATAAGACACTTCATATTGCAGATAATTTATCCAGGCTGTGTGATATATCTCATTAAAGGAGCAACCACTAAAAGTAACTTCTGATTTGCTATGTGCTGCTCAATCTATCAAAAAACAGCCTCTTCATCCTTGTAATGGTGGCACTAGAAGAAGTGTTGAAAGATGTCACCTTATTTTGACATACCTTATAGCAAATTAATGTATTCTACATTACAAAGTACTTTGTTTACTGAACGACAGTATGTTAACTACACTACATTTTAACTAAAATGCTGCAGTAAACAGTGTTACTTTCCATTGATTTTTAGTGCACTGTGGTGGGTGTGTGGTAGTCCAAAATTTCTTGTCGGATACGATAGATAAGTTGACAAAAAGCTTCAGAATGGCTGATTAATTTGATGAGATATACCACAACTGGGGAGTAAGATGCAATGGTACAACTTTACTAGGGCTTAAGAAACGAGGAAAAGAAAGAAGATGAACAAATAGATAGATTATAGAATCTACTGTTTGATGCAGTCCCTCTACATTTTATTTTCTATTTCTATATTCAAAAGATGAAAGGAAAGAAAAACATTTTGTTTACTCGATCGTTCATGTTTATTTCTTGGAAATAGAAGATGTGTCAAGTAACTGCTACAGAACATTCCTACATGGCCTTGATAAATTTTCATACAAGTTTGTGCAAAACTGTTGACTAGGAGTTTTTGCCATTTTGAATTTTTACTTTATAGAAATTCAGATTCAATTCAATTCTAATTTATACTACTAAGATGGGAATACACAATCTAAAAACCATACACAATAAGAACTTACAAAGTGCCTAAAATCAATACAGCATGCTAACAGAGATCTACATGAAGTGTCTAAGTCTTCAAGGTCCTTTACGACCTCGGTCAAAAGTCACATTTTTGTTGTCAATGCTGGTGTGACTGCAGTTTGGGTAAAAATACTGGGTGTACTAGCAGGAGGCTGATTTGGGTGACTGGAAACAAAGAAGGTACAGCCCCAGAAATGGAGCTGAATGATTACCCAGATGGTAATCCTGTGGTTGGTGCTATGTTCCCATGGTTTGACCACGATTGCTATCATCTGACCCAGGGTTTAAGGTTAACCTGTATTTATACAGCCTAGGTCAAAGTTTCAGGGTTATGATTTGTTTCCTCATGAAATTGTTGCTCCTAGTCTTTAAGCCCTGTCACTCATCAAGGTTTATTTTACTGCTAAAAATGAGCCATAACCAAGATGCAATTTAGGAAGCAATTTCTAATAACCTCTCAGCTGTGAATTGCTGCTTCTCAAAAGACACTGGAGACAAGAATGTATACACTTATGAATGTCTCTTTCCTCTTCCATTCTCCAGAAAAAAAAAAAAAAGAAGCTGGCACGTGTCTCAGTTTGAGAGTTGCCATTGCCAAGAACATTAAGGAGGAAATGAACTTGCAGAAGCAGCTTGAGGGACACCAGAGACAGTTGGGGTCTGGGTCTTCCTTTTCCTTCCCTTGCTAGTAGCTTTGCTTACCTCCACAGAACTGAAGTCAGAAGGAGAACTACAAAAGTCTTTTGTTTGACCCATTCTGTTAACCTGAGTCACATCTATGAAGTTCCTGAGAGGCAGCATCTGGTGCCTGGTGAGACAGCTCTCTTTCACTTGCTACTCATCTCTGGCGCATACAGCCTGCTGGCGTGTCATGTTAAATCAGGTTTATCACCTAATGTAAACAGGGGCTGTGATTATATAGCTGTATGTAAAATTTTGATTGGAAAAGAGAAAAACAAAGTCACTGTGCAGTGTTAAACTTGATACCCTACTTAGATTGTCTTTAATTAGGTTGTCTTTAGGTTGTCTTTAAAAAGTAAAAGTTCAGGTCAAATTACAACCAAACAGGAAAACTACATTAAATAAACAATCTTTCCTTTCCAAACTCAGTAAATCATGTGCCATCCTCTGAGTTCTGGCATACCTAAGCATCTCCTTTAATTCTCAACTCCCCTTGAATCTTGTCTCTCATAACAAAAATACTTTTGTCTGTCCTTTTCAACAAACACACACACACACACACTTCAGTAACTACCACCAACATGTCTTCTCTTGCTCATCTGTATTGTATTAAATAAAAAATTACTTCATGAGACCTAAAAAGTGCTCTCCTCTAATTCTAGCCTATGCTTTAGCCCGTTTCATTTAACCCAACCAGTGTGAATGCATAGCTTTTACCCATAATAGTATTTCTGGCTCATTTATATTTCCTTGCAAAATTTTGTCCGTAAGAAGCAGCCCAACACATGCAGAAGTGGCCTGTTCATTGTCCCCATACGCCCTCTGCAGTAGGGCCTCTATGGGTCACTATGGCACCCGCCGTCACTGCAGGTCACAGCCAGGGCAGAGCCAGCTCCACCTTTGTGTGGTCCTTCCGTACAAGCAGTGACTGAATCTTTCAGACTCTTTCTGTACAACAGCATGAAGAAAGTGGCCTCTAATCCATCTATCCATCCACAGAAATAAAACAGTTGCTGTCTCTCCTGTCTTCTTTGATAAAACATGACTTGCTACATGACTTGACTGCTACACTTTCTGTACAGTCTTAAAAAAACCCTTGTCCTCCTGAATCAGTTCAAGAAGTGGATACAAGTGCTATCCTACTATATACACTTAAACCTAGATTGCTTCTCTCATCCATCTCTCTATCAATTAGCTCTTTTCTACTGTATTATTCGATAAAGGACTTCACTAAAGCGAGGGATATCACCAGGTAATGCTGTCAAATTATCTAAAAATTGAATTAGGCCTTCTCTTGCAGGGTTTGTTGGCAGATTGGAAGTCTAACAACTTTACCACTCAAATGCTTGCTTGTTAGTAGGCAGTAATTTAAACTGCACACATTATGCTAAGTATTCGTATATTAATTCAGTTTGGCTACATTTTATAAAATGCTTTGTTCTGCTCAATAAAGTTAATTATATGTTCTACGTTTCATAACTGTCTTAGTTTTTTTTAAACATAATGGCAGTTTCAGTTGCATTTTCATGATAAATTCTGATGTATAACAAAAACTAAGCCAGATAAAGGAAGTAAAGCTCTACAGCATACAAACATACCAAGAATGTCCTATTTATTAACACTACATTAGATACCACAGTTTACAAAAAAAAAAAAAAAAAAAAAAAAAAAAGACAGTATCCTTGAAACACACCCTTTTGCAGAATAAGATATTCTATACAGATTTGTATGGTTAAATTATTACATTAGATAGTAACAGAACACAATGGAAGTTCTTGAATTATTAACAAACAAAATAAAACAAAAACAAAACAAAAGGGGGGGAAGTGAAGATTATATTGTCCCTGACATACGTAGCAAAATTACAACTGGAGTTGTAATCAACTTAAAAGACAATTTGTAACCCAAAGTTATTTAGCCAGTTTTCAGTTCCATGCCATTTGAAAAAAAGAATAAATTTGTCTACAACTAAAATCCTTTCTCCGAGGACCCCGTGGGAGCAAGACAGTGCATTGTTGCTTAGAACATGGCTTTTAAAATTCCCTAAGACTGCTGTATATTATGATTGGCTCGGGCATTTCAACCAGCATACAATGAATGCAGCTGTAATTTTTGCAGTCACAGGGCAATGAATGTTCCATGTTATTTTGCTTGTTGCCTATATGTAGAGAGCAATTTACGTGGAGAACATTACTGTATCTGTCATGTTCCATCTAAAAGCACTGATGCAGAACTGCTTGGAGACAGCAGCACTGTAGTATTGATGCTCATGGCAGAAGAGATTTAGATACCATGAAAAGCTAATGGTGTTAACGAAAGAATTCTTCAATTCACATCAGCAGAAAGAGAACATTTAAAGGGGGATTAGTTTAAGAATAAATGACAAAAATTCAACATTCTGAAATTGTGCAACATGCATATTGTAGCAATTATGGGGACTTTTTGATACAGTACTGAAGAGCCAAATTATGGCTGTGCTGTATATTACTGTTTAGTATAGAGAACTGCCTTTACATAGGGTTTTTTTTTTTTTTTTTTTTTAAGGACTATTATAAAATTATCTTTGTGTTTTAAACAAACACATTGCAACTGCACTTAGGCACATGCACCTACTAAAACTCCCAGTTCCCTTTTTAGTCTGCACACTACTCATTCCTGGTGAAGTTTCTCGGCCCCTGCAGACTTATCTTCTCAGTTTCTCCCCTGGGGAATGGGTCAGGGATAAGACACAGTTGATTTTGTCTCATGTTCTTTAGGCTGGAGAGAAATGACTGCAATAGATGAAATGACAGGATCTGGGCAGGGTGATATTTTCATTTTGTGCTGGAGAAATTGGTCTGAACTGTTTGTTTTTCCACAGCATTTTAAAAGCCAGTAAAGAAAGGAGTTTTCTTGTCTGTCCTGTGCCAGCAGGCAATGAAGAGCTGCTTATGAGTGAACAGCAAAGTCCACAAAGGTAAATACTGTGCTGGACCCACTGTCACACGACAGCCACCTCCTTTCTCTCGTAATGTCAGTCCCAGGAAGGAAACAAGCTTTGACTCTGTTTTGAGTAGTACCATCTATTCCGAGACAAGTGCTGCCTAAGAAAACAGGGTTGATTAAAGGAGTCAGGATATAAATATCTTCCTCCTCAAGAAAGCCAACTTAGGGTGGTATATTTGCTCTGTTTTGCTTTATAAAGGGGAGAGTGAAATTTTAGATGTATTTATTATGATATACACATGAACACACACGCACACAAAGTCAGCCAAACTCCAGAATATCAGAATTATCAGAACACAAAATAAAGAGCATTAGCTCAGAGTGCTCTCTAGGGCCTAAAATGGAAATACTGAGGATGAGGACATTTTCTCCCAGCTATATCAAACAGTACCCATTAAAGTTAAGTTTTTCTCTCTTAAATATCATCATGGGGTTATACGTGTTATTAGAGTGTATTAGAGATCGATTTGCTCATTCTTCTAGCGAAAAACATGTCATCTTCTACCATTTGGCAGCAGTAAGACTCAATTTGGGACTATGAAAAACAATCTACACTTTTTCTCATCACTTGTAATAACGTTTCTTCAATTTATTCTGTTCTTTTCCAGAGATTCATCTTTAAGATACTTAACAAAGGCAAAGCTCTGCTAAGACCTTTTTTTTGGATAGGCAATACAATTCTCAGTCTGTTGTTTCATATACTGAATGGAGGATAACACTAAGAGAAATAAACTGGATCTTTGTTGGATAACTGCTATATTGTAACCACTATCTTAAGTATTTTCACATAAGATTAACTGCTTATTGTTTCCTCCTAGATAACTTTTTACAGCTCCTTTTGCTTCCAAAATCCCCCGCAAGACTCTCTGAAGTTATTATTTATCTCCAGAATTTGCTTTTTCTCCTGTTCTTATTACATAATAAAATTGCAAAACCTCTGGAGAGGCACTATCTTATGCCATATCTGTATAAAACCTGACACAAAGGAGCCATGATCCTTGTTTGAAGCAAATAAACAAAAAGGCAACAGAAATGCGAGCATATCAAGAGAATTTCAAACTTTTGTCAAAAAAAAAGACAGAGGAAAATAATGTTTGCCTGTACTACAATGCAGTTACTTCAAGTAATTAGATGATTCAGTGCACATACTCTGTACAAAAACAAACCTGATTTTTTATATCAGCTGTGTGATTTTTTTGTGACAAATTACCTTCTTACAAATATTTTTGAGCATTTATTTGGGTTGTTCTAAATTGATTAATATTTTTCATTCCATTTGTGTAAGAACCTCAATTAATATTTCATACTTTCTTCTGATTCTTTACTTCTTTGAACTTATTTTTATATATTTGCCTATTCTCTTATGTGTCTTATCAAATAATTGCATTCAGCAATCATACCTTGTGAACTTGGGCAGAAAAAATATGTTCAACCAAATTATATTTCCTATGAAAATACTACTATTTTCTGAACATTTTTTGAGTAGAGCTTTAACCACAAATCACAACTGACAATTGCAGTCTGCAAGTCCCAACTACAATAAAATGAAAAATTTTCAAAGAAAGTGAGTATTAGATCAATTTAAGAAAGGCACTCAGGAGGGTATAAAAGGCACCCACCAGGTGGGTAATTCAGACTGTGTAGTACTTTAAGTACTATAGTTGACTAGGGAGCATTTAAATCTATTTTCTTTTGACCTATAAAGACTCTTAAGTGAAGAAAAAAACTTTGCAACAGGTACAATCTTTATACATTAATTTACTGATGCACCAAGTCTTTACAGAGGACATCACGGCAAATGTTTCAAGTTAATGGAGGGCATACTGTGGTGATTTGTATCATCTGTCATACACTGAGGACAAGTAGCCATGGGATAACATTTCCTAGAACCTACTGTAGTTAGGCAAAAGTACTTAATTTAGCTCCTTTGAAATCCATCACAAAGATGCACAGCAGAGTATATAAATAGCCAGGTTAATGGACAGGCTGGTATAGAAACATCTGTACTGAAGACTCTATTCCATTTAATAGTAATTTGTCAAGATAATTGTGTCAAATGCTGTATAACCTCAGATGAAGCCAATATTAATAAGACTTCAATCTTTGTTATCAGAGTATTAGTAGAGTGCCCTTAGACCTTTATTACTTTTATTTCTGAGGCAGAAAGGAACATTTGTGTTTTGTCCTGTCCTATTTTAGCATTCTCATTGAAATTAATATGATAAAACTATCAAATACCAACCTCTGAATTCTTTAGAAGAAAAATGATATCACTCAGGATAACATAAAGAAAACACTGAAAAACAAAAACCCATTCATTAAAAAGCACACCCAGACGAAGAAAATTTCCCAGTTTTATTTACCAAACTTTGAAGGCAGCTTTAGGAAATAACTAAAGGAACTTCCAACTGGTAAAATCCTAGGAGGAGCTGTTCATAGGGGTAGCTGTGGTGCTGAGCAGTGGCAACTGCTCGCGGTGGCTGTTAGTCACGGAGCTGAGCCCAGGGCTCAGCTCCAGAGCTCAGCACCATTTGCCAGGCACCAAACCTAAGCCCTGCTCCCGCCTGACACCGCATCACTTGTCCCCTGGGCTCCTGCGGTTAGGCCTTTCACTGCATCACTGAGTCGATTAGGTAACAAGATGCAAATGTTGCAGCACTTCATCATAAATGGACCCAGAAACAGAGCAAGATCCATGAATTTCAGTAAATATTTGCTTCCACTTAACCTGATTTTTCAATATACAATTAAACTAACTATTTTCAGGACTTTGAATCTTTATATATATATATATATATATATATATATATATATATGAACACTTCTTGCAGTTTAAACTGGAATCAAA
This sequence comes from Tinamus guttatus, assembly GCF_059628265.1. Taxonomy (NCBI): domain Eukaryota; kingdom Metazoa; phylum Chordata; class Aves; order Tinamiformes; family Tinamidae; genus Tinamus; species Tinamus guttatus. The sequence continues at coordinate 15,702,413 of NW_028288774.1, read as the reverse complement.
AACTCATCCAATAATAATTCCTGATTTTTGAAGGAAAAATTCCATCCAACCAAAACTGAATTACCAAAAAAGTAGAATCTGGTACTTGACAGCACATTTTACTTAAATCGTGAGCTTATACACTGCATGAACCAATCCTCAAACTTTGAGCAGCTTGGGTGCATTTACTAGACCAAAATTTTAAAGGTATGCGGAGGTTTTTGTAAACATGAATGAGCCACATCTGAGTCTATAGTGGCTGAACGCTTCTAGAGGCTTTTCGTTTTTTAAACCCCATAGCTTCCTTTTTGACACTTCCTCTTTGCAAGGGAGACTGGAAGCAGATGCAGCAGAGCAGCGAGGATAAAGCAGGGATTCCCAAAATGTAAGATGATACAGGAAGATAGCAGCCAATGACTGCGCTGGGAAAAAACGAGACTGGCCAAATAACCACACTGGCCGGCACCGACTGCTCGGAACTGAGTTAGCAGAGCTCACTGTCTTTGCGTGGTCCTACCTATCGTTCTTGGCAAGTCAGTGACGCAGTGCTGGCAGTCATTCTACTACTAAATTTTCCAATAAGCATCAAGGAAGGAAAATTACACTGGATAAAGTATAGGAAGATACCTTGCAGGAAACAAGCCTGCCAGACAGAAGAATAGCAAGGACAAAGAAACAGTTTTCCAAGAGTAGGATCTAAATGGCACTTGGCATTTTTCTAGTCGTGTGATTATTTCATCCTTTCTCAGAGAAGTTTTATGCACATGTATTTAAAAGCTTCACTGAGCTGTATCTGTTTCTGTAGATAAATCATGCTGACATGTATTTCCCACATTTTTCTCCATTTGTTACATTTACTCAATTGTATCACCAGATACCAGTGATTAATGCCTCTGCTAATGATAACTCAGATTGCAGTAAGCACTCAGGACATGGCAGTGCAGTCTAGTGCCGCATTTTCACTTCATGAGATCTCCACATTCTGTGTCTGGGTATTCAAGGCAGAACTTAGGTACAAAAAAATGAAGCTATGCGGCATTTCCGTAACTCAGATGAAAACCATTAGCTTACATATCACAAGCCTTACGATGAATTTAGCAAAGATCACCCTCACATCCTGTCCCTGAAACAGGGCCAATGGATTCCCTTAACCTGCCTTCACCTGCACGCACACACAGAGGGCTATCACCCTCTGCTGTTGGGCAGGAGAGGAAAACAAAGTGGTGCAATGACAGCAGGAAATCCAAGGCACAAGGGACGTACCTGAGACACCCCTGGGCGCTCTAAGTGCAGCCTGCGAAGTCCTGCCATCCCTCTGAGGCCCCCGCGCTGTTATGGGCTGACACCCAGACGAGCTACCACGTAACACCTCAACACAAATGGCTCCCACACACACTCAACGGGGGAAATTGTCCCCAAAACAAAAAGGAACTAAAGCCACTGTGGAATCAGATGAAACTGGAGAGCTCAGACCATGAGCACAAACAGGAGGAATAATATGAATTGCCAGATTTTGTGAATAATATTAAAACTGAAACTGCCTTGGGTACATCCGAGCACAGCTGCAACAGCAAACTTATTAATGGCTTTTCATTGGCAGCTACATCTAAACAATCTGCCAAAGAAACTTTAACAGCCTCTCTTGTCAAAAATAATTCAGCTGAAAGATATACAACTTTGTAAGCCAGGTGGTGGTGAAATGTAAAAGAGGCTGGATGCTGCATGGGATATTGTTTGGGAGGGGGTTTTTTTCATGACATACAGAGTAGTCTATATCATTGGCTGATGTAAATAACTCCTAAGGCCCTTGAAGGCACATATATTACCATCAGGAAAGATCTATCTTTTTTAAAAAACAAAACTTTTGTTAAGAAATTCCCCAAAGGATTGAAAGTATCAGGGAAATCACTGGGTATCAGTGAAGCGAATGTTTTGATTAGGTGTGTTATTGGACCTGTGTTCTATAGATTGTATAGATTTATTCCAATGTCTCACAAGTGCTTTAAAACTATGAAACACTATTAAAATAATAATCCTGCTGTGCTTTCAGCATACTCAGAATAACAGACAAGATGCAAACATGTTCACATAAATGAGACAAAAAATGTTTTTGTTTTTGCTGTTTTTTCCACTTAATTTAACCACAGTGACAGCGAGACAAAGAAAGGTATAACTAAAGCAAAAGTATCACAATTATTTTCGTGTATTTCCCCAGTTATCTCTATCTAAAGATTGAGAGTCACTTTACATATTGTGGCAGCAGCTACAGACCACTAAACGGTCATCCCAAAGCCTAGGCTTCACTAGAGAGCAGAACAGAGCCTTTGTGCCATGAAGCCATCCAGCCTCGGAAGGGAAGCCTAAATTATGGCAGGGGAAAAGGGCACAAAGCATCACAGCTCAAGCAGGGTGGGAAACATCATGGGTAACCCCAGGGTGCAAGGGGGGGTTGCTTGAATTTGTTCTTCATACTTGAGGTTCTTGAGAAGCAAAAGTGTCTGGACATCCCAGCTCAGTACCACATGGTCGTACTATAGAATAATCCCCATAAATGAATGCAAACATAAAGCGCGGGAACATGTTAGGAATAATAATCATTATCTGATGTATTTAGATGCTGGACTAAAAACAAGTTTAAAATGCAGCACATCTATGTTTTTTTCTCTCTCATGATATGTGCATACACATTCACATGTGCTCACTGAACATACAGACCGCCTATCCTCTCTTTCCAGTATTATAACTATATTCAGACCAGTATAATATAACCGTTTTCTTTTAACTGCTGAACATTTGAAAGGATGTTCAGCTTTGTGGTGGGTTGCAACCTATACCTGCAGTAAATAAATATGATGTTCAGTGGCTAATTTAAACCATAAACAGAAAATATAATATACTTAAATGAAAGTACAGAACAGGAAAATTGCATTAAGAAGAAGGAGAATAAAAAAAACAATAGCTTCTTTAAAATATCAATTTTTCTGTCATACTCCCTCTGGCTTGCCATACTTAGTCTTGACTTACTGCCTTTTCTGTCTTTGTTGAAATATGTGACATAACCTTTCCAGGTCCATAGAACATATTAATTTTCCCCTTGGGTACTTTTGATTTGCATTAAGTGAAACAATGCTTACATTGCTTTCTCCAATGCTTTAACAAATGTGAGCACTGTAACATTTATGGATGATCACGGAATTTCAAACAAACAAACAGTCTGATGTGCAGCGTTTTTTAGGCAAATGTGTCTGCCTGGCCAGTGGGGGACAACAGCCTTTTGAGTGTGCAGAGAAGTCAACCAGTTCACTTGCAGCTTTGATGAACGAAGCATTCAGCAAAAGGCATTCAGGAGAGCACACTTCAAATCCTAGCCCTGTTGATCACTGCGGGCCAGGCAGCACAGTGGCAGTGGCAGCAGGTTTAGAGCACATCAGCTCTACCACCAGCCTTTGCTCCCAAGAGGGAGAGGAAGGAATAGTGCAATGAACTCACCCTCCTGGATGTTCTTGCTTAAAAATGTCATATGCCATTTACAGGGCATCCAAATAGGATGCTGTTTTGGAGTGTCTAGCAAGGACTCTTTTAGACCTTATTGCTTAGTGCCTGATACTAAGAAATAAGGTCTAAGATGAAGCACTGATGCTGTAAATCAAAAAATGCCACAGCCCATCTTCTCATATTCATTGCAGATCCCATACTGATTTAGCCTTTGGTTTTATAGCTTCTACATTCGTTTTGGCACATGAGATAACTCAGGATGTGTCACTCATTAGTGAAAATCATGTTGAAATAGTTTAGTAGTAAGTATCTTCCTTTTTCCATGATAGGTAAATAACATCATTGAGTTCACGACAGAAATGGAGCAGTTGGCAGAGAGCTAGTCTAGATTTGCTGTCATTTTGTTGTTGTGGTTGTTCTCTAAATCATTGTCAAGGGACTGAAAAGGACGATTAAAAAATAGCAATTAAGTCTCAGACAACAATGTTTTGAAGCAAAACCTAGTAGCCAAAGTTGTAAAAATCCCCAATTATAGGCAGAGGCTACGATTAACAGTCACTTTACATTGCTTTCCCTATTCCTAGTTATGCTAGAACAAAAAAGAACCAAAACAAGGGGTTTAGTCATGGTCTGGGAACATTTTACTCATTTTTTTTAATAAGTAAGCAAGTAATTACCATCTATAAATAATTGGAAGGTCAGAACTTTTACCTCTGTATACCTGTATTTGGTATAAACTGTATTTTTCCTTTGTGTTTGGTCCCAACGCAATTCCCACCCATGTTACCCACACTGATCAACAACCAGCCACAGTAGGAGCCACTGAGGCCCATTGCCAGAGTCCCTCCAAGGGCTTGGAGGGCACCTGGGAGTTTCCCTGCCACTGCATCCAAACCATTGGGTGAAGCAGCTCTACAGGGCACCTTGTGCCCAGGGTGGGATGAAGCACACGGGAGACTTCTCCTGCCAGGAGCTTTTTGTGCTTCCTCCTGTGGGGACAAAACCACTGTGGAAAAGGTGCTCCCTTGGGTCCCCTTTTTAAACAATGCCCTCATTCAGAAAAAGGTGCACGGCCAGACATGGAAAGCATGATCCTATAGATCAGAAAGAACCAGAGCTGACCTTTTGGTATTTTATCCATTTCCTACAAATTCTTTTATATATCTTCAAGTCTTTTATCTTAAAGCAAATAAACAGGAAAAACAGCAAAGCTAAGTTTGCCTTAGCTAAGTTTTCGCCAAGGTCTTACAATATCACATTACTAAAATGAACGGTTTATTTGCCAATGGTATATGCAAGGCAAGAGTACATTTTACAATACATCACAGACATCTTAAATCAATGTGACACATTTAAGTTAATTCAGTTCTTTCTATCAGCAAATATCACTAGCTCTAGGTTGCTCTTATTAACCATTTTCCTGTTTCCCCCTTTTGCTCCCCAGGGAAAAATTAACACAGCAGTTTGTTTAAAATCTTCTTGAAATATTAGCTCTCCTGTTAAACCAATTGACTATGAAAACTAATTTGGAAAATAGAAAATATAGGATACATCTGTATGACTACATGCTATTGTAACATTGTAACATTAGTTACTCCTTCTGCATTGCTTAAGGGACCAAAAGTACATTTATCTTTTATGGAAAGTTCTACGTAGCATAAGAAGTAGCAAAAAATAAATACACTGAACATCATATAATCCCCAAAGCAAACATTAATCAATTATGAGAAATACTATGATACAGGTATTTCAGCTTTGTTTCCCCTGTGGGACTCATAAGGTAAATAAACTAAGCCATTGGATTGATTATGGAAAACATTAAACTTACGATGTCAAGATCCTTATGATTTGTGTAGCCACATATTAATTTTGCAAGGCTCTTAACTTACGTGATTAGCTTTGTGCTATCTAAACGGAGGTTGAAATGAAGGTACCTTTTAAAACCAGAACTGGAAGCCTGATAAGCACTTCAGTGTGTAATGTAAAAATGATATTTTACTAACTAAGGTTTGTGCCAAGACCATAATTTTCCACTGAAGTATAAGACGCCCTTTTCTTAGTTTACGGGAACATTTTACATGTTTTTCTGCACAGCAAACATTCCAGGAAGAATACCCATTGTCGCTAGGGGCACAGTAATACACTTCACTTTGGACCTAGCCATGTACCAAAAATTTCAGTCAGAAAATTTCACTGATGCGCACTAAGACTTTGTTTTTTCCAGTAATAAACTTTTACAGATTTTCATTTTTACTTATTCTCTCATGCATTTTACTGATGTCTCAAGGGAAATATTTTATTTGTTTTCATATCAAAGTTTTAATTTTCAGGATTTGGAAAGTTTTAGTCTGAAACAGGTATGCATATGCTATCACGTAAAATGTTTCCACCTATATATATTAACCAGCATTTTATATTGAATAAAATTGCAGTATTTTAGCTAAACGATAACCTAAAATAATTAAAAGAATCTGAAACATTAAATGTTTCATTTGGTTTTGCCCCAAACTTGAAAATATATTACAGTGCTTTGTAATGGAAAATAGATATGCCTGTCTTTCATACTACATTCATACTAAATCAGTGCTATTCATTATGTGCAACACTGTGAAATAGAAAATAAATTTAAAAGTTTATAACTCCATTTCCCACATTGTCCAAATGCTTAATTTTGTGAAGATCCATGACTTTTTTTTTTTTTAAAAATCTTAGCATTAGAGATCTGGAGGCTGGATTTCTGATCATCTAGGCCCAGGATTATGTACAATTCAGATTCCTTTTCAAATGCTGCACCTGAACTTATAACTAACTTTGAAGAAAGTAACTTTTTGGTCTTTGTTCCCAGCCACCATTTCCCATTTTCCCCCTTTTCCTCTCATTCCGCCTGAGAAGAACATATTTTTATATGTTATCCATGCCAACAGCTGAATCATTTGTACCAACTTGCATAGTGATAGAGAGATTTATAGAGAGATTCCTTTCCCCACCTTTTATATTCTCCATTTTTGATCCAATTTACATGAGATATTTTTTCCCCACTAGCCTTTAAATGCAAATCCTATTTAATATATATAAAACAAATGGTACAATCAATATAGCTTTGTATTAACAGCAAATTAATACAACTAAGACATTTTCGATGACAAAAAGACACAACTAATAATTAAATACGGACAACTTATGATGAAACACCTTAATAAGTAGAAGATATAAGGTGAACCTGAACTAAATTTAGTGATCTAAGATGTTTAATTTTGCAGCTTTTTAATTGTAATCTTTAATATGGATTTCCTACAAATCTTAGTTACTGTTAAAGGACATTCATACACTTTCCTCTTTGCTTACATGGAAATCTTCATATGTGGAAGGTTGAGCACACATGAGAATGTACATCTCAACTGCATAGCATCATTTTGAATCATTTACCCTTGCAGAAATTATAAGTAGCTGCAGAAAGTAACACATTAAATCTTTAATTAAAACAGTCTTGCTTTTGAAGTCAGCACATGAACGTGGAGGCAGTAGCACAACAGATAGAAACCCAGAAATCATGATTCATCTCTTCCCTACTCCCATAGGAAGCCACTTTAAACAATGACGATTCCATCCTTACAATTTTTGGATCTATTAAACAGCTGAAATTAATTTAAGACTTTTGAATCTTAAGCAATAATATACTCTTATTTTTTGTTAACAATACTGTGTAACAATACTTATTTTGTGAAACATACGCATGGTCTATCAGACCACCACACCACCATGTCTATAGGACTAATATTAATTATATTTTACTATCCTGTAATTCTATACTGACTGATTCCCAAGTATCCAAGTTCAACATCAGGATAATTTACTCATTGCTATTTATCTCCAATGTTCCTGACCCATGATTACTTCAGGATTTTCTAACTTCAGATTTTCTGACTTGTTTTACATTTTGGCCTTAGCCCTTTTTAATTCCCTGATTTTGTTCTTTTCCTACCATTTCTTCCACTGCTTCTACTTCATTCATTGTATTTAAAACTGCCTTTTTAAGCAATTCATGGTCTTAACACTGACTGTATTCTAGTCAATCCTTAAAGGAAAGCTAATTTCTGACATTGATAGTCCACAAAGGATTCTATACTTTCCTCTTTTTTACTTTGAACTTTCTTCAAATATTTTCCTTTGTTAAACAAAAAACCAAACAGTTCAACTAGCAATGCTATCAAAGCTCTTGACACACTCTTAATGCTGTTTCTCTGTCTGTAGCATAAATCTTGTCAGTGGTATGGCCAATGATATATCAGTGCAGCAATTAAGTCAGTATTTTTTTTTCTAGAAAATATAACATTGCATAGGCATCAAGCCTCAAGTGGCATATATCTGCTTTGGGGGTTTTATTAAAAAAAATTATTTTTTTGAAAAATTCCTTAGCATACCTCTAAGGAAATTAGAGAGGCAGTAAAAATACATTAGTAGGCAGGGTGACTTCAATCTACAAATTAGGATACCAATGCAACTTCTAATATTATCCTGCTTACCCCAAGTCCTTTCTTAAAATCAAAAACAACAAACAACCCCCACCCCCACCCCCCAAATATCATCGGAGAACAATGAAGGATAAGATGAAGGATAAGCCTTCAGTGTTCTCCTCTTTTTTTTTCTGGAGCTTTTCTATAATCGTTCTTCATTAAAAATATTTTTTTCATAACACATCGAAGCAGAAGAACGGAAAACAAAGTAAACAAGCCCTCAAAAAGCAAAGCACCCAGTAAGTAGCAGCTCAGCCCACACAAAAATCACACGGTCTGACCAAATCAGCCAAAACTGGAGAGCTGTGCTGCCAAGACAAAGTCTCAGTAGGGAAAAATTTCAAACTGCTCCCATTAAATACCCTATTAAAAAAAGAAACTGGAAAAAACCTCAATCTAGTCTGAAAATTTAAATGCCATAAATGATAAACCTATGTAAAATTTCACACCGATCAGCTCTTGCTGGCCACTAGTATCAAAGAAAAACAACCCGTTTTTACAACAGAATACTTATTACATAGTGGTTACTAGGTTTCTCCTTATAAAGGCTGCAAGTCTTTACTTATATTACAAGGATACCTACAAAACATATATAAAAGGTCCATTTAATTCTTAAGAACTAGACAGACTATAAACAAGTGTAGAACTTGGCTGAGTGACAGTAAATATTTTGTGAAGCAAAGTATGTTTGAATCAATAGCTCAAAAGCCATAATATAAATGTCAGCTATCATAATCATTAAAATTCTGAAAATATTTAAAAGATAGATTAACTGTAGTGTAGGGAGCAAAGTTAGAAGAATCTCATCTTGAGCTAGTTATATAACACAACTTGCTGGCAGAACTTCACTCTTCATGCACTGTATTAACATATTTAAGGCAGGAAAGTCATATGCATTGTGAGTCTAACTACATTTAAAAACAAACCATCAACCCACAACCAATATCAGCAATGCACAAGTTGTGCTATTCATCTCAGACCTAGAGCCTGGTTCTATAATTAGGAAAAAGGAAGAGGGAAGGGAAAGTAGCAAATATCCACAGATTTGAGTAACCAAATTTTGCTAGGTACCTCTGAAATTAATCTACAGTTTCTATTTTTCTACTATTACATGAAAGAAAATCCGTCTACTAAATTTGCTGCTGTATTATCTGACACTTACGTTTTAGCACAGAGATTTAAAAACAGGAGTTATGAAAGATGTTCACCTCCCATGAAACCCTCCTCCCATGAATGTTTATAAAAACTATTGGACTAAGACTATCTACCTTCTGAGGCAGAGAACTATGAATATTCTTGATGTACTGCAGCCTACCATGGAGTAATGAATGTCTCCCACCAGCCTCTTATCTCCTGAGGAGATAAGCCTACTTCACCAGGGTCACCAGCCTACTTTGCAAACCCTTTGGAACCCACAAATAGCTAGATGGCTTGAAATTTTCCATAATGAGTTATCCATCCCTGGTTTAAAGTAAATCCAGGGCTCAGGATTAGAGAAGAAATGACTTGACTAGTGTGCACGCAAAGTCATTATTTCTTTTCTAAAAGTTTAGCCTTGAGTTTTCAATTTAACATTATTTAGATGATATCATCATCAGTAAATATATGGATATTACAACATGCCAAATCACACAGAATATAACTTTAGCACTAAAAAAAAAAAAAAAAAAACCTAGAATCTGTTAGCCTTTTAGATGCCTGGATCTATTGTGTGACGACAAAGAGGTTATTTGATATAACCCAGTGTGTTGAGGACCTGTACCTGCTAAGATGTAAACAGAGACACAAAAAGCTGTTTTTTTCACTGTCACATAGGTACAGCGAAAGCATTTTGAGCACTACAGAACAGTTCATATGCAATAGGGTGGGAAAGAAAAGCCAGGCGTAATCAACTGCCCGCTTATTTGTGAGCCACAATAGGAGGCCTAACTTTCTTCTGTGATAAAATATCAATGAACCATGTTATTCTGCATATAGAATCAGATAAAACACTATAACTTTTCAACAGGAATTCACTGGAACTTAAAAAAATCATTTCAAATCAGCTCACGCTGCTTCTGTGTTCCATTTCCCTAATCATTAGGATGATTTTACCTAATTTAAATGGGACATCACAGAAAAATGTTAAGAATTTTGAATGCTTGTGTAACCTACATGTCACTGTGCATGAAAGAAAACATAAGGGAGGAAAAAAATCTCACCAACAACCCAACATAGAAGAAAACCGAGAGAAGCATGCTAAGATCTGGCTTCACAGCAGTAAGACAATGCATCTCATCATATCATGAGATCATCATGAGAACAAAATGAGAGAATCTTGAACTCTGCACCTAATTAGTATTTTGAAGGGGAGATGACGCTGGAAGAATTTCTCAGGCAAAAAATAGTATGGACTGCAGTGAGTAAAATTTCTTATTAGTCTTCACTTTCTTTCTTAAAATCACCTGCTACTTTTTTCTATTACTGCTTTATCTTCATGAGGATCGTTTTGTGCAGAGTAACTTAGGTTTTTTCCCATTTAAGTGTCAGATACAGTAAGACCTGTGAATGCCATAGGATTATGTCATACATCAACTTCAAGTAAATTAAGTCAAAAACATACAAAATGACAGGTCCAAACTCACCCATCACTTCCAAAAGTACCGTCTCTAAGTTTATGAAACTGGTCACTTGTGATGAATTTTAACTGACATTAGTTTGACCTTGGTTAGGCATCCATTAGTAAAGGACATAACACAGAAAGAAAACAAATTAACCTATCACAGAAAATGTACGAACTTGCTTTACAACCATAAAGCATAATATTGTTCTAAAATATAATTATTCCCGAAAGAACGAATCAACATTTAAGTAAATCATTTCACTTAATTAAAAAGGCAAATCTGTTCTAATATCAAGCAACTACTTTTCAACCCTTAGTAAAGAGAAAAGGCAGGAAACACGAACAACCAACTTGCTTTCCAACATTGCCACACTCTGGATTTCTACTGACTTACGTGTTCCGTTACAAATGGAGAGCGATGCCCAGAGGATTTTAAGTGGTACAACCTCAGTGGAACTGGAAGGGGCCATCAGATTTAGGCTCCAGCAGAAATTATGGTAGTGAAGCTGCAAGACGCATGCGTTACAGTTAAGCACAGTATAAAACTCTCCGCTGACTCAACAGCCAGCATACTGTATTCCTTGGCATTCTCAAAGCTCCACAGGGACGACAGAATTAGTTCTTCTCATTGGCAACTGCCACTTGCTGTAAGCAATACAGAGCAGTTGGGAAAGAAAGAACAGGGTTCTGGATTTCTGCCCTGCCCCACACCCTTTTTCTTTTTCTTTCCAGACATCTCATTGACAAAATTGGCTGTTCAAGGACTGAATGATGGCAATACCAAGAAAGAACTTACTCTGATTACAGACTCGGTAAGGCTGGTGGTCACTCTATAGCCTATTCTTATAGGAGTTAGTTACGCTACATACTGAGACCCAAGTTACCCAGGAGCAGAGGGTTTTATTAAGGTCCTCCAGGCTTTCCACTACCCAAGTTCATGCTGGCCTTTCCTGCAATGTCATTTTACAGTAGGCAATATAAATGCTCAGTGATCTGCCCTCAGTCCCCTGAACTATTTCAACAAGTGCCTAGAACATCACAGAAACATTGTGTTTCATAAGCTAAGTATTTATATATGTGTTTGCAAAATCGCAGCTGGACTTTCAGACCAAATCTTGAAAGGTAACTAATTTCAATGTTTTCAAACACTGCTACTCAGCTGAGAAGACAGTTTCAGTTGTCTCAGCATAAAATCTTTTTTTTTTCTCTTACTTGCTACTTTCCTGAACAGAACCTTATTTAACTACAAACTGAGGCTCTCTTACAGTTTAAATATTTTTTTCCAAAGTGTGAAACATAATTTTATTAAAATGCTACACAAAAGTTGAATAAATATTATTTACAGAGGAAAAAATGGTGTGGATAGAACTGAATTCTTAAAATCACTCTGAGCTCATTTTTCTCCCATGAAGAGAGAATTTGCTATTGTCAGGCTTACTGTTAACTTCAGTGGCAGCAAGAACACACTCCTTTATGTATAAATGATATCAATGAGGTTGGCTGACACAGGACTGCACACAAAAATAGTTGTTGAAGATATTAAATAATGCAGCAGTAACTCCATCATATATTGATCTGGGATAAAATTTTTGCTCAGAAAAAAAAAAGCTTTCTGAAAAATGCAATGAAACAAAAAAAAGGCGTATGATTCACATTCTAAAAATATGTACTTTGCCATTCAATTTTCTAAATGTAAGCCCAAATGCTTTGTCTTCAGGCTTAATTTTAGCTATATTCTCCTGCAGGTAAGTCTTTTGCAAATTCTAGCCTCGGGGTATACTTTTTTTCCTTTGTGTTTAATGCTGTTTGAAGCTGCCTGAGTGGAACTTGTGAAATTCCCAGCATCAGAAGAGGGGTTTGTGTTTTCCATTTAACCCCTGCATTCTAACTTGTGCTCACAAATCATCTGAGCAATATGTTGCAGGCAGCATTTTCCATGTCCCACTATGAATGCCGGGCTGCACTCAAGGATAGCAGAGCATGTTTATTCAAATATTGGTGCCACTTTGACCCCAGTCTTTTTGGCCATAAAAGCTGTGCCTGAATTTCATGGAAATTAGTGGGGATCTAGATAAAGCCTTCAATACTTTTTCTAGTAAGGACATAAGATCAACATAAGTAAGAAAACAGAGCAACAAAGAATGTGCCAACAATCACAAGAAGAAAAGATAAAAATTACACAGGTAGATATTTGGCAGACTACAGCGGTTTATTTTTACAGACGAAGTGAAAGCCTTAGATAAACAGAGGAGGAACTGGATGTACTAGCTTTAAGGCTTTATTCAAAGAACTTACACCTGAAGTTAATATATTTTTAGGACTGATAAAACAAATGTAATTTAGAGTGCTCAGTGTGCTAAATCTACTTGGCATGCTCTACAGCTTCCTCTTTGCTGCTGTAAGATTCGCTGCCTATAGCTTTTGGCAGTCCCCACAGAGTTAGCTCTTTCCACTAACAAAATACAAAATGCAAAATTAATAAAAGGACCCTTTGAAACTGACAAAAGTGCCTCAGGCAAACTATCTGCCCAGCAGCTGCTGAAAATTTAATCAGTTATTTTTTTCCAGGCCTGTATATCTTTTGTATGGAGCTCCCTAGACTGAGTGCGGTCAAAGTTTGTTAAGAAAATATAATAGAGAAGTCTCTGTCTTTCAGTAAGTTAGCTAGCTGCAGAGGTTTTGATTTATTTCTGGTTTGGATTGACAAATTAAATAACTAATTGTTTTGGGCTCTTCAAAAAGCTTCTCAAGCTCTATTAAGAGAATTTATTTAAATATAAGAAAATTAACATGTAAAAACTGGCCTTGGTTAGAATGAAACCATGATGCTTTTTACTGTGTATCAGTTTATTATTTTAAAATTTAGAATCTTTATTATTGAGAATCGGTTTGTAACTTGAAACTGATAGTATGGTTTTTGTGGGGATGGGGTGGGGGTTTGGGCAGCCATGCTGCTTGCAAGCATTAATGCTAGCTGTAACAGATAAGGACAAGGAACATAACATAATGCAAAATGTACTGTTGCTCTTCAGTCCATTAGCTTCTATGCCCAAGCATGTAAGTGAAAAAGAGGCATCTTCTTAAACCATTAAGTACTTTAAAAGTAGACATGCACCTGAAGATCAACTTCCTTTGAAATATCAATCCCATGCTTGAAGTTTTAGGCTTGGCTCTCAAAAGGAAGAATAATTTTCTGAAATTTTTATAGAGTTTTAGTAAACTTTAATTTCAGCAATATATTTCCATTTACTAAACAAGACATATGAGGAATTATCTCTGCTTTAATTCTTAAGTTATAAAACTTCTGATTGTAAAAAAAAATGTTGCGGGTAGCATTTTTAGTAATTTCTGATTAAGTCCTTACACTCTGTTAGCAAATGTTTTGCCCAGGAGCTGCAGGATTCTGTGATGTTTGGTGCATGAATGTCACACACAACAAAAACGACACTTCTTCAGAAACAGAGAGATAGGAAAGGTGCTTAAGGAAGCAATGAGGTAATGCTAGTGAGCACTGGTCCCAGAAATTCCAAGTATTATAACTATAGTATATAACTATTTCTGACCTCATGAACAAGGTCAGCTTTAAAAAGGAAACTGAAGAATAAAAAAAGATCCAAAAGCGGGTCTTCAAACATTTCAGTGCATCTATTCTCATTGCTTTTAATAGCATCTGCTTTTTAATTTTAGTTAGTTTTTAAGATAGAATTGTTTTTCTTTTGTAAAACTCTCGATATCTCCAGTACTTATTTTCTATTAGTTATGATCACTACTTTTATACTTACTGTGAATATTTACAGGGCTTCTGGGAAGTCCTTTAGGCTGTTCAATAAACTCAGCATCATATAAAGTTTCTTACAAGTCCTTGGCTCCATCAGAAAGAGTGGTGCCAATCTATGACCCTGAAAAGAAAAAATGTTTTTAATTGCATAGCTAGTCTTACGAACACATCTTTCCCTAATAAATCACACCAAAGGAGATACTGAGTGTGTAGTGAAAAGTATTGGCTAATGTCTTAAAACAGGAAGAAAAATCTGGCTTAAGAAGAGTCCAAATAATGCACAGATATTCTGTAGGTTATTTTGGGTTATTAACTTGACAGACTGACAGTGACAATATACAGAAAACAAGTTAATTTTGTCTGTTAGCTGCATTTTTTCGTAGACTTTGGGATCTGCATGTAAGTGCTAGCAAAAGGACAAAGCTTATAATGAACCCTGTTTGTGAGGGACTGCTTTGCATTCAGAGGCAATGTATAACCATCTGCAGGATAGAACATCCCTCTTTAGTTTGTTTACTTGAGCTACCACCCCACCCAAAATATGCATTTCATGGAAATTTCCCTTTGGTATACCACCTGTCGGCAAAGCAGGCATGGACTTTTACTAAAGATTTACAGCATCACAGTGGTGCCAAGTTATATTTACAGAGCAGAGCAAGGAAGTTTATTGTGACCTATAGCTTCAGCGTAAAAATGAATTCAGCAACAGCTGACGTGTGACATCCTCTCTTCAGCTGTGCGATGGCACCCGCCGGGCCCCAGCAGGTCTCCCCTGACTCGGAGACGCCAGCGCATAGGTAGAAGGTTCCATCCAGTGCTCATCTGCTGCCAGGATCACTCACCTGGTGCCTAACAAGCTTGAGGTATTTGCATTCTACTGTTCCATATTTATCTTGAAATTTCATCTCCAGGAGCAAAAAGATGTGTATACAAGAATGCTCACATCTTTCAATCTAGCTGAAGAACTTGGTATTCAGTAAATTGATGGTACAGGTAGCTTGCTTATTAAAATCACCTTGCTAGTATATGTTTACCCTAATGCACTTGCAGAAGTAACTAATAAATTGGTTCAGTAACATTGTATTGCTGTGTAAGACAGTGCCTCAGGCTCTGCAAGGAGCCCAGAAAGCCCAAGGCAGGCCCCAACTACACCTGCACATAAACAGATTCAGTTGCGGGTGGAAATGCTTTCAAGCTATTTACCTTGAGCACATCATATGTCTTTCCCTAAACAACCAAAATAATATGACCAACAAAACCTCCAAGCATAGCTTATTTATGGGCAAGGATTTTGACACATGATTTTCTTCATAATTTTAATGTCTTTGCTTTATTGGTATGGCTCTCTGATTATTTTTAATAAAACCAAATGTCATTAACTGCAAATTGCAAAGTTCTCTCTTCATTCTTTACATCTAGCAGTGTAAAAGATATATGAATACTAAAGCACTTCAAGAATAGTTAAATAAATCTGCATTTAACTATCAAAAATAAACCAAAGCTGCACACACTACACTTTAGTTTAACATTCATTGGGAGAAATAAATTCCTTTTATCACAACAATTCTGTTTTGCATCTCTCCTGGTAGGCTCTGCGTCTCTTTATACTCACCCTTCTGTTACTGCTCTATTATTAACAGAATAAAACAGTATTGCATTACTAGCAAGCGTCCACCTATGTAATATATAATCCTTGGTGCTTTTGAGGTCTTAATGATATGTAACTGAGGGAAATAAAAAAATGGGTCTTCTGCACTTCTATGACCGAAAGGACCAGAACTCTGTATCTTGTTTTTGCTTAGCTCAGGATGTTATGCAAGGAGATAATGATATAAATACCTTTCTCCACCTGTGCTTACATCCATAGTCACAGCCCTGCTACTTCATGCACTCTGCAGACCAAGGGGCCAGTGCCACCCTGAGCTTCCCTAGCTCACTCGGGAATATTCTGCTCACTTTCCGGGGAACACTGATTAGCCTGTTTGCAATTAAGCGTGATCTAACAGTAATCATCGTGCCATCAATACAGGGTGAGGTATTATATTACCTTTTACATGCATGTACCTTTACAAAAGACCAAAAAAAGGTATGAAATATTTATAGAAAGCAATGACAAGAGTCTGATTTAGGCAGAAGTGCAAAGTAACCTGTCTTATTGAAACTTATAAATAATGGACATATAGTTGAAATTGCAGTTCCTACATTTTTCTCATACTTTTATGAACTCTGGAATACCTCACAAAACTCAACAGCTCCACAAGGAAATTACGAAATTATCATAAATAATAGAAGAGCAATTCTTGAGAATCAAGAACCATTTTTTTAAGGTAAACACGAGGTCTCTTTAGGAATAAATGCAAGCATGACCAGAGTTATTTTTTGGCTCTCTGACGTCTCATGTATTCACAGCCTAAAAGTGGGCTCATCAGCATACATGAAGGCAAGCTAGATAAATTACCCTTAGGAGGTAGAAAAGGCACCTTCTCCTGACTATTCCAGTCTCTGGAATAGTGATCTGGCATGTAAAGTATCCCAGTTCAAATGGCTTTTCAGGTTCTGAGGACCCTTGGCTGCATAGCCGGTGGGATATGAAAGAAATCAGTTCAGTTCATCTCCTCCTCTGTAATTATGTGAAGACTAACAACTTACGAAGACGAGAAAGGAGAATCCCAACTAGAAAATCCCTTTTTAGATTATCTGCTGGCGCGAGCTCTTGCATAGGGAGTATTCTTGAGATAAAAGAGAAGAACCATCACTTTCCTCTCAGATTTGCACTGTGCAAGCCCCAGGTCAGTACATGTCTTGAATAAATCCTTACCTTAATTGGACCCCTCAGGAAAGACAGGTAGAAGATCACTTTACTGTGAATTGTAATAGGATTTGTGAACAGATCTATAAGAGATGTTGGTAGTCTTTATGTGTTCCTGATGGCCCACAGAGACCTATGTAACTACTGCAATTCAGCACTGCATGCTCTTACCCAAAGAATGCCTTCCCTGCCAAACTGCCCTCCCTACTGCACTCTCAGACTCTCCAGAGCTTATGGATCCCTTTTGTTTTGTGCTGTGAGTATTCAGGAGATGCCTAAGGGTATTGTAACTTTTCCCGGAAAACATCCTTACGGATCTAGCAATCTGTTCAGAACTCTTTAGAGTTGGATAAATTTCAGCATCCCCCAAAACGGACACATTAGTGGCAGGAAATACCAGCACTACTATTCCAAGGATTTTACCACACTGACTTAACTAGCACAGGTAGCTGCCACATGAGCTCTTTAGCATTTACTACAGGAACTGCAGTCCTTGGCCCTTGTACAATGTCAGCAGAGTTAGAGAGTTGGGCTGCAGTAGAACGAAAAGAGCAGAGAAAGACTACAGTTTTGTTACTATGAGTAACAAAAACTTGAACTTGCATGACTGATAAGATGCAGACAACGAAAAAGATATTTGATACTTTACACAAAAGTACCTCAAATACCTTCATTCTTAAGAAAGTCCTTCCTCTTCTTTTTACAAAACAATATACTCATTAAGGATGGGCAGAAGGTCTCTCTCTGCTGGTAGTGCCCTGCATGGAATTATTCTGAGCTTTAGAGAACGACCCGTTTCTTCAGTATAAAATTTATCTGAGCTTCTTTAGGTATTTTCCTTGCTTTTCAGCAGGAAGTAGGAGAGAAAAATGAGCTATATGTAGCTTTCTTAGGGAAGATATGTAAAGGTCTCTGTGCTATGTATGAGAATCTAAGTACTCCAGTCCCAGTTTCTTACCGAGCAGTTGTCATGCGTTCCTAAAATTCCTGTGGAAACTTTCAGCTTAACTAGTCCTTAGTATTTACTTGGCACTCACTGATCATTTATTTTAAACTATTTTTTAAAAAGTCTACATGAAAGCTCAATTTAACAGCAGTAATCAAATTGCCAAAAATAGTTTTCACTAGATCTAAACCGATAGTAGAGTTTATATACCAATAGAGCAGTACTCAGCTGCTCAGACAGTAGAAGAGGCTCCTTCACTCCCTTCCGCTATCCACTTTCTGCTTTATCCAAGCTCATTAAGCCTGGACTGTAAAGGGTAAGGAATGCTATTCAACCAAGAGTTGAATAGCCTGAGAATGATATTAGTCAAATAGCCCTGATGACTACCTGAATTATCCTGCACAGTATAAGAGAGGTTTAAAACCTGGAGGTAAACCTTCTCTCAGATCACTAGATATAATAAGCAGATAATTAAGATAAAGGGTGTCAGGTTACCAAGTACAATTAATCTGACCTATGATTAAGTTGAGGAAGGTGGAGATTCTAGGCACACAGATGAAATACGCTAAATGAATCTCTGATTAAGAAGAAAATATGCAATAGAGTATTTCAGAAGAACAAGAATGTAAGGACAGAATATATGCTCATGTGCCAGAAGTAGGTTACATCATGCTGTTGGGTCAAGCACAAGCTAGGTCAAAACTGAAAGCTCAAATCTGAACTTTCCAGGTCTCTGGAGCAGAATGCAGAACCACTCTAGAACCTAGAATTCAACAACCTGCTTTTTGTTCTGAGTATCTAACACATTAGGGAAGGGGTAAATTAGTGCCCTGAAATCAGGGGGATGATTTTCTTAAGCACTTTCGGGCAATCCTCCTTTACAAAGCCAGGTAACACGCTTGTGTCCCGGTGAACCGCTTGTTCACGGTGAATTTTTATGAAATTGATTTCCCATTTACGAGGGCTCAGACTATTACCATTAATACACGGAATAGAAACTTATTTCTCAGTAATACTCTTAAAGATAAAAGGGCTGTGTAAGGGGCACAAGCCAGCTGGAACTAAAGTGCCAAATCTTGATATTAGAAGCAGAGAGGCTTTTAGGTTCTCATTAACCATTACCTATATTAGAGGGATTCTGTACAGATATGTCCAAGTAAGTTCTTCCGTAAAATATTTTCAAAATCCTACTGATTTCTGTGAAGATAACTAGAAGAGATACTACACATTACACACCTTATTTGGTATTTTACTCAGCTTTCATATTATATGTATAAATAACTGAGCAACATATATCAATATACTAGCTAAAATTAGTAATACAGTAATTTAAATGCAGGGAACACTAAAATAAAAATCAAAGAATACAAAATAGCCTTAGTCTTTATACTGTAGCAGCTTTATCCAAGGTTGTCTCAGTAGACACTGTGACAGTGCCTAGGAGATGTGTATAGCACATATACCAAACTACTGGAGCTTTTATTTTGCCAGAAACCATAGACATTTATTTTTATTAGCATATCTGAGATATACATCCCATTAGTCACTAACTTTATGCCTGTAGAGCAAAAAGGACAGGTATTTAAGTAACCATCTAAAAGTATAATTACGGAAAATTTGCATATCTTTCATAGTTCACTCTTTTGTAAAAGAATGTGGCAACAGTGATGTTTAGGAACTGCTACAAATTTCCAATCACTGTCCTCTGACACTAGGTTTTAAATTATAAAATTGAAAGTGGACACGAAGGCCTATTAATTAAAATTGCAGCTGGTGTGTTGGTTCTATCCATAGCATATATCCTGCTCACGATTCCAGAAGAGCTCCATTCGCAGAGGAGAACATCTCCGTTCCCTTTGCTCCCCCAGCCGCATCCATGTCCTTCCCCCTAAGCCAATGCATTCCACTGCCACCCTTCTGGCTACGGCGTGACACCCTCCAAATTAGCAAATGAGGTGGCTGTACAGCACAGGGGCCCACCAGATTCCTGTCTTCTGACCCACCATGTCTTGCCTCCTAGAAAACCTGTGTTTACAAAACAAACAAAAAAGAACCTTGTATCTGTTTCCACATGCAGCAAGCTCCAAGCGTGAATCTTCTTCCTTTCAAGAACAAAGTGCAATAGAGGAGTCGAAGCGGTAAATACTCCAGGATCATCAGCTGAGAGACATGTTGAACCATAGACTTGAGGGAGTGCGATACCTACGGCAGTCGGGAGCTAAGCAGAAAAGCCATTCAGAACACACACATGGAGCTTTAGAGAATACCTAACACGCTCAACATTGTCTCAGCAAAGCTTAAGAACCAAAAGGACATGAATCTCTTCAACAATATTATAGCATTATCAGACCATTATGCAGACAGTGCAAGAATAACAATTTTCCTGTCTGAAAACAGAACACATTGTGGATCATCTCCCTGGGACACCAGCTCTTTTGCAGATGCTAACTTGAGTACATCTTATCACGGAAAGACTCTGAAGAAGAAAAGAATTTACACCAGCTGTGCTTTGAGCTTCCCGAAAAAGATTTTGAGACATAAAAATAACATTTGTAGTGGGAGTAACACAAAGTTGGCCAAGTAGTTTGAGTCTGAACCAACAAATCGCATGTGGCACGATTTAGAAATCAGTCATCTCATGGGAAATTAACTGTAGATCTTAACCCATAAATCAGAGATCTTAAAAAAGCTTTAATTAAAATAGTTTTCGTGCAAAAATGCTTTCTGGGACAAAATTATTTTAGTGATATACTATTTCCTACAAAGAATTGTAAAATGAGAGAGGGGGTTTAATGTTTCAAATTGCAAACCTTCTTAAAAATTTCAAATAAAAAACAATTCAAAATAAGCACAGTTATTGCAGATCTCACAGAAATTAATGAAAACAGTTGTTTAGTTTGGGGTCTGAATGATAGCAAATTGCAAAACAAAAACATGTCACTAGAAACTATAAAGCAGAACTTTTCTCAATAACTTTAAAATATTGGTACTTGCATAAATCTCTAAAACCCACTTTAACCACTTTTCTGATTTTTTTGGTTTGTTTTTTTCTTAATTCCAACAGACTGAGCAAGTACTGTTCACAGCAATCCACTACGTATCTAATGCCAGTAGCTTACATACCTCCCACTATGGATTTTTTAAAGAATATTAGTTTTACAAAATTTACAACTTTTTCTTTTCTCCAGAAGTTCAAAAACTACTGCTTTAAAAAGAAATGGGAGTACGGAAGTGTTGGTTTGAGAGGGTTTGTATCTTCATATATCCTAGGTGCCCTTCAAAACCTGGATTTGAGATAAAAGCATGAAATGGAATGCAGAGTACGTAGATATTAGGGGATATGAGGGACCTCCTATATACATTTTTATGTATAGACATTGTTTGTTTTAGCTTACTTCATTAAGTGCTGCTGTCCAGCATAACAATATAATTGACTTAAAAAAACAACTTGGCTTTCTGATTAAAGGAGCATAGACAGTCACAGATTACATTAACCTGAAAAAGCCTTATCATGTCACAGACCTGACTCCGGAGCTAAGAGCACAGCTAAGATGTTTGCTGTGGACAGATTTTCTCCTTTCTGCCTATCCAATTAGGAATAGGGAAGAGTAAAAATGATCTCCACTTAAATTAAGTACCAAACACATACTATTTCGTTTGTCTTTGCTGTATGTTGCTGAGACCCATAGCACCAAAAAGCACCATTTTAACAGAGAAAATGATCTGTAAAAAAGAGAAAACACAGCCCCAGAGCTACTTGTGGTGACAAGAACTGTCCTTCCAAAATATGGGTTTTATAACTCTAAAAGATTATACATTTGTGAACGCAATTCAAATGTATTTGTCAGAAATTTAAATACACTACAAGAAAGGTGTGTTTAAGAAAAAAAGAAACAAGGATACTGTTGTACTGCATACACAAAAAAATTCTAATCTCTCTGTGCATTTGAGCAGAGATGGGATTACAGGTCTGCTTTAAAAGTGCTGTGAGATGAAAGCAAATGGGCATTTACAAATGGGAAAATCAAAGGAAGTTACAAACCAGAAGGCTCTGAGGCTCTGCCATCACTTAAAATTAGCAGAGAGTAAGAATGGTTATCAAAGTCAATCCCACCTTTTTCCTGCCTCCATACATTTAAATCTTAACTGGATGGGGTTACCTGTCTGTCTGAATACAACAGGGCTCTAATTCAAACTCAGAGGCATCCTCAAGAGCTGACCATGGACAGACACGCACCTACCCAGGGGGTGAATGGAGAGGTAAAGCCCAGTTTGAAAACTCTTTTTATTTGCCAGCTTAGACTATCTTAGCCTCAACACTGACTGCTGAAATTCTGAAACTGGTTTGGAAGCATAATCTACCTGCAGTAGCTCCTTTTCAGAAAGCACACAGCTGGAGTGACTGTGCCATGCAGATCTGGTGTGTCTAACAAGTAGAAGAGCATCCAGAAATCTCACGGCTCAGCAAAACCATTTTTTTTTTTTCTTCACAATCTGCATCTTTCATGACCGCAGAATGAGCAGCTTGTGGTTGTAAAAGGTTGGACTGATTTCACCCCGAATATTAGAAATATTTAATGAATACTACAAAGAACAAGGAGCTTGCCAAATGCAAAATCAGGATGAGTTCAGTGATATGCAGCTAGAGGTGATAACTTTTCTGAACAGGACTGAAGTTACAGTAAGACTTCTGTCCACAGCCTAAGGTAATGCCAAAAAGGGTAAGAGTAATGTCAGTAAGGGTAAAATAATGTTTTCACCCAAGTCTCTCAAAATCAGCCACCTATTTTACAGGCAGTGAGACTGAAGTACAAAACGCCAACTGTCAAGTAAGGCGGCATAAGATATATTAATATGAGAGATAAAAACACAGCACAAATTTAACAGTAGATGCTTATGCAGACTTCTGAGGTGAAATGAGTTCTGACAGATAGTATTTGAAGACCTTAGTCTTGACTTGTACACATAAAAACGATGATGGGATCTAGAAAAGCAGAAAGGTGCGAATGTACATGGAACTGTGTGTATTTGGACTAAAAGATGGAGCAAAGAGTGGATATGACAAGGCTTTCAAGCAAAACAGAATGAGTATAACAACTGGATTATATGGCTGAGAGATTTTGAGAGGCTTTTCATCCTAAAAACATAACCCTCCTCTCCTTTGATCAAAACAAGTATATGTTTTATATAGTATATACACATTTACAATATTTAAAACATAATTATATTTATATTAAAGAGGGCACTTTACAAAATGTAAGCATCATTTTTAATAGATCTCAGTGATTTGTAAACCTCAGTTTCACTATGGGTACTTTCCTATGGGATCTCTTGTTTTCCTCTAGTCTTTGAATCTTTTAAAGCCTCTCTCATTATTTTTGTTGTCTGAAGTTGGGCAATAATGTTACTGTGATTAATTAAGCAAAAAGACATGGAAATGGGGGTGTGGTAATCATCAGATAATAAAGCCCTCTGGGTCTCGCAATGCATGAGGTGCAGCCAGGACCCTTTATCCCCAGAGGTCTGATTATCTCCGGGTAAACTACACCTCCCTGTACTTGCTGTATGGCTATTATGAAATGTCTTTACATTTTATAGATAAAGTAAATTACTTTAATCACTGAAAATTGCCAGTGTTGTGAGGTTTCAGCTGAGAGGTTCACAGAGCTTAATCTGCCCATTTCAAGTCTGAAATAACCAATAATTGTTCTAATAAAAGAAAGAGTAAATCATTATTTAAATGCTGGGATCATCCCCTCGAAGTGGCAAAGGCACCTTCTGTACATTTGATGACATGGGGTGCTCATTTAACTATAACCCTGGAAATGCAAGCCGTAAGGGAAATATTTAGCAGGGCTATTTAGGGTGTGTAATCAATGTTTTGTTAGAACATCAAATTATTTTGTCGTTCTATAAATCCTAGCTCAGCAAACAATAACATCTGTCCAACATCTGAAAATCTCATCAGAAAAATTCCAACTGTCTTTAATTTGCCACACTTCCAATCAGGCGTTTTTCAGAAAAACTTCACTGGCTTTTGTTCAAAAGCAAAATATGTTTTCCCCTTTCCAAAGCATGGAAAGGCAGACAAGCACAGAAAGGCAAGGCCCACGGTTACATCACAGCTCACGGCAACGCTCACTGATAGTCTGACAAAAGCATCACCTTCTGGAGCAGCCCTCTCAGGAGGGATATTTCCAGAAACAAAAATTAAGTATCTTGATATATCATCTTATCCCTACCTGTCACACTATAGTGATTTATTTAAAATACATTATCTGTTTGGAGGGATCTGCAAGCAATTACATAGAGTAATGGATTTTCAATAGTCCCTACTTCCTAGAGACTTTCACTGTTTTAAGAAAGATATAGGAAGATACAGACATATAGCAAAAAGGCTTTCTTGAATACATCACTATTCAGGAAAACAATCTACATCTATGCTACAGGAACAGATGAACATAAAATACTCATGAATACAGTGTAACCTTCACATATATGTAAGAGCTGAAGAGTATTCTTCTGAGTAAGGGCAACTAGTGATGCTTAATAAGCCTAATACATGGCACAGTTTCAACTGGCATGTCAAACTGGAGAAGGTCCACCTAGTAACAGAAAAATAACACCCTAAGGAGAGGTGAAAAAACACAACTAGGAGGTAATGTGAGTCCTGTTGCCACTGATCCTCTTCTTAAAAAAATGCTAAACTGTCACACCTCTCATGGCAAGAAAATAATTTAATTCCAGAGGAAAGAGCAGGCTATCAGGGATTCTCAAGGGAAATCAGAGGCTACTGTGCCAAAGGCAATTAATCTTGTGTGATAAAAACTTTTAGCAGCTTCAGATGACAACCTGAAAGAAACACAGATGATATTGTCAAGAGAAAAAGACCTACCAACATGGTATCTTCTGCTTCTGTTCTGTCTTTAAACACAGGCTTTTAACCTTCCTGCAGTAATAGGTTTACCAAGCTGACTAATGAGAAGAGTTAATCAAAAGAGTTTTCAAGGGAAAAACCTGTCCAGTAACCCCAGCAAGAACAGTTTGATACAGAAGACTCATGTCATCTGTTTCTGGGAGAATTCCAAGTTGGAAGATCACAGGGAAAGTCGAAGAGGGACACTGTGGAAAGGTGCACATGGTGAAAATTAACTCTTAGTCACAGTGCTCACACCAGGATAACGGTGCAGTAAGGAGGAGTACAGGGGCAAAATCTATGTCAGAACAGACAGAAATGCTCTGACGTTTCCTGTAGCCCACACTGAAATGGGCTGCCCACGTACCCTCCTGCCCTGTCACTGGTGTGGGCGAGATCCCGGGGAAGGTGTCCTGGGAAGCTGCCTCATCACCCTCCTTCCTGCAGGAAGGAGTGCTGTGCACGGCAGAGACCATTCCTAACCGCATAGTTCTTAGATTGCAAGACATGAAATATGATGAATCAGGCTGACTCTCAGGAAACATTTTTCAAAGTTTTCTGGAAAAATTCTAGGAATTTCTTGTTTTGCTCTAGACAAAAAAAATGAAATGTGACACCTACAAAAAAGTGTTTTTTAATTTTAATACATTGTATGAAGGTTTTTCTATTTGTATCAAAATGTGCAAAACACAACATAGCGAGGAGAGGGGAACTGGCCAACACTGACTTATGTTTAACACACACACTAGAAAAGATGCGTGTGGGTGCTGGCTATCAGGTAAGCACCAGACCTAGAACAGAAACTGAACTTATGTAACATTCATGCAGAAATACTTTGCGTAGCTACAATAAATAGGACGAAAGCCTTTCAGTGTAAAACAGGCTAAGACTTCTTGTGGAGAATTTTGGGTAATAAGCAAATATGAGAGCCAACTTGGGAGATATCTAAAAGGCTGAACAACCTTTGAGGCACCAAACTTAAAGCCTCTTGTGTTTCAAAATCTGTAATATTTAAAAATGAAACAGAGAACTGGGAAGGTGTGAAAGTCTTAAGGCTTCAAAAATATGTTATTTAGGTTGGAAAATATGTTATTTAAAATGGGAGAGGGCATTATGAACACAGCCTAACAAGGAAAAGCAGAGTAATGTTTCAACAGGGTTTTTGTTCAAACTTAACAGGAAATTAGGTTAATAATGCATGAGTTACTTTATGCTAAGGTTATTCATTACCCAGCCGCTCGTGTATTTTCTTTTGGAAAGTATTTTAAGGTATAAAATTGTATTTTTCACCTTTATGCAGCTTGGCTGTAGCAAACGAGCTCCTATGTGCTCTTAGATGAAGCCACTTGCATCAAACTACACCAATCACTTCTGTTAATTTGGATCAACTTTTGCCTATCACAAAACGTGGACGACAAAAAGAAACACTATTAAGTTATACAATTATTCTTACAGCATCATTAGTCACACCAAGACACTATTGAAGTAACTTAAGATAAATTCCGAGTAAGACTTCACAGATCTCTAGGGAAAGCTAATAAACTTCTTCCATAATGTGGAGGAGAACGAGGTCTGGACGTGGGAACACTTCCATCATTCTGACATCCCCTTCTCTGCAGGAAGAGGGTCACGCGTTCAAAAGCCCCCAGTGGTCAGGAAACAGTTGGATAAGTCACAGAAATACAAAGATGAAAGGGACATCAATAGATCACTGGGTGCAACACCACGCACTGAGGTAGACATTTATACTTAAATAAATATTTGCCAGGGAAAAGCAGGCTGTTCTTTAACATCACCAACTGTATTCCCGCTTCCAGAGAAATGATTATTTACCTTCTTGCTTATCAACTAAGATTCTTCCCACCCAAATAGAGAAATCTTCCTCCTATGACCCTGTTTCCTTAAAAAATCCTGCCAGATTTTAAAACCGGACCATCTTTCATCAAGAGTCTAAGCATACAAAGATAATACCTATTACAGTATCTTTAATAAAGCTACATGTAGCTTGTTATAGGACTCTCTCTAAATTTTACGTGAACGTTTTGTTGTCTTCAACGGGAACATCATTAACCTAAAGAGAGAAAATGTGCAAAACCAGCATGGCAATTGGGAATAAAAGCACTGGGAAAAATACAGCCAAATCCTCTTTCTATGACACACTCATTCTGCACCTGCACGTGAGCAAGAAGCAGGATTTGCCCGCAGGAGCCTCCCCAGTATTTTAGAGGCCATTAGCTGGCACACGGTCTATCGTAATACATAAAAAATACACAATTCAGGATTTCTTTGCTTGCGGTTATTATTTTCACTACCAAAGCTCTCACAAATTGAGAGAGCCTGTAACAAGAATCATTGTACGACTGCGAGTTATAAAAGTTAATTTCCAATGCATTATGTATATCATTCGTTAAATGCCATATCCAAATGCATTTTTTGTGACTGATCTTAATTTTGCATATGCTTTTAAAGTAGTATTCATTAAAAAATAATCTTGGTAAATTGACGTCAGGACCATCTTTCATCTCGTCAATCAAATTCCTGAAACCTTTTGAGACAATTTCTTGCACGTCACTAACTATACTTGGGAAATGATTGTTTCACTCTCACTTGAACTGCACCCTGAAACATCAAAAAACATTAGGAACTTATTAAGCAGAGGTCCTTCACTCAAGGTAAAAATGGAAGCATGCCACAATATTGCACTGAGTCTTCTAAGCTGCTTTCCCCAAAGCTTTAAATCAAGACAAATCTCATCAACTGGGCAGAGCCCCTGCAATCCCCACTTGATGCTAAGGCCACATTTTACAAGTGGTTCTTTGTGAGACACCAAAGTAACTGGCACTATGTACATACATATAAACATTTCTAATTCATTTCTGATTTCAAATTAGATTGAAAATTCAATGAAGAGGTTTTGCTTTAATTTACTGTGAATTTCATAATGCAAAAACATCAGAGGAGTTATGTACAGCTCTATTAATTGAAAGTAGAGCTCCAGGGGTTGATGGAGCTCTCTGGTTCTTTTTCTCATTTCTTTTTAAAGAATGAACTTTGAATTTTTTATTTTCAGCTCCTGTACATTTGTGAGACAAAACATTTTTTCTCATTCTCAGCACAACATGATTAGGGAAAAAAAAAGGCTTTATTTGGCTGTCCTGCTCCTCTCTCTTCTATACATAAATAACAACTCAGCTCAGCTAGTCAGAGTACTCTTCCAGTGCCTCAGCTCTCAGACTCACAATTATGTTTATTTTAATGTTTTGCTCTGTCAAGTAAAGAGTTGGTGAATAGCACAGTCACATATGAAAAGTGCATCTGAGCAGTTCATTTTACAGAGAAATGCTAAAAAAAACAAGACACTGCTAAAAAGGACTCAAAAAAGGGACAAAACATCATATTTCAGAAGGTTTTCATCAAGATTCATAGGAATCCTGGGATTTTTTTCTAACTGGTTGATTCAATATCTATTAAAATCAATTCAGACACTAAAGGCCATTTCCCTTTGTGATGTATCAAGCGCTAACTGTAAAGAGATGAGAGCTGTAATTGTTTCTTCTACCCAACACACTAATATATAAAGAGAGACAGACTAAGAGACAGACAGGCACCATACTCCTATGTACATCTCACAAAGCCAACTCTTTCAGGGTTTCCCTGAAGTATGGACACATTACTCCTGTACTCAGGTAAGAAGTATTTCGTGCAGATGTCTTTCACACTCCCCCATAAAGACAGGTATAAATTTAGGTTGCTGGAAAAGGAGCCCCAGAGTGGGGTAAGCAGCAGAACGCCTAACGCAGCGCAGCAGCCCTGCGGCACTGTCTGGGTTACTGTGACCAGAACATCTGCAGCCCGGACGGGTGGCAGGGCAGCCTCGCAGGAAACACCTCCGGCTGAGCTAGAAAATTCCTGAAACAGGCTGAGGTAGAAATACTAGGCTTTGAATTCCTCGACTGGAGGAATACGAGGCTTACAAGCCCCGCAACCAAACCACAAATCTACACCTTAGAAAAGGTGCCTGGGAGCTCAGTACTTGCAATTAGGGTAGGGCTCTATAACCCTTAGCCCAGCAAGTTGAAGCCTTCAGCAACAGTGAAGTTATCATGAGATGCAACTTCCTAGGTAGCTTCCTACAAGAGAGAAGGTGGAAGCAAGGTCCTGTACACACTGTTAGAGGAAAGAAGCTTTATTTTGATTTCCTTCAGCCTAACAAAACTCTTTCCTATTAAAGATGACATTTGGCTAAGCTGGCGGGAAGTTTCCTGCTTTTGGAAAACCACACCCAGATCATTTCCCTCCACCTTACAAATATACACAGGAACATATATACACATAGGTGTGTATATATGTATTTTGATATAAGAGTCATATGACCTAGGAAAGTTTAGGAAATGTTTATTTTCCTCCAAGAAAGAAAGCATTGAACTATGGCTGCTTACCTAGCTACATGTACATGATCCCTTAGAAATCTTCCTGACTAAGGTAGAAAAAGAAAATCTCTACAAATTAGATTTGTTGTCTGTTAACACCGTATTTTATATTCAATTTTATTTTGTCACATTCCAAGAAAGCAATTATTTCTGCATGTAGAGACACAATGCTCTTTCTGAACGATATGGTTTCATATCTTTGTCTGTCCCTTTTGATTTATTGCCTCAGTGTCAAACTTAGATGGTTGTGCCAGCATTTTGAGACCCAAAAAGGGTTACTCCACAAAATACAAATTTTAGTTCATAGAAACTCTTTGCTTGCATTTAGGCTTTCAGAAAATGGACCTGACAATTTCAGAAATTTGTTCAAGTTAGATTAAATTTGGAAAAATGCAGATGCTTTGAAGACCGTATCCATCCAACTACCTCATTTCTCTCTTGAAGGGTGGGCAACATGGAAAAACCAACATCAGAGCCTGCAGATTAAACCTGGGCAAAAGCAAGT
Organism: Tinamus guttatus; assembly: GCF_059628265.1. Lineage (NCBI taxonomy): Eukaryota > Metazoa > Chordata > Aves > Tinamiformes > Tinamidae > Tinamus > Tinamus guttatus. The sequence continues at coordinate 15,672,439 of NW_028288774.1, read as the reverse complement.
ATCAATGAAAACGAAATAAACAGATATTACAATTCACAAAAGCTTCTGAAGTGTAAATACTTCATTTGTCAAATCCAGGTCTCTGGATGAGCCAGACTGAAACTTGTAGGTGTTGGAGCCTCCTGGAAGTGCCCAGATCATTCGCTGTGGTGGGAACACCTTATGGAAGTGGTCCTGGCAGGTGCTTATGGAATCACCAAAAGAATATTTTTGCAACTCTTAAGCTTTTCATAAGAATTAATTTTCAACTAGGGTAGAATCAAAGTGTACTTCTGCTATCAGGGTGGCAATCTGATAGCAGCAAACAAGGCTCCCCAGACCCATTTTGTTTGTTCAGCATGTTTAGACTTTTTGTTTGTAAACACAGAGATGTGAAAGACATTTTCCCATATTCTGTGCTTAGCTTTTGAAGCCAGAAAAAAAACATACATGAAACTCTTTTTCTGTTTCTATGGGACCAGCATTTCTTCATATTAGATATACAAGAAATTTGAATGAAATATTTCTATTTTCAGCTGAAATGCACTATTACTTTATATAACAAATTTTCTCGACTGAAAAGAGCATTAATAAAATAAGATGAATTATCGCAGACTGGCAAGTGCTTTTTAACTCTTCACAAAGGAGAACAGCAGCTGTGAATACCAAGCAGAAGTCTCATTTGCAGGGTTTACAGCACAACGCGTGATCAGGGGCAGGGAGCGCTGGGGAGGCCGGGGGAGATCCCTAACGCTGACCTGAATCAGAAGCTGCTTGTGCCGAGCGCAGCAGCTCGCGGCTCCGCGCACGGGACCCCCTTCAAAGCGACGCCTCGGCCGGGGCCGCTCTGCATCGGGCATCGTGCATCGAGCTGCGGGCAAGTCCGCCACAGTTTGGGAGCGTAAATAACAGGGGCTTGCATTGCAGAACCTCGGGAAGAGCCCGTGCTCAAAACACACAGGATTTGTGTTCTTAACCCTGTGATTTGCGAACAATAACTCGTAATGTAACTGAGTTAACTGTATTGCTTTTAATTGAAGACAATCTTGATTACAGCCAAAGGGCACTATTAATACTCTGAAGAAATGACTAAGACTTTAGCATCTGAATGTTGTAGAGAAAATAGAACTAATTAGCACTAATTTAATTCTAAGATTAAAGAATTTTTTTTTTAATTTTTAATTTAAGATAAACTATTTTACTCAGAACAAAGAAAGAATAATAAGTACTTTTTCCAACTGAAAGGCATTTTTTTACTTTTGCATTATTATATTAATATGGGAATATGGGAATCATGACCCCATTAAAGATCAAATAATAAGCATTTAATTATTGACAGCAAATAAATTTTTAATAAAGATACAAGGGTTTTGCTGTATAAAAGAAAGACAACAAAGTACCTCTGACCCAGAAATTCATAGAAGATCTCACACCACTATATAATCTATAACCTAATTTTAAAAGGATAGGTTCACAAAGGGACATGTCATTTTTCTTTCTTCTGTACTGCGGAATGAGGTACTGTAAGTATAACGTCTGTGAAAATGCTCCCCAGAAGTACCCCCAGTTCTATCTTAATCATGCACTTAAACTAAATAATACATTGAATATGTCATAACCAGGAGGACAGTCATGATAAAAAGTGATTTAACCCCTTTTTACTCTACAAAATAATACTTTCTTTTCTTTATCTTGGGACTAGTTGTCATTTATAATTTCTGACCAAGGGAGACATAATGGATTTACAATGAAACCCTGATGCTTTTCCCAGTAACATGAAGATGCAGAAAATAAGCACCCATTACATTAGCAGACAAAAAGATGTTTTCTCTGGAACTCTGAGCCTCATTCCGATGCTGGCAAATAAATGGAATGTTTGCAGGACCTGAAAGCATCGTTTCTGGCTAATCACAATTCTTCAAGGTAAAAATAAAATGAACTTTTTCTGAACCTTTTTGATGCACTGCACAAAAAAACAGTTCAGCCCGACTTCTCCCAGCTCTGCACTCATCTTCAGAAGGGGCCCAAATCCAACAGGCGCAATCCAACCAGTCATGGCCAAATATTCAGATTGATTGCTTGACACAGTAAGCGTTTACACCATCTAAAAATTAAGGAATGGGGAGCTAGTACTGTGAGCAAGTCTTATTATCTGCCTTCTCAAATTACTTCTCTTTCCACCTGTAAGCCTCATCAAAATGTGGCAGCAAGGAGGAAAAAAAAGCCAAAAAAACGTAAAGAGCTGTCAGAAGCCAAAATATTTACTAAATTATGGAATCTATTTAGTCTTTTCATAGTCTAAATGGAATAGCATAATCTTGACAGATGAGCAAATTTCAAAAGATTCTATGTTGAGATTCGGCCTGAATTACCCGCCTCCTAACTGAGTTTCATGAATTTGCAAAAGTAGGTTGAAGTTTGCCCAGGCACTTTGTTTCTTCAGATTCCCGAGTCTTTCAGAAGAAAAATAAATACAAACCAGGACAAGCAAGAGTCACATGTACATTAAAAAATACATCCTCAACAATTCATTCTTCATTAGTTTTTTAAAGCATAAGATTTGGGAAGTGTCTTAGTTCTCCCATCCTCAAAATATTTGCGGGAAATTGGCAGTAGTTGCCAATTTGCATGCAGAGATCCTGGCACTATTCTCAATTTGAGTCTGGCACATGCGCAGGAGGAAGCAAAACTCCTCATTCTGCCTGTGCTTGACAAACCAGGCCCAAATGCAACCACCATTTAAAAGTCTTCCTTCTATAAAGGATGTGTACACTTGAAGATACTGAGCCAGAGCCATCTCCAAAGCTAATCAGCACAGGGCCTTATTTTGTAGTAGATCAACTATGTATTTACTCTGAGATTAACAACTAGAGAAGCTTCAGTCACGCACACAGTCTGCCACAGGATGTACATCTGCTATAGTAGGTAACTTCCGGAAGCTGCCTCGCCTTACTTCAGTCAGAGCCATACACCATGACCCAAGCAAAGAGGGCCATGTACTCAGGACAGATGTACACTCTCAGAACACCTTGTACAATGCTGTTCTCAACCTTAAAAGCACCACAAGAAAGAAAGGCCCATAACTATGACCTTTATAAGATCAAAACTGGTAAACAAAGCAAGAACATATATGTGTCCAATACCCATACCAACTTCTGGCAGTATGCAAAAAAGTTACCCTTCTTTTGCATACCTTAACATTTGACAAAAAGAAAAGACAAATGAACAATGTTACCTTCTGACAGGTGGAGTAAAATTCAGTGAAGAAAAATAAAGACTTCCAAGTTTAGACAAGATTTCTCTTCACAAGCCTGTATATGCTCTTCCTTGTTGATATCAGAATCTGAATATGGATGGATATTAAATACAAATTAGGTCTTATTCTGCTTAGATGTGAAAGTTTCTCAGCCTGTTTTGAAAATGTCCTTGGCAATGTCACAGCCACAGTTTTCCAGGCTACAGTCTCTCCACTACTACTTCAGCTTAACCAAAAGCACAGGGGCCACCCACTCCCCAGACACCAGCCCGCTGCTGAACCTCCGCTATCACCAATTTGTGCATGAAAGGTACATAAATAACTGCTCGCTTCAGACACATCTGAACATCTCAACTTGAGAGGCCAGGAGACATCAGTAAAGACCCTACCTCTGCTCCAAGAATTGATTAATGCCTCTGATTTATTCTCTTAACTTGCCTCTGATGCAGTCCCAGCTGCTGCCCAGTGAGGCCTCCTTACGGGATAATCTGACTCCAAGTAAAGTTTTGCCAAGGGCTAGATTAGCTTCCACTGAAAATGGGAATTTTGGAGGTGACATAAACTACCAGGTTTTGAGTATTTCTTAACATAACTGACCTTTTTAAAAATCTTGCTAAATTCTGGACTTCAAGGGTAAATTTAGGAAGAAATTTTGCCAAGTAACTCTGAACTCTGAAAGTATTTCTTTTTACCAGCTCTGAGTTTGCCTGCTATCCGTTTAATTATAATTCACTTGTTTTAATGTTAAGAGAAAGGGTGAATAGTGATCCTAATCTGCATTCTTTATACCAGTCATTACTTTTGATCTCTTTATCAAACTCCCTATTCGTTCCTCTCTGAAATAAACAGGCTTAGTCTTTTCAATCTCCTTTCATATTATTCTTGTTCCATAACCCCAATTATTTTTGTTTTCCCTTTCAACACCCCTCTATTTTTTTCTAGATCTTTTGAAGTTACAGTGTTAGTAGAACTGAACGTTTATTTTAGCATAAAAATAGCAGATTTTATTTGAAGGTATTAGACAATTTTTTGTATCCATCTCCAACCCACTCTTTACACAGTCTAATACATGCTGCCGCCTGGTGAAGAACATCCTTCAGCCACTTTACCACCCTCAATAAGGCTCTTCTGGAGATAGCAAGAAACCGCATAAACCCATTCCAACCCGTTTGCTCTTAAAAGGTCTGAAGAATTCACACAGCAACACACAGCTAACGAGAGCGAGGGGAAACCTCAGCACTTTGCAAACAACCAGATTTCATTTGCTTCATGGGCCGCAGCTTGCAGTTCAAATACTGAGCTTTCATCATAGTCCTGTGAATAACTTTGACTTTTTCCTTTATATCAGCATAAATCACAGAGATTCTGTAAGTGCCAGCCTGAAAGAGACTCAGCTCCTAGACAGACACCTAGTTGGGCTGGGGCAGGGAACAAGAGTCTCAGAAAGAGTTTTCTTTGGAAAATGAAAGAGTGGCTATTTAAGAATGTTAATTTAATAATATGCTGCACCCCTTGCTTCTGTCTGATGGTTTAATTATTAGTAACTCAGTGTGGTTCATTAGGGACCTATTGTGCTGCTGTTGGCAAAACAAAATGTCATTGCATGTTAAATAATTAAAAACAGTAAAACAAACATTATCTTTTGAGTCCTGGATTTACAAGCTGCTGCGAAGCATGCATCTCTTTAATCAATAACTACTTATCTATTTTCATTTTATGAATAATGAGTGTAAACTCTCGCTTGCTATTCTGCTTCTTATTTGAAAGTTTCCTGACTGTTTCTATGATAACTGTATTTTAATTAATTTTATTTTTTACCAGAGAATGATCAACAGCTTACATGCATCCAATAGATCCACAGTACTACGTGGCCGTGTTTCTCCAAGTTAATTGCTACATTTTTCGCATTTTGGGAGAGTCGTGTCTTCTTAGGGGAACCAAATGCTACATCCTTATCCAGGCAGAATCCCTACCTGTGACATGTCTTGGCCCTACTGCGCAGGACCAGGCTCAGAAATAACCCTGTTTAGCAAACACTAAATTTTTGAAAACTTCAGGCAGAAGCATCAGCCAAAGGTTATGAAGCAGTGTTACATTTCTAATGTGAAACAAAGCAGGGGTCTCACTGGGCACAATTCACACAGATTTTCAGATTAACTTCTGCTTACTAACTGTGCGGCTTTGGTGCTTAAGTCACTTTGCGGATTCGGTCTTTAGCTCCTAGTGCTTAAAATGTGACACCACGTGTCATGTCTTTTCTCACCAACCATCACCACTCCAGCCCTGGTATGATGAAGACTGAACAAGGAGATTAACTCAGAAAAGGTGGCAGTTTTTCTTTTTTTTTAGACTGTTTAATGGGTTATCCAAGAAGAGATTATTTTGTAATTGAATATCTGAGCTCTGACTTTTCAACTTTTTGATTATATTACATTATTGCAGTCTTTCAGGGAGTTTTGCCAGCCTCAGCCAGCAGCAGACAGACTGCGTCATCAAAAATAAAAGGCAGGGTAGCTTTAACTTTTCAAAACTCTTGGTGCTGACATGAAGGAAGCATCACCAGAAAATAAGGCTTCATCTGCCGACTTTTGTAACAATTTGGGAGAAACTGTCAGAACCATTAAAAGAGTCACATTCACATTACAATTTCAAAACAGATTTGGACACGTGTGGGCTGGATTTTGAAAGGAAGCAAAACATTCAGTCATCAGGTAGGAGCTGATATTACCATATTGGCTGCACTCATATCCCAAAGGCACAGCTGAAGCACCACCTACCCTTTCCCTTTACATTTGACTTCTCATTGACTTACCAAAGAAGGCAAAGTGTTGCTGTCCAGTGGCTAATGCCAGTTCAGAATCATTGTAGAAATCCCTGGAAAGCAGATTCCCAAATTAGCCTGGGAGTGTCTTTCCCACCTGCTGGGACTTGCAGCTGGGTCCTGGCCAGGGAGGGAGCCCTCACACACAGGCCTCACCAAGGGCAGCTGTGAACACAGACAAACACAACATAACACAGAGGCACAAAAAGCAGCATTTTGACTACTAGTGTGAGGCTAATAAGCACCTGACCTGATTATATCATTCCCTAAAGAGTTCCGTGGCTGAGGATAATGAAAACAGCAGAACACAGCGGTAGCTACTTCCGCACCTACCTTTGCTCCACTGGTCTTCAGTACTGATCTGACCACCTGTGAACTTCTGTGCTCTGCTCAGCAGACTCGCAGAAGTTGCCTTCCCTTGGCCCCAAAGCTCGGCAAACACGTGGCACAGACACGCAACTGCCAGGACACGACTCCTGCCTTTAGCCAGCTAAGGACTGCAGTGTCCTTCGTTTTACACTGTCTCTCCATGATCGATTTGCCCCGCCAATACCTTCATTCTAACGTGCAACATATGTTTTTTATTTACATAACCATCACAGCAAGTGTACACAGCTGCACAGATACTTCATACTAAAAGAGAAAATATCAAGTAAAGCCTAAAACCAAACGCCAATAGAAACATCTATTTTCCTCAAGAGAAAAGACAGCAAGAAGGCAAAGAAAACCAACAAACTAACATCCACTAGAGAGCCGGAAGAAGAGAAGGTTCTGTCAAACTTGAGACAGGCCTGGTGAAATGCACTTCAGCATCAGCACTTACACAAGCCCTAAAATGAGTAATAATGATATTCCCTAAGTACGCCAAAGGAGAACAAAATCACTGCTTATGCCTTGTCTTTAACAGGCAACTAAAACTGACAGACTCCTTTCCTCCATCTTACGTTACTGCTTTGTGGATGACAAATGCATCTTAAATCACATCCTTCTCAGGGCAAAGCCTGTGCTTGCTTTGTGTTCATTTGCCCCTCTCGAGCTACACAGACACACAGTGCACGCGGCTGAGGCTGCCAAACACTTCCACAAAACAAAAAACGTGCCTCAAAACCAAACAGTGAAGGGCGAGAAGGGACATCCCAGGGAGGACAGAACAAGCCAGCTCTCTTGTGTGTCAGCTCCTAAAAACCTCACCCAACACTGCTTAAAACTTCAGCACAGAGCAAATTAAAAAAAAGAAAAAATCACATTAGACAGCACTTCACTGTTTCCTCAACATCTTGAAGTCATATGTTCTTCAGGGCTGGTACAAGCAGTGCATATTTGGAATGAGAACTAACTATTTTTAGGAGACCAACAGGGTTGCTATCTGCAGGGTAAACACCCAGCTGGGGTCCGAGATATAAGCCAGAGCAATTGATCTGCAGTTTATGTGACAGAGCCCCTCAGTGCCAAGAGGAGAATTTCTCCTCCCGTAGTTCACGTGGGAGTTGTTCTTTTTTAGGCAATCTTGGCTCTCCTCAGCTTCAGCTGATAGTTCATTTCCTCCTCGTCCCTTCCACTCCCTAGACTCAAGTGCCCTGTCTCCCTAGGTACACACCATTCCCCACCAATTCCTCTATTTGTCTTTGTAGATCATGCTGGATCTTTGAGCAAATTGGTTCTTTGCTTTCGGATATTTGCCTTTCCAACATGTTTGGTTTGGTGCTGCAATAAAAAAGAGCAATGGAGAAAAGAGATTCTGCAAAGTGACAGAATAGACTGCATGAGCAAATAAAACCAACTATAGATCTGAACGCATTTTTAAAAAGTAGTGTAGTCAAAAACTGTGTTAAATTAAAGTTAATGGAGAATTAATATCAGTATCTGCATTTGAGTTTACACATATTTTTATGCTTGTGTGTATTTATATGTATATACACATAGATTCACATTGATCCTTAGGTACTGCTGAAGTTCCGAATTATCATAAAAAACATTATCACAATATGTATCACACATGTAACACGCAACATATTGCATATCACAACATACCATAGTCAAAGACTGTTGTAACTTCAGAACACGGCTCCTTCCATCCTCCTAAGCATTCCAGTGCTGGAGCGCTGTTTGATGCAAAAGCCTTGACTGATCTTCAGCTATGGCGAGGGTCTCCACAGCAGGGCTGATCACCAGTCCTTCCAGGTGTTTGCACTGTTTCTCAACCTTCTGCTCTTTGTTCTATTGGAAAAACAAAAATGCAAGCAAGATTATCGCTTGGGGAAAACGCTTTCATCCTTCGTTTCTCTCCTAAACTGAGGATACAGGGACCCTTCAAAACAGGAAGAAGGTCAGCTCTGCGGCATCAGATCCCGGCACAGAGCAGCCTCCTCCCCAAAGACATTGCTGAGTCTTAGAGGAGATGAGTTTACAAGCCCCAAGCACAGGACAAGCACATACATTCAAGCTGCATGTGAATAAGGCCTGCAATAACAGATAAAAAGAAACTGACCGTTTACTGAAAGCGCAAGAGTTCTTTCTCAAACATCTTTCTCTACGGACTATAGCCCTGCTTTACAGTACATGTCTGCACGAACTTGGGCACCCAGGCTGGCTTGGGAGGGCTCTCCCAGCTCAACCTCTGAGTTCTTTATGAGTTCTTGGGTCTGTTTCCAAGGCACTTCCTCTGTATGATCAGGAAGCTGAACAGGGGCCATATCCTCACTTGTGCTCTAATGATTTACATGACCTGATAATATGGCTCCTTTTTGTTTCCTAAATCAAAGAATGTTTGTTATTAAAATAACAAGGAATTTTGAATAAATTAACTCAATGATTTATATACAATTTGTGTGGAGAAAGTCATGAATATACTGAAGACAGAAAATGCAGGGTCAGCGGGAATTTTTCACTGTACTGAAATAGAAGCTATTTAGCTACTAATCCAGGGATTACAGGTATTTTAGGGATGGAACTTTTCAGGAACTTTTCTTTACATAAAGGGGGGTTTCTTAATCATGATATTCTAGAATTGTTAAAATTCTTTTAAAATCTATGATAAAAAATATAGTCCTAAAATATTATGCTGCTACTTACTGCATGCTGTGACTACTGGAATTACTTTCATTTAAAACTACATCCCTGTTAACTCCTGTTAAAGATTTTCCTTTGGGATACACTCTCTCTCACTGGAGTATTTAAATTCCTCTGTTTACTCAATGGAAACTGTTTATGATGCTCTCTCTCTTCATTTCATAGATATACAAAGTCTTATAAGAGTATAATAGTGTGCACACTGCTATATTTCATATATATATATATATATATATACACACATATATACATATATATGTATACAGGCTTCTGTATATTTATCTGAGACACAGACAGCAGTCTGGACAATAAATTTTCACGTAATTCAGGAATTATTCTTGAATTTACGCATAGTTTTATCTTCTTAAACATATTACAGGGACCACAGAAAACTTCCAGAGCTTTTGCTCCTACCGCTTTTTCATGAAAAATTAGAGTTATCATAGTTAAAACACAGGAAACAATAAAGCAAAAAGACTTAGGAACCAAGCCCAGCTCACTGAGTACCTCTTTATGGGAAGGCCATGTACACTAGCCATATCTTTAAACAGTGAACAACACTGAAAATGGACCTAAGTAAAGCAGCATGTGCCCAGAAAATAGAAGTCTTTAAGGTTAGGCTAGACATAAGCCTATATTAAAACTACTTCAGCATTCAGGCTTTCCTCTATGCCAGAAACTCTGGCACTAGGCTGTAGCTTCAAGTGACAAGTTCTCTCTTTTAAATATTCAGGCAGAAGTATTCAACTCTGAGAGGCAGAGTCGAAAATGTAACTCCAATTAACACTAATGGGAGCTGTATGTTTATTCAGCTACATATGCTGCTAAAAATGTACTTCTTGGCCCACAGTTTTAAACTAAAAGAGTAAAGGGAAAAGGGCTCACTTTTCAGATATTTTCACACACAGTGCAAAAAAAAAAAAAAGCACAGTTTATAGTGCAGTTGTTATGGCCAGTATAAACTACTAAAGAGAGGCAAGTCATGCCTATAGTAAAAGATCTGAAAAATAAAAAAATATTGAAATATCAGGTCTCTTAGGATGATATATAAAATGAATCAAGCTGTTTGCATGGCTACTATACAGTGGACATAACTCACAGCTAAATCTTGAAACTTGGAGCCTGCAATTATTTCCAAAAGTTTCCAAGTGCTTTGCATCATCAAAAGCCACAGTATCACTCGAAAGAGAGAATGTGAAACCATCTGTTTTTGTTAATATAGCCTTAAGTGTTAAATTTGCTGTTGCTGACTTGAGCTATGTCAAGACTATTTAAATAAAAGCTATGACTTGCTAAATCCTGTCCCTAGCTAATTAAAACCATGAGTTTGAAGTATGTTGCTTAATGCACTCCCTTTACTCACTGTTCAGTGTTGATACACTTCCTAAGGAATTGCACAATACTAGACACATCTTTCAGCTTGCAAATGTAAGAGAAAAGGAAAGGAAAAAGGTTTGAAAAAAGAAAAACAATCAAGTGTTGTGCTGCTGTAATTAAAGGTAGGAGGGCTTTTATAAGAACACAGGCAATTCCTTGCTTGCAAGAACCTCCATATTTTCAAGGGATAAAATTTCCTCATAAATAAAACCAGACAATTGTTGGTTACCATCTGAGGCAGATGCTTTATGAGAAATTATTTTCCTTGTCAGAAGATCAACACTTACTGAAAATACAACATTTAGAATTAAGAACTACATTAAAAAACCCCATTCTAGCAGAAATTCAAAGCACTTATCAGCAAGAAAGGCATATAATAGGCTGGTTTAAATTAATTTATTTATTTCTAAATATGGTTTGAGACAATCCAGGTACAGTGCTATGGCTGTGCACTCCCTTCCATGGTAGCTTCACTGTCACTCAGCAGGCTTTTTTACTGGCCAGCTTTGCTGAGAACTGATTTTCTGCAGTTCGGACCATGTTTTCCTAAAAGCCAATACACTCAAAAGGGACTAGGAGTCATTAATGCCACCCCACTATCAGTAGCACACACTAGTATTAGTGCAACACACTATCAGGAGCTCCTTCATATACAGCTCACACCTGAACAACCTGTGAATGTTGGTTAAGTTCAGATCTGGTGCCAAACTTCACCATTTTGGTTCTTTTCTGCCTGCCAGCCTCTCCTGCTGCTGTAGCCAACACTGTTGCAACAGCATTATCTATCAGCTACTGAAGAAGGGCTAATGATTGCACATCAGAGGAAAGCTCTTTAAGTCCGAAGGGATAAAGCCCGTACTCCTGCTGTCAGAGTACCCAGCTCTGACAGCAAACACATACAACCTGCAGCTCTACTCTGCACATGGAAAGAACAAACTATGTTACACCCCTATGAGCCAGGATCCTCTTAATGTTAAAATGTTTCACCTTCCCAGAGGCAATGAATTCTTGGCTCACCCAAAATATTTGAGACAATTATCAGTCACAATCCATGTCCCTGAAGCTTTTTCTTTAGCAAGAAGCAGCTTGTGCAACCAAGAAGCATTCTACTTTTGTAGCCAATATTAGTAATAGCAATGAAACACCTTAGTAAAAAGTTAGCAGTGCTATAACTTAATGCTAATAATAAAAGGGCTAGTGGCTCTGTATAACCTTAGGGATGCCCTTCGCCTCTGTTTGCTCTCTCTCTCCCTCTCCCTCCCTTCCCCTCTCTCTTTTTTCCTCTCTTGTCTATGCTGTTTAGTTGTTTGTATTTAGATTGCAGACTTCTGAAGATAAGGATAGGTTTGTTCTTTGAAAACAGCCTACGGGACCCTGACCACAGACTCCGCTGTAAAAATAAATAAGGGAATAATCAAGCAGTGAGAAAATTACTCTTCAAACTGTGACCTTAGGGTCCAAAGAATATTTCCCCATCCTAAAGACACACGGGGATTTTCACCATTTCCACTGAAGAAACACAAGGGTTGCAGGGAGAGCGCCTTAACCGAGAGGCACCCGTAAGACGCCCAGCGAGCAGCCACCCCGCAGGGCACAGAGGCCAGGAGCAGCACGGCCCTCGCGCCAGGAGGGACGCTCAGGTGAGGGCAGCGTTTGCCTGGGCGCGTGTGAGGAGGAGGAAAGCGACAACGCAGGAGAGGCCCCAGATGTCTCCGTTCAAGTTTCATTTGAGATTTAAGAAACCTCAGAACATGATCTATTTGTGGTATTTCTTCCTACAGTCTCAACAAGCACACAGAAATTGAGGTATTCCAAGTAAGGGGCGGGGGGGGGGGGGGAGGAGGAGGAAGGTCAGAGATTTTGAAAACTTTCTCATTCGCATAACATCCAAATTCACCCTAACTTTAATGGAACTGCTTCAGCTTCACAGCTGATCAAGAGTAGAATATGAACTGTAGCTCAGTCTGAGTTCTGAGCTTGCTCTCAGCCTGAAATTCCCATACATCAGCGCAATATGCAAAGCATTAACGCAAAATCTGCCCTTATCTTTTTCAATAGGGCACCGTGTCTATTATATTCTACAACTTCATTAGCATGAATAAATTCTATCAATATTTCAGCGAAGAATGAAAGTCAATTGTGCTTTTTATTCATGATCTCTTAAGGAACTCAGTTCCGTACCTACAACTGCCTCACGCAGCATTATTAAGAAGTGTCTGAAGTAATTATTTGCAGACAAACCGGACAACTTTATATCATTTTTAATGAGGCAATTCCTGGGATAGTAATCCATTTAGAAGTCAAGGAAGGATCATGGTAACTTTTATGCCCGCCAAATCCAGAAGCAGCCGAAGCATCAGCCTCCGATTCCCCTCGCGCCGGCAGAATCGCCCCCTTGCCATGGGGCTACATGAGGGCCTGGGTGGCCGCGCAGGGCCAAGCGCCGCTCAAGCCCGGTTGCTCGTACGGGAAAGAGCACAGCCCTTTACTAAGACATAGATCTTACGTAGTTTATTTATCATTAACCGAAAGTGTTTTATAGCACTGCATAGAGGTTGCCATAAAACAACGTTTTAAAGGCTCTCTCCACCATATTTCAGCCATAAACGTCCTATAGACGTAGGAAGTAAAACTAGCAAGGTTCAGTATTAACATCTTTATTACAGATGACCTCACTATTGTGTTCTCTATAAAGAAAAAATATTAAACCATTAACATATTCTGAACCCTAAATTAATACAGGTTTACTACTCATATCTAGATCTAAATGGCCTTACTTTCAGTGTAATTATTTTTCTAGGAAAATTTTGTTGACAGCCCCATTAATGGTGGTCAGAACAGAATAAATGTTACCTCTTCTACTAAAAATGTGACTTCTGTGGCAGGGTATTCCATATACTGGTTCCCATTCATCAACTACTCAGCTTTCACTGAAGTTTTATAATGAATGACTTATTAAAAAAGGCACAAATCAATGAAAATTCAGTGATTTCACTACATGTATTACAAAGCTTAAAAAGCTATACTCTTTAATCTAGACATTTCTATTCCTCTTGCACACTTTTCCTCACTAGTCTTATCTGTCAATATGGTTCCATACTGCAAAATACTATTACAAGCTTTATTATTGCAGCTCATAAAGATTTTTATAAAATCCAAAAGAGACAGTAGAAAAAATAACATTACTTACTCTTTCACTATTATTTTTTAATCAGATACATATGTTTGATACTAAAACATGTTTCTATTTAACTCGCAGCCTCCAAACAATTTCTAATGCCTTGTTTCAGACGACAGCAGCACCAGCAATTCTCAGTTTTTAACCTCTTTCATTGTAATCATCCTACTAGAACTTCACAGGCTTGGTCTGACTTGCTCAAACGCTCTCAGACAAACAATCTGTAATTTATGATGGTCAGTTTTACTCGAATGAGGCACAATTAAATCATTAAACTGGCTTTACTAACTAGGAAATAATTCTGTCTGTAAAAGCCATATTTCAGGACAAAGCAGGTTTGCTTAAAATGGTTGCCGCCATACAGAGCTTTCGGATGGACTTGTCCATATTTGCTCTGGAAACATTTTGTTCCCGCATAAATGACTGTGGCAGAAGAGAGAAAATAATGTGATATGTTTTCTTTTTTAATCTAGTTGAAGAAAAGCCTCCTTACCCACTTTAGTTTGCTTGGACTTCTAGAAAAATCACTCAGGATTTCTTCTTCTTCTACCTGGACCAGGAAGCTGTATTCCTGTGGTCACTGTCTACTTGCACTGAAACAGAATTGTGACCACTGCTGCGCAGGAGCAACTTGTCTCTGCTGATCTTAGCATCAGGTTCCCAGGAAGTTGACTAAAATGCAGAAAACCTCTAGGTCTTACTGCTGTCACAGGCCCCAAATTATGCTCTCCTTTTCTTTTGGCTGTTACTGTTGTTCAAATGGATAACGCAGAAATCAATTACAGAGAGTTACATTCTTAGGCTTTTAGGCATGAAAGAAGGCCGAGAAAGATACGTAAGCTACAGCGACAGTATATTCTTATTATTCACCTTGATACAGGTTTTGTACATTGTGCTCATCTTAGTTCAATAGTACCTGACAAAACTAATGCTAGTTTTCATCTAACACTAGCTTGTGATGTTAAATAAGGAGCTGTGTGTGTGAACGTGCTTTTAAGCACTACAGTGCACCAAAGAATGAGCTGTTTTCAGCTAACATTGAGCCACTAATGATTTTAATGAGAGTGCCTTCTGGATTCATATTTTTTTCATAAAATACATCACACTAAAACAAAATCAATGAGAAACATTAATTAGGGCCTTTTTAGATGCCTTCTGTGGTGTTGTTTTTCTTTTGAGAAGCACCAGATGAAGAATGCTGTGCTTTATTTAAGCTAAGTTGTTTGACATTTAGATGAGAGAAAAAAGAGAAAAATACTAACAAACACAGGAACAATTTTTGACAGCTCTTTGTCATGCAAGAGAGAAAAAAGGGGACCGACTGTGAGATACTACTTTGAAGCCCTGGAAATTTGTAATGAAAAATTTAAGATACAAGAGAGGAAGAAAGATGAGCTATTCATTTGGTTCTGCATATATTAACACTTGTAATTCAAACTAAAGGTTTGCTATGTGTTTTCATAATTTTGACTCTAATAAATATCTTGGAGAATTGCTTTGATATTCTAAGATCATGCGTGCAGCTTGCATCCATTAAGAAAAATGGGGAACAATCATCATCAGCCCTCTTGGCGCTAATGAGAAGGTCATTGCTCTTTAATTATCGCAGACATGAAACTGAAATATTTCAAAGGGTTTGTGGAATACAGTGGCTATGGGCAAAGCTGTGTATCTGTTTATAAGTCTGTCTGTCACAGAGCAAATCAAGTAGGACGTGCATCTTCCATTCTGCAGCCTCTCTGCCTTTGTGTACATTTAATTTTCAAGTTTGTATCGCTGTTTCTTGCACATTGGATTAAACTGGGAAATTTAGACCACCTATTAGCAGGGGCTGAGTAAGGGGGAGGAGGGCAGAGAGAGGAGGAGAGAAAGGGGTAGGGATGTGAGAATAGTAAAATGTTCCTCATCAGGAGGTATTGTGAAATAAGTACCAGTGTGTTGTGTGACCTTATTTCCCACAGTAGGGGTGTCATGAAGAAATAGAAACGATGAGGTGTTGCAAGAAAATATTAGCAAATTAAAAATCTGTGTTTGGCATTGGTTGTGATCTCACTCATATTTCCACCCTTGCAAAGAAAGTGACTACAAGGAAAACAGTCAAAGGAACAGATACAGTGGAAACAAAAGAAAAAACGGAGTATTTCTTTCTAGTTCTGAATTTTTCCAAGCAATTTCCTCCTACTCCGGCAGAGAACTGAAATAAAATATTGCCCTCATTTTAGTATGTTTACACCAAATGTGTTTTGGGGTAATATTGGTCCAAAACCTAGTTTTTGAATCACAGCAGAACTGAACAGATTCTTTAACTTCAGTAACGGGTGCTCAACACTGTCTCATGCAAGTAGAAGACAGAGGAAGAGAGAGAGGAAAGATCCAACTTCTGCGTCCTCTTTCACTTTGTTTTGTGCATTGAAGCTGTGATATTCGGTTTGCCGCATGGGATTCTCAGATGCATAGAAAATTTTCACCAGTGAAGCTCCTAACACTTCAGCAGACGAATACAACGGGAAATCTATGACCTAGGAAAGCTCACTTTCCTGCAACAAGCCTCATCTTGAAAGTCAGCTTGGTTGGGGCCACATTAGACAAGGGAGTAATTTTCCAAATTACTTCCCACAGAGATTTCAGCCAATTCTTTTCACAGAATTTCTCCTTTCTATGGAAATATGAAATCCCTTTCTCTCCAATCCCCTTGCCTCCAGGATCAGCCAGAAACACTCGTGGAGAATTTCCATGAAATGTAACAACCCATCATCTGGGAGAAAAACAAACAAAACAAACAACAACAACAAAGAGAGGGTCTTTTACAAGACTTCACATACAACAAAGGTCCAGGGAAGCTTAAATCCAAAAGGATCACAGGTAAAGCCAGGGTAAGCACAAATCTCTGCACAAATCTTGTCTTGTTCAAATGGCAACACAAACAAAAAACACCGGAGACCAGCAGACACACTGAAATCATATAATGTGCCCTAATCACCCCAGAAGGTAGGTCTCCAGCTAAGTGATTCTGATATAAGCCAATTACCCTATTAAATACTAATGTAAATATTTCCTTAAGAGTTTTCCCTTGAGATTTAAATACACAACACTGCACAAAAAGATCAGACTGTCTTTGCCAAGGAAAGTCTCCACTGATCATTTCCAGGGTGACTGAACTGATTGACTTGACCTTGTCAGAGTAGAACCACAGGCTGTATCTGAACAGCAACAGGCATTTGACCTCCTAGGCTGGGGAAAGCTTTCTGACACTTCTCCTTCCCACCATCAGGAAATCTGCTGCATGAGCCAGCTGGGAAACGCCATGCACCAACCCAAGGGTGTTCACATGCAGTGAACAGGTTATAACTCTTACCTGCCCTTGGGACTGAGCCATTTTTTCAAGAATCCTCTAGGGAAAAAAGTTCATACAGGTAGAGAGTAAAACCCTCAAGTTTCACGTCCAAAGGGAGCCAGACCTGCGAGCAGGGATATTCCCTGTGAGGGGGGCTCAGGAGAGACTATTTGTTAGGATGATCAGTGACAATCTTGCCTCTGAATAAAGAGGGGCATTGGTTGGATTTCAGAAGCTGACATTCCTGACTGATACCAGCAGTCCAGAATTGCACGGGATAAAGCAAGGGCCAAAATAGGTAGACGGAAACACTGTATAAAAGAGCTTTGTTTTTTTCCTCTAAAAAACATACATGATAAAAATTGCAAGTAAGGACATGGAAGACAGGTGAAGATTGGAATCTTTGCTCCAAATATATTAGAATTGGAAAAAAAAAATCTGAAACTATAAAGAAATTCAAAAGCAAAGTATTTGGCTACTGTGATCCTTGTGCTCGCTCTCTTTTGAAGAAGCTTAAGGAGAAAGGCACTATGCAGGCTCTAGTTGCTATAACAGGACAAGTAAAAAAGAAGCAAAGAAGGCAAATACAAGGAGGGCAAATTTTGCCTATAAAACAAGCTACACATATACCACCTTGAAACAAGTTTCCTGTTTCTAAGTATTACCCTGCTAAAAATATTTGCTGTGCTCTCAACTACTTCTATTTTTTCAGGATTTTCTGTCTTGGAGAGACAAAAATAAGATGTTACTTCTCAATAGTGAGAACTTCTACACAGTTGCCTCTAGCTTTGTACAACTCACTATCCAGAAACATAAATTATTTTCAACCTAAGTAGCTAATTTATCCAAATCATTCTTAACTGTTCTGCCCTCTTCCTTTATTTTGATTGCCCTTTTGTATCTTTGACAGCTTTATTTATTTTTTTTTACTGTAGACTTTCCCCTCTTAGTCATTAATATATAAAGGGAATTAAATCAGTCTTAAAGCTGATCCTTGTGGCACATCATTTTTCTCCACCTGAACAGACTTAACTTGCAAGTACCTCTCTGCTTTTGGTATCAAAGACTTTGTTTTTCAAATCATCAGTTAGATGATTTAGATCCCTCCATACTACTTGCCAACCGTGCATATAATTAGAAAAGCCTTTTGTGCAGCATTGTATCAAAAGATTCAGAAAGGAAATGAAAGCAGGAGAATGCTCACAACATTGAAGGACAAAAAATTGTAAAGCAGTCTTTACCACAGCAGTTGAATGACATTTTGAAAGCCAGAAAAACAAGGTTCTGTTATTGCTTTTTGTCCCTTAACAACAGAAATGCCCCACAGTGGGCAAATATCCCAGGTTGCTACTCAAGCCTAGAATCTGCACTGCCTTCAAGCATCCTCTCCTGCCGGTTATTATGAGTGCTGTTTTACTCTCCTTCACCCCTGCATCACGTACGCCCTTGAAAAAAAGCACCTGCTCTTGAAAAAAGGATACTCTGCCTTCTAAATATTTGTTGGGATGTTTTTGTGAACTCCCCAACTTCGCTCTGATTAAGGTCACAGAGCATAAGAAAAGGGCACTGGCAGACCGGAAGGGCAGTTGCTCGGTTCATCTCTGCTCAGTGGAGGCTCTCGGCAGGCAGGATGTCCACGGAAGGCACAGCTTGCTTCCAAGACAAACAAGCAAATGGATGAAGAAAACAACTGCGTAAACACAGAGGTGCAGTGAAAGAAGTGAATACTACCAGGAAACATACAGAACTGCACTGAAAAGGTGCAGTTTTCAGCAGTTACTGGGCTCTGCTTTAAGTGTAGCTGAAAATCCAAGCCATGAGATCTAATCTACCCATTGGGAACAACCTGGCATGTAGAAGGCAGAGGTAGTTTTATGGTTACCTAGTCTTAGGATGAACTAGAGCCTGAGGTAGGCAAACATACGAGTTAAAGAAATGAAATCCTAACTCTATCAGTATCCAGAAAACAAAATTACACAAGCTTAGAAAATAGAAGCCCTTGTGAAAGCTCACAAAAATACAACTACCGGAGCTGTAAGGCAATGGAAAAGCTGAGCATGAGGCAACGAATTCCTAAACCAACAGGGGCCTAAGGGGCCCAACGCCACACCTATTAATTTCATGCCATTGGCTCCAATAGGGCCATATCCAATAGTGACGGGCGATACTCCTAGTGCGGTTGTTTTTATGTCGTGTTAATACAGTGTTAAGCCAGTTGTTTAAAACTGCTTTGCAGTAATTAAGTAATGGCAGTTACTGCTACATGTGTTTATTAGTAAAAAATAGTAAAGAACTATTGCTGTTCTGTTCTTTATATGTGGCCTTAGGGACTGGGGAGCTTTTGTACTCCCCAAAGTGCCCTCTCATTACTGAGCTAAACTGGCCCATAAAATACCACAGGGGATAAAGAAGCTGATTTTTTTTTCAGGGGGGATGGGAGCTCAGTTGAACCTGAACATCCCCAGATCACCAGCTGCTCATGCCTTGTAATGGAGAGGCCAATTGGGCAGTTTCCATATTACCTCGCTCCTCAACAAGGGCAGTAGATGGGGATGAGGACAGCAGTGATTGTTCAGAATGAAATATCAGATTCTGTAATGCAAAAAAAAAAAAACACAAAATAACCATACAGATTGCCACAGAACATTCAAGGATCTAAAGCCCAAGTAATTGCAATTTTCACTCACGAAAAAATTCATTCCTCTTATTTGCTCTTTATTTCCTCTACCAAGCAATAAAGGGCAAAATTTTACCACAAGCTGGTAATCTAGAATTAAGATAACATGATCAATGTAATTAGCCTGTGTCAAAGTAAAGTGCCTTAAGCATACATTTATACTTCGCATCTACCTTTGTTTCTTCCATATTCATGTTTTCCACACACTCCGGTTTCAGCATGCCTTGACATAAGGAAGAACCTACACTGACTTCTGGATAAAAGCCTGGCAAGAATGAGCTACGCTGAAGACAGCAAGCTGGGTCAAGCAAAGAACAGTACACGAGAGAGCCAGGCAGATGATTTCTCTGGTCAACACCAACTTTGAACAAGTCACCATTACACCACAGCTCCAGAATTTTAAAGACAATTTTCTCATAAATTTTGTTCAAATTCTGCCAATAAGTAAATTCTGTATATGTCTGACCTTAAAAATCCAGGAGGCAGCAGTCAGGAAGAACATTCTTGTTAAACTGTTTTCATTCTCCTCAACTCCGTATTTGAAGCATATTTTTAATTATGCATCATTGCCCACACATACATTCATTTATGTATATTAATTCTTGCTCCACTTAGCAGAGTGGTCACTTAATTAAATGTCTTCAGTTGTTTTAATGAAAATAAAAAAAAAAAACAGCTTAAACAGAATGTTGTAACACTATACATTTAAACATACTATTTGTTGCCTTTATTTCAGTTCATTTGTAACACTGATACTAGGACATTTGTGGGAACTGATATTAAAAAGTAATATACTTTTCTAAAGCCCCTAGACTGTTTAGCAGATTTTTAAATGGAAATCAAAATTATACAGATTTTTCATTCTGATAATTTCACCAATTCACTAATTCTTTAATCTTTACAGGTCATTGAACAGCTTCACATTAATGAGATGTAGTTAAGAACAAATTTTACAGTTTTTCTTTTTTCTCTCTTTTTTTTGAAAAATGTTGCATATCATTTGCAAATTAGAAAGAACTTGTTCCATTTATGGTACATTTATTTAAAATAATCGAATGCATGAGAGCCGGCTGAACAGTGTGTGCAATGACGCTTTAAAACAAATTACCATTTATTTATAAGGAAGAAATAGACTTTTAAAAAGCACACAGACTGCATTTCATTATTAATGGTGTTCTCCATGCAAAACTGATTTCTTTCAATAAGATACAGAAACAAGAGAAAACTCAAAGAAAACCAGGAAGAAAGCCTGTCTTGGAGACAAGCATATTTTACATATCTGGAATTCATAAAACATACACAAAAATTGATGGCACCTGAGGTGTGTGTATAAGGAATTTAAGAGGCAACTTCTCTGCAGCTGCAAGATAGTTTTGAACTACAAATAGTGATATACTACATTTAAAAATTAGTCAGACTACTGAACAGAGGCATGTAAAAACTTCCCTTTTTGCCAACAGGCACAATCTATTAAAGATACAACTATAGCACCAGATGCCTGACAGAGTCAGTATTTCTAAATTATTGTAGACTATCATTTTATACTGTGGAAACAGCTAAAGGTAATTACCTTGGCTCAAGTATGTTAAATCACTATTATTCCTTAGCAGATCCTGCTAAATTGAATAAACTGTTTATCTTTTTAAGTGGCATGTTAACCATGTAGGGCTTCTAAAGGGCAGTTTCTGTGCACAGACACACACATATCCGCTTCAGGAAAGCCAACAGCCTCCACTGCTGCCACTACTATTCAATCAAGAAAAAATAACCTGCCGAAGGCTAAAGCTTCTTAGCTGCAGATCTTGACATCTGTACCACAAGATCTTCTAGGCTCATTTGGAAAAGACTGCAAATTCTGGACATTTGTCTCCTTCCAGAAGTTAAATGAAAAGCCATTTGAACTGTTTATAAACAGCTATTTCAGTATAAAAGAGCGGCACTAAGGATCAAAGACTGCTCGGGGGATTAGGTGGCAAGTTGTTTTTCTTTTTTTAAAGAATAATTGAAAACCATTTCCGTAGTTGTGTGTGTTACAGTCATAGCTTGCACATTCCTTTGCTCTTCAGGTTTCTCATATTTCAATAACAAGAATCTGACCTGTAGCTTTATAGGTCAATATAAAAGGGTGTCACAGATTTCTTGGCCAATTTTAACTGAAGTATAGATAGAAACATAGGCAGACTTTCTTCAGGGTCAGTTTTTTGAAAGACTCACAAAATGCACCAGTTTCAAAGACATGGACATAATGTACACACACCTGATAATTCCAGGGAAGTTTTTAGCATAGAGCAATGACTTACCTGAAGCCTAGACCCACTGTTACTTATTATATCACTGCTAACAGGCAGCAATATCGGTGCTTGATAGCAAATTCCCATCTGGCCAGTGATCTGACAACAACCCCAAATCACTCATTAGTGATCTTCAAGGGGTGTGTTGTTAAAACCTGAGCTAATTCCTTTCTCTCTCACTGAGACAGCTTTGCATCATCTCTGAAATGCTAAAACTAAAGTTTTTCTGCAGCTGGCAGCGATTGTCAATGATGAGATTAGATTCTTTTTTTTCTCTCTCCAATAATTTTCCTTACAAAAGTCCTTAGCAAAGAAAACAGAAGGAAGATTTAGATCTTCCTTCTCCAGCTCTGCAGCCAGTTCCTCTGATGAGCTCACTTTTCAGCTATTCTGATTTTTGAGTCTTGCAGCCTTGGGGAGTGACACACTCTCTGTGTATGTTTCATTTCTTTGCTTCATTACTGATATTTCATAGTTAAGTGCCAGAGAAAAGTAGTATCCTCTCTCCTTCATTCCTTTTTGTCCTCAGCTATCCGATGAAGAGAGAAAACCCTGAGCCTGTTAGCCTGCTCGCTTCCAGCAGGCCAGGCTCCATCTCAAACCTTAACATACCCACTTCTGCACAGGCTGTTCTACCTCTGGATTTCAAGTAGATAGATCAGGAAAAAAACCGTTCTTTCTGTCACTCATGTTTCCTTCCCTTTCTCAAAACACAAGAAGGCAAAGAAATAACCAAGCTCTGGAGGAAGAGACATGGGATAAAAAAGTAAAGACAAAATTCACAGGAGGAAAAAAAAAAAAAAAAAAAAAAAACAGACCAAGAAGAACAGAAGCTCACCTTGCTGACTTCTACTAGCATCGAGACAAGGTGAAGAGGAGGGAAGGTGACTGCCCAGCTGCCTCAGGAACTGACCAAAGTCCCCAAGAGGTGGTCCCATCTTCCAGATGGTGGTCCTCAAATACCTCAGCTTCTGAAAGCCCCTCTGAAGCATTTCCTAATACAGCCTACCCCATAGCTGTGCTATTTCCATTACTCTCAGATGCTTATTCCATTTTTTTTCCATTCCACTCCCATCCATTATGGGATTTGAATCTCTTTCTTCATGAACTGGCTAATAGAAAGGGTATAATGTAACCACTATAACTAATGTTTTGTCCTAGGATCAGACTTCAGCTGAGTAGGAGCTGAGATAAGTTACAGAAGTTTCTGGCCAGCCAGTGTGAGTGGAGCCAAGGTACATCAACTTGAATTTAAAAAACTAGCATTACAGTTCTTTTAAAACATGGTTTGGCAATAAAGTCACAGAGTTACAGCATGACTTAAATTATTATACTTGTGAACACCTACGTAATAGTAGTTCTTATATGAACAGTTTTTGTCACAGAACACTGATACATGCTTGAAGTACAACACTGATGTAATATTCAAAAGCCTAGCGTTCAAGCCTAGTTCCAATATAGACAGACAGTCTCTGTCCATCAAGGAAAAACCAACAACTTTCACTGCACATCCAAAATGAAGCTTTAAATAGAAATTCAAAGAAAAGTAACTAAATTTATCAATATTCTTAACTTTAGCCACAAAAAAAGTTGCATGAACAAGCAAGAATATGCAGGATAACAGATCCCTTCAAATTAATGATCCTCAATTGTTGAAATTATTTTCCTATTAAGATTATTGGTGTTGAAACATCTAGACAGTTCAAACAGCTTTCGAAACTGCGAGTCCTCTGTGAAGAGCCATGGTGCACTCACCGTACCTCTCAAAGGCATGGAGAAGGAAGAAGCAGGCTTATTTAAGTGTTATTTTTAAACTTAAATTCAATAACTTAAATAGCAGGCTTATTTAAGTGTTATTTTGACAAAAAGAGAGACTGCAGACTACAGGGTAACAATTATTAAGAAATTCTTGAGAAACTAGTTGATGTAGATAAACACTTTGAACCCTGCTATTATGTAATATATAAATCCTGGCCTGTGTTATGACCAGCATCTAGGCTGTGATAGTGCTTGGCTTACGCCTAGTCAAAATTCATTACAGAATGAAGTGAGAGATAATATAAACAATTCAAATGATAGTATAAGATGTGTCAGTCATTTGACAGTTTTAGAAAAAGGCAGTCACAACTCACTGCTGGGAGATATTAATTAATGTTCAAGGGCTACAAGGAATGAGGATATTCCAGAGTTAGCATCTTTTGGACAGATAAAACTTCTGTAGAAAAGCCTATAGGTAGCACAATACTTCCTTGGACATTTATTTATACTTATCAGATGCTAGTTCACTGAAAATAATATCAGCCAGTAATTTGCATTCTATTACCCATGTAATTAAGACTGAATTTTGTATAAATGTATAAGCAATGCATCATAAACAATCCTTGTTGTCTTTAATGTTCACTCTCCTCCTCTCTGACAGCAAATCTAATCTCCTTTTCTAAAAACGCTAAACTAATTTCACCATTCCTGTAGGAAAGGGGCTGATGCACTTTTTTGAGGCCTCAGAAATTTGTCCTTGCAAAGTTCCCTTCACCACCAAGCTAACAGAGCCTTCTGTCAAAGGAGCCTTTAGGAAACCCTCCTGATTAAGCAGCAGAACTGTGCGATGTTCCTCACTTGTGATCTAATGATCTCACCAACATTGTAGCCTCACGCCTCACAAAGACAGAAATCTGCCCCTACCAGAAGAGTATATACAGTAACCCCAAGAAATTACATAACAGAGAAGTAAGGAGAGTTTCAAGACAAAATGAAAATCCACTTGCTGAGACTCTACTCAGCTTTCCAAGCTAAGGCTTGGAAAAGGCTAAGGTATGAAGTGTGGCCAGAACACAGGCTCTTTGGCATGGACTGAATGTAACGCTCCAGATTATTCTCTAGGCAATCTCTGAAATGTTTTATTTCATGTCTGGCTCTTGGTTGCACCTTTCCGTTTTGGAGAGCTCCCTGCTCCATGGCTTTTTTTGCCCAGAGCAGCCCATTTCCCGTAAGATGCATCTCAGATGGGCTGGGCGGAGGACCTGGCACGGGCAGCACACACGCCGACACCTCGCCTCCAGCCACTAGCCCAAGCTGGGTGGCCTTTGCCCTGGCAGCTCTTCTACGTTACGCATATTCCTCTGCGCTGCAAAAATGGCAACACCCAAGAAAACGCAGTGGCTAGGCTAGAAATAAGCCTTGTTACAAATTGCTCTTCCCCAGGGAGCACACCCTCGCTGCCAGCTTGTTTGCTCCAAGGCAGCAAACCTTGTTCCCCTGGAGCCCCAGGAGGTGTGTGTGTGTCCTCGGGGCCTGCCAGCCTCCCGATGCACGGAGTACAGCCCTGGGCCCTGGCCCCACACGGCTCTCCCGCCAGCCGGCCACGGTGCATGGCCCAGCGCCGCATCCCGTCCTCTGCAAGTCCTGTCCTCCGCAGCTGGGATGCATTTCCCACCACCTGCCTTCCTGAACAGTCTGGCCCACCACAGCCCAAAAACATGATCCTCCCTCCTTAGCCCAGGGACGAGGAGTTTCATACAGGAAAGGAAGGAAAAGAGGTGACTGCACATGCTTTTTCAGAAGCAGGTTAGGGAATACGAGCAGGGCAGGACTCAGCAAGGCCAGAGAACTTGGACAATGAGCAGAAATCAGGTAAGAACCCGGTAACAACAAGGATTCACTGACAGGGACACGGAATGACAGAGGGCACTGTAGCAATTTTAGCATTTAGTAAATAATTAATTGCACTACAGGGAAGAACGGCGCAAGAGAAACATTTTCCTGCAACAAGAGAGCTAACAAAATAGTTTAAGCTGCTTAAAAATAATTAATACATAACAAAAATCAATCCAGCAGGGCCTTTAGACTGCATGCCTTGCATTAACATGTCACATAATGCAATCATTTTGAGATCAGACCTGCATTTCAAAACTTAAATACTTACTACTGCACTCTCCGCTTGTAGAGACTACTATCATCCGATAGTCTAATGATAACATGAAAACGGATGTACAAAAGAACCATGCAATAATTTAAGGTGGAAGGTTGCCTGGTCCAAACACTCCACCAGAAGCGGCCCTCCAGCTCAGCTCTGAACTGATCCTCTCAGCCTTTGGTCCAGCCAGTTTTCCACCCACCTTAGAGTTTATCCGTTTGGTCCGTATCTCAATAAAACATAGATAAACCATTAAAAATAGAAATACATGTATAAATCAGAACCATTTCAAAACAGATTTGTCATCTTCAGGTCAAAGGAATATAAGGCACTCCTGCTAGAAGGAGGGAGAGCGAGCAGGGAGAAGGGGCAGCAGCCTGGGAGATCCTGCAATGGGGCACAGCCTTCTTCCTGTGCCAGGGCCACTGTCAGGAGCTGCTGCCGCTGCCACCCATGAGCAGTAACCACCGAGCAACATCCAGTGCCTCCAAAACAGCGGCCAGGCCCGGTCTTCTGGGGACCTGCTTGGAAATGAAGGGCAGGAGGGCTGTTTTGCTTCCTTGTCAACTGTTTCCTGTACTATGACTGCAGTCAACCTGGATATTATTCTTGGTTCAGCTTTCCAGCCAAGAAATCTCTCATTGCTCTAATATAAAACCTGAATGCATGTCAAACAAGTTCTCAAAATCTACCAGAAAAAGTGGACATCAAAATGGTGATGTGCACAAACTTTGGTTTCTTCTTTAAAGTGTATATTTAAAAATATGTTTCTATGGTTTTCCAGCTAAAACAACAGTAGTTTCTTCTTGTGACTTAGAAGAATTGTACCATTTGGGCAGATTCTTAAAATAACCAAAGCACTTGAATATATTGATCCTCCCTTTATTCCCCACAGATATTAGTTATTGCAGTGTTTGGGGCCAACCGAAAAATGTGCTTTCAGTCATTTGCCATTGAAAGCTTAAATTCTGCTTTCTAAGACATACACCAGTGGCTTTTTTTCCTTTAAGGAAAAGCATTAGAGCTCTTCCATGTCCCTGTTGTGAAATTTGTGTGCTTCTGCTTCACTTCTCAATCCAACTTAACATGTACATCTGTCCTGCTTTAGCAGTCGGTAGCTTTACTAAACAGAGAAAATAAGAGAGTAATAAATGATACTTGGTTTTAAAATAAGCTTAAGATGTGACAAAGAATACATTCTCTTCAAAGCTCAAAAGACATCCTTTCATAGCCACTCTTGACAGACCACAGAGGATGGCATCTAGGCATCTTTTAAACAAGAGGTTGTAGATGCCAACTTTATTTCTCAAGTGGCTAAGCCAGATGTATTAACTCAAATGGAACAAGAGAGAAAGATGCCTTTCCTGTCCCAACAAGCCTATTATCATGAGGGCCTGTGAATATTATGTGTTCAATGTTCTATGTGAAAGAATGAACAGTAAAAGCTTTCAAAATGAAGTCAGCTGTAAACGCACACTAGTTTTTGAACTTAAGATGAAAGCTCCCCTGAAAGTTGGCCTTTTAAAAAGTTAGAGAACAACAGTCGGAAAATGAAGGCACTGGTGAAATAAATTTGTATTTTTCTAAAAGCAGATTTAAAGATGAATACTTCATAATTACAGACCGGATTTTTCTGTATTTCCAGTTAGACTCATCTGATTTTTAAGAACGATTATGTGCAGATCACTCCTGCTGTAAATTTTATATGCTTCAAAAAATAAGGACCAGTCTCAACTCTAACAGCATTATCTTGAATTTCAAAATGTGATTTTTTTTCCCCAAAAGTACATGTTTTTTAAATCAGCATTTAATACAAAACCTTAGAAAAGGATTAAATTGCTAGTTTCACAGCTTCGACAGTTGAAACATTAACTGAACACACAAAGAAAATTTCCAAAATGTATTCCAGTTGAAATAAATTACCTTATTCACAGTAGTTATTCCAAAGCAAAGTGCTTTTGTTTCAGGGCTGCAGTTGGTGCTAAATGACACGCCACTCCACATTTTTGCAAAACCTACCTAGCACCATGCTCCCGGGGTGGGTAGGCCTAGGCCTTCCAGGCTACACCTGGAAGATACTGAGAAACAAATTTAGACCCACATTTTGTTATTTCTGCCAGGTCTATGATTCTTAAACGCATGTCATGCCTTCTTCTGCGGAGGAGGGTGCTCCGCAAGCAGGGCCAGAACTAGGCTGGCCAGAAACCAACCAGTGTGTCAAAACTGGCTCTTGTCCCAGACCCTGTTTCAGCTCTACAAGAGTCCAAGTCAAGCTGATGATTTCTACCTCCTCCATCCCCTGCAGAGATACTGGGAAGGGCAGAGCTTAATGCTGATGCCCACCCCTCGCTGCTGCAGTAAGAGCATTTGTTGCCTGCTCCTTCCCACCTTCCCCACCTGGCAGGAGCAGGAAGCCCCTGCTCTTCCCGCAGCAGTGCTCACCCCTAAACAGGGGCCTAAGCTCAGTTTGGGGTTGGTACCGCAGAGAAGTTGTGAGCTGATGCTGAGCACTCCTCCTCATGCATGGACAACTGAGGCTTGACTATTGCTGGAGCGTGTTACCCGGTAAATCTATAAAACAGAGGATCTTCCCAGCTGGACCCTAGGACTAGTTCTAGCTTCCTGTGTATGATGGGTGAATTACTGTATTTTCTCACCAGTGATAAATAATGCAGTTCTTACTGAGGCAAAACATACCCTAGGTCAAGTTTTTCCTCCTCAATTATCCTGGCAGCCTGGAGTAAATGGAAATACACCAGAGTCAAAGTGGACTGTAATAAAGTCAATGGCATTTTATCAGATACCATAGCTAGAGGCAGAATATGATCCAACATGTACATTTTGAATAGAATTCTTTTAGAAACCCTTCACAGAAATAAAACAAAAACAGTTTATTTTCCTTGATAATATTCAATCCATGCAGTACAACTCACAAGGGGCCAATAAATGATTCTTACTGGAAACTTCGAAAAATCATTGCAAAAGAAAACATTTATACAAGTTTATGAAGGCTTCTGAAGTATGGTTGATATGTTGAGTCCAAAAGGACTGTAAAGTATTAGGATATTACACAGAGAAATTCTGATGGTTCTTACTCTGTTTACATTGAATGCAGTTTAGTTTGCTTTTTGCATATGGGAAAAGTTAATTCTATATCGAACAATGTTTTGATTCCACTCTAGTGAATTTCTTATAGAAACACAAAAGACTAGTTGGGTTACTAACATGAGCAATAAAAATAGTTCCCACTTTATAATATGAAGATAGACATATGTATTTGTAACAGAAAAATAAATTTGGTGGAAAAGATATAAAATTGAGATCTTGCCAAACAGTTTTGGAGAAAGGACAAGTAGCTCTGAATACTCACCCCAAACTCTTTTTTTCACTCTAATATTTATACCAAAAGTATTTATCTTAGATCATTTTTGGTTTAAATTTGCTACTGAAGATAATTTAAATTTATTTTGGAATTATGGTGGGGTTGTAGCAGGATTTTAATGAAGATGTGATGCATCTCAGGGCAGGTTTTAATCAAGATTGGAGCCAAGTTTGCTAAGTTCATGAACCTTACAGAAAAGCTGGGTCAAGTCTAGAATGAACCCAGATTCATCTATAACACTGTACTGAAAGTACAAGTATCTTCAGAAAGTCTGAAAATTAAGTAATACCTTCACTATAGTAAATCAACAAGACATCCTCCCATGGAATAACTGATCTAAGAGTAATGATCTACAAAGATTCTAAGTGTTCTTTGACAGAGAGAATTCCAAGAGACAGGCCTGCAGAACAGAGACGGGTCTTCATTCAAGGCCTTCATTTAGGCTACTAAACACATCTCCTTTGCTTTGCAGCTATCAATTACCTCTGCAAGTAAAACATTTTTATAAACACTAGGCCAGATAATTCACATCATTCCAGCAATAATTGATCTTAATCACTGCATACCAGCAGACCAGTCTGGATACCATCTAGGGTTTCATTGAAATATTTGTATAAATCATCTTCATGAAGTCCCTTCAGGCACTTGTTGAGAATGTAGTACCCAAGATACAACAAATCTTATTCAACTGATAGGCAAGAAGCAGCAACTGACACCATTCAGCGTGTTTATAACTCTGAATTAGCCACAACATCTCTCTTCCAGAAAACTGGGTACATTAAAGTAGGCGGCCATGGAAACTAGTAGCAGCATAGAAACCATGGAAGGGAATTAAGAATGTGTTGGCTGGAGATATTATTGGGAAATGTAAAATATATGGAGGAATGCTAGAATAGTATAGATTAATCATGGGAAATTGAAGGAAATCATCACTGTTTATGCAGTCATAGAAACACTTTCTCCTTTTTTTCCATCTTCTTTCAAGGTTTCAAAGATTGACCACGGCTAGAAGGAAGATATTAGGTAAAAGTGGACAGCTCGTGGACAACACAGAACACTTATTTCCTACACAGATGACCCAGTGTAAGCGACCCAGTAAATTAAAAACCTCTGCTATTCAGAAATTTGCATTAAATCAACAAATAGTTGCTTTTCCCCTCAGATTCTGTATGGTGATCGCGCCTTTAATCACTTTTGCCTGTATGCCTTATCTGCTCTGGGTCTAGAGCAGCTTCTGGGGGCATGGAGAATGTAGGCACTTCATGCAATAGCAGCAACAAATGCTAAGAATTGGAACTTTATCTGTCATTGTACAGGTCTCATAGCACGCATGTCCTCACATAGCCTTGAATGTTATTGCAGAATAAAAGCTCATATGTGTGAAGTACGAAAATTAGAACATACAGACTTACCCAGAATGTTCTCAGAACAGGGATCTCCCATGGAAATTGGACCATGTTGTATAGTTTAACCTCCGCAGTTTGCAGTAATTTTTCCAATAACCTTATACTGCAACTGTTTCTGTCAAAAGTACTGTCCTCTGTTATGCATCAGTGTCTTTACAAACAAAGGCTGCAGAGCACCTCTTTTCATTCCTCCAAATGCAACACAGGTCTGCAACACTCTGAGCTGGAAAAAAAAAAAAAAAGGGGGCAATACTTTTAATATTTTTGAGACAATTCTTTCTGTGTGTCCCTTAAACTACTTAAATAAAAGGGGATGAACATTATCCTGGCAAATACAGACAGTATTAGACATAGACATGTCGTAGTATCACCTCTGCAGAACAGAAGGATAGCTCATCTCCCAGCTAGTAACACCTGTACATCTCTGGGGAAGGCCAGAGCACTGAGCAATCCTTCTTGTCATCTGCACTGCAAACTCCAGTCAAGCCCATAGTATTTTGCAAACATTACAAAAAAACTGGCTGTGGACATAAAAAGCTGCAGGACCTGACTGAGGCTACTGATTACAAGAGCTGGATTTTTGCAAAAATCTCTTCCTCTGCATCCTGTGCTTACTGTGGTGGACTATCCTGCCAGAGGGAGAGAAGCTCTTCTTTTAGACTGGAGTTTCTGGTGTCTGCTCAGATGAGCCACTTCAGTTACCATCTGGCAGATGGGCCAGCTCAGCTGTAGGCAGCTCGGTTGGACCACTGGGAACTTGCAGAAATGTCGCTGTGGCTTAGAATGAAACATACCCAACATCGAGATCCACACCTGTGATTTGCACGAACCCAGTAACCTGCCCAGCCACATGCATCTTGTTCCTACAAGGGGGAAAGCAGGGGGAAGACCTCAGGTTAGAAATGTGCTGGGAAAGCCATGGCCACACACTCTACCTCTGTCATCAGTTTCATCTGATAAAGCTGGTGTCACAAGAAAAAAATGTAGAAAACAATTCCCCTTCAAAATATAAAATTTAGATGAACCTTGACATTTCTAGACCAAACTCAAACTCCAAGTAATACCATATAAGCAAATGGAGTCGCTGTTAGGAAACACAAAAGCCACTAAAGCCACACGAGTCGAGAGGCCCCTTAGTCTTTTGGGCACTTACAACACACGTCCCACAGCTTGGACGTAGCTTCCACGGCTCGATGAAGTACACACAGATACCATTGTGATTTTCTATAAAATGCTGGCTGGTAGCAAGGAAATGCAAATATTCTTTAGTGCTGCGAGATCCAGATTCACGGAGTGCTGTTGTTGCTGAATTGTTTGAAAAGACATATGGCATCCCAAGTGTAACAGATAGTTGAATCTCAAGGGGCAACCATTGTTCATTCATCTGGACCAAGTGACATTCTTTATGCAAGAATAATTCCTGATTAAAGGGTGAGTTTTAATGGAAACTAATTAGGCAACCTCTTTAGCCTGGGCATAATGATCAAATGAGCTGTCACACAGTACCTGATACAATGATCTCACTTGGTACAAGATTTTATTCCTTAGCAATTACACTCCCACGTTGCACTGCATGTGTTTATTGCCTGGAGCACACATGTCAAATTAAAGAGCAGCTTATGCACCTGATATTTAATTATTGCCTAGCACTACAGACAACCGGGAAATGTCAAAGCGAGCAGTCCTGCACTGGAGCAACTAAAACTGATATCTTCTTTGGTAACGAAAAAAATAGAGGTAAAATATGTATGGACGATTCAGTTGTCTTGCAATTCACAGTAACAAAAAAATGGCCTCCCAAACCTTAAATAATTTACCATTATGCTGAATGCAGAGAATTCTGTCAAAGCAGAAGAGTATGGGAAACGGGTACAACAGCTCACAAGACTATTTTTATTAGATGCATCTTTACACGTTTAAAGTGTTTACAAGAAAATGGTAGGATTTGAGCTGTTTTATACCAACTTGAAATACCAAAGGAATCACTTATTTATTCAGGTATGGACTAATACACAGGTGTTAAAAGAAACATTCATTTCTACAACTCTGTTATCCCGCAGTTAACCTAAAATCATCCTTAGCTTACTGGAAACTTTCCTAAATTCCTTCATAGTAAAATCACCTCCTTAATCCTAGTTGTAATAAGGCTGAAATGAAAAGCCAGCAATACTAAAAAAGATGTAAGCAAAGTGTTTCCAGCAAATTGAGACATGCTAATCAAAAAGGAAAGTTTTATGGCTGCGACAGAGGTGATGACAGTAAGGTGAGGAAAAATCCATACTGCCCCAAGTTTTGACTGCAATTTTAATAAAGAAAAAATGTGCACAATACAAAAGAGTTTCTCTTAGTCATTGATCTGTAATGGAACACCCAAATAGAGATCTGATGGTATCCTGTGGCTAAGAAAGTTGTGTGTGTATCTTGGACCATTCTGCTCGAAATAAAGGAATCTAATTACCCGTAATCTTAATTGCACAGTCTAATACTAAAAAGGCTTAATAAGAGTGCTTTTGTATTTACAAAACTGCACAGCTTGTGAAAGAACCCTCAAAACATTTGGCAGGAATCCCAGCCGAGGTATGACTGACTGGAACCTCTAATGACTACAACATGTAAACAAGTGTTTTGTTTCGACTGATAATCATTAACTTCCAGTGTCAGAGTTATCCCACAAGGTTTTGTTCATTGCTTCACCAGCCTGCTTTACAAAGGCATCTGGTGCTAAGGGAAAGAGAGAAAAAAAAAAGTGCAGAGTGCTATACAGTGTTGTCACTCTTAAACTAAAGTGGCAGTAGGCAAATGAAAGGGTCATGAGGTAAATGCTTCTAACAAGGAGCAAGCTGCTGTGATAATTCCCACCATTCTTTGATGGTCCCTCTTACTGTGTGACTTAGTGACATAATGTGCTAGACCTCCTGGTTATTTTATTTTATTTTTTAATGAAGAAAGGTAATTTGAAACTGAATCTCTCCAAATTATTGTTTCGTGCTTTGGTGGCTTTTAAAATTAAACACACACACAAAAAGGGAATTTGCTTTCCCTAACTACTGCAGTACTGAAGCAATCTGCATCTGACGAGCCAGACTGAAAAAAAAGACAGAGGAACAGAGCAATACTCTCACAGAAGGACAAATGTGGCATTATAACAGACAGTAAGGATGTCAGAAATTACACAGACAGCTTTGGCTACCTCAGCTTTACAAAGGTGCTCACAATAGCAGTGATTTTACAAGTGAAACTCCAATGGTTAAATCCTCAGCTCGGGTAAATCTGCTAAAACAGAGACACGCAGCTTTCTGGCCATTCATTTATTTCAGTAATAAAGTAGTTATTGTTCAAATCATTTCATGTAGACACACTGGAGAAGTTGTAAAACATTATATCCATTATGCTCATCACTGTTTGGTGAAACCTTACAAGCTATAAAGGAAAACTTCAGTAGCCCATATTTACATTCTTAACATTTTCTTAGCTCAAGAAGTGCAACTACTTCAGTAATTTTTAATCATGCCATTGTAGATAGCCTGCCTTTTGAGCGTCTAGTGAAAAAGCAGGAGTAGCTTAAGACTTCATATCAGTACTTCTGTGGCCACCTGTACATAAAAGGTCAGCTGTAAACTCCATTTTATTATTGATACCACTGAGACTGTTTTCAAAGGTTTACACATTTCATGCCCTGGTAGGATCTTGCCTGTATAACAAGCATTTCCTGATCTCTTTTAGTAGAGCAGTGCAAAGTACCACGAATAGCTCTCATGACCGCATGAAGGAATTTATGCGGGCAGCCCTCAAACAGCTTTGATATAATACCCGGCAGAATTAGGTAGGAGCTGCATATCCGCCTGGTTAAATTTATTTTAAAACATTTGGCAAAGCAAGTTTGCAATTGTTTAATTTTCATTATAACTGCCGCCTCACAAGTAATGAGCCCTCGTCACAGTGTTTTATATAAAAGCACATTATGCCTTTACACAGCACACACAAATGGGCAGTGATTATTAACAATGTTAAAATGTCAGTAGAACCAAACCAGCATAACGGCACACATTTAGCTGCTATAAAAGCTGCAAATGCCTGCTACATTGTGTTAAAAGGAAGCATCTTTAAAAGGCACTTACCAATAGAGGAAAAGAAATATTTTTTATGAGGAATAGAAATTTGGATGAAATGCCCATCAAAATTGTCTTCATGAAAAGCATTACACAGAAGAATCAGTAAGTTCACTGCTGCTGCTAGTGGTATTCTTAGCTTTAGGATTAGAGACAAACTGCTTCATAAATAGATTTTGTTTTTACCTTTGACTAAAAAAAAAAAAAAAATGTTTTCTTGCTGTCCCAGGACTCCCATGCTTTGATATGTCCTATGCAAACATTCTCGAAGTAAAACTTGGGCAAGTCCAAATATGCACACTGGCCACTGATTTTACAGGCTGAAAAGAAGAAATTCACTTCTAAGTGAAAGTCTAGCAAAGAAAAAAATAAGGTTTGTAGAGCGTAACCACTATCTAAATCATTACCTAAATATTACCTAAATTAGTATCTAAATATTTTAGAGGCTTTTAGCCTCAAAATGTCAGTCACAGTATCATTTTAGATACAAGTAGGTCCTTACTCTTTTTCGATGAGGGGAAAATTAACATGATAAGAAGTTTGAATCACATAGGACTCATTTTATTTTGTTGTCACTATTCCCTTACAGCTTTCCTCCAAAGCCAATCTTGTGATTTTTAAATTATTCAACTCATTTAAAAGTGTTTTTTATTATTAAAAAAATTGAAATTATCAATTTTGAGGGAAGCATAAAACATAATCTAAAATATTAAACTTGTTGCATGATCACATGCTGCATGTTATTTCATACATTAATAAAAGGTGTTCAAGAGCAAAGGGGTTGCGAATAGTATTTTTTTTTCCTAAGGATATGTTTTTGTAAGAGAAAGCTTCAACTCCCATATTGAAAATGAAAATATACAAACATGTGAAATTGAGCATTTTCTTAGGCTGTCCTAGCCCGTTTAATCAGTGGTCAATGATATTTTAGAATTTCTTTTTATTCTCAACTACTACAATTTTATTTTACAGATAGTAGCCTATTCAGATGCAATATACTCCATAAACATTTGTACCTCTATTTCATTACTCACTGTTCTCATTTCTTTATGGCTATTTTAAACCAAATATTTGAGATACAGAAGAATAAATTTGTATTATTAATACAACACATTTAAAACAGGCAGACAGGAAAAATATTAAATTCGACTTTAAAACAGTAACATTTTATTCCCCTGATTGGATGCTGAATTGTATACTGAGTTCAGATAGTAGGTAAATTACTCTTCTTTAAATGTGCATTAAGCAGTTTTTTTTTTTTTTTTTTTTTTTAACATGGAAATCTATCATTGCTCTCCAGTCAGCTTTAACACTTAGCAGGTTTGTAATAAATACACAAGCAACAAAAGCTTCAGCATTAGCAGAGATGTTAAGAGAGCAATTAATTAAGCCACATTAGTACAACGTGATCAAAAACGAGGCATCAGTATCCTCGGGGCAAAAACACATTTCAGGTCAAACTTTACAAATACACACACGCATGTGTGTACGAATATAAATGCTACACACACAAAAATACAGAACATAGATCCTTATTTTAAGTATTAAAAAGCATCAAAGTAACTATTTTCAGTAGCTGCTTAGTTTATTTGCACTGTAAATTATTTGAGATCAGCTTTTAAAGCTCCTTTGATTTTTGATATGCACAAAAAGAAACCATTGTCTAACACTGCGTATGCCGAGTGCCTGGCACCACCCAATGGCAGCCATCAGAAATGCAGATGGCAGTTCACAGAGATGGAAAATTTCTCATCAGCTAGGAAGCAGTTTTCCAAAGATTATGTTCCAGTATTCCTTTCCTCAGAAAGTCACTTTATTATAAATTGTAAATAACTGTTTCTTTCCCTTCTGAGAGAAGCTGCTAAGAAGTAGCCTGGTATTGCAGCTCTCAGCTTGCTCTTCATCACCTTCTTTATGAAGGCTGGTCTTCTAATCACACCCTCAAAATGAGACAATCGGTTCGCGTTTACTCAAAACACTGCAGGAGGGTCAGCAGCACTTGGGCTTGTCCTTTTTTTGTTTCAATGTACACATATGGAACTGGAAAAAAAGAACTGGTGAAGCGTGCTCTTTAAAGCACAGCTTGCTTGCAAGAAGCTTTGCAGGGTCCTGAATGTACTGAACTTACCACTTCCTAGGATTTTACGGATTACTAGTGGCACAACCATATAGTGCCAGTGAACTCCACAAACCAGAGAGGTGTGACAGGGAAAATTAAGCCTCAAGCACCATCAACTAAAGTCTTATGGTGGTCTTATTTATTTTCAGGTAAATGCACCTTTCTAAGGTAAATAAAGTAAACAACAATACATGAAGTTTACTTTCACCTGCGTTATCTAGTTTTATTTAAATCTATTATGCCTTGCCCATATACTTCCATTCTTTCCATGTACTTCGGTGGTGAATGACCTAGGGAGCCACAGCTTGTAATACTGGATATTCCTGTCCCTAAGGATAAGACAATGATGGCAGGACAAATATGAGTTAGGTTACACATATTCCTGCCATAATTATCAATATGGTTATATGCGTCTTTATGACAAAAGCTGCGATCCTTAGGTTTGAGACTCAACAGTGCAGGTCAAATGAAGGCAAAACAGCCTGTTCTTAGAGACACTGTTTTGCATGCTTGAGTGCTATGGAAGGAAGGATTTACACGAGTATTTTTGCACAGTTGAACACTGAAGATCAAAGCCCAGATTCTGGAGCAGATGTCCATACAAGCAAATGGATTCTGCAGAGGATTTCACAGTCAGGCAAGCACAGAACACCTGAGGTTATGAGAATGACAACTTCATTTCCAGAAAAGCTTCCCCAGGAGAGATTCAACACCCTTCAACAAACTAAGCCACACAGAACAGGTGAGAAGTTACCACACGTACTTTAGAAACACAATGCAGGGACACAGGGATTCAATCATTTTCAGTGGATCAAATAACAAGTCTGAGTCATCTTGTCTTACTCACTAAAACATCCTTCCTTCCTTTTTATTTTAATTTTCCAGGCAATAACCATGTTAATGACAGAGAATTCAGTGGGAGAATGGAAAAGGCATAGAACATACTCCTGAGATGGTAAAATCTCAACTCCGAAGGCATTATTTGTCAAAAATTCCACGTCTTTAAAAGGAAAAGAAAATTAAAAGCAACAGCAAAGCTTGCAGCACTAAATATAATAGTACAATTTATATGTTATTTTCACAAGTATAAGCTGTTTTCTAAGGACAAGACAAAATAATCAACCCTATAGAAACAGCTTGAGTAGTCTAAATATGTCCCAGTTAAAATTGTTAATGAAGCTGCAGAGTGAATGCAAATCTACAAGTCCCAGAGCTGGTGTAGCACCATGTAATTTCTAAGTAACAGTGCCTGAGAAGTCCCCTAGCAGCACACCACAATCTCTGCTAAAGTACTGCGTACCCTCGTAGCACATTAGTGGTCTACACAGTGGCATTCAATCAGTTTCTTTAATCTGAGAAGTGCCTTTTTACTTGGTGTGGAATCTAACTCTACTGGGGGATTTGAACTGAGGCCCTTGGATCCAAAAACAGCAACATTACTAAGGCAAGTGAAGGCAAATCTCCCATACCTTTTAGCTATAGTCTTAAGAGGCCTGTAAAAACAGTGAGTCTCTCCCTTGAAGGAATACTAGTTATAAAGGGTAAAACATTCAGCTGAGTTTAACAGGAATGAGTGGAAAAAAAATCAAAAACAGGAAAAAGGGATGCTAAATTATAGAGGAACAGTAGCATGTATGTTGTATTCATTCCAGGTTGAAGTTCATGAGGAATTAAATCCTGGCAGAGCCTGAATGCTTTCAGCTGCCACCGGGCTAAATCCTCCCATCTTTAACATTTCCGTCTCTAATAGCCAAACTGCCAGTGATCTCCCAGATCTTTTTCCCCCCATTCAGAAGATCTTAAGTACTAAAATGAGAGGGAAACTCAAAAGGATTATTCTCAATCATTGACAGAAGTTTCTCAGTGCATCTTTTCCCCTTAGAGGGGCACAAAAATCAGACACATCAGAGAAAGCAAGCTAAGTGGAGAACAAATATTTCTAATGAAGAATAGTGGTAGAGATCGCTTCTTTTCCCACTTGGTAGCAGGTTGGAAGCTCTGAGCCCTTACAAGCACCTTCCTCTAGAGACTGCCGCATCCACCACTTCTGCTCCTCACCCCCTTGCTCTGTAGTTGGAGGTGAGATCACCAGCTCCGAACTCCAACACACCAGGCTGACGGGAAGGCAAAAGGCTTTCCCGGGGTTTTTGGCTCAAGACCTCTAACTTTCTGGGATGATGCCAACGTGCAGCTCTTTGTGCTTGTTGGCTCAGCAGCCCTAACAGACTGAACTAAAGCCAGGTCTCTAAAGGACAGTTACTCATTTATGCACAATGAGCACCCAGGCCCACAACGACTAAGTCAAATCTAGCACTTCCGTGTCAGATTCTGTTTTTGAGTAAACACTAAATGCATAGCACAGAGCACAGGTCTCCCAGACATTTCTGAGCACGTCAACAAAAAGCACGTGCTCATACAGGAAAAGAAGGCCTTGCCCTCACCTGACATGACAGGGCCAGCGCTGCCTGCGGCTGCTCTCCTCCTGCATTGCACTGGCTACAGCAAAGTGTTGCAATGCATGGCTCTCCACGAGACACGGAGGTTTGGAGAAGCGAGTTCATACAATGTCAGCAGCAGGGCTCTTCAAAACACCTCTGGAAAAGCTGCAGGATAAAATGGGAGCATTTGGATTTGTAATTTATGTGGTAATAGAAAACATTAATTCTACAGCCACATGCAGCCACATGCACAGCCTTCCCAAAGCTTGATGGGCACTAGGTGATTTTGGCAACATTGGTGACAAGGCTTACCATGGAGAGCTGGGTGACTAGGAGTTGAGTGTAAAGAAATTCTATAGACTAACATCCACCCTTAAGCCATCATGCAGCGAGGAGGTCAAACATGCAGCTGTCACTCTGAAGGCCATGTTTATGTTATGCTGTTTAAAAACAGATATGTCTAAAAACAGTTTTAAAGCTCTATCATAAAAGAAATACTGGCACAGAAGATGTCATGAAACCACTATCTGCCTAATAACTTACCTTAAAAAGCAACACTAAAGTAGTGAAAAAAAGCCAATGAAAATGGGAACCCAAGAATAAATTACATAGCATAAGGGGTTTCATCATTTCAGTTAATTTTTGTGTTCATTATTCGTCTTCATCTACTAATAAAAGGCTTTAATCTCTATACTTCAATTCCAAATCTCTGTGAATGCCAATTTAATACATTTTATTTACCCTGTATTTTTAAAAATGTGGTAATTAAAATAATCTGTTTTACACTTATTAAAAATAAATTATTGCATATTTTAATGTTTTTCTTCCCTGCAACTTTTTCTTAATTAGTTATTTAAACTGCATTGAAAATCCCAAGTCAATACATTTCAATATTCATTTTTCTATTTCAATTTTTCAAACAAGAAGAGAAGTTCCCCTCTTTAAGCTGAAAATTCAATTAAAAAAACAGATTAAATACTCATTGGTGCTATTTTACATCGTTCACAGAGGGTTGTTCTTTTCTTTTTTTCAATATTTATTAATGACGACTATCTTGCATGTACCCATTATCCTACATCTGTTAGCATCTTTCATCTGGAAAGATCTCAAAGAGCTCTGACAAATGGACACTTTTGCAACAGTGACGAGGGACTGATTCACCACTCAGAACCAACCCTCGCTGGACCAAAATATCTTTCAACTGTTTCAAAGTCCATAGACATGTTATGAAAACAAGCAGAAAGCGCCTTAACTAGCGCTAGCAGAGTCTACTACAGCGTGGCCCCTTCCCCTCTTGCTTCTATTGGATCCCAAGGTAAAATCCATAAAATAAATGAATAGGCAGAGTTGATTGGGATAGTACAACTATTAGCCCTTGCAACCCTACGTAAATGATGAGTAAATCGCACACTCCCAAATTGGAAGATGCTGGCCACAATTCACTGAACTAGCAGCACATACTTTGAACAACACTTCTGTCTTACTGTGGGACGAGCGCAGCCACAGGGCCCACCCATGGGCTACCTCAGGACTGCAAAAGAGAGAGACTCCCATGTGGTGGTTGCTGCCCACGGGCACCGCCACCGCTCGGCTCGCACACCACGGCTACCACCACCGCCACGGCCACGGCCACCACCACGGCCACCGCCACGGCCACCGCCACGGCCACACATGGAGCAGTTGAGTGCAGCAAAGCAGCACGAGCCGCACCAGCTGACACAGCACACTGCACAATCCCTATCACTGTCACACCATGAAGACGACTAGAAGAAAATTCATCTTGGCGAAAAATTAAAATGAATACCTCACAAAATAGCCATAAGGTTTTCAGTAATTTTATGGCAGGGTTGATTTTTTAATGCTCTTAAATTCACGTAAGGATGGATGAATGGCTAACATAGGAAGAGGGAAAGTTTTACTAGCATATATACAAAAGGTTAAGAAGTATAAATATGTGTGCCAGGTAGAAAATAACTTAATCTGAATAAGGTTCCACAATTAATTTAAGATGAAACCTTTCTGCAGTTAGGGAAAATATCACAGCAGGGGGCTACATATTCAAAGTGCTCTGGTTCTGATGCATCCTTCCCAAGTTTGACATGCACTTGTCAAGTAACTTCACAATTTTATACAGAAGGGACCTTCTCTAAAAAGCTGAAATAGGCCCCTATCAGACTGAAAATATTAGCAGCTCCTCATGTAAATATTATCAAAAACAGATTCCTAAGGAAATTCGTCCCTTGGTGTAGTTTTTATCCCTGTAACCTTCCTTTACTCCCTTCACATGAAATGTGACTAGTATCTGAAAGAGGAAGCAACAGTCCCAAGTCCACTTTAAAAACGCAGAGATAACACAGTAGGTGCACAGTACCCTGCATAAACATGCCAGGGCAAACCTATGTCAAACTGACATCTGAAGTTTCTGTCCCTTGAACATCACGAACGTGCTCTTCAGATGGGCAAGAACAGGAAAATTAGATCTATGCAACAATGAATACCTTGTTAGGAGTGAAAAAGGACTGTAGTCTAACCTCCCCAAAACTCATTTCCATCCCCTAGCAAATCCTATTTAATTTTGAACACACAGTACAGATGCTTCCTGATTCCAAGTGCTAAAGGTAAAAGAGGGCAGCAGAAGAGCATTGGTTAAATGCTGTCAGCATTTGACTAGGATACTCCTGGGCAATTTGCTGTAACTATACACCGCAGTAAGTTCAGACAAAAGATAAAATTTATAATGAGTTTATGATATTGCCCCATAATTGATACAATTTCCCAGGCTTTCACCCTGCTATTACCTCCCCTAAATGCATCAAATTCATGTTTACTTCTACAGTTTTTCTATATGGTTCAAGTCAAGATGTATCTACAAAGAGTAGGTTATATCCACAAAATATACTCTTAATCCTGGGAGTAAACATACTCTAATCCTGAGAGCGTGCCCAAAGCAGTATTTACTGCATGATCAACGTGAAGACTCTCCCAATAATAGTGGGTTTATCTTGAACACAATAATCTGGAAAGTATGGCAGAAAAAAGCTGGTTTGTACAAAAAAGATCAGAATTTTAATGTAATGCACCTTAACATAGCTGAAGATCTGAATTTTAGCACTCTTTCTGCACTCTTTCTGCACCCCACTGTTCTCTCTACTAATTCTATACATTTTGACAACACCGCGATGGGAGTAGACACCTGCAGATCTCAATGCCAAATCAAACCAAATATATTAGCTATCATCATAATGTCTTTATGCATGGGGGTGGGGTACACATGTGCATACAGCTACTCTGTACACTGTATGCAAATTCTCATTCTATAGAAATTATATTGCTGCAAAGTAGAGCGAAAGCTTTACACTAAGGTTACTTCCCTGTGGGAATACTGCATGAAAAGGCTTTTTATTTTTAAAGATAAATTACATTTTTTGTATAATTGAGTCACACTTTTCATGTAGCACTCAGCCTAGGGATGTCTGCAAGAGAAAAGAACAATATCTTACTAAATCCCTGTTAGGATCATTAAATTTAGATCACAAAACTGTCGCAGGCATGCAATTCCAAACATGTCACTGAAACAAAAGGAACAACAACAAAAATGACAAGCTTCTCTTACGTTATTTTCCCTCTTTACAAAGATGTTTAAGGTAGCAAAGTGTTAATGAATTCAGTACAATGTATCATGCATTGTGTTAGAACTTTCATATTGTTGAAAAATTGTCATATTTGGTTAGGCAGCTGCATGGAGAAAAAAAGCTCTGACAATACCTAATTGA
Organism: Tinamus guttatus; assembly: GCF_059628265.1. Classification (NCBI taxonomy): domain Eukaryota; kingdom Metazoa; phylum Chordata; class Aves; order Tinamiformes; family Tinamidae; genus Tinamus; species Tinamus guttatus. Next base: position 15,629,317 of record NW_028288774.1, on the reverse strand, counting down.
GTCTATTTTTACTGTCTTTCAGATAACATTGTTAGAATTATGTACAGTACATATTTTGTATTTTTAGTTTCGTGTTCCCTTCCTCCCGCTCTTCAAAGCCCTTCACTACAACAGTGTTTCACTATTGCTCATATAAATCCAGGTCATTTTCATATAAAGAGAGTGAGTCCTACTCTGTAATATTGAAATGGAGCTGCAGGCTGTTATGTAAACCACTATTAATAACAGAGTATTCAGGACACGTGCCTCTTAAAGGCGGCTTCTTGCTTAGAACCAGCGCTGGGACACAAAAGCTGAGCTCTGTGTCCTGCTTTGTCTTACACAAACTTGAGCTAAACATTACATCCCCTTCCAGCAAAATGGGAATCACAAGAACATTTTTGTCTTTCTGGCTCTTGAAACCACAGACACTGCAAAGCAAGGCCCTTTCCCAAAGGCGGGGGAGCGCCTGCCTGGTGCTCCCCCACCTAGGGCTCTGGATCAGATTTCAGCCCGCAGCACCCAGAAAAGCCGTGTGCTGCAAGCACGCTGGGGCGACACGGCACGGGCACCAGGCTCCCGGGGCAATCGCAGTGAACATTTACTGAGGGGAACTAGAAGTGTTTCACGGACAAGGTGAAGAAGATAACGATAAGTTAAGATGACTTTCAAGGTGAGACATCAGCCACCTCACAAACATTACCCACACTGCTCCACTTGCTGCTGCTTCTTGAGTTACTGCCTATCACAAGCACTATCAATAAGCTTCTCCAGAAAAAAACAAAGAAAAAATGTCTCCTTTCCATTTTAAAAAATGTATTTTAAGTCTGGGTGCTTGGCCGCATTCACACAGAAGGGGAGAAAAACTTGCACTGCAAAGTGAAAAAGTGGGGAAAAAAAAAAGTTTTCTTCTCCTTCCCCACTTCATTTTAACAATAGAAAGCTTGCCTGTTCAGAAGAGGAATGTGGTGAGAAAAGCAAGACACGGTTTCACAGGAGACTGATGAATGAAAATACAAATTCCCTATCCCCACTCCTGTTCTCTTACCCTCCAAATCAGAGTCTTCTATAAAAACAGATTTCTACTTTTAACATCTCCCACACAACACCAAAGACCCACATTATATGAATTTCGTACTGAAATACTGTTTTGAGTGACTGTAAGCTTGCGGGTACCCAGGGGACAGTAATTATTAGGAGAACAGGAGTGGGAAAAAAAAAAAAAAAGGGATGAAAACTCAACTTTGGAAGCATGGCAATCTCAGGGAAGAGTGGCTGGGATCTCATGAGGAACTGTACCTGTGAAACCTAAAAGCCAGAGCGGAATTAGCCATTCTGGGTGACCTGCTCAAAACAGTTCTTACAGAAGCTTTAACAGCAGAAGAACTTCAAACCATTATGAAATGCAGCCGCAGACACCGGTAACAAATGCATGAGTTAGTAGGGCTGCTCCTCTGTTACAGATGCCCAGAGGCTATGGTCAGGCATCCAGGATACGAAAATGGATATACCATATAATCAAGACCATAATGCCCATGGCATTCACTTCCATTTAGCCTGCAGGCTTCTGAAAGCACAGGGAAAAGTCTAGTCGATTACGGGCACGGGCATTATATATGTGCTGCCAAAGAGAGCAAACTTCTCTAATATGATAACACCATTTTTCATTTTTCATGAGTTCCCTGATTCACCGTGCGTAACATATCGGTCTGAACAGATGGATTTGTGAATCGATTAGCTTGTGTGCAAACTCTCTTCCGTTATTAAAAATCAGTAAAATTTCCATGTGTGGATCTACACAAAGACTAAAACGGGTGTATCACCACAATAACTGTAATACAGACTGTCACCATATCTCTCTGCCTGTTATTGGTAGAGATGAGGACTCAGTTACACATGAAAAGTTTTTTTAATAACAAATTCCATCTGCTTAACTACTACTATTTATTGTCTAGAGCTATATGATAAGTGTGAATGTAAATATTCTTACTGATGTAAATGAAGGAAAATGTTTTTGGATCATTAGTTCTCCTGTTTATAGCCAAGATAATTTTCATAGTGGTTCTACAAGACACACCCTACCACAGTAAAGTCACAGAAGTAGGATTCTTTTCTCTGAAATAGATTTTTTGTGACAAATGTTGAAGAAAATACATTGCACTAGACACACCTTCATCTGCCCTGGCATGCTCCACATGTGTGGTCCTTACAACTGAATAGCAATAATGGCCCAAATCTTAAGTTGGTGAATAAATTTCTATCCTGTCAGCCCCATATCATCCTTCACTTTGAGAAATAACTTCAATTAAAATTAGCAGTGACTGATTACAGAATCTGTTTTCTCAAGTCAAAATAAAAAGTGAAAAAATCACAGTAAAGATCCAAGGACATTTGTAAAGTTTGTAAAGATCAAAGTTTCAAAGAAGTATCTGTAACTGAGTTTGAAGATCCATCACATTCCCTGTGCATATTTCAGAAAGCTAGATGGTAGGAAATCAAACACGTACTGGAAAGCAAACTCAATTTTAAACCATTAGAAACAAAGTTGAACAACATAAGCCATTGAGCAATCCATCTTGTAAATGAGGAAAAACTAAGCCTCCTATATGGTTTGAGGCTTTATCAAATTTATACCCTTACTATTTCAAATTATGCAACTGCTGCAAGATCTCCCTCTCTCTTTTGCAAAGTCTAATACAAAACTTCCTTTAAGTGAGGCAGTTAGCTTGCCTTTGGAGCCAAATCTTTTCCCTGCACCCGTTTAAGAACTGTGATTTTATAGGCTAGCTTTGCTTGCAAAGACATGGCTGTGTCACAAAGGGCCATCACTCCTGCTAGCTAGGTTAGTGGGTGAGCTGCAGTAGAATAAAAACATTATCCTGGCAAGCTGAGGGAAAGGACTATATCTGGCAGTTCCATCTGATGACTAAAACATGTACTTCACATTTTGACCCTGACTTATTTTCTCTGTCCCTTTGTGCCTAACAGCCCAATACAACCAAGCAAGCTGCTTTTCCTGTTTTTGCCCTTCCTTCTCATCACCTACCTTGCTTCCCATTTTACTTCTTCTCTTCACCCTCTGCATACACCACGTTTGTTCACCTTCCTCTTTGCGAAACACTACCTTGCCGGGGCCTCATCTCACTTGCCACGCTTCCCTACTGCACTTTCCTCTGCAGGGTCAGCCCCACAGGACCAGGTCCTCCTTCCTTGAGCCTCTCATCCCTACGCATCACGCAAAGGTGCTCTGCAGCAGGAGGGCTGCAAACCTGACACGCGCCTTTTATCACACACATGCACCACGCACAGCAACAAGTGCCCCTCCGAGTTGCCATCTGCTCCCCTCTACATACAGGCTCAGAGTAATCACAGCTGTGGGGGGCTCCTCTCTTTTCCCAGGCGAATGAGAAGCCTGCAGGCTTGCTCCTGCAGGCCGCTTCCCTCCCTGCTAGGATGGAAGAGGGAGTCATCGCTGTTTTTACCCACCACAGATTCACGGGCTGTGAGCCACAGAAGAACTCCAGCTGTGCTCTCTAACTGAGATTTTCATGGTCCTTGGCATCCCCTTGCTGGCGGCCTCACTCACGTTCAGGAAGAAGCACTGGATCCAGGGCCTGCTTCTACACCGAGAATGATTTCCAACCTGCTGATTCTGTGAGAGTTCAGGAACGTGCACAACAAAAAAAGCAAGAGACTTCCATACAGGATAGCCCCAGAAAGGATGAAGAACCAATACCTGATCATGTATCCCACTGTGCGCCCACTGAGTCTGAGCTGCCTTTAGGCTCACGCCACCTAGACTGAGGCCCCCAAAGACCATTGACCAAATGCCAATAATTTTGATTGTTTTCCCATTTCACAATTCCTCCTCTCACATTGCCACTTTTGAGACACAGGTCAAACTAGAGATTACACAAAACAGGGCCCATCTCTTCTCTCCATGTCCCTGAGGCCATACAGGTTGCTTCTGCCCTCTTTGAAGAGAGACCCTCTGCTAAAGAACAAAATAAGCGTCTTCCCATTTCCTGATTGCAGGACCCTAAAGGTTTTGAAGCAGCATCTTTGCCTTTCAAGATGAAAAGGTTGGAAGAAAGAGCATAAATAAAATTTTTTAAAAAAGAAGAAAAGGAGGGAATTGGGCTAACACAGAAAATGTCTTTCTGGAAGCATTCATTGGGCATTTCAGAATTGATCCACAAAACATGCTCCACTTGTGTTAGCTTTTCACATCCATTAGTGCGAGGAAGCTCTCCTTGCGCTCAGCGAAGGGCTGAACCGATAAGAGAGGAGCCTGGAGCACCATCTGTGCCCCAGCTCCTGATGTGGCCTCCCAAAGTTCACTTTCTACCACACTGAAATGAACCAGTTTGAATAAAAGGCTGGTCAGCTAGAGATCTAACTAGGGTAAATCAAAAATATATGAAGAGACCAGTCATTCATGGGGATAACTGCATACTGCACCACAGACAGCAATGGGTCTTCCCTCAAGCTTCCCCCCTCTGCCACCAGCACCCAGGCAGTTAATCAGTTCTGCAGACTAGCCCCAAAGCAGTGAGCCTGTCAAGCACTAAAAGCTGTAACTTGGCCTGAGGCTGACATTAAGGACTTCCTCTACGCCACAATCGTCCTTTCTCAGGTAGGAAAACATGGAAGGAAGCGTATGGATGATTGCTACATTCCTGATGTCACATCTGGCTGCACTCTTGGTAGCTGCACCACAAAAGGCTAACTCCAAGGGGCGCTCTGCCCGCAGGCGACCAACGGGATAAGGAGCTGCTTGACCTTTGCTTGACACCAACTCCCACCGCTCCGCCATCTGCGCAGCCAGCACCAAACCACTCGCAGAAAGGAAGTTATTTATCCTGATGATTGTCTGCAAATTCTACATTTTTAGTGTAATCTGGAAACACTGTCAAAACACTATCTACTTTTTAACTGAGAGGCCAGTTCAATGGACCTTTCGCAAGAGAGAGAATGATCAAGCCTCATCCCCACCATAGAGCAGGGCTGCTCTTCTGCTGGAATGCGAGAGCCCAGGCCTTTCCGGCCTATCTCCTGGGCAGTGACACAAAACAGTACAGGAAGGAGTAACTGTTTGACCTCCCATTTCACTGACAAGCAGTACAACAAGCACATGGGATGTTTCTCTGTACTGAGAAGAGCAGACAGATTCCTCATTTACTTAATACTGAGAGAGGCCTGAAGTATTCTGTGACTAAGGTCCCCTGCAGACCCAGGCTTTCATGAACAAACTATTTTATCACCAGGGAAAGAAGTACATTTAGCAAGCTGTTGGCCTGCGACTTTGGAAAGTCTCAGGTAACAGTCCTCTTCAGGAAGTGAGAGTTCAGATAAAAGGAAGATACAGTTCTAAAAAAGATTCACAAGCTGAACTTTTTCAGAATAAATTTCACCAAGATTTATACTTGAAGAGAACACCACTTACACCACTTTCTCCAACACTTTTACAGATGAAACATATACTTTAATTTAAAAAAATGCATATTCCCCTAACCAGAACTATGGGGGTCCTCACGACAGGAATACTGGCATACTGGATGACATACTCTTTCTCACCTTTTCTAGACCAAGGTTTTTGTGCTATGCCTATGCTGCGCCAGAGACCTTGCCCTGAGAGCAGCCTCTGCGCAGCAGCCGAGGGCACCGACCCGTCGCAGTCCACAGGGGTAACTTTCCCTATCTCAGGCTCAGATCACAATACCAGGGTGCATCAGGTCACATCCATGCATTCTGATGCATAGATTTTCACCCATAATCACCTCAAGTCTCTTGCAATACTGCTGAAGGTATTCCATGGATTTTAGTGAACTCATTTGCCACATTACTTCTATTTTCCTTTATGGCTATTCCCTTTGTTGGCCTTTAGAAACATTCATATATGATGATGAAGGATAAAATAATGTAAAACTTTTAGTTCTGGCATCTACTCATAAACCCGCTTATTTTTAATGAGAAACAACATTATAGTTCCTTGCACTATCCAAGCCCTTTCATAGAGCTTCAGTTGAGGAGCTGTTTTTGTCAGCTGAGCCACAAACCTAGGTCTAGGCTTTATTAACAGCTTGAAAAAAAAAAAAAAAAACAAAACTAGCATCCACTAAAACAAAACTATATGAATTTAAGTTTTCTTCCTAACAAATTGTGACCATGCATAATATTTTAATGCTTTGATGTTACTGCCATGAAGTATCACAGATACTCACAAAAGCACAACCACACAAGCGCCGTTTCCCCATGTCTGCATGAACTGCAATGAACATGGTACTCACCTCCTGGCTGCAATGCAATGCGACACCCTCCCACTTCTCTCTCCTCCCAAAAATAAAAGATGTGGGAACATCTCCTTGGGAAAAGGGCGGGAATCTCAAGTTCTAGCACTATTTATGCATGCCGCGATTATGCATAGTCTCTATAGCATGAAAAAGCCAACATGAAATATAACTATCTTCTGAAGATTCTGTGTGGGTTTCAAAAATCACTCTGCAGATTCCTGTGCTAGTAGGTACCCACACTGAGTTATGAATAACTCCTAACACACCATGTGCAAGGCAGCCTTTGGCACCACTTCAGGATATGCCTGGCAAGACAGAGTTTTCCTACAACTGTCATATTAGACCCAGGTAACACTTTGGAAAAGGATATTTTATATATTGAATTATCATTTAAAAAAAGCCCTAGATCTTTCCTCAATTGCCTTAAGATGCACAACTGTTGCTTTTAAGTCTGTCCATCGTTTTTCCCTAAAGTTTCCTATATCATCTACATCTGCAAGTAGAACCAGTATCAAAGGTATCGTGTTTAGTAAAAACAGGCAATGGCAGGAAAAGCTGCAAGCTGTGTGCTAATTGGCCCTAGAAAAGTTTATACTGGGGAGACCATAAGACTTCATAAAAGTTCCCTTTTGAAAAGCCAGGATGAGAATCACAGGAGAAAGACAACAGGAGATTCTCCCTACAGATTATACTACTAAGCACAAAATGCAATCACACACAAAACCTTCTGCAGTGGTGCCTCTGCTCCTGAAATGACTCGCTCTTACCTTTCCATTTCCTGTTACTAGCCATGTAGTTCATGGCTACTAAGCCATTAGTGCTTAGTGACCGGAACTGCCTGTTCTGGTGATGTCTGTGCATGTTTGCACACTTTTAAAACTTTACTGTTTTCCTGTAATCACTTGAAACAAGAGCTTGCACTGGATTCTTCAACAAATGACAGCTGGGCAGACGTGTGCCATACACCAACAACATCTGTTTCTGCAGGCCTTTTCGAACTTGCCTTTATATTTACACGTAAAATTCCTATAATTCCTTTATGCATACTTGTTTTTTTTTTCAGAAGGATCTATTTTTAACTAACATATCACAGTGATACGAAAAGTATAACTCCTTTTAAGGTTTCTTGCTTAGACAAAGTGGCAAGTCTTTGACTTGACCACAATGCTCGTTGCTTGGCCCACAAAAGCAAGGCCAAATCATAATTTTTTCAGAGCGTGGGGGAGGAGAAGAATCTAGAGCTTTAATTCACTCTTAAACCTAATGAAGAGCTCCGAAAGCTACATCTATATTTGCACTGTGTTCTCATTGGGTAGATAAGTGATGAAATAACTCCGTTTTCTTGATGCTTTCAGCTGATGGTGGACAGATTTTACATGGTTTTCTTTATGGATTTCTACTAAAAAAAAAAAAAAAAAAAAAAGGAATGAATGAGAACATTAGCCTCCATGCATTCTATACTTCATGCTATTTACTACTGGATAGCCCTGGAATATTTGCAGCTGGCTGCACTGTGTTTTGTACAATGTAGCTCTTTATCATGGTTTTTCATCAAAGAGCTGCGGTTTAGCACAGAATGAGGCAGTGCTGTATTGAAGTTGTAATGTGGCTCAGGTTACCAGATTGCATTTTTGATAATTTGGTACTAAAGTGCTCAACACAAAATAAAAATCAACGTTTAAGAAATGCAAGTGAGAAAAGCTCTATTTAGAGCCTGAATGAGCTATAACGTTATGGAGATTTTCCCTTACTTTCTATATTTGAACAAGTAGGTTTGAACAAATACGAGTGAATCTCTATTATTTTCTTTCTGGGACAAATTTTACACAAAACTTTTGCTAGCAGAAAGTCAGGGGTACGAGGACATGGGATTTGCAACCAACACAGCTGTGCTGGCAAAAGGCCCTTGCATAGATGTGGTTTTACCAGTAAATTTGAGCTTTTGCCAGAATAGCTGATTTCTCTCTTGGGAGTTAGTTTTGCCAGTACAGCTGTGGCCAGATTAGGAATGTTTCACTGGTGTTGCAGACAGCACCACCATCACCAGCTTTCAAGCACAGACATGGTCTCAGGATAACTGAGGTTTGACCACATTTGTGAGAGAGCTAATGAACAGCCAGATCATCCAACAACACAATAAAAAAATTACCTGGCTCCCCCAATACTGTTTCTCATGTCCTACAGTAGGTAAAGGAGTTCTACTTAAAATGTTGCTCTGCCTAAGCCACACAACACAGTTGATTGCCACTTCTGGTAATTGTTTTGATCAAAGCTGAGGCACATATGTGATCACATCACAACAAAGCTTCTCCCCCAAAAGATTAGGAATACTTCAGATCCTTCATGACTGTCTCTAGCTGTTTCACTCTTCCTTTTGCCACAGGATTCTTTCAACATCTTTGCAGCTTCTCTTCCCTTCCCTTCTTGTCCTCACTGCTTGCACAGAATACTGATTCCCCTGACCAGAAAAGCAGATTTCTCAGCTCTAGCTGTCAGCCAGGTCAAGTAGCCAAGCCCACCAAAGAGGCTGAATTGTTCCTCTGTCTCCCCTGTCTCCAAGGATTTCAGACACAAGCCTTACTGCTTCTGGCTCAGCTCTGTTTTCCAGCTGCTACCTACACTAACAACTGCTCTCAGCAGCGGTTCCATCACCTAGGCATGAACCTTATCCAGCAGTTCATTTCTCCTGAAGGACTTCTGCAGCATGCAACCTTTGCTATAACGCTTAGTTGCTAGCTACAGTGCTCATATACTTCCACCCACAGCCCCTTACCAGTTTTTCTTTCTGTAGCATCACAGCTTGCTGCCTGTACTTCCCTTTCCAAACAGAGTCTCTCTTTCCCCTGTGGGAAGCAGGCGCCACTGCCACAACAGCTATCACAGAGGACAGCTTCCCCTGCAAACCTAAGAGACTGCTCTGCTCGCTGCTGCTTTTGTGCTTAGACACTTCAGGATACAATTGCCTCCCCTGTCGCATTTCATCAGTACAATCCTGAAGCTGCTATTCTGCCTCAGTGTCTGCGGAACAGTATTTGATTTTTAATAACTCTTTTTCCTTTTAACTCAGAACGAAAAAAAATGCATAGTATTATTCCTGCTGGTAAGGGAGAAAGACAAAAAATGAGGGATTCACTTATATCAAAATAGGTCAAGAGAATAGAAACATGACATTTTCTACCATTGCTACTAAGAGCAGACTCCAGTGTTAATGAGAAACTGTCTTACACACCTAAGATAAAATTTCACCATCTCAAATATTTGGCAAGGAGACAACAATGACTCTGTGTTAAAATGCTGAATGTAAAACAGCAGCCTCTTTTTCCTTGAAGAACTGCTTTTCAGTGCTATGTTATTCTATTCATTTAAACGTTCGCATAACATACTGCCTTTTAAAGAATGTTAAGTTCTTGCTTGGTATTTTAAGTTGAACCCTCAGAACAACCTGTCATTTAGGGTGAGTTAGTTCTAATGATCAGAGTACTGTGAAATTACAACTCCCAGCACCCACTGGCGCTGGGGGAACATGCCTCTCTCTCACCTCAGTGTCACATGCCCGCTGAGCGATGCCCAGCTTAGCACATGGTCCAGGTAACGACAGCACAGTAGCTCCAACTGACAAACTCCAAAGGAATTCAAGCTCACACTTGGGAAAGACTCTCACTTCCTTCCAACTGCCAACCATACATTTCGTAAAGTACCCTAACAGTGCAGGCTGCAGATTTGACTTATCCTGAGCTTTGCATTTCTAAGCTATTGTCAATTTGCATCAAAAGCATAAAGTCATTTAATATACAAAAGCTTTAATGCTTCTTCCCCATCTTATAACAACATATGCCTATCTGAGTGCTAAATAAAAGCTTTCAGAACTTTAAAGTGACTTTATGAATTGTATGCACCATAAAATAAACATTAGAGTATAATAATATTCTATAATTTGGAAAACAGCAACAGAAACCAGTGAAAGACAAAAGAACAAATGCTTGAATAATCTGCTGCATGTCAGAAACATTAAATTAATTTATGCAATAATGTAAGCACAGTGATGTTAAGGTAATATGAAGGACATAAATTATACATTATTATTGTCAGTTCTAGCACTTATCTTACTGGTATGTCAAAATAAATCCTGATATGTTAATATTTATAGAAATGAACAACAAGTGTTACATCTCAGGGATTCATTTGTGATATTTTTATATATAATTTGCATTTGCACATATGGTCGTCATTGTCTTTGCTGTAATTTGAGAAGTAAGCATCATGCAATTCATTTCTAATGCATTTTACATTACCATGAAAGCACATTATGCTTCCTCCACTAACGCTTTGCAAATAGATGGCCTGCAATGATTTAGAGAGTGCATGAAACGATTCAGCAAATGCGCAACACTCTACCTGCAGTGACAATAGGCTTCTGGCGAGGGAAGTGCCTAGTTTGCTTGTGACAGATTGTCTCCACGGTGTAAGTGCATCCAGAAGTTCATGCAGTGATGCACCCCGTGCTTCTAAAAGATTTAAACCTCGGAAGTATACTCCTCCTCATTCTTTATGTTTTCACACAAAATGAGGGAACAATTTACATTCCTCCCCGTAAGATCTGAGGATCTGTATCTTTCTGCCTTTACCCCTCATTTTCATGCAACAAATCATGTTCTAGATGAAGATAAGTGGTCATAACAGAAGTTGTTTCCAGAAAAATCATGATTTTTTTCCCTTCCCCTTCCAAGAACCAAGCACCCTCACAGCTGTTGCTACCTCTGAAGCAAGAGACATATATTCTTTCTTCAGCAAGGAACTGTAATTCCTCCCCTGAGTAAGGGGAGTTAGGTTTTTGGCCATGGGCCATATCTTCTGGGGTCTGGGAACCAATGCTTCGGATAAGAAGGTAGCCACAGAGTTGATATATTGCTGAACCTACAAGTAAGGTTACTGTTTTTAATAACTCAAGACCATTTCACCATTTTCCAGAAAAGTGTGAAAATGCTTACCCTCCCTGATTCAGCAGTAAAAGAGTTGGCCTGTGCCCTGCCCTTGTGTCCTGCTTACAGAAGGACTGCCATCTCAAAATGATTTGGCTATGTCTGTATCTTTTTTCAACTGTCTGATATACAGCTGAAGTTTGTTGCCCCAGAGTTCATCTGTCAAGAGAGCCGGTGCAGAAGTTCACTTATGTATCTTTATTAATGCAGATGTGTTTTGTTTCAAAAATTCAACCAAGAATCACCAATACCAACTTCAGAGTTTTGTGTTATCTTCTGAAAGAGCTTGCTTGGACAAACAGCTTCACATTTTTCTTTTAATTCTGTACTTTAATTCTGGTTTACTTATAATCCTGTAAAAGTAAACCACCATAAGCACTGAATCCAGAGGACAAATAAGAAAATCCAAAAAATAATTAAGAACAGGTGTATCCTCCACTTGACCACTGTGCATTGTGGCCTAGTGTGCTGCAAAACTCCACTTAGCACTGCATGAGCATACAGTGAGTTACAAGAGAAAACACTGGGAGTTTTCAGAGAGCAGTTTCTCAAGAGCATACTCTAAAATTTATCCTAGTACCTAAAAGAAAAGAATGGCCTGTACAGTCCAAAATTGACAGTATAAATTATCTTATAAGCTCTTTGTTAGACATGACAACATGGAAGAAAAACCCTACTTGATTTGCTCTTTCATCAACAGAGAAAATAATACCCAACGGCTACATTTTCACTGAGTTGAAGTACAACACAGGAAACTGAAAAATTGCACAAAGGATACAATCTCTTCTCAGAGCAAAAGCATACTTGAAAGAATTGAATACTACTACAACTAGCAAGCCATCTACCTTGAAATATATATAAATAAAGTACAGTATGTGTGTCTGATTTATCACTTGCCTTTTGTTTATAACATTTTATGCTCCACAGCAGTACACGATTCTCTTCCATCATTGAAATTAAACTCTTGTCATCACTGCAGTAAAATGAAATGTTATAAAAGGCTTCTTGAAAGTTCTGGGAAAAGAGAGGAAACAGAGTTTGTGGAAGTCAGGAAAAATTATCTAGGCATGCAACTTTGCAATAGCCTTTAGTCCTTATGGAATAGCTCTTGAGTTGCCATAAATGTTATCACCTTACTGAAATCAGTGGAAGGAGAGTAACTGATACCAACAGAAGATCTGTCCCACTGACTTCAAAGGATGTGCTTACAGAGCACGTTAAGTATAAAATGTATAAACCTTTCCAACACTGGGGACTTTATTGTAAGCAGACCAAATTCTGAAGTCCTTACTTAATATTTTACACTACTCTTATTCAATAATCTCTCATTGAAATCAGTTGGGCTCTGCAATAAACAGAGTAATAAAATGCATATTCAGACTCAGATGCTACATATGAGAGTCTTGCATGTCAAAGCTGATTAACATTTATAGGCTGAATGTTGTGCTTAAAAATATTGGGAAATGGTCTTTAAAAATGTGGTGTTTGGTTTTAGATAAATTTGTATTCTGGAATTGAAATCTTTTAACTTGTGGGCTTAATTTTTTTATTTGCAATTTTTCTGATGTAATTAAGGCAGTGAAAAGAGTGAAAACAAGAGGAAAGGTCTAAATAAACATGCACAGACATAATGTCTTTTACCTAATTCTGTACAAAAATGAAAAAATAAGGAAAACAAAGGATTTTGATTAATGAGTATGTTTTCCAAATATTAATGAGTATGTTTTCCAAATATTGATCTTTTTTCAACTTTACAAAACAGAAAAGGGCAAATATTTAAAAGTTTTCCATAAATTCTTTTTCCATTTTCCGGCAACCTCTCATACATGAGTTCTTTGATTTTATATATGTTTTTTGAGCATAATTTTAGCAAAATATAAGATAATGCTAAGGGTGTTTACTTGGGTGCCCATTCTGTTTGAGCACTAATAAACCCTGCTAAGGGAAATGGGAGTATGAAGTATAAAAGGATATTGAATATTCCCTCAAATTTGTCCCTCACTTGGTCTCATTTTCACTTCTATTCTATGTATTTGTATAAACTGTGCCAAAATGCTGGAAATTTCCAATAATGCATATACAGAAAATTATAGTAACTGGCACTTGTCAAACTATAAGGGAGAAAAAATGTGCAACTTTATACTGTCCTGACTGGTCTATTCAAGATTTTGTCTCCCAAAATTTTGTCAAGTGCCAGCTATGTCTTTTCCAGACAAACAAGGTCAATGCTACTATATCTCTATCACGGCACATGCTGGAGAAGCGCTCAGGTGGCTATAAGGAAGGAACAGAATGGAGAGGGAACCAAAAGAGGTCTAATCCTCAGCAACAAACCAGGCTCCTAATTTTATCCCCCATGCCGTGTTTGTTACCCTGCCTCTACACAGGCAGGATCCAACAGAGTTCCTGCTCTGTTAATGACTCTCAAAGTGACATATCTCATCGTGAGGGTCAACAACGACATGTTTCTCAGACTTTGGGATCTATTTGCACATTTCCTGCCACATTCACCATTCTCACCTGGGGTTATGTTGAGCCAAACTGGCTTGCCATATTGCTTCATAGTCTCTTATTTACTTTTATCTCCTTTTTGACCTCTTTGGCATAAATATGTAGCATCTCAAAAGACACTGTTTAAAAAAAAAAAAAAAAAAAACTCTAAAAATATAACAGAAGTTCATCAAGAGATAATTTTATTCCAGCTAGAGAAGCAGCACTCCTAGTTCTGTGCAGTGCACCTGTAGCTCTCTCTTTCCTGTCTCTTCCCTGTCTTTCGTAGGTATCATGCTTTGGTAGTAACCACACAGCCCATAGTTTCTTAGGGTGGCATAGAGCTGAAATAGCCTGTGGGTCTTGACAGCAGCCAGGCAGGGCTGTGTATGTCAGCAGCAGCTGCTCTCTGCAAAGAATGCGTGTTATCATGCTAAACAGGGTGCATCTTTTCTGCATCAAGCTGGTAAAGCTTTGCAACTTTGTCAACCTTCTTAGCATTCAACAATTCTTTTAAACATATGACTTTTAGTAAGTTAATCCATTCATTGTCTGGAACTGTGCAAAGTGACATAAAAGCACAATGAAGCCTAATTAAACTTGTTCTGTGAAAGCTAATTTGTCAAACCCAGAAGCATAGTTCATAGATAAATGCTAATATTTGAAAGTCAAATTAAAGTTGAAAAGGTTTGTAATAACAGTTAATTAACTCTTGTTTTGTTTTCCTCTCACAAACTTGAACCAGCTGAAATATTGCTCAGTTCATCTTTAACATTTTGGACCACAAAGATAAAATTCAAAGCTTTGAGATAAGCCTTTGATGTTGGTATTCTCTACAGATTATATATTATTTTAAGATCTCTTTGTTTAAAAATTCATTTTTATTATCCCTGCATGAAATGCATGGCAATTCCCCAAATAACTAACCATCAGGGCAATTAACATCTTCGATCGACACCATATTCCTGATAATTAATACAGACTTTGTACCTCCCCTGTGATAGCTGCAAGGGTTTGATTTTTCAGAGCAACTGTTCATTTACAGAATCAGTTTCATCCTAATGAAAATGGATTGTGAAACTTTAATGAACAAGACTTTGCTGTCATAATAATAAAGACTTTGAAACAACACGAAGACCTACATAACAAGCATCTGACTATGCTCATGTTGCTACACTATATCAAACCAATTAAGCCATACAATGAATATTTACACCAGTGTTTCTCTAAACTCTATGTCATCAGGCAAATTCATAAAAGTGAGTGTAATCTTGCTTCGACAACTTCTGACATTATAACTTAATAAACTATCATCTGTAGAGCAAGATGGCTTGATCGGTCCTTCTCCCTTGGCTTAGCAAAGGTAAGCAAAAACCTGAGAAGCCAATTTACGCGCAGCACCAGCGTGTGTCTTCAGGAAGACAAGGGGCTGCTCTCTGCGTTCAGCGCTTCCTCTGCAATGGGAAGTATTTATAAAAGCAAACGACTACTGCAAAGGGCAGCCAGGAATGCTGTCTCTGCTAGGCATGTAAGGGCTTGTACCTGCAGAATATTTCATCTACTAACAGGAAAGCTACCCTGGGAGGTGTTTGCTGTTTCATCCACTAATCTCGGATTGATTTGGCTCATGTAGGATTCCCAGCCAGTGAAGAGCTAGAGGTTTTTCAGACAGGTAAGGAAAGCAAAAGAAAAGCTTGGGCTAGGTCACAGGGGCACCCCACTGCTCAGGTGCCGAGCTGCACAGGTAGACACAGCCCCCAGCTGGCCCCGTCACCTGCCTTGTCCCCACGGGCTCATCAGGAGCTCCGCACGCCTGGGCGGCCCCAGCGGGCAGGGGGCACCCGCTGTGGGGGACAGGGCCCCCCTCAGCCCTGCCAGCAGGCACGTTACCCGCCACATTCCTCGCTTCGGTCTCTCACCAGCGCGCAAAATGGAAAGGACACTTCAGGAGTTGACCAACTTAAAAAAGAATCTCTTTTGTGATAAGTAAAATCATTTGGGTACAGGATTACTTAAAATTTCAAGCTGCTAAACCAAGACATCAGCCTTCTCGCACAACCCATCTCAAAGCCTGCACAGAGGTCCCTCTAAAGTTCAGACAGGAATTTTACTCTGCCTTTAATGCCTTGACGAAAAGTCTTTCAAAGTTGTAACCTAGGCTCTCATACGCTCATCGTTTTTATTTGGCTAATTCCCCTCAGACATGGAAATGGCTGATCGTTCCCATCAAAAAAATAGCATATGGGAGGGAAAGGGTAGAATCATTAGTAAATAAATGAATGGGATGATTTTTAAAAAGAATAATTTGCTCAATCAAGAATAATTTGAACAGCATCTAAGTAGTCATGGAAAATCATAAACTATTACCCTATATAGTGCTCTGTTGACTATTAAATGTCTCCTTTTTCACACCGCTGGCCTGAATGAATAACTTGGCAGCACAAAATTAGCCAGGTGGCAAAATGTGCTTGTGTCAGCTATTGGCCAAACAAAACAGCAAAAAGCAAAGCTCATTTTGCAATGTCACATTAACCCCTTCAACACCATGGATACATATTTGCAAGTGTTAGAATTTCTGCAGAGCTTGAGGTGATGACTTTGTAACCAAAAGCTCCAACCATGATGAACACAGAGCTCACGGCAAAATGTGCCCACTACAGCTCATTTGCCACTGGCCTCTTCTGCTGTTTAGAAATACCTGGGATCGGGCCAACAGAGACGGGCCTGGTGCAGTGCAGGTGTCTGCTCCTTCTCAGCTTGTCACAGCCGCAGGTTGAGATGCTTGGGCTTGTTTTCCTGTGTGGCATCCGCTGTAATATCGAATGCACTGCTCTGTAACACCTATGTCATCTTAACAACCCAGTTTGCAAAAACTGTATTTTTAGATGCTTTTTAACAGAGTGAATCTTCATATTATCTTAATTATCATATTATCTTTATATTATCTTCATATTTTCATAATACTTACCGATTTTTCTGTTCTCATATCGCATTATCTTATGATCAGCTTAAGCTTCCTAGAGATCTTTGGGAATGGATGTAAAGGACCTGAAGGAGTAGGACAAATGTTAGAGCACCACACTTAACCATAATAAAATCCTAGTAGCTTCAGTGGAATTACCTCAGAAATTAATCTAGAGTTTTACTCGCACAGTGTTCCTACAAGTTTGTATATGACAAAAAAACATTTATCACCTTGATGTCAGTGGGATCCTTTTGATGGATTTCACAGAGCTTAGCAAGAGCTGTGAATGACATTTTTCTTTCTAGAGGTTAACACAGGGGAACAAAATATCTTCTTTTATAATTAGTGGCATTTGCCAGCTGTAGAAAATCACCTTCTCATAGAAGAACTAATAGCAGATCCCCCGAAGCTCATATTGGGCCCGTTTTTTGTTAAAAGAGAATTTATTTAACCTTAGTATGAAATATTTCCCTGAAGTACTATGGAATTTTATAAAGAAAATGAAAACAATATTTCATAGTTAAGTTGCATGTTTAATTTTTTCTTACATGAGACGTATTTTACTGATAAAACTGACCATTGCATTCACTAAAACACCAGATCAGAAAGGATATTGGCAGCTGTGTTTTGTATGAAGGAAGGTCATAGTTTTTTGGTCAGTAATACATATATGACATTCACTTTACCAGAATCTTTCACCAGATTCACTTTACCTCTGAAAATGATACCGACATAGCCAAGGATGGTGTCCTTATTTTATCCACGCCGTCTCTTTTCTACTGAGTTGCTTCATATGCTGTAGGCAAAGGACATGGGTGAATACTTTCCATTAAAAACAGCAGGAGTGGGAGGAGGGAATCACCAGTCCTGTAAGTTAATGAGATGGGGGGCTTTAAATACACTTAATAAACAGTCACTTAGGCTGAACATAATAAGTCATGGAAATTTATAAACTATTACCTACTATAGTACTTCATTGACTATTAAACATCTATTTTTCACACCACAAGTCTGAATGAATAGCTTGGCAGGAAAAAATTTGGCCAGGTGGAAAAATGTGCACAGTACAACCGATGTCAAATATTGGCCAAACAAAATAGTCCAATAGAAGCTGATTTCAAAATTCTTCTTTAACCCTTGATATCCTACAGTGAAGCATACACACTATTATTCCTGAGAAAAGTACAATGCATCAACACTGTAAGTGCACATTTTCTTAAATACGGTGGCACTCTCTATCCTGCAGACCACGTATCTGTGATCTGCACTTCTGCTGAAAGTCACAGGCTGGAAAGAGAGGTGCTGTCTCTCAGCTGAGGTGTGAAAGAAAGCCTGACATGACAAAGTTTCCACTGCAGACTATTAACCCTGGGTTTTGGACACTGCTCTAATTTGGGAACCTCAGTCACCCTTATACAAAAATAACTCCAAGAAGGAAGACTTGGGAGATTTCTAGACTATTTAAACATATACTGTTCCTTATTCACTCTTCCATGAATGAAAGGACTTGATTTATTCTTGTTCTGGTCTAAATAAACCTGGGTTTGTCCATGGATTTAAAACTACAGCATGCCTGGAGTTATATAATACAGGGAATGTCCATGAGAAAATCTCTAATCTTGTTGCTTGACCCTCTATTATCTCCTGTTGATCTCTGGAGAGACCAAGAAAACAGATTTCTAGTAGTTCATCAAACCTCATTCACTGCAAGGCTGTTTGAGCACCTCAGCGTGTCTCATGTCTGTCTGAAGAGCTCCTAGATAACACAGGGCAGAAGACAAGTAGCAGACAGTACTTCAGAAGCTATTCAAAATCTAGAGAAAAAAAAATAGAGGTTTGTATTGCATGTGACCTTCATCTGTCATCCTTTATATTTTCAGTTAGGCACAGCAGCAGAAGACAGGAACCTTGTTTTCCATTTTGTCCTCCTCTTTTGTCAGAGCAAAGGACACATCATTTTGATTCTACTCCTTACCCCAACTTCAATTTTCTTTTTTTCTCACAGGTTGAATACGTTAAAGAAACAAGCAGTTTACCACCTCTCTTTCTGACAAATCCTGGTAGCACTTTACCAGATTACATACAGAGACAGAATTAGTTTTAGGTATTGCCGAAACCAGCCATCACTGCAAACTGAACTGCGTGGCACACAGCGGGTTACACCTCCCGCCACACGCTGACTTGACACTGTGCCCGGGTGCCATTACTGGGCTCAAAATCATTGTGCCACAAGGAGGACTCGGCCCCCAACTTCCACTCCTTTCCCTCCCTAACATCCAGTCCATCCGCTTTTGGGTCCTTACTGAATACTCCCATCCAGAGATGTCCCCTTGCCATCTGCTGTTGCAGGGACACTACAGAGGTACCCCTGAAAGCACAACATCTGGTGCAGCTGTCTCAAGCGTTAGTGATGTCCTTGGGACAACAGGGACAGGAAAGGAGGGTTTAGGGCCCTAGGGCCTGTTGATACCAGACTAACTAAGAGAAGGGGACAAGGGGCACTGCTGAACTGGGCCCAACACACACAGCCAAATGAAACCGCTGAAGGAATGTGTGTAGGTTAAAAAAAAATCCCATTACCAGAGCTGGAATCAGGCCAGAACACCTTCACCAACACCTCTATTCATGAAAAAAGAAAAAAAAAAAAAAAAGTGATCCATAATGACCAGAAATGATCACAAACTCTGTTTTACGTCTCTTACAAAAGCCAGCACATTCAGCTGCATTATGTTTCCCACAGCTACACGGATAAAGGGGCAGAAAAGTCACTGATGTCTTTCCCCAATAAATTCATGATAGTGTTTGTGCTAATTTCAACAGTGCTGAGATATTTTCAAAAGGTGAATCATCAGTCCTGTTTAACCTGGAAGCGAACAGCATTTAAAACCTAAGCTGCCCCACTGCTTTCTTTTGCACAGGCAATCAGGATCTGCTTCTTTTCAGCCAATAGGTGTAAAAAGCCTGGCAGACATTAGACTGTAACACTGTTACCTGCAGAGACAGAAACAATCAGCCTCTCTGGAGGTTCATTGTCACATTCACTCCAAGGGGCAATTACCAGTCTGCTCCCAAACTCACTGGAGTCAGTGGAAAGGCCTCTGCGGGCCTCACTAGGTGTTACATTACTGGACAGGTGCACAAAGAGGGCACTTTGGATTCTTGTTTTTCACTCGTGATGAGCTATCATTTTATATGAAAATTAACTGCTTTTAAGAACTATGCCTTCATATGCATTTTTGATATACAGCTTTCCATCTCAAAAACTTCCTGCATTATACTCAAATTATCTATTAATCCACTGTTTCTTCATCACCAGAACTTTGTTCTTCATTATCATCTCTTATTAAGCTATTTTGTCCAAGTTGACCACTTTAAGTTGCAAAAGACAGACTCTGCCCCAAGCTAAACTCTGACTGCCTGGACTTGAACTACACAAGAAACTCAGAAGTCTCAGAGAATTAACAACAGCTTGTCATGTACAATAGCACAACTGAGAACCTTGCCACTGGACACTTAATGCTAAAAAGTATATATGTAAAAGCAAACAAATGCATGCCAAACTCTCTTTAATACCCACATGCACATGGCTGTTACGTGGCACTGCACTGTTCCTCATAGTACCTTCTAATTTTTGCCACCACATTATGTAAACAAATTGGCATGATTAGTAGCAGCATGTGGCACAATTAAAATCTGAAGAAATGGATATTTAGTGATCCCTGACTTTGGGACAGGTGGATTTCACCAAGGAATGAGTTTATCATTCCTGCTCTTTTTTAGGATGATAAATATATTCTAAGACACCAAGAAAAGGATGGCAACAAAGTTTACACAAAGTTATTGTCCTAGATGCCTACATAGCACTTTAAAAATAATCTCTGAGACATCACTCATTATTTCAACTAACAGGACCACTGAAGTCTGCCCCTTCATGTCTGATTTTATACTCCTAGGTTAGTGAAAGGCTTTATGTTGAAAAAGCAAGTCATTTTATCCGTGAGGAAGAGGACAAGAGAACTTCTTACTAACAGGCACTACATCCTGCATTTCCATTCCTTCCTGAAAGGTTTATTCATTAGTAGAATAAAATTCTGTTTTGAAGTGTATCTATAGATATCTCAGGTTACTCTCTGGTTTGAATTGGATAGTGATGAGGTTCTTCCTTTTTTTTCTACGCACACAAATAGAAATATCTTTCCCTTCTCCATATCCTTATTTATTTAGTTCCATGCTCCTGAAGTTTGGACAGCCAAGAGAAAGGAGGATTAACTTGCCTATACTTCCCCATCTTCTCCTCAAAGGAAGAGGTAAGAGGAATTAGGAGATACATTTTTCCCCTCACATACTAGCTTGTCATTGCTTCTCATTGGAATTCAATCTCTTTCAGGAAAGTTATTTGTGTATTCTTTTTCCCAATAATTTGCTCGTGCTATTCTTGTGCTATTTTCTACTAAAATCTCACCTTCACTTAGCATGAAAATTCTGAATTGCAACTAAAAGAACAGTACATATAGATCTTCACATATTCTTCACATCATTGTTCAAAAGGACAGCTATATTTCTGCTGTCAAACTTACAACTGGCTTAACATAACCTGGAGCCTCTAGCGTTGCTCCAACATGTGCTACTGGTAAAATCTGCTCTTTCCAAAATGTTATTTTTCACTGCCAAAGCATACAAAAATCCTGTGCTTGGCTATGGAAACATAATGAGTGAAAGAGGTCTGTTTCTGAACTCCTAAGAATTTATTTCCTATTCTTTTTTGTATCGATGCTCTGAACTACTTCAGATGCTTTAATGGGCAATGAAAAATGGCCCCAAATGTTGCTGCGCTCAGACCTTGCAGCGTTCAATGCAACACAGCGATATTCCAGCATACTGTTAAAAAGGAACACATAGCCCCTCTTCATTTTCAAAACAACCTGGCATTTTGTTTATGTTCAGGCAAAGGAAAGGTTTTGCACTAGTCTTGCTGAACCTGCTCACATTTTTAAAGTTGCCATTTTTGAGAAAAATTCCTACATAACATCCCGGGCTGACACGAGTAGCAAGAAGCACTTTGGCTGCTGCTTAGCTGTGAAGGAAGGTGGCTGTTCTGCTGGGGCCCCTGGGATGGATCTGAGCCAAGCAGGGAGGGATTTTCAAAGGGAAGCTCACTCAGTCTCCCCTAGCCAAGAAGGAGAAGCTCTAAAGTAGAGGTTTTCCTTCATATTTATCTACTACTATTTCATCTTTTGTTCAGGGAACTCATTATTGGCACTAACCAGATATTTTTGGCTCTGGTAACATGATCTTTTCCTAATCCTTTATTTTCTTTCATACTACAACCCTCTGAATTTTCAGTTTCATCAAGCTAGAATTCAGAGGTTTTACGCTTAACTCTAAGATGCTCGTGTTGTTGCTATTTCCTTATTGTGTTCCATTCATTACATCTACACAAGCTTGCTGTTTCAGCTATGGAACAGACCTGTAAGACACCACTGTGGATGCAAACCATGTACCCATATGAGTTGATTTTGGCACCCAGATTGCTAATGAAATTTATGCTTCATTAACAGATGCCTAACATGCATAATGCTCATATTTTAGAATTGACCTCAGCCAGCCAGAGAGGTTGGCTGACCCCATGAAAATAGAATTACCTAATGAGAGATTAGAGAGTTTTGCTTATTGTATTTACCATTTCTAGGAAACTACTTTGTGTCTGTGTAGCTGTGTCAGCCTTCTTGTTTAAAGTATATTTTAATGTTATTAGAGCTTTCAAGTTAAACTAGTGGAAAGACAGGGAAAGGCAGCACAATTTCCTTTTAGATCAGAGCCAATGTTTCTCCAAAACCTTAACAGGCTGCGTTTGCCACAAGATCAATGCAGCTGAACACTCCACCTGCAGAATGAGCTCACTGTCTGTGCATGACGCTAGTCCTCTGCCAGTCCAAGTAGTAAGACTCCTGGGGTTGGTCTTGAACCTGCTACTCCCCACACTGGAGCACTAAGCTTTGCTGCCAAGACACCAGGCCAGGTATTAAATGTGTTCTTGTTTCTGTTACTTTCCAGCACTCAGAGGACCACATTAGAAAGCCCAGAAAACTTAATTGGAAAGCAAGAAGAATGCAAAATGCCTAAAGACCTTTTTCAGACAGGAATATTATTCCCCAAACTGCAAGGATTTAAATACTCAACTCCTTGAACTCCCAGAGGTATCAAAATGATTGTGCCTTCCTGAAACAAATAAACAAAGTGATCAGGACAGAATACTCATCTCCATCCCAGTTTTACATGGACTGCTCACTCCAGCATCATATGGCTTCCGTCTTCTAGAGACAGGGACTTTGTGGAACCTGGAGCTCAAAGCCCTGCAGAAACCCTGGGGTATGGATCCACCAAGGGTCTTCAGTTCAGTCTCACTCATGACTTTGGACTGGACACATGCCCTCCCGTGAATACCTTGAAAACCACAGCTAAGGACACGAGTGCTGCTTTTAATTAACTGGAGTAAAACTAGTGAACAGGAAAGTGAGGTTCCCATTAAAGCAATTTGGTACGAGGGTTTACCTTAGATTTTATAGCTCTTGCAAGGAAAAATGAAAGAGCTATTTGTGGTTTTCTAGTTGTGATTCTTAGAGGTAACAGCTCAAGCACCACGTGTTTATCATTTTGTAGATAGCTGGGATATGCACAGTACAGTAGAACTCTACCACTATGTTCGGTCAAGCCATGTTTGAGGGGGATTAGTCAAATAAAAACTATGAGCAGCTAAAGGATTCTGAGATGCAGCGAGGAACTCAGAAGCAATACAGGCACTACAATCCATTCTGGCAAATATGGCTGTTGGATAAAAATCATTAGTAATTTACTCTTTTTTGAATTAGAAATAAATTCCAGTCTTTCATTGCTCCACAAGACTCCTATTTTTTTCCATTTATTGTTCCATTACAAGGATCTCTACTATAAACTATGCTCCTTATTGTGTACATTTTGCTAACTAAACTCCGATGGAGAATAAAGAAATAAAGAAAAAACAAAGAAAAGAAAGAATAAAATGAAAGCCTTCCATTAGTAATTTCATGCAAAGAGAAATATTTTTATGTTATTTTAAGATACCCTACATATAAATACCACACTGCCTTCAAGCCAGTCAGGTAAGGCAGGAAATACGAGGGGAATAAATAAATAGTAGTTGTATAAGTTTGCATAGCTCCACTGTTACTTATCACTGTTACTGTTACTCCACAGTGACTTATCTAAGCTCTTTAAAACTTAATTGTGCCGTTAGGTATCTAGGAAGGGGCTTCCAGTTAAAAAGATTTTGCAAGTAGGTAAAAAAACCTTTGAGAAATTCATAACCCCTCATGAAATACATGTCTCCTGCTGCACACACCAGTCCAAAGTTTTTGGCCCTTTGATTTGGAAGGGCTCTCCAGCTACAACAAGAAATGGTTAATGAACAATAATTCATTTGATGGTTTTAACAGCTGCTATTTTTGTTGAACTTTGATACATCACCCAACCACAGTCACCTTTGTTGGTGGCTCCACAATAAGGTAACTGATATGAATCCAGACCAAAAAGCAACCATGTTTAAGCACAGCACAGCACTGTCAGTCCTCAGTGCAGACAGCAGTGGAAACTTAAGACTATTAACGCTTATGGCACTTACAAAGAAAATGCATGTTGATAAAGCTTTGCTTTGAACCCTAGCATATTCGTAAGTTTTCATTTGTTCAAGAATAACAAATATGCTAGAAAATAACACCAAAGCTAGTAGTATTCACACACTAGTGAATTTAGGGGGATGCTAAGTAGAGATAAACAAGTTTATTTACATAGAACAGTCTGGAGCACCTGGTAAACCAAGTTCATGTGAATCACATGCGCAGTTAATCCTCATCTCAAAAAAGGTATGTGCTATGTTCAATTGATTTTAATGGGACAAGGTTTTCAGACCATGCCTAGTCATACATTTCAGAATGGGAGTTGCACGTTGCTCTTAGATATTTGGAGTTATTTCATGTAAAGGAATAGTCATGAATAGGATTCTAAAGCCCATGATTACATATGTAAGCAAGGAAATACCAGACAGAAAGCATTAAGGTGGTGTTAGCTGCATATATACCATTAATGAGGTCTTTACACCTCAAAAAGGGGGAAAAAAAAAAAAAAAAAACCCCGACCCCTAAATCCCATAAGAAAGGATTAGAAATAAGGTATAAAGATGTAAGACCAAGAGGAACAGCCACACAATGTGAAGTATCACAAATTCTACTTGTTTAACTCGAATGTCTTGATCACGACCCATTCATACTTACATAGGTGAAGGAAAAGTCTGTGTTAATACAAGGTTCTTTGATGTAGCACTACAAGATTCCATAGCTGAGGATTAATTTCAGCTGAAAGCTCAAGTTATAGAAAGTCACATTAGAAATAGTCTTTTTCAAGCATGAAGGTCATTAACTACTGCAGCAGTATAAGAAGGCAATCAATTTACTGTTAATTTATGGCATTTGGGGATTTGCAGTCAGACTGGGAAGATATCTCTCTCAGATATATACTCACTCAGCACATACACGATAGATGCAAGGTTGCTTATAGTCTTCAAGGGGCAAACCAGACTAGGTCATCCTGAAGCATTCCTCCAAACTACATGATGCAAAGCAAGAAAAAAATAATTTCATATCAGTGGAGTTGCTGTGGATGATATCCTGTTTAAAAATGAGGGAGAAAAATTTAGATCCACTGTTTTTGACTGTTTGAAGATTAATGAGTACTTGTGTAAAACTATACCGAGAAAAATTGTTAAGCCTACATCCTAGGCAAGGGACCTCCCCTCCTATTCTGAGTGTAATAGTGTTTGGATGCTGACAAATAAATTACATTAATTGCATTCATTCTAGCAACCACTTAAACACCATTAAGGCTTATGCATACAATAACTGTGCCATTAGTCAAATGTGGATACCTCACTGCTGGTAATCAACATTCTGTCTTCTTCTAGTGTAACTATCTTAATCTCTTTCTGTGAGCCCCCTTCAGCACCACTCAGTTTCTGAGCATGAAATTAAGAATATTATAATTTTGCCTAATAACATTACATGGTATTCTCTACGAGGCATTTTCCACTGGGCTACTTGCAATTACTTGTAGGGATAAACTGAGTAGGTATGTTGCCTATGCTGCCAGTTTTTGTGATGCTGCAACCACTTGCTGCAATACCGCCCTGAGTTTATTGTTGCTCTGCTTCCTCCTTAATCTGGGGTAAACAACAGGAATTCTCTCTCTCATCCCTCTCTAAAGAGGCTGACAACTGAATCCAGAAGGGACAGAGAACACAAGTTACACAGAAGTAAACATGGAAGAGTCTGTTCCTTGTTCTCCCTTTGAAAAAGAAGGAAGTAGTGAGTGGCATGGGTAGCTTCTAGGAATGCTTTCATCCCTTGCCCTCAGCTAGAGCACACTAAGCACAGAGTCCTGGGTTTAAGAAGCAAATTGCTTTCAACACCTGCAGATATCTTCTATCCCACAGGTCAATCCAGCTGTGAGGCCTGTGCTCCGAGCTCACCAGAGACCATCTTTAGGACTGCCCATCATTCTCACAAAGCAGAGTTTCTTTGGGGCATGAGGAGTCCAGCACTACAAGGTTTCTTCAAAAAGTAGCTTGAAAACACTTCTGGAATTACATCAGTCCTAAGTCACCCTGTATTAATGATAGTGATTTACTTTTCATATTGACACCAAAAAATTATGTAGCATTTATGTAGCAGGGAAAAGTTCTTTAACTATTTGAGACAGAATTCTCCTTTTATATAATTGAAGTGGGGAGGGGGGGATTAAAAGGCAGGGTTGGAGGTTTTAGAAATGATTATTCAGGAAGATTTCTATTTTTGCCATTTCATCAGCATTTACCTGTTTGATCAGAGCAATAAGGAAAGGGATAAACACATTCAGAATCATATATTATAACTCTGGAAGCATGGTTTGTCCACTGAATTAAGTGCAGTTCAGTGATAGACATGCAAACCCGGAAGAAAATAATAATAAAAAAATAAAAGAGAGTCCCAGGAACAGCAGCTCCTCACTAAAGGAAACTGCAGTCCACAGACAACACCTCGTCAGGACACTCGACTTTGGCATTAATACGACCTTATCCTAACTGCAGCAATTCTTCAGTGAAATCAAGGCCTTTCATTTATGTTCATTCTCCCCCCTCTTGTGGTTCATTATAAAATCACAATTGTTACTTTCAGAAATGCTCCACATTTGGGCTTTCATGCAGAAAACATAGAAAAGGATTCACCAACAGAACCAGGCAGTGATACTAATAAGCTTAACAAAATGCAAATAATTTAAATAATTAACTTGTTATTCAGGCTAATTCTCATTGCTAATTTAAATGTTCTCTCATTTCTGATTGAAAGCAAGTCTTGCCACAAATGCAATGGAACACATTTTTGGAAGACAGATTTACAGTAACTATTCATCGGCTATCATGTGCTATTGTCTGGGAAAGATTCAGCACTTGTGTTCTCATCATTTCTTGTATTATTAGCTACAGTCTCTTTGGCCAGATCTTCAGTGTCTGTAAGTTGAAATATCACCAAAATACTGTGAACTTACCCCAGATGGTATGTCAGCTCCCTTATACAGCCAACTTCTTGCACTTGTTACTTACAGATACGATTCCCCACCAGACTGAGCAATCCGACCTGAGTCAGCAAAGTGTAGTTATGAAAAACACTGACTGAAAACACACAAAGACTTTGTGCATAGATCTTGGATATTCAAAGAGGTGCAGTAAGAGCTAGTGTTAGTCATGAAAATATTCAGGAAATGGATATACATAAAGAATGGGGGAATCTTTGCTAAATAAAAATGCACTATTTATATCAGAATAAGTCTAGAGCAGCTTGTGATCAGCATATCAGCTAAACAGTATTGATAGCTTGACAGAAACCTGTCAGTCCAAAAAATCAGACAATGCGAGAAAGAGAAGATGTGCTAACAAAATTAGTTTGCAGGATTAAAACTTATTAATAAGTCAGAAAAACCATGATGTCAGAGTTTCTCACCATAATGCTGACGCTCAAACAGCTCCAATTCTGTAGATAGGTTAGACTACCACATTTAAAGTCTCTTTAGCCAGACAGTCTCATAATGAGAGCACACAATTTAAAAAAAAATACTTGCATTTCTGGAAAAGTTGTGGTGGTAGGAATCTACTTTTCTTCACAGGACTTATTTGAAGACTGTAGAAATGGGATATTAAAACAGGTCATGTGTTCACAGGTGCAAAAATCAACATCAAATTTCCACACATCAGCAATTTTCAGACTCGGAGGTAAGAGTGGTGACAGATTTGCACTTTGATGAATGACAGCAGATGGTTTCCTTTTGTCATATCCCAACAGCAGGATCTCCTTAACTGCAGGGAATCCTTACAGACAACTTTATGAAAGGCACTACAGAAAGTTTCTCCCAGATGGGATGACTTTCAACACGAGGAGCAAAAAAGCAGGCAATGTGAGCCACCAACACATAACATTTGAAAGAATTCTTAGTAAGAATAAGAAGTGGTGGTGAGACTTCAAGATGCATCACGTTCCATTTTCCCCCAGGCATTTCCTATGCCTGCTAGTCCAAATATTGCACAAAGATCTCATTTGACAACATCTTCCAGTGAGGTATGGTTTTCTAACCAATACCTGAGTTCCAGGATGAAGATGAGTTTGACCTCACTGCATAATTACAAATCAGACACCAAACAGTCATTTAACAGCATTACCCACTGGAAATCATGTGTTGTGTGTTGTATGCAAAGGCCAAAAGTATAAAATGTGCTCTGCCAGGTAAAAGAGAATGACACTGAGAGTCAAAAGAATGACTTCAGACATAGGTAATTCGGCTTTTGGACTAAGGTGAGAAGAAAACTCCCTATCTCTACTTCCTAAGATTAAGAGCATTAGCCAGGTCTGAAGCTTCAGAGAAAAACCAGATGCTATTTGGATTTTAAGACTTAAGTAATACCATCAGGCACAGACTCAAGGGAGAATGTAGGTAAGTTGCAACGGTGCCCTGATAACATTAGAAGACATGTTTCAAGGATATATTTCGAAGGCCAATTCATTACCTATGTCTTCCTTGTCTCAGAAGGAATTATTCAATCCTGGTTTACAGTAGTAAAGTTTTTGGAAGCCTTGACTCCCAGTCAAAATTGCATTTGTTGTGCCAAAAGGCATTGAAGAATCTTCTGCAAAGCAACCCCCTTTTCCTTCCCCTCTACATATTCCCTCCATGGGGAAGGAGGGAGCACATGCACAACCCTGCTGCTCCTGCAGGCCCAGTCCCAAGGTCCAAGTAATCTACACGAGGATGCAAAAAAAGCTTTTACTTGGATGCAAAAAAAGCTTTTACTTATTGGACATGCAGTACACATCACAATCTAGCCCCAAGAAATCAAGAGATTAAAGTTAGAAGACAGTTTAAATGGATCTGACTGAATAATTTTTAATGAATGCATTTAATGATGGATGAGTTTCCTTCCTTTTTTCCATAGATTGTGGTGAGCGGGTTGCAATTTGCTCCACATATTTCTTCCTCTTTTAAAATTACTCACTGAAATTGTGTTTTTTTTTTCTTTTAAAGTAAAGGGCTGCCATTCAAAGCACAAACTCACAGCTCAGTTGCAATTGGTCTCATAAATCACTTAATGTTGTTTCCATCCTTCAGTTTAATGAACATAACTCACAGATTCAGCTTTGTGGTACATAGGCTCATAGAACTCACATTTGAAATTCACTTTTCATAGTATTCCACTGTGTGAGCTTAACATTTATTTTCTGCCAACAGTCATACTATTAAAATTTATTAATTCTATGAGTGTGTGCAGGAAATAACACCAAAGAAACACCAAGATGGCTGAATATTTGCTTCTAAATTTGCACAAATATCAGTAGAAATTATTTCTGCATTATTCATCCAAGCTTAGTCCTAAACCAAATACCTCTTGCTAGGAGCCTTAGTAACATATGATGAAATGTTTTAGAATTCCAGTAGATGTCAGCACTTCTCCCCCCAGCAAGTCTGTAAGTACATCTAAAAGAAGCCTTTAAAAACGTAGTTGGCACTACGTCATGAGATGAGGAAGTTAAAAGATGCATTTTGCATTGGGTTACACCTACGTGTTGTGACAGGAAAAGTAAACAAACATTCTGCTAATTTGTGTCAATGGATTAATGAGTTTATATAATTCAAGCCACTATTGTAAACCAAACCTTATGCAGATGAGCTATCATCTTCAAAGCAAGTGACAGTCACAAACACAAACCATTTTCCAGTGCGGCACTCGTTTTTCCCAGCTGATACTTCACAAATAACATAGTTTTCAAAAATGAATCAATTATAACTACAGTACTGACTGTGACTACAGCTGGCTTTCCCACTGTAGTTCTAATGAGTTTAAACTCATGTGCAATAATGCCATTATTCATATTCCTACATCCCCTGAAGGGGTTAAAAACTATCAAGCACTGTTTAAACATTTAAAACATTATCCTTTCAGTTTATCTCCCACACAGCTACAAGAGACCTCTAAATTACAGCATTGTCAATGGATTGTAGAATAGCAGCCAGAACTAACATGAGACTGAACAATAGCAACACTGTACTCCTTCTCCAAGGAAAAAAAAAAGGTAGGAAAATAAAAAGGGAGGGGGGGAGTAAAACCTTGATCCCTTTTACAAAATTCCTCTGAATGCTTTCTATTAAAAGAGAAAAAAATCAAAACACACTGAGTTTTTGACATTGTTCCTCTGCTTTGAACTAAGTTAAAATTTAAAAAGATTTGTTACTCCAACTGTCAAGCAATTTATCAACCTGACTAGAAGTACGGGATTGCAGAACACGAGCAACTAGCCCTCATGACCTTCCTTAATTATTAACATTACAACTTCCTGGAAGATGTTTCAGTTTCAACCCAATGGTCTCTGTATGTAGAAGAATAAATGTCTTCAGTGGGTTTGATGGCGGCTTTCTAGATTTCAGAAGAGCCTGTTGTGAGCACATGAACAGCGAAGAAGATGGCTCTTCAGTGTGCAGGAATAAAGCAGAATAAAGTGGAATAAAAGAGCTATGCAGAAAAATCAGAATCATTCAGAGGGCTGCAGCTCTCAGCTGCTCTGAAGGGAAGAGCAAGAGAGCTCCTCTCCAGAAATTTCTGAAAAAAGTAAACAAGTCCACAAGGAGACTGAATAAAGGTGAGAGCTACCTGAACTTGAACCAGGGAGCAACTCTGGAAATAAAGTGGATGTGGGTGAATCTTCAACACAAGAAAAGTGCTGTCAGCAAAATCAAGCCTCTTCCTTGTGCTTCGTGGATTTCATTACACAGAAAATGCTAGATTTCTCATTTATGTTAATTATTTTAGATACGCCAGCAAATAACAAGGCTGCACTGCTAGTAACTGCTTAACAAGCTCCAAAGAAATTTTCCCATGTGGGATATCACAGGGTCAAAACACAAACAACGTACTGTTCCCTCCAAAGAGATGGTCTTTCTATAAATATTTTTAATACATTAACTTTAAGCATTAAATGAAATGAGGAGTCTTTTGGACATAGTATCATCAGAACCTTTGCCACAACCATTCGAAAAAAAAGGACCTTTGTGGCATTATGCATCCTGTCTACCTGGGGCAGACATGCTCAAAGAGAATGAATTTCCAGCTTCTCTCTGTGGTCTACAGAGGAACCTAAGGGATTGGCCTAAACTACACCTACAGAATTGAACTTCAAAAAAGACCTAAATCCCCCTAGAGTCAAACACGTGGTAGATTTCTTCTACTCCAAACTCCAGATTATTTTATCTCCTTCCACAAAGCCAGTGTCTTTTTAAGGATAAGACCCTCATATAAATGATCAGCTGTGTTTTGAGGTATCTTCTCACTTCCTGCTGCATCCACATCTACATATAGGTTGAACTTCTGAAATCTCTAATTTGTAGTAATTACTACTCAACAATAGTAAAGCCTTTTTAATCATTAAGCAGTAATAAAGTACAGAGTCATGCCAAAGCACACTGCATTTTTTTCTGCAAGTCACAATAAACATGTGAATAAACATGCTAGTGTGTACAAAGCACACTCCCTAAATGTCCGTGTTTATCAGAGATTTTTTTCAAGTTATTAATTCTTAGTTCAGCATTGTGAGGTTTCACTCAGGTATATTACCTCTACAACTCTAATTCTAACCAGACTCTTGAAACCTGGGGTTTAGCTCGCTCTCTACTGCAATGCAGGCACATTGACTTACCACAGCTTCAAAGGCGGCTTCCCTAGGTGATTCAGTCCACTCCATAATTATTCTTTTGAAGCAGGTGAAAATGCACATGGTTGTTCCTGGATCTTTTTAGATGCATCTTCTTGATTTATCATAAACTTTGCCTTACCTAATGAGCATACATAATGGATATATCTTGTTAGATACATCCTTCCGGAACTACTCAAAATGAAGATTTTTACGTGATACTGATAAAAAATAATAATAATAAATCAGACTTTGGATCAGCTGTTCCTGCACTGAAACTACTGAACTACTTTGAATGAAAAACTAAGCGAAACATTTATATTGTTAGGTCAGAACCAGACGCATACTAAGGTTATGGAGGACACTGACGTGTCTACTTAAAAGACACTGGCAATATATGAAAACCTTCAAGAAATGAGTGTAAGTAATTTATCTTTCAATTGGACATCTGTGTGACACCGGGGTTAGCAAGAATAAGAAATGGTAGTGCGTTAGACACATCTTCTTCACTCAAGTCATTTGGTCCATTTTATTTTCCTCTCTAAAGCAAATTAGCAGTACTACTCACTCCACATTTGTTTTTCCACTGCTTTCCCAAGGGCTCCCTTGGCCTATAGGCTCATTTGAACTATTAAAACAAAAAGTCACTCACAGACAGTTGGGGAAAAAGAAAGGAGAAAGAAAAAAAAAAGAAAATCTTTGATTTGCTAGTGCTTTGTCTAAACTTCTTAGGGTATTTCCATCGTTAATTTTTTGCCATGCTTTTTCGAGAGAGGACTGATCAATTAATTCATTAGTGCTTAGTTACCAAGTCTACTTGCGAAAGTTCCAATACCCGCATTTGTTTACTCTGGCAAGTTTTCTGGAGAATATACATTTCTTTTGTTCGAAGCAATCCAGAACACCCTTATTTAACAAGCTATTCTTCTTACTTAGTCTCTCAGAAAATTCTTACGCATAATTAGTGGGACCAGGCCTTAAAATTTAACTCTCTCATCTGACAACCAGCATACAGAGAAGTAATGCAATATAAAAAATAAAACCTCTGAACAGAATTTCAAGTGGCAGAACTTTGTCACACTCAGCACCACTTATATGAAAGAGAAACTCAGACCAAAGAGCAAGCTAGAAAGTAGAGATAAGGATGTCTACAAAACACACGAGTTTCGACAATATATGACCCTGTGTTCTCCTTGTTTCTGGCTCTCTAAAACTGTTCAGCCACCCTACCACCAGCTAGGCACATCCAATTCAGATGAACAAAATCACACTGAAACTACCTTTTAATGCTCAACGAGACTGTGTAATTTTATACTCAGTGGCATCTTCCCTGTCCCAGAAATGAGAATACTAGTGCACAGCTTACATGAGCTACAGTGTCAATTTAAATGCATTTAATTTAATGTAAACGAAGACTGAAAACAAAAGATTGCTCACAATACCAAAGACAATGTTATTCTGATAGCTCATTACTGCTACTTTAAAGGACAGAGTTTAAAAGCCTGACATTGAAAATACATATTCGGAACAAGTCACATTAGAAACCAAAATTGATCTTGTCATACTAAAGCGGAATCTTCAAAATACATAAGACAGGCAAACTGCCCAAACAACTTTGTAGAAATTTTAAACTGTATTTTAAGCTGAACAGATCAAACAACATTCCACATAAATTCCATCTACTAAACACACAACAAACTGAGACAAAAAAAAAATTTATTCCAAGAATAAAATATTTGGGGCAAACTATTTAAAGGCAGTTGAAACAAAAGCTCAAATGTGAACACATTTTCCAAAGTCATCAGAGTTAAATCAGAATTACAAAGGATCCTGCAGTTCACTGCATGTTTGTCCAACATTTCAAAACAAGGAAAAACAATCAAAAGCACACTCCCAATCTAGGATTTTTAGAATGATTTAAATGAAATTACTACGCTCCTGGCAAACATAATATTCAGTTTCCAAAATGATTAAGCTAGTATCTACCTCGCTTATACAAAATCTCTACAGACCAGTAAGTCCACATATCTGGACTCCTACGTATATTGCACAAACTCTCTACCTCACTCAACTATGTACAGAGTTCTAACTTTGATCCACCAAATCAAGTTGTGATACTACTTGGATATAAAATATTTTGTTTCATCACAGACTGAAATTACACATTTTGTGTTAATCTGTTGTTTTTTTGGCTTAAAAAATGGTCAGTTTCAAATCAAACATTGCTAATCTAAAATTCACTTAGAAGTCATGAAAAAAAATCAATACTTCCTACCAAGTTTTTTATTCTAAATGATTCAGGAGTAAAGAGGAATATTTATTTTCTCACGAGCATTAATGTATGCAAAAATTAAGTACATAACTTTGGGTGAAAAATTTAGACCTCGCATAAGTGGTTTCAATGACACTCAAGCTATAGTAGGTCTGAGCTGGCTGTTTCAATATATATTTTTTCTTCTACAAACATGAGTTCCATCTAGATTTATTTTGTTTCTATAATGTAAACAGCCATATTTATAACATGAACACATATAAATCGACTGTATGGGCCCAGACTTATGGTTACATATACACAGATTGAAAGTATATGTATTAAAATATGTATTAAAATCAATTCAGCTGAATTCACAGACCTGTATTGGAGAGAAAATTAGACTATTCATTGCACTGGGCTGCTCACTGTTTGGCCTGTACCAAAAGGCTTTAAAATGTTACGGGTCATAGTATTTGGGGTTTATTTAATAGCTGCTCTAATTGAATCCGCACATGACCACTGTGCCTTGCATGATGCGTTACAATATGGAAAAAGATAATTTTCTTTACTTGTAGCAATTTATCTCATTAAGAAGTTTACAAAATATAATCTTATATAATTACTTCTTTTCCTTGAGTTCTAGTTGTGCTTTGAGGGGAGTAAGCATTTACTGCCTTGGTAAGGATACCACTGCAAATAATCCTACAGGTATCCCAGAAACCATCATGAGCTTGTGGCAGAGTTCATACATGAGGGCTGTTAACTGCAGGATGAACTGGCACTGGAATCAGTATCAGGCTTCTGCCATACACATTAATTTTTAGTTTTCTGTTTTTAAAGATTGGTGGACAGTACTGAGAGAAAAATCTCCTAAGAAGCACAATACCCTGATTCCCCGGTGAAGACAAATGATGTCTTTCTGATTTGGTTATGCTCTAAAATTATACATATTTTTATTCCTGCTATCATCTCACAGTTAAATTGCACTTTTAAGGACACAGTAATTAACCTTTGTGCCTTGGGAGGCCTGTAATTGCCCTGGATTTACTTATTATTCTGATCTGTAAGCAGCAATACAGTCTTATGCACTTCATGCTCCCTTTCCACAACTGAAGTGCTTGTGTCAAAACAGTAGCCCAGTGACATTTTATCTAGAA
The DNA here is from genome assembly GCF_059628265.1 of Tinamus guttatus. Lineage (NCBI taxonomy): Eukaryota > Metazoa > Chordata > Aves > Tinamiformes > Tinamidae > Tinamus > Tinamus guttatus. The sequence continues at coordinate 15,593,907 of NW_028288774.1, read as the reverse complement.
ATATCAGTGTAAATTGGTTTTGGGAATATCTGCCTTTTATATGCAACTATTTTCAGTGTAGTCATATATGTTCCATTGCCTTGATCATTCAACAATCTCTGCTCTTTTCTGTGTGTACATCAAATGCTCATATTTCTTCCTTTTTCCTTTTTTTTTTCTCCTTTTAGCAGATCCATTTTACATAATTTGTAATATTGCTGTTTCCTTGGGATGAATTCCATCTCTGTCTAAGAATGACTAGTTTCTGGTGTTGGTCAAGACTAACAGAACACAATTCAGCACAGCCCAGTCAGCAACAGAATGTGCTGTGTTGTATACTATTCTGAATAAACATATCATCAGGATGACAGCAATATAACCTTGTCGAGTTTACTATAATTTATTTCTATACAAAATATTTTATATCAGGAAAGTTTATTTCACGATTTAAGGCATGCAAGGTTCATACATGCATTTCTGCTCAGTGACAGATCAGTCACACGTTTCATATTTTGAAATCTGTACAGTGCGACACACCTACTTCTTCAGCACTTGCGAGGAACTGCCTTAAAGTATGTAAACAAAGCAGAATTCATCTCTGCTCTTACTAGAAAACCATATCTGTAAAAAATCTGAGCTCATGCTTATCTTTGAGGGGTTGCTTATGACAGAAGATGTATGTTTTCTAATGTTTTAAAATTTTCATTCAAAATATAGTTCATAATTTAATAAAAAGATTACAAGGAAGATGCATTAAAACAAAATCTTCTTGACCCATATACTCAAGGTAAGAAAAAAAGCGGCCACTATTTGTCACTGCTTGATGCAGGCCAAAATTCTCAAGAGAGAACAAATCATGGAAGACAATCATATCTCAACAATTATCCACTGCCTTTCATCTAAGCCTCATATAATACTAAATAAACATAAATGGATTAAGACGCTTAACATACCTACAAAATCTATAGACAAAGTATTAACTATAGTCAAGAAAAATCATACTTACTCTTTTGGCAGATGTCCTAGTAGCCTAAAGTTGCCTGATAATAAAGTGATCCACAGAAATAGTTGCAAACCATCAAGAAACAAACTACAAACACAAATCCCAAGACTTCAAGTCTTGAAAATCAGCTCTTGAAAAATCTCTCTCATTTCACATTTTTAGACTAGTTAGAAAAACAGAAAATTGGAAATTTAAGTCATAATCAATTTATCTGCTCTGATTATTTAACATATGCACACACATTTTTTTCACAGAAATAGTACTTTGAATATTAAGAACATATTTGGACATAAACACTTCCAGGGAGTAAGTTATTAACGAGTGAGAAATTTACATCTTATTTTGATATCTTCACACTCATAATCTATGTTTGATTTCAGGAAGATTTTTCCAGAAACCTCTTAATTTGTTCAGGAAATTTGAATTACATGCATATTAAAGAAAAGAGCTGTCTGCAATTATGTATCCTATGATGAATCATTGTCTACAGTTAAGAATGTCCTCTTAGCATTAAAAGCCAGTATTTGAAAATTTCTTAGGATATTACCTTAGCTAATGACAATTAGGCTTTTTCATAATTCTATTAAAACACAACAACAACAGTCATTAAGTGGACTGAGACTGTAACACCTCTTTCATTTTAAAGTATATTCTTGAAGCTCTAAAAATAGTTCTTGCCTAATGAAATGAATGCATAAGATTAATATATTTCTTCCAAAGAATGTAAAATGCTCTAATCAGAGTAAAATAACAGCAAGAAAACATTATTAAAAGCATATAAAATTAGAGCACCAAATGCTTGGCTTCATTACCTTGAATCAACTCTGTTACACAAGACAACTTTTTGTTAGAATGCACTGATACGGTCTGCTGACATGTTCAGATATGGCAGGAAAACAAGCTGAAGTTACCTTTGTAAACCCTTGAAACAAATTTACTTATTCTGTTTCTTTGTTACTACAAACCACATGTTTGTGGTTTTAAAATAAATAAGTCATAAATAATAGGCTAAAACTACATAAGATTGTATACTATTATAGTTTTTCAGAAGGTATCTTCCTTTGAGGTTTTTGGCTCATGTTTATACAAAGCTCTCTTCCATATTTGTGCATAGCAGAAAGGAATCCACAAGTCTGGGCTTTACCAGCTGCTGAAAATCTGAATCTTCAAGTCTATCAGGACTCATAATTGCTAGTCGTCGTAAGGCTGCCTGCAAAAGCAAAACAACACAACAGTAAGAGCTACAGACTGACAAACTCTTCATTGCAGGAATTTCTAAATAATAGCTGAGACTTGAAAATGACCTCCTTTGCAGGTCCATGGACTCTAACCTGGCTACTCTCTCACTACTGGGTTCATGTATCACATAAATCTTCCCTCAAATGCAGCTCTTAAACGGCAACTCTTACTGAGCACATTGCTTTTAGACAGGAGCAACAGAGACAGTGGCATCTTAAAATTTAACGAACAAAAACATCCCAAAAAACTGGGGTGACAGTCAAAGAACTTAGGTTATAAACCCATCTCTGATTTGCTGCATGTCTCACACTACATCTTTGTGCTTCAATCAGCCTTCTCAGCTTTTGTCTTATCTACGAAAACTGTGAGCTGTCTGGCTCAGAAAACACCTCTTACTGATGTTTTATGAAATGCCCATAGCAGAAGCCTTTTGGACACTAGTACAAAAGAAAGAAACCTTACATTTCAAACCATCGGGGAACAAACATTCAGATTATGAGACTGCAGAATAGAAAATGTGGCAATACATTAGCCTTCTTTTGACCACTCTTTGGCTGGACTCTATTATGTCTTAAAGTACAGTAAAGAAATGTACTCTAAGAAAAGAAGTAGAGGTAAGTAGAAAAATGGATTGTAATGAAAAACAGAAAATTCTTTTCCCTCCTCTCCCCCCATTTCACATAAATATTTCTGTGTGTGTGTGTGTGTGTGTGAGAATGTTCACACATGTACAGAAAACGGCTGGAAATTCTGTGATTCAAGGCTTAGCAAAGAACAAAGAGCATTAGAGAATGGAACTTGAGAACTATCGAAACCTTATAGTCTGAAACGCTCCAGTGAATTTTTGATTCCTCTGTATTGTGAAGATGAAGCCATTTTTGCTAAAGTGCCTGCCTAAATCTCTAATTAGAAGAGAAACAATTGACAAAAATATGCATAAGGGTTGCAAGATACCATGGCCTATATTTGAAATGTTACTGCAATACTTCAGCATTTTGAAATCTTTTGGGCTGGGGTTTCAGCATTTTTCATGATAAATAATGAAGGATGATAAAAAAAATGTACCTACCAGACATGCCACTAAAACAGAATCACTGTTATTTCTTTCTGTTGGTGATCTGCAGAGTTTGATTAGGCGAGGAATACCTGAGTGACCAGAAGAGTTTGGGGAGAAATAATTTAGAAAATTTAGAAAAACAATCTCCTTATTTTGTTTTGTTTTTTAGGTATCTTATATTTATCTTCATAATTTGATATGGTTTCTAAAGCAAAGATTATATGCAAATACTTTCGGACTGTCCATGGAGATATGCAGTTCAGAATTGTCTTGATTAATAACAGCAAAGCATAAACAAATGCAATGTTTTTACCCTGCATTGCTCTTCCACAAAGAAAATAATGACCTCCTTTCCTTCCCTATCAATCATTCCACAGTCCCATAAAAAGCTTAAAAAGCTCTGGCCAAAAGAATGTGTCACTTCCTACTAGTTTCACTATATTGGAAACTGCAGGTTTCCAACTGAGGTACAGTTTATAAAGAAGAAAAAGAACTTCCTTGACTGGCAGTTCCTCCCTCTTTTTCAGTCTTCCATTAAGCAAGTGATACATCCTTACAGCTGAGTTTTACAGCTGCATCTGCCACCTCAGGATCTCGGCTGAGTCGCGCCAGTGTAACTGCAGATTTCTGCTGGACTCGCTCACAAGCAGCAACTTCTGCTGAATTTCCTGAAGATGATTTCTCAAAGAGCATTTCCAATAAAAGCTGAACACCTACAAGGATGTCAAAGCCAGAGTTAGTCGCTCTCCTACTAAAATTTCACTCCAAAAGAGTAAAGGGAAAAGTGAACTAGGTAAATACAGATCAATCATTGCCTGAATAATCCATGAAAAAATGCCTAACAGGGGCTTGCAAGGCTGCCATGAGGATTTAGGTACATCTGATCTGGGTAAACTTCATTTTCACGGGGAAACTATAAAGCTTCTGAAACTAAAAAAATGCTCAAGCTCTCTTCCACTTCTGTTCAACCTGCCTTGAAGCACACTGACCAAAATCTAGCAGTTAGCATTTTAAATGGACCCAGTAAATTTTTGAAACATAAAAGCAATTCTTTAATTGATTCTAAACTAACCCAAGGGGATTACTAACTTTAAAATGTGTAGTCATAAATCTGAGGTCTCTATATGAAGCTCTTTTTACTGAACTACAGGAAAATAACCCTTTTTTCAGTTTATGGTTTTTTTTAAGCAAGTCTTTAAAAAGGTCCCCTTCAAACAGTTCAAATACATAAAGCAATCACCATTCTAAATACCCTTCATGAAGGAAAAGAGAAAGCTCTGGCCTCGAGTTTACTGTGTTGCAGTTCTCCAGAAAAAATCATTTCGCTCATGGTAAAATGATTTTATTTACTTAATGTTGCCTGTAGGAGCTGATATTGCAACAGGACAAAAACAGATGAGACTGTGCTGATTTATATTTTCTAAATTATTTTAAATGTAAGGACAATTATGTGCTATTAGGCTCCATATGCCATCAGATATTCAGATTACTTTAGCTAGCATCAGAGGATTCTAACTATTAGAACATTTGCATAAATAATTAACAAAATTAACATCAGAATTACACAACTAAATAATAATCAATTGACATACAAAAATATCAAGTCAAAGTTGAGAAGAAAAACCATTTAAACTCTTTCACATCTAAACAGCCTCCTCAACAGTGTATTTGTGAATCTGGCTTCTAAGCAGCAGTTCATTACTGTAGCATTTAACCAGACACAAGGGCTTTTACACACAAGATGAGTGTCAAACCTCATAAGCCTGAGGGCAAATGCTTCTGTGTGAATTTCCACTAAAAGGTGTGTAAACAAATCCACTTTGCCATATACATACTCTGGTTAATTATGTATTTCACTGAGGGAAGACTTGAGCAAACACTCCTGCTTTCTTCTGGGAAACAGAATGGGTTATTTTGGCACTGTTGTTGGGTTTTCTAATCATTTTGGGTCCAAGTCATACTTACAACTCCCAAATGGTGCACATGTGCATGATGAATATGCAATGACTAGCCCAAGTTCTTTTACAGTTACTTGCAAAAGGTAATCAGTAGGATCCTGTTCCTGTAAAGTACTTCATGCCTGAGTATTGTCTTAGAATCTTTCTCCACTTTTGAAACTCCAGAGACGTAACAGGGATTTTCTCCTGATTTATACAGCTTGAGAATGAACCAGCTCCTAGTCCTGATTGAGAGCAGAACTACTGCAGCTCTTCCCAGGGCTTGGCACTCTCATGAGCTGAATCACAGTGGACCCACATTGGTCTATCTACTCTTCGGGCTGAGCTTCATAATTCACATATACATCTCCACCTACTGCAGCAGCTGGCAAGACCTAGGCCTAGTTAGCAAAGCTGTTAGCAGAAGCCCACGAGCTTTAACTGACTCCCTGCTGCAGCAGAATTAAACAAAATACAGCTAACCACCTGTCCCGAACAGAACAGTTTTTGGTGTGCTCCAGGAAATACAGGCAACCTGCCAAGCATCAAGGAGTACAAGAGTCCAGTACATGTCCAGAACAAATTCCAAGTGCAGTCCAATGGCAACAGCAAATCAGAAGACAACAGCTCAAATCAAACAGACAAGTCACCAACCATGTATTCTGTACCCTATCCTATAATTAAGGACATCTAGGAATGCTGGGACCTTACCAAGTTTCTGAAAAGATCCCAGGGCATCCCACATCCTGTGTGGGAAGCACACACTGCACAGCAGAGGCCACCACCAGCCTGAGGGATCTCTCTCCAGAATTGCCCCACCTCTCCCACGGAACAGCGAGGTCAGGTTAGAAACCACAAGGCCAGCCTGACCGGCTTCTCCTCACTGCACCAGCTCCCTCACAGGACAGGAAACCTGTGTAATTCATAAAATTGCATACATCTGTGACTGACATACTTTAGTACCCAAATCTGTTCAGCCTCCACACTCCTCTGGTCTCAAATATTCAGTGCACAGTAACTATGGGCACACATGGATTCCATGAAGCAAACTGGTTGTGTTTGGTCCTTACCAGTCACAGTTATATGCACAGAGCTCAAATTTTCCACTGAAATGCAAGAAATGGCTAAATCCAATACTATATAGAAAATGGTCAATTCTATTTCAAGAACCACTGCTAAAAAGGGCCTTTTTGAAACCCCTTCTCTCACCTACAATCAGTAATCTCTCAGATTCAAATGGAGCAAAATTCAAACCATTCCTACCGAAATATTAATTAAAAAAAAGGGGGGTGGTGGTGCTGGGGGGAGAGGAAGGAGTATTCCTAGGACAGAAGCAGCAATAGATGTGATGCTTCACACTTACTGAATATCCCAACTAGTAAAAAGCTGTCGTAGTATATCACCTGCCCACAAATTTGCTGGAAAGTGTGATATTAAGTCAGTTATATCCTCCTATATCATCATCCACAGAATTATTAACCTAACTTCTCAGCCTTCTGGTGGCCCTATAATGCCCAGGTTCTTTTCTAAATAATGAACTTCTCAAAACATTATATTTAAAGGAGTGTGGAAAAAATGCAGTAACTGCTTTACAATAATAAAAACATTACGTCTCAAAATTTATAGTACTTTTGAATACTTGTGAACAAAGTGACATAAAGCGCAGGTATTTGTAGCTCAGAATCAGATGATGTCTTTCAATATGTAAGAACTGCCACCTTACACAGTGTAATTCATAAGAACAAAGGTTTTGGGAACGCTTCACACTAGTCTGCATTTCATCTGTGGGTACATAACACAAACTAAACAAAATTAGCAGTATGTTCAAAGGTGCAACATTATCTAAAGCAGTGGTAATTTATTTGAAGTGCATAGAACCACCCCACAGACTCATTCTGCATTCTGCACCAACATGTACTATCCAGCTGACACAGGCTTCACTAATAACAGTTAATTTTGCAACCTTTCTCCTTTACTTTGTATTGCTCCTTTGTCATTTACCCCCATTCTCTGCAAACAAATACAGATATAATTCAGCTAAAATACGTACCATTTCCTTGAATGATTTCTGATGCACACTGGTCCAACACAGACATGTTTGCCAATATTGTTACCACCTGTTATTAAAAAGAGAAGGAAATATGAAGTATTACCTTGTATTTCAGTAATGCCACTGTGGTTTCTAAAACCAGCACGGCAGAACTATGGCAAACACAGTAAAATGAAAGAGCATTCTTGTAGGCAGTCAACCATCCCCTACCTCTGTGATTCCTCAGGAGTCTTTATCTTATATATGGTTGCTAACTGAAATTTGGACAACCAGAAACGGAAAAGCCTCCTTTTCCTTACACTCCCACACCACTGCATAAAGGCTTGCCATACAGAGATCTATGCAGCAGATTTCTTAAACAGTCACATCAGTAGAAAGAAGATAAACATATGAAAAAACCACCGAGCAACCAAGCAAACAAAGCTGCAGACCTATAAAGAGTTCAGCCAAAAGCTGCTGTCTGTCAAGAATAAATTTTGCAGTCACACACCAACTCAGGCAGAGCTCAAAGTGAAGGCTAAGAATTGGTACATAGCATACACTCAGTAAAAGTGAATAATTGCTATGCTTCTGTTTCAGCTGAAATGTGAAGGAACCCTCACAAAAGATTTGAGCTTTGAGCCCTGATTCAAGGGGGATTTAAAAAAAAAAGTCTCCATCTTTCTGCAGCCATGTATCATGTGCACGTCAAAGAGCTGCCCCAAACTGAGCTAGACTCAGGCATCTGTTTGTGCTTTTCCTGAGCTAAGACCAAAGTTAGCTTTTGTACCAATGGAAGCGCTCTTTGAAACCCTGACCTACAGAATATCTGACCATCCAAAACAGCACTGTTTTTAAGATCAGGCACAAAGCAACTAGCTTAAGGTAATTCAGCAAGCCTTGGACAGAGACTGGATCATGTGAAGCTGTTGGCTTTCAATCACCTACTCCATTCACTGTTATCATAGGCTTTCTCTCTGGCATCCCACAACATATTCTTTCATTTTTTTAGTGCTCAAATAACTTGCTTCCTGCATGCAAATACATGTCAGTGTTAACAGTAAATGGAAGAATAAATATTATATATAACTAGAACACAAAACAGAAGTAATACTCTTTCTTAAAATGTTCTTTATTTTCTTTCCATTCTAATTGAGTAATGCTTATCTGCTTCAAAAATAAAGGTAAGTCTGAGAACTGGCTATCACATTTTAACTGTAGAGCATTAGTTCACAAACAAGCAAACTTCTTAGATACATGAAGGTAGGCATGAGATCAAATCACCATTCTGATCTCACTTTGCCATTTTAGTAACAAGGATGACTCATATCTGATGCTGTGACATAAAGGTCTTCCACTTTTGGAGGTAGTGTTATAGTGTCATCTCTCTGAATAAATATACTTACTTAAGATGCAAATGAGTTGCTGAAACTCTAAAGAGTGACAGGTAAAAATATGGTAACTCAGTATATGTCTATGTATTTATTCCATATTAATTATTAACAGTGTATCAGGCAGAGTGTATATGTTTCTCATTCTAAATTATATCCTGTTAATGAAAATTACTTCCTCTATGAAGAATCTATACCCCATGTGGCTCTCTCAGCCACAGATGAAGAATTCAATTAACCACAGTTTGAATACGTGCCAATTATTTCACTGCTCAAGTTATTTTGTCTAATAAGCATTTTCATATGTAAAAATATTTTGTGCATTTCTTATGACACAAAAAATTGAGTGATGGTTATAGCTAAACCTCAGACACCTTTGCTTTCTTTGATCATGCAGCCCCCTATACTTTATCAGATGCCCATGTTCTAGCCTGAGGGGTTTATATTTAACTTTGTTCAGAGGGGTTCATATATGGTCTGTTTACCATATATGGTCCTATCAATAACTGTCAAGTTCAATTATAGATTAACCCACTCCATATAAATAGGCTTTTTTTTTTTCGCCCGAGCAAGACACATTTTCCTGAGATGTGACCAATACAGACATAAACATGAAACAGGATCATGTAAACATGTAATAGGTGAGCAGGATCAAGAGTTTACTTAAAATATTATACCTCTCCTATACTTGCCTGCTTTATAGTTGAGTATATAGGCAGCTTACATGAAAATTTCCCTTTGTAGCAGAGACCAAAATTCAAGAAAGTTTATTACTAAAGATGAACTCTCTGGAGAAAAACACAAAGTTACATGTAGCCTCAATTTGCTTTGAAATTCAACACTTTGGGGAGCACTAGTATTAATGAAGCCTGATTTCTTTTGGATATACATTTGATCACACACCATAATCAGAACATTTCTAATGGTATGTCTTCCACAGTAGATTATTTTTGTCTAATGATGCATGGGCTCATGCTGCAATCTTTAGCTCAACCTCTCTCTTTCCATTACATGTCCCATCAAAGGGCAAACAGATAGACATTTAAAGACATGGAGCACAAACAAGCACACATACATACAGGTGACTGTCGAAGCCTCATTTGCACCGAGAAAATAGATGAAAACTATTGGAAAAAAAAAATAGGTAAGGAAGCCTCTTTCAGAATTAAAGAAATAGGTATTTTAGAGTCATAAGATTAAATTTATAATACTCAACATACATCTCTAGCATACAACTGCAATATTTAGCATCAGTTTAATTATGCTTATAAAAAACATCTTGAAGAAGCTGTTGATTCATCATATCTGGAATTTCTTTAATGAAATCATTTGCCAAACCTACGGGAGGATTCTTAAGAGTGCTGCCTTAGAAACCATGTGCTACAACTGAAGACCCAACGAAGGATAATTTCCCACCTTGGTGCCTGCATTTCTACTACAATATTTCTCTCAGCATTTTTCCTTCGGTGTTGGTCTTATTTTGAGTATCTAATTCCCACAGTGATTGGGGGATATTTTTGGATTTATTTCACGGCCAATTAAGAACGCAGCTTATTCACTAGAGTTTGGTGTCTACTCAGTTACCTCTTGATCTTCTTTTTTGGTAAATTAAACTGATTTATTTCAGATCTGCACAGCTATTTCTGAGACTTGTTACTGCTAGTTTTCCAGTTATTCAACATGCATTTTATGGGAACACATATTCAAAAGAATTTGCAATACCAGGCCTAACTAACAAAGGAATTACAGTACTCAAACACTGTAATAACGAAAACCAGAGACAAATGGACTTGATCAACAAATAACAAACTGCCTAATAGATTTGCTTGACACGAGAGGAAAACTGAACTATTCAGGTCAATGTCACGTAATACACACTACAAAAAGCCAACAGTGTAACAGGCCTCTGGCCTTTCTGTGTGCTCCCCACGTAGCCACTGATGTGTGCTGAGCACTACCACCCAAACCATGTAATAGGGAGACACGCTAAAATATTACACGCCACAGCAAGAATTTTCAGAACTCATTTTTAAGCATCTCCTATAGAGGCACCGATTCATCAAAATATTTAACATGCAGATACTGCCAATGGGAATAATATGTTTTTTCACCAAGTTGAACTGAGACCAATAGTTAATTTTCAGAGCTTAAAAAAGCTCCCCAAATCAGAACACTTTGAAAATTCACCTTTTAACCACTCATTGGTAAATGAGGCATGCAAAATTTTTGTGTTTCCACCCACCCTTTAAGTATACAGCAAATTTTTCTATTTAATAAATAAGGCATTGTTGGCACTGCTGGTGACTAATAAACAAAACCTACTTTTATCATATGAAAAGAGCTTTTAGTTCCACACAATATCCCTCCATCCTCCCAGTCTTTCACATCTACTGAATTTAGGAAATATGAAACTTCCTTTTGATTTCTGTGGCCTGATTTTCACTGAACCATAGGAATTACAGTTCTGGAGACCGATTCAAATTTGAGAAACCATACGGTAAAATAAGAACTTTTAAAATAGTTTTGTTCAAAATGTCTTCAAAGAAAAAAAGTCAGCTTAAGGAAGTGCTTATGATAACAAAACGCAATCACAAATACTACCATCATTTTTCCTTTTAAACAATTAATGCTCATGTTCATTAACCGGTGCACAAAGACGCTAAATGTTTATTACAAAAGTAAAACTAGAAGAAAATGCTCCATTATAAGCCAGGGAAGTACAGCCACTGAGAGCATAAATTTTTCAGTAGCAGAGAGGTTTAAACCTAAAGCACATGTAAGAAAAAACAGGCTTCTTTACTGCTTGAGATAATTCATCCTTAACAGGGGAGATTTAAGATGCCCTAGAAGTGCCTCTCATTAGTGTGAAACCAGCTACTTGGGGAGAAAGGTGCAGCAGCATGTGGAAGATGAAAGCACACATTTTGGGCTGTTAAAGAGGCAGCATCTCCCACTTTTCATGCCCCCATGCCTCGCCTGGAGAGCTCTACCGAGGTGAAAGGTATGATGGCAATGTATTTTTATTGATAATAAAGGCACACTGTTTAGTAGTCCCAACATAAATAGACATAAATGAGAATTACCAAGTAATTTATTGGAGTGGCAAAGCAGATCAATACAGAATTGCTAATCTTATTTACTCCTTTAAGGCTGATTCATCACTAAGCAAAATTAATTTTTCCTACATATTATAAGTCTGTGTGGTAATTCATTCAAATTAATGCCACAAGGTTAAGCCAGAGTATGACTGCAAAATTCCAGATACCCACCTTCAGGGAGAAAGGGGCATGAGCCAACTAATCAGAAGCAAGATGGAGTTCTTGTTTCTGAATGAATATTAAAAATACATAAACTGATGATTCAAGATCAGCCCACCTAGAAACAGTAGAACAGTATACACAGCAGGAACAGGAACTTCTAGGAATTTTCTCTGATATATAATATAGCTTAAAAAAGAAAACTTAAATCCCTATGGATCTGCTGACCATTTCTTTATGGGAAGAATTCAGTTTCCTTCCTAAAAGTAGGGAAAGAAAGGTACCTAGGTATGCAGATCAGTGGGTCTTTCTGACACCTGACTGATAAGAAGCAAACATCCCCATTAAATAGTAACAGAAGTTACAGGCAGGATCTGCTGGCATATTTGTCTAGGTCCAGCTATCGAGGTGCCAGGGAGCTACATCCTTGGAACTCAGAGGCAGAGCAATGGAAACTAAAACTAAACTGATCTTGCCTTTGGCATGAGACACATCCTTATTACATTTTAATTTACTTGATAATATTGACTAAGCTAGTTAATTAGAAAATAGGGCAACCTTATTCTCTCTTTTCTTTTTTAAAGACACCCAAAGGAATGCATCTTGTATGGGGCATGTTCCTTAAGCCAAGTTACACAACTCAAACTACTCAAACAAGCCAGAGCTTGTGTCTCGCAGCTCTGATAAATTCTGGGGGCCACAGTATCTCATGTTTCAGATGAAAATCCAGGATATTATCCATCAGACTTCCTTCTTGGTACTGGAAAGCATCCTTACTTAGGAACTGACTCAGTCAACCCAAGACACCTGGTCTCCCTAGAGTAAAATAGAATTTGGTCTAAGCACCAGCACACAGTTAGAGGAAACAATTTTGCTTGTTTATCTGGATTTATCTGGATCTGCATTGAGGCCTGCGTATGCAGGAATAAGCTTAACTACTCCCAGGGCAGGAATCTACTTCAACTGCTGCTAACCAAAGAAGAGTGGTCAAGAAGTCATTTCTGCTGCCTCTCCTTGAAGTTTCTTACTGGAGAAGAAAAAAGAATGGGGTAAGTAATGGGAATCTGTAGAAATGTTGTTTAGGTAAGCTCACCTCCTGAGAACTGAGATTGAAATCATAACCTCCTAGATAGTGACTCTCTTTTGAAAAAAAAGTACAGTGACAAAACTCAGAATATTCAAATGTTGCTATCTCATCTCCTGATGGATTGAGGACGAAAAGACATCAAAAGCACCAAATGCATACACAACCATCTCTTTCTTACAGCTTTATGTTGGCTACAGCCTGCAGGAAATTCTCCTGCTTCTAGTATTTGCAGTAAACAGATAACCCTGCTTTAGCACAGCCTGATTGCACTGTGAATCTGGCAAGCAGGTAGAAAATAAAAATTGCAATGAATCGTGCTGACATAGTGGGCTTCCTCTAGAGAGGCTTTACACTGAGTAAGCACACTGACTGCCCAACTTTACAGATGATTAAACAGAAATGTACAGAAGTTAAATTATTGCTTCAAAACCAGAGCAGCAGCAAAATTAGGAATTGATCCCAGGAATTAGGAATAAATCCCACCACACAGAACTATGAAAGAATATCAAAGAGTTCTTCAACTGACCTGAAACTTCCCTCTTCCAACTGAGTCTCTCATTTCGCATGTTGGAGCACTTTGCCTACATCATATCTAATCCAAAGCACAGAATTTTAACTAAACAGTCATTTCGTCTCAATCAGTAAGATTTGGTGTTTGAGAGATTTAATGTTGGACCTCTGACATGTAATAATGTAACACTATGTTCACATGTAAAGACTGTGCTGCATTTTTATCCACAGTATGTAAATATGAAAAAGAGTGTTGAACTACAAAGAGGATGTGCAAACATGCACTTCAATCATTTGGGATTATTAAAAAACTGCTTGAAGGACTGCTCACCTTCTTGCAGATGATCAAAGTAATTTTAAGAATGAGACAAGAAGCTTAGGTCTACTGATACCTACGAGGGACAGAACTATCAACCTCCGTCCAACGGTACCACACGCATTTCTTTTCCGGGAAAGACCAGCTGACTGTGCCACATTGGAAGGAGTATTTCTCTTCTGATCCAACTGGGAAAGGAAGCTCCCTCCCATCCTTGTTTGGTTCCAAGAAGAGAGCTATAAGGGCAGGAGCAAGGACTCTTCCAAGAATCCCTTTCCTCCAGTGAGCAGCAATTTTGTTTCATACTTCTTGTCAGATGTGAAAAAGAAGGGCATCTAACATGGACCACAATGCTCAAACTCTTGCATATCTCATATTCTTAATACACGCTTGAATATCCTCAGCCCACACTGGCTTCCATACATACGGGAAAATCTGGACAGCACTTCAACAAAATGAGTCAGGAATTCCAGAGTCTGTATGACCACAAACAGAAACAAAGCACACATAGCAAGGAGAAATAAATTGTCCAGTATTCAAGAAACTCAGCCTGAGAAGCAGGACTGTTACCTCCTCCTGTAATTCAGGCTGAAATTTGGAAAAAGAAACCAAAGGAAGCTGTTAATACACTTGTGTCTTTAGAAAACATTGCTCTCTGTCTTTCACTAGGACCTAGGCAACATTTTACAAAATCAAGATTTCTCCATCCTGAAGTAACATCTGTCTCCACCTACTTTTTGACCCTTCAATCTCCAACATGACAGAAAAAAAAGGGGAAGACATAAATGTCTTGAACAAATGGAGGAATGAAAGAAAGGATGTGAACCTAGAGGAAGAACAGTATTAACAGCTTCAAATATTTATCAGAGCAGGTCTTAGCTTAAAAGCCAGCACATCTCTCAGAAACAGGAAATATTTTAGAAGTCCACTTCCATCTCAAATCTCTTTGGAACAAAATTCACCGATTTTGAAACTAGAAATAGGAATAACTACTTCAGAACTGATATGTTCACTGCACGTTAATTCTTTGTCTGCCTGAATAGCAGACCAGAAACTGTTAGACTGCACCTCCACAACTTCACAGGTAAGGTGAGAATACTTGCTGCACTGAGGAGACAAGTGAGAATGTATAGGGAAAAAATTTATTATTCATAAATATATTGCACAAACATGTATTTCACATTTTTTCTAGGTATGGTCTAGGTAAAGCAGTCCCTGAATGATGAAGCTTTTGGTTAAACCCTTCTTCTGACAGTGCTTAATCTCCATTGAGACATCTGACTGTATACATTACCCAGATTCAGTAGGGTGCCAACCCTTCTCTAACAAGAATAATTTGATGTTCCTTTAAGGTGAAAAACCTGCTATCCAGTAAAAAAAAGTATCCACAGTGAGAAAGAGTAACACATTCATACCAATCCTGATCTAAAACCAGACACTAAACATTCTGGAAATTACGGCTTTGCCCAAGAATTAAAAATAAGAAGTTTTTTGTTATAAAACTAAGCGATTCTAATGTGATAGTACTGGTCATAGATACAATACAGGCAGCCATACACAGATGAACATGTTTATGATTAAGACCAACACTCATCTCCTGGATTCTCACTTGATCCAATCTAACACAGCATGAAGAGTAGAGGAAGAAGTTGTTTTTCAAATAGTGAAGGCTGAAAAGTTTATTACCACTTTCACTCAAAACCTCTCAGAAGTAAGACAGCAACACTGGCAGAGGTACGTGAGCAGGAAAACATTTTCTGCAGGCAGCAAAATGTTACCTATTTATACCATCATGTAGGTGGCAACTAATCAGTTCCAGCTTCCTTAAAAAGGCTATACAGGGTGAGGATAGTGTGACTTGTTTAAGAAGTTTAAAGAAGTTTAAGCAAAACAAAATAAAAAAGAATAAAAAATAAAAAGAGAATAAAAAATGTTCTTTCATTTCAGCCATCCTTCTCCTATTTTTGGCTTAAGGATGACCACGCTTCAGGCTGTTTCAGTAAATTACTTTTTTTATTATTATTATCATCAGTAATGCCAAAGCAGTGATGTACTTGGAAGAAGTGGGTATATTTCTGCAGGATAATTGTGTCACTTAAAGCTTTCTATTGAAAATTGGGAAGTTTAAGTTTGAGAGGCTCTATTACAGTATTTTATCAAGGAAGGAATAGGAAGAGGTGCTGGGGATTAGGATGCCATACTTCATGAAAGGATGCCATTTACAAGTTTTCTGATACTCTAGCTAATGAGATGTCCTGCAGGCTGGAAGTTGCAATACACTGTCAAGCAGTCTACTACCAAGGAAGTGGTATCTATTCCTTTAAAAAACTGCCTTTCTCATATGAAGAAAGAGCTTTCTACGCTCAGCACAGAGCAAACTGAAAATTCAAAACTGGAAATCAAAATTATGAGAAGGCATAGAAGGAACAAAAGATCATGAAGGATTGTACATATGAAATAATAATATACAGCAAATCAAACAGCTGAGATACCTGGTAGCCCCCAAAGACTAATAGGGTGGTTATGGTCTACACCATCTTTTCATCAACATTCCTGAGCTGGAAACATACCGTGTGTTCTTAATACAAGCTAAAATAGCCCTAGTAACTCCTTCTTACAATAGTAAGAAGTGCTTCAATAATCAATCCTATCCAGTAAGAGTCTCTAAGGTGCTTTCATTTCCACAGCCTGGTTCTTGCTGAAGGGTGCACAGAGTTTTCTATGGTCATACACATCCTCAGCTCACTATAAACTAGTCCTGGACTAATTCAGAAGTGGTAAGAGGATAGACTGGTCCGGATTGAGTTCCAGGCATATATTCTGAGATATATTCTGAGTTATATCTGCAATGTCTCATAAATCAGACAAGGTTGGCAGAGCTGACTAGCAAACTCCGTTTAAGTGTGGTAGTTGCTGAAACCCTCAAGCAGCAGAGAGGGATGTTTCTCTGCTGAGCACATCACTAAGAAGCCAAAGAAGCCATATAAGCCATGCTCCTCTGCTAAACCCCACTGCATGACAGTGCCTGACTGGCAGAGAGGAAAGAAGAATCCTCTCTGACTTCATCTGTGCATTAACACATACCTTAAATTTTACGCAGCTGTTTAAAGAAAAAGCTGGAATGTGTAAAAGGGAAACACAAAACTATCTCAGTGGTGTTTGCCAGGAAAATTTGCAAACCAGCTGTCATTTAGGTCATGATCCAAACCTAAACAACGTCAATAGACTGAAGATCAGATCCTTGTTCAGCTTTTGGAGCTGATCCATCCTTGAAACGACTGTATATTTAGGTACCAGCCTCCAAACATGTACACATCTATCTTGTTTGCCTCAGAGCCTTCTCTGTCAAGGTTTGAACATCTCCTTGTGGAATAACACTTTTACACTGATCATTTCATTCAGTGTTTGGCTCTCTGACAGATTTTACTATATTATAGCAGACACGGAACTGAAAACGAATGCACTTTAACAGTGATATTGACTGCTCAGACATGGCACCTTCCTGAGAAACTGCTCACCTGATCCCGGGAATATGGAGTATCCACTATCTGTTTGTCTGAACACGCTGCTAGAAGAATCTTCATTGCATTTAACTGGAGCAACATCTCACAAGCCACAGTGTCAAAGAAAGTAATATTGGCAAGGGCTGCTGAAGCTAGCAGGAAAACTTCACCAGATGAGGCTTCTTGGCACAGTTCTAGGAATGCAGAAAGTTGAGAAAAAAAAAAACAGCCATTCCTTCTCTGCAAAAGTCATGCTTGTGTGTTTCAAAGCATTATTTCTCCGTCTTGTGCTTCTGAGATTTGTACCACAGGCAGCAAATACAGTGAATACGAACCTAGAACACTGAATCCTCCTAAGCATTCATCTAATTAATGAAATGACAGTCTCAGCGTACCATTCTACAGCAAATAAGCCACTGAATGTTGCTCAACATAAAATTTTATACATCTAAACAAAATCAGAGACAGGAGGCAGATGTCTAACAGTAATTGACTCATAAGATAATAATTCTGTTATGCATCTCGATCCTTAGAGCAAGATATACATACGCTGCATGTTTCAATCTATTCCTCCAAAGTAGGAGACTGCCTAGCATATTTTCCAGCTTCTGTAAGAAGTGCTGAGGACAAAGCCATCTTTTAGTTCCTTGCACAAATGTATTTTAACTCAGATCTGAATTACCTAGGAGATGGATTTCAGCATGCTTTAAAAATTAAACATATTACGGTAATTCAATTCCTGAGTTATAAATATTATAAAGAAACCAGTGTCATATTACTGAAAGGGCTTTCCCAAAGTTACACACATTCCATTTTTAGCATGTACATTTCTTGGGCAGAATGCATGTTACTAAAAAGCATGTGCAGCTTGGACAGTGACAGTTGGGGAAATGCTCCATTTGCTAATCTTTCTTGGAGGAACTGTTCAGATTGTCCCTTGAAGCAGACTAGGTGCGCTGTAATGACTGGTACATAACAACAGAAGAAGAACAGGTCAGGTCAAATG
The DNA here is from genome assembly GCF_059628265.1 of Tinamus guttatus. Taxonomy (NCBI): domain Eukaryota; kingdom Metazoa; phylum Chordata; class Aves; order Tinamiformes; family Tinamidae; genus Tinamus; species Tinamus guttatus. The sequence continues at coordinate 15,575,593 of NW_028288774.1, read as the reverse complement.
CCTCTAGCAGTTTACTGGCAGCAAAACCAATCTCAGCATGAGTTAATTCCACCCACTGGATTCAGGACAGGACTGTAAATATTTGTGCTTGTCACTCTGGCCACTGGAAATAAAAGTGTTTCCTTGACTGCAGCCCTAGCTACGTTGGACATATCTAAGGCTGCCTGAGCACATCTCAGATAATGAATTTGGCAGTCACTGCAGCAGCGCACTCTTGCTCTAGCTACAAGAACACAAACATGCATGAAAATTGAGCTGCTTTAGTTTAAGTGTAGGCACCGGGCTCAGCAGAGACACATGCAGGTAAAATGCATTGATCTGCTGCACACAAGAAATCAAATCAGACTGACAAGCTACTTTCTGACATGGAAGGAAACTTTCGGGGTTATACCTGCTCAGAAAGAATACTTTTGTGATAGCTTCTGATTTGTGAGAGGGATAGAGTACAGTGCTAGAAATAAGGTATCAATCTCTGTGTCAAGAAATATAATCTTATGTTTTCTTAAATATTCTCACTGAGACAAGTTATGGAAAAGCTTGCCCCATTGCACCATGGGTCAGAAGCCTGGGAAGAAACCCAGAGTCTTTTCCTTGCGTTAGTGCACACAGCTTATGCTATACTTTTCTTCAGGGTCAGGAGGATATTTTGTTGAGTCCTGTCTCTGACGCTGAAGTTAGAATTCTACATGGAGATTATTTTGACAAATGTGCATAAGCTCTATTCAAATTTGGACTAGAGTAAAAAACATACAGTTGCAGAATACCTCAATTCTGCATGTTGAATATTTGAGTTCCTTTATCTGGAGTAGATAGGGTAAATGTTCTTTTCAGAATATTGCTAATGAAAGTCCTGCCTCAACCTATCATCCTAGTCAAGACTCAGAAATCCCATAAAGAACTTACTGACAAGCGCTGTTACGATTTCCTCCATATTTTCCAGGAAGCTGCTGAGATGCTGAGTGAACGTGAGATGTGGGGATGTGATCTGTGCAACAACTGCTGCCGCTTCTGCACGAGTGGCTTCAGAGTGGCTGCTATCAGTAAGAATGTCAGCCAAGCACAGGATGCCATCAACCTGCAGCAAACCAAGAGGTAAAAGTTAGGCTGCACGAAATACTCTTGCAATCAAAGCAAGGTTCACTCTTTTCTCTGCTTGGCTGGGTAGCTTATTTACAAAAATTGGACAAAACTTGATGGCATTTCTAACATAAGAACTTCAACTTAGTAAATAAAAATGAGTTCAATGTTGATTAGCTCAACACCATCCATTCAAATTAAAGCTGTGTCTACATATTTCTTATTTATTTAAAAAATTAACAGAAAAAATAGGTAAAATTTATGTAGGTTTGTGCTGTTAGACTGACTGAGGTCTTCTGCATTCACTCCTTTCACAACCTGGACAAGCACATCACGCCTTGCTCTGGATTACAGTAAACACAACAAAAGGCTGCAACAGGGTTTTAGTCAGTGCGATAGCTTAAATTGCAGAAAAGTGACATCTGTTAACAACCACAATCAGCAAATGAGGGTTCTCAGTGGATAAGGACATGAATCTGTCAACTTTAAAGTTAACAGAACTGTATTTCTTCCACTGTTTACACATTCCTGAACAATTCATCATATTGCCAAGAAGGTAGGTAGATGTGCTTAACGGGGACAGGAACAGCATGAAAATGCAGGTAATAAATTAACAATGTGTTTATGTCCAGTTCACATAAATTTACTAACATCTTCATATGGATGAAGCTAATATAATTGTGGGGACAGACTTTGACTCACCACTTTACAAATTATAAAGAGCTTTTACAAACTGCACTGAGTAGCTTTTTAAAAAAATGATCCTTTTTCCTTATTTGAAATCCTGAAAAGATGTGGGATCAATTACCCTATTGGTAGTTAGACATTTTATAGGTACAAAGACAAGTTATGCAGGCTTACCACTAAAACACATTTTAACAGGCAGGTAAGAAGCCAGCTCATTTGTCTTATAGACTTATACGGCCTTTAAGTCAGTTTAAATTGTTTTCTCTGTTTAAAGTTTCCGTAGGGGGATGCATTTTTTTTTCCAAAAAAAAAAAAAAAAAAAAAAAAGTAGTTCTCTTATTCACGTATTTGTAATTTATTACCAGAGAATGCTGAGTTATCTTAATTAGATATTCTGCAATAGGCACTAGATAAATTGTTTGATTAGCACTGGCAGTTATTGTATTTTACAAGAAAAGCCCTCAGATTGAGAAGTGCAAAAATCACCCTTGGGAAGATAATTCACTGGGATGCACATTTCAGTAGGCAACAGACTAAACTACTGGAACCCTAATAACACGAAACAATACAAAGGGAATTATATTGCTGTTTTTCCTGCAGATTACAAATGGGATTTAGTACAGAAGCCAAACACTGACAAGAAGAAGAAGAAGAAATTTTCAACATTAAACTTTTTTTTTGACCAGCTTTCAACATTAATTTACCCCTAGCAAAATATTTCCTCCTAGTTATGGCAGAAATCTACAGCTCGAAACAGCAGATTCACATAACTCATTTGGGCTCAAGGTATATTAATAGACCTCACTGTCAAGATTTAATATATGTCCTCACAGGCTGATTTAGTAGCCAGAGTGTGCTAGACACTATCATATGCAAAAATACCCAGTTTGTCACCTTTAAACCTTGCTAGATCACACCTTGTCTGAGGCCCACAGGATACTAATAACAACAGTCAGCATAGCAACTTAAATATTTTCCAAGGCATTAGCAAAATATTTCAAGACAAACTTGTTCATAGATCTGGTAATAGGATATATCACTCTTCAGCGGCAAAGTAGTTGCTGTAAATTCATTTGGCCAACTCTTATTCAGTGACTTATGCAGAGTGACTTCAGGGTAGTGTTTCATGCTATTTCAGAACTAGTAATGGCCTACGAAAGACAAGTACTTGCACTTGGTTAGATTTTTCCATCACCAGATTGTGATGGGTCCAAATTATGTAAATTTACACTGTAAAACACAAGCTACTAACAATGTAAAGGTTGTCCTCAGCTTTTAAATGACCTTTTTTATTTGCTAAGGAACTGGTTTGGAAATGGGGAGTCACTGATTTATTGGCAGTAGGTAGATATTTCTGTTTATCATAAATGTAAAAATTCATGTTTCTAAATGCCATGAAAGCCAGCACTAGTTTCAGTCCAGTCCCCATTCCTGTTCAGATAAATATTCAGAATATCCTGTTCAGATATTCCTGTTTAAAATACAAACAGCCTAAAACTTGTTCTATACTCCTTTGGCTCCCATCTTAAATACAGAAAATAATTCTGTTCCAGCAGGCCACCCCCTTTATAAGTGTCCAGCAATAAATCTTAAAATGACAGGAGAACAATCTAATAAAAGCACTTTAACATCCAAAAAGAAATTGCTGCTCAAAGCATTTTTATAATTAGCTTTCACACTGAAAGGAACTTTGGATGGCTGCCCTGTTTTCTGTTTAATTTTGGTGAAGTAATCAGCTAAATGTCAAATCTGTTCATCACCTTGGCAATACGAAAGAACCAGTTAGCAGGATAATGCAAACAAATGAATTCCATGAATGCAACAAGATGCTGTGGAGACCCTGCATTTGAGGAATGGCATTCAGTAAATGCTTGATCATTAATATTTCAGTATCGATAACTGGAAGAATGCCAGCTTACCTTCTTAGGAGCACAGCCCTGTTTGTTATATAAACTTAACGTGACAAAATAAAGACACAACAAGACTACTGTGTAGATCAAGTCTTTTGGAAGGATATTATTTCTTTTATTTGTGACAGAAATTAATCAGTTCTAGGGCAGCCCTCTTCTTTTTTCAGTAAATCTGTCCCTTCATAAACATTAAATAAACCAAGGCTTCTGTTAAAGCAATTTAACCTGCTGCCACTGAACTCCAGCAGTTATTAATAAAGCAACCAATACAGAACTTGTGATGAACTGCATTAACGACTTTCTAATTTTAAATATCACATACAATGAACATTTTAACTCATTGCTTTCCACCAAGCAGTTTAAGTTAGGCTTTCCAGATTTTGGAATCAAGACTTTTCTTTCTTTCCTTTCCCTTTTTTTTTTTTTTTTTTAATAATTGCTGTTTTCACCCATATAAAATGCTGCTGAGGGCCTTTCCTCATGGAAAGGGAATGGCCTCCTCCCACATTCCTGCTTATCCTCTCTTAACTCTCAAATAATCTGCAGATACGGAGAAACTTTCTCAATGGTTTCTTCACATGCTCTGGTTAGACCTCTCATGTCACCTTCCTGAGACAGGAAAGCCCAGCTGGCTATTAGCTGATTTTCCCACTACCAAATCCATGGATAACACTGTCAGCCTTCAGATGGATGCTGCTGGTGAGCAGCACTAGCAGGTTACAAAACAGATTTGTTTATATCACATGTGCTATGAATTAATAGTTCTATGTTAAAGCCAGAACAGGGCTGTGGGTGAGGAGATGAACACGGATACTTGAACAATTAAAGAGTACTGAATTCAGTACCAAGGCAGAACAGACGGAAACGGCATAGCTCAATACCAACCCAAACACACTAAAACTGCAGGAAGAAGGCAAGGAGGAAGAGAAGAAGAAAGCAAAAAAAAAAAAAAAAAAAAAAAAAAATCAGAAAATGCTGCAGTCTCTGATTCTACAGTCTCTCAATACAACATAGTTCACTCCCCAGGTCACTGCATGGAACATGAGCTGACATCACTCTTCTGTGACTCCATTTAAAATGGCACCCAGCAGTATACATATACCTTTATTCTTGGTGATGTTCTAATCATTAAATCAATTTCTTATCATCAAGGCTCAGAGATACACCATATCAAGTTTTAGACTTACTCTGAAGAAAACAGCCTACTTTTTAATGGAATTTTTACATTAGGTAAAGGAAGTTAAGGACAAAAAGGAGTGCACTTTGCACACAATGCTTTTTCGTATTTCAGTAGACACTGCCAAGTGCTCTGCAGATAAAAACCCTTTGTGGCACTAAGAACTGTGCTGATTTATACCAGCTGAAGATTTGGTCAGCTATTTTTGAAGTGAGATGATACATTAATAGATTGATGCCATTAAAATATCCAAAAATATTATCCCAAGTAATCAAAGCTACTGCAGTAATTCCATGGCAGCAGTATTGACCAGTGAACAAAATTGCAATGATTTTTATAGCTACAGCTATAACAACGGCCACAGGACCTAATATGTAAGCCATTCTTTCATATTCTACAGAATGGTATGGGGCCAAATAAAGGTTGAATTAACTCAGTAACTTTATAACCACTGGCAATCATCATTGCTTTGTATTTAAACTGAGTGGGTGCTTTGGTTCACAGCAACTTGGACCAAAGCTTCACTCTTAAACTTCCCTCCTTCAGAACGTGATTGTGCTAAAGAAGATATATTTGACTTAGCTATTGAGAGGCAATGTTAAAGAAGGTCTGGTGCATATAGGGAATATTGTTACTTGGCAAGGATCCTTTTAGAGGATCCCTTCTAAAAGAAGAGACTGTTAACTGTACAGTTAACTGTATCAGATTGAAGGATGCATTGAAAATGGCGGTATCCAAGCATCAACCTTGCAGCTATGCTGCAGGAAGAAATAAACTCCAGAGCAAGATGAAACAAGAAGTTCCTTAGTTTGAACAGACTAGAAATGAAAAGGATAAATAATATATAAACCTTTTCTCCCTAGGAAACGTGGGGAAGGCAGTCACCCCACAGTGCCTGTCCTTTGGCACTCATATTTGGTCTAAGCTTGTTGCAGATAAACAGTCCAATTGTTCATCAAACACATATTAGAGAATAAGGTATTTTAGAGAAAGAAAAGGATGGGGAAAAACCATAATTAAGACTGACATCCAAACTTCTTCCTTTTTTTCCCTTCAAGTATAAGGCGAATAGCTGGTTTTGATGTGAAGGAGAACACAATCTTTTAAAGTATTACATCTGTGGAGCCTGGTAAAAGAAACAAGGACTACACTGCTACTGGCCAAACAACTCACATCTGCTCAATCCCAACCTTGTACCGCTCAGAACTACCCTCTATGAATATACACAAATGCCCCAAGGATACATCTATCTTTCTGGGTATCCCATGCCTCCAGTTTTATAGGGTTATCACTGAGTGGCCATACAGGAAGGAGGACAAGAAATTGCAATGCATCTCTCTCACATTTATGCAAAATTCATCTAAAGTACCAGCACCTTCTGCTCAACCTATGTTGGTATTAATTGTTTTCTAGAATTAGCACATGTCTGTAAAACAAAAGAAATCTACAGAGAACAGCTGAGTACAGTAACAAAAAAAAAAAAAAAAAAAACTACCATTGCCACCAAAAACAAACAAAAAACACAAAGAAAATAGAAAATCACTGCTCTTTGCAGTCAGCATTAGTTACATTCTCATTTTATTTCCCTGACAGCCAAAAGACAACAGTGACAACAGTGTTATCTGTAATCTCAGGAACCTGTAAGAATAGAGCAGAACTATTTATGTTTATATACGATTTAATTAGAAATGAAATTCTTCAAGTTAAGCGACACATGACAGAAGCCAAAAGTTTTGCTGATTCTTTTGCCCTACTTTAAGAGGGCTGGACATACTGGCTCATTTTTAGGTTGCGGAAGTCCATTCCTATTTGTAGAGATCTGTTGATATCTGCATTACAAATCCCAGAAAGGATCGGCTTGTTTCTTTTAAATAATGCATAGGACTTATACTTTGGAGTCTGAATTCCATTTCAATGAAGCTACACATATACAAAAAGAATTGAGCAACAAGATGAGAGGAACTGTCATGTACTATATAATAATGCTGAACAAGATACTGGGACCTGAAGTCTGAATTAGGGATACATTAGTGGTTTTCACACAGCCCTCATTTTTTTTTTTGCCTTGGGCCATCACAGTCTGAGAAGAGGAAAAAAAAAGGAAAAAAAAAAACACTCCTATAAACAAACAGGGGCTCCAGGGTTATGCATAGCAGGACACTACTGGAAATGAGATGTGCTCGCTGAGAAAACATGTTCCCATCACCTAGTTTTAAATAAATAATGTCACAGACACTTCACTGCATGAGGGCATATTTTCAAACACCTGGTGGCTGGTGCTATCTTTCAATACGGTTTATTACTTTGTATCTTTTTTGTGTGCAACATCATGGATTATATTTTCAGGAAGTGTCTGTTAGAGCACCTCTTCATGAGGGAAAACAAACAAAAAAAAAATCACATGGAGGCCACATTTGTAGAGAACCCTCTTCATCATTTAGAATAATGAGAAAGTGCCCCTACCTGAAATGAGCAGCGCACAGGCCACAGCCAGAAAAGGAGTCATTATCAGCTAATCTAGCTCTGCACAGCATCTGTCTTCCCTCAGCAAAAACATCCCACAATGTTCTTGCCAGGAGTCCAGATGTGTCCAGATTAGTATTATAAAAACTTAACATGCTATACTGGAGACGTTATAAAAGTGGTGGTTATTATTACTGTGACTTCATATACAACTTTGCGCATCTTAAAAGGTTCTTGCACGGGTCAGTAGAACACTGCACCGGGGAGTTAGAAATAAGTGTAAATCTGCCCTTTGCTCGGAGTATGGCAAAGAAAGTGCCACAGCAGAAATGAAAGCACAGGGTTACATTAAAATAGGTAGAGGGATGGCGGGCAATTGAAATAGCACACGGGCAATTGAAAATGCCCATGCCTTTTATTTTTTTTGAACAGTTACGTTAGATACTAAAGTCTGCAAATGCATCCACAAACAGACTTTGGGAAACCATTTTCAAGAAAAATTAATGAAAAAATCCATGCAAGCCTGATTTTTTTGTAATAAATTCAGGGGAATAAAAAAGTATTTCCTAAATGTTTCTTGCATTCTGCATTTCAAGAGCTTAATTAGTTCAGTCTAAAAATATGTTTTAAAAAAATGCAAGGAAGGCCTCTACAGTTTTTGAATCATATGTACACTTAAGTAAGTCCACCAAAACAATAGAGCACTTAACTAATAAAATTTACTAAATATATAGAGGAGCTTGTTTAAAATTAGAATTTTTAATGTCTAAAATACACATAATTGCCAAAAAAGCACTCAATGCTTTACCAGTGCTCTTTTTAGAGTTTCATTGTTTTTCTTAAAAAAAGCACTATGAGGCACCAAGTATTAATAAGATTGTTTGCCACTTTTATTGTTTCACAATGGCTGTGGAATTATCTTAGTAAATTAATTTAAAGACCAAACCTTGTATGTGCCAGACATCCATTGGCAGGGAAATCTTGCAGCTAAGTTATAAAGCTTTAAGATAATCATTTACAGTGGAAACAGTACTATTATTAATTTGCTTAATAAGACTCTCCACATTGTAATAACAACAAAGGAAATGGCTAGCTCTATTCTAGCAACAATTTCAAAAAGTAAAAAAGTTTTCATCTGGCAAAAACTGATGAAACTTGACTGGCTTCATCAGCAACAAGCTATTTGGTCTTAACATTATTCTCCCTCTCCAATGAGTAATTCCTTGGGTCTCCTATAAACTTTGATTTATTTGTATAACTGCAGTGGCAATAAAATAATTTTGTAATTACTTTATGCATAAGAAATTCAAGTTTAAGGTCAGCTGTTTGCATGCAATCTTTATAAGCAGTCAGGGGTCTGATATGAGCCATCAGAAAAAAAGACTTCAGAGCCTTTCTCATACTGAGCATACTGGTGAGGAAAGTTGCAAGTGCTACTCCAACTCTGTCATCCAATCACTGCCTGAGCATCTCTAAATTATGTGCCAGTTTGCTCATTCTTAGAATAATGCTCACAATGGTGTTAGAACGAATCTAATAACTAGCATGTACTAAATACTACAGTTCACCAGTAATAACTGAGCTTCAGTTCAAATAAGACAGCAAAAATTCTAGTTCCATCCTGCTTCAGATCTGTAAAGACCAAATCTGGGATAGATTAGCTGCAGCTCTCCAGAGACCAGGATTCTCTGGTACCACGAGAAGCTCTCAGGATGAGGATATACTCACTTCTGTTTTACAGAGAAGCACAGAAAACAGGAAGAGGCATCTAGAGGAGATACGAGATAGGTGTAATAACTGAAAAACAGGGATACAAACATGTAATACTAATCAGAGTTACTGTCTCCTTGCATTCAAGAAATTTAAGTTTAGATCAAAGTATACTAAACTACCAGCACAAGTTCAAATCCTATTAAAGACTGGGGTGCCTGGATGAAAGAAGATGTTATTTTGAAGGATGGTGCCTTGTTAGACAGCAGAACAACTGGTACAGGAGTGAAATGGTGGCTCACTGGATTCTCTGCTGAAACTTACTTGCAGTGCAGATTACCTCTCCAGCAGGGCTAATAAATAGTACAAGCCTCCTTTTCTTAGGAATGAACTCAAGAACGTATCAGATTGTGAACAAAATTTTTAAAATATTATTTTTACAATTCAGCTATACCCCTGGTGAAGGACAAAAGGAAAAAATATTTGTGAAAATGTTTCTATTTCCACTGGGGTTGGCAGCCCTTTCAGTCACCTCTCCACACAGCTGTGATCTTCATGAGGCAGCAGGTGGAAGTAGATCCCTGGTCACATCCCCTTGCTCCTGGGAGAAGCATTGCAACAAGGCTGAGCAAGCACTGCCAAGGACAGGTGGGACTGCTAGGGGAAACCCAGCAGTATTTGTTATATCAATTCCACCTTGTTTTTTTTTATTATTATTTATTTTATTTTATTTTTTTTACCAGAGCATATTCAGTATCTTTTTAAAATATGCTCTTTAATATAATCGGATGTCTAAAGAAGACCGTAAGTGGTACAAAACAAGCTACACAAAACCACCAACAACAAAAAGCTTGCACATCTTATTATGTTTTATCACTAGGAGGAGCTTCCAAACAAAGTAAAGTCAAGGCCAATGTCTCCTGCACATTTTCTTTCAATCTCTCTCTCTCCAGGATAAAAGATGCTATGGTTGTATGTCCTTCAAAACTTTGTGTTGATCCAAGTCTCTGTCATGCTAAGAACCACGTAAGACTCACGCTTTCTCCTTTTCCATGACCAAAAATCATGCACTTCAGGCACATTAATCGTTTAATGAACAGAAACCTATTTTTTCCCAATGAATTTCGGAGTAGACAAAACTTTTTGGACAAGACGAAGACCTAGTTGAGCTAAAAAAATATTCCATACATCTTATTGTCCAAAATTTCACTTAACAACTTCCTCCAGAGCTGTTTGTCTCATAGCAACTTCTATAAAATTCTGTTAACTAACCCAACTATGTTGTCTTCAAAATAGATTTACAGAGGGAAAAGTGGGAAAGACACTATCTTACCAAACATTAAAGTGCAATCATGGTCCTTTTCAGAATGGATGGCCATAAACCATTCTTTTGGGAAAGGGGAAAAAAGGCCTAACCAGTCATCTTTTAATAAGCTTAAGCAACTGATATTTTTAAATTCAATTTTAAATCTTAATCCATTTTACCAAAAAGGTCTTTGATTGTTACACCCTTTCCATTTAGTTTCCTGCACTTATGCAATAACCCTTACTAGTATAGGCTTATCCTGCCTGGCTTTTTTCAGGATTAGAAGTCACCACTCTTAACTCGTTTTCAAAACTAAGAGAGAAAGCGAAAGAAAGAGAAAAAAAGTGTCATCTCTATGTAAAATTACTTCACTTCCCAATAGCAGCCTCAGCAGCTGCCATAGTTTGTCCTCTTTTTTTTCTCTCTCTCCTTGTGATAAAAATCAATTGTAATTACACGAAAATTACATGGTATGTCTCAATTATTTCCTCTTTCTTCGGGTTCAAGTCTTCCTCTAACTAATCGGATCCATTCTAATGCGCTCTCCAATGCTGTGGGTGTCTTACCTTTTCCATACGACATTTGGTTCAGTTTGATTAACTTGCACTAGAGAGAAAACCTTCTTTAAAAAAAAAAAAAAGTGGTAAGACTGAAAGAAATTGCAATGAAAACGAGTTATTTCATGTTCAAAGGAGCTTGAAGCTTCATTGCAGTGAAGGCAGAGGTACTGAAGGGGAACAGCACACAGAATTTTACTCAGAGTAGCTGCTTTGACATCACTTGCAATACAATTTAGATGGCGAAGTCAGTATGCTAAAGGTGTAGTGTGTGCTTCCCACCTTAGCCTGCAGCGGCAGCACATGGGGATGGGGAATCCAAACACTTCCAGCTCCCTGGGGCACAGTTCTTCAAAATCCTCTTCTGGGCAAGGAGAATACAATTTGCTACAGCCTTCAAATATATGCAAGAAATTCCTCTAACAAGAGCAGGAAGTGAGGAGACATACAGCTTCATCTGTATTTCCCAGGTGGCATCATCTACCTTGCAACCCAGTTCTCCTTACAGGATACAGGATGAGATGGGAGGAATCTTAATAGTCACAAAAAAAAGAGTATTTTTGGATTTTATCTTAAAATGTTTGTGTCCAGAACAAATTGAATGTCTAGCTCTAAAAATAAATCCTAGATCTATTCAAAAGTCTCTGACTTGCCTTCCCTTTCATTATAATACTTTTTTCACTTTAGAGGGTAGTGTAACATAATGGTTGGATTGGCCGTGAGGTCCCTGTCACACTTTTGAGGTAACTTTTTATTCTCCAGTGATTTATTTTGCTCTCACACCCTGTGCTATAAAATAAAGATAAAATCTACTTACCTACCTCCACATAATGCTTGGATAAATGCCACTGTATTGATGCTACCTATAATCATTAAAATAAGCAGCCATTTCTCCAGAAATTATGAGTGTATGTCTTACATTGAGTGGTAACGTAAGATACAGAAAGTTCCAGTGATTTAATGGGATCACTTGCAAAATAAAGTACTGTAACAGGAGAATATGTACTTAATAAGCAGCCTCTTCTGCCTCTAATGCCTCTTGCTCCTTAATACTCACTGTATGTCCAACACGTCATCCATAAATTGCTCCAGCTTGTCATCCTTTCTTTCCTAAACTCATTTTGACTGCAAAGTAGCACCTACTTGTACATGCTTTCCTACATCCACCTTCTTGTACATTTAAATAAGGTCAGCATGCCCCAAAAGCTAAGACAACCAGCATTTGGAAGGAAATGTAAAAAATAAATGGAAAAAATAAAAGCATGTTTGTGCTAGACTACTAAAAGAAATAAATTTTCTACTCAAATTTTCACTCACGGCACCATCCTCCTCCTCAATCAAGTTTTCCTGATATTATTAGACAATGTGAAGGCAGGCAACCTGGAAATTAAATTTGAGCTCCACAGCATCAAGCACACAGACATTATTGCAATTCATTCAGTTTTCTTTGGTACTAAGAGACAGGTACTGGTAAATCCCTATTCACTTCCACTATTCAGAACACAAAACTCTTGAGAAGATCTAATACTTTACATTAGCCTCACTTTGCCCTGGAGCAACTTGCTGGCCCACCTAGAAAAACTGGCATTCCCTGCACATCCCTAGAGACTTGGTTCCTATAAAACTGACTAGGCAGCAGTAGGCAAATTACTTTTGCATTCTATAGTCTTCTTTACAGGAAGCAAAATGATTTTTCATTAAGGACACAGACCAACAATACTAGATTTTCTCCTGGTAAAATAAACTAGAATAGACCTAAAATACTTTAAGTTTATGGTTTGCTTTAGGGAGACAAAGGGACTTTTATTTCACATTCAGTGAAGTCATTCAGAGTCTGTTCTGAATAAATAGATAAATGCCCAGACAGCCTAGACTTCTCAGAGGAAAAGACAGGTTGACAAATAAGACAGGAGTGCTTGGTTTAGGAGAAGACTGTGCTCAACTTTGGTTCTCACAGACCTTCCCAAATCAGCAACTGCAGGGCTAAGCTCTCAGCAAATTTGAGCAAAAGTCTTAACAAGCAGCTAGCAGCAGAAGCCTTGCTGTAATTTCAGGCTCCACTGGGTGCCACTGTTGTATAATATAATGTGTACCACATGAGTCAACAAATTGGGAGAAACTTTTCACATGCATTTTGTACCCCTGGAGTTTTAAAACTAGTTGGAGAGTTATCACTCACTTCTTGTGACTTAAAATTCCACAAGATAATTGTTTAAGAGACAGAAACACATGGAAGATTTATCTTCTCCTAGAGCACTCCAGGCAGAAGACTCAATCCCAGACTTAGGCAGACCCTCTCCCAGTCTGGTACTGGATAGGCCTTCCAGCCCCGAGTGGAACTGCTCCTCCATATTGACTGATGCTCAGCTTACCATCTAGTTTGAGACATCTCCTCTAACCTTGGAAGAGATCATTACTATCCCGTCTGCTAATAAGCTTCAATGTAAGCTTAAATATCACAATAGTAAAATCTTGCTACAGGCGACTATCAACACTCATTTTACCAACATTCTCAAACTGTGCAAAATACAGAAAATACAGAATCAGCCTACCTTTGAATTTAAGGGCAACTAAGTATTAGTTTTATGGAATTAATGAAATTTATGAATTTATTTATGAATTTATGAATCTATCCATTCAGATAGAAATTAATTAAATTTCTATCTGATGGATACCCCTGACTTGCTAGATACCAAGTTTCAGGTCAGTCAAGTTGGAATCCAAGAATACTGAGCTAATATTCTGAGTAACTTTTGAAAATCCTGGCCAGAAGATGTAGTCACCTTAAGCAAAACAAGTTGTCTAACTCAGAAAGTCCCTGTTCTTCGCGGTATTATCTTCATTTTTATGGTATTTCTTTCTTTCGGGTCTTTGATAAATAAATAGCAAGATTAAGTTTTCTGTCTTACCAAACGGGAGATTTTGAGAGCTTACCTTAAGCATAAGAATTCTCACAAGTAACAAAAGGCTGTTATCAGGTGAAGTCACATTATCCTTCCCTATCGTAATCATTTGTCAAACTATTCATTAAATTGAACTGATATACCCACAATTGTTTCCAGTTTCTGAAAACACAGAGAGCAAAGCCTAAATGAAGTCTATTTTTTTTACAACTTTTCATCTTTTATCTCATTTTTCTCAATAAAATGACTCACCCTTATCTGGTAAACAAATATTGGCATTGGTAAATACTGAAATTCTTATAGCTATTGATCTTTGAAAGGATCTCACCTTTCTTCTAGCAGAAATCCAAAATATTTGAAATTCTGCCATATTCTGACACAGATTTTCCTATAAGCAGAAGCATGTATGACTGTCAACACTGCCTGTACAATCCCAGAGATAGGGGGGAAAAAAAGGAAAAGAAAAGAAAAAAAAGTTTAAGAATTTGTCTGCAGATACAAGCTACTCTAAGGCAAACAAGCTATAGCAGGAAGAGAGAAAGGTAGGAACTATGCAGCAAACAGGGAAATCAGAGGCAAAACCAACAAGGAAAAATACACTCTATCTTAACCTGATTTTCAACTTGCATCTGAATTGATCTTCCTGCATCTCTGTGGCTCTTTGTGGCTAAGGAGGAGCATGAAATGATTTGTTAAGGTAAATGGCTCAGTTCAAGAAATATCCCTGATAGGAAATAAAAGTATTTTCAAAAGAAAATTGAGATATGACTAGCAAGTCACATTATTGCAACACCTCTGCTAAGGCTTTCAGCACACAGGTCGTTGTTCATCAGAAATGGCAAACTGTGCAGGAATGACTATCACCTACGTATTTGCTCCCTTTACGTCTGTTTATTAAATCATATTAAAAACAGCAACAGGGTAAAACAACTATTTACCTGCTACTTAAATTGATATGTGGCTGTTAGACGCATATGTGGACGCAAAGGGAACGTCACAGATGGGAAGAAGATAGGGTTTACAGATCAATCTGCGTTTTTATAAAACTGAAAAATCCCTCTCCTTCCATTAACAGCTGATCTGAGATGTTTTATTTTAATGAAGCAAGAAAAAGGCTCAGTCCTGCCTTCAGGAATCTGGAACATGCATATTCTTTTCTATCTCACCAAGGGCTAGAGAAACTGCCCAGTCACAGACACCTGTAATACTCTCCAAATTCTGCCTTCAGAGTTCTTTAGAGCAGTGGTCTGGCTACCCGAGAATCAGAGCAGTACAGCGCTGCTGCCACCTGTTTTACTTGTTAGGGATTCCTTCTCCATTTTTTCTGCTTTATTCCCTCATCTTATTTCATAAACCCTTTATAATTAATTAGGGATAGTTAGGGATAATTTGGGACTCTGGTGAGAAATCAAAAAATATGTAAGGTGTTCTGTTTTCACCTAGACATTACAGACTGCAGTAAAAGCCAGTATAGATGAAGATTTGTAAGCAACAGACTAATGATTACTCTTACCCAGAGGGCCCATCACGTGCAGAACTTTCCTGGCCATACTTGCACCTCTTCATGTGACAAGTCGTCTGGTTGACACAGGATGTCACTTAACCTCATAAACACCCAGCTCCCCACTGCCCTCTGTCAGATCAAGATTGACCCCTAAGCCACCCACCCTTCTCAAGAAAGAGCCTCTTGGAGAGTGAAAGTTTACACGAAAGATGCATATTTCCCTGTTAAAAACATACGCATAAAGAGGTGGGATGAAAGGCTATAAAGTCCTAAAGGACAGACATAAAGCTTTTGGTTAGCATCTTGACCACTCAGTTGCAAGAACCGAAGTCTAGGGACTAGCAAAACCATTAAGACATTTCTGCTCTACAAAAGTACCTGTTCACAGCCTCCAAGGTTAACAAGTAGGTAATGCCCCAACTCTGCCTTCTAGAGGTGCCCTATCCTGCCTTTGGGGAAACCAAGAAAGAGCAAGGCGGGAAGGAACCTTTCCCACACCTTCTTTGGTGTGGGAAAGAACAAAGTGAGAAGATGAGCTCTTACAACCTGGAATGACTTCTGCCTTCCTACTTCCACCTGCTGGTCCCATGGGGATCCCTCATACTGATATCCTTCTCAGGACAATTTTCTATTGGAAGACTGCAAGCTGGTAGATTTAAACAAAAACACCTACACACAGCAAGCCAACACGCTGTCTTCAGCACTCTGGATTACTTCCAAAATAAAGTATAACACTCAACAGTTGGATAAAGTTTCCAGCTCAGTTTATGCCAGTTCTAATTAATCTCCAGACTTTCTCTACTGAAACACGGTGGAGGAGGAAGTCTGCCATTCTATAATATGTAGCAAAATATCTCTGAAAACTGAGACTCATTTTGCAATCAGTATGCCCCGTCCATTTTCTGGGCTGTCAAAATAAACACCCCTGAAAAGGCGGGGCGCCCTGAAAAAGCTACAGACAGTACTGGAAAGAGAAGGAATAGTCAGCTGCAAAGCAATTACTGGGATCTTAATAGTCCCAGTAGCAAAAGTAGTATGATACAGTTGAAATATGAGAAATATTGTTAGACATTCAGCTTTTCAAAACAAGATTATTATCTTGAAGCGATGGGACTGTTTTTTTCCAATAGCTCTTTAAAGGTTTTTGAAAAGCTTTCTGAAACATGAAAGTTTTAGTATAAATCAGGCAGAATGCCAGATCTAAGTGGTTTCCTGCAAACAAGCCTAAGCATGAAAACAACATTATACTGAAGCAGAAAACAGGCCTCTACATCACCTGCCATTATTTATTAATTAACCTTCACTGTTTTAAGAAATATGACTCATACATACCATTGGTGAGCTTCAGCTGACCCACATAGTAACTCTATGTTCATTGAAAATGTGAGATAAAAAAGGCAAATTAAACAATTAATTTCTGTTTTTCTAAGAGTACATGCAGGATATATTACTCCAGTAATTCAATACTTTCAGCCCTGACTTTAAACGCATATCACAAAGAAAGGATATAGAGTTTGAACAACTGGTTAATTTGCTGGCATTACCACAACAAGCTCTGAGAAACTCATCTCCTTGGGGGCAATAGCATTTAGCCCACAGAAGACAGACAAAAATCTACTGACACTAACAGCAGGAAACATTGTGATAACATTGCATTTATGTATTTCTGCTTGTCCAAGAATGTTAAAGTACTAAGCACTCATCATTTAAGCTGAGCAAACAAAGTCTAAGCAGGAAGTTCAAGAAAGTGTGGCCTATAGTAGAACTGGTTAAAGTAATTATGGCAAAAGTTTCTGGCATGTACTTTTCCCCTATTTTGTAAAGCACTCAGTTTTTTTCTAGTAATAAATACTGGAGATGGGAAAAGACAAAGAAAGAAGCTTTCTTTTTTTTAACTACATAGTTTGATTTTAGAAAACACTGGATGAAACAAAAGAAAAAAAAAAAAAGAGGTTTCAGAAAAATACAAAGCTGTGAATTTCCCTCTCAGTAATAAGATCCAGAGTCTGTCTTTCTGTCTTTTTGGAGGACCTTTGATTTGGAAGGGATGGAGGGAAAGGATGATGGAAGGTGGGAATCTGGTCATTCAGTACATGTTTAAGTCCAGTTTTATCCTAATGAGGAAATCTATAGTGTTTAGTGAAGCTTAAGCTAAATAAATAAGCAAAGGATTTCTCCTTTTGTTTTTTCAGCAGTGTGCAATGATGAAAACCGATTCTTCAAAATTAAATCTCTGTATAAAATCTCTGAAGGTCACTTATGCAGGCAGGAATTGATTACTAAGAAAGTATATACAGCACTGGGAAACTCCAAGTTCCAGTTAAGGTCAGAGAGGAAAATAAGCGTGGCAGCAGCCTTAGAAGATAAAGTAAGGCCAATACTGAATTCCCAGGCTGCAAAGACCTTTAAACTGCATTCTGTTGCCAAATTATGTAGGTGAACCTTTCTTCCTGCACAAAGTCTAGTGACGGGGGAGTTAGGCAAGCTGAAGGGTTGGCCCCCACATGAAATGGAGGCTCTGAGCAGTAAACTCTCCCTGGACCTTTCTAATGAGTCACCAAAAATATCATGAACAGTGAGTCATGAAGTTTGTAGCAGGACAGGTCAGTCAGTTTAGTTAGTACATCTAATTTCAGCACAGACGCTGTTAAAGGCTATCTCCTGTCTGTCTGCATGACTAAGTACTCCTATCTCTGTTCACACTTCGTTCTGGCTACAGCTAGCCTATTTAATGTGTACAAATAAGTGTACCCAATATATGCTTACACACGTATTTGTGTTATAACATTTGTGTTATCACAAATGCAGATATGAGATGCAGCAACTTCCTGTTGAGTGAGAAGAACAGAAGAATTAAGAAAGATGTTCTTCTGATACGTCTTTTCTTAGGGCCACTTCTTTCCCGTTTCTTCTCTGCCTCTATCAGGGACAGGAAGAGTATCTGAAGGTCCAAAATAGCTCTCTCCCTGCACTCTTCTTAAATGCTTCCATTGATTCTCATTAATCTCTGTCTTCAGTTTAGGAGCTGACTAAGCTTTTGCTTTCACCTTAAAATTAAACTTGCTTGATAGATTATTATTATTATTATTATTAGTTAGGGAAAACCCACCTGTCATTAGATATGTCGGCTTCTAGTCCCTCAAACATAATTCATGGATCATTTGTTGCCCTCAATATCTCACTGCTTTAAGGATTATTTTAAATCCTTACCAAAAAATCCTCATCCAGTGATTTCCAAACTATTTTTCATTTATAAAATTATTTTAACATCCTGACTTTTGAAACATAAATCTAGAGCTATTTGATGTGCTTTAAATATAATACTTAGTGCAATATAAAATCAATAGATAGCATAAAATACTAACATAGCTGACTGCAAAACCATGTGTAAATTATACGGGAGCCAAACAAGTGTAGAGTGGGAGCCTGGCAGCAGCTCAAATCCTCAAAATGAAGTTGGAGGGAATGGCAATCTACTGGCACTGCTCCAATGTGATCTTGCACAGCAAAGTGAACACCTTGGTAAGCTGGCACAGAGTGAGGACTTTCCTTTTCAATTTTCAAAACCTACTGCAGAGAAGCATATCTTTCAAAACAAGCAAAAAGAAAGGACTGTCTTTTCTGCACCTCAGGTTAAAAAAAAATGCCAGTTTATAAAATAATAAAGCTATAAAGTTGTACAATAGATAAGAAAGTAGGTGTTGCTCCACCTAGAATAGCTGCACCCTATGGGGAAACCAATGCTGGAATGCACCTATCTTATCAGCTCACAGCCTGCAAGAACACTGCACTGGGCTGTGATACCATGCAACAGAAGGAGTAAGATTTACTCTGCATGCATCACTGATAACACTGCAGTACCACTCAGTGCCCTCTCCTGACTTGGTGTTACTGAAACATGACCAAGCCTCAATCAAGCAGCATTCATTTGACTGTTAAAAAAAATTTGCACACAAAATACTGCAGCAGGCATGTTATTATAGACCTGTGCTTAAGAAATTTGTCTTGTGAAGCACAGGACATGGGGAAACAAATTCTGAGTGACACAAAAGGACTCCAAGACTTTTCAAATGTTCGCTGTTGGATTAAAAGACAGCTTGACCTTTTGTTATCTGTTTTATAGACTGTCTCTGTATCTACACTGAGGAGATAGATATGGTTTGTCAAAAGGATTTTATATTTATTTGACTTGGCTCCTCAGCACATTGTGAGATATGTTCAGTGATGGCCAAAGGATTATCTACTCCAGGAAAGTCTCAATCCAGAACAACCAACAACCTGTTGCCTTCTTTAAACAGGTAGGGGTTCAACTGCTTTCAGTGAGAAAGTACAGAGAGGCTTGAGGCTAAGCACATATGCAAGTGTGTATGTTTGCAGAATCTGGGCCAAGACCTGTTATCTAATGATGATCTCCCGATAAACAACAGAATTTGCCTTCTCTAAACAGCAGCTATTTGCAAACTCCTTAGGCAAGTCTCACATTGTCCTACTTTACTAGTATTATCAAAATGTTTATCTTCAGTGGTATGCTTGCTGGCTCTTTTGTCTCTCTTCTAAAATCAGTAATGTGATTACAACGAAGCAAAGTTTGTAGGAAGAGGTATTATCTTTTATTAGAGCAACTGATAGATATCTACTTCGACCAATGCGGCCACAACAGCACAACCACAAGAATTCAATTAGTCATTTTAACAGAATTGGAATAATGGCAGTGACCTCAGTCAAAGCATTTAGTGTATACTTCTTCCAACAGAGACCTGGCAATGCCCCACAACTCTGCACTAACCTGTCTTTATTTGATTCCCTGTCTTTTGAGCAAGACTGTCAAAAGCAAACAAACAAACAAATTCCTCTCTTTGCATGATAAAATGGGTACTAGCATAAGGCGAATTAATTTTCAACTGCTCTGTGACTAGCAGTAGGTTTCGAACAGACCGAATGACACTGCATGAATCAGATGCCAGTTTTTTAAACATCATGCTTTCACACAGGGTTTCAGCATCCAGAATCACGTTCTTTTCAAGACTTCCAGAGTGATCTGCCCTAGAACTTCAGGCTAGAGCATCTAAAGATTTCCCTCGAGGTTCATCAGGAACAGTCAGACTGTGACTCCCCATAAAGCCTTGCTATTCTTGCTGGGATCGTGCTGAAATGAGCTGCATTTTCTAATTATGTATATATAGCTGTGTAACCAGGAGGTAAAACTGGAAACACGACCTAATATATATGAAGCCAGCAGTTGAGGAAGAGCAGTTCCTGCACTCTCAGACATGATTTAATGAATCTTGCGGGGGCTTTGACCGAAACATAGTTTGCCAAACCCGGCACATTTTTCACTGCCAATTAATTAAACAGCTTTACCGAGACAAGGTGTCCAGTAAATTAAAGAGATGCAAGCCTAGAACTTTACATTATCTAATTGTGCCACAAACTCAGCTACCGAAACAGATTTGTCTGGTTATTGAAAAGGCTATGTAGAAAGCAGCTTCTGAATGTGTTTTCCCCAGAGAGGGGGAAACCTCTGCCCAGAGAGGTTGTGGAGTCTCCTTCCCTGGAGATCTTCAAAACCCGCTTGGACGCAGTCCTGTGCCATGTGCTCTAGGTGACCCTGCGTGTGCAGAGGGGGTTGGACTAGATGACCCCTAGAGGTCCCTTCCAACCTTAAGCATTCTATGATTCTATGTTATTTCTTACTATTCACTATTTTTCTTGTCTCAGTGTAACTCTTCATTCTCCTGTGATCTACACAACTACTCATGGAAAATCACAATACACAGTTACTAGCTCTGGATGTCAGTGGCACAAGGCATCACTGTGTTGCGTGTTGAAAGGTGCCTCTCTCAAGATTGAGAAGAATAAAAATTCTCTAGTGGTTTCTCATTACTTAGAACTTCACCAGCACTACTTCAAAGCCTGACTACAACAGGCTAATCCAAAAGTAATGTTGCTGGATGCAGAAAAGGGCATTATACAAACCAAAAGAGGTAACTTTTCAGTCAAAGGGTTTTAAAAAAAGAATTCATGACTTAAGCTCTCTCTACTCTAGATCATCTTACATGTCCTTAGTAGATAAGCCAGTGCTCTCCAGGGCACAAATTTTAAAGTTTATGCTCATTCACAGCATATTTTAAAGTATTTTCTTTTTTAAAAAAAATAAGCTCTTGAATTCAATTTCATTTTAGAATACCACAAATATCTATGTAATTCTAGCTATTGTTTAGACCCATCTCATTTCTTGTTTTGAAACAAACCAGGTGCAAAAATGCTGAAATACACCGTAATTTTTTTTCATACACTATTCAGGGCAAAAAAAAAAAAAAAAAAAAAGAAAAAAAGAAAAAAAGAAAGCTCTCTTCTCCAGACAGATACAGGGTAGTAGGCTGAGGTAAACTTACGAACTTTCTGAGACGACCTCGCTGTGCAAGTCTGATAGGAGGCCACTTTGCCATGATAAAAATATTAACATTTCACCGCTTATGAGAGGGCTGCACATTCCTTCTTGAATGTACAAATCACCTGCAGACACGCTTCACAATCTAGTCGCCTATGGGTGACTAATCACTGGGAATATTCCTTCTCCTCTTCTTAGAGATCATTTCTAAAGTATGACTTTCATGGTATTTTACATTTGGAATATTCAAGGACAGTTACACGGTTCATACAGAGTTGGTACCTCTTACCTGGTATGAGAATATTTACATACCATAACAGGTAGCACAAGAATAAATATCTTAAAGATTGTTGAGCATTCACATCCTACACCAACAACAACTCCCCCCCATATGTGGGCCAATAGCTAACTTTTATTTTTAAGAACTGGTGATTATACTCTCATATCTGTCTATAAAGTGCTCAAAACCAAAGCCTGAAACTATTCTCACTTCTATCTCAGCCTGCAGCTACAGGAAATTCAGTGGTTTCAGCAATCAAGAATTAATGCAACACAACTTCAGTCAGCGCCAAGTGCCTCGAACTTCTAGTTTCAGATGTTGAGTCTGAACTCAACCTCAGTCAAACCAGAGCATTACCTGGTTTCAAACCTGGTTTCAGGTTTCAAACTCAAAGCATCAGCTCATAGTCACCCAAAAGTGATGAACAAATTGTAGTTTCAGGTTCTCTAAGAAATATTTTACTCAATACAGAGAGGTTACCATAAACATCTCTAGCATCTCATCTGTGCCTGGCAGATTGCACCCCAATCAGATAGATATTATTATTGTGTGTAAAATTACAGTTGTGTTTAAAAATCAGACTAGGTTCATAATAATCAACAGATTTTAGGTGACTCTGATGTTTCAGAGGTCTTTGCAAGACTTCTGCAGTTTCCCAAATTCAAAAATTGTGCAGTTTAAACTTGCTTTTCATGTCCTCAGAATCTTTTTTTTTTTTTTTTTGGACTTAAGTCATTTGATATAACATGCTTTAAATTAGGGATTCAAAGCAATTTACAACTCATACCTAGGCAATTTTGTTTAAAGCACAGTGATTTTTCTTTTTCAAAAATGGAATAGCATGTATTAAAGTATTCAGCAGTCACCAGTCTTTTCTTGAAATAATTCTTAATGAGTTAACACCAGGTATCTGGCTCTTTGGACTATTTTTAATACATTAAGTAAATATACACAGCGTTAGTATTTAGGCAGTTGCTTAAATGAATACCTGTATAAATCATTTTATTTCTGTGGCAGCTCAGTAGGCAGAATTTTGCCTCAGTAAAATTATGCAAGTGAGCTCCAGCATAGCACAAAAATTGGAAAGCTGTGCTTTCTGGAACTGATGGACAACTAGCTTTGTATAGATAGATCTGAAACAGAGAAACAAGGACTTCAGGTTTTAATAAAGCTGCATGTCAGCATATGTCCTGGCATCCCTGAGACACAGAAATCCCAGAGCTGGGAGACTGTGTAGGGAGCTCTGCCAAACAAGGACATGACACCATTTTTCTAAGTGAAGGGACTAAAGAACTGTTTCGGGCAAACAGCGTGCCAAGATGTACAAGAATATTCAAAGAGTAGACCCTTTTCCAGCATGTTGAAGACAAATCCGTTTAGATGCTACATATCTTCATAATGAACATGGTATTTTGAGTATGGTAAACGTGAAGATAATCATTTCTAGACAATCAGAGATCACAGTTTTTTTGCCTTAAGTTTCATGAAATGTACATGTTAATCTAGCGCAGATCTCTGCTTTCCTATATGGAAATCCTTACAGTAAATTGATTTGAATTTTCAAAGCACAATGATTGTGAACAATCCAGATATTCTTCCATCTACAACCCTCATCATGTGTCTGCATCCAGAGCTAATCTCCCACTACATCACTGTATTTCTGTTCTGAGCATCCCAGAAACAGAGAAATCCCAGAGACTGCATATACAAACAGACCTTCACCTGCAGTATTGTTCTAGGTACTGTTCCTTCACTTTATACTCAGGCTCACTTCCATCATATTCTCTTTTAGTTCTTCTGTTTTCAGGGACTGACTTTATTATTTCTTTGCTTAAAGTCTGGACTACCAAGAGCATGAATAACCATCTTTTCTGATTCTATAGGCTTTTCCCCAGAAACTTTGCATGCTCAGGGGTCATAGACATAGACAACATAGCTCTGACTTGCAGGAAACAGGCCACTACAGGAGCAAGGCACAAGAGGAAAATTCAGGTTGCTTTTTTAGGATCTCACTCCACTCTGAAATTGGATTGCTTAGACAGTTGAGAAACCTGAGGGATCTAAAGCCCCTGCCTGCTGGTGTGGATGTGGATTATGAAGTTAAAGTATCCTGAATTTACCACTTGCAGAGCGCAGGTTACATAGAAGAACATTAATTCATGCACAGTCCTCAGTCACACATTGAGGTAACTTCCACTACCTTTGTATATTAAAAGCCTGACTAATTTGTAACTGATAATTTCCTGTAGTGTGTAGGTCAATGCACAGTGATGCAACAGTACTTCTTCTAAAGTCATTAAAGCACAAGTAAATTAAGTGTAACTGACATTTTAGCCAACTGATTTTGCATTTATTGTAAATGCAGTCAACTAGACTCACCTAAAAGTGTAGAAACTAAACACTGTAATAACTACATTTTTACTGCAATGATTGCACAGGCAAACCTGCTTATCAAATATAATAATGGCTTAGCAGAAGAGAGCTTTTACAAGCTCTCCAGCTTGTGCTGGAAAGCAAAAGACAGGAAAGAACAGGAATTATTCTTCAAAAAAAAAAAAAAGGAAAATATTTCTGCTTAAAATAAGAGATTTTCTGTATCTTTAGAAATGAGAAATCAATTGCTAATTCCCTCACTAGTAACCAGAATATTTCCACATTACAATCCAAAATCTTAGTCAGGACAAATAGTTTAAATGCAGTATAGCATCACTCAAATTAAATTTGAACTAACTCTAAAGAAAGTCTAACATTCAGGTATCTTAAAATCCAAGAAAAAAATGTTAATCTACTCTCCTTGCATTGCCTCCTATGGACATCCCACTGACTTGCTTGCTTTATATATAATCATCTGTATCAGTACAGATGTTCTTGATTTACTACTGATTTGCAAGACTAAAAAGCAATGGATAAATTAACAATATTCTTAACATCTTCAGTAATTAAGCACTGCAATCACTGCTGAAAGTATACCAGCCACTTTTAGCTCATCTCCCAAATAAATGTTCCATTAGAAATGACATTTCTTGCTATTCTCTTTTAAGCAGTCTTTTTAATGGCTGCAAAATCTAACTGAAATAGAGAGGAGCTTTTTAAATCTTGAATTACCTGATCTGAATTGTTTGGGACCCAAGCTTCATCTGTTTGAATGCAATTTAAAAAAATGTACTAAAAATACAGTATGAATTGCACTGTTGTTTTAATGCACTAGGTGGCATAATGATATTCACATTACAGCAAATTAAATGCTTCATGACTACCCTGGCACTTAACTGGACAGCAGAAGAAGCCCTTTCTGTCAGGGAAGAGGTCCTATGATAACTGCTGCAATAACAAGAATGCTAATATTGTTAACTCTCTTTTTGGTTCTTTGCGAGAGTACTTTAATTTAAAACAAACAAAAAGAAAACACACACACACCAACCAACAGTATAATTTAAAGAAGGCAGTATCAAAAAGTGGTGTGGTGTCCAGATCAATCCTCTGACCTGATGCACTTTCCATTGATTGCCTGTAACTGAAAAACTGTTTGCCTCTAAATCGATGTACATGAAAGTGCGAGAAGAGGGTTCAGAGGCCAGCAAAAAAGTCCTCTTTACTATCTCCCAGTAATACCTCCAGAAGAAAGTTACAGCAAGTATTGCTTTCATTCAACTAACCTCCTTCTGTCAGCTATACAGATTGGCAAACCTGGCTGAAAAATATTTGCAAGATGACACGGCATTGCAATGGCCTGTGTAGTTCAACCTCTGCTAGCACATAGAAGAACATTAACCTCCTTGAAGGGAAAATTTCTTTGCTTCTTTTGCTATATTAAATATTCCCTCCTTCCCACCCCCCTACTCTCTTCCTCTTACTCCTCAAAAAGCAAACAAATAACACACCAATGTAATGAAACCACATAACATATGCATCACCAATCATAAATTTTGCTGAAGTAGTTACTAAAGTGATATCCAAATACTCCCATAAATCTTTGCCTGTTCTGTTATGTGAGTACGATTACATTCCAACCAGTCACACTGCAGATGCAGATTTTGCCCAGATACTGATTTAAGAATTGAAGGTCCAGGTAAAAATGGGTGCAGTTGTAATAATTTCCATTAAAAATCCTTTAAAATCTAACCCAATTCCAATTTTGACAAAACTGAGCAACTTTGCTTTTGATCAACATTAAAGCAGATCAGAGACATATGAGCTTGAGATTTCCTGCTTTTTCTAGGACTCGTTTCCATCAGCTTTGATATGGGCCACACAAAGTGTATGGTGATACTGCCAGGAATTGGACCAGGTGCGTTTAATGAATCTTTTCCATCTCTAACTCTATTAATTCCACTATTATGATGGACATAATGAAAGATCCTTTGGGACGGATTCCGGTGTCAATCTGAACTAGCATTATGTCAAAAAAAATTTAAGTCATCTTCATTTACTGTAAGCTCAGAGACTTGCTTTTTGCTGATGTTCTGTCATGGTTTGCTCAATTCTGGGCAGTAAATTACAAAGTACGTCAGTGTAAAGTGGCAGTGAAATCATTTATCATTAACTTGAAGGGGTTATTATTCAACTGTGAAAGATGACTGTTTTATGAAATTCGAAGGATGAGATCATGATTTAGTGACCAGGAGAAGTGTTCATTTTCCCAAACACAACAGTATATAGCAAGAGAGGGGAACAAAGCCTGACCAGCTGATACAATTTTATCAGGATAACGTTTTGATATTATTCATCCCAGTTAAAATTGGCTTGTATGAGACTTGTTGCTGATTAACAGATGCACTTAGCTACTGGTTAGAACTGTTCCAGTTCCATTCTTTTTGTGCAATTACAACTCCAACAGCTCTCTCCAGTACCACAAGCAAGTGCCCTGTTTAAGTGTTCAGGAAAAGGATCTAAAAAGGTTCAAAGCTTCCTGTGTTTTAAGGTGTTTGTATATTTAAAATATTGGAGTTTCTAAACAAAGACTTCAGAAATTATTTCACTAACTTCTTGATGCAGCCACTAACATACCCACTTATGAAAATTATCCTTGTTTAGAGAGACTTTTTTGCAAACAACTGAACAGGATAATGTAATTACTGCAACTAAATCTGTGAAGACAAAGTCTGTTCAGCACAAAAAGCACTGTACAGAGCATGGTACAAATGTCACCACTTCACCAAACTCAGGAAAAGATTAAAGACAAGACTCCTGCAAGTTACGAGGCGGGCAGGATAGAAGGTTGCAGCGCCTACCTTCTCCAGCTGGTGCATGCCTTCCTCTACACAGCAAACAGATGCCAACGTTCTCAGTGTCTGTGGGTAAAGGCACCGGAAACAATCCTGGCGGCAGATCTTAAAGAGAGCAACTACACCTCCTTCCTGCAAAATCAAGAGAGCAGCACTGAGTGCTTCCTTTGTACTAGATGTGGATTTTGAGGATGCAAGGACAAGGAACACTCCCTTAAATAATTAATTTCATTTAAGTATCATCACAATAAAGAAATGTTAAGCTCAAAACAGAATTCACGTTGATTAATGGTAACACACTAAATGATGAAAAAGTAATACAGCCTCAGTGGGAGGTGTGCTTAAGCTATTGACTTTTACCACTTAACAGACACAATTTAAACTAAACTTGACATTCATGTGAAAATTACAAGGAATTATCAATGGGCTGCAATTGGAGTGACAGGTCAAACAACCTGTTAGTTTAAAATAGATCTTTGTTAGCAAGAATCTCCCATTTATCTAGATT
The DNA here is from genome assembly GCF_059628265.1 of Tinamus guttatus. Classification (NCBI taxonomy): domain Eukaryota; kingdom Metazoa; phylum Chordata; class Aves; order Tinamiformes; family Tinamidae; genus Tinamus; species Tinamus guttatus. The sequence goes on along the minus strand of NW_028288774.1, from coordinate 15,547,895 downwards.
TCTGAGCTCCATAAGGTGTTTGCTTAATGCTAACATATGAAGGAGGAAAAAGTTTTATAACTGAGGAACAACAAAAAATAATGTGGAAATAGGCATCAGGTTCTATACAGATACAGTCTATAATATCTTTGTCACAGAATCACAGAATGGTTAAGGTTGAAAGGGACCTCTAGAGATCACCTACTCCAACTCCACTGCTCCAGCAGGGACACCTAGAGCACATGGAACAGGGTGGCATCCAGGCAGGTTTTGAAGATCTCCAGAGAAGGAGACTCCACAGCCTCTCTGGGCAGCTTGTTCCAGGGCTCTGTCACCCTCACAGTTAAAGAAGTTCTTCCTCATATGGAGATGGAACTTCCTGTATCTCAACTTGCATCCACTACCCCTTGTCCTGTCACTGGCCACCACGGAGAAGAGTTTAGCCCCATCCTCCCCACATTCACCCATCAGGTACTCGCACACGTTTATCAGATCCCCTCTCAATCTCCTCTTCTCCAGGCTAAACAGACCCAGCTCGCTTAGTCCTTCCTCATACGACAAATGCTCCAGTCCCTTAATCATCTTCATGGCTCTCCACTGGACCCTCTTTAGAAGCTCAGTGTCTACTGAGGAGCCCAGAACTGCACCCAATACTCCAGGTGTGGCCTCACCAGAGCTGAGTAGAGGGGCAGGAGTACCTCCCTCGACCTGCTGGCAATGCTCCTCCTGATGCAGCCAGGATCCCATTGGCCTTCTTGGCCACGAGGGCGTATTTCTGCTTCATGGTTAACTTGGTGTCAACTAGGACTCCCAAATCCCTCTCTACGGAACTGCTTTCCAGCAGGTCAACCCCTAATCTGTCCTGGTGCCTGGGGTTAATCCTCCCCAGGTGCAGGACCCTGTACTTGCCCTTGCTGAACCTCATGAGGTTCCTCTCTGCCCAACTCTCCATCCTGTCTAGGTCTCTCTGAATGGCAGCGCAGCCCTTGGGAGTGTTGGCCACTCCTCCCAGTTTGGTGTCATCTGCAAACTTGCCGAGGGTGCCCTCTGTGCCCTCACCAAGTCACTGATGAACAAGTTGAATAGCACTGGGCCCAGTACTGACTCCTGCAGGGCACCACTGGCCACAGGCCTCCAACCAGACTCAGCTTCATTTATCACCACCCTCTGGGCTCTGCCATCCAGCCAGGCACCCTCTCCATTCAGCAGCGGACTAACATTTTCCCTGGCCTTCCTCTTGCTGCTGATGTATTTACGGAAGCCCCTCCTGTTGTACCCGACATCTCTCGCTAACTCTAATTCCAAAGGGGCCTTGGCCTCCTCATTACATCCCTGCATTCTCTGACAGTGTTCCTATATTCTTCCCATGTGGCCTAGCCCTTCTTCCACATGCTGTACATACTCTTTTTTCTCATTAAGTTTACCCAACAGCTCCTTGCCCATCCACGCAGGTCTCCTGCCCGCCTTGCTCGACTTCTTTCTTAGAGGAATGCACCGATCCTGGACCTCCTTTCCTTCTAGGACCCTTGCCCAAGGGATTCCTCTAAGGAGCTCCCTGAAGAGGCCAAAGCTGGCCGTCTTGAAGTCCAGGGTTGCAATCCTACTTCTTGTCCATCTTCGTCCTCACAGGATCGTGAATTCCAGTATCTCGTGGTCATTGCAGCCAAGACTGCCCTAATCCTTCACATTTCCCACTGGACCATCTCTGTGTTCTCTGATACATACATATTTCTACAGATGTGGCAATTAATGGTAGAGATTTGAATATACACACATCCCACATAATGAAGAAGCATTTGAAATATTCCTGGTGAAAGATTAAAAAAAAAAAATCACATTACAGTAGCCAATTGAAAATAATAGGAAACAAGGACCAAGAGATAACCAGGAGTACTCTTAGATGTAGATGTATGTCTTATTTCTATGAGGTTAATGGAAACAAGAGGTTTATATCTAAAAGTAAAATTTGGTTCTGGTATTGTAAGAAGTGTAGAATTATTTTATATCTAGTACTGCTATATATAGCCTACTGCAGCAAGACATTTCTGAGCCTTTAAAATAAACGAAGATGGAACAACAGTTTTTTTCAGTCATAATTTTCTTCCACAAAAGGATATTAATATTTCACCCAATTAGTAATGAAGTAGCCAGCTTAGCACAGAGTTTTTCCCAAATTTCACCTAATTGCCCTTTTTTCCCCTCCAAATTCTCTTTTAAAGCCTCCATAATTCAACAGGATCAGAGACATTCTGCTTCTCTACTTGGATCATCATAAGTACAAGTTTACAGATGACAGCACTAAATCTCAAGTGATGGTAGTAAATTTTCTGCAAGCTTTCTGTATGACAAATAGATGTCCTGCTTTTGCCTGATGGACGGGTAATAATTTATTATATATTTATTATGCATTTTTCAGGAGGAGATCCAAACCGTTTATTTTGCACCTTTGTGCCATTACCAAGCTGTAAAAGGTTGATAACAAGTAATGAATCTAGAAAGCTGCAGTGAAATATGCGATTGTGTTTGAAATATGGGAAAAATGGAAAATGGGCAACATAGAGCCCAACTTTGCAGCATGTCAAAAGCACTCGGTTGCCCTGAGTTTCACTGCAATTTCACAGTATACCCCAGAACTTACTCATCTTTTCCCAAATTTGTCCCCTGCAGCTTTATCAGTGATGACAAAACTATTCTTTCTGACAGGAATCAACATAAGTTGATTACATGGGTGAACAGTGCCATTCAGACAAAGAAACCTAACAGTACTGGGCTTTGCCCGCTTTGGAAATTAAAGAATACCTTTCCAAACTCTTCTAGAACATGTAAGCATGCTATTGTTGATACCTTGTAGGTCTTTGGTCCAAAACTGAGAAGGCCAGATATCACATGCTTGCTGTAATTCAAGTTGCATCAAGGAGGGACTTCACATACTCTGTACAATCACAGATGATAAGAACTTACATGATGACCTATTTCTCTCCTTTTTTGAATTAATGTGAATTAAATATCCTGCAGACATCCCTAAGATGCTGTTCTGAAGGTTTAGCACCAGACAGCACAAACTATCCAAAAGATAATCACAAAAAGAGTGTGCAGAAGAAGAGTAATAATTCCTCTGCCACACTGCTCACTGATGCAAATAACTGAGGCAATACAGAAGGTGAAGGAGGATAGCAAGTCAGAACAAAAGTGCTTCAGTGCACACAGGTCCACTGATAGAATCACCACCATAATTGGGAATCAAACACCACTTTCGGCTCTTTTTGTAGGGGAATCCATTTCCTCGCTTAGAAACCTTTTAGAGGACCCTGTGACAGACCAATGTAGTATTAGCAATAAATCAAGAAGTTGATGTAAATTAAACTATTTTGGAACTCTCACAATGATAAAGAGCACAAGATCTTTGTTACTTTTGCATTTCCTTCATACTCAACATTTTAACACTGTTTTTGGATACCACTGAGTGGAGCTCAAATACCAATTTAGAAAAAATTAAACCTCTCAACATGCTGCCAAGATCCACTGCACATTTCTAAGTTGACCTCTTTCACAGCCTTGGGAACAGAGCAGTACTTTTTATGGTCAAACATCTATCCAAATCCAAATCATAAATAAATTAGTTAGGTGGTGCTACTTAACCTTGTCTTTGATTAGAACACAGGACTGGAGCATCACTCCACAAGCAGAAGCTTAAAAACATGGTTTCTGGGCAAGTACAAGAGATGACTTTGCAGGGATTTTTATTATCAGAAATAAAGTTGTTTCTTTGAAAGAATAAGGATACGTTATTCACCTGAGGTTGCATCTGCAGTTGCTGTTTGTTTGTTTTTTTTTTTGTTTTTTTTTTGTTTTTTTTTTTTAATGAAAACATGGGGGTCATCATATGACTACATTATTTACCCTTATGAACTCCAAAACATAGTTCTCGCTTTTTTCTTATATGTTGTTCATTCTAACAATCCCTATAAAGGGAAAATGATGGTTGCAAGGTATCTCTAATGTTACATCTTTAATATCAAATTGTACATTAATAATATCAACCTGTATACAAAGCTCAAGATGTATTTTTTCTCCCTTTTTGAAGTGGTTCATAATTAAGTACTGTCAGGAAAGATGCTAAAAGAAACACCAGTGGAGCTGAGGAGAATAGGAAAGCATCAGGATTTGAGGGAATGTTCAGAAGCCTTTGGAAGCTATCATGTCCCTGCCGAACCCCTGAGCTTTATTTAAATTGAAGATTTGGTGTTTGAGGCTTTCTCTCCTCCCCTCTTCTAATGAGATGACTGTAGCAACAAACTTCCCATTTCCTTTTTATGTAGAGGATCAGGTAGTGTATTATGAAAACACTTCTACGTTTTACCTAGCTAGAGCTGCAAGACAGTTCTTACATACATGACATGCTTGCAGACATGAGCTTCTGCTTCTGCAGACAAGCAGATTTTCCAGTTCCAGGAGATGCTGTAGTTGTCTCTTGGGAGTTTTGCAAACAGGAAGGCCTGCCAGTGGCCACTCTGGAGCATTATACTGCATCTCAAAATTTCTTTTCACTGTTAGCCTGAAGAAAGGCATTCCTCTGAAATACTTCTACTTCCTGGCAGGCTGAAAAAACGCCAAAAATCAAATGACAGGAACTGTATCTCTCCATCTCTTCTTAGTCAAATAATTCATGCAAATTTTTGTAAAAATACTATGCACTCAATTCCCACATGCTTTCAGGAAACTAGATCACTCATGCTTTCAGAAAACTGGATTTTCTTGGCATGTTTAAATATAAAATTGTTTGTTATGTTTCTTTTTAAGCGAATGTTTACCTTTCATTCATATAACTCAAATGGAATTATAAGTAACTGATAAAACTGAGAGTACTAAAGACTGATGAAAGTGAGAGCTGTTCACTACATTTTTAAAAACAATGCAACAAGGCCTAACTTCTGTTCAGTATATAAATCATTTTCACCAATTGTGGATGCAAAATGGCAATTATCTGACTGCACCTATTCAGAACTATTTGGCCTCTGCAAATAGAGACTTAGCGCTATGGAAATCCTCAGCTGCTTCTGTAGTGCAGCTTTCAGAGATTGTCCTGGGTTTTGTGGTTTCAATGTCTCTGCCTTCATAAAAATATTTTTATTCCGTTTTGTATGAAATTGGTATTTTTGCTCTCAATTAGGTTCTACCTAGATAGTACCTGGCTGATTTCTGAATACTATCAGAATTGTACTTTTAGGTAGAGGTGCTCCTGTGTATGTTGATTAGCTCCTTTTATATTACGAACGTGTCTAGCATTGAAATCAAGCATTTTAAGGACCTTAATTGTACAAAGATATAATATTATAAAGTTAAAAGGGAAAATCAAATGCAGCAAAGCTAAGAAACAAAACTGGAACGGGGAAGGAATGAAAGGAGAACAGGGAAGGAATATGAGAGGAAAACACTGTTCAAATGTTGAAATTATTAGCACCCATTGTGCCAGAAATATTCTTATTTGTATCAGTGGATTTTGAATCATGCTTCAAAATTACTTATGTTCATCATCTGCCAGATCATTCAGATTGTATATTGGTCTTGAAAAGATAAAGAGAACATCAGTTAATATCATGTTCAGGGTACAACATGAACACACACAGTATATTTTTTTCAGGTTTGGCAGTAATAAAGTCTTTTTACTTCTTTCAATAGTAAAGTTTGAGTGTTTGAGTTATACTGAAATCAGTCAAATTCTGAACTATTAACCAGTTAACCATAAATTTTTAAAAATGTTTCTTAATCTCTTTTGCCACTATTTTAATCTCTTTTTTAAATGCCCTCTCAAGAGAATTAACAATAAGTTAATTCCATTCCTGCTGTAATCATTAAGTAATGATTTCTCTTGATGTTTCTCTCGGGTTTAAATAGTATCCTAATGGGTATATTTTAGATACATCTTCAATTTTAAAAACGCTGAAGTCTTTTTCATTGGCAGCAAGTATTTCCAAAAACTGCTAAAATGACTGATCAATTTAAATAATTTATCTATTGCCCTTTTCAGTGAAAAATGGTTAAAAATAAATAAATAAATAAAGGAAATGAACAACATTCCAGAAATTCAGTCAATATGTCATAAAGAATTAAGTGTATTTTTGTATTCTGTGTATTTTTCAAACTCATCAGAAAAAATAAAGCAGATGTTATTCTCAAGCTGTAAACATACTATAAAATGTAGCTGTATGGGAATATGAAAGTCACAGTTCTGCTAGTTCTACCCAGCTGTCATGCCCCCATAACAGTGTAATGACATAAAATAAATATTCCTTGGGCAAATCTGCTGGCCTTGGGGTCTGCTCAGCAGTCTGGAATGTTTTACTTCATGACGAAACCATAATTATATAGCTCCTCTGGTGACGGCAGCAACAAAATACTGATATTTATTTTAGTCTGAACAACACTTTGAACTTTTGAGGCATATCATAATGTTATCTCAGCATTTTGACCAGTTTGGCCCACAGAAAAATAAAACTAATAAAGACAGGCAGGTTATACTTACTCCTTTAACTCTTGCTGAAAATTTTGAGAGAATCAGCAGAAGTCCGCCAAAGATAAATACCCTTGACTAATGATGCCACCCTGTGCCATGTGCTCTGGATGCCCCTGCTGCAGCAGGGGGGTTGGACTAGATGATCTCTAGAGGTCCCTTCCAACCTCAACCATTCTGTGATTCTGTGATGTATTTTAGGACTAAACTCAGAGCTGTGCTGCAAACCAAGAAACTGCAACCAAATCTTTTGCTTCACATGTCTTGATGTCGGAATAACCCCCCACTTCCCTTTCATAAGTGCAAAATAACTGCTTGAACAAGGAACTGAGATGTTAATAGAAGGAATTTGTGTTTTAAAGCATACAGCCACTAAGAATTTGGCTCATTGCTTTTCCAGTCCAATGTACAATCCGCAGCAAAGAAGTTTTAAGTTCTGATTCAACAGATTTATTTTGGGAAAATGGTGTTGTATATGCCAGTAGACTTCAAAAACTGACATCTGAAAATGTTAATCAGGAATGAAGTTTTATTTTAAGCTTAGCAATTGATCATGTTTGAAAGACTTAAGACAGCTATATATCACAAGGACTTAAAAGCTTCCTGTTCCTCTGCTTGCCCATGCAACTTTACTTTAAATCTCTTATCTACAGGCTATTGAATTAGCAATACTACATGAGCCAGCTAAACCTGTGCGGAAATTCTTACCATTTTACTTATATTCTGGCAACTGAAAAAATAATTCCACAATTGCGCAAGTGCAAGAAGAAGCAATTCATCTCTAGTAAGCAGGAATTTTGGAGAGTGCAGGAGGGGCAGAGGTGGGGAAAATAAAACAACAGCCTTCAAATGTCTAAGGTCATGAGTAAGACAGAATCAGACCGTTTACAACAACAGCCAACAAAAGGGCAAGAAAAAAAAAATTAAACAGAGGTTCTACCTGGAATTGGGACTGTATGGGAAGGAGTGGGAAGAGCAGTCAAAATCAGCATCAGGTCCAAGACACTGGACCTGATGACTCCTGAGGTCCGTTCAAATCTAAATTATTCTATGAAATAACATCACGAAGAATCGTTAACTGAAAGGAGGTCTATTGTCTGCTGTTTATCTCCTCACTGTTGCATACTTGTTTTATTTTTAAAACCAGAAAAGCAAGAGTAGTTTCTCAGAGTAAACTGTTTGAACTCCTCCACCTCCTACAATACAAAATTCCATCTAATTACTGTATGTTTGAAAGCTCACAACCAGTACTAAGTAAAATGATTAATTCACTACCACCATGAGTTTTACTTTGAATTAATGTATATACATCCTTACCTTAGCTATGATGCGGCACAGATGAGCACCTTCCTGGGTAAGGCTGAATAAACTACTAAGAGCCGACTCAGTGATGTACACATTGTCTGACAATTCTATTTGTCTCAGCAGATTCTATGTGAAATAAGATAATACAAACAAGTTATTTCCAGTGGAGAAAAAAAATCATATTGTATTTAAACTTGAGATGGAGGACAAAATCTAGTTCATCAATGTCATGTTCTTCTCACCCAAAGAAAAGGGGAATACACATAATATAGGAAGGAGTCTGACTCTGACAAGACTTTATCATATTTACTTATATTTGAATAATGTACCTAAAAGTGATCTTCACGAATTCTTTCAAACTCATACCTGTTTTCCTATTCCATTCATATTTTAGAGAGCTCTGCAGCTATTTTGTAAGTTCTTATTTGTTTTGACCTAGAATTAAACTAAAATTTTCAGAAATTCTCAGGGTAGAATTTGTGTAACACAAGGCGATATAAAATTTCCACCTTGGTACTGCTCTAATTTAAAACTACTTTCTAAGGCTCCATATCCATATCCATCACTGTTTTCAAACTACATAGGAAAAAAAAACCTCTCATTAACCAGTGCAGACAACCCTTGGTTTAAGGAGAAAATACATTTCATATATTGGAGAATTAAACTAAATACACTATCTTCCTAAAGAGTTTACATACTTTTTGCATACAAATCATTGCAGCTGCACAGATTAACAGAGCATTAGAAGAATATGAAGTTTGTTGAATTTTACTCTCTGCAAGTGCATATAATCATTGCAGGAAGAACGAATTACACTACAGAAGGAAAAGAGCGAACATTTTCATTTTCAGTGCAACTTTGAAAGAAGTGCAAAGAAACAGCTCACACTTTACACTGTAATTGATACAAAATTCTGTTAGTATCCCTTAAAAAGGCTTTGTTCTCCTTTCTCCCACTTTTAGTATTTCTGCTTAGAAAAGTGTTCTGAAAAATGAGATAATTTATTGGTTTATACATTGAAATTAATCCTCTCCTAAATAAAAACTTGATAAACTACTTGGAAAAAAACTCTAGGGTAAAAAAAATAAGCTATGAGTTCTGGCCTCTGGCAGAAAGCTTCAGACTAGCAGACTACCCGCTGACAGTATGGTTTTATGTCAGAAGTCAGTTACACATGACTGAAAAGCTCTGAAAACTGCTCCTAAAATCTTTTCTATTAACGACTTCTCTTATAAGTCTTCAGCTGTTTAAATGCAGTATGGTGTAAAGTAATTAATTCTACTTCCTTAAAAGAGCAGAATTTAATACACATCATTAAGTGTCAAAGTGTCCAACACATAACTACTGGCAATGAAGAACTATTCCAGAATAATCAGATTAAAAAGATGAGGCATCAAAACAATTACAACCTACTCACCAAATTTGCCGTATAGAACCCTTTGGTGATGTGCAATTATTTACGTACTTGGACTTATACATAGCATTTCATGTAGTTCTCATAAATCCTAGCCAAAATCCATTAGCAAGAAGCTTGTTAGTTTGACCGTAGGTCTGAGAATATATTCTGGGGATTCTTATTTCCCAGCCGTAATCTCTTAAAACTATGAAGGATGATGATGAGAGAGACACACAACAGGGTTTGCTACCTTAAAGCACCAAGGTATATTATAATTTAAGCAATATCATGCAGTAATTTTGTTTTACAATGCAGTAAATTTCTTTTTCTTTAGCTCAATTTCCCCCCCCCCCACAGGTACAGCATAAAATTTCAGCATGACAGCTGTTCTGAAAGTACAAAGGAATTGAGCATAACTGCATTTGATGGGGCTTTTTTGTTTTTTGTTTTTTTTTTTTTGAGGAAGATCAAAGGGTAGAAAGGGATTAAGAGATTACTAATGGAATGTAAAGAAAGAAATCAATTTTAGTCAAGACAGGTTGGTTAGTTAGAAGTTGCTATGATCTCAAGAATGCTTTAACTTAAAAAAAAATCTGCAGTCTTAATCTAACTACTCAATGTATTTTCCTACTTTTTAATCAGCACTGGAATTTGCATATCATGTCTGTAAAGATGCATCATTAATTCTGAAGAAATATACATATATGAAAGACTTCGATAGCGTAGATTCTCACACCTTCAGGTGTTTATTTTCTTGTTTGCCATATAAGAAGTTATATTCTCTTCTGATGCAGAAAGAATGCTGATAGTTGCAAATACTTCGCACATAATGTGACATTTTATCACTACTTCTTAGAAACTATAATATACACTGCTTAAAAAAGCAAGTGCCATGTAATAATATACTTTATTCATAACACATTATAAAAGTTTAGTTTTTAATGAGAATCACTGAGAGCAGGATGGACTTTTTTTTAAGGTTTGTAAAGAAAGGCATTGACTAACTAAGGGGACAGTAAATGGGTTCAGAGTGTTAATAAGACACTGGGCAGAGATGAGCTTGTATTCTGGAAAAAACAGATAAATGCATATGGAATAACAGTAAGGCCACAGTAAAAAATAAAATACTTTTTTTTTTTTTTTAATTCTTTCTTTCTTTTCTTAAAAGCAAACAAACAGAAAAAAAAAACACTGACCTGTGCTTCATTTGTTAAAATCAGCTCTATCAACTGGCCAAAATACTGAGCAACAGTAGTGAGTGTTTCATTAATACAAGACTTCATGGATCTCAGTATCTGCTCATCCTCAGTTTGTATGCATCTGAAAAGCAGAAAGAGGAAAGTTGGAAAAGATGAAGGAAAAGCAATAGGCAACAATTGTTTTATCAAGTTAACTGTCACACACTCGAGCTTTTCAGCCCTCTATGCAAAAAGATTATACAGAGCAGCTTTACAGAGTTAATATAATTCTGTAATCAGTGACACTCAGCCATAGCTGAATATGCAAAAATACAAGATAAAGATAGAAAAGATATACAATTCAAATAAAATAACTAATATTTCCTCTCAGAAATGCATTCACATCAATGGAAGATATGCCTGGTTGGCTTGAGCAGCGTCTCAGTTTACACAGTAGTTCGCTTATCAGTTGTATCCATTTCTTATCCATGACCTGTATCAACTTATTGACCAACACTCAAGGAGCGCAAGGAATGATCTGGGACAGACACTGAACAGAGCTCTCATTAAAGTCAGTATGTCCTAAGGGAGCATACACGAGTTTCTAAGCTATGTGGGTTTGCCACAAACAAACAAACAAACAAACAAACAAACAACAACAACAAAAAACACAGCAGCATTCAGGAAATCTTATTTCCTGATAATTAGCTGGTGTCTTTTTCCCGGTGATGTCCAGAGCATAATGACCTGCACAATATTTAAAGAAATCACAAAGAAACTGTTGACTGAACTATGCTACAGAATAACTTCTCTCAGTCAGTGGAAAACATCATAAGAACTAAAGGAAAATCTTATTTTTTGGTCTCTTATGCAAACAGCATTCTAAAGCATGTAGAGCTGAGTAAACCTACAATTTAAAACAATATATATTTATTCATGTTTGAGTTACTAATATGTGGATATGCACAAGAGGGACGCGGAACCATTGGAGAGTCCAACGCAGGGCTACGAGGATGATCAGAGGCCTGGAACACCTGCCCTATGAGGAGAGGCTGAGGGAGCTGGGCCTGTTCAGCCTGGAGAAGAGAAGGCTGAGAGGGGATCTGATCAGTGTCTATAAGTACCTCAAGGGAGGCAGTGAGGAGGATGCGGCCGGCCTCTTCTCACTGGTGGCCAGTGTCAGGACAAGAGGAAATGGTGAAAAACCAAAGCACTAAAAGTTCCACAGGAACTTAAGGAAAAATTTCTTGACAGTGAGGGTAACAGAGCACTGGAAGGGGTTGCCAAGAGAGGCTGTGGAGTCTCCTTCTCTGGCGATCTTCAAAACTCGCCTGGATGTCACCCTGTGCCACTTGCTCTAAGTGACCATGCGTGGTAATGGGGGGTTGGACTAGATGACCTCCAGAGGTCCCTTCCAATCTTAACAATTCTGTGATTCTATGATTCTGTATACATGCATGAACACATTGCACCCCAAATCGTCAACGTAAGTTTTCACACACAGACTGAAATCTCATCTCTCGAAAACTCAATGGGAGTTTCACCGATTATATCATTAGAGACAGACTTTCTCACTTGATGTCCAAAAAGCCCTGAAAAATCTACTTGGACACAGCTTTGTGTCTACGCGAGGGTCTTTGGGCAACAACAGCTTCCCATCTTTCATTAGGATGTACTTTAGATAAAAGCAAGTCACAATGCCCACAACAGGGGCTAAACATTTAGGAAGCTTTTCAGAGCTACAGGGGCTCAGTTCAAACATTTGAGAGTGTCAGTGGCTTTGCACTTCTCATTACAAATTCTGCAATATAAAACAGCAAAACAAATATTTGAGACAGAAAATTTGATTTACCTTTCTGTGAACGCTGTAAACTCTGAACATTTGTCTAGTAAGAGTTTTTCAAACTGCAGAGAGAGAGAGAGAGAGAAAGAGACTTTAAAGTAACATGCCATATACATGATTGCTCATAAAAATAAATAATGGTTGTTTATTATAGTTAGGTAAAAACCCTTCAGAAACTTAATATTTTGTACAAATGACCTTTTCCCACTTTTTAAGCAATGCGTACAAGTAAAACTGAAGATAAAGAAAGTGAAACTTTTAAAATCTTAATAAAAAAAGAGAACTTACAGATGGCGGGGTCTAATCGTTTCAGTTCAGCAGTCCTTAAAAACTATTTTTTTCAACATAATTTGTCACCATTTTCAACATTCAGAACCATATAATAAAAAAGACAAAATGTTTCAACAACAAAAAAAGGTTCTAGAAAAACTAAGCACCAGCAATGGGATCCAAATATTTATTACAAATTACTTAAAATAAATAGTAATTATTACAATAAAAATAAGGTATCTGGAAAGGTACTCCTACCTTGTGCATTTCTTCTGAAGAATTCCTGGTGAACATATTGTGTTCATTTATCATTGAACGTACATGGCAGTTGACGCGCACTGTCATGCTGTGGACTCTTTGCCATCTGTTCTTCTCCAGTTTTTGAGCAATCCTGGTAAACTCTGTGCTTACAATCCAGGCTCTTTTTAATAGCAACTGCAAGTTATCACATGTACTATGTTGTGAGGAAAGCATAAGTTCATTTTCTTCATCCTTCTCAATGCTGATTGGTTTGGACTGGAGAATACACATACATTCACAATCCGTCATCAACTTCAGATCTTCCATCCATCGCTGAACAGAGTCCACCTGAATTAAGTGCATGCTAGAAGACAGAAAAAGAGGAAAGAATAAGGTGAAATCTTAAGTAATTTAGATTAGCCGTCAGAAATACCCTATTTAAGCTACATCCACCTACTAGGTGGCAACTGATTGAACAAATAACATACTGTAGTAATGCAGCAACATGTTTCCTATTCCAAAGGTGGATTTTTTTTTAATATACTTACACCATATCACATGTTATGAAATTATCTGTGTAAAATCTGAAGAGACAATAGCTAGGTAAACTGGAACAGTTCAGACAAGGTTCTGGCAGAACTGGCCCTATAGTTCCCTGTAAATTCAGTGTTTAATATGACAGGGAAGTAGTGCTTGCTTGTTCTCTGTGGGAATGCAGTCTCAGCTTCTCCTAAGCATTATTTGCTAGTTAGTCACTAAACAGAAAAATTTTTTACTTTGCAGCAACCTTACATCCATACTGACAGACAAACCATGGCTAATGATAGTCTGAAACATCACTTTCTCCTGCATCATAACACCATAACTTCAGATGTGTTATCTTCCTGATAAAGTTCTTTATCTTTCCTGTTCTTTCATACCACACTCTGTATGATTTTGACAAATCATTTGCAAAACACGTTTTCTGCACTACTGCAAAGGTTCTGTGATCTGGTCAAGCCAACATAACTTGTTCATGAAATATGCCCCAATACAAAGCCAGCAGGTAATAAGCCTGCATTTCACACCCTTTGGCAGTGATACAGCTAATAAATAAAACAAGACAGCAGTTGCACATCTCTGGGCTGTTCTGAGCTTGCTTTCATGAGGGAAAAGATGAATTAGCACTGGAAGAATCCAAATAAATGAACATGGAAGACAATTAAGAAATTCAATGAAAGGAAGCACAGCCGTGTTTAGTTATGACTTTATTCAAACCTCCGTCAGCATCATACAGCTACTCTGACAGTGGAGTTGACTGCAGGTGACCTGGCTATGTGGTACAGCAGTTTGTATTCATTTTTTCCAAGATGCTATCTGTAACAGAAAGTTTGTATTACATTCCCTTTCCTTCTACATCAGATATTGACTTATTGCATTCTGCACCACAGTAATAATGCTCTGTACTGTCCTATAAAACCTTCTGCAAAAACAGATTCTGCAATTGCATTAGCCAAGCTAAAGATGATTGGCAGATGGCCTTGTTAATTCCTGTGCTTCCATATATACTAAGAACCAGCTGAATTCAAGGAATTCTCTCCTAAAATTCATAAACAAACAAAAATTATTTCATACATACAAAGAGTAAATTCACCTCAAAAGTCTTTTAATATAATCCAGTACTGTTTAAGATACAAGAAACTGCTTTCATTGATCCAATTCCTTTTTTCACCACGCTGGATGAACCTACATTTAATTTTAAACTTTACAGGCTATTGTTATTTAAGGTCCTTATTGCACTCAGCTTTGAATACTGTGTAATTGCATTTCATGAACAACTGGGGCTATTTTGGCTATATGTAATCTCCTTACAGCTTTTTTTTGATCTGAAACAAGTTTCCCTAGCAGACAAAAACAACAACTTTAGACGTCTGAGACCATGATTTATAACGACATGCGCAATTTGCATGTTTTACAGGATAAACTCATTTGACATAGAATAATGTATTTTTCCTTTCTAATGTGCTCTGTGATAACTGACCAAATTAAGAAGGTACAAATAAACATCCTAACATTACACACCTGCATGGAAAAACCCTAGAATTAAAGCTTAGTCACATAAAACGAAGAACTGCTGATGTTGCTTTCAATCCCAAAAAGCTGGCTTTCACTCAGGTGAGGAAAAAAAAAAAAGACGACGACAAACTTGCATCCCCCCCCCCCACACACAAAAAAAAAAAAAAAAAAAAAAAAAAAAAAGAGAGATTTTCAAGAAATTCTCCTTGTTAGCCTGTGTTCCCAGTAGTCACTGACATAAGCCCAACTGTCCAATCTGGAATGTTCTGTTGTTTCACATAACTCACAACTATTGGTAACTCCCAACAGCGTCAGAAATAATATAATTCTCCCTCTTTCAGAAGAAAAGAGTTGCAGAAAACTCTCCCATTCACCATGTCAGTGTTTCTGTGACATTGCTCTTTCTGGGGGAAAAAGTAATATTAGTCAAGAAAAATACATAAATGATTTTCCTGCATCTCCATTTCCCTCTACTTGGAAAGAAAAATCTTCCTGAACATTTGGCAGATAAATCTGCAGACTAAGTTTTTATATATTAAACCAAGTAAAGTAAAAAAAGAGAACATTTGTAACTAGCTTTTAAAAATCATACTCCAGACAGCATTTACTGAACTCTGAAAACAAGCTGAAAATTTCCATCTTACCTCCCATTACTGAAAAGATACTACAGATATAAAATAAAAACAACCATAATGGGTCAAACCGAAAATCTGTCTAGCCCATTATCCTGCTCCCAACATGGCCATTAGCAGATGCATAAGGGAAGATTATAAGAGACATGGCAAGAGCTGAGCAACCCCTCCTTTCCATCTTCTAGCAATTAGCGCTTTAGGGAGTTCCTAAGCCAGAAGTTGTGTCTGAGCAGGATGTTTACACAATTCATGGAACAAAAGTAGCCATTAATCCCTTTTTGAACTCACTGGGGCTTCTGGCCTTTAAAACAACTAGTGGTATTGTCTCACATTGTTTATGTTTTGTATGAAAAAGTATTTATTTTGTTTGCTTTAAACCTGCTGGTGGAATGTATTAACATTAGTAAGATAAGGCATACTGAAATGTTAGTTACATGTTCCTTTTGAGTAATTATTTTATTTCCTTT
The DNA here is from genome assembly GCF_059628265.1 of Tinamus guttatus. Taxonomy (NCBI): domain Eukaryota; kingdom Metazoa; phylum Chordata; class Aves; order Tinamiformes; family Tinamidae; genus Tinamus; species Tinamus guttatus. The sequence goes on along the minus strand of NW_028288774.1, from coordinate 15,532,019 downwards.
GTCATATCCTCTCACTTATCTCTTTTCCAAGTTACCAAAACTCAATCAATTAGTCTGTCCTCATGCAGCAGTGATTTCACACCTCTGATCATACCTGTGCCCTTCTTTTAACCTTCTCTAGTTCTCTTGAGTCTTTCCAAGATGAGAAGGTAAGAACAGTACACAATATCCAAGATTCAGGCATGTTATGGATTTATATAACTCCATTATTTTCACTGCTGTCCCTATTTTTAAAAGGATTTCCCAAATTACATTCCCTTTACTTGTTTTTCAAATATCAAATAATGTGTGTGATAATTTATAATTTAGAATCCATAGTTCTATATATATGATTAGAGAGACTCTTGCTTTCAGCTCCCATCTCCTCCTCCCATGTACTACTCTGCATTCATTGACATTCAGTTTCATCCAATATTTTATCTTTAAGAGAATCTATTTGAGAGACATTTCAGTGACTTTTTGTGGCTGTTTTATTTTGAATTATTCTGAGTAATTTTGTATCAGCTGTGTGATTTGTTATCCTGCTATTGCAACTGTTTTCAAGGAATTTAGCAACTATATTGAGCAACACAATACTACCACATGGGGCTTTACCGTGTGATTTGGCTTAGTGCTAATGGAGTAACAGTTGTGGGGCAGTTGGTCAGGTATATGCATAATAATTCCTCACCAGTCAGAATTTCTGAATTTAGTATTTCAGGGTATACTGACAAAAGAAAAGCAATTTATCTAGACTTTGCACTATAAAAGTAGCATTTCATGTAAAAACTGCAGTAAAAATAATTCAGCGCAAAATAAAATTTCTGTCTGGTTGGTGTGCCAAAAGCAGAGTCTTCTCTAAATTGCTGCATATTGACAAAGTCATTTGGTATCACTGGCTGAAGCCAAGAGCACATTAAAAGCATATAGCCTCAACAGATGCACGAGATCCTGTTCCATACAGACATTCCTACACTACGTGACACATTGCAGGCAGACTTCATCCTCTAAAAGTGGACCCAAGGATCACTAGATCTGTCTCAAAACTTTTCCAGCTCGGAGCTCTCTACCTCAGTTTAACTGGCAGCTCATACAAATAAACGTTAACAATGAAAAAGAGTTATGCCTCCATTGCAACACTATATTTCACTAAGTGCAAAAATCTCATGTTTTGTAACACCATGTGGAAATCTGAACTGATCCATCCATATGAATAATTCCAGTGGCCATTATATTTAAAAAGTGTTCTCCTTTATAAAGAGTTCAGCTCAGCAGAATTATGGTTGAAATGGTTTTATCCATTTGCACCCATTATGACAGATTTATTACAATACTTAAAGATAACATTTAGTAGAACTTCCAGATAAGCCTGGGGTTAAAAGTCAATGTCAGGTCTCAGAACGACACTCAAATTTATTATTCTAATCAGCAGCAGGTAATTAACTGGCAACAAACAACTTCTTGAATGGATTTAGCCCTTTTTTTGTACATAAGTCACCTGCAATATCTTCTTAACTCATCTGTTCAAGATTATTTACAGGCACCTGATATACCCTGGATCAGTTTCTACATCAATAAAATGGACAGCAGAATTCAATTTTCAGTGGAAAGATTCAGTGACAAGGCTTAGAGAGGACTCCTATTTATCCTGAAGTTGCTTTAGGTGGTATTAATTGCACAAAAGACCATGATACTGTATTTCCATTGACTCTGGCAAAACTCTACATAGCTAGAGAAACAGAATAGTAGGAGGGTAACTGAGAATCAGGTCCCTGATTTAAGCAAACACAGTGGCTTTACAGGTTACCCACAAAGCAATTAAGAGGTCTATGAATATTGTTGTTTGTAATTGGTGTGGCAAGTGGAAAAAACAATGTATGACTAGCACACTATTCTTTGATTTCCTCATTTTCCAATACAACTTCAACAACCCAACTTCACTCGGACAAAAAATGAATTTAGTAAGCACTATATAAACCGTAAGAAAATACTGATAAAAACAAGGTAACTGCTTGTTTTCAGGGAAGTTACAAGGCAATTTTAAATGGTATTTTTACTTGCTCAATGATTACTTACTCCTTACAGTCAACCCATTTCCCTGAATGAAGCCTATAAAACAAAATGAAGGCTAAAGCCACTGAACATTTCTCAAGACAACAAAACTTAATGATAGGTATTGGAACGCTGCAATCAGCCAAGTATTCTCATGAGGTGTATTCTAAAAGACTTCGATAGTCAAAAATGGTATCTGACACCCTTTAACATATAGGCTTCGTTTCAGAGTCAGCTTAGACCACAAACAAATGCAGCAGAAGTAATAAAGGTTTTACAGCTGGTTCAGAAAGCAGGATGCCACAGAGCCAAGCGTAGGTAAACACAGGTAACAAAACCAGGTGACATTAAAGGTGACAGATAAAAGACAAATTTGTTGTAATAAGTAAATTAACTCTTTTGTGAGTTTTTTTGAGAACATCCCAACAGAGCCATTTTTCACAAGACCAGCACTCACGATTCTCTCTTCATCTGACTTTAAATCAGAGATTGTCTCCCTGCTATTTGTAGGGACTTCACAGGACGCATATTCAGTTTGGCATCTGCACTCTGAAACAAGCGGATTATTCAAACCACCAGCATCCTCAGAGCACTACTGCAGACAAAACATGTCAAAAGCACCAACAGCTTGTAGGCATGTTTTCTGTTAGGCGTCCATCCAGCTTCTGCAGGGAGACCAGCCCGTGGAACTTAGCACTTAATATCTGTCGTCAGCCTCCTGCATTCTGTGAAATTCTTTGCACTCACAAGTATAAAAGAAATACCTGTAAGGAATGTAAAAAAACCCACTATAAACACTTTTCATCTATATGATATGGTATGAAAATTTACTACAACTTCATCACACCTATCCAAAAGGCCATGTAAATCATTCAGTGTTAAGTGCTACACCAAAGTCTTTCTCAGATCATTATGTTTTTCTGAGAAATCTTCACTGTAAGTTGTCCCTCTAAAAACGTCTGGAGTATTACACCATCTCAGAATTACTGGCACGCCAGAGAACATATAAAATCACAGACTAATTCATCTGGCTGATGAAGTTATGTAAAATTTAGGTTAAGTTTTATCATGTATTAAACAATACCCATGCAAGAAAAATTTAGTAGGACCTGATACTTTCAACCATTGCCAATTCGTCTAGTCAAAAAGCAAGAGAACTAGTTCAATCTCTTTTTTGTGTGGAATTTTACTCATTAAATTGATAAAACAGTAGCTGTCCAGACCACAGCAGAAGCCGCTGAATTCACAGAAAAAAACAGCAATAAAAAGGAATACTATTTCCTGATAGAATGAGGGAGAAAATGCGAAATAAGCCCTGCTATCAGCAAATTATGACAGTATAAGGCTACTACTTGGCATGCTTGCTGGCAAAGCTGAAAAAGTATGTTAATGTTGCCAAAGCGATGACAAGCCAGACAGATACAACAGTTTGGTTGTTTGGTAAGTTTTGTTTGTGAGTTTGGTAAACTCTGTCATATTGACTAATTCAGACTTGAATGAACAGTTACAGGCTCAGGCCAGACATGTTTGATCTGACTTTAGGAAGACACCAAACTTGCAACCAGGCAATTTTAGCCACTCTACAATTTCAACAACAGAAAACACAGATGAGGAAAAAATGCTCTGCCATTCACTCTTCCTGAGAACCATTCATCTAGAACTGGGAATAGGAGACTGCTAGTATAGATCCCATCTGCTGCTAGAACCCATGACCCAATCTCTTATTAAAGTAAATGCCTTCCCTCTAAGAAAGTGATCTGCACAGGGAACTTTATGATGGAGCACTTCCCCCGCGCCCCGAATACTGGACTTATTTATTCTTATTTGTAGAGGGTATGTCTTAATCCTTGAAAGTTAAGCAGTTTACAAGTCACTGCAAACATTAATCTAAGCCCCGCTTTGCTCTTCAAGTTCATTTCAGCAGTAATACATATACCTGATATATTCACCTGATGTTCTCTGGTCTAAGTTTTCCCAGATAGCTAAATACTGCTAAACCATATGGATAAGACCATCTAACAAATTCTCACTTGGACTATAAGTCTAGCTTGGGTTCATTTCTGATGATACAGAGCATCAGTGTGAAGCAGATTAAAAGTTTAATACACAGTATAAAAATAATATCTTTCACAAATCTCAGCAGGTATTTCCTTTGTCCAAAATGCTGCTGTTTAATCATTTGTTCTACAATGAGCAGTTTCCTTTCATTCCTGCGGCAAATTGCTCTTTGAGGGGCTCTATAAGGTAGCCTTTCTGCTAAAGTTAGGTCCTTAAATTAGGACTGCTTCTCCAGTGTGCAAATAAATCACTGATGAAGTAGCAGGATGCTATCACTTTTTCGATTTGCAAATAGCAGCCTGGGTCTTGCAAAACATGAAACACTGAGTTGCAGCTCTCCTAAAACATGAGACAATAGAGGTGAGGTATCTTAGTTTTGTAGATGAAGACAAAACACAACAAAAGCATAAATGCAGAGTGTGAAGAAATGTCACAGGGCAGCTCTACTGAAAACATTTCTGCAGCTTCTTTCAGAATTCTCAGGAGGTAGATCCAGTTACTGAAGAATGCTGATAATCTTAAAAGGATGTTGAAGTCTTTTGCTGCTTATTGTCTGAATTCCCACTCACATAAATAGCTGGGAGGGGGTTCCTATACTGTGAAAGGGGAGAATCAGGACTATCAGCAGAAGAAAACATGCACAGGATATTAAGCAAAGAGTCCACCCCAGTTCATTGCTTCCAGGTGCTCAGGCAACACTTGTAATTACAGAAGACAATGTTGTCCATAGCCTTGTAAGAACAATGTGCTTTACTAGGAAAATCCTTGCATATGTCTGGCGGGGAGAGAGAAATAGAATTAAGAGTAAGGGAGAGAAACAACACTGGAAATAATTTGGGGCCATGGACCATAGGAATGCTTAGACATAATCACAAGCAAGTACCAGTTTGGAGAGGAATATAAGGGTCCATGAAAATGGTGCCTGTGCCTCACTGAACAATTTTTTTTTCCTTTTTTTTTTTTTTTTTTTTTTTTTTTTAAAAAAAATCTGCCCTAATCTGTGCTTCGATAATAAACAGTACCACCCTCTGCCTTTTTCAAAGGAGTTATGACATGCATTATGAGCAACACCATTAACTTTTCACCTTTTTCTATTTACTCATTTAAGGTCCTAACCCTACTGATTAAGTAAAGCCTGGATTACTTAATGAGAGAAGCAACAACCATTTCACAGGGAGTTATGAGATCAGTATCATCCAGGAGACTGCAGAAATTTGGGGAGGCTCAATCACATCTGTTGCATAGCAGCCATTACCAGGAGTGTCTAATAAAAAACAAACAAACAAAAAAGTAATAAAAAGATAGCCTTGCTCTGACTTTAAGAGCCACATTAGAACGTTCACCTTCCAAAAGAAAATAAAAAGGTTAAAGTGAGCAGCACAAAGCACTACATGTGTTGGATTGTGTTTGTAGAAATACCTTAATTAAGCATTCTCATTAAAAGAAAGTAGATTATCAATAAAATCTGGTGTTTTAAGCACATATGCATATGCTTCTTTAGGAAGAGAAAATAGAAAATGGAATTCTAGGTCAGTAAATCCACTCTTTGGATAGCAACTATGTCAAAAGGTTCTTTCATAAGTGGTTTAAAATCATCTCTAAAAATAAGTTATTGAGGGCTCAAGAGCATGCTATTTCTAAGTGGGTATTCTAGAATCTCATTGTCCTGATGGTTGGAAATTTCTTATTTCAATTCCAATTTCTTGATGGGGGGGGGGGTTAATTTCCATTTGTTTTTGTCTTTCTTCTCAAACAGGAATTTATCTTGAAATTTATTTCTAGAAAGCAAGAATCCTCCCAGCTTCTGTTTTGTGAGGCTTACACTAAATCCTTTAATTTCTTCTTATGAGGCAGTCTCTCTTTATTCCTCCCAAACATCTTAGTAAGCTTTACCCATAGCTATTAGATTTTTTTTTTTACTAGAAATTTATTTCACATTTAATATCAAATGAAATCTTATTGCCAGAAGTTTAAAACTCATGTTGTCAACCAGTAAAAATATTTTTCTTGTTTTTTTCTCCTCCATCCAATGATTTCCAAATTGTTGCAGACTTGTTTGTTCTCAGCCCTTAAACACAAAACCTTGAGATTTCTACTAATCATTCTATTATTCTTCTCATCAAGAACACCTTACTTTTCTGACACAATTGGCCAATCTATATTAATCATCTGTGTTAGCTGTGGCCTGAAATTCAACACACGGCAAACTGGCAGTCATAAAATAAATCATTTTAACGAGATAGGTCTCTAGGCTGATATTTGAAGTCCACTTCTAACCCTATCTTTTCAAAAAATAATCCTTGCAAACTCCTTTTCCCATTTCACCCTTTCTGTAACAGTTACATTTCATCTATCTTTACTAATAATCACCATGTGCATATGGCTACTCCATTTCCTTCACCAAAGGGAAAAAAATGAAATACAGAGTTACACTATGAGAATGGTAACAGGTTAATTTAACGCAATCTATTTTGGGCAAGTTCAAGCTTTGGCATCCCATTTGCAACTACCTCCAAATCTTTAGCTATTCTCTCCTAGAATTTTGCTTTAATTTCCCTCTCCCTTTTCACTTCCAGTTAGCTCTTATCCCATCCTCTCTGTACTTAAGTGTTAGGTTCTGTGAGTTACCACACCCTACAATAGTCACTCTCCTGCCTTTAGTGGACTGAGTTCTTTCCTCCTCAGACATAACTTATTTTTATTTCCAAGCATCTGACATGGAGTCAAGACTAGATGGTTAATGTTTCTGTCTTTACTGAAAATTGTATCTGTCTTCAGTAGTGAGCGGAATGCTCAAGTTTCTGCATTCATCAATAAGGGGGTTTCTCCACAGTTTGGCTGAAGAGCAGGACAAAGGGAGGGGAGACTGAGTGGAGCCATGAGCCCAGAAGGACAAAAAGAGCCATCTGCAAGGAGATGGGGCCTTTACAAAGGAGGGAAATAGGGCAATTGCCCCACATTCTTCAGCAAGGGGGACAAAGGAGTTGGTGAGCTCAGGTGAGAACAGATGGCGGGAGGCCGGAGTTCGGTGTAGGCGGGCCGGGAAGGCTGTAACTTCTGAGTACCTTGGCCAATGGGGAAAAGGAGAGGGCGTCCCTCGGGCGGGAAATTAGGATAAAAGGGGGGCTGCGTCCCCCAGCAATTTGAGAGACCCCACAGGGATATGCCCGGTGGACTCTCCCTTTATTCGAATAAAGTTTTAGGACTCCTCTGTCTCCTTTTGGACATTCAGTTCTTGACAGCGAGATTTTCCGCACAGTAGGGACACAACTTCTACACTGTGTTTAGAATCAACCTTTGTTTACATAAAATAAGCATTTGTTACCTTCTCTTTCAATCTATAGAGTTGTTGAATTGAAACCGTGTTAACAAATAATGCATTTTCCTGAACAAAAGTCTCACTGGAAACAGTCTAATTGGCAGAAGTTCAAATACTCAAATTACCTCTTAAATAGCTATTTAATAAATACAGAGCTGCTGTGCTAGTCTCCCTTCCTAGGCTCTACCTTATACTCACTGTAAGGACACAGTAATGCAAATAACTGTGTGCATGTGACATTTTCCCTTTTTCACACCCTACCTTCCTCCCAAACAACAGAGTAAGTTTCAGGTTCCAATATAATCAGAAGGATCATTTTATTCTTGTGAATGCACCTAAAAATTCTGATTTTTCTTCCATTTCCCTCCTGCTGATACTGTCTTTGTCTTCCTCTCCCCGCCCTTTCCCCTCACGCATCCACTTCTGCCAAAGAGAGACTCCCCACTCTTAGGAAGCCAGATCAGGGCATATTTTCGTTCCCTCTGCTGTACACAGCCAGACTTGTATTTTTCTGAATTACTTAACACTTATATGGCTCTCCAGTCATAGTAAGTTAACACATAGCAGCAGAGAGATCAAGCAGACAGACTACTTGAGGAAGAACTGTAAACACTGGCCTCTACTCCTTGCTCTCCTACTGATCTGCTGGCAAGCTCTGCCACCTCTTGCCATCATTTTCTCCTGTCAGACTGACTATTGTCCATTTATCCTATAAAGGAAAAGACATTTCTGTACTTTTGTGCTGAGTGTCGTGCACAGAGTTCTGATCCTGATTGCAGCTTCCAGACAGTATCATTATTATAACATGCACGAAAGAGACAGGCAAAATCTCTAAGTTTTTCAAAGCAATCTTGAGAGGAGTTCTGAAGGTAAATGGCAATAGAAGAGAGATAGTTATTTTTACTACCAGAAGGTGGCTATTGAGCACAAGACAACAGCTGAAGTGTGAAGAACACCTGAGCTAGAACAGTCTCATTAAAATACAAAATCCAAAACAACTGAAATCTAGGACTTGAAAAAGATGTTCTGGAGGGTTCCTCAGAATGCTGAGCAAGGAACAACCGAGGTGAGGAAACAACCACCGCCTAGTTTCCCAGTGAAAGCAAAGATCAACAGGTTAGGAGTCCCACAGATTGTTCACTCCTTGGACATAATTCATTAGCGAGAAGACTTTTCACCTTACTGCTGTTAGCAGCAGCTCTACTAATCTCAGATGTAGAAGAGGAGCAAAGAGAGAGCAAATCTTGCTGACAAGAGCACCACAGCAATCTCCATCTTCACAGAACGGAGCTGATGAAGAGCATTATGCACCACAGAGGAGAGAGCAAGTTGGATTTTGCAAGGAGTCAAAACATTACAAATGATGACAAGAAACAATGACAGACAAAAAAAAACGATCGCCCCCCCGCCCCCGCCACCTTAGTGATTAGGATGAAATAGCCTATCTATTTATTCCTCTTCATTTAGAGAGAGCAGGGTTTGGGTCACTCTCAGTGAATTTCTGGCACAAACGAGTTATCTATGATTCATAAGGGTTTGCAGGATCCACAATCTGCAGTGCATTAAAAACAGAACAATCATGTTTTCCAGAAAAAAAAATCATATTATTGCACAAAAATGTCAGTCTTCTCTTCTTAATTACTTATTTAGCATTAATAAACTTTTATTGGCCATGAAAGAAACTGGAAAGTGGCTAACAGGAGAAGAAACTGTAGTAAACACCATTGTTTTGCAATAACATATCCCAGGCCAGGTTCAACAAATTGATCTCTGGCACCAAATACAAATAAATGAGCATTTTATGTTAGTACAGCATTTTGCATTAAAAACAATTAAAGGGTAAGTGGAACTAGGTTTTCATCCTACTATAAGGTTTTATGATACCTCACAGAGGAGCAAACAAATTAGACGAGAAAAAGTATCAGAATTGAAAGCAAAGCAATGTTCCATAGCATCAAGTCTGTTCTATTTGCCAGTTTTTGCTAAAGAAATTTGTTTCATTTAAATTGCTATGAAAATTGTAACTTCTTCATAAATGCAAAATACATATCTGATACACAAAAAATTACTTTTTAATTTTCCTTTGTCAGTATCTCCTTATTATGAGTAAAGTGTTCTCAAGAAAGAAAAAAAGCTTACTATGCATTTGTGAAGTGCCTGATTAATAGTCTTTTATGTCAACACCATATAACCAAAAAATAAAATGACTGCTTTACATAGAGAAGTAAATGCAAGTAGACCCAGCTCTCTGTGTGATTACCTACATTCCACTGTTTTCCTGAGTGCGTTAATAAATTCATCATTTACACGATTACATGATTTCATTACTTCATAAAGACTTTTTTCACAGTATTTGCTCAATGCTTTCTCCAGAAAGTCCAACAGTTTTCAAGTAGGATGTGTTTATCTATAACTACCACTCATACAAAATCAGGCTGGCATCTCAAAGCTAACACTCCATATTACTGACTGCAAGCAAAAGGCTGAGTAATTCAGATTCTGTCTTTCATTCTGACACCTACTTCTAGCATGAATCAAACAATGCTCCCAAATCCTGAATTTGAGAATGTATGAAACAGGATTAAAGCTGTACATTTTGAATCAATCTCTAATTGTGAAGGGAGATGGATTCCTCTTTTCCCCAAAAAAGTTTTTTTAACTAAATTCATCAATGGACTGTACTATAAAAAATGTCTAAAAAGTAAAGCTACTACTGAAATCAGGAGACAAGAAGTAGTTATGCAATTCATTTTGTGTTAAGAACACCGTATTTCTCTCAGAAATACCCTAGATATTAATCAATCATTTGAACAGATGCATTCTTCAATAGGCACTGACAGATGTCAATACTTCTGTTCACTAGCACTGATAGAATAGGCATTAAAAAAGACCCTTGCTTTCCTACTTCTCACTGTCACTATGGCACAACAGGACAGAAACATCAATGAACCTTTTTAAGGCTGGTCACAAAAGGAGTAATCAAACAGCATGATAGAAGCACCAAGACAGTAATATCTCACCATGGCTTTGCACCTTCAAATTGCACTAGATTCTCTATGAAGAAATAGTCAATAAATGAAGGTCACATGCTTCAAGCATATTGCTTTAACTCAGTCGGAGAAATCAACATCAAATATCTTCTGCCTGTAATTTCTAAGACATGCATCAAGAGAAGTAGTTGGCTCCTTTCTTTGTTTTCTCTTTCTTGCATACTACCTCAACCTTTCAGACATCTGACCTAAAATAAAAAAACTTCTGAAGGTTTGAGACATTCCAGACTGCTCTATTTAGATCAAACTTTGATAATGTAAGACTTTGGAGAGTAACACCAACAGCAGTGTCACTGGTCCTACTGAGAATTGAGCGAGAAAAGTGTTCTTTTCCTGCATCCAGGAAGTACCATCTTTATCTCACTCCACTGCTTGTTCACTAAATGCATGCTTGGATTTTTCATGAAGCTAGCTGAAACTAGTTATCAGGTCCTGATTCAGATCATGAAGCTGATTGTTTGTTTCACACATTTTAATTCTATGTCCCAAGGGGAGTATTCACTATTCCAACATTAGTCTCATGCAACAGATTCTGCTGGTGCCATTTGCGTATCAATGGATATATAGTTATTGATCTAAAAAACTGGAGCATTTACCTCAGGCTTCAAGACTCTGCTCCAATGAATATTTGTAGGACACACTAACTCTCCAGTACAGAAGATCTTCCTGGCCTTTTTCAAATACGTAAGTGAAAAACAAGAAAAGCGTTAACTTTATGCAGAAGTAAAACAGAAATACATTTAAAGGTTCAAGTATTCTCTAAATAGGAGAATGATTTCTCAGCCAACTGCTCTCAGAAACCCCGTTTATTGTATAACTTGAACTCTGAGAAGAACAAATGCAGAAATTTTATAAACATTCACAATACATTGTCATTTCCCTTCATTTTATTCACAGTTTTAAAGATAAATATTTGTTCAAATCTCTTGCCCAGGTGTTGTGAAATAATCACCTTATCCCCGCTTAGAAGATTCACTCAACTGTTCTGCAGTCATTTTTTCTTGAGAAGACTACAAAACAGGTTCCCAAAGGAATTCTTCAGGCCATGCTAAATAATCTCTGGGTCACACTATTATTAGCCAGCATACTCTTTAACAGCCTCTTCACTAGTATGTGACTCAGTGTACCACCTGCCTACCCCTTTCACAGATGCCTAATGGTGACTGTAATCTGGGTACCACTGTTTCACAGACATTCAGTTATGGTATTATAGCAGAAGACTCTGCTGCCTATTAGCAAAAAGTTAGACCATTTCAGACATAAAAGAACGCCTGAAATCCTAACATGTCTTCTCTGATGTACCCATAATAAAATAACTGATCTGTATCACATTTATCTGCTTGAAGTAGGAAAACTTTTTCTAACAAGCTGCAGGGATGTATACAGACCTCTGATGATAATGGGCTGTTTTCACTGTTAAAGCTCTTTGAGATAGGAAACATAACTATCTCACCTCTCCTGCTTACATGACTTAAGGACCCATTCTGAGTGCTCCTGCACTCAGCAGAAGTCTGAGTGGAGGCTATATATAGGTTCAAATAAAGGTAAGCTTGATATATCTGTAACAAACAGATAGGATTTAATAAACGTAATCCAGAAATGATATGCATAATTCAGCTTAACAGTTTAATCTTTCATGATTTAATGTCTAGGCATCTCATTTTTTGCCAAAGACAATTCCTTAGAACATGAAACAGGTAATCAGTTGAGAAGGAAATGAAAAACATAAAGGGTGGCTCCACCCTTCCACTATATGGAAAGCTCAGTGAGGCAAAACCATTCTTGAGACACTGGGGACAGGCAAACAGAGAGTTATGTACAAAAGAAATGACCATCTTGGAGAATTACCACTCAATATTATATTGGGGGGAAAGAAAAAAGCCCAGAAAAAAGTAGAAAAGACACAGACAGGCAATTAAGTTTCTGGACAATATGGAGCCCTTCTATTTCCTTCATATGCAGGTTAGCAAGCTGCTGTGGAAAACTCCTGCATAGATTTGCTAGAAGAATAGACTGAACAAGCTTCCTGTGCTACAGTAATATGCACAGTCATGTATATCTTATACATCCCTACATACTTTCAAATTAGAAAGTGGAGACCAAAACACCCTCAAATCTCATTTATTTGGAAAGATTGTCACAACTGTCCAAAGATTTTCCCTTTCTTTCTCTCTCACACTCATCCTCAAATTTCATTTGTAAGCAGGGAGTAGTACCATTTGTAGATGCTGCAAAGTTCACAAAGAAAACAGTAGAAATGGCTTGAACTCTTGTCTACCATAAAGAGAGTAATAAAGCTTTATGACTCCAGCTTCTCATCCATGAAGACATGGACCCTGATTCACTCTATCTGGCACTGGCAAAGGATAAGAGTGGATGAAAATGCAGGGTAGTTCTTACCCTACTGCAGACAAAAGCAATAGTAAGTCTGCCTTAGATTGTGCCTCTATTACAAGAGACCTTGTAGCATACATAGTGTTGGTCCTGTGTGCTTGCAAACTTCTCCCACTTGCAGCCTCATGGCATAGCTGCTCTGAGATGTTGCACTGCACTTACAGTCCTAGCAACAGATTCACACTGTTCAAACCAGGGAGTTGGAGCAATTCACAAGTGAGGCCAATTACATCTGCTTTTTATTTCTCAATGTGAGTTAAAAGTCCAAATTGAAATTTCTGGGTTCCAATGGGAGAAAAATGCTTGGACTGAGCATTTGCTGAGGGACTTGTATTTGCAGCAACCTGCAGTATAACAGAGCAATGCTGTATCCAAAGCACATGGTGCACAAACACAATCTTTCTCACTCTTATGGGAGCACAGCTGTATAGGAGTTCACTCAGTTGGACTCTGTCTTCATATTTGACAGCATAAGACCAAGAAAAAACTACTTTTTTAATATTATTGAGGTCATCCTCTCACCTGACAGCTGAACCACAAAGAACATTCAGTGTGATCCCAGCCCTTTGGAGCAGTACAAACGTTTGGGGACCAAATCTCTTATTTCCTTTGGCAGCAGCACACTGGTTTTTTTTCCAGGTCATTTCTGGTATTTTAGCCAAGAGCAATATAGGGCTAGACTGCACAGCAAAACCAGGGCTGCTGGTTCTAATCATTTCCCAGGTCATTCTCACAGGACAAGCACTGCCAGTTGACCTCCACACCAGGGTTGTGCCACTGGTACTTCTGACAGACTTAAGAGAAGTTTGAGTGCATGGGAAAGGGAAATCACCTTTGTGCCTCAACTATCAGGAGAGAATTCTGTCAAAAAAATGTCAAAACAGCATTTATTATGGAATATTCCCTGCTACATTTCTCCTTTCTGATCTCCAGTGGGGGCACTGGACTACAAGAAAAAGTTAAACAGCAGTTGTTGTTAAGCATTAATATATGAAATCTGTAAGTCTGAGGACTTCAACAATATTTGCTGGGAATAAAGGACTTCTGACTCTGCAGCTAAATAATTGTAATATTCACTAAGTCACATGCAAGGTGATAGGCTGGCCAGCATTTAAGATTTTACAGTTGACTGAAAATTTTAGCCTTAGCAATTGTATTTAGGTCAATTTGTTCTGCAAGCGGTGTTTGTCTTTTTTTTTAATCAAAAAAAAAAAAAACTGGAGAAATTTCCATTTTCCATCACTGGGATAAAATCCCATCAGGAAAATCTATTCTTCATCTCGTTTGTGGAAGTAACGAGCCCAGAATTCACGCCTGCTGCAGCAACCAGCCTGCACAAGCCTTAGAAATCAGAAAAACCAATAGGTATCACTGCTGGAATCAGGAAGCGATAAAAGTAGCTATTTAATTTTTCTGTGCTTTGCTTTTTCTTTCCACATTTGACCCAAAAGAGAAATGGCTAACATACAGCATGTCAAAAACCAAGATTTACCAAAAATATCCTATAAATATTCAAAAGGTGTCAACATAAAAAAGAGAGACAGGCAGAAAAATATAGCCTGCTGCAAGCAGGAGATCAGACTATATTTCATACCTGAACTATTCCTTGATACTATGACTTATTCAAATCTCAGATATCAAAGGTGACTTACTAAACAGAGTCATTGAAAAAGTAATTTTGTACTCCATGAATAATGATTCTCTTCACACACACAAAAAAACTCCTCTTTCTCTCCTCAGTGAAAATGATATAAACTTAACTCCAATGATAATCACACAACTAAAAAAAAAAAAAAGAAGCCATTACAAAGGTAACATCCTGTCTGCTTTTCCAAACCTGCTCAGCTATGGCACAAGGACAAAGAAAGTAAAAAATTGTTGTGATGAGATCAGCTGGCCCTAAGACATTGCACTCTAATGAAAGGGTTGTCAGAGATTGCTCTATTCATTGCCTGTATAGAGACTCCCCTGCCTGGCCTGGGCGTTAGGAAGAAACAGATCCGGTTAAAAGCTATCTTCAATTCTCACAGCCACAATACACTTTGTGCAGAATATTAAAAACAGAACAAAAGTTTGTTGGACCATCACACTGCATATTTGCTTCATGACTAAGTAGAAACCAGTAACTGTTCATAATCATAGGAAGTCCCCTACCTTTCATTATATCTTCATTATATCTATTTTTTAAACTATAAATAGATCAAGTGTGAGTTTTTCTTTCTAAGACAGGAAATGACTATCAAGTCTTCATCACTGTAGTAATTTACTCCCTGCATTATGTGTTTCAAAATAAATCTACATAATTTATTCTAAACAATAAAGTAGATATATGCACAGCAACTCCAAAATAAAGCACTTAAACCTATGCGCAGCAGATACATTAAAAAAAAAAAATCACTATCCAGCACTTCCTGAAAGGCTTTCAACAATCTTGTCATCAACTGAATAACTCCAATCTAGTTTGCTACCTTTTCCTAGTCTTCCTAGTTTTCCCTTTACATTTTCTACGCTTTCTTTGGTTGTTCCTATCTGCTTAACCTACATTTCAGCTTGGCCCTGCTGACATTTAAGGTAGTGAAGACAAAAAATAAAAAACAAAAATAACTTCCATCAACCATAATTGGGCAGACTAAATACTTAATCATCTGCACATTCTTCTTATTTTCATTGCAATCTTTCACAGGAGGAGAGAAACAAATGAAGTAACTGAAGCAATATGCACTCAGAAATCCAACCACTAACAGACACTAGCAAATTTAATGAGGGTAGAAATGGGGTCAGACTATCATATTTCTTAAGACTGCTATACTATTTGTCAGAAAGGAAAAAAAGCAAAAAATCATTTATGAGGTTGTGTCATTGTTCTGCAAGCTTTCTTAAATTTGCTCGTTACAGGTTAGTGAACAACTGATTACATGGTCCTCCCACCATCCCTAGGCAGCAATGAACCAAATTAATAGAGAGGAGGCAATTGAGTAAAGAAGACATTCCCAGGAAATGTGAACTGAAGTGACAAATATTGTATTTAACACAATATGGTACAAGTATTTCTAACAAATAGCTGAGAAGGTAAGTATGACAAGTCATAGTATGATCATTAAAATATCCTTAAGTGAAAAGAGTTATTTTTAAAATCAGACTGGATGAACAACAACTCAAAAATGACAAGGTACAGGTGATTATTCATCATCCTCTGTTATAGACAGTGTGGAAAAAAGTTCAGTGAACTAGCTTGCTAGGCAACAACATTGTAAAAATCTTGGTAAAACATGTTGCATGAAAGGAACAAGTTTTTTTTTTTTTTTTTTTGAACAAAAACCACATTTCACATTTATGTAAAGCAGCTGTTAGGCAGCATTCAACATTATCAACCTGCAGCAGTGCAGCAGGATGCTGCATGCATAATGTCAGGCATAACAAGGCAGACAGGGTCATAACACACTGACTGCTATATAAACATAATTAAAATAGCAACATGTGAAGATAGGTTAATAAGGGTTTCCACTGCATCTCCCCATGAAAGAGGGCGTATATATCTTAATTTATATAACAGGATACCTAAGCAAATCCTCTATAGAATTATTAGAGAAGCTGCTGATGCACAGTAGATTTTAAAGAGCAATGCAAAGTTGTAAATATGCATGGAGTAGTGACCTCACCCATATTGTTTTTTTGTAGGGCTCAGATCTTTAGCTTAACAGAAAAAGGAAGAAAGTAACAAAAGGCAGAAGGAATGTCTTTTCTCGAGACACAGAATTGGAATACAGGAAATCCTGATTATATTTTTGACTCTGCCACAGCAACCACTCATGGCAAACTTTTCCAACTTTGGGGATAAAAACAAGGAAGGTAAAATTCTGCAGCCAAAGGACTTGGCTGAAAGCACTTATATTTGAAAGGTTTACCTACTTTCTCTGCCTCACCTTCTTCATCTGAAACAGTGATAAATATTTTCACCTAAGCCCACTGGTGATTTTGACGATGGTGATTTGGTGCTTTGAGATCCTATGGAAACTTCCACCAGGAAACAACGTAATAACAGTATGGCGGGTGGCAGGGGAGAGAGGCGGAGATCAATCTAATGGTTTTATCTTCCAGGTACTAATACTCAAAGTCTCAATAACTAATATTCAAGCCTTCAACAGAAGAAAGAAAAAAAAAACACTGCCCTTTGATTGCACATAAATTGAAATTATAATCTCTATTTTTTAAAATATAAGGATGTTCAAACTGTGTATCTAGTAGTCTTGCATCACTGCATTTCTGAAGACCAAGAAGATATCTGCTCTTTACCCCTTCATTTTCCAGGAGTACCTCACAATTTTAACTGTAAGTTGAATCTTTAATCTGAAAAAGAAAACCAGTGTTCTATTTTATTCTGTTTTATTTAGCTGAATGACTTCAAATTCAGTGCTCCAGACTCTAATCTTAATTTATTATCCAATATGGAAAGTGCAAGAAATCATGACTACCAGGAGAAATCTGGCTATGTCATATGCTTTAGCTTAAAGTAAACACAAAAGCTGATAACTTTTGTTATGCAGGAGGAAAAGCGGGGGGGGACCAGAAGAAAACTTCTATCTTCTTTTATGTGAGTCCTCCCACCTAGAAATATTCTCCTCCTGGAAACAGAGAGAAAGAAAAAAAAACACACACACACACCTCAAATAGAAAGATGTAAGAAAAAGGTCATTTTTCAAAAGCCACACTAAAATAGCTCTACTAAAGAATTGGACTATATATATCTCTAAGGAAAATACGCTGACTTAATATGCTATAGTGAACTTGCCATTACTGATAGCAACCTATGCTTGAAATGGATTATCTTTATGATCATATGAAGTGTTTTACATAAGTTTTGGAGATTAACTAATTGAATTCTTTAAAAGAGAGAATTTAAATCAATTTCCTTTTTTTTTCCTCTCCTGTTTGTTGCTCTTTTTAGGTTCCTAATTCAGTGAAATGGGAAAAAAAAATTCTGTAACAATAATTTTGTTTTTCCTCAGGATACCTTATGTGTTTCAATACTGTCCAGATGTCATTAGACATGGTGGTTATGGCAGCACATTTGAAAACCACCAGCACAATGATTCAATACTCTGGGGACTATTATTATACAAGCTGTGATTTCCCACAAAATCAGAGAGAAGAGAAAACAATGTAAACAACAAATCAGCCTGCACAGGGGCTCATCTTAAGGCCTCAGTTCCAAATTCCTTATACAGTCAGAGTAACTTTTCACTTTGAAGGGACTAATGGCACTCCATAAAATTGCCTATCTGTGCAAAGCAATTTGCTATGACACAGAATTTGCTATATAGGGCTGCTATACAAATCACTTCCTGCAGTAAGATTCAATGTTGCAGCAAGGTTTCAGATGACATAACAGAGCCTGTCTGCCTAAGCACAGCAGGCTAGACCTTGCAGACAGTTCTCTCCCAGAAATCCCTTGCCTGCAACTCCTGTGCTTTGCAGTTCTCTGTTATTGTACCTTTGAGTTTCACATGCATTACTCCCACACTGCATTTTTTCTTATCGGCATATGGAGTCTACAGCCAATATCCTCATGCATTTACAACCAAAACTTTCCATCAGCAACCCAGAACAGCCCTAGCCATCTACAGGACCTATTGCCTTTGGCAGTTAACATCACTGTTTGCAACCAGCTTTCTACTACAGTAACAGACTTCATTAACCTTTTTGCAAGCTGAGTTCTTGGCACAGCAGTTAGCTTTGATAAGTTCTTTGACTTTTGATCCAAGACTCAGCTGCTGGAAGCCATTAGTTTTCACTGAGCAATTAACCTGGGATTCTGGCAATTTGTCTGATCTTTGGGGTAGCCTGAGCACTTCTACAGCAAAGTCAATAGTCTGTCTTTATTGTTGCATACATCTGAGGATGTATTCCATGGCTCTGTGTATTAAGATAGCAAATTTCAGCATGAATCCTATCCAGAATTTCTGGGAGTCACTGACTACGACGGCAATTTTTGGCTAGAATGGAGGGAACAGTACCAATTACCAAAGGCCTTGTACAGTATCTTTCCCAGAGAAAAATACCTGCTTGAAGAGTTAGACAGCAAGGTAGAGAAAATGCCAAATTTCTACTGAAAAAAAAACCTTCACAGTTTGAAATAGAGCATCAGGAAGCTGCTGTTACAGTAAAGATTCATAATCTGGCCTGAAGAAAAAAAGGAGTATGCGAATAATATTTAATGAAATTTAAATGCCTTTTGTTTCTGATTTCATTCCTCCAAACAATCATGCCATGTGTCACTCTAGCTCAACAAGAATGTGGAAGCTAATTTTTTTCATTTGTCTTCCTTCATGGAACCTACGTTATGTTAGTGGTCAATCTATACCCTGGATAAAAAGCTACCATCAGCCAGATTCTAAATATTTATTAATTAGTAGGCTCTCCAGCATCAACAACTGGAGAAATCATGCTATTTATCATTGCTACACCTGGAAAATGTCCATCAGGGTAAAGAAATTTTTAATTATAGTTCTCAGTAGTATTCATGGAGTTACAGGAATTTCAGGTATTTTCATCTCGGTGAATCACTGATCCAGTAAATACAATCACATCTCTACTGCAAACATGTTTGTCTATTTAAAACGGTGCTTGCACACTCACTGTCATGACTGACCAGCCCGTATGTATACAAACTTACAAATGCCTTGACAAATGAATCCCAGACTTCCACATTCTTAATAGGTTGTATGAACACTATCTAAAAACAAGTTTATAATGAGTTTTTAAATCTGATCTTCAAGGGAGTCTGTGTGACCAAGTATATCACTTACCGCTGAACAGGTAACTGAAGGGAATCTAAGTAGTTCTCACCCTTAACAGCCATATTTATCCTATTCCTTAAGGGCACTTCTCCATGGGCTGGAATCTAGAGAGAAACAGTTATTTAGAAAAATTAGGGAAATTCAGGATACTTCAATCTAGGGTGGCATGACATTCTCCCATTAAGATGTGAGGCTAACTCACTAAAGGCAATCAAAAGGTCTTCTTCTACCTCAGGCCACCACAAACCTCTAGCAAAATATCAGGGCCAGCAAGTACATTTCATGGTATTAGCAACATACGATTCTGCACATTCCTGAAAGTCTTGGATTACTGAACATATTGCAGGGCTAATATAGGGTTGTTGTTTAGCCTTATTTCTAGACCATTTTGAAGTAACTTGCAATCCAGAGGAAACAGCTTTAGTAAGACCAGAATTCTTGACGTTATTGTCACAAAGACTGATTGCAAGATAGAAAGTGTATGTTTGTATGATTTTAGGATCATATAGAACATTTAAAGAAAGGCCTAATGTCTAAGTTACTGAAGTACTGGCTCCTTCTGTATTACATTTTTTCATTTTTCTGTCAGTTTGAAACTGATGGGGGGGAAGGGAAGGCTATATCCCTCCCTCCTCCATTAATTTGCTTCATCTTGCATCATTAGGGCATTGCCCATCACGAATCAATACATGCTCTCAACAAAAGCCAGAAAGAAAATTTATTTTTACCACCAAAAGTGAAAGCATTCCCAGATATCCACATAGCTAGAGGAAGAACTAATGAGCAATACTTGAAGGAGAATGATCCACAACTCAAGAACAAGAAGGAGACGGTTTAATTTGCAGGAAGAGGAGACAAGAACAGCAGGAACTTATGCTTTCTTAAATGTGAAGAAAAAAATGGGATCAATAGATTTCAGTCTTGGAAATAATACTTTACACAGGAAATGTAAGTGACTTGTGTCACCAACTGAGGGAGTAAGTTTTTGATGTAGCCACTTGTGAAATTCTGCCATTTGATTATTGGCTACATTCTGCAAGCTGAGTCAGGCAGCATTTAAGGAAACTGCCTCTCCAAATTGTTCCTAATTGACACTGAGAGTGGCCCTCACCATCTTCCCTAGCAAACTGATCTCATTGCTAATGCATTTCCTTGGGTTTCTTTTTGGCCAAGATCTTTATAGCAGAACCCACAAACATTGTCCTGAATACATAAAAGTATTACAACCTAAGTAATGCATTCACATGGTCTGCCCACTGCTAGCAGCAGATTGCTTGGGATTTTTTTTTTTCATGAATTTTCCTGGAAATAATGAATTTAACAGATGAATGCATATACTGATAATGGGAAAAGAAACTGATTTTTTACGCTGAATTATGATTTAGAAAAGATTGTAACAGTGTCCAGTATTTGACAGGCTATGCCCAAATAGCTTGTATGTCCAAATATGAAAATATGAACACATACACTTCAGTGCCCAAAACACTGCCTGATTTGAAAGAGAAGTTTATGGGGTCTTATTTTTTGGTGGTGGTGGCTGTTGTGCGCTTTAGCAGTTTACATATATTGCACATACAGCACTAATAACAACAACAAAAAAAATCCTCATTTCTTTTTGCTAGCACATTTTTTGACTCTTTGTGAAAGAAATTTAAAATTACCAAATACAAATAACCATATAATCAAATTTACTGGGAATACCTCATTACCACTATTTTCTAGTGGTAAAGAGACCCTTAATCAAAGATGGACACATCTGCACAAAATCAGGATGAAATTGTGAATCTTCAGGATGAAATTTCATCTTCTAAATCCTAACATGTGAAGAACTGAAAATATATTCTTTCACCAGTCACTAAAAGTACAGACATCAGGAGCACTAGCCAACTCTTGTTCAGCATCAAGCACAAGATTTATCTTTCTAAGCTCCCAACACAAAAATCATATACTTCCCTCTCGCAAGCTAAAGCTGTTTTGCTGTTAGCTCAGCCCACTAAAATCTCTACATACACAAACCAGAGCATCTGATGTACTCTATAAGTTGTGTGCAGCGACATAACGTACCCAGACCTAAATTAGATTACTGTATCTCATTGTTCTCTAGAAATCAGGAACATGACAAAAAACACATCTTTTTGTATCCTCTCTTCCCACAAAATACACAGTTACATTATGGCTAAGAGCCTCTAAAACCACGATCAGCTCCTACACAGTAAGGTATTTTGTTATTGTTCCTGGAGCATAAGTGTCTTCTAATACCTTAACCAAACAGTCTGCCTCAAGATTGCAATTAGCTCAAGTCTTTAAGCTCATGTTAATGCTGCAAGTGAAGAAACTGTCTCTCTTCGGCAGGTGTGCCGTCCCCAGGCAAATGGCAACCTGCCAGTAGACTGACTGTGCCTCCAACATCACAGCATCTCACACTACAGTCTGCCCGCAGTTTTACCCGCAACTAGAAGACTAATTAAAGACCCAGTGAATAACACAGCAAAAATACTGATATCTGCCCAGGGTCTCATTTATGGTGGGAGACATTCAGCTTCAGGTCTTCTCACTCTCCCTCTGGGGAAGGTCACGACATACAAATTGTATTTCCCAGCAAAGTCTATTACACAACTGATGGAATCCCTCTGTTCAGTTGTTGCTGCTTTTTTGTCAAAAGCCACAATAATGCTGAGATCTAATTAGCATTCCTGAAATAACACCTCAGACTACAGTGGCCCATGCAAATGACCCCTAGCATCATCTCAAGTCAGAGGAAAATAGAATCTACATTCTTGGGCTTTTCTAAAGACATTTTTTTAATACCTTAAACAGGCTTTTACACATATAAATGTGTGGATACGGATTCACATCATAATCCTAAGTAAAGACTTACAGTTGGCTTATTTCTTTTGGTAGGTAATGGTGTGTACACACAGAATTAGATGCATTCAAGCCAGCAGTCTCTCCTTATGTCCTGTATCATCCTCGTTGTCAACACCAAACTAGATTTTAAGATAAAATTTCCTCATGTTTACTAGATAGATGCAGATAAGTGGATCCGCAAACCACATTTCATTTCCAGTGAAGACCGTCTGCCAAAATATTATTTTAGAAAGAACTACTACACAAGAAAACAACACACCTGCAGTAGCCTGCAAGAATTGCTCACAGAAACAACATCAACAGAGAACATGATCACTGTGGCAGGGCTGGGGGAGACAAACAAACATATATACATACACGAGAAAAGCCTAACTTCCTCACAGAGCAGCATCAGGACTCAACATTGACAATTGGTGTAGAGAAATAAAAGCAGCTTGAAAATCTGACTAGGTAGCCCTCCCATAAATTAGAGTTTTAATCCTAATTTACACTAAGCACCATAGCACAGAAGTTCACCTGTGAAATCTGTGTGATGGCTCATTAGCACAGTGGAGTAGCAGGAAACCCTCAAACTGCTCGTTTCACCTGCGTTATAGAAACTCCTGGCTGGGAACCTCTGCTTAAGTCTACTTTAGCATTTGATAGCAAGTTCTGAAATGCCACGTTGCTTTTAGCATCCTGGAAAAGTGTGTGTGTGTTTTTTTTTTTTCTCTCTGTTAGGACAAAAGACTGCACCTTGACAAACCTCCCAATTTAAATTTCTTCTCCATCACTCTACATATTAACTCATATTTAACCAACAAGAAATTATGATATTTCTGTATCTATGATATTTAGCAGACAATTCTAAAGGCAACCATGTCCTAAAACCTCACAGCTACAGCACATATTCTTCAAAGTGAAATAGATGCAACTCATTTACTCCTATTCTTGATGGCCCTACAGAAGTTCTCCATCGAAAAAAAATTGTCCTGAACAATAATGTTTTAGAATTCTCACAATTAAATCCATTTTTTTTTGAACTCACTCATTGCTAGCTCTCCCACTGTTGTAAAGGGTTAAGTCAAAAGGCTAATCAATGAATTTTTGCCATCTCGTTTCTAACACTTAACATCATAATTTCAGTGCTAAAAAGATTATCTTAAAATAAGGTCAATCAAGAGCATCACATCTCTTTGTGAAGGAGGGACAACTGCATATTTAAGAACTTGATTACTAATGATCATCAGAATGAGAAGACCATGCTATCTGTAAGTACTTTGGCTAACCTGAGAATAACAAGTCATTAACTAGAAGTCATTTTAGACTAGATAAGATTTGATTAATGCAAGCAGTTCCTCCGCCATAATAAAGTACCGTTTCTCCTCTGCCAAATACTGCCTGTCCTATTTTACAACTCTGGAAGTCTGGGAATCGTTATTCTCCCGGTACATAGAATAACTGTTAATGGAATGCTACAAATCAAATTAAAAGGAAAATGCTGACAGCCTTTATGCGATAGGTCAGAAAGTAAATACATACACTCCTTCCTTCAGCAACATGCCTGGTCCATTAGAAATTTTTCACACTAACCGTTTAAGGAATCCCATGCTGCTTTTGCTTTATGCCAGTTTTATACAGGAAAGCATGAATTATAATAGTAAAAGTTTCACAAATCTAAATAATAATAACAAAAATTAAAACAGAAACAAGAAACAGTCCTTCAAACAATGCATTAAAATTGATCGTATTAATATGAGTCCATATTCACCAATGTATGTATCCATACTCCTAGAATGCAAAATTAAGAGAGACAGAGATACGAAAAGGGGCTGAGGCATTCACTCATAGAAACTGCTTTTGCAGATTAAACTGAAATAACTACTGAACAGTTTATGCTTTACCTGTCAAGCATCATCAGAAAAACAAATCCATTTTCAGTCATACAAGATTTTATTTTTAAGGCATACTTCTTACCATCTGAGCTCTCTTTATGTTCTACAGAGAGAGGATCCCATTTTAAGTGATTCTGTGTTTATCTTCGACAAGGCCCATCATATATGTGCGAATTATTTGAAATTGTGCTTCTGTCTACTGTCTATGCTACTTCCGTTCTGGAACCTGAAGAAAGGATCATTAATTTGCAGATCTTAAGTTAGCATGAGAAATGAAAAGCACAATATTGCCAACTGCAGATATCGAGCAAGGAAATAAAAAAAAAAAAAAGAAAAAAAAAAAAGAAAAAGAAATCTCAAGTCAGGCTCTTAGGACAAGATTTCACTCATCTTCATACAAAGCTTTTTGAGTCCTTTATTCACTCTCACTGGCTTTGGAACCTTCAGGACATCCTTCAACATTTATAATTTTCTCTGAGCCCTGTGAAAAACACCCTGCTTTTAAAACAAAAGATATGTACTTGTTTGTGTCACTTACTGTAGCGGGAGAAACACTGAATACCTGCAACACAACTAGGAAATTAAGAAAACAGACACCCAAACCATTACACATCTGATCCTTGTAAAGCATACATATCACTTCAGATACCAGAGACAGAAAAGCTCTCTATATCTCTCTGACAAACTATAGTCAGTTCTCTTGCATGATTTTTTCATTTAGTAAATCTTTAGCAAATTTTCCAGTTTGGACATAAAACCTCTGGGAATATGGAATTCCCATGAGCACAGCCTACTTGTAAAAATGTTTAAAATTAAAATAGAGAAGAGCATAACATTCTTGACTTCTATTTTCCTTTTCACCTTTAAGAAAATTATTTTGGGCAAAAAGCCACTGGCCTAATCACTTACTTGGCATCTTTTTTCCCCTGTCTTTTCATTGAAGTCTCTATAGTCTCCCTACTAGGAGGGGCACACCAATTATAGAGATGGCAGTATTATGGGAACAAACTGATTAGTGGTCACATTTCTGGTTATTATAAATTCAGAAGCAATTTGCCTCCGAAAGAATTTGCTTTTGACACACAGGAATTGAAGAGGTGGCAAGATGGAGCACTTTGGAGCTGTATTTTTTCTTTTTATATAACGCAGAAAACCATATAAAAATGTTTATTGGTTCTCAGAGCAACATTAAGACACGTTGCTACCATAAAACGCCAAAAAGTACAACTTCCCAGTATTTATGCTCCTCTTGCTTCCCCTTCCACCCCCCCCACCCCATCTTAATGAAAATTTCTAATTGGTCACCACCACCTCCCAGCCACATGTGCCTCAGCTCTAGCACACACAGCAGCTGCGAGCCCCTTCTCAGCAACGGCTTCGTGGCTTCTCTCCTCACTGCGGCCACCTCAGCGCCCACTGCACTGGTCCACCCATGGTGAGGTACATCTTTTAGGAGGCAGCTTCAACCTGACCAAAACCCCAGGGTTTTTTTATTTATTTTCTAAGACTACATACATATCAAGATGCCTTGCCTTAAAGCAGTAATAGAACCAGCAATCGACCAGCTCAGTCCCTCACAGCCACGCACCTCACAGAAGCACTAACGCTTGGCTGAAGTGAGCAAGGCGCACGCAGCAACGGCCGCCAACCGCTGCCAGCCGGTTAGAACCGGTTCCCTCTGGTCCTGAGGTAACGGCCAATGGCTGCGGCTCACATGACAAGGGGGAGAAGGCAGGTTCCAACCGCCGCCAGCCGGTCAAAACCGGTTCCAGCCGGTCCTGAGGTAACGGCCAACAGCTGCAGCACAGTCTGGTTGGGGGGGTGCCTCACGCAGCTGCCAGGTGGGCTGGATGGCTGCACTTGAGGAGTGCTTTGCCTGCTCACGATGAGGTGTAGCGCTTGCCACGACACAGCCACCCTCAGCCCCCTGTCCTGGCTGCCTCCTTGGTGGGGGAGACCCTCTGGCACAAAGGAGATGAGGTGAGGCAGATGCGGGTCGGGGCTGATGGCAGCTGTTGTTTGTCTCACTCCCTGCCCCTTTGTTGTTGCTGTATTTGTCTCACTCCCTGCCCCTAATTCCTAAAGGGTGGAGGCTTGCCTTGGCTGGCAATAAATTAAGTACAGTTTCCTCACTTTAATCTGTTTTGCCTGTGGCACAGTAGCTACTGGCTAGTCGAGGGGTGTAGGGGGTCAGAAATGCATCATCTCGTCTCCTCCATTTTTTCAGTTTGAAGGAGGTGAGACCTTGTATTCCCCTCACTCTTCTTGTAAAGAAGTAAGAAATAAGGGGCCTGATACTTTAATTAGCCATTGTGGAGGACATAAAAGGAAATTTTGCTCCCCTACCCTGTACAAAACATTTTGAAAAGATTACAATCCCTGCAAAAGAACAGTATGTCAGCACCGCTGCAGATCCAGAAAGAAAGTGGGGACCTTTACCTCACATACTATGTATATGTGTATACGCATAGCATATTCACATCAAAGTACAGAAAACTATAATACATTTTTCTGGCTAGCTCAAAACATGCTGGGTAATAAGGGAATTGCTCGACTGAACTGAATATGTAATGTAGAGTATTCTATGGCAACTTCATGCTGGGTTGTAGCTTTTTGTGAACAAAAGTGAACAAAAAGAACCAGAAAACAGGCCCTGAGTGCTGTAAAGGAGCTACAGCTCACCAGTGCTGGTGAAGTGGTCTTAACTAATGCTATGAGGAAGATAACACAGAAGCTTTAGGCTACATTCAGCAGGGTTATGGGGCAAGTGCTAGTTCAAGGCAAACATCAGAATAAACAATATTTTCAGAAAAGGCAACTAATGGTAAGGGCAAAAGAAGAACTAAGTGGCGTCCTGAGGTAAATTTACAAAACAGATATGCTGAAGAATAGTCACTTGATTTGCACAATATCCAACTTACAAACAGCTTAATGAAGTATTGTTTTGTATATCTCCTCGATTTTTTAATCTTCAAGCAAGGAAGTTGTTTTAAGCAGTCTGTAACAAAGGACACATTTCTTTGCCCCTTCCTTCTTACCCCTTTGTTAAATTGCTTTATGACTTTGTAGCTAGTTCATAAAATTGATACTTTTTCATTATTTTCTTTCCTAGCAAAGGTAATTCTATAGAAGTACTGTTTCTATAGAAAGAACAATTCTACTTAGTAATACAAGGCTTCTAGGTGCAGTGAAATTATGGCTAAAGTTCATTATTCACTTTAACATTAGAAAAAAAATCCAAAGGAGCTTAAAATCAAAATAGACAAAACCATCTTCTGGCAAGGAATAGAGAAACAAAAGTGAAGTGACTTATTCAAAGCTAAACATGATACAGCCACAAATTGAAATCAAATATCCCAAAGTCTAATATTGTAAGTTAGTAGCTACTAACCTTGTAGTTAACAGCTTCAGCGAAGGGAAAAGAATAAGGACCTATACAAATAACTCACTTCCTTTAAAGAAAGATGACAAAGATATCTCTGCCCATGCCTGCATACAATCTATTTTCTATAATTAAAGGATTTCACCTTAATATCCATTTCAGTTACTCAGGCAGTCTGAGAGACATCTTTACTTATATTGATATTCCCCTAAAGAACAACAACAAAAAAAAATCTGACATTTTAACAGAGATGGGCAAAACAATATTATTAATGCAGGTCACAGCCCATGCTATCAACATCTTTATTGGAAGTATTGCAAGGCATTGCATGGTAAACAGTGTTGGCATTTTAACAATATTTGGCAGCAGCCATTAAGTTTTTCATTTTACAGAGTTGATATCCAGTTGCTATTTGTTGGCATTACTTCAAAATCTTTAAAACCAGTTTTAGACCAATACATATAAACGCCCATTCACCTGAAAGTTAACATAGACATGAAAGAGAGCTTGCTGCAGCCATTGAAAAACATTACTATTTGCAGTACCTATAAACTTGTTACTTTTATCACTATTTTTTCCCCTTACGCACATTGCAGGAAAGAAGTAAAAGGACATTGGGGACTTTCATGTAGCATCTGGACACATTGCAAAAAGTAGGAAAGCCAGTGTTCGGGGACCAAATGTAATGATATTTAATTAGCTAACACAACAAGGAAAATGGAACCCAGTTATCTTTACAGGGATTCTCCACTGGGGTAAATTCATGTTGTTTGTGGTTTCACCCATAAAATATGGATTTCCTAAAATGTGAAACAGCAAATCCAGTAAAGTAACACAGACTTCTTCATACAAGGCTGAAAAAGTCAGGGCAGGTTTGTGAAAGTGCCTAGATATGCAAGAAATGAATGTTGTTTGCACCTACAGCAGTGGGGTGTTTTTTTTGTTGTTTTTTTGTTGTTTTTTTTTTCTCCCCGCTTTTAAGTAACTCCAATTAACATCTCCAGACAGTATGGCAGCAGAACTTACATTTCCTAGTCATTATAATTCTACACAAAGGTGAAGTAATAAGAGAGGAAAAAAGTTACTCTTTTTTTTAAATATAAAATGCTGTGTATTTTTGAACTACTGGCAGAGTATCCAGTCATGAGACATTCTCCTCCTCCATCCCTCACAGAAAGCATTGTGAGGGGCCAAAAAGCTGTTACAAAGATACAGATAGGGAATCCCCAGCAGTACTAGGGACAGAACAAACTGCTCTATAGCATCATCCATGTATTTATTGTTTCAGGGGCAGATGGAGTACAGCCAGAGTACATCCAGAAATCAAACAGCTTGGATCTGAAAGTGCAAAATCTACTTCCGGTCAGTGTACTGCAGTGAGACACTGTGTCCAAACACACTCTTGACTCTTTGGGTGCAGAACCTTGGAAGGCCAAGCCAAGAGCTTTCAAAGGGTATTATTTGATACAATGATAAGATTTGCCGTTCTTCCAGTTTATAAGCTGAAATTTTCGTGTGGAAGGGCCAAGGAGGAGAGAGTACAAAGCGGTAAGAGAGACATGAGGAGAGGAGCACTGCTCATTATCAAGTGTGGATATTAAGTGATGTATATATGAAGATCTATGCTGCATCTAAGAGCAAATAGCATTACTAATCCTTATAGAACAAAACTGGATGCCCTTTTCCAGACAGAAATGTCTTTGTGAGTGAAAGCTGTGCATCATTAAGAACTCAGTGAAAACATGGAAGAAAACTTAGCATTTGTCACTGATACTTAGTAATTATGGATAAAAACATACTAGTGTAGAGCAAAGAGGGTTAGGCCAATTCTGCTAGGCCTTTGGATGTTTGGGGGAAGGGTTGTTAATTCTTAACTCTGGCTGTGCTGTAGATTTAACATGAAATCCTCCATTATCTTACAGTAACATTGAGTAATATACATCATAAATATGTATTGCACACTACTGTCCTTAGATTTTTTTTTTTTGGGGGGGGGGGGGGGGGGGCAGGGGGGATTGGTATTTTTAGTTTGCTTTTTAAAGGTGATTTAATTGTAGCAGTGCTGAGACCAGATCCCAGATATGGAAGGTACACAGATTAGAGTCTGTATTTTCCTTTATTCTATTTTTTAACTCCTGGTCCCAGACACACACCACATTACTAGAGTCCAGCAAGTTCCTGTGTGTCACCTGAACTACAGTAACTGATTGCTACTCAACTGATGCTCAGTAATCTATTACACAAAGGAACTGGCATGCAAGTTTTGAGTATATAATGAACTACTTCACGGTATGTTCCAGAACGGCTGTTGTTTCTTCTCTTGATTTTCTGAAAAAAATGTTATTGAGAAAATATCTTTTAAGATGTGCATGTCTGACTATAGAAAGGGCAAATATTTTGATAAATATTAATATTATGACTTTTTAATAGTTTGTGATAGCCTAAAGAGAGAAACATGCACCAGAGCTAGTTGAAATTAAGAAATCCAAAATCAGGCTTTTGCTATTAGGAGCTGAAATTTGTGAATTCTTAATCATTAGACTTAGGAGCCTTCAAATTCCTGAATTTATTTTTCATCTTCATAAAAAAACCATAACTATAACCTTGGATTTTTATGACTTGAACCTTGCAGTTATTTATGGCTGTACTGCAGATCTCATTAATACTTCACTGAAAGTCAAACAGACAAATGCACAGAGTCACATTATTACAGTGGTCTGTTCACTTATTTCCAGTGCAAGCCTGTGTACTACAAACACTGCAGGAACAGGAGACTGATAAAACTGAGTAAGTTGAAAGTTCTACACAAACCTGCATGCCCAAAATCTGATGAAGATCATTTTGGGTGCAAATGCACCAAAACTTAGCTGAAGTTACAAAGCTGATCCATTGCCTGGAAAGCTTCAGTTCTAAGGCTCATTTCCATTGCTAGCTGTTAAGTGTGGGATATGAATCAGGTGATCTTCCATTTGCAAGAAGAACAGAGTTGGAGTTGCCAACTCCAAAATCTCTGCAGACAGCTAATTTCATTATTCAGATAGTAGTGTTACTCTGTTCACTACTTCTGTAGAGAGCATTTCAGATTTGAGTGTTTCATACATCCCTCTTCCCATCATCAGCCTCACAAAACTCTGTCCATCTCTAAAAAGGCCCTTATCTTCCAATATTGTAAATGTAACTGAAGCCAGTAATTTGCCTCACCAAGGAAATAGTCATGTTCCTAACCCCCTTATGGAGACAGAGTGCATACTCCACCTGCAAATATGGCTTGCATTTTTTCTACAGGGTGTCTAAGCTTAGAGATATTATCTATGGTCAACATTTATGTTGACTGGATCTAAACATTGCCTGTGCTGATGACAGGTGTATTCACCAGTAAATAGCAGGTATGTTAGATGACTTGTTGGGTAGTGCCTGCATGCATCTGCTGATGTGCCAGTGTCTTGGGAGAGCGCCCCATTCGCACCAGCAGTAGAGACTTTCCACCTCAATTTTATTCTACATATGCATCATTTGGATTTAAGTCAGCACGGATATTCCAGGAGCACTACCCATAGCCTTTCAGGTCAAAGT
Source organism: Tinamus guttatus (assembly GCF_059628265.1). Lineage (NCBI taxonomy): Eukaryota > Metazoa > Chordata > Aves > Tinamiformes > Tinamidae > Tinamus > Tinamus guttatus. The sequence goes on along the minus strand of NW_028288774.1, from coordinate 15,500,673 downwards.
CAGAATGAAGGAAGATAATTTCTGAGTATACGTCCTCAGATATACTGCATTCACTACCAGCCTTCAATGTCATGTAGACCTGTCTGCACATGCTTCCAGATACCAACTTTGAAAGTTGGTATCAATCAATGAAAAACCCACCCAAAAACAGTCAATACTTGAGCAGCAGTTCCAAACCTGAAGTCATATTATTTTTCCTCCTTTTTTTTTTCTCTCCTTTTCTGATATGACATCTCTAAGTTGAAAGGAAAAAAAATACAAATTGTTGCTGTGGTAAATGTAAATCAAGTCTGAGACCCAGCCACCTAATCATCCATTAGGATATCAAAAAACAGATTCTTCTTTTAATTTAATAGTGTTCTCAAAGAGAACCCAAGAAAATGCTAAGCATTACTCATGGTGGAACTACAAAACAAGAGCTTTCAACTCATGACTCATCCAATAAAAGTGAAAGCAGTTCATAAGCAGAATCTGAAGAGTTTCAAAGCACAAGATGAATTTACCTTTAAAAACCCCATTTCAGTAAGGAGAAGATCAGTTACAGGAAACACAGAACAGTGCTTACAGATAGGGAATGAAAATAAGGAATCACTGTGCTTTCTACAACAAATTTCTCACCAACTTTCTCCAGGCTGCACAGCAACTTATTTAATCTGCACCTCTGAAGTGATGGTTTATCCAATTATTTTATATTCCTCAATGCCCAAGTGACAGAATAAATTTGCAATGAAACAACTAGAAATTCATGCATGGCATTGTTACTTCTTTTACTTACAGCCCTTGAACCTCACAACTTGATTTAAAAGATCTGATCATGTTATTTCAAGAATTAAACTGAGTTCATATCCCTGAAAGTAAAATGCTTACTGCACAAAAAAACCCTATGAGAGGATTGACTACTGCCAAGAGATGTCTAAAAGTGAAATTGAACAATGGATTACTATTGGAAAGATAGATCAGGAACTTTATTCTTCTAATCTTCTAAAGGTTCTATGAAATGCAGAAAAGTCAAAACTGAGGAAGCCATTTTCAGAGGATGAGGCACTTGTTTCCAGGAAGGCACTATGACCCAAAACCAAGTAAATTTCAAAAAGGAACATTGTTATAGATAATACAAGTTATCAGGGCTTAAGTTAATTAAAATAGTTTTAAATTAAGTAAAATGTAATGACAGTTGCTGTCTGTCTTGCTTCCACTGCTTTAGACATCACTGAATGTCTGGATTCTGAACCTAACTGAAGAAAAACCTATTGCATGATAATAGGGACCTTAGCTGAGAAACTAGAGGCAGTGTTGGGATGGGGAAGTGAATAGATGCACACACACTATATATAACATTATATATAATATATATTATAATAATATTGGATGCATTAAAGCACCCAGCCATCTTACCACTGAGTTTGGTGGTGAAATGGACCCAAAATATGTTGTACGTTTTAGAAGTTAAGATTAACTGGAACTTTTCTAAAAATTACATCGACAAAACACAAATTTCCGCAAGTAATTATCAGGTCATATACCTATAAAAGTCAAAATAAGATATTTTATTACCTGCTCATCTTGTTTATGGAATAGAGCCAATATTAGTCAGCACAAGTGGTTGCTTCCAAGCAGGAATGCTTCAATCAGTAAGGGAGGTAATTAAAATGAGGGAAATCCAAAACAGTTACAGCTACCAATCATGTCATCTAAATTGTACTATTTTATTCATTAAAAATAAAGCATTGAAACAAAGATGGCATATTTTATGCAAGTTCTTGATTACCTTTCTGCGGAGGGAGCGTGTAATTTACAAGAAAGAGGACTTAAAGCTTTAAGTGCCTCTGACTTAATTCAGCATGCTGTATTGATGGTCCCATTTAGATGATTCCATTTTAGGCCCCTCTAACGCATTAAAGGCATGACTTACTCACATCCATTTGGCTAATGATCCCCTACTGCTCTAAAGTAAATGACAGCTATTTACAGTAAATTATTCAATTAGATGGAGGGAAGTGCAGTATTCATTTTATATTGTTTGACATGGCAAAACAGAAGTGTGCAAGAAGGCAGGTGGGGCATTTTAATCTTTCAGAATCAATTGTTTAATCCACAACAAAAGACCAAATATACTCCACAATACTTGTCAGCATCAGGTTTTTATTGTAAACATTCTAGGAGACACTGAAATGTTGCAAATCTAGATAATATGATTCTACCCACTTCTGAAATAAGTCATCATAGAAACAATACAAAGAATGCTAGTAGCCACTATCTTATAGAACTGCTTGATTTTAGGCATAATTTAATACACAAACCAATTTTTCCCACATGCCTGTAGGTATTTAAGGCCTAAATTTATATTTTAAGAAGGATTTTAGGTACAAGCAAGCCAGAATCACACTTATTTGTAATGGGATTTGTACTACAAAGTGCTTCCTCACTTTTAAAACAGGCCTGACTCTCCCAAGACATTTGGGCTCTGGGGTATTTCTTCTTCATGTAATCTAAGAAATGACAGCTTTTTCACTCTCATAAATTAAAGGGAAAGATGCAGAAAAACAGCAAATAAAGTACAAGCAAGAGATAATAATTTGTGGCCAGAAAAAGGCCTAGAAAAAAAGAGAGGGAGAATGACCACACTGCATTAACTCACAAATAGCCTTAGACAAATTCAAAGATCTTTTTCTCCATATTTCTGTTCTTTTCCAGTCACTGAAGGACACACATTCACACACAAGCTTGTTCACAAATAGGTTACAATCCCTGCTGTATGTATATATGCTGACTGCAGTCTCTGGCCACCAAACCTGGAGGAGAGGCAGAAGCTATGGTCCTGATTGCCCCCCGTCAAATAAAGGAGGAACTCTCATAACTATAGCTGTGGATAAGAGAAAAAAAAAAAAAAGCTACACACAAAGCTGTGGGCAGGAATGTTAGCTATCTTGAGAGTGCCAGTGACCGTGCTTTACACGGTTGCCAGGATTTGGAAGATTTAATACAGAGGGAAAGAAGTAACAGGCAACGTGTTCTCACTGGTGAGCTCTCTTTCCAGAGCATCTCCCTTTTGTGAGCTGGAGCATGCGGAAGAAGTATGAGGCACCCCACGCTTTATTCTGACTAACTTGCCAATGCATTTAATTTTCTGTAGGCATAGGGCCCAGTTCAGCAGGCACAGCGCTTGCTCATTTTAGTGGGAGTTACACTCATCTGTGCCAGCAACAGATGCCCGCCCCCCCCCCCCCCAAAAAAAAGAAAAAAGAAAACTGTATCTTCTTTATTCAAAGGATGCATGTGAAAAGCTACAGACTGGACTGTTTTAATTTCTGTTTCACCTTTTTTAAAGCTTCTAGAACAGTGGAACACTTCCCACTTGTAGCAGGTATTTACTCACTTTTGCTCACCAGTGTGAGTAATGATTCCAGACTGTTTGTTCATATCGAGGGTGTTAACCAAAAGACTGGCTTAGTGCAATAAGACTTAGACTACTATGAATTTACCTGACATTTTGTGGCTACAAATCCCAAAGTGCCAATCAAATCATTCAAACCTCCTGTTCATACAGCTCCTAAGTTCCTCAGAAAAGGTTTGCATTTCAGTGTCTCTAAAGTCTGCTTTCTGTAATTTGATACTTCCTGCTTATTCTGTTAGCTCTGTTCTTATTTTTTGAAGGATTTGTCTTGTGCCTGAGCTCTACCCAAACCGAATACATCAGCCAAATTTTGCCCTATATTCTGAGTGGCTCCAGGCTGTCATGGATGCTATGTCAGTTTTCACCAGGCAGAAGTTTCTTCATTATGTGCAGAAACTCGAAAATACTGTCAATTTGAAATACCTTCTAAAGGATGTAATAATACAAATAATACTACTAACAATACAAGACCTTGACAAGCAGTACTCCAGTCCTTCAGCCTGTAAAGTAACTATTTCTGCTTTCACCTCCACCTCTTCAGGCAATGTCTTCATTGTTCTCCCTCCTGCTCTCAGACAAAACATATCTGCTGACATTCCCTCTGGCTTTCTGAGAGAAATTCTTCAAATATGAAATGATCCTCTGAAGTATTCTACACTTACTTTCTGCTGAAAAATTATCTGCCTGAAAGGCAATGAAGTTAAAGCAGATTGTAACCCAATGCTTCACCTAGTAACAAGTTCATAATGATGAAAAAACTTGTAGCATTGCATGTGAATTTAGTTCCACATTTCTGAGAAATTAATTCACTAAAATAAAGTTGACTGCTCTTCACCAGATTGCTAACATTTTTGTTTCTCTAGTTTTGAAATCCCCTAGATAGCCAAACAGGAAAGCTCAGAGCAACCTTCAAACTACATTGCCAGTGAAACAGCTATACATAGTAGCTAAGCTGAGAAGTACTGAGAATGCAGTATTGAGAGTGTACAAAATAGTACATATGTTTTTGATTACTTGCTCAGAACAGCCTGCTTGGAGTTATAGAAACTAGAAGACACTGGAGTGGAGGAGGCAGGCGGCGTCAGTGTTGCACTTCAGTGTTTCCCAATGTCTTTACTGTACTACAGCCCATGTAGCAGGGAGGAGTGGGCTTGGGCACCAAGGTGCTGCAGCGCCCAGAGCTGAGAGTGAAGGTGCTGTCCCCTGTGAGGATGGCTCAGGGGGCTGGTTACACCAGCAATGCCATGGCTGCAAAGTTGGCCCAAGAACATGGCCAATGCTATTGCCAATAAATGCAAAAACACTATTTGAAGTAATTACTTGGCTTAGGATGATTTACATGACATCATCTCTGCTCTAATGGTATGGGGAGGAATTCTGAGGTTCAGGGACTAACTGCAGCTGTGTCCTCTTCTCACTTTACTGCAAATCCCTGCTGTCCAGAGCAAGAGAAAGCTTTGGGACAGCTGTCCCTAACCCTGTCATGCATAAGTTTCTCTAAAACAGGAGTGTTAACTGCTCCAAATGGACTTGATTCACAAGTAGTATTTACAAAGCACTCTAGCGTCCCTCTTGAGAGGCAGAACACAGTAAAATTATACCAAAATACAGTACAATTTTCTTCCACCTTAGGCAGGTGCACTACGTTCTCATTCATTTTACAATTAACAGACATTAAGGATCAGGCACACACATTAGCTAGAAAATAGCAAGATGATTACTTAGCCTAACCCTGCTCACTCAGCATCAGGCTTTGCTCTTTTTTTTTTTTTTCTTTTTTTTTTCCTCCGCTTCCCCTCAAAACCCTTGACACTTTTTTTAAGCTATGGTAATAAGTAAAGGAACAGGGAACACTTCTGTGTGAGCTCAGTGTGCTGACCTATAATGGGCCCTCTCCCTAATGCTGTAATTCATACAAGTTTAGATAAAAAGTACATAAGAAATGTTTTTAATAGAACCAGAGTAGAACCATTCCCTGAGGTTTTACAGGTCTCCCACAATGTCAGAAGCTAATACATCCCTGTAGGAATGGCCAGTGATTTTTACATTTTCTTTCTCAGCAACCAGTCCTAAAGTCCGAAAAATGCTTTCTGAAGTCCTAATATTTAGGAGCTAGAAATGGAAAGAGAGAAACAGGACATTGAAACACACAAAGAATGTGAAAAAAGAAATGAAAGAAACTTGCTGCAGGGAGGCAGACAGTTACATGGAAAATGACTGATTTGGTCTAGAAAAAACACAGCAAAAGACCCAATATGTAAAAAATTCTTCTTGCACCCTGTGCTTCTAGCTTAGCACTTCAACCAGTGATGTAGACAGTAAGTCTCAATCTAATATGAGGCATTGCTTCAGCAATGGGAACACACTTCAGACACAGTAGTGTATATATAATTTTAATCTACACATGCTTCAACTAAATAAGACTGACACTATAATTAGGCTCTTTATAATTACAGTATCTTTAAAATGACAAAACAGCTTCTTTTTAACTTAATGATTTACTCTAAAAGTGCTTGAAATCTCAAGGATATTCAAGAACTAAATTACAAAATCTGGCACAAGACTCATACATGCAAATGTAAGAATAATCCTTCTGGAATTCGAATTCTCTCTGCCAATTTCACCACAATATACCACAAATAACAATCTCCAAAGCATTTCTGTGATCGCTACATATTAATTCCTGCTTTTTCCTTTAAAGGAAACCTACTGATTGATTGATTTTGTAACTTGCATCCTAGTGCTGGTCCCAGCAGAAAAAATACAGGGGACGTAAAGGTACAAAGGTTCCTATCTTATAAGGAAGGTTACTGGCAAATTGCTTTCTAGTTCAAAAATCAACCAAAGCACAAAGAAACATTTATTCCAAAAACCATCTACAGGTAAGGCTCTGTTGAACAGTGTTATGCGTGCGAGTACTCCAAACTGGCAGCTTCCAAACCGTTGTCAGCTTGGCACAGATCATGTGGGTCCTCAGTTTATGTGAGAAGCAAGATTAAATGACAAGGTGCTTTAGTCAGTGGATCTCTAGTAATTGAAGGAAAGACATGCAACTCATTGTACTTTGACAGTGCTGTGTAGCATGGCCATACTCTAGCATTTCTACAGAAATCTAGCTCTAACTAGGTGCCTATCTAATTTTTACTGATGGCCTAGCATTTTCTCAGCATAGGAACCAACATCACAATTTTATTAAATTGTTTTCTTAATTCAGGCTTAACAGGAAGCTAGGTACCCTTAGTTAGGGTACCCCAAGTACCCTTGCCCTTGTTAGCATGGCTACTTTCAGAAAGTATGTTGTCCTTGTAGTACCTGAGAGAGTACTCTTCCTGTTTAGAAGGAAATTAGCTGCCAGCTTCACCAGAACTGATGAGCTGCCATTTAAAGTGATTCATAACAAAGAAAGAAATTGAAATCCACTTCAGTGTTAATGACTGTGGGCAAAAGAAAAATATCCCCAGACTTCCCCGAGGCAAAAGTATTTGAAGGTAGTCAGGGTAACAAAGGAGGCTGAGGGAGGCTACGAGAGGTATTTGGAGGAATCAGGGATGCGGGACAGTGGGGAAGGGAAATTGATGAGTAAAAGGAAGCAGGATGGAAAGTTGTTCTGATGAGTGGTCAGGAAAGTCTGGCTAAGCACTGCCAAGAGGAAGTTGTTGTGGCACAAGAGCTGAGAGAGGTGGACATTACTCACCGCTGTTGTAGTAAGGGCTTGCAGTTCAGGGGTTGGTGGCCAGAAGCAGCATGCACTTGGAGTTCAAGAGTAGACCAAGGTGAATCCTCTGCTGACCTCACAGCCTACTTTGCAAGACAGAGCAGGCTCTGTGGCTAGCTACTTTCTGGTTCAACAGTTTGTCTCCCACACTGTTCCTCTTCCTGTGACCTCTTCCAGTTATCAAGCTGACATCTCAGTGCTGTAAGGGATCCAGGAACAACAGTGCCCATCTAGTGCGTACCCAGACCCGCAGCAGCCATAATAGGTGCTACTATGCTGCCCTGCAGCCAAGCACCAGGAGCTGGAAGCTGCAGAGTGGCTTCCCATGTGTCACAGGGAGTCCTGCCCAATCTGTGGACTCAAAGCTATGTTTTCAAAGGATATACCTACCCTGTCTGCTGAGTCCATGAAAATATGAAATTAGATCAGGGCAGTGTATGTGCTCAGGCTTTTCTTTGTTCATAGGTGGATTCCTATGAGCACCTTACAGAGAAGGCAAGAGGGGAAAAAATGGCACATGACACATACCTAAAGAAATCTTACTCAGCTGTACTTTGGCAAAAAGCCTAGGCAGCAACAAGATTTTCCCTTTAGCTAGCAAACATATCCCATTTCCCTTTTCTCAGGGCCCACATCCGTATACTCAAATACAGTTTTGGTATCAGCATTTAAAGGTTTCATATGGCTACCATTTCTGAGGAAACCACTTCCTCAGTGTAGACACACTTAGTGTATTTTCTCATTTTCATTTTGTTCTTAAGTTGGCAAAGTGCGTGTAGAGCAGGGAAAGAGGGGGGAAGAGAGTGCAAGGGATAGAAATAAACCTAGAAAAAAAAAAGTCACAGAGATAAGTGTTTCTTAAGATCAAATATGCAAAAATCTCTGTGGAGTTAATTTTTAAGCTCATTTTCTGTCTCTTAACACAGCTATCTCAACTGATTTGATCTTTCCTTGGGATTTTCTGTAAAAATTATTTATGTAAACATTGTCTATACAGGGACTGAAGTAGCAAGATGACCACTTTCAGAACCAGTGTTTGCCTAGGTGGAGCTTACTGCTTTCTGGAGGAGCAAAGTGCACTGGAGCCAAGAGCAATTTTGCTTGTCTGCGCTGTCTGGGATATGACACAAGCATCATGGTGGCATTAGAAAATTCTGAGCACTTACATAAGGAAGTGTAGTCTCTAGCACAATGGGATCACAGAGGATAGAAAAAAAAGTGGTAGCAGCAAAGGTAATTAAACAGCTTAGAATAAAGCAAAAATAAAGTCTGTTCCAATAGGCAAAGAGTAATTCTGTAATCCAGTATAATGTAAACTCTTCAGATTTTGAGATACAAAAAACGCTATTAAATATTTTGGTTCTTTAAGAAAAATATAGCTCCAGTCTTCAGCCTGCCTGGTACCCGAGGTTACAATCTATGATAAATGGGCCTATGTCTACTTTAACAATTCACAGTTCAAAGCATTAAACTGATCCTGACGAAGATACAAGCCTAAGAAATACAGGAGCATCTACTCCACTGCAGAGACTGATGCAAAACCTTGCAATTGCTTGCTCTGTCACACCATAATGGACATATTTGAAATAATGCCTTCAACAGATCACCTGGCCAATAAACAAATGAGTCTGCAAAGAAGAGAGAAAAAAAGAAAAGTCCATTCTTTTAAAACAAGTGAATGCATTCAAACTCCCTTGCACTCAATCTGAATAGCCATGCTTAAACCCCCTATGCAGTATGTGTTTGGCAATATAGTTCCTTTATATGAAGAAAGTTGAGATTTGCAAATTACTCAGATCTTGATCTTTTAGAACAAGTTGACCTATGTTTAATTCTTCCTGAGCTTGCCTTTTTGAATAGGTGTGCTTTGCCAAATGCAGTGCCTGGGAAAGCCAAGCCTGGAAGATTGCTCTGTATGAGCTCTATTTTTTTTTCTCTTCGCTCCGAAGTATTGAAGATACATGGGATATGGACAGGAGTTGAGGTTTTCATTGTGTATGTCATAGTTCAATTATGGTCAAATACATGGTATAATGGGTAATTTTTTTTCCAACTTCCAATTGCTCCTTGCTGACAACTGCAGAGGTGCCTATAGGTATATTTTCTGCTTTTTTCATTACTGTGACTCCAACTGTCTTCTGAAGAGAGTTAAAGAGCAACAGACCATTTGATTACAGTGAACAACTTTTCAAATGCTTTTTCTCCAAAGAAAAGTAGATCTCAGGAAGCAGATCTTGAAAAAAAAATCTTTCAAGAAACAAAGATTTGTTTTTCAAAGAAAAGAAAATGGCCAAAAGCATCAGAAATCTTATCAAAATTTGATAAACACTGCTCTTCTGTGTCAAGTATATGGCTTCCAGCATAACACAAAACACATATCTGACATCTGAAGTGGAAATGTCTTTTCTGAAGCCAAATCTAATGTTATAATGTAGATCCATTAAGAACATAATCCATGTCAAAAGAACAACTCCTGCTTTACTGAAGGACAGCATGGATGCCAGCAACAGATCACAGTCAAGGGGCAGTACCAGTTTACCACCTGAAAATATGTCTCATTCTTCTTGCCATAGTGAGCTATAATCTAGGAAGACTGTAAAATGGCCTAGATTTATTAGTGTAAATTTCCAGCTATCATATTTTCTCTGACATGTTTACAGTCCATCTTAACGAAACTGGCAAACTGGAATTTAACATGTGTGATAAAATGTGTCATCTCCAGAGAAATAAAGGATCTCTGGGCATAACTTTCGTATACATAAAACTTTTTTTTTTAATTTTGTAAATGATGGGGATTGTTTTTTCCTATATACTATACTGTTACCTTGCTGCACAGAGCCTGTAAGCAAAAAAGAGAAGCTGCTTCACTGTAGTATCAGTGCACAGACTGAAACTATTATCATTTAGAGTTCTCTTCAGGACAGAAATAATATTAACAGTTAACTAAAGACCATCAGCACCAGCTGAAAAATAAGTCATTTTTATTGTCACTGTACCCTAGATTACATGATGAGTAAATTTGAAAATTTCCAAAATGTGTTAAAATTTCATATAAAGCAGAAGAATATTTAGCTGCTCTCCCTAAAATACATACAGGTGTTCAATTTGCTTTTTCATAGTACAGTAGCACAATTTAGCACTTAGACATGGCATTTATCTTTCTGCCTTTCAGGTTATCCTAACAGACAAACTCACTTTATGTTATGAGCCAGTTTTTCCAAGGCAACTGTACGGCTGTGTTGTGTGTATTTCTACCCACCGTAGGCCTGCATAGTGGAGCACAAGAGAGGAGTAATACCATAGTCCAGCTTGCTTTAGCTTTATATAGATATGTTAAATCTCTGTACTACACTGAGCACAGTCATACATCTGTAAAACAAAACAAAACAACCCACAGACCCCTCAAAACATGCCCAGGAGACCTGCGTATCCCACATGCTAGTTTCAATAGCCAGTACAGAGACTAACTAGGAAAGGAAGAGGTACCATGCAGCCCTCGCACCAGCGTGGCAGTTTTCCAAACAAGTAGTTCTCCTTGGACACTGTCTGTACAAGCTTTACAGTCTCAGCCATTTACTCAATAATTACATATTCAATAATTGGCTTGGAATAAAATATAGTTTTCATACATACAAGACTCTGCTTACTTATTTTACAGTTATTCTGAACACTACCTATTACTTTGGGTACTGTTGGAATATCAGATAACATTAAACCAAAGCCAAGGCCAGTGGTTGATAATATAATGCTAAAAAGGTCCTCAATTCCTTTTACCTTAGCTGAAACAAAGATTGAAGTTGAACTCATAAATTTTTTAGAAGAGAAGGGGCCAATTCAGTGCTTTTAAAGAACTATGTAACCTCAAAATAATGGTCAGGTCTGTAATGTAACTAAGACAAATAATATCATATTCTGGGGGTTGACATACTAGGCATGTTTTGGGAAACAGGAACTTAGATACGTCTAGCTAGAAAACAGCTCCAGAAGACCAGCATTTAATTGCTAGACGCTTTTTTTCTTTCTCTCTTTTTTTAATAAATACAAGAAACATTCTGCTGGAAACTCTATTCTCTTTGGTTCTTCTTTTTTTTTTTTTTTCTTCTTCTTCCCTAAACTGGAAACTGCTGAAGCCCTTCAAACACAGACAGATAGAGTACCCAAAGTTGGAACAAAATCCCTTTGCCTGAACAGTCTTCCTCTGCCATTGGATAATTACTGCGTCCCAGGCCAAAGGAGATCCTCAATTAATTTGTAAATATCTGTTCTAGAATTAAAATAATAGGAAGCCTGGAAGCTATACCATAGCAAACTATTCCTAGCTGTAGGAACTAGTCCAGTTTCTGCGGCCTGAATTATTACAGCTCTCCTTACCTCCATTCAGCTTTCTTCTCACCTTCCAAAAGAACATAGGGAGCTTTATGCTGACATGCTATTTGGTAGCCTTATTGACCCCTAATCCAGCAAGTTGACGCTAACAACACCTTTTGAAAAATTCACTATTTGACATCCAACCTCCAAATACTTCGTAATAATATGCAGATACACAATGAAGAAACTTTACAGAAGGGAGGGCTATCATTCTAAGTGGCACAGAAGGTTGTGTAATGTAGTCATGAAACGTAAGCAGAATCAAGCTCAATAGCACTTTTTTTTCTAGTATAACTAATATATCATTTATGAAGGTTTGCTGCAAATTCCTACATAGACATCTTTTGTTTTAAAGAAAAAGCACCCTGATCAGCTGTTGCTTGATTTGTTTTTATCTTTGGTTTCGTGGTAAATGCAAATACAGAAGCATAACAACTCTCAAGCTCAAATCCCTCTCACAGACCAGCGTCCAAATAGTTCCTTCTGTATACCAATTTATTTCACAAGATTGCAGTTCTCTTTCTATAAAGTCTTTAAGCCCTGAAAAGGAAATGTTTTCTTCTTCTTTTATTTTTCTCTCTCTCCTGCCCACCAAGTCCTTTAAGTACATATCTAATAGCAAGAGGATGCCGACTTTAGTATTATGGAAAAACAGTACTCTTTTTCAAGCTCAAAAAGAAATGAGGAGCAATAAGAAAAATAGCATACCTATCTTATGTAGCATAAGGAAAAACTACAAATTCAAACACACTTTAACTTGCACTGCTTAATGTGCAGAAATATCGAGGTTTCAATCCTGCCAGGACCCCAGTCCAGCAAAGTACTTAAGGAGGCTGATAGAAACCAAAATTAAAAATCCAACATGTTTAAAACTTGACATGTGCTTAAATGCTCTGCTACATCAAGGCCAGCAACCTCAGCACTTACAGTGAAGCTGCTGTGAATCTTCAGTGAAATGAGTTGCATTGTCCTTGCTCTGCTTGCCTTTAGCTCTCAAACCTTACCTCAGTTCAGAGTTTGAGCTGCCCGAGGTTTGATTCCATACAGCTCCTGTTTCTCCATCACAATGCACAGAATAAAAATGGATTCTAAATGATCTTAAGATCATTGATCTTAAGGACATGAAAGAGAAGCCAAGTAAACACTCTTTTTTTTCTCTCTCTCTCTCTCATTGTGAACCACACTGAAAAGAACACAACCCCACATACATTTGCTTAGACTCTAAGCCTTTACCATGCCTTTTATACCTTGTGAACAACAGTTACACAGCACATCTCCCTTACGTGCCAATCGGAACCAGCTGTTCCAAATATTTCATTAGTTAAGTGACCTACTTTTCCGCATAGAAGTGATTTTTCTGGTTAGAACACTGATTTTGATTCTGTCGCTGGTTCTTGCATGGCAAATGAGTCACTCGCTTATGCTCTGATTCAGCAAAATACATGCTCAGTCAGGAGATTAGAGAAGTATATGCTGAAGATCTAGTCATGTTCTTTGTTAAATAAAGGGCTGCTTTGGTGAACTAGAGTCTTATGTACCTCTATACAAAAGAAAGGTGGGGGAGTTGTAAAACAATAAAGTGCTATTCTGTTCCACTAACCTTTCTGTCCTGCGGTTAACTGTGAACCGTGGGCGGGGGGAATAAGTAATTGGATAGTTGGATAGGGCATTTGTATTTAGCACAGTGGAATAGATTTCAATACAGGTATCTCAGTGTTATGTGGTCAGTTTTCAGAAAGAGTGTATGCATTAGATTTATTAGTGCTTAGTTCAGAGGTATATCCATGAATACATGGTTTTCTATGTAAAAAACATGAAATAAACATCTGAAATTTTGTATCTCTTGAAGTGCTAACAAATAATCAGCAGTGCATTATCTAGCAGGTGACATATTTACTGTTCCTGAGCAGATGCAAAAGTCTGTGTTCCCCTGATTGCGTCAGCATGGTTAAGATTTTGATGTGATATCACATTGACATGTTCCTCATTATTTTTTGCTTTTTACTGTTTCTTCATCTTCTAGTAGCCATAACAAATCTAATTCCTGGTTGTCAAATCTGGCAAGTATATGGAACACATTCAAAAACGTGTGTTTTCCTCACTGGATGGGAACTCACCAGGTTCAAAAAATTTATAGCTCTGAGAAAAACTTTTAGTCTATTTTATCCTCCATTGTGTGAACATAACTCTCAATTAAAGGCCATTACAGTAGATTGAATAACTTTAAAAATGTGAAAAGATGGCCAAAAGCATTTTTAAACAAATTAAATATACAGAGATTGTAGTTGGGAATGTATTTCAAATTACAGAACATGAGACATAGAAATATGTTGCACATACTTCCACTGCTTTTGTGCTAAAAATACCATGTATAACTACCAAGTCTTTAGATGTATCAAAATAAAAATAGTAAAAATCACATAGCTGAAGGCAACTGACAGTCTTAAGAATGATGGATTTATATCTATATTGTCAAAAACTGCTGGAAAATACAGCAGACAAGTTTGGGACACTTGGGAATAAGAATTTGTGCACAGGACAATGATAACACAACTCAAACTGTCAGATAAAGTCAGTTTATTTTTTAGAAAAAAAAAAAGGAATGAAATATGGGATGGGAAATTCAGGCTGCTTTTGGTAATATGCTGTCTCATTCTTTACCTGTAGCCCAAAAAATCTCTTTGGACATTTTGTCCTTTTCCCTAACAAAGATACATGTGCCACGTGTCTGTCATGAGGCAGTCTCTGAGGGGACAGTATTCTAATACATGAACGAAACGTCACAAGCCCGATGACTCACAAGCACCTGCCTGTGCATTATTCAGAATTTTGATCCCCTGAAATACTGTACGATGAGGGAATTACTTACACAGACTTGCATTATTTGAACATCACAAAAATGAAATTCACACTTTCAGTAGGAAACTATGTTATGAGGAAAAGAAGTACAGAAGTTTAAGACTGTCTCCTCTCCTTATTAAAAAATATATATATATTTTGGAGCCTATTAACACATGCAACATCCCAGTTTTGTTGCTTATGTGCTAACTTTGATTATCACTTGCATGGTTAATCGAGGTTTTAGCTCTGTCATGTATACAGTTGCTCTGACACTTTAGAAATGCATGAAGTACAGTAGCTTAGTACTTCCTGGGAGCTTTACAGTCACTGCATGTGCATAGAACAGCATGATTAGGTGCCATGAAATCCATGATTGGCCTCTGTTAATTGTGTATTTGTCTATTCACCAGCAAATGTCTTCTTTCATATGTCTTCTTTCATATCACTAGGAAACACAGATACTACAAATGAGTTGCTGAGTTTACACTGCACCAGTTGGTAGTGCAGCGCTCACAGAACTGCATCCCATGCTCGCATCCCCGTGAAATGGTAAGGTCTCTCTGCTATTGCAAACATGGTTTCCTAAGTGAATCCACTGACTCCTAGTGAGTACAAGCACTTTCATGATTAAATGTTTGTAGGATCATCAAATAATATTTCAGTATTGCAGCATGAAAACACAATTTGCATTTGATCTAATTATACTATTGCCTGTGATTTCTGGTAGCACATTTAAAACACTTTAAAGACTGTATTTTATGTTGTATAGTAGAGCTATAATAAAATAACTTGCATAGCATTAGGTCTAGTAGATTTTATAGCAGTATCTTAGTGTCTTCTTTGGGAATACATTTATCTTTATGTTATAAACACAGACTACAGAATACCGGTGTAGATTCCCTCTTTGAGGGCTAGAAATATTTTGATCAGCAATTACAAAATTATGAAGGAGTCCTATCAGCCAAGCGGACTTGCCTTAGGTTAGGTCAGCTGCTCAGTACTCAGTTTTACTGATGTCCTTTTCCAAGATTTGTCACTGTTTCATTATTTCAGAAGAGTATAAACATAAATATTTCTCCAAAGTTCTTTAATTGTCTTTCATTTCTCCATAAACATTTCTCCAAAGTTCTTTAATTGCTTGCTTGTATTTTAGTTTATTTTTGTACTGGTTTTGAGGCATTTGCACAGCATATTGCACATAGCAATCATGGAACTGTGAATTATAACCATGACTTAGTGTTGCTTCCAAGAAGTTTAAGCTTCAGCAAAGCTAGTCCTTTGTCTAAAAGAAAGGTAATACCACTTCTTTTTCAGCAGAAATCATAAGGAAAAAGTAGGAGGCAGAGGGGAGCTTTGTTCCTCTCATACACTGTATTCTTGTATACATGGAGAGACAGGAATAAATTATATTAGTAGTGACCTGGATGTTTCTGTACTCCCTGGTACTGCTGTCTGGATAAGCAAGCCAGCCACTAAAAGTGATGCACCAGCCACTCTCATGCTAAGTTTATTGAGCATAAAACTTCCAAAAGGAAGTTAACGGACTAACGGACCTCTTAAACACCCAAGATATTATTAAAAGGAGCATACATTTCTATGGAAGTAAATCATCCTTCAGTCACAGTTAAAAACAGATTTTTACTATGCAGCATTTTTCGTTGTTTTATCAATATTTTATCTATTATAGCCCATTCACTGATTTTTTAAATAAACTTATTAACAAAGCATTTCTAGTTTAACCATTTTTCACATAAACATAAATGTAATCAATGGTATAACTGAATTTGCAGAGCAGTTCATTTGAATCTCACATCTCAAAAGAGCACTAAAGCAACTATAAAATAAAAGCTTTAAATTGTGTTCAGTTTTTTTCTTCTTAATATTAAAAGGACATAGAGTACTAATGCACCGTTAACAGTGCCATCAAGGCAAAATATTTTGTTAACTATTATGATTTCTTTTGCTAGTTCCTGTGAGTTACATTTAATTTCTTATAGTGGAAGCCACGTAAAACAACATGTGTGGTTTTCAGAAGAGAGAGCCCTCGGCAGTATTGCTGATGAGGGAAGGGACTACAGTCTCTTCACCAAACAAGCTGAGCACTCAGCAAAGCCATGGAATAGGCAAAGGCAAACCTAAATAGATAATTAAAATGTTTCAGACATGGACATGCAGACTGAATATGAGACAGGCAAGTCATGAACTCCAAAAGGCTTAGAAGGAGGAAAGAGGACTTCCTGTATTAGATTAGTAATCTTGTAATGACCAACAAATCAACACAGCTATGCAAATCTCAGCTCAGAAGGAAAAAGCACCAAAAAATTTGACAGACTGGCTCTAGAAGAGTAGAAAGCTGTCTAACTAACAAGGTTTTAGTGTAGTTTTTCCCTACAGCTTTTGGCAAACTAGAGATTGGCATAACTCTTCAACATCTCTAGTTAATTCACTGGCAAAAAGCTAAAGAATTCATAAATCTCTTGTGCAAAGTTATATTAAAATTGCATCTATTTTTGCAGCAGATCTTATACATCCAAATCCATCTGTAAATATCCCTCAGATTCCACAGCACCAAAACCACTAAGAACCCAGTATCTCAGAGACTATGCAATGACGAAATCTGTCTCTTCCACCTTGCAATGTGTCATATGCAGGTTGTACATTGCCTGAAAAAATAAATAGAAAACTCATGACATCCAGGCAAGATAGGGATTTATTCCCATTTTGCTTTCAGGTGCCACATATTTGTGTTTAAACTCTGCAAATTCTAGAAGGCCAAAGAACAACTCCGAACAAACAAAAAACCAACACAGCACAATTTTTACTTGAAAAGCCTACCTGCTGTTTTTTTTGTTTGTTTGTTTTTAAACAGTTCTTGTAGGAAGTGGTCTCATTGCACATCTGCTTTAACATACATGTTTGAGACAATGGTCTAGTTAGAATCAGACAATGTCCTTCCACACTCGTGCATGCTATTCTCACATGTGCTTCAGACTAAAATACAATTTAGGCATGTCGTTAACTTCTTTTGGAACAATTCATGTGATATCTAGCTTCTCATACGTATCTATCCATCAGTTAAAAAATAACTGAACTAAAGTCTCCACTGGAAAGGCGTTACAGTATTTTCTCCTCAGAAACTCAGGAAAATTTGGCTCCATACAAACTAATCACAGAAACCCCAATACATTTTGGTGCACTCACCACATCGCACTACGTGATGTGCCACAGCTATTTCCCCTTTCTGGGTAAGGGCATAATTGTGGTATCTCAGGTATTTTATTTAGCATTGGGAAAGCATGGCTTTTTAAAAGGGGAAAATGATAGCCTGTACTGTGATTGGAAACTACTACTAGCATTACGTAAGTGCAAAAGTGAACAAAACTTGGCCCCAGTTTGAGGCCATTACATTCCATAGTAATCAAAGTTTAAGAATTCTTTGTCACAAATACACTTTTCCTTTCACTGGGAAAAAAAAAAAAAAGTGAAATAGTTTAGTCTCAATCATTCAAAGAGATGGAAACAAAATGCAAGATTCTTCTCTATGAAGACCCTGGTCTGTGTCCTTTGTGCTTTCTCAGGGCAGCTGATCCTTACTGAGAAGAAAGTAGGGAAAAATGCATTGAGCTGAAATTCTTTTAGAAAGCAGCCAGGTCAGAGAGAGGCAGGTATTGTTTTAGGGAGAGCTGGACCAAATACAGAGTTTGTTTGGATTTTAAGATATGATCTCATATCCATTGTTAGGCACTTGGTTTATGGAGTCAAATCTATAATAAGTAATAAACAGATTAATTTGGCACAGAAGTTTGCTCTTCATTATTTCTCCAACATCTAGAGTTACAGCTGCTTATTTAGTATATTTAATAGCTACTAAAGCCTGTGAGTTAATACAGCAGAACACTTAGTACAGTGAAGGATCAATTTCAGCCTTCAAGTAACCTTATTTCCTCTTTAGCATCCTCATCTCATTTTCTTCAGACCAATTACCTGTATGTCTGTTCCCTCAGTGTTAGTTTGGAGGAGCCGGAGCAGGTGGGCTGACAGAGAGAACAACTAGTAGTTTAAACTGAAAAAAAAAAGCTCTAGACTACTTGAATATATTTTTAACAGAAAAAAACTTCAGGCTGTGTGAAAAACTCTTTACATATTTCCTTTTGTAAGATTTTTCTCCCCCAGATAGTTCACTGTTCTTATTATTCATTGAAAGTAATGAGTTCTAGCTCTTTAGTGTCTACCTTCCTTCCTTCTCTGCTTTCTGATACACTACACTTGCTTTCAAAAGGAATTGGGAATTTTGAGCTTTTTCCATACTCAGTGTATGCTGGCTGTTACAGAGTCCTTTCATTAGGAGATTACATAAATGGGTACTTGAAGCAATAATGGTGCAAAACAATATTTGAAGGAACAATTTATTCAGGCGATAAGAATTGCCTCATTTATTTTCCATGGAAATAGATCTGATTAATTTAATGTTTCTATTTTCAAAGCCCATTAGGCTGTAGTATGCCTTTGGCAAATGGTAGATGAATTTGCAGTGCTAAACAATGTTTTTGGTTTGTTGTTAATACATTTTTATTTACTATTATGTTGTGACATAGCTTTTTGTGCTCGGGTTTTGACAATGACAAAAAAATGAGCTGAAAATAGAAACAAATAAGAAGATCAACACAAATAGTTTCATATCCCTAACTATGAACAAAAGATGCTAGAGAAGAAAAAAGGAAAAGAAAAGAAAGGAGAGGAGAGGAGGGGAGGGGAGAGGAGAGGAGAGGAAAAAGGAAAGAAAAGGGAAAAGGAAAAGGAAAAGGAAAATGAAAGGAGAAAAGAGAAGAGGAGAGGAGAGGAGAGGAGAGGAGAGGAGAGGAGAGGAGAGGAGAGGAGAGGAGAGGAGAGGAGAGGAGAGGAGAGGAGAAGAGAAGAGAAGAGAAGAGAAGAGAAGAGAAGAGAAGAGAAGAGAAGAGAAGAGAAGAGAAGAGAAGAGAAGAAGGAGGAAGGAAGGAAAGAAGGAAGGAAGGGGTGAGAATGTCGGGAGATGTATCTGTAGGAGCAAATATTTTCTTCCATCTCTAAAACAGTTTTCTTTCTAATAATTTCTATAGACAGTTGAATTAGGCTCCTTTTTACAAATTCCTCTATTCTGTCTAACAACGTTTTAAGAACATAAACATTTCTTAGCACCTAGAGGACATCCTTCTGCCTTTGGACAAAAAAACTACAACCAGCTACGATCAGCTTGGTATCATAATAAAGGTGGTAGGTAGTTTTCCACTCATCATCGTGAAGAATGTATGGAAAATCCAGATCCACTAGAAATTTAATATTCATATTGAGAGAAGAGTGACATATATCTTCCCTCCTCCTTACATAGAGGTGACAAGTTCATAACTGAAACGAAATAGCATCAGTGCTGCAGGTGTTTTGTACTTTATTTTGAACAAGTAACACTAACACGTTGGCAAAGGGCTCCATAGTAGTTCTGGCAACTTATAGTGTATCCTGTCTTTGCTTTCACATCTGCGCAAAACAATCACTATGACACTCAAACCAAAACAAAGAACCTATTTTTGTCATATTACAGCTCTTCAACACCAATACACTTATAGCAGCTACAACCTACTGTTATATCAGCTTGAACCAGTACATAGTACACAATCCTATTTCATTGTTGACCTTTCTGCAATGTGCATCAGGTCTCATAGATTATTTTGCAAGTAATTATGTAAATTCTTACTTTTGCAGGAGTGGAATAAATGCAATATGAGAGAGTCTTAGCAGTATACAGTTACTCTGGAGATCTTGATAAAAGCTTTACGCTTTTTTAATTGCCAGATGATGGAAGCTTGGGCAGTGTTTAAGGGACAGGGAAGGAAAGGAAAAATAGTTTGGGAGGCCTAGAGAAAGGAAATAGGAGAGAGGATAGATTTATAAATTCAGAAAAAGAGTAACAATCCCAAAGTATTTATTATGGAATTTACAGAATCTGCTGTCGGACTGAAAACAGTGCAAGGTCTCACGGGTGTGGGCTGTATTAATCCCAGAAACACTTGGCAAGCATTCCAGTCATGTGGCCGTTGAGAGCACAGCTCTCACAGTCCATCTGTATCTGTGAGGAATTTTTTTAAAAAAATATATCTTAGACCTGAACAAAAATTACAAAGGGTCCTCCATTTTCTAAAGCATAGCAAATAAATCTATAAATGTGAATCAGAATACAAATTTGCATCCTTAATTGCTGTAAAATCACAATTGAAGTTTCTAAGTGCACATGAAGATTCACATGAATAGTATATAATCACAACCACTGTCAGTGGTCTGCCGTTGAAAGATCAACAGGTTCAGGAGATTGAGAATTTTCCCTCCAGATTCTATGTTTCAGAGCTGTTTATTTGCTCCTACATTTGCGGACATCAGCAAAGCAGCAGTGATAGATCAGTGAGCCATTTACCAGGAAATATATTTAAAATTTATTCCAGTCTAAGAGACAATATTAATTTCAAGATTATATTTTTGATTAAATAAGCAGTAGTTTACATTTCTTGGCCAAACCACCCAATGTTGACTGTCCAAAAGTTTTTTATTATGTGGTAACTCATTCCTCAGCAGTCCTACTCCTGTGTAGGAGATTTCTGTAGGAAAGGCACAAGAAAATATTCCCCTGAAAACCCGTTCCCAGAGACCTTCTGAGCTTATCAGCAGAAAGCTAACTCACCAGTGCAAGGTAGTAGAGAAACACAGGCTGTGCTTGTCAGCACTAAACAGAAGTGAAAGGGGAGCATAAATAAATGCAACAGAAGCTGCAACAGAGAAAAGCTATCCTGCTAGCAGGCAAGTCAATGGCAAAACTACCAACAACAAGCAGAGGAGTGTTGGACCCTACGTGAGCAAGCAAAAGCTCAGTGTGTTAATCTTACTTTCTCCATGGCTTCCTATGCAGCTTTCTAACAAAGAGAAATTCACAGTGTATTCCTTATATTGTGTATCCCTTATCTTACTACTGGTAACACAAGAAACTTCACTGCCGTCAGCCTTTGTGCTGTTACTCTGATCATGTTTCTATACAACTGGTAAATAGAAAAGAGAAAAATCTTACATAACATTCTTCATTCCAGACACTTAAATCTCCAGCTTCAAAACCATTTCATGCACTTCCAGTCACATAAAACAAAACACTTTCACCTACAAGAAAAACGAAGAAGGTAAAAAAAGGCAATGTTTTCTACTGACCCATTTAACAAATGAAACACTTTCTGCTTGGTGTAAAGTGACAGCTAGCTTATTAGAATTGACAGTGATCCTCCCTAGAGAATTTCAGTGAGCAAATAATACAGGTGAAGGTCAAAGTAGCAAAGGAATTAAATGAAGAGAGGAAGGAAACTGCTCTATCCTAAAGACAGAAATTAGCTAACAAAAACTATTCCTAATGCAATTCTCATTGCTTGGAAATACAGCACTTGCAAAAATTTCTATTGCTCTAGAAATGCCTCCAAGACACTTGGGAACTATGGATATGAATCTGAAGATTTTTAGAGCTGGCTTCTTTTTGTGCACAAGCTCAATGCACTGCAATCCTAATGCAACTTGCACTTGCAGTAAGGACTCCCACGAATGCTGTTTTGTGCCACTGCTTGACTTGCATAAAGTCAAAGGCGATGCATCTAATATTCTTACTTATGAATCATACATCTGTTAGCCATATATGCAAAGGAAAAGTAATATGGCATAATCCACTTTTTTTAAAGTAAGTAATAGAATAAAAGCTGTACGTGCTCAGTGAGTTTTAACTACCCTATAAGACATGCACAGCTGGGGACCGTGCAGCTGGGGACAGCTCTCTTATTTGTTGAATGCTGTCGTCTAACTGCCCTCAGCAGACCTTGAACTCCCCAAAAGAATTAAAGGTTTGGCTAAGAGGTGATTGGTTTTGGCCAAGGTTTGTTTGGCACTCATACTTTTGTCTGTTTGCTGCTGCCAGTTTGCTGCAGTTAACTAACTCGGGCAGAATTCCTGGCATCCAGGCGCTGTCCCAGGCACGCTGTGCAGGAAACACCCCCAGGGCCCTTGTGAGGCTTCTCACAGCTCAGCACCACAGCTCAGTTCTCCCAGGAACACTACGCACAAAAAAAAAAAAAAAAAATGGAGTTTGTGGGGAGATTCAGGTACTGGATTTCCTCGGAATGTCAGAGAAGGGAAAACTTGAAAAGCAACCAGGAAGTTGTAGAGCCTGTGGTACCCACAGGGTCCAATTTGTGTTCCTTTTCGTGTTTATTCAGATAAAATTAAAGCAGTGAAAACAAACTTTTTTATTAAGCCTGACTCCATCACTTTTAGAAGGGCAGAATATCGGCATACATACTATGTACTATGTACTAGCACGCATAATCAAGATGAGGATGTAGATGTTCATGTATATGTGCCTGACCTTCTTAGGCAGCCTGGCATGGGCAATACAGAGCAACTCACACCACTCACTGTCTTTTGGCAGATAAATGCAGAGTGCTACAAAGGAGCTACATTATCCTTGTGTGTCATAAATGTGTCATCAAAATAAGAATCAGGAACCCAACTTTCTGAGTCCTCGAGACCATTCCTCCCAATTTGAGTTGGTTTGCCAGATTATTCCTCTTTAGATCAGCAGCACCACTATACTATGCAGAAAAAGTTCGATACAAAAGTATCTGGATTTCAAATGTACACTCAAAAATATGCACATAAGGAAGATGAACAGTTTGGCTTAGCCATCATGTTTTAGAGAGTCCCAAATAATCTCATCTCATCTACTCCAGTTTCAGTCTTGACACTCTGAATAATATACTGAGCTCATGTAGATCTCTATTGAAAACTTTGAGAATAGATATGTGGAATGAAACACATTACTTGGCTCTAAACAATTTATATGAAATACTGAAAAAGAAAGTGATTTGAGTACTATTCACACTTCAGTCTAAATATTTAAACAAACATGCTGAGGTAGAAATGAACTAATAAGAGGCTGCAACCTCTTTAAAAATTTTTGAACATTTTGAACACGAGATCTGCAGATCTCGCTTTCCTTCTGCCAGGTACCACTGCGAGACGCATCTGCTCTGGCAGAGCTTTGACTGCCAGGTCGGTGCATCCCAGAACTACTTCTTTCCACTCTGACATCTGCAGTTAGCATCTTTCATCAGACCATCCACCTCATGCTTCCTTCCCATCCCATGGGCCTCTCCTGACCGTTAAAGTCCAGAAAACACAGAGAGGACAGTATAGAAATATCTGAAACACTTTGTAGGTAAATACATCCACTTAGGAGTCCATTTAGAATTAATTACTTTTACCAAGGGTTTTCAGAGTCTCCCAGCTATCAGGAGGAGAGCATAGATGCTCACTAGCTACTTTTTCTTTTCAGATAGCAGTTGCCACAATGGCCTATCAAGGACCTTTATGCAGAAGTACACAAACCTTCCTACACTTCAAGGTATTTCCAGATTCCTGCCACTAGGTTCCACTTATTTTGTGGCTCATTTAGACCAGACAGACACCTGCAGAGATGACTGAAGAATTGAGTTAATTGGGCCTTGTGCGCAGGAGGCTAAAGAAAGTTGGCACGGAATCACTCACACTACTCTAGCTGATTACACCACTAGTAAACCTTGCTCTCCAAGACCACATTTGCTTTCAAGGCCCAAGAAATATATGTTTCCTCTCGTATTAATTGAGGCAGCATGAAGAATGGTACTCAGCTCTTGCAAAAAGAAAGAACTCTCTACAGCTGTGTAATCGTGTATGTGCTGCTCAAGCAACTTTTTTTCAACTCCATTTTATTTCCTCTTTCATCACCAGGACTATCTGCCAGAAATGACACATTAAGTATTTGGCATTCCAAAATCCCAAAAAGGTGAATGGAGAAAAAACATCGGAACATCTGTACACAGAGAGAAGGCTGTAAGGAGAGTAAGAGACATGTAGGTAAACTTCGGAAAAAATGCATAAGCCAAAACCAGACTGCCAATAAATACTAATATCTCTTTATTAGAGATTGCACATCTTAATCCCATTTCCATTAAAGCTTTAATGCACATTTTACCTCATACAACACTGAAGGAGTTCTAAAGACATCTCAAAAAGTAAAAGGATGTATAAAAGAAAAAACAACATTTTTTATTTCCTCTTTAACAAAACGAAGGAAACAAGCTTATAGAGATAGCAAGGTATTAAAAATGTGTGATTTGTTTCACAGTGTTCCAAAGTATTTCATTTTGGTGTTCTCCTACAGGTGCAACACAATTCCAACATCCAATACAGTGCACAGGTTTCTTGATCAGTTTTTCAGTAAAAAAAAATACACTAAACTGGCAGAGGACTAGATATACAGCATGAGCTTGCAAAGAGTTCTCATGTGAATATTATGCTCATGCCTCTGCCAGTTCCAGTGGGACTGGTCACACATACTTACCCATGCACCTAAATCTTCAAAATATCAGATTCCAGATGTATTTATTTCTATCCAAAGTATTTTATTTGTATTGTGAAAATTAAAATAGATTTAATCTAATTGAAGCATCTATCAGCCTTGACTCTAAACCACATGCTTTGTTTTCTCAAAGGGAAGAAAAAAAGCAGTCAATAAAAAGTTTTTCATGAAAATAGCCCCATCTTAGGAGGAAACTGATACAAATGTCTTCATACTGCCAACAAACTTCCACACTCCATCTGTATGTAAACATTTTAAACATCAACCAACAAATATATATATATATATAATTACAGCTTGTTTCAATCAGCCTGTAGAAACTGCCACATGTACAATTGAGAAAGGATATCTACCCTAGGAATAGCTTTCCCTTTCCAAGAGGGAGTATTTGCATCAAGGTAAGCAAGTTTTAGAGATTCAGAAATTCAGAAATAAGTACCTAGGAGCTGAGCTATATTCACTTTCCACTGGTGTCAGAGATTTTACATAAGAAGAGAAAGTTTACATAAGACGAACATATGGTTTAAAATAATGATATAGAAAGATAAAATACAGAAACGTGTCTTGAACAACAAAAGAAGGAAGTATTCTGAAAGAATACATTATCAAATATACATTCAATGTCCTTATTTATATTGAAAGCATACTAAAATTCCAGTACTAAATGCATTGATAGAAAAAATAGGTGAACTGTCTAAACATTATATTTAACAGACCCATTGCTGTTATGTAGTGTGGCTATAGGTTGAATCTCAAAGATTCTGAAGATTATGCACAAATATTAGCACAGCATAATAATTACCATTTGTCCCCATCTTCTTTCTGTATATAACAACAAAACCTTTTTTTTTCTGCTTTTTCAACTCAAGCAGCCAATTACCTGCTCTGCTTTGCAAGCTCCCATGCAAGCTCACCAGGAAATGGATAATGTGCCATGCAGCACAGTGGGGAAAACTCTGATGCAGAATAATCCTGAACTTACTCAAGAAAGTCTCTCCGCTGCATTCTCAGACTGAGCTATGTGTTAACCGTATTTATTCACCACTGAAAGACTATACAGTTATAACCCTGGCAAATACTGTGCATTTAAATAATTCTACTTCTGCGTAGCCACACAAAAGGGGTTTTATTCTTTTACCACAGCTGTACACAAAAGACTAGAGTGCCATTTCAAATCAAAACTCCTGAAGTTACTACTTACCCGCTTGTGACTATATATTCAGCAAACCCGAGGAGCTGAAAAGATTTCGCTGTGGAAGACAAAAGTTACAAGAAAAGCAGACAAAGCTAATAAAAATGAAGGGAAAGTAGCGTAAATCCTTTCTTCATTCATCTGCTTAAAAATTCCTGAAGACTAAGAAGGACCTTAAAGAAAGTGCTCTCAGCAAAGGCTACATCCTCTTGTCAGTCAAACGCTGCATAGTTTCAGCTAGGCATCCGTCCAAAAAGACATGGAATTATTCTATTTTTGTCTCCCAATGCAACTGGAAACATTTTTACAGATTTGTGGTCAGGACTTCAAATTTTATAGTGGTCAGCTAGTAGAGGAATATAATTAAAGACTCTGTTAAACATAAGACTGTCCACAAAGAAAAAACTGAATACATTTGGAGATAAATAACAATTCTATTACATTACAGTGTGATATAGAAGCACAAACCAAAATTCAGTGAGGCTAGAAATCCAGATGTGATTTACTGGAGAAAAAATGAAAAAAAAAGGAAAGAAATGTAAAAGACTTTTTAAAAACAGCAATGGTGCAATAAGCAGTGGGACAATGGCATATTTTCAACAAATATGGGCGTATTTTTTTCAGATAAAATAAATTGGATAAAACGTTTTCAATGATTTTACAGAGAAAGCCAAACAGTTGTTTTACCACCCATGTGATGTCTGGTATGTTACTGTTTTTATTCAACACAGGTGTTTCCTTTAGAAGTACCACTGACTTAGAAACTAAACCTTCTAAACCGCTGACTTTGTGAAGTATGGAAATATTTTGGAAATTGTATATTTCACTTCTGTTGCATTTAACTTGTACTCTTGTTGCATTTAATTCGTACTCCTACTTCACAAGTAAGAGAGCATAGTTTTTCCTCTGTACACTCTGGCAGCTGACACTGAATGTACAGTGTCTTTATTAATCCCTTGAGTGCTCAAAATCAAGACTTTCCTCACTAGGGAAACATTTTATATCCAGTTCAATTCCCCAGTACTCTGTCAGCATGTTGTGGGTTGAACTTTTGTCCCTGCCACATTCTCCTCTCTGCTCTCTAACTTCCTCACTGACTGCCGCTTTCTCCCTTGCTTGTTTTCCTGGTTGTGCCGGTCCTCTTTTGATTTCCTCCATTGCTGCCCTTTTGCACTGTACATTGATAACTCTTTTTATTCTTCTTCATAACTTTATGAAGTCCCGTCTTTTATGGATTACCGAGTTAGCGTCCTACCCTGATGGTCAGTCTCAGAGGTTTTGCCAGCCACTGCTATTTGCTGGGCTGCGTTCCAAGCTACTTCTTTAGCGCAGAATGCTCTTTCCTCTATTAGTGCATTGATTAAGCTGGTCCTGACTGTCATCATCCCTTAGGTCAGGCCCTTCAACCAGATGCACCAGAAGATATTAGTCAACTGCAATAGTAAATCAGATGGTTGTGAGGAACAAACGGTGCCTTTTTTAACCAAGAAGAAAAGAAGCACTGCCTGTCCCCTTCTTCCCCTTTTCTCCATACTTCCATGCTGCTTTTCGCTCTCTCATGTTTCAAGTTTCCTTACAGTGTGAATGCCTTGGGGAAGGAAATAACTCTTGCTACATTTTAAAGATAGTCTCTAGTATAATGGGATCCAGTCTTTTTAGGCTACTAGGCATTATTGCAAAGCAAGTGAGAAATGTTATTTCTTGAACATCTTTCTACTTATTATTATCCTCCTCAAATCAAAGCTCTTATGAGATAGAGCCTCAGTTGAATGAAGAAACTCATTTTAATTTTAGGCGTGGAATGGAGAAAGAAAGTGTGTAGCTGAATGCACCATAGTCCTGCACACATATGAAAAAGACAACAGGCTATTAAAGCTTCAGAAGGGGAAGAAGAGGTCGGGCACTCAGATGCCTGTCCTTCTGAAACACCCTAGGCATGGCACCATGCATGTTTCCCTAAGCGGACACGCTAGGATCCCATTCTCACTTTTGTTAAGAGTGAGCCGAGAAAATGTGAAGGAGGAGCATAATTGGGGGTGGCTAGGAAGGGATGCAGAAGGGCAAATGGTCTCCCTAAATACCAAGTTGTCACTCTGCTTAGATTACATTTGGGGAGACAGGGGTAAGAATAAGGTCAGCATTACCTTTATTCAACTATTTAACCCTTTTATTTCTGATTTAAGAGTTGAATTTCTCCATATAACCCTCAGTTAAAAGGATCTCTGGTACTCTATCACCCCAAGATCTTGCAATAAATAGAGAAGCATTTTATCTTACCTACTACAACAGGGGTTCCCAGGAAACCATAATCTTTTCTCCAAAATCATTTTTCACACAGTTTCTGAATAAGAATAGGTTCATGCCCTTCCAGGCCCACCAGGTTGCCTCTTTCTCCCCTGCATGATGTCTACTGATGGGCTATTCCTTTTAATCTTGTACTGAGGAGCTGTTTCAGTTCAACCTTAAGTACAACCTCTCCCACAGTAAAACAGGCTGTTTTTCCACGTGACCCTTCCCAGCAGACACCCCCAAAGCTCAGCAGCCCTTCTGGGAGCGCGGTGCAGGGAAGAGCCTTGTCCCAGCACCAGCCATTGCCCCGGGGGGCGGACGTGCTGGTGAGAGGACAGCACCTTCGGAGCCCGGCCAGCAGCGGTTACTTTATTTTTCTTGTGCTTGCCAAAATACAGTGCCACTTCTAAAAAGATGAACAGTGCTTTCAGGATGAACAAAATACTATCATTTAGGGAGTTTGTCATTTACCAAAAGACCTATATATATATGTATGCACTCAGTGTAGCTCCCAAGTAATAAAAGGCTCAGGGTGACATAATCTGGAAACCAAAGGTCTTAAACCCTATTTTCTTCACAAAAGTGAATATCATGCCAGCCCTGCTAATTCCACTGAAATGGCACTCTGTGCCTTCTCTCTGCAGTGGACAATCCAAAACAGCAGGCACTGCAACTGTGACTAAATTATAGTTCAGTAAAGCACCATCTCCAGCATCTAACTTCCAAAATTTGGTAAAATAGTCAAGGCTTCGCACATACGCCATTTTTAATGTCCAGTTAATAACTGATTTCTTGCTGGCTGCATAAAATTTCTTGCTGGCTTGTTACACAAGCATAACACTGACTCTTGAAATGGAGATTCTTTATAGCACCTTTTGCTTAAATATCTTATTTTAAAATTGCTTGGTCTCTAACATGCATCCATTTTAAGGAGCTCCTGAGAAACAAAAAAAAAAAAAAAAAAAAACAACCCTCTGGATTAAGATTACTATTCCATTATTGCTCAGAATGTATTATCTTTCCTGAGATTCCAGGCTGCTTATCATTTTTGACAACACATTTAATTGCTGTTGCAACCCTCACAGCTTTTTCATAGGTGTTGTCAAGATTACTTTTATTAAAATAATATATATGCTGAGGTTAATGAAAATCGGGAAAAAAATCCATGGAGAGTTTGCCACGAACTGCTCTGCTTAATGAGTTCATAAGAAACTGATTCCCCCGTCCCGCTCCTTGATTAGCAGAGACCAGGAGGAACAGGGAAGGTGAGCACAGAGCTCCCACTCCATCCAGGACACTTGCCCATGCGACTCCCAGGCTCACCCTCACACGAAGTGCTTGGGATTCAGCCCCTTCTCCTTATTCTTCTCAGCCAGACAATCAATCAAGTGGCATATCAAAGCTCATGTTAAGTCAAATGCTGCTTTGATATCACCATGGACATAACCTAGGATCACCAGGGCTTTAGTAAAGAGAAGATTTGTTTGTACCAAGAAATGCATTCATTTTTTATTTTAGAAAAAACTAAATGATACCACATGTGGAAATCTAATGTTTCTAGCAGTAAATGCACTCAGACCCACTATGATTTTTTTAAAAGCAGACTAGTGTCCACTTTAAATGAATCCCACATATAATTAAACAAATCAATATCTACTGAACAAAATTTTTTTCTTTTCAGCTAGCAACCCTCACTTAGTACTAAACCATATCTCTGCAAACTGTTCATCTAGTAAATTATAGTCTTTCATACAGGCCATCTCAGTTTGTTTTCTTGTGTAGTTGCAATCCTCAAACTTTGCACACAGTTTCATGCAGTTTTCGTAGTAAATTTTCTTACAGTAACACTTCTATAGCATGTAACTTTTTCACTACAAATTCCTCCTCCATTTTAAATTCTGTTTCCTTGAACCTTTTCTTTCTTTCCGTGTAGTTAAAATAGACAGATCAGTCACCTTTCTTAAGCTAGGCTGGGCTGCACAAAGAATTAAGACATTGCTTTGGCAGCCAGTTAGCTGTAACTTTCGGCTTCTCTTCGAGTTCAGTTACTTGGTTCTTTCCTGTGCTCTCCCTTTCTGTTCTGGGATCAGATCACTGCTATGCACTGCATTTTATTTGAAGAACCAGTCATCTGCATAGGTGACCCTACTCTGTGTGGTGAACACACACCCAAACCCATTGAAGACAAAAACTGCAAATTCCAGTCTCTTATAAACAGTTAGGAGATTAACAGGGCTTAGTCTCCTATAGAAGTACATGCTATGTTTATTATACCTCCTGCAGCAGGAGGTTCTTGTACCTTCTGCAGCAGTTAATGTTGTTTCTTTAATATAGCCCAGATTACATCTACTATGGCCTCCTTGCTTCTTGCCAGCAGATCCCACAAGTCCATCCCGGCATCACAGTGACTTGGCAGTTTCTGAGAAAAAGAAGAGCTAATTCCTCACATTCCTCTTAGTATGAAGCTACCTGAAACAGTGGGTTTCACTCCACTGTTGATTTTGCTAAAACTTGTGTGAATTTAGTATCTGCAAGATACCAGGATTTTACAGTCTTTGCTAGTGATGTAGCACTTGGGCCTCTCTTGCCTTTGGGGAGTGACCTTAGCAATATAACGACAAGGCTTGGGGACAAAAAATCCTGCTCCATTTTGGAAGCAGTGAATATATTGACATAATAAAGTATGTCTGGCTGAAACTTTCTGCCAGCTTTCTGTTGTGTTATATACTGCTCATGCAAAACAAGAAAAACAAACAGAAAACAACAAAAAAATGCAGTAAGCTATGAATTAGTAAGAAAAAATAACACAATAATTGGAAAACAAAGTGAAAGAAAAAATCCCTTTTGAGGTCTCAGTATTTCAACTCTTGAGCAAAGGCAGAGACAGAAAATGGAAGTCATATAGCCAACAAGAAAAATAGTAGTCACAGACTCATGGGCAATGTGGTTGAACAGCCGCTTCATATTGTGTGCAGACATGTTGTTTTCCCTTGGTCCTGTCTGCAAACATGAGAGTTGTTCTTGCTTCACATTTTCAGTTCATTTAGTGGGAATAGTGGGAACTTTTTTTAAAAAAATTAAAGTTGTCAAACATAAATCAGCTTGGATAGGAATAATTAGAGCAAGCCAAAGAATAAAGACATGGGAACAAATTGAAATATACAGCAGCTTTTCTGTATGTGAGGTAGAAAAACTCAGATGCAGGGGATGCAGGAGATTCTTGCTCTCTTCTGCTCTCTCTCCATCTGCATTTTTTCTAGTAAAGAGACAGCATTGTAGCTGTCTGTCTAATACAAATTTGCTCATGCTTTTTTTGTGACTGTAGTGATGCCTCAAAGCCTTTTCTATTAGTCTGGCCCATTATAAACCTTCTTTAGCTTATAACAGTTCAGATACTTTCTGCTTTAAGGATAAAAGAGCTCTTCACTCCTGACACACTGCAGTGATTCTGTGATTACAGGGAGGATAGTTGAAATGTGATACTGGGAGGAGAGGTGTAATTATGTCTATATTTGAATGGAACTATTCTAAGAGCCTTTATTAAGGCAGAATTTTATGGCTGCTATAGGCCTTTGGGGTCAAGCAATTCATTAGGAAATAATTAGGACCTGAAAATGGTGTCATTGTCTTTTGGATGCTTGGCAAATTTCACCACCTCCCCAGGAATTTGGTTTAAATTGTTCTTATTGTAAGTTCTCAGGCTGGTCAGTATGGGTTGGCATCTACCCCAGCACTCCCTAGTACTTCTCGTGGTCCCCCCAGTATGCTTTCTCTCCTGTGTACTCAATGTGGTTGCATCCTACATCTTTCACACAGCAAAAACTTTCTCATTTTCCTGTGCCTGTATTTCCCTTTTTTTCCCCTCCTTTCTCTCATTTCATCCAACTCTTATCATAAATCTGCAATTTATTTTAAGTAAAGTCCCAATTCTGTTAAGATTAGGGCACATTTCTTGCTCTGTGCAGCTCATAGCGAGAACAGGCCTCCCAAAAACTGGAAGGAAGAATAAGCAGAATAATCTTCCCTCTTTCAGTTTAGCATTTGGATTTTAGCCTTTTCCAATTTGCCTTTTCTTATTTTTGATATACCCTCATTTATGTATGTTCTCAATCCTGGTTTAGCCTTGCTCTGTTCTATCCCCAAAACAACAGGACTAAGGTAAAGCGTATGTGGGAATCTTGCAGGATGGCAGCTTTACCTTGCTCTTCACCTCCCGATGTGGTGAAGGCATTAGCTTCCTTTCTTCTTTTCTCTGTTCTGCACGCACTCATTCCTGCAGCTTAATAATGGAAAGCGTGCTGGACAAGCACTGGAGAAAGTCACCAGTGTCAGAGGAAAACCAGCCCTTCACTTCCTCAGTGCTGTTCTTAAGAGAGCCTGACCTACACTATTAGCACTGCATAGGAGGCCAGGTTTCTGCATGCTCTCCCGGCCTATAAAAGCACTCTAGCCCAAAGAAAGGAGTTTAACAGGGGGTTGTGCCAAAATACTTGAAGTCAGATTTTCCAAAGAATCTTCCCATTTTGTCATCTGTTTATGTCTGCAGCACTCAGCCTGGATTCTCCCTTCTCAGTGAGACCTGGTGGGCGCAGAGTTTGTCTGGGAATCCAAGAGCAATCAATCAGTTTTGAAAATCTTTTCCTTAGGAAATACCATCAGTTGTACTTAAGCAGAACCCCTTTGTCCCAAAGGGATGGACTTCCCAAGACACTTTTCAGATCGGAATTTGGTCTTAAAGTGTCCAGGTCTCTTCAGGGCACAGGGCAGATGCTGCAAGAGAGCCTCTTTCATGTCCTGGTGAGGGGAGTGCCACGAGTCTCGAGGCTCTTCTGGCGGGACTTCTGTGAGCCTGAGCTACAATTGCTCACGATCCCCTAGCAGTGCACCCAAAGTGGACCAGAGAGATGCTGCAGGAATCACCTAGCCTCTACGGAGGGCGGTTGTAATGCAGCAGTTGATTGTAGTGGAGCTCAGTAACCACAGCCAATCACGCAGGAGTGCCAAAGCCCCTGGAATCCTTCCACAAAAGAAAGAGAGAAAGAAAAAGAGAGAGAGAGAGAAAGAGAGGAACAGAGAAAGAGAGAAAGGAAGAAGTCGCCTCTACATTTAAATGTCCGCCATCAGAAGACAAAATTAATGCTTTATCTTCCACCCCCACTCCATCTCTCTCTCCCCACTCCCCTCCACAAAAAAAAAAAAAAAAAAAAAAGCTGAATGACCGACCTGTTCATCTGCAGAAACATATGGACTGCATAGGGAGTAACATGTTGAAAATACTGCAGCTATGGATCGTTCTATTTAAGCCCTAGAGACAGAGACGCCACAGAAAATCAAGTGTTGATCAAGAATCGCTAGCCTGTTAACTCAGGAGAAACCATAAGTATGCAGCTTTTGAAAACAACTGATTTTCAATTACACTCCTTCAGTGAACTCCCTATAAAATATGATCCTTTAGAAGTCAAAATTAGAGAATAAGTTCCATAACCTAGTTATTGCAGGGATGTCCAGGCAGGAGGAGGCCTGTGACGGCAGCAAGACAGAGATATACGGTCTCAAGAAAACAACACTGGAACTTTTCCATGCCTCTCTCTAGCAAGACAGCCTCACAGAAAGCAGTTAGCAAAGCTGGAATGCACATCTGCTGCAGAAAATTCAGAGCCAGCAGTCTTATACCACATGGGCCTAATAGTACTGTCTTAAAACTTGCATTTTTAGGACTGATCATCAGTCTTCTGCAAATGACTAACAGGAAAAAAAACACTGTTAAACAGCCAAATATTCCAGCAGACACATTCTTTGAAATCCAGTAGCAAGCCACAGAAACTTTCAGATTATTATGCCAAAGTATCATGGATTATTTTACTAAATTTTACTCCAGGTTACTAAGGATCATAATAAGCATTGTTTCCTCTTTGAAGGACAAGAAGAAAACATTGTAATAAATTGTTAATGATATTAAACAAACAAACGTTCAATAGAAGGATAAGAAATGAACTATTCTGTGACATTTCATGGTCAAGTAACATCTGTACCTTGTTCTTGGTGTATTTCAAATATTACGGCAGCTCTTAGCAGTGATCACCACCAGAAGAAAACCAGACATCTAAAATGGATGTCAGTTGAGTTAATTAATCTAAATATTACTATAAACTTGCATTTTTTACTAGTACAGTGCTAAGAGGACATTATTAGAGATAGGAGGCCTCATGTGCAGGGACACCAAGCTACTCAAGCTTTTTTCTTACTTGCTATCATGTATTTAAAACACTGTCTTGACCTGTACGCTTATATTCTGTATACAAGATTTTGCCTTACTCAGTGCGCAGTGTCGGTGTTACCCTGTGAACTGTATTCTGTAACTCCTCAGACCTCCTGGACTGCATGTTTCTCACACCCTGTGGCATCACACACCATTTTCTTCTTGGATTTTCTTTGGTGCTCATCACTATCATAATTCAAGCCTAGCACAAATCCACCCCACCTGTGCCTCTCTGCCACAAGTGGATGTCAGCAATCATATCACTAGGAGGTTTCTGAAGATTTCATTGCTTCCACTGAAGTTTGCATTGGGCTTTTAAGCACGGGAGGGTGGCAAGGTTTGACTTCAACTTCATTCTGTAGTGTAGATTCTGTTTTTTTTTTTTTTTTCCCTTGCTACAAAGTTTCCTCCAGAACTGTAGGCAGAATTGCCAGTTTGCTCATCAGCATTATCAGCAGGCTTCAGCATTAGCTCTCATCCAGCACTGTTTATTTCTCCAAATATTTTTTTTTATTTGAAAGGTGATTTCAGCTTTATGGACACAGCTGTCCTCCCCCTCAGGACATTCTGCACCCCAGTTCCTCTGTCTGTTTAGCACTAAACATGCTACTAGTAATAGTTAAACCTTAATAGCAGCAGGAGTACTATACTTTGAGATACCTACCTTTCTGAAGAGGTGGTACAGTTCCTTGATTTCCATAGGTCCGCAGGGAAAATACTTCATAGGTTAAAGTTATTTATTAGTATGCAGTGGTTTTTGGAATCAGCTCTGTGTTGATGTATTCTGTTTTCCTGTACTCATCTGTGACATTTATTAGGAAGCATCATCAGGTCTGAGCCAGCAAGCCTGAAGATGTACTTCACTTTAGAGATATGTTCAAGTCCATTGCTTTTCAGCAAAGCACTTCAGCATGCATTAATTTGATGCCTGTGGCACTGGAGCATGCACTTAACTACTTTTTGGAATTATATCTACAATTTCTAGGTAAGTAAGGGACAGCTACGAAACGCAGTTGTTCCAGTTCATTTACACGAGGTACTCATTTTTGCAAATGCCTACCTGGGAAAACAGGTCAGGTAAACAGCACGGGCAGCGCTGCCCCTGTGGTGCTGCTCTCGTCTTCAGGGGTGTTCACTGTAATAATCGTCTCTGCATCACTCAGAATTCAATGAATAATTCAGTGGAGTTTCATTACTCCACCAGTTGTTTTGTTTACTGGAATATCATCCTTGTGGTTCAATGTCTGTCTGGCTTCAGGCATAAAACCTGTGGAAAATGCAGCAGTTCACAGTGGCCAGAGAGGATCTTTTCCTTGGTGTCAGAGTCCTATAAACTAATGGTACTTTTGATTTTCCATTTGAAAGTCAACCAACCTAAGAAATGCAACATAAACTAATCAATACTTGATTCCTTTACTTGACTCCTTTACAGGACAGGGTAAAGCACAGTAAACTCAGGAAGTTCTTCCTATTGGATTACCTCGAATTGGAATTTGGGGAAGCCAATTTGGGGAGGCGACTTAGAGCAATTTAAGCTGATCTGTTTGTAATACCATTCAGGGTAAACCCTGTGAGCTCTGCTGTCAAAATGCAAAGTAAAGTTTAGCTGTACTGTAAAGTGTCTGCCAGTATCCCCACACACAAATACTGATGTAACATGAAACACAGCAGGGTTTTCACTAGCACAGAAATACTGGTGAAGGGGTGAAAACAGGTTACCAAATATTTTGACCGGAACAGCTGCATGAATAAAAATCTGAAGGCTGTGGTTATTCTGCATGATAGCAGTGCCTCTAGGCCCATTAACTTACCTTTCACTTTTTATTTCAAAAGAATTATTAGTAGCAGACTGCTTCATGGTTAAGAGTACGAGGTCATGTAGAGCATAAACTTACTCCTGAACTGCTTTGAGTTAAAAACTGGAAGCACCATCTTCATTTAGATCACTAGCTCTACAAATAATAGCTTTTTTTTTCCTCCCGATTAGCTGCAAAACTAATCAAAATTTAAGTATTTCAATTTTTTTCAACCACTGCTCTTCAGAAGGAGAACAAAATTAGTTTCAACTCGAATGGCAGTTGATGTTTTGTGTAAAAACAACAGAAAATTACTCTAAATGACTGACTCGTACATCTTGATAACTGAGTTCCACCCGTAGACTTTCTATGTCTCCTATGCCCTCTAGCTTCTAGAAGATGTATTTACTAACTGCTCCTTTTCTTAATTTGAATATATCTATATAACTTTAATTTGTAAGCAGTAACAAAAAGTAATGAAAGCAGAAAAGTAAAATACCTTCCCCTCTTTTCTTCCAATACACAGTTTTTACCTGAAACTGAAACAAAGACATGAAAATGTTATTCTGAATTCTCATTTAGTTTAAAGGCACTTTACATTTCTGTGACAATATAAATGGGTTTTAAAGGCACATCAATTTAGGGTCCTCTGTGACTGCTGTTAAGTGTCTGTAGCATACTTGAGAAATGCCACCTGAATTACACGAATGGGATATATCTATCTTGAGAGAAAAGTGAGATGTAAGACATATAGTCTATTATTTCTTAGTCTGATGTAATTACAAAGGGCACTACAGTTAAGGAAGGTCATTAGATGGTATACAGCAAAAAGCACCTACTTAAATAATAATGTTTGCTGGTCAGTGTGTTGGAGGCTGCACTGTGTCCATTGGGTTTAAAGCCTGATTGAAGGAGAGTAAAACCTGGGTGGAGGGAAATGTCCATGAAGAAGATAAGCTTGGTGTCCAGATATGCAGGCAACAACTTCGTATGTTAAACAAATGTGTAACTTTACCAATAATGTGGTATGAAAATTGGGCTGTGCTTAAAATATACGAAAAATACTTTGGCAATATTTGAAAAATGTTTCCAATAATTTGGTATTTACCTGATTATGTGTAGGCCTTGCATGCTTTTCTTTCAAAGTCTTCGATTCCAGCATTTGTGGGTAGGATTTTTTTTTCTTTTTCCATTAATTTTCTTCATTATATTAAAATAACAAATTGTCACAAATTTTTATAACTATTTTAACACTTACCTTTAATTATAAAAGAGTAAAGAAGGAATTTCTAGCCTAAGAGGAGATGATCTTAGAGAGACTCTGGTTGTGAAATATTTGTGTATGTGCACACACAAATATCCATTGCAGCATTATATAATTAAGTCTTTCTTGGAGAACTGATTTGCTGAGAAGCATTTCGAAACTACTAGGAATTCTTCCATAGATAAAATTTACATATCCACCGGAAAATCACTGCGCTGGTACTGCACTGGTCAATGCTTCCCATGATACACTTGCTTCACTTTGCTTCAAATTCTTTTACGATAACAGGCTATTCCTACCTACTACTAATAATAACAATGATTTTTTTTCAATTCAAATATGGTTATATTATGAGCTGAAAATGAAATTATAATCTATCTGTGGAACTATTTTAGGAATACGTGCTAATTAGCATAATTGGCTCGCTGCACAACAGGAGACGGCGGAAACCTATAATAGCGTTTCAAACATGTCAGCAGAATAATGGGCAAATGAATATGGCTTAGGTAATTGCTTTGGACTTTCAAAGTGTTTGCAAAGCTACTACGAAGCTTTAGAGACTCTAAAGAGCCATAGGATGAAAGTTCTGTCATGGAGCAGAAATGGCCTGAGAGCAAGACAAGAAATAAGACTTTCTGGTCTTCCGTACAGCGAAGTGTTGCTTACGACACGATTAGCGATGTGCAAGAAAGCTGGAGAGGAAGGCGGCAGAGGTCAGTGGGACCCACGGGCTGGGGACAGACGGGGTCCGGCCTGAGGGAGGGGTGCAGAGGAGGCACCTCCTGGCCCGTGCATTTACAAAAACTGTTCAGTGTTTAAAGTCCTCATTTCTTCCCCTCCTTCTCTGTTTGAATCCAAGGCAGTTCCCTCTTTCTACTTAAATTTGGTGTCAATCCTGGCAGCAGTTATGCAAGAGCGTTGCCCCTGTTTCTACCATACGTGATTCTCGCCGAGGGATGACTGTACTCCTTGCGACGTGCTTTGCTCATAGAAGATTGACTTGCAAACCCTCAAGGAGCAATGGGGAAATCAAATGAATTTCTTGTGTGCATGATATATACTGTAGTTCATGGATATCGAGTAGATGAATGCAATGCCAGATTGCCTCATGTGCTAATGTGACAGGGTACTATTAGGAAAAGACATTGAAAAGAAGAAATATGACATAACAGCAGTAAATAGAAAAGTGGCCTAGAACCAGTGTAATCACCTCTGTGGAAAACTAATCTGAGTGTAATGAAGTAATAAGTAGGACTGAAGAGTGTTTGCTCACATATTACAGAGAAAAAGGCTGCCAGAGGGATGCATTCAGATTTGTAAATGCCACATTTGCCTTTGTGGAAGTGAAACTAATAAATTAGCAGGGATCACACCTCAACCCCAGCCAAAGGAGTAATGGGTGCATAGCACAAAGTGTGATAAAGCCAAGAACAGAAATAAAAAAGAAACATTGCAATGGTTCTTACTACTCCTGGGACGGTTCAGAAAGCTCCTACAGAAGCTATTGCGATGCTTGGCATAAATTACTTCCTGAGATTCTTTGGACACGTTCTGCAAAAGAGGAGAAATGTAAAAGGTATAAGGAGCATGCAAAGCAACAGTTCTGTGCAGAGCTCAGGAAGGATGTTATATATTTTAGAACAGTAAAAGGACAGAAGATATATGTGCCTCATGTCCCCCTTCCAGCACCATCAGCAGCATGCACCTGGCTATCCAAAGGAATAAATGTGACCAGCTAGGACAGAAATTGTCAGCGCTCAACACTGCTGAAATCAGTCTTAAAATGCCCAAATCCATCTATAACAGGAATACTCCTTTTCAGCAATAGCTCAATACATCCATATAGAAAGGAAAATAGAAATCCACAGTCCTAAATTACCCAGAAGGGTTTAGAAACTATCCAACATTCAATCTGCTAATTATACATGACAATGCTGGATTAGATAACCAATACTAAAATTTACTGCTGCCTGCTAAAAGTTGCTTTTGGCAGTGCTCAGTGTCAGAAGCAATAGCATTAGCTCTGCTCTTTTCTTACACGGCAGATGATGGAAGCTTTCAGGAAGATGAATTAAATTCCACTAGCAGAAGAGGCAAAAAGGAATCAAACCAGCAGAAGAGCAGCACAGTGAAAATCCGCTTAGGTCGCTTCAAAATGATGCTCTATCACTACCGACCACAGTGTCCTGGTTCACGATCCTGAACCAAAGCATCATTTGGATCTAGGAGCAGGAGGCCATTTGTGCCCTAGAAGAAGTGCACGGGTGAAGTGCTCTCACCCCTCTGTTCAGACTGGTGGCAGGCACAGGGCCCTGCTGTTAGCTCCTCTGCGGCACCTCTGTCTCCAGCCTCCGCACCCGCCTGCCGCGCAGAAGCGGGGCAGGCACGGGAGTGTTTTGGCGGACGAGGGTCCCTGCACACCCCTACGGTGCCTCTGCGGTGGCCACAAGGTGGTGCCTTTTACTGCCTGTCCCTGGGAAGGGGCCGGCCCGCGGG
Source organism: Tinamus guttatus (assembly GCF_059628265.1). Classification (NCBI taxonomy): domain Eukaryota; kingdom Metazoa; phylum Chordata; class Aves; order Tinamiformes; family Tinamidae; genus Tinamus; species Tinamus guttatus. The sequence continues at coordinate 15,460,609 of NW_028288774.1, read as the reverse complement.
ACAGCGGAGGACAGGGCTAAATCCATCACCTTCCCTGCGCCCGCGTGATCCTGCTGCTCGTGTCTGTGCTGGAAAACAAAACCGCTACGAAATCACAGGCAAAATAAGAGCCCCCGGACTCTGCAGGGGCATGAAGAGAGTCAACAGGAAGTTACCTTCACGTATTTGTTTCTCCGAAATTTCTTACCCCTTTGCCTTTGCTCACTAAGTTCTCTTCCCAAAACCTTCAACTTAAAAAAAAAAAAAAAAAAAAAAAAACCACAAAATTGAAGAAAATTCAGACCGACAACACATAAAAATATTAGAAACAAAATATAGGCATGACTAATACAACTTTAATCAAGATTGCAAACACATATATGACTATTCTGTATTATCTTGGCTGCTGCTAGCAAATACTGAATAACTTGTGTTTAAAATTCTCACACATACAGCATTAGCATTTTATTTTCTATCACTTAATATGTTTAGCATAGCAATGAAATTAAAGTAGGAAGGTAAGTACATTGGAAACTTTCCATATCACATGCTAATTCTCAGATTTTTTTCCTGAAGTTCAGGGGGTTTTGTTTGTTTGTTTGTTTGTTTTAGGAACTAACAAATTTGGGAAATTTTATTAAGAATAGGACTTTGAAAAATGGAAGCAATTTCTCAATTTCTTCCAGTTGTTCACAAAGTCAGACAAAACAATCAACAGCTTCTTATGGGTTTTGAATTCCTTTTGCCATATCCACAACTTTAATGTTAAAAAAAGGCTGTCTACCTCTAACTTTGTCTTCTTCGAGTAATAACCTGCTATTCCCTAAAGCTCTGAGCAACTGAGTTTTGCTGTAAAGGATCTTTATGTCTTCGCATCACAGAAAAAGACAGAAGAGTCCTCACTAAATTCCCCCTTGCCCTTACTTCTGTAGTGCTATGACTCTCTGTGGACCTGGAACTTATTTGATGCAGTGCCATGCTGATAGGGAAGTTACTATAGGAGAAGATTTTGAGATATGAAAGGAAATATTTCTCACCAAGAAGAAAAAACAAAGTACTAAAAGTTTGATAATTTTTTTCTCCAAAAAGGTCACTAAAAGAACCAATACCCAAAGGTACTAGAATCTCCATTTTCTGTACTGAAATACTTTCTGACATAGAGAGCTTATTAATGAGCAGGATGAATCTTGGCAGAAGTTGCTACCACCTGGAAGCTCCCTTGTCAAGAACTCCTACAGGACTAGAAGACCTCTTTGACTCTTTCTGCTTGCACGCAGGAGCTGTAGGCTCTTAATTTTGCAGTTGGCACAGAATATTAGTCTGAGGAAATCCTTGTGACTAATTGAAAATTTTCATAAGTTTGTTAAACTGTATAGAAGGCTTGATAGTTTTAGAAGAAAAGAAGACTCTAGTTGCTATAGAAGTACATGAAAGAGCCTCACATGCCTCATCAAATGATGACTGTAAATAGGAACAACAAGCTGCTTAGTTTTAGATATTAAGGAGCAAAAAAGCCTTGGCTGGCTTCTTACTGCACAAACCATTTCATATATGTACTCCTCCCAAAACGCATGCAGGCGTTTTAACTGCAAGCAGATTAAGCTGTTACCTGGTGCAGTTGGGAACAAGAGTGCCCACACCTGGAGACTCTGCAGTGACAGGGCATCAGCGAGGTGAGCGTTCCTGCCTGACTTGGACGTGACCCACAGCGCGTGCAGAGGAAAATAAATAGACACCTGGAACCTAGGGAGAAATACTTCCTGCCTCCAAATTTCACTACTGGACTTTCTGCAGGCAGAGCAAATCCCAAATGCAGAGCAGTGACTCACCATACTAGTAACACCATGCCAAGCTATTGCCAATTTCAGATAGTTCCAAGAAAAATGGGAAGCAGCACTAGACTATATCTGGCAACAAAATTTGAAGCTGAGAGAAGATCCCCTTATCTTTATGCATTTAGAAATTGAAATTTCTTAAAAATTGTGTTATTTTCCTGCAAGCTCTGCTTTGTGCACTGACTTACCAGGGTTGAGACGCTCCCAAAGGTGTAAAATCATAGCCACAAGTGAACAAGTGGGAAGTATCATCAGGGGACCGTGTTACTGCTATGGCTACGTCTGCTTGACTGGACTTCTCTTCCCGCTATTACACCTGCAGCAAAGACAGACAGAAATATCATGAGAGCCTTAACCTCTACTTTGCACAGTAAGGTGATCTTCATCTGAACTGATGAAGCAGGTCCAGCTGTGGAACACAACCCACATCCAAACAAATATCTGACTCAGCTCCTAAACTGAAAAAGCAGCAGCTTTGAGGAGGAAGTTGGCAACACCACTTAGAAAGCCATGGATTTGTTCCAGCTACCCTCTTCTCCACTCACTCTAATCATTTAGTCCTGATCCCCAAATAGAATCTGTCTCATGAAAAGAAAAATGGACTTTGCTGTAGCTCCTTTTTCTTTCCCATTCACCTTTTCAAATGTAGAAACACCACAACCCACCTCCCCACATTGCTAAACACCTTAGGCTGTTTCATCTTGTGTATATCACCTGTTAAGGCCTTTCGTCTTTACCTGTATGTAAGGCAGCTTGTCTCCCCCAGTTTACTGAATGGAGCCGCAGCTTTTTTTTTTTTTTTTCTTATTTTTCTAGTCAAAGTCTACCATGGTGGTATCTGTGATTTACAACTCTGAGCTATTCATTTATAAAAAGGAGGCAGCTAGTGTTTTTCCTGTTCTGAATTTCTAACTTAAATGATAGAGTTTGTAGGTAATAAGGCTCTAGCAGACCTATACGCCATCTGAAATGGAATGAGGCTAGATTAGCATCAAGTGTTTTAGTAAGAGTGTTCAAATGAAAAGTCAGTTTCTCAGCCCAAGTGTATCTAAAATACTTTTTTAATGTCTGCTTAAATTCACAAGTGATACAATAGTGACTTTTGTTTTTTTTAAACATACTTTACAATCAGGTTAGGTGTTTTACATCAAGGCACAGCACACCATATTATACACCTATGCCTTGCCAGGCAGCAATTTAGTACAATCCCCGAGTTTTGGCAGTAATGCCAGAATAAATAGCATGAATCACATATTTGCTACGAGATAAATAAATAATAGATGCTGTCACATTTTATTTGAAATAGAATTGCATATAAAAAGAATATACAATAATTTAACTTGAATAACTATAATCTCTTTTACTGTACATTAACAGAAGAATTTTCCTTTGTATTAAACAAAACATTTTCAATATTAGGATGCAAAATTAATCTTCTTTTTGGCTGTCTTGATTTATGGAGAAGAGTTTCATTTGTTAGAAATGAAAGTTGGATTTTCAGTTTCATGACAATCTGAAAGACACAAATCCAGAGTTACAGGAATGTTGATAATGAATGCTATGGATAAAAATGAATAAATATTTTCAAATTGTTCTGCTTAGTTAGGACCCTGTGAAGCTAGTTATTTCAATGGTACATCTATGAAAGCTCTTTTTCACAGATTAAGCAAGCTAGATTTTTAGCACTTTATTGTTAATTGCCTAGTTTTTAATGAGATGGTCACCATAAGCCTGCAACTCAGCCAGCAGAACTAAAACACTACCAACTCTAAAGACTGCAGACTCTATGCGTATTATTGCAACATATTTACCAGCTTCACCTTAGCATTCAGCTGTTCAGATTTGAGTGCTTCTTCTTCGCCTGCCAAAGGCCTTGGAGCCCACGTTGGTTGGCACAAAGTTGTTCTTGCCGACTCCCCCCGAGCGGCTCAGGAAGTCGGCCAGGCGGTGGGTTACGCAGGTGGCCGTGTTGCATGCCCTCTTCTGGGCCGTCACGCTGCTTCAGAAGGAAAACAAGTTAGGTCCCAAATACCTCTACTGAATGCAGGAGAACTTCAGTAAGGACTGTAGGCTGGGAAAGATTGTTCTGTAAGAGTAAGCAGGCTTACTGTGCGGTGGGCTTTGCCAGCCTCAGCCTGCCCAGCTCACAAGCTCTGTTTTTTGTTTGTGTTTTATCCCTCTCTCCCCTTCTTCCCCATCAGTTTAGGAAAGGTAGCTGAGCCCTCTTTCTTGAGCAATTAGACTGAAGTCTTAAATCAGCTAGGCCTTCAGCAACCCAAGCTGTACCCTGCCACCAACAAGAAGGTATGGCTGACAGTGGTGCCAAGGATGTCCAGCTCCAAGGCTCTAACCCATGCCCCCTTCCTCTGGGGTTTAGATCTTTGCTTTCCTCCAGCAGCAGGGCAAGCACCAACAGCTGGGTTTGACATATCAGGTCAGGACCTGAGTCCCATAATAGCAGCACTTTAGCACACAGGTTCTGTGCCTATAGCTCAGGTGTAACTATTTTGTTAGATGGGGGACTCCATGACATATGTGTTCATACTATCCCTGCTTGACAGGGTTTTCTACTAAAGATTTTTCTTGGGTGGTAGGGTGGAAGGATTTGGTTTAAACGCACATTAGAGAACATCATAGCCATTTTGGAACAGGCCTCTGATTACAAGAGACGTGCTGCAAAAGAACAGTAAAGTAATAATCTCAAGGAACAGCAATGAAAGTGCCATTTCTAGATACAAGCTAATACATTACACAAGTATTACAAGAAAAGTTTTCTCCCCCAAGCTCTGGTTTACCCATGTGGTATTTTAAAGATATTTGGACCTAGAATGTACTAGTATAAAGACCTGTCATAGAATGAGAATGAAAAAAAAAAAAATAGTTACTAAATTCTTACCTGGAGGTGTTCAGTACTCAGTTTTGAATAGGATTATATTTCAAGATTTTTTTGAACTGAGCCTCTTCCAATTCCTTTGCTTCTCAAAAGCTCTGCTAACAGCGTTATATGCTTGCCCAATTACACCAATGCATATGAATGCATGTATGCATATGAATGCATGTATGCATATGAATGCATGTATGCATCTACATACAGTTTTAAATTCTTTGTACTTTATTGCCTATTGCAGCTATTCTCGAGTTACTGGTATTGCACTGTCTCTCTGTAGCTTTAAGACAACTTGTAAAGTTTTCTAGCCTTATCTAGAAATCTCATGATCTAGAGCAAGTAATTAAAACAAAGAGATCTAATCCTTATAGAAAAATAGGTTTATTGAGTAAGTGCATGGGCAGGTATGAAAGAAAAGTCTACTTGTACATTTAGTAGCCAGAAATGAAAAGCCTCATCTAGTTTTTTGTTTGTTTAAATGAATGTCTAAGAAAAATCATTTGAGATCTCAAGGCAATGCTGTTCATTCTTATTTATTTTCCCCCTAGTCTGATAGGCATGTTTTCTACTCTGGCTTCCTAACATTTGGTCCACCTCAAACATTCTCTGTCGAAACCAGAACCAAAAGAAAATAGCAAAGTTAACAATCAAAGTTAGATCCACATGCATCGAGTTAAAAAAGGGGAGAGGGCAGAATTAAGGGTGTCTAGTTGTCTCCCAGGGGCTCCCCATAGTTTGCATAGCGGTCATGGTCCAGGTCACTCAGCACACTCCGTTTCTTTCCAGGAGTTCCAGCCCCGACGTCAGTGCGAGGGTAAGTTTGCAATTTGTGCAATTCTTGAGACAGTTTGCCCAGCACACAAGTACTCAGACTGGCACAGCGCTTGGAAATGGGTCTATCCAGGCTGCAGGGGGAAAGAAAACATGCCCAAAAGAATAGTCTCAAACATGCATGATCATGCATTTCTTCCCTAGACGATTAACTACAGTTAGGAGACAAACAAAACTGAAAGAAAATAACCCCTCCACATCACATTCCATGCAAGGAAGGTCCATACAAATGCAGTCTGAAGGAATACACTGTTTTTCCATCAATTCAATAAGACTTCCATTCCAAAAGCAGGTTAATTAGCTTTTCAGTTGCTAGCAGTTAGGGCACAGGCTTTTTTTAGTTTCAATGTACTCAGCATGCTGTTCAGTCAGGGGTTGAGTTTAAGGGTGCTCAGCATGCTGTTCAGCCTCGTCACCGCCAGCATGCTCCGCGGCACGCGCCCTGCGAGGGCCACGCGAGCGCTCCACATGCTGTCGCCCTGCGTGCACGGGGAGGAGCAGCACCCGCTCCTGCTCCGGGCTCTCTGTGCCCAACCACGGCATGCACTTGCACGACAGAGAATCCAAGGGTGGCTCAACAGCCACTAGCGCTCCCGCTAGGGAAACGTACCTTTTGCTGTCCTATCTTAACACAACCCCCTCATTCGAGCTCAAATCGCCCTGCACTTTCAGTTGTGAGACAGACAGAAGCAGGTTAATTGTTGGAAGCCTTTCCCCTGACACCAGCAGGGAGGGTGTCTCTGCAGCAGCTTTCTTTGCAGAGTCAGTGAGCAGAGCTGCCCATGACCCCAGAGACAGGGAAGTCTCAGCCTGCAGAGGGTCTTGTACAGATCAGACATGTGGTCCCCTGCCCTCCTCCCAGCCCTGGGACCACCGTCCTTACCTATTCCCCTCAGAGGCTTGCTCCAGCTCTTCTGCCGTCATCTGTATGAACTCTTTCACCAGGGCATTTAATAATCTCCGAGCTTCGTAATCGCTTAGCGTCACTCGGTCCGTTACAGACTCCAAGCCAGGTCTAGGCAGAGAGAAGCAAAACAGGGTGAACGTGACAAGTACCACTGCAGAGCGCGGGAGCTGAGAAGTGGTATCACGTGTACTGTTAACAGCATCTTTCATCGATGTGAATACACACGTCATACTCATGCACAGCCGTAAGTGTTTTATATGTCATTAAAAAACATAGTATCACAAATAGTATTAAAATAACTCAGCTTTCTCATTTACTATAGTCTGTTTCTTTACATCTCTACAGAATACAAGTATTTCCATCGCATTCAGATGAAGCACTCAGCAACAGCACCACATCTTTACTTCTTACCTGACTGGGACTGCCTGGAAGCTGTCCATCTGGCACACAACCAAGGCGTAGACAGCAAGGAAAGATGAAATCTTCAGCATAACCATGATTCCTCTCTACAACAAAGAGGTATATCAAGCGATTACCATTTTCCAGCCTTCTCCCTCCTGTAAGATCTGCTAGAGAGGTCATTTTTGCTGACACACAAGTAGCGCAGACGCCCATAGCCTTTTCCTGTATTACTTTCAATTTCTTTTGATTCCTGCTATTTTACTTCAATTTTCCCAGAATTTCAAAATAACTTAGAGTTGTTAGGTGATTAAAAAGACCACTTTGCCAAGCTACAGCTCTGTAGTACTTAGATTTACCCACAAGTTGATGTAAAAGGTTTCTCTGACTGTGCACACAGTGTCAAGTCCAATGCGTCAGACAGACAGGCGCAGTTTCAGGGGAAGAGGCGCACAAGCGAGCAGCATCTACTGTTCTGTGAGAATTAAACGCTGTTTGTAGCACTTCACCTGACACTACTTGTTGCTCAGTACCTTTAGCACACCAATATCCCACCCAAATTACACCATAAACGTTAAATAGCCTCAGTTTTAAAAAGCATCCCTACTCCGAGACCAGTAAAAGAAGAAGTTTGGAGAATTTGCTCACGAAAACAAAAAGTTCCGAGGCCCTGCACGGCCGCGGTGCTGCGCAGGTTCCCGTTGCGAGCCACGAACGGCCACTAACTTAGCTCTCCCCTCGCTCCTCTCGCAGAGCACCTAGCGCGCACGGCGGGCGGGAGCAGCGGGGCGCGGAGCACGGAGGAAGCCGGCCGCGACGGCGAGGCACGCGCTGCTTACCGGTGCGGTGCGGTGCGGTGCGGTGCGGTGCGGTGCGGTGCGGTGCGGTGCGGTGCGGTGCGGTGCGGTGCGGTGCGGTGCGGTGCGGTGCGGTGCGTCCGTGCGCGCCGCCGACCCGCGGTGCCGCGCGCTGCCCGCCGGCTCCCCTTTATACCTGCCGCCCGGGCAGCGCGCGTGGGCGCCCGCGCGGCCGCCGCCAGCCAATGGGCAGCCCCGCCGCCCGCCGGGACCCCCCGCCATTGGGCCCCCGACCTGGGCTCCGCGGTTACGTCATCGCCCAGTCCGCGAGCATCCCATTCACAAAATCCGCTCGGGCCGCGGCTCCATTTGCATTGAGGTCACCGCGCGGGAGGGGGCCGGGCTGGCCCATTAGCGCCCGGGCCGGGCGGGCCGGGCCGGGCCGGTTCGGGCCATTGAGCGCCGCGCCTGGCACCGCCGCCCGGCACCGGCAGGTGCTCGTCAGAAGCGACATCTACTGCGGAAGCTGCTGCATCGCAGACAGTGCCGGTGGCCGCGCTCCCTGCGGCGCCGCCGAGCACGCGGGGGGCGACCTCGGCCCTCACGTCGCACAGTTTAGTAATGCGGGTTCATGTTTCCTGGCGGGTCCCCTTGCTTCGCTGGCCCTTCGCTCCGGAGCCTTCCTGTCGCTAAATGCACCTGCTCGCAAACTGCTTTGCAGGAGTGCGAAGGCCGAGGGAACGCCCCGTGCCTCGGGCTCCCCTCGGCCAAGCCGCGCTCCCCGCGCCGCGGCCCCGCTCCGCCCGGCCCGGGCGAGGGGCTGCGCGGCCCCGCCAGCTCGCCCAGGCCACGGGGCCGGCCGGGGCGCGCTCCGCGTGAAGCGCCTTCCCCGAGGACGCTCTACGAGGAGTAGCGGAAAGAACATAAACGTCCTTGAGGGCAGGTGCAGCGCCTTTCCGCAGCGCACGCCGCGCACCGCGTGGCTCACGGAAGAGACACGGGGGGGAGATGTGGGTCCGGCCGCCTCAGCGCCGCGCAGCCCGCCCCGGAGGCAGCCCCGGCGGGGATTAGCGGCAGCCGCCCGCGGCCCATGCATCACCCGCCGAGGGCCCTCTGTCACGGGCACCTGCCGTGCAGGATGTTTGCTGCCCCGGCTGTGTTTGCTAAGGGGCGCGCGCGGGGGCGGCCGCTCCGCGCGTGGATGCGGCCCCTGGGAGCGCCCGGCGCTATCCCGCTGCAACGGGAGCCGCGGGACGGGCGCCGAGCGCGGCGGTGCTGAGACCTCCCGCTCAGCAGCTTAAAACGGATTTTCCCGTTGACTTCGCGGCTTGTCTTCGTTTGTTTTTTTAACAGATCCTGAAGATCGGGCTCACTCTTGATGGTGAAGGTAGCGTATTTCACCTGGAGGTGAATAAAGCCCGAGATAAGTGCAGGCTGTTCTTATGTTAAGGCGATTTTAGCTTTGAGGCGCATAAAGAGGATCGCGACCGTACTGTAACACTGGCCCTTCGGGGGAGGTTTCTGCTTTCCGCGGTGGGCGCCCTCCGCGAGCCCCTGCTGTGTCCCCCTCGGGGCGCCCGCGGGGCAGCCCTGCTCAGGCCAGGATGGGCTTTTCCAATGGCGGTGGATTTATCTCGTCCGAGGTTTTGCCGCGTTGCGCTCCCGGGAGGGGAGAAGCGGCGGGGGATCTCCGCGCTGTGTGACTTGCGCGGCGCAGCTCCGCGCACCCGCAGCAGCGAGAGCGAAGGCAGCGCGGAGCCGCGGAGCAGCAGGCGCTGCGGGGAGGACCTGGGCCGAGCTCGGGCTTTGGGGGCTCCCGCCCGGCCCCCGCGCCCGGCCCGTTCCCTCGCTGCATCCGCGATACTCGCAGTGGGGGCTCCCTCTCCCCCTCCCCCTTTTTTTTTTCGTTTTAAATAACGGTGCTATCACACTCATTCCCATCAGAGTAATCTTTAGAAGTCGCCTGGAAGAGGGAGCTGAAGTATTTGATTTTAAATTGCTTGCTTTTTCACAAGTCTTATTGTTTAAGCCGTCTCTCTGAGTTTGCTGTTCATCCCTAGTTTACAAACATGTAGCATCCAAAAGTAGTATATAAAGAAACAATTCAGCATTGCTTTCACTGCTTAAAACACCACTGTTCTTTTCCCTTCCTTTTGGTAATAGCTAATTGCTCACATGTCTTGGGGGAATTTACACCTTATCTGCATAGAATATCCCTGTTTTAGCTTTAAGCATTGCAGACGACTGTGTAAGAATAGTATTTTTTAATTCTTGTGGGGAGAGAGGATGGATGTCTATCTCATTTCATCTTGCAGCCGATTCAAGTACTTTTCTTGCCAGTGCAACTCAGCCTGGAACTGGAGCCTGTGGGATGCAGTGATTACAAGATCTGAGATGCCAGCATTTCCACTAAGCTTTCACAGGAAGAAACGTAAATTTAAAGCAACAGGTATTAAACGCAATAGGCATACTTTCATGTACACGTGCACATAGGGATGAAATAGTACTTGCAGGTTGGCAAGCGCTCTGGCTGCTTCTTGCCAGAGCTAATGCAGGGACTCTCAGCTGGAGCGCTTGTCCTTTTCCCCTCTACTGTGTGTCGGTTAGTCCCCCCGACACATTTCCTCCTTGCAAAACCCTCTTCTCTTGGATCTGGTTTGTCTATATTTGGAAGTTGTGAAAGAGATTCAGTGCAAGGTTGTCACAGGATAATGGTCTCCTGTAGGTAGATAAATCCAAAACTAAAGGTTGTCTGCTCTGTCTCTGCTCTCTATAAGCTTAATCTTCATAGTAACTAATTAAATCTTTTGTAGATGAGGAAAGTTCATTAAAAATAGAGCAGTAGAAATCAAAATATTTTTCTACAGAGCGCAGCCTGAGAATTACTTACCTGTGTTTTGCACAGTGCCACAGGCTGTTGAATTCGGCATTGTGTCTCCAAACTCGTCGTGCTGTTCTGCATGAGACGACTGTGCAACACCCGCAGCGGGAGGTGAGCACTGATGAACCCCGTAAAAGCACCATTCTAATACTGGGGAACAGCCAGCTCCATTGCAGGGGATGTAAACTGAGCCAAAAGTAATAATGGCATGCTGTTTGTAAAAGCACATTAACAGGAATATCATGTTTAAGACATAAGAGGTAATCCCTACACTCCACCTGTCGTTGGTGAGGCCCCAGATTTATAAAATGTAGTTTCTTGAGAGCCACAGTACAGATCAAGATCTCAACACTGCAGGGTTCCTTTTTTAACAGAGACAAAACCTGGATTTAGGCCGCTTTAGTGGTGGCCACTTTCTCAAGAGTGGAACTGCTACTGGAGTTAATTACTGGCAAATCTATGAATTGCTCTGGAATCAAGCTACGTTCTTTCAAACTGCCTTAGAAAAGCTTCAAGGCTGACCATCAAAAGACATTTTAAACAGAAGTTCAATGCTAGATTGCTCCAGTTCCATAGAAACATTCCTACGGCGCTTGGTTTTGCAGAAGTTTTTCTGTATATATTCAAAATCTGGTGCAGAATAACGAGACGCCCCGGGTCCCATCCTGTCCTGCGTGGAGGCTCGCTTGGCCAGGGAAGAGGGACAGACTGCAGGAAGCCAGGTGGGGCTGCATCCTCCTCCGTCCCGTGTGGCCATAGCCCAGCTCACAATGCAGTAGCAGAGGCTCCTGCCCTGCCTCCTGCGGCCGGGCAGCCTGCGGCACCCTCTGAGAACTGGCACAACTCAGCAGTGCTGCAGCCAGAGCTGCTGCGGTCTCGGCTGGCGAGGGGACCCCCCAGCCTGCAGTGTGGCCAGGGCAGCGCAGCAGCAATGGGCTGCCGAGGACGATCCACGTCTCCTCCAAGTGCAGCACCTATTTCTGCTTCAGTTTGACACACTGTCCGGTTAGGCTAAGAGATGAACAAACTCCTTATCTGGAAGTGACCTCAGAACATAAAACTAACCTTGTTAAACAATAGCATGGTTATAAACCTTTGATTTGATTGCTTGCACAAGCGTGCCATTAATATCCTACATGTCATAAGACCAAGTCAGCAAAATATGGCAAGAGATATATGCTAAATCCTCAAGTTCATCCAAAATTTGTTCGTGACAGGATATAGGATAGTGGAAGATCTCATGTCATCATTTTATTCTTACTCTTAAGAGTAGTGAAAACTGATTAAGTCACTTAATGTTTTTATCAGTCCTTTCCAGGACTATTCAGTTGCTCCAGCATTACAAGGCCTTACAGCTATAGATCCCTGCCGGTTCCAGTAAGGCCGGCTGTGTGAGGGGGACTGGGTGAGGTGAGGTTATTTCTCAGCTGACTTCAACAGTCAAGATGAGTCTCAAAATGATAAATTGCTGGTCACTTGAAAAAAAGGAACTTGTGCAAGGGCAACGATAGGGTCTACCCCGCATGGCTGCATGAGGCAGAGGAAGAGCTCTCTCCTAACGGAGCTGATAAATAGTACATAAAGGCAAAGGCTACTACCATGATATTTGCTCCTGTGCTTACAGCACAGTTTCTGGGAACCAATAGTCCTATGAGGCTATCAATTCAAAAAATAAATTCCTAAGTGTATGCTTGACGTTGACCCAAGGGTACCCTGAAAGTTCAAAAACCAAACAGCAAATAAAATACACCAGAAACATTTTTGAAATTAAAATCTTGAAGTCAGCATCATAGTTTTCTGAGTTTGTTTGGCAATGCTAGCTGTTTTTCTCTAGAAATGCAGTATAAAATATCAGTGTGAAAGAAAACAAAAGCCTGTTCAGACAGCGATGGGTATTGTGGCTATTTAATGGGCTTTGGAAACTATTTCATTTTTTCACCAAGACTGTAACAGAGGCATCATCAAGGTCTTACTGTTGTTACTGAAAGAACAGCCATATCTATCAACATATTTCTTCCAATTCCCCTGAAGTGCGAAGCTGCCTGGAGCTGTGCAGCCTCCTCCTGCTGGCAGATCCCTGTCTGCTTCCTTGGCAAGACTTCGGAGCGTGGTCATTTCCGGTGACTCGATTGTCTCCAGCTTCTCCCTACGGAATTTATAATGCAGAGGAACTGTGAATCGTGATGACTAGACTCTTTCAGAAGAATTTAATAAAGCAACCCGTTTTAATTGGTTGCTTTATTCAGCTATCATTTTTATAGTTAAAATTAAGAAAACCTATTACTCATCCAATGAGTTTGCTCAGTTCATTGTCAATGATTAAGATGAGTAAAACCCTCTGAACAGCAATTCAGCACAAATTCTTCACCCCCCTCCAGCAAAGAAAGAAAATAAAAGGAGCAGACTGGCAAGGAATCCTGCCCTTTGGAGGTTCAGCTACGCATGAGGGTTTATATGTCACATTTCTGACAGCTTTCAGTTGCGTTGATCCGGGCTAGTCCATTCTGCCCTCCATTTAATCATGGATCCTTTAGAGGTCCTCAGATCTTTAATCTTGGCAGACTGAGCGGCCCTTTGCGTTCGGCTTGGCCAGACCTGGCTTCCCTGCTCCGCAGCAGCGCTCTGCGTTTTCTCTGCCGTGCTGCGGTGGTGAACAGCCCGCTCCCCTGCATCACCAAGGCGCAAGTGCTGAGGTCAGCCTTGGTTGTGCTCTCTCCTGCTTAAAGATAGCAGTCAAAGCTTGTCTGCTTTCCTCTCCATAAAAGCCTATGCCTTCCTTCTCAGTCAAACATTTAGATGTTATTTTCCTGTCCTTGGGTCTTTCCTGTGCTGAATTTGGTTGTGGTTTTCTCTTCAAAAGGCTTACTGCCAAAATGGTCCCTCTCCTTACCTTTGTTTTCTCATAGAGGCACAGGGGCATTAAAACTTTGGGTGCGTATCAAATACTACACCGTTAGACAATAGAATATTGAAGATAAAACGTAAAAAGCAATAGCACTTCTTCCTATGTTCCCACAGGCATTCGGAGAACTAGTCAAGCCTCTTATCCGCGCGAGCCAAGCAGGAAGAAAATGATTTTCTCCGAAGAGCGGCTCGCGCCGGTAAGTGGTTCGGAGCCGTGAGCAGTGCGGGTGGTGGCTGCGCGCCCCGCGGCCGCACGCGTGTCCGTGCCCAGGGCGCGCTGTGTGCCGCCGCTGCGGGGCCCGGCGCCGGGAGCGCCTCAGCGGCCGGGCGGAAGCGCCGTGTCCGGCGCGGGACCAATGGGCGCGGGGGCGGGGCGGCGCGGGGCCAATGGGCGCGGGGCCCGCCGGGCCGGCGGCCAATGAGCGCGGCGGGGCGGGGCGGCGCGGCGGCGGCCGGAGGAAGCGGCGCGGGCTGCGCCGGGGCGATGGAGGAGGGCGGTGACGGCGGGAGGCGCCTCCCGCTGCTGGCGGCGGCGGCCGCGGCGCTGCTGCTGCTGGCGCTGCTCGCGCGGCAGCTGCTGAAGCAGCGGCGCCCGCCCGGCTTCCCGCCCGGCCCCGCGGGGCTGCCGCTCATCGGCAACATCCACGCGCTGGGCGCCGAGCAGCCGCACGTCTACCTGCGGCGGCAGGGCCAGCTGCACGGGCAGGTACCGCGGCGGGGCCGGGCGCGAGCGGGGCGGGGAGCTGCTGCCGGCCCCGGGCAGGGGCTTCTTCCTCCCCCTTTTGTCCTTTCTCCTGCATCGGAGGTTTCGTTCCGTACAGCTGCTTTCGGTCTGCGCTGGAGAAGAGCCCGAAACAACAACTCTGCTGTCTGTGAGCCTTCCCAAACTCCTGCCTAGCCCCGAGTCACAGATGTGTCCTACCTTTTTAATTCCTTTCCTTTCGGTAGCAGAAAAACATGCAAGAAGCGTTTCAAGCAAAATAATAGGCTGGATAGTCAGGAAAGAGGAAGGAAAATACATCATCAAGGAAATGAAGTTTTTCTGCCCGCGGGGGATGCTGTGAGCAGCTCTGTCCATCTCCTGTCAGAAAGGATCCTGTGGAGTTTCAGGAAACTTGAAGGATATGTTGGGGGCTCTGGAAAAATACAACAAAGAAGTTTTTAAAAGTAGCATTGTATAATGTAGGACGAAGGATAAGTAAGCTAAATCAAGGTATACACTTTTCCAGATCACTGGTGATTTTTGTATCAGAAGTTTGTCCTTGTTGCTTAGGGAATAGAATAATGATAATAGGGGAAAAACCCAAACTTGCTAAAAGGAAATAGTTTTCACAGAATGCATAATTAGACCAAAAAAAAAAAATAGTAAACAGCTCTGAGAACAAGGAAAACTGTAGATCTGTATAAAGGAAGAAAAGAGATGTAAAATTTAAATCCTTTTAAATCCTTAGAGTTTTGGCTAATTTTTAATTTTTAGAACTTAGAATAAGATTTTTATTTTGTTTGTCCTGCATGTGCCTTCCGCAGGATTTACTGCATCTTTCTGCAAAGCACCTACCACAGCCGACGGCTGCTGGAAACAGGGCTAGGTGGGACTAGGGGCTGTGCTGGCGTTTGCTGGCCGTCACCGTGGCTCTTGGGTCTGTTTTCTGGTGATTCTGTCCAGTTTTAGGGACCAGATGGAGCCTGTTTTCATAACTGACACCACTTCCGTGTCTGCCATTACGACATGACTTTTGGAAATCTTCACAATCGGAGCATGTCGCTTCTAAGGTCACGGTGCCCCTAATGGAATGAAACCTTTGGAATTCACATTTTCCAAGGGAGGGAGGAGGAGCAGGTAGGGCAGTGAAACTTGCCTTCCTGCTGCAGGGATGGTCCCTGCAAATTCGAAAAGTAGACAGTATTTTGTGTCAAGCTTTTCCACACATATACACACACATATATGAAGTTATATAGCATATCTATTAATGTTGGGGGGTAAATAATTTTTCAGATACATGTGCATTGTGGTAGTAAATAACCTTTTTTTTAGTGACTGTGTGAAGCATCCCCATTCCCTACTTTGGAGAGCTGGCCCCTTAGTTGCATTGCAAAGCACAGGATGCCGCATGGGCAAATTTCTGTGTGTTTTGATAGATTTGACAAATTATCTCACAGCAAACTCCACGACGCCCCTCATGGAGGCTCCGGGTCTGCTTGCCAAATTTGCATTTTGCCCTGATGTTTAGTGTTGTTCCACCCTGCCACTATTTGCTTTCATTGTTTGGTCTTGAGACTTGTAATAACATTTTACAATATATTTTTTCCCCCAAAGATTTTCAGTCTTGATCTTGGAGGTATATCTGCGATTGTCCTGAATGGCTACGATGCAGTGAAAGAATGCCTTGTCCATCAAAGTGAGGTTTTTGCAGACAGACCATCTCTTCCTTTGTTCAAGAAGCTGACAAACATGGGAGGTATGTGATACTGTCTTTAACATAAAAATGTATTTTTTGCTCCATAGATGAGTTTATGGTCACATGAAACATTTGCTTTAGGTATTTGCTTTACTTCCTTATGTCCTTGTGTAAAATACTGAATGTTTCTTTAAAGATATTAAATATTCTTTTTGATTCTGGAAAGAATTGTCACGCTTGGCCTGTGGAAGAGAGTAAAAATGTGTAATTCTTTGCCTCTAAATTTCCCCTCCCTACAAGTTAGTGACAGGTGATGGGCTGCTTTGTCTCTGTCATCATTGAACTTTGAAGCATCTGCTAGTTTCTTTAGGTATGATCAGTGAAAGCATGTTCGGAAGTAGCTACACTTACCACCTCCTACTAGAATTCTTCCAGTTGTTCAGTGTCGAGCTTGAGTTTCATTTTGTTTTGCTACTGATTGTTCTTTCTTTGTAGATTTAGTCCTCATGAGGTGCCAGATTTGCTTTCTATAGCCTTCTTAAGAATCCCTGCATTAGATGGGCCTTTAACATACAAAGTCATTTGGATGAGAAATTGTCAGGAACTGGAGAAATTTCAGAGGCTACAACACAAACTAAATTTTAATAGTTTAATAGTTTAGGACTTCCCCATGGCAATTTTTGCTCTTTGTTTTCTATCTTTTAAGCTTGGCTTTATAGCATCTCTGTTGCACTACTTGTTTTACTTTGTGCTATACAGCTTTTAGCTCAAACCCCAAAGTTGCACGTCTCTGCTTGGAATGCGTTTTGTAACAGTTTTCCTTCTTATGCTGTATATTCACTGTCTTTTCTTAAGCTGCTGTATTTATCTACTTTCAACACAGACCGACTCTTAGCAGGGTGCTTCAGGAGCTGCACTCCCTTGAGAGGCGCTTGGTAAAGGCAACCTGCTGCCGCCCCGTCCTGCTGCTCTGGGGCAGGATCCTTGGCCACTGCTCTGCCTTGCAGCTAGTTCTCATGGGTATGAAACGTGTCCCAACTGATCTGATATTTCTTTATACAAAGGTGCAAATTCTGTTACTCTAGGAAGGTAGGTATGTCAGGAGTAGTATAGAAAAAACTAATTCAACTTCGAGGCAGAGAGGTCATTTATATAATCAATTACCTAATGCTTCTTCCAGTCATTGTTTATATATCAATTTACAATTTAGAGTGAACTGATGCTTCAAATAATTTTTATCTTGTGGGAGAAAATAAAGAGCTGTATAAAATACCGTGTCAAAATATTTTTTCAGGCTTACTGAACAGTAAATATGGCAGAGGATGGACAGAACACCGCAAATTAGCTGTAAATTCCTTCCGAATTTTTGGATACGATCAAAGGTCCTTTGAACACAAAATCTCAGAAGAAGCTATGTTTTTTCTTGATGCCATTGATACATACAAAGGCAAACCATTTGATCTCAAGCACTTGATAACAAATGCAGTTTCAAATATTACTAACTTGATAATTTTTGGAGAACGTTTTACATATGAAGACACTGAATTCCAGCACATGATTGAGATTTTTAGTGAAAATGTTGAATTAGCTGCTAGTGCTTCTGTATTTTTATATAATGCTTTTCCTTGGATTGGTATCTTGCCATTTGGGAAACACCAGCAGCTGTTTAAAAATGCAGCAGAAGTCTATGACTTTCTTCATAAGCTTATTGAGCGTGTCTCTGAAAATAGGAAGCCTCAGTCACCTCGACATTTTGTAGATGCGTATTTAGATGAGATGGATTGCAATGAAAATGATCCAGAATCTACATATTCAAGAGAAAACTTAATTTTCTCTGTTGGAGAACTCATCATAGCTGGGACAGAAACCACCACAAATGTTTTAAGATGGGCAGTGTTATTTATGGCTCTGTATCCAAATATTCAAGGTAAGATTTTGGAGATTCTGAGGAAGTGATACACATTCCTTCTGCAATTTTAAAATGTTTTATCAAAGTAGTTGAAGTTGAAATTTGAAGTGCTATCCATAGCCCTAACCAAAAAAGGTTTGTACATATTACTGCATTTAGATTATTTTCTAAATATATTATGGGCATATGTGCAGTAAGTGCCATAATTAGTCAAAACATATACACATATTTCAGTTTAAGAATGCATGATTCTATGCTGTAAAATTCTAAGGAATCATGGCAGAATTGAACAAGGGAATGTTTAAGTGACTCATTTCAGAATTATCTATGTCCACTTGCATATTTGATGTACTTTGTCTTTGCAGTCTCTTGTTTGTTCCCTTAGTTTTGAAGAGCTCAAGAAATAAAAATGCACTGAGCAAAGAAAAGCATATTAAGGCACATCATATCAAAAGTAGTTACATGTGAAATGAAGATTACTAGTGTATATGCTAGTAGGAATTCCTAGTAGCAGGATGAGGAAAACAGATTCTGAATTTAAGAGCTTATAAAGTACTATATTGTTGTATAAGTCATTTTATGTTCCAGCATTCTTTTAAAAGAATATATTCTATGTACTTTATCTTTTTATTCAAGCTACTACACAATGAACAAAAAGGTGGGGCTTTTTTTTTCCCTTTTTCCAAACAGGACAAGTTCAAAAAGAAATCGATTTAGTCATTGGCCCAAACAAAATGCCTACCCTGGAAGAGAAATGCCAAATGCCGTACACCGAGGCAGTTCTGCACGAGGTTCTGAGGTTCTGCAATATTGTTCCACTGGGGATTTTTCATGCAACTTCTAAAGATACTGTTGTGCGGGGTTATTCTATTCCCGAGGGCACTACAGTCATTACAAACCTCTACTCTGTTCACTTTGATGAAAAATACTGGAGCAACCCAGAAGTGTTTTCTCCTGAGCGGTTTTTGGACAGCAGTGGGCAGTTTATCAAGAAAGAGGCGTTTGTTCCTTTTTCACTAGGTAAGAGTGATTTCTCTCATTCTCCCTTTTGAGATGTACAATATGCAAGTGATGGTAATAAATCAGGAATGGGCAACATGATGTAGAATATCCACAGTTCTGGTGAAATAGATATTTCAAAATCATATTCAATATTAAAGCTTACTATCTTTTATATAGATGAGCAGAAGTAATAAAGACAATACTATCTTTTTATCTGAGCGTTCTATACATTTCATGTTACTGTGGTAAATAAGTGGTCTTGTTTTGCAATTAACGTGCATAGTCCTTTGCTGCCGAGGTTGTTACGCAGGGGCAGTGAACGCAACCACCTTTCACATTTCGGCATTTGGACCAGCACCAGAAACTGCAGGTATTATGCAGAACTTGTCGGGGAGTCCATATGCATCGCTGCCTTGTCTTGAGGAAGTATTCTGAGGCTCCTACATCATCTTTGTGGCCTTGTCTTTTGATGCCTATGAAAGGGGACAACTTGTTTCACATATCTTTAGTCACCTAATAATTAGGCTTTGGGCTACCCCTGCAATCAGTGAAAAGACACTGCTTTGTCTATAGGATGACTTAGTTCACCTATCAGGGATATTCTTTCTTCAAAAATTTTAAGAGCAGCCAAAGCAATTCCCTTACACCTTCCAAAAGGCCTGAGTGGGAGGTGATAGATTCCTTGTATTTTAGTGAGGTGCCTTTTACTTTTTCTGTTCCAGATAGTTATCCTCCATTAATCTGTTTTTTTTTTTTCCACAAATAACCTTTACCTTCTGCAACTAGTCACACCTGAAAAGGGAGGTGACATTTGAAGGCATTATCCAGACCTGCTTCTGCTCCTTTTACTTACTGTTATATCAAGTAATAGTGATTGACCACAGCTGTAGTTAAGAAAACAGTGGGATAACAAAGGCTGAGATTCAGTATCATTTGTGTAAAACATTCTCTCTCCAGTGTGGCTCTTCAAGATGGGATAAAATGGCTAATGAATTATCTAAATACATTTCACAGGATTAGTTTCAATAGCTAGTAGTGAAATTTTCTAAAACACTTTTCTCACCACAAATTGTCATCTCTCCTTTCCTACCAAGGAATACCAGCATCAAATTCAGGGAGTTCCTCTTAAAACCAGAAATTACTATTTTCATTCATTATATGAGTGAAAATAATTAAATATTTTTAAAACCATATATATATATTTTTTTCCCTTTTTTCAATCCAGGAAGACGCCACTGTCTCGGAGAGCAGCTAGCCCGGATGGAAATGTTCTTGTTTTTCACTTCCTTACTGCAGCGGTTTCACCTGCGTTTTCCTCAGGGTTTGGTTCCCGACCTGAAGCCGCGGCTGGGCATGACCTTGCAGCCCCAGCCCTACCTGGTCTGTGCCGAGAGGCGCTGAGGAGCCTCCAGGGCCTGTCTTGTCAGAAGAGCAGGATTCCCAAGGACTTCCGTCGATTTGTGCATAAGTTTCATGGTTTGTATTTATTTGGTTTTCACAAACACACACATACACTTCAACCAAAAATGTAAAATGTGTCCTGTACTTAATGTTTTCACTCTGTCTCGCTATTTTGAATTTAACTTCTGATTCTGATTTTAAACATGTAATTACTTAGCAAGCCATTTTTACTTTGGATGCATATTTTTATAAATAGGGAGCATATGACAATTTTTATACTTATACTTGCCTCATCTGTGAAAAAACATATATTATTCGGGTTTTTTACATTAAATGTATATAGCAAAAAGATATTAAAGAGACCTATTTAAAATTCTGTGATTAAGAATTATCCAATTGTATCTTTTCCAGTCTTGACAAATGAATTGCAAGTCTAACATTTTAATCCTTCCCCTGTCTTGCCCCATCTTCCCCCATGGTCTTCATTTTCTCCATTTTTCTTTCCCCGTCAGTCTTCTGTTTTTTTAACGTACCAGTTCATTTTCTTTCTTACAAGTTCAGTCCAACTTGGCAGTTTTCACCCTCCCCTTGGTCATTCTGATTCTCAGCAGCAGCTCTTGCACTCCCTGCCCAGGGAGGGCAGCGGGACCTCAGCACGTGGCTCGGAGCAAAAGCCCCGCTGAGCAAACAGTTACTTAAGGCCAGGGCCAGAGATCAGGCCTTGCTGTTTACACAGTCTGTGCTTAGACTGGGAGCTGCAAAGAAAAAATATCCACGCACTCGGGGCCCGGAGCCTTTTTCTGAAGGCAGAAATGTGACACTGAGCAGAAATACTACTTTTGTTTTGGAAGAGCAGAAAAGGAGGATCAAACGCAGCTAATTCCATCCCACTTCTCTAACAGCCTACTGGGAAACCCTGCTGCAGCTCCACTGTAAACTCCCTCCTTGTAAGCTTCGATTGGACAGCCTGAACTTTGTAGGTATCCAGGTTTTCCACCTGGGTAACAAGAACTCTGGGGTATCCTTTAGTTAAAACATGCTTGAAATAAATCTTAATTAAAGGAAAGAGAGAAAAATACAGAAAAAGTCAAGAACCAGTTTTCATAGGGCTACACGCAAAAATACCTGACTGGTGATAATTCCATTTTGCTGATGTATAGGGAAATATAACTCTTCCCGATCTTTAATTCTTCTAATGAGAACTATATTGATTATATGTCATTCTGGTTTCTAAATCAAAATGCCTTGTAAAAGCGTTAGCACATCAATCCAAACTTGTGCTATCACGTGCCAACTTAAGGCCTCATGAAGCCAGCAGATAAACTTGACAAGCTGTCTTTTCCGTGAACCTGTATCAACCCAAGTTGCATTATACACATTCGTTTTGCCAGTTTTCCTCATTATTTTTCCGAAGGTGTGAGTGACTTCAGATTATCCTAATGATCCCTTTGACGTATGGACGTATTAGCTTTTTCCAGCACTCTGGAGTTTCTCCATGAGATCAGGCTGTATTGGCGCAGTGGTAGCCTGGAGCTAGCCTCAGCCAGGCAGCGCTTCCCAAGTTCCTGGTGAAAGTCGTTCCTGATCCGAAATATCTGGCATAACTGACTGCTCTCGAGCATCGCTTTGTGATTAAAGCATTCACTGTGTGAAGAAATTCACTGGACTGGAATTATGCCCAAATACAGAACAAGGCCGCATTGAACAGTTCATATTTTCAGCATTTTTGCCAGCAATATTGAATTCTAAAAATTCCTGCGATACCCATTATGTACGGATTACTATCATTGAAAAGGGGAGATTTGTGTTGTATTTTTGTTTGTTGTTTTCATAAGAAGCTTAAATGTTCATGTTTTAAGAACTTGAAATTAAGTTGGAACCGCGTCCCCCTTTTTTTTCCTCCTCCTTTTCTTTTCACCCTTCTACACACCCATCTTCAGAGCCACTAGATGTTGGAGGGTTCGTTGTTGTTTTTTGAGCTGGGTCTCAGGATTCAAATACCTAGCAAGATCAAATCAAACTTTTGCTCTAGAAATACCCCTCTGACCTTCATGCAACACAAGCTGACAATCAGCAGCTTCTTTCATTTCTAGATCCCTGAGGTATTTTTGAAGGCAGGTCAGCTTCCTTGACGCCGACCGCATTACCGTAGGGCAGGACACACGCGGAGCGGTCACTTTTGGGAAAGCTGCCAGGCTCCCGGAGACATTAGGCTTGGGACATTATTCTGAGCCTTCCAAATAGATTCCAAATCCATTAAAATAATGGATCGAATCAGGGATGTGCAATCTAATCCGATAGTTTGGAATGGCCGCAGCAAAGCAGGTGGCTGCTTGCCCAGAATTTTGCGTGCAAAATATAACAGCCCATAGTAGAAAACAGAATAAACTTACTGCTTATTCCCTGGCTGTTTTCAAACATAGGCTTCCCTTGAGTGGGCTGGTAATAAAAATCTTTAAATAAGGTAGGGGTCTCATGATCCTCTAAATTATTGGAGGGTTTGCAGTGTTCAGCCTGCATCTCCCTTCCTGCAATCTCCATCTGCTTCCTCTTGTTTCACCCACTCTGGACACTGGAAACATTGAGTATTTCGCGTAAGTATTTAAAGCTTTAGCACATCCCACTTAAGTCTCATGTTCTCTAGAGTCAAAGAAATCCCCTTGAATTAATTTAATCTTTCTCCTTGTCTCTAGGCCACATCTCCTGCATTTCCAATCAGTCTCACTGACTCGTACAGGGATTCTGCCATCCCACTGGCAGATATTTTTCCTGGGGTGTAACATCTGAAACTAGGAACTGCTTTGCTTTACGCTGACTTTATTTATGCTGCTTTATTTGTGCTGACTAATAACAATGTGATTACAGACTCATTCTCAAAAACAGGTAAGATGGCTCCTTAGCTGGCTTATCTGATAGGGAGGAAGCTGAGTTAATGTACACATCAGATCGACGTGTAGAGATGAGTCAATGCCAGCAAGATCAATGTCACGATAAAACAAAGCGCAACAGACCAGGTCCGTTTCAATGAGCAAGTTTTCATGTCTGGCTGGCAGGGCTGACACACAAGCCAGAAAGCAATCTGCATTACGCAAGGAGAAGGTCAGGTCAAGCTCACCTTTTCTGATTTTTGGTATAATACGATGCAAATTAAGTCAAACATTATAGTCTTTGTTTTATAAAGTAAAACTGGTAGACTTTGATCTCATCCAAGTGCAAAGGATTTTGCTGATCTGGAGAGATGACTCAGAAGTGAATCATTACCTGTTTTTTGGCAATATCTTTGTGACATGGACAAGCCACAAGGTGAATAGTAGGGATCATTCGAAACACTACACCATCGTACCGTTACTTAAAGGCTCTATAGGTTTAATGTTACACATTTCTCCCTCAGTAAAACCTCTTAGGAAAGAAAGCAAGCCGGACAGGAGATTGCTGCTCTTTACAAGCTTTTCCTCTCCTCACTCCAGTTTCCTGGACAGGGACGTCCTGCCGGGCCGCCCAGCGCGGAGCGGAGGCCGTCGCAGCCGCCGGCAGCGCGGAGCAAACGGCACCTCGCGGGCTCCGGCGCTGCCGCCGGCGGCGCTGCCGCCGGGTCGGGCCCTTCTCAGCGGGTTTCCCTAGCGCGGCGCAGGGCCAGGCCCGCGGGTGCGTCCCTGTCTGTCGCTCAGCGCTACGGACGTGTCGCAGCGCTGACAGTGTTCAAGGCCAGCCAATTTCTGGTCAGACGTTTTAATCTCAGTACCAAAGGAAAACTCTCTTTTTTTTTTTTTTTTCTTCTGGGACCATTTTCTTTAGCTGAATGCTATTAGTAAGAATACAAATAATTGCTAGTTACTCTAGAGCATTAAAGACAACAGAAGCAGGACTAACCAGAATATTAGTTCAAACTTAAGATTGAAATGTTCTAGAGAAATAAGAGCAACAGGGGAGAACAAAAACACTGAGAGAGATTGCTCTGCTAGAACTGTGTCCCTGTCATCTTTGCAAGACAATCCATTATGCTTTCTCATTTAGCAGAAGACATGAGACATAATTGCCCACGGCTCCATTAAATTAAGATTAAATAGAAAAGAGGTGATAGCTGTGCTATTTGCCTTGAGAAGTCTCGCCATGATCCTTAAAGCGAGGGCTCACTTCAGGAGAGAGCAAGAGCAAAACTCTGCACTGCAAACAACACCGAGTGCCTCACTTGGCTTAACACAGACAAGAAGCAAGCTGTTCAGAGACATCCCGAAGAAAGGCACAGGAGAAAGGGCACTGCCTTAATTATGCTGTTTATAACTCATTTAATCAACTTTCTTTACATTTAGTAAATGCATGATCTTCTCATTTTTCCTGACCACACGGATCTATTTTCTCAAACTTAGCCCACAACTTGTTACTACCACTGTAAAACTTCATTTTCTAAAACCATCCATGAAACGAGTTTGATAGAAGCAGATCAATTTGAATTATATTCATTATTCTCATCATATTTATAAATTCCTTGAGAGCTTTAATGGGGAAGCCTTTTTTTTTTTCTCAGAATATCTTGTAGTTTAGAATTATTTTCTCTAACTTCTTTGCTGTAAAGCAAGGATTAACACAAGCAGTTTCAGCTTCCCTTTATTTTCCTTACTCGGCAGCAGTCTTCCCGCCCACACCAACACCAAGGAAGACACCAAGGGAGGCGGCGCGGGCCGCGTCGTCGGGTGCTGTGTGTGGGGACACGGTGCCTCCTCCTCCCGCCCAGCTCTCACCCGCCGCACTCAAATCCCTCCTCTTCCCCCCAGGCCAGTTTCCTCCGTGAGCAGTAAATCCTCCCCACGGGTTCCTGGCAGAGACACCCTTTGGGCTTTCCATGAGTTTTTGGGCCAGTCCTGCCCGCAGGCCCTGGTGCCAGGCCAGGCTACATCTCGCGTGGGCTGGGCAGAGCCGCTTGCCAACCCCGCAGCCACGGGGAGCGCGTGGCGGCCGGCGGCCACAGGCGCATGGGGACACGCTGCTCGCCTGTCCCTGGAGGAGGGAGGGGACGCTGGAAGAGCGTGAGGAACTCTCAAGTACTGGTTATAACTGTCACCTCATGGAACTCTCCAAAAACAGTGATTCCTTTTGCTAGAAGACTAAAAATTCAGTGCAAGGAGCTGAGAGACAAATTGGTTCTACGTATACAGCAAATCATAGAAGGCTTCTTATTGAAACCTTGTTAATTTGGACTTATCTCAAGTAATGTTGCATCAGCCCGTCCACTTTGAACCTTAGGCTCACCATCCGGCTTGGCTGAGCGGGAAGGACCCACGTGAAGAGGATCCAGGTGACTCCTCCTGACTGTGCAGAGCAGCACCGTCGCATTCAGAAGCCTGCAGAAGGCACAGAGAATACGAGGCCCTTGCAGGAACCAAACTTGGCAGCGCGCAGGAAGGCGGTGAGGAGAGAGAGCTGCCTCGCGAGGCAGGGGCTGAGGACATCGCTTCAAACAGCCGATGTCACCCCAAGAAGGCACCTCTGCCGGAGCGGCACCAACTTCAGTGCAGGCTGATCAGCCCTCATCTCAACAAAGCAAGTGGCTTTGGGAAGGACTTTAAAGGCTTAAAGGTGTTCTCCAGGGTGCTTTTCCTTGTTCCACAGCATCCTTCGGTAGCTGCGAATCAAGGTGAGAGGATGAATGCAAGTTTGCTGTAGTTACCGTTAGCAGAAGTGAGGATATGGATGGAGGCCTTACCTGGGGCCACGCTCTCCTGGTCAGCAGCCCCGTCACCCTCGCTGGGAGCCTCCTCGAGTGACCGAGACGCCTTCAGTTGGAGGCACCGCTGCTGCTGCAAGCGGGTCCCGAGCTGCCCTTTGAGGATGTTTATACCCTTTTTTCCCCCCTTGCTCCAAGAATAATAGTCACATATTATGTATACATAAACAACAAGGTGTATTTTGGATTGATTCACTGTTAAACAGATCTTCAAAGTAATTACATCTTGAAAACATCTCACTGGAATTACATCCTAGTAGCATGGCTTATTAAACACTGAGGTTAGCTCCTTGTTTTACCATTTAAATATTGTTTCTGTATGTCTAGAGTATAAGGGAAACATGAAATCAGAGAGTTGCTGGCAATGCTGTCGCCAGATATAAATGTTGCTAATGCTTTAGTAACAGATATATTGCTATTTATACCTTTTTTTCTTATTATAATACTTTTTAATAACCATTCTTTTAAACAGAGAAGAATGGAAATTGTCATTAAAACATTATCACAGTAAGTTTAGGCAAGAGCACTTGCATCCTTTTATCGGTCCAAGCAGGAACGCAACTAAATGGTATTAAAAGTGTGTTCTCACATACGAGCAGGTAAGCTAAACATGAAATGCTGAGAAAAGAGTGTATTCAAATGAGCATAATCTCTGCTGTCTTCGAGCAATCCAGCAGCTAAATGAAATGTAAGTACAAGTGACTGATTGATAGGTGCCAGTTTCAGGATTTTATTAGCAAGAGAAATGCCTGGTTTTAACACTAGTTGTGTGTTACAAAAAAGGCAGTGATAGCAATAAGGGCAGCAAAAGGGGATTTCTCACCGATCGTATAAAATAGCAAGGCCTCTCTCAGGGATCTTCTAAGTGGATCCAAGAGGAGCAGCTGATTAGTGGAAAATAAAATAATTCCTTCTCGGTGATTAAACTGGCCAATGAAGAGCAGAATAAAATGTGAATGATGCAAGCCAGTGCAATACAATATGCACAGAGTTATCTTCAGCATGTTACCCCTTTTTCAAGTCAACTGACATAAATGTAAACACAAATATGCTAACATATATTTAGCAACTTGCACACGTGTGCATTGGTTTTTATTTACATCAACTGCACAGCATATAAATGTTCACTATTAAAAAGTGCACTTTTAAAAACAGTTCTATTTGCAGCTTGTATACGCTGACTACATACTTGCAGCTTAATTTATGCACTTTTATTTTTTATTTTTGCAATTAGCCTTACAGTGGTAGTATTCCTAAAATACCTTTTTGTGGGTTGTCTAAGTTACTTACAAACTCAGCAATGTTTATGCTAGCCCTAGGCCTTGCACGCAGCTGTGGCATCCTGCTCGCCCTGCATGTATTTTGGCATGTCCATCTACCTCGAAGGCAACACACGCTACGTCTGTGACGGAAGAAAAGAGGTGGGACGCAAAATACACTAGTCATCTGGAAACAGGAATTTGTCTCTTTGTTTAAAAAACAACTCTTTAATACTCCTAAAGTTTTACATAGAAAGAATAAATGAAATATGATCTTATTCCGTCAAAAATTAACACCTAAAATTGATGTAAAATGAGATCTATTATGTGGTTGTCTTGCTTTTAAACAGGAACCTGAGTAAGGGCAAAAATTATAGCATTAAGACTAAAAGACTAAAATCCCTTAATTTAAGTAGCTGAACAAATTCTTAATGTTCTACCACAGAACAGCAAGGCAACAGCTCCTAATGGCCTTGTATTCAATGATTTATGAACACCCACTGCAAACCTGAATATTTTCTGCAAAAATAAAACATCAGATTATGCGCAATAATAAAAAGCATCAGAATAGATGCACCTGGACTTTTTCCTTTCCAAACACAAATACCAGAACTGAGCATTCACGTCGCAGTCCTTGCGCAGCAGCCCCGAGGCGGCTACGTTAAGCACCCGGCTGCGCTACGTAGACACCCCACAGCAGAGCGACACTGCAACGGCAACGCGCCTTCCAGACATGCACCGACTTCTTATTCATGTTCAAAAACAACATGAAACGCACAACTCAACACATTGTGAGGATTCACCCAACATTTCCATGTTAGCAAAGAGTTCTTGCCACTTTGGTAACTGAAGTCACTGAATGTTTTTAAAAATTGCAGGTACCTCAAGGAAAATGAGAGTTCCGTATTCATCAAGGCAGCATTATACAGGATATTTTATACCAGTAAGGCATAAAGGACTTTGCATCATGGTATACAATACTCAAAACCTTAGAATAAAGTTTCATATTCTGTGTGGTGAAAGTGCATAGGAGGGGGATTCCACTGCAGTAGGGGGAATCCTCTCACAGTATTAAGGCCTTTCAGCGTTATGCAAACTGTCAGTCCAAAGTCAGCACAGTGAAAAAAAAGAGTAGAGGCTTCCTATGGTCATACTGAACAACACTCCAGTTCGCTCAACCTGTCTTTTCTTCTCCTAACTGTCGCTCTTCTTCCTCATCTGCTTCCTCAATAACCTGAATTTCATCTGCTTGAGGTAAGGATGTGATCTCGGGAAGCAGTTTAGCTCCTTCGGCTTTATTTTTTTCCTCCTCTTCAATTATTTTCTTCCATATTTTGTGGTTTTCACTTAGATGGTGCATTAGCTGGCAAAATATTCGTCGTCTGCCCTTTTTCCTTTCGGCTTCTGTAAAATTGTAAACATTATATTTGTCAGCCTGAGTTGCAAAATGGAGCAATTACATTTCAGACATAAAAAGGCCAAGGCTACTCTGTGAAAGAGACAGCTTTGAGCGAAAAACAGCCAATAAAAGACGGATTCTCCATCACAGTATTTAAATGTTGACATGATAAAGTACAAGTTTCTACCTTAAATTGCAAGTCTCCTGTTATTAACAAAAATCTGGTAAGTGTAATTTGTTTATGAAGAAGCCTAATCTCAAAACAAACAATATTTAAACTTTACAATTTCAACCATTGTTTCAATGTCTGGATCTATTATAGGAAGCCCATAGACTCTTACTTAAAATGAGATCATCTTCTATTTCTTCCTCATCACTCTCCAACTGTGCTCCATCCTCGTCCTCAGCACTTTCTGCATCCTCCGCTTCATCGATCCACTGGCCTGGAAGCAACCCGGCTGCATTATAGGAATTACAAAGGGGACCAACTATGTGAGTAATAAAAGATTCTTGCAGTTTTGCAAGTTGTGGAGAAGAGCGATCCATGAAGGGACTTATAGGCAGTCCAAGACTTGCTTCTTCATCTCCCTGCAGAAGAGAAAAAATAAAGTACAGAGCTTTCCACAAAATTAACTTAAATTTCTAATTTTTGAAATAATTTTAAGGACCAACTATCACGTAGATTGTATCTTTTTTAACAGAGGCAGTAATAGCCGGACTAAATGACAGATGCAGTTGAGCTTGCACCTCTTCAAGTACTAAGGTCTTGCACTTCAGATTATTTCACCTGTTTAAATCCCCAAGGATTTTTGTATTTTTTGTATTTTTCTAGTTTGAAGAACATTTTTCAACCCAATCCCAACTTATTGCATCTAGCAGTTAATTCTTCAAAGTTGACCAAATACAGAAAAATAACACCGATAGTAAAAGTGTTCTGATACACATTTTGGAATGGTTACAGAAATTGCAGATGTAAAAATGGACAATTCTTCACACCTTTTCCCATTAATGGTGATAAGAGATAATTATTTACCAAAGTTCCACCAGAAAAAAAATTTACAGGTATATATTTTTAATATTTGTTTTTGAAAATTCCGTATCTGCTTTGTTCTAAGGGTTAGTTAAGTACATGTTCCCAGTGGTTTCCATACACGTTCCTTAACCTAGGATGATTCTAGCGAAAACATCTTCCCAAAGAAGGCTTTTCCCAGTATCAGGCCAAATGGGAAAACAAAGAAAAACAAACTAATATCTGAAAAATGGACAACGTTGGTGGCAACAAAAATACTTGACCTGAAGACAAGAGCAGAGGGAACAACACTGCAGTACTTAGCTACACGTTTGGTGAAGCAAGGAGGGAGCAGCTGCCTCCCGGGGAGGAGAGGCAGCGCGGCGGGCGCCCCGGAGCTACCTGCTCGTAGAACTCACTGACGATGCCGTCCGTCCAGCCGAGGTGCAGCTCCCGCGCCTTGGCCGGGCCGTTGATGTCTGCCAGCTTGATGCAGATTTGACACACCAGCAGGCGGTCGTTTTCGTTGCTCCATTCTATACCGGGACTATTGATATCGTTGGCCTGGTTTGGACACATACGTTTTAAAAATTAAATTCAAGCTATTCATCTGCACCAACAGACCTCACATTCATCTTTTTTTTCCATATCATTTTCTGATTTACATATTTTAAAAAGCCATTTTTGATCTTTCAGGGTACGGAAACACGAGATATTATTAAGATCAGATAATCTCACTGGAGTTTCTAAGGATTTAAGGAAACTGACATTTATGGATCAGGAAATGAGCCAACTTTCTCCTCCCTACAGAAGTAGGTGCTACAGTTTCCTGTCACATCTACCAGCCCCATGGGAATGCCTCTGGTTCAGCAACTGAATTCAACTGATTAAGTATGACCACAAATATCTCTGATGACTTTTTTTTTTTTTTTTTTTTTTTTTTTTTTTAGAAATTAAGTATATTAGAATTAAAGGCATTAAGAATCAAGGTCTAAGTCTATGCCAGTACTTTAGAGCACATTAGTTATCTTGCACAAGCTAATTACATCAATTTTAATTAAAAACACAATTTACTTGTGTGGGGGGGAGATGAGTTACAGTAAGTTTAAATAATCTAAAATTTCAAATGCCAATTATCAATAGCAACAACTGTTAAGCAGCAATACTAACATCAATATAGCATGACCAGCTCAGTGAAGATACTAAAAAGTAACAAACCTTGGCATTAAATTCAGCAAGGAAATCAAAATGCTTCTTGAGATCTGTGGCAAGGATTGCCTCAATCACTAAAAACCGGAATCGCTTGAATTCTACGTGATCAAGATTTGATAAGAAGTTGTATTCTGGTCGTGATAAGAAAAGATTCCAGGCAGAAGCAGCGTGATGATTTTCTAAGACTGATCTGTCATTGTATAGAACGGCCTACAAAAGGAGAGAATCCAAAGTATCAAAGTTAAGCTTTGAAATTGTAATTAAATATTCTGAAGCATAAGGGCTAGTCAGCAGTATGACTATTTATTTATTTTTAATGAGGCTGTACCAGGAATGATGTTTTGCCTTCTAGTTTTAAGCACTAAAATGAACCAAAAATGGTAGATAGGAGGAAATGGTAAAAGGCAGTAAGCAAAGGTATTTTTCTTTTTTCCTTAAAAGGAATTTATTGTAAAATAGCTCCACATTATCCACTTAGTCCTAAAGCCAACTCTCCTTGAAATATTTACTTGCATTGATATATGTTATTGTTCTCAATTTTGTAAAACTGAAAATGATTTCTATGCCTCTACACAACCAAAACACACAGACACTTCAAAATTTGTCAGGACGAAAAGTATTATACAAGTAAATGCAAATTATTTTCCCCGTGTCTTAAATTGGGCAAATGTTCCCTAAGCAGGGAAAAGCAGGGACAGGGAAGAAAAGAATCTTCACTACTTCCTGATTCTAGATAGAGGCAATTTCCTGTTTAAAACAGTTTATTACCTGAGGTGCATTTGTAGCCACTAGAAAAGCATTTGTACGACCGGGGTGATCATAGTCATGCATGGCAGCTGCTACATATAAAGCCATGAGCTCCAAGGCAGGAATGCTCGACGCCAGGCACCCATAGCTGCCATCCGGAGTAGGGCAGCTTTTTGAAGAAATATAGCTGACTCGGAGCGGGGACACGCCACTAGCTTCGTCTAGGAGATTGAAAGGATAAAAATAAAAACATATAGAACATTCCTTCATTTATATTTTAGACATATTTACAATGCAGTCTGATATATCTCCTCCTCAGCTAGCTGCCAGCTTTTCCCATTATTCTTTACTCACCTAAGACGGGTTGATAACACTAGTAATATTTTAGAGAAGTTCTTTGTAAGGCAGAAACATCAAATGGAAGGATTGTTTAGCTAGAGGCCCTAGTTGGTAGATAAATTATGGCATTTTTATCCTGATGGTCTTTTTATGCATCTTGAGAGCTGGCAAAAATAAAGGAGTTGTCATCTTAAACGGCTGAAATCCCACTGGCTGGAGCGACCTCTTCAAAGTTGAGCTGCAGCTGAAGCACTGTGTCCAAATGTAGCTCCAGGATGAGCTATTGCTCTCTTCTCTAGCATGAGAAAATCCTCTGCAAAATCCCTTGCACCAATACTACCGTGGAAGTGTCTCCACAGGGAGCCAGTTGCTGTCAATACAAATTTGTTTGGGCAGAGTCTTAGGAGAAGATTCCTTGAAAAGCAACCCAAGGTAGAGAGGGAGGACAGGGCACAATGAAGGATTGCAGCACAGGCTGGGGAAGCAGGCTGCTCTCCAGCCCGACATCCGAGTATTTTGTTTTTGCCATCCTGAGTATCTGACTGCAAAGCAGAGGACACAAAAGATGACAGAGTGAATGGATGGAATAGGGAACAGAGCTGGTCACGGTGCCTGGCATTCCTTTAGGAAACACCTTGCTGCTGGAGGAGATAGAATGAAAGACATTCCTCCGTACAGGTGGTATCTAGAAGTGAGAAAGACGGGGGCTGCCTTTGGCCATTGCAAAAGGACTTCAGAATTGAAGAGATTCCTCCTAACGTGCAGAGATGGAAAATGCTGGAGAACCAAAGAATTATCTGCCAACATTTAAAGCAATGTGGGACATCCGCAGACTAAGGATCGAGTGGAAGAGGCTCACAGAGCCTTAAAGACACTTGTATGTCATTTGACATGCCTGAGCCTCGCAGCAAGGATGGCACATGGTAACTCCAGCACTAACACGATACATGGCATGTCTCTGCAAGAATGCTGGATCCACACTTACCAGCCTCCTCTGGGAGGAGAGGGAAGAGATTTGCTTTAGTACCTGAAACCATATGGTAGAGGCCATAAACCCTAGGCACTGGGCGCAGTTCACTGGGGAACTGCAGAGAAACGTGGCTTAGAGAACTGTTTCAGCAAGCACAGAAAGGCAGCCTAGGGGAGCCAGGGGCATCGTCTGGCCATCCACTCTGCCTCTTGATGTCTGACTGCAGCAGAGGTCATTAAGATAAGAAAACATCCATAGTAATCTACGCTTTTGATCACTGAAATGTACTGGTAGGTATGTGTTCCATGGAAGGGAATACAGAGAAGGGAGAACAGGGAGAGATATATCTCAGAGTCCAAACCACAGATTTGAGAAAATCCAGAGATACCAATGGTTACTCATTACCCTTAACGTCTCTTACTTCTTTGCTTTCCCCTTGCTGTCATGTTGCTAAAGTACTCAGGCTGTTATGCAACACATTTGGCATTGGAAAAGCTTCAAAGCGGTAAGACTATAATTTCATATATTTAATTTTTAGAGAGGGAAGAATGAAAAAAAAAAGGCAATTTTAATCATGTTTAATTCCTACAATAAGTCTTCAGTTCCAACCTGGCATAAGAAGAAAATACAGTGGGCTATAACCCATGAATGCAGACAAATTTGGAGAAAAAAGCAATACAGTAGCAGAGATAGAAAGAAATTAGGAAAAATATTAAGGAAGAAATAACATATACAATATGATCTACTTCAGAGTTTACAAATTACTTAAGAAATTTAAAAAATTACAGCCTTCTAAAAGCCCCTTGACTTGCACATTGTCTTTCTTATTGCACTGAAGAAACAGAGTTCTTCATGACTGATGAATTTCCCCCACTGTTTTTAATATACATATACCTTAGCACGGAAGTCTACACTTGGAAGTGTATTTATTTTATATATTATATATATATATATATATGTGTGTGTGTGTGTCTATAGATATATTCATGTTCATATGTATGTATATACACACTCATACATTAATATGCATTATATATGTTAGAACTACAAGGAGTTAATTCAGTAAGGACTAACAACAAAAAATAAAACTTAATCAAAATTAACATCATTCCAATTTTGAAATGCCTTTTTTTTTTTTTAAAAAAAAGGAATTACATATTCAGTTGTTATTGGTAGGGTCGTCATATCAATATCTGAATGCCTGTATGTGATTTACAATACAGGACTCTCAGATACTCATTTACACGCTAAAATCATTAAGGCAAACTTGAATTAAGTGAAACACTTTGCTATTTTTACTTTGGACAACTTAATTTCCTAATAAAGCTAAGAAATATTAGTCTAATGCATTTCAAATGCTGGCAATTTGCTGACTGCAGCAGTATACAGAGGTTTCTCTGGGCAAAGAAACTTCAGTGAAACCTTAGCCCTGCCTAATAAAGCAAGCGCTTCCACAACTACTCATGATTATAAAAATCAACTGCATGATGCTTATGAGTGACATGTCTTATCTCTTACTGCCTTATTTGAAAATATTAAAAATATTTGTGAGATAAGAACAATGAGAGTTTTTTTACCCCCCCGAGCACTTTTCAATCCATACATTTTACCTATTGCAGTTTCCTCCAGGCATTCTTACCAGAACAAGAACCACCTAAGAGCAGACGTACCCATGTCCCGTTCCAGGATGTGCCCATCGCGCGTTTGCTGGAAGCCAGGAATAGGCCGTGTGGTGAGATACCAGACTGCATGCAGAACATCTGTGGCGTGGACACGATTGTGATCTGCAAATAAGCAAAGTACTAGCTGAGCTGCTTTCTTTAAACTCTTTGGCTCCAGACTTTGTGTTTAAATTTCCTAATAAATTCCACACTAAATTTTAGAAATTATTTTTCTAAAAAAAAATTTTGTAATATTTTTCAAATTTGGTCTAAACATAATACTTCACATTTGCCTTTTGCTTCTCAGTAACTTTTATTTGACATGATGTAATTCTTATTCTCTTCTTTTTCCTATTTGTTTTACAAAACTTACTAAGAACATTTTGAAGTCTTTCCAGAAGGAAATGTCATCTAACACACATCTATATTAACTGTCTATATATTTTTTAAAACAAGAAAGTTAATTTTTAAATGTAGTAACACACACACAAAAAAAAAAAAAAATCAGAAACAATGGTCTTGGTCTAACAGTGCAAAGAAACAGGACCAGAAAAATAAAGCAAGACAGAAACATCAGAATGGGCTTGGGGCTTCCACAGCACTTCATGTGAAGTTAACTTTATTCATCTAAAAATCATGCCTATTGCTCTAATTTATCAAATATTTAATTACTTGCTTTGGTGTGCTCTATTTTCATAGAAGTACCAGGGCAACAAACACTGTACAAGAGTCAGTAAAATGGTAAGTTATTTCCAGATTAATAAGATTTCCCAGTTAATTGAACTTGTCCATTTATGATACGAAATTAAAATAAATACAGTTAAAATAATATTTCTAATAGTCTCGAGGGGTAATATTGTCAACATTTTTCCTTGTAAAAAACAAACAAAACAAAAAAGCAAAAAACAAAAAAGCAAAAAAACAAACAAAAACTCCCACACCTTTTGTGATACATAAGCATGAGTATAGAAACCGGATACCGAAAGACCATATGGAACAGCCAAAAAAATAGTGTAAAAAGATGTGTACATTTATGCCATACAAGAACGACCAGTCTCATTAGGACTTAACTTTTTAAAAATTCGGAATGAGACAACCAAAGCATCCCGAAAAAAATAAGCTTAATTCTTGTCAAAGTGCACATAGATAATTCTCCTTGTGTGCAATGTTCCCTCGCGCTGAGAAGGTGGCTCCTGCAGTGGCCGCGGTCAGAGCCAGCCTGCTCTCTGCCAGCAGAGCCTACTTGAGCGGCTGCACTGGACAAAAGGCTTCCACGAGTGCCTGCACTTCTTCCTTTGTCTGTTTTTAATGCAAGTCAAACACTCATATATGTCTAGATTTCAGTATGTGTAAGATCCAACCTTCAAAACCTTAAGTGTTGCTAGTGGGTGCAAAAAAATCTGATATTTGGACAGATCAAGTGATTATCTACAGGAGAGGCATAAGGAAGATGTGTACATGAAGGAGGGAGGCAGAGAGGGAGGGGGTTGTTTGCTTTCCATTTTCACCCAGCCTTGTTACTGGGTTCTAAAAAAAAAGGAAAATGGTAACGGGTTGAAAATATGACATCAATTACTGCAGGTTTTCCCCAAGTTCAGGGCCTGGGTCTGTAAGGCCCTACTCGGGATGCTGGTCTTGTCTTGCACTGAGTGGGAACTCCATGTCTCTTCTGAAAAAGCTAGAAATGGGAACGGGAACTTATGTATGAGGGGAAAGGTATTTACTTGCGCAGGTCCTCCACAAACAGCTAAGTGGGAGGCACAAAAAAAGTTTAGTCACCCGTGAAACAGCTATTTAACTGATACGATGAACACTAAATACATTTTGAAGGACAGATGTAAAATCCAAAAGATGTTACTAATTTGGAACAGTAATCCAAATTTGACTAGAGGCCAGTCAGTAAAGGCAGCAGAAAAGGGCTGCACTAGAGGACATCGAACAAGCGAATATGAAAGGGATAATAACCAGCCAGGAAAGGGGCTGCGGAAGGGGCTAGGGAGAGGGATCACAGACTGACCAGAGAACTAAGCATGCTATAAAAGAGGTGGCAAGGGTGCAAACCTGAAAGCAACTGTTCTGGTGCTTTTCGATATGGAAAGCCAGAGAAGATCTAGAAACATGGTAAGTGTAATACAAGCACAAGGAAAATTAATTGATTTTGTTTAGAAAGAGGGACTTGGCAAAAAAAAGTAAAAAAACTTCAAAATAGAAGAAAATTCATTTTAAAAGTTTGGACAACTGTTCAGTCTATTCACCAGAGAATATCAACAGAAAAAAAAATCTAAAAGGGCAAATATTCTATAAGGGACACTTGAATGAAATATAATAGAAAAAATGAATTTAAATGGGTAATAGAGGCTGTATCACTGACTGCTTTCAAGAAACAAGTTTGCTAAACACCAAGCATCTACCTGGCATAATTCATCATACTTGTCAGTTGGGAGGGAATTTAGTGATGCTTTAAAATCAGTGCTGGTGAGCTGCTCACACTGCAAGTGATCTGACACCTACGGGAATTTGAGTTGGCTCAAACTTTTTTCTTCAGTAAGTTTGATTTATCTACTCATACAAATTCTGAAAGATCATATTGAACTTATATGTTAACAAATTAAGTTTTTCAGTCCACCAATTTTTCTGTAGTACATCAAATAATTTCAAAATATATGAATTTAAAATATATTAAACTTGGACATCATATATATCTATATTAAACATTAAACTAAAATACATACTAAAGGGCATATGCTACTATAAAAAAAATATTTAATTGGACATTACTTACAGGGAATATCTCGGTAGCCATTTTCAAGTGCACAGAAGTAATTCATGAATTCTTGAGTTGGGATTTGGAAAATTTCAAACAAACCAGTATCTTGAAACAAGGTATAAGTTACCTAAATACATATTAAAATCAACTTTAGTCTGAAAAGTCACAACATCTAAGCCTACTTTGCTTTCGAACTTTAAAAATATTTCTGATTATTAAATGTTGCTTGCTGATAGAGATGGAAATTAGTGACATTCCATTAAAGAGTATTTAAAAGCTAATAAAGCTTAATTTTTTTAAGCTTTTCTTGGTGCTAAAAACATTTACTATTCTCTCGGGTACAAAATGGTAAGTTTTTACTTTTCTACTGATAAATCCTATGTGTAACTGATTACTTTTAATAATAATCTCCAAGCCTTTGTCATGTTAGAAAACGTATGCTTTGTCCCATTAT
This sequence comes from Tinamus guttatus, assembly GCF_059628265.1. Classification (NCBI taxonomy): domain Eukaryota; kingdom Metazoa; phylum Chordata; class Aves; order Tinamiformes; family Tinamidae; genus Tinamus; species Tinamus guttatus. The sequence continues at coordinate 15,422,939 of NW_028288774.1, read as the reverse complement.
TTACCTAAAAAGAAATCTAAATTCTTCTATTACTCAAAATTCATAGAACCATAGAACGCTTAAGGTTGGAAGGGACCTCTAGAGATCATCTAGTCCAATCCCCCTGCACACGCAGGGTCACCTAGAGCACGTGGCACAGGACTGCGTCCAAGCGGGTTTTTAAGCTCTCCAGAGAAGGAGGCTCCACAACCTCAATTCAGATCACCTTAGTACAGAAAACAATAAAGAAATGAATTTTCTGTCTATTTTTCAGCCTTTGGCAAAGAAATGCTATATTTTATTCATTACTGCTTATCTAAGCTTTTAAAAAAAAGGTAGCTAACATTTTTAAAATGTATGCAGACCATACACGTGTGTATATTGTGCAAATGTATTTAATTTGCAAGTAGAACATAGTGACAGCCAAGCACTTAAAAACTTTAAAGAGACTGCAAAAAATAAGGAAGCCTTTCAAAACAAGACACCACTTCTCCTTTTGTCATGTCTTTCACACACTTGAGAGAAAAAAGTTGAGAGTTCAGAGTTTAGAGTACGGGAAGTCTCAAAAGTTCATGAGCACCAAGCGAAGAGAGGTTCCTCCTTCAACCCATCTCATCCGCCCTCCTTACCCAACCAGAAGTAAAAATGCTCCCCTTGAGTGCATATAGGTGTTATTGATAGAGCATGCTGCTTCTTCCACTTGAATGCAAGAGGAAGGAAATAGAAGAAAGGATGGGGAAGGGGAGAGGAGGAAACGCAAGCAGGGGCGGCGTGCGCAGGGTGCTGCGCGCTGAGCTCCTGCAGCCGGCGCCTATGGGGAGCCCCAGATACCGCCGCAGAGGCACCTCAAAAACTACCGAGGTGACCAAGGACCTGGAATGAACTGGCAAGGTTTACTTAGGAAGCTCCAAGAGCTCTGAAAAACACTTTTAAAATACTGCCAGCTTTTGCTGAACAAGACTAACTGAAGATTTAAAGCAATACCCAGAATATCTTGTATTATAGGTGCGGGTACCAAATGATGCACCTTGGGATGCAGGTTGGGAACCAAACTGCATCTAATGACAAAAATGAGATTACCCCCATTGCTTTTTCTTCTCTTCAATACAGGTGCAGATCTACATTTTGGCCTGCACCTGAGTGCTTCCAACCTTTTTTCTTGGCTGCTTGTTGCTCTCACCTCCCTTGGACTAGCAGCAATTCTAATTCAGGAGGGAAAGTTAAATTGCTAGGGAAAAAAAAAAACAAAAAACAAAAAAAACCCACACACACTTCGTTGTCAGATCAGAGCCAAATTCAACCTATACTATAGACCTATGGTTGCTAGATCCAGCATAAGGACAGAGGCAAAAACTTCCCAGTGACAGTGATGGGTAAGAGAAGCTGGGGGAGAGCAAACAGGATCAGGGAGCACTTTGTGGCAGCTCAGGACAAGAGAAAAGGGGTACTGCATGCAGGAAGCAGCAGGGAAAATGTCCCATTCTTTGTGGGATCAAGAGGCAATGGGCTGCCTAAAAGATCATTCTGCTTCTCCCACAAGCATAGCTCTGGTAGAAATATTTTAAGGAAATAAAGGAAAAAGAAACATTTGACAAACATGGTAGAAATTCTGAAAGCAAGAGACAACTTTTCATAGGAAATGGAACATCAATACAAAACCTATTCCAATAAGAATGAGTCTAATCTACTTGAGATTGAGAATAAAAAGCAGATTTAGTGGAAGCACTCTGTAAACAAAACACTTTGTGGTGTACAAAAAGATGGAGTACATGAGAAATGATATTTTTACTTTTCAAGCTAGCATTAACATGAACTTGACTGAAAAGCTTCTCTAGAGTTTAAATAAAATACATAAGCATGACAGCTTTATACACCCTCCCCCATACAATGAAATACCACAAACCTGGCTAAGGATCCTTCCAGACTGGTCTCCCAATTTCTGCACAAGGTCAAAAATTTGGAAATTCCAATTGTTCATCTTCTCCATTAGTGAATCATGATCTATTGACACCATCTCTAATGAAGGGCTCTGCTCCATCTGTATGAGAGGAAGACACTTCATCTCTAAAGGAAGACTGGAAACTAATCTCTGAATTACACTGACCAATAAACCTATGAAAATGATAAAGCATTATTGAACTAACTGTATGCTGCAGTAACTGTGGCTATAAGAAAATCCTAAATCAATGATACGAATAGCCCAGTTAAAAGCTTGGCTTTTCACACTCTTGGGCAGCAGGTTCCAGGCTTTCTGTGGATGGTGCTAAATTTTCACTCCTAAAAAAAAAAGTCAATAAAGCAGAGCAAAATTTGTGCAGGCCAACGAAACTTATTTGCTGAGTTTAAACAGTTTGTTAATTGAAGTAGCTTTAAAAAAGTGATGTCTTAAACCTCGAACATTAGCAGAGCTTATTACGCAGTCTCCTTTCCCCCACTTTCAATTTAGTGCACTGTACAACTATTCAGCCAGTCTCGCTTAACCTGATACTTTTTTCTTTTGGTAAACTTTCAATAGAAAATACTGGTCAATCAGCGTGTGAGCATACTTACGTACATTAAATGTGCACAATTTATTTTTGCTTAAAAAAAATGTAATACAAATGAGCATCTTTTCACTTCCTAGTGAAATTTATCCAAGGTAGAAGCACACCATTATTAAATGAAATTTTGAACTCCAACAATGCACCATTTTCCTTCAGATATTACAATTCTTAGAAATGCAGGAACCTCTTTACAGCATATTAGAAATCCTAAAGAAATTCTGTATAAACTACTGCAAATATTTTTGTTATTACATGCTTACAAGTTGATTTGGTGTTTGATGACTCTCTTCCTCCCTTTCATCTTGTTTCCTCTCTGTGTGGTGGAAAGATTCTTTTGAAATACCAGGACTTCCAATTTCACCTGAAATAGGTCCATAAACACTATCAATAGTTTGTAAATAGCTGCTGTGCAGCAATTCCTTAAACTGCATATATCAGATTAATAGCTTGTTTCATAACCATTTTTCCTTGAGAGCGTCACAATAAGTTGTATAGGAAAAAAAGTTAGGAAAAAAAAAAAAAAGAAAAAAAGGAATCTATTTAGAGTGTTAGAAAAGCCAGAAGCATCACTAAGATAAAACATATGTATATAAATTACCTGAAAATATTTTAAAGTAAAAGTTATGCAGAAATATAAAAATATTAATTGGTTATCAAGAAAATATAGCAAGATTTGCATATTTGGAACTCCTACCTGATTTTCCTCCCTTGTATTCTGCAGATTCTGCTTCTGGTGTTGGAATAGGCTTGAGTATCTGACGTCCACAGCTTACAGAATATAGGGAAATATTTAAAACATTCAGTAATTTTCTTCTTTTGCTACTGCTGTATTGAAAAAGTATCTGCAAATTGCTCTAAGTTATGATTTTTAAGGTTCCTGCTTAGAAAACCACCATCCTCCAGCCAACCTCCCCCAGACACACTGCCATGCATTCATACAGTAGGGACAATTAATTAGATGATATCCCTTATTTTCAGTACTATTAGATACAGATGTTACATATTTTAATTTGAAACATATATGAAGTAACCAAATTTATACTTGACACTTTACAGTACCTGTTACACACATAACCTGCAGGTGTTCTAACTTGCTGAAGATCTGGAAAATTAAATGTGGATCCCAGAGGCTTATGTATATTAATGCTTGGTTTTGTAAGAAAGTCAGCAGTATCAGGAAATTCTACAGGGGACCAACTGGAGACAGATCCATGACCAGGTGAACCCAGAGGATTCAGGCCAGGAGAAGCACCTTCAAAACAAACGTTACATTAGGTTCAGGTACTTTTTTCTTTGTGTGTGTGTGTGTGTGTGTGTGTATATGTCTATATATGCATGTATATACACACACATTATATATATATATACAGATTTCATTATTTTGATGACATATATTAAGTCAACATGCAAGCTTTCAAAATCTTGTGGATATCTCACGCAGTTAAACATATATTAAGTAGCAAGACTGATTCCAAGTTTTGAGATCTACAAACATGAAGCCCAGTAGAGGCTACACATCGGAATGGCAGGCTATATAATCCAAATCTTTTTTTTTTTAAAAAAAAACTTTGGCAAAAAGCTGAAACTTCCTATATTCTTTGTCTGATTCAGGATTTTTTTTGCCTAGAAAATTTCATGAAAAATAACTCCATATTGATAACTAACTTCAAAATATTTTTCCTCATGGCTTTGCAATTGAAGGAAAATATACTTGATGCATTTAAAAAAAATGAAAAAAGTTGTAACCATATTTTTGAAGAGACTAAAGCTGGAAGGTACTGGCCTTTTTGAGTGATGTGTCTTATCATTGTGAAAACGTGCTCCATTCTTGTCTAACAAGCCCCCCCACGCCCCAATTAGATCCCTAAAATTCCCTATCTCTGTTCAAACAGCATTCAGCAGAGTTCACTTCAAGCTCATGTCTGTGAAACACAGGAAAGCAAACGAGTAAATCCGAACAAGGGCTAGTACGAATCTGACATTAAATTTACAACAAAATTATAGATTACGCCCAAAGGTTTTTATTTTCATCTGTAATTTATGCAAATGATAAGTAATGCCCGAATGCTCAAGGGAAGTTACACCCATTATAAAAATACTTTCATCAAACAGAAGGTGCCCTTTCTCAAAGGTTCAAAAAACAACGTAAGAAGGTTATTTTATTGACATCCCATAACTGAACCAGTGGTTCTACTACATACTACAAAACAATAATTTCATTAAAAGTTACCTCAAGTTTCTATCGGATATTTTAGGTGCATCTAAATGACACCGCTCCAATATAAAAAACTGCAGTGCTAAAACGTCACATATGTTAAACGAACATGGCAACTTTCAGCTGGTATCAACCACTGAACATAATATTTGGCAGAGCCAAAATGAGGAATTTATTTGAGATTTGTGCAAAGTTGACAGTGTTGACTATAATTTTGAGTAGCCTTAGAAAGGGATTAAAAAGAAAAACTTTAAAAATATATGCTACATGCTGATGTTATGTTAGTAGCATATTGATATGAAAGAAATGATGATAACACATGATATACTGTAAGCAGTTTGATTTAAATCTTCATATGGTATCAGTCTTGACACCCTGCCATTAACCTATAGAAATTATATCCCCTTACCTCCTCGCCTGGGACCTATATGGTGAGCCAATGTTAAAGATGACGATCTTGGTTTTGGTGCTGCCGGTAGGTTTGCCCCAAAAGATCCATTTGAATGAGATCCTTGGCTAAAAATAAAACAATAATACCTTTTCTTTATTGTCTTTATTCAATGAAAAACAGCACTACAATGAAGCCAAGTTCAAGATGAGCTAAACAACAGCTATCAGCCATGCAGAACAGAAAGCAATACAGAACCATACACAGCCCTAGAAAGACACAATGGAAGCCTTCAAACGACTTTTCACTTTCTAAAATGGCTTTTCCTTTTCCTGCATGTTGCCTAGAAAGCATACATTATCTTCCTAAGTAATTCCCCTAACTATTTATTTACTAGCTAGCCCTTTTCACAGAATATTAACAATTTATTTGTTGCCAACGTTTTTAAATGAACACTATGGATAGACAAGCTTTCAAGATAATTTAAGGAATTTGAATTTGCTGAAGCATTGTGTGCATAATTGCTTAAAATACTACTGCTAAATATTACACAAAACTACACAAATTTATTCTTTTGTGATTTATCTATCTTAAACTTAAAATCATTTCTGAAGCTAATGAAGTTGCACTGTACTTCAGTAGCTGCAGCACAGTGACCTCAGTTGTTACGTTCTGCCATCTGCTGCTACAGGCAGGGAATTGCACTCCAAAATTCCAATTAAGTTTCCTTTTTATAAACAAAAATGTGAAATGTAATCAAAAGTAACTACGTAAATGTACCTGAAAGGGAAAATCCTTAAGGTAAAAGTGATTATTACACTTCACTATAGAAAAAGCTGTAGTTACCCACACGGATCTGACTTTGGTTAGTCAGATATCAAACAATTTTTTTCAAACTCAAACTTGACCTACCACTATTGGCTTACATTTACAAAGTTAAATATGTGAACTAGAGAATAAAAATGGATGTATTACTCCGAAGTTTGATGTCTGCATGTTAAGGAACTTTGAACAACGTTTGGGGGTTAATGACTTTGATGAATCAAATCTTTCACTACTTGCACATTGTTTAGTCTTCCTAACTTTGGTGTACTCACTCAAAGCACAGAAAAATTCTGCACTGCTATCTGTGGTGCAAGATGACAAGCCAAATCAGTAATTCACAGGCAAATAAAAGAGTTGCATTGGAAAACTGCCTGGACAGAAAGAAAAGCTTCTGGAACATTAAATTATTTTTATAGCAATATTTATTTATTATACCACCATGTAATATCAGCCCATCTTCCTCCACTCAGCTGGGCTCCAGCTGCCAGGCGGGACTGGGGCAGTCCAAGAGTTGGCCGGGACCTTGTAGGGAGCGCAGCAGAAGGGACCAAGAGTGCAGCCCATTCAAGGGTGGTGGGTGAGGGAGGGCAGGGGCTGGTGCAGAGCTGAGGAGGGGGAAGGACACCCTGACAGGGTCTGGGAGGCACCTGGGGACAGGGGATTATCTAGCGATCACGCACTGAGATCGTGGGCGTCTTCTGCTTGAGCAGTTTCTTTGGTGTGCAGAGGGTGCAAGGAAACCTCCCTTCTCTCATAAATCTACAAAGTGTCAGCACCGGAGGTGCAAAACCTCAACCTGAAGTCCCGCAGCCTGCAAGTTTAAAGGCTGTTTTCTAGTTGTTTCCAGTGGATATCACAGTGAAGACTCTTTCAAACACTGAATAAATTGCCAATGTGAATTTGTGAAGCACATTCAGGCAGATTTCACATGACCAACAGAATCGTTGCCCATAGATCAGCCGTTGAGAAAATACAGCAGTTGATGTCAAAAAACAAGCAAAAACAAACAAAAACAAAAAATCCTGCTGCTCATAATAGTGACAGCTATGGAAAATTATCTATAACAATTTAATTAGAACTTAGTAGCTTCAATTATATTTTATACATAAGCCACAATTAAGTTTTATTATGTTAAAACTTGAATAGTCTATTTTATTCAAATGAAAAAAATGTCACTGGCAGCTGCCAATTGAAATGATCTGCTTTAAATATAATCTTGATAAATAAATTCTTGCTCATTTGTCGCACATAAACTTTCCTCCATTACTAGTAATTATCAAATATCAGAATAACTCTTTCTCTTTTAAATAATGGTTTATGTAAGGAACAATGACAGAAACAAAAGCACACAAATGTTCACTGTTTTAAACTGTAACAAAATTCCAAACACGTTTCGTACTTTTCTTACAAGCCATTACGCAAATTAAAACAGTGTGTGAAGTTTTGCTCTGAAAGACATCATTACACATTAGAAAAGTATGTTAATTTAAATCATAACTCAAGATATAATCTTAATTGCAGAAATAAAACCTTTGTTTACATCATATTGACTGACAAGAAAAGAGGAGGTGACTCTCTTCATCTACCTCACTGCTTAATGACTGTACTGATAAGCATTGCAATACACAATAGTAGCTACCAAATGGAAAAAATATATATAATTTTTAATTAAGAAAAATATTGGATATGTGAAAGTTCAAAAATGATACATGTTTAAATAAAAAGGAGGAGGAAAAGGAAGTCAGTAATAGTTTAGAGGTTACATGATTGCATAACAAACTAATTTATTTTGGACGTTTCTCTCATTTCCTACTAAACCTTGTGCAGGCAGTGCTATTTATTACGACGGAGCATGCCTTTCAACCTCAGAATGACCTGATTTCTCATTGAGATCAAACCCAGCTACAGGAGTATACTCTGTTATTAACTTGAAATATTTTCTAATTTATGCTGGCAGAATTCAGTGGCAAGATTTAACATTAAATACTTCCCCGGCCAAGTTCCAACATTATAAACACAAACATTTTAGACAGACTACATTTACTGTTCTACCACTAAAAAACAGCTAGGTGCTTACCTTGGTGTGTTATATTCCTGATGAGATCTCTTGCTGTTACTCCGTTCCCACCTAGAAGATGGCAATTCTACAGGCGGAATACCAGAAACTCCTGATGCTCTTCTCAGCTGTGGAGTTGGCAGGCTACTCCTGCTATTGAGTCCCTGTTGAGCAATTTAATTATGTTTAAAATTTACATAACTGAAAACAGACACTGACCTTTTATTTATGGCTTCTGAAGATAGGATGCAACACTATTAACTGCTTTTGGTAAAACGTGAAGGATGGTATCTCAGGTAGACTCTTACAGCTTAAGAAAATTAAAAAGGTGTATTTTAAAATATTTTGCTTATTAGCAAGAGCTTCCAAAGGAAGTAGGAATCCAGAAAAATGCATTCAAAGCAAACAATATAAACCATATTTGTAGCATTGAGTAAGGTTGGCACGTCATGAGTGAAGACTGGAGACCCCTGGATAACAGTGCTTCTAAAGGTCTGACAGAAGCAGTGCCATTGCAGTTCTGCAATAGCTTATAATACTTACTAATTTTAAAATAACAATTAGTTTTGCACAAATGCAGCAAAGAATATGCAGACAGAAGGCAAGGAAGGTGTCAGCTAAGCAAAGTACTCTTCAGAGTAATTTGCTACACGGGAATTAAGAAATTAAAATCCAAGATCTGAAATCAAAGGTACCAAATGGTATGCAGGAAGCAGCCTAGCAAGTACCAAAGGCAAGCAGGAGTCATAAATTGTATGACAGAGGATATTTGGACTGGTGCCCTGAGACAACTTCCAGGGAAGGAGAGGAAACAGACAGCTATAAATGTAAAGTTAGAGTCCAACTCCTCCAGACTGGACATTTAGGAGGCAGGGGGAAGCGGGGCGGGTGTTAGGGTTATCCATACAATGGATATTCTTCCCAAAAGAATTTCTCTTTGATAAATTGTTCAAAAACAGCAACACACTTTTAAATTAAATTAGTTTGACCTTGAGCAGTTTTCGATCTCCTTTTTCAGCAGGATCCTCTATTTCAGAGCAGGGGAAGAACCCAGGAAATGGTGTGAATGGATGAGCCTTTGGTTTGCATGTGCCCAAGAAAGCACCCATCAAGCTATTAATGCTTCGAAGTGAAGAAATCACTTGTGCTGGAAGGGATGGGTCACTCAGGAGGTCTGCTAGCATAGCCCGAGCCTCATTCAGTACTGAAAGGTCAACTCCATTTCCACTGCCGGCATTCTAGAACAGATGGAAGTATTGCAAACAATTAACATTTCGCTTTTATGCAAGCTTCAAATGAGCATCTTATCCATTACTAAAATCTAGTTTATTTTTCTTCTAAAAAAAAAAAAAAAAAAAAACAGGTACATTCACACTTGCATACCATTGAGCAAAATTTTATGTTCTGAGAATTTTTATAAGTAATTTTGTCAGAACTAGATCTAAAAGTCTACATATTTTCAATACTGAGTCTATAAATAAAATGGCCACGTTTTCTCATATCAAAAAAAAAAATCTTTGTAGTGATGATTATAAGGTGATTTTTAACAAGTCGGAAATGGGTCACTTCTTTAGGGAAAAATGAACAGTGCTAACTAATTTCTGCAAAGTATTTCTTAAAGTAATAAACACTTATTTCAGCTCCAGTAAAATCAACAGAAATTTGGGGATGCCAAACCGTTATAAACATATAAGTATACAATATTGTTATAAGTACACAATGTCCACAGCAATTTAAGCCTAAGTTAGAATTGCCTCAGCTTCACTATTTTAATTATCCCCGATACTGCTGAAACAAATCCTAATAATTCTGTGAAAATGTGATTAGATGTTATTTAGCACAAGCCCCTGTACAGAAACAGGGCTGGCTGATTAGACACTAATGGTGACACAAGAAATGGTGGGGAGAAACAAGGTGTTAGGAAAACAGTGAGATCCTGCTAAGCCCCGAGTTTGTGGCACTGCTGGGGAAATCACTCTCTGCCATTATGCTGAGGGACATTTAAGTCAGCACTCCTTTCCTAGCTGGCCTTGAGACTAGTTGTCACGTAATGTTCCTCACTGAGAAAGTGCATCGCCATCAGCTTGATGAGAACTGCTAAATTTCAAGTCTCAGCTACACAGAAGGAGAGTGCACTGTGACAACCCAGATAATTGAGTTCTCAACAGAAAACCTGAAATCTGACAGTTCACTGTGAACTCTCTACTAGATCACGTTATATTAAAGAATTCATAATAGACTGACCTGGTAATAGGGTTTGTACCATTGCTTCAAATCCCAATCCCAAAGAATCATCTGTGAAAAATGAAGAGTAAAACCAGGATATGTTAGCACTGCTAGCACTAAAAAACACAACAGTGTAGTAACTCATGTGATGCAATATAAAATACTTCTCCCAAAATGTCTTCATAGGGTGAAACTTATGTCATTGCCTCAGTTACCGTTATCAGAGCAAAAGCCCTGAGGTGCTGAATCTGCATGGAGATATCTTGATGACAGAATAATTATATGATCTTATTCTAATATTTCTGGATGATGGATAAATCATCTAATGTGTACACTAGGTTAGCTGGTGACAGTGCTTTTCTACTTGTAGTCACCTAGATTATAAAAGCAAACCTATTCTAAAATCTCCAATATCTTTTAAAAGAACCACTAAACTACCAAGAAAGAGTTTTTTTTTTTTTTTTTTTTTTTTTTTTTTTAAAAAGGGGGATGAGATAAGGGGAAAATAATGCTCCCACAAACATGTCTGGAATTTCAAAACATCGTTAAAAAACGCTGAGATTTTCACAAGTCTGCATATATAGGATTACCAAGAAAGCGCTGTAGGACCGAGCCTACAATTTTCAGTTATGTTCACTGACTACACAAGTGCTGGAATCACTGTTTAGGACATTTAGGGAGCTCTGGCCAGGAAGGTTGAGTGTGTGCCCTTGAGCAAGGGCCCCACAAAAGCTGATGCAGGTCTCGCACGTGGTTAGACAGCTTTACTAAGGAAAGGAAGCCTGTACGAGTGAATGATGAGCGTCTCGCTCCAGTTCTTCCTCTTTCTCTTTTCCACATAAGCTTCTGAAGTTACTAAATCCACCAAATTTGGGAGACAAACAGAACTTAGAAAATTATCACTGTACAGTTTGTGACTCAGGAAGGTGATAGGGGCAGAAGAGAGAATCATGTTCATTTCCCCTCTAAAGGAAAAGCTGGAGTCAGAGTTCAGTATTTACCTTTCATTTAGCTACAAACTCAAACTAATCAATCTCATTCTGACTATAAGCTATTTCTGTCCTGGCTGAAAGTTCCAAAAAATCTGAAGAAAAGAAGACATACTTGAAAATATTTCAGTGAAAAAAGGAAGGACAAAATAAGTACTGAAGTTAAAGAAGATGGAGTACTTTGACAGAGGTATAGAATGAAAGGTGGATCAGAAGAGTTAGAAACTAAAATTTATTATTTCTGCTGCTCACAGAACAAAATTGTTTTTCAAGAGGACAAGCTTAGACAATCTATTGTTTCTTTTAGATCCTAAACAGAGAAGCTGAGGGAAGACAGTCGCTTCAAACATGCATAAGTATAGATGAATCCATAAACAGGAAGGAAATACGGCATATAGACAATTATATTGGTTTCTCTGCTAGTATCACTGCATTTTTGCCATGTTGCCCGAATACTTTCCCAATATATAACTCTTATTACTGAGACCGAGTCTTGGGTCATCTTTTTAATATGCCTTTATATCTCCATCACTAATTAAGATACTAAATAGCAGTTGCACGCAACAGAAGAGGCAAATAAATACTTCCATTGACTGTACTGTCAGTACATACACTCCCCTACATATACTTTCCACATATGCGTTCCACATTCTACACACAGACCCTGATAAAATTAGCACTCTGAATGATATTGCCTTTACCTAAACGGACTTTATGAGTATTTCTAGTTTGTTTTTTTTGCTAAAATATAACTGCTTGTCTTTTGGTAAAAATCCACTGCACTGCATGACCTGTTTGCTCACCATTCAGTAATCCTGCAGCAGCTCCCCGAGAAGCCTCGTGTTACACACATCCAGCATCACTAATTATGCTCAGTAACAGACAACCTGTTATGCATACACAGCCAGGCTACATGCGACTATTATTTTTCCCTGCTCTGTCAGTCCAATGAAATATAGTACCTATAGTATCGGGTCCTAAAAGTTAAGTGAACGTAATGGCTTTCTACAGGACATCTAAACAAACAAAAAAGAAAAAGTTAATTCAGTGATTTGTATCTAAGTTATTGTTACTGCATGAACTTCACGGATTTGTGGCTCTTTATATTAGCTGCATGAATAGTAACCTCCTCTTAACAATAAGATAGAGGATGTAATTTTTTCTTTACTATTTCTCAATTATTCTACATTATTTTTCAGCGCTACCCAAACAGTAGCAATATTGTAAATATGGCACAGAAAACACATACATTAACATAATTAGAAAACAAAAAGCCTTCCCAACGGTTCAGGTTAAAGATCTGCTGTATATTTTTAAAAGTATTTTCTTGCAGAAGAATTTTTTAGTCTCCTTTTGAATATGGTTACAAATCTACGTGTCCTGAATAGCTTCATAAAAACCACCAGAGCCACAGAAGAACGTCAGCAACACAAGCTGAAGATACTATCAGCTTCAAATACGTCAGCTACACTCACTTCATTTTTTTCTACACTGACTGAAAATAAAAACAACATAGAAAGAAAAGAAGAAATTTACATGTCTGAAGTGTTCAGATTTTATGACTTTTTGTTAACCACTAAAAACACCATCATTGAGAAAGGTCTACTTTTTCTTTGATAAATGCATGCCATGCAAATAACTGCATTTACAAATTAAACAAACATAAATATAACCCAATAAGCTACAGATAAGGTACCCATACCCTTGCTTGGTTGTTCATATTCAGCAGCCTTTGAAGTAATTCTGCTTATTTTAATGGGTGAAAGCTGTATTTGTTTCTGTTTTTCTATGTCTAACACCTCTCTTGTGGAGAAAATAAAGTTCTGGTCTGGAACTTGCCCAGGAGAAAGTATAGAAAGTGTCAAAAAGGAAAGCCAGGGTGCCCTGTCATCAGTAGCCAGGCAAGAGCAACATTTTCTCTTCTGTTTTCTCCAAACAGCCGCCGTAAACACTGTGTTTTTCAAGGTAACAGTTGTAACATCCAACTGTTATGTAAACTTAGTAGTTAAAATCATTAAGTATGCCCTTAAATTGGCACTAAGCTATGCTCTAGCAGAGGTCATATTACATAAAGTGAGAAGATCTAAATCTAAGAATTTAGAATTTAAGAATTTATAGCTATAGTTTATAAAACTACCTCCTCCTTGTTTTTTTTTTTTGTTTTTTTTTTGTTTTTTTAACTTGAAGCTACGAAGTGAAGGCCCAATCCATACTGAATGACGCATTTGGTTTTAAAAAGATCATTGTAAAAGTGAAAGCTTCATCCTCCCTAAAGTGAGTTACCCAGCTTAATGATTTTGAAACCTAGTTTAAAAAAAAAAACCACCAGCTTCTTCATTTCCAAGTTTCCCTCTCCCAACTGACAGTTTGCTACTGCAAAAAGGCAAATCTTTTGGTTTCCGTCTGTCCTCCAAAGCACAGCGTGAGGACTACGTTAATCTGGTTCATTGACTATTGACTCAGAAAGCAGCAAAGCTCAGACACCCACGTGAGCCTTAGACTTTTGTTAGTTGTAACAGCAACCTTTGGTACTAATGGCCCACAGTTGCATGACCTTGCTTGCAACCACCACTGAGGGACACTGAAAGGTTTCTCCTCCTCCAGCTCTACCAGTATTTTTGTTCTTTAACCTGTGGTTCATTAGCGGATTTGCTGTAAAGGAGATGTTAATACTCATACCCTTGCAAACTCCAGAATTTTTCTGAACCAAACCTGAAACTACAGCTACTTTAAATGGCACCACCTCTTTTGTTCAGCATTTTAGCTGTATATATACACACGCAGTCTACCCTGTTATAATTTGGAGACCAATCTGTAAGACTAAAAAGGTCCAGTCCTAGACTCCTGAGTGACAGCCCCTTTACTTCAGCATTGGTGTAGTATAGAAAAAGGCTTGAAATTGCAGAGGGAAAAAAGTACTCACTGGCAGGCATCATGAGTTGATAAAAGCTGTGGGATGAAAGTTACAATCTCTTCTACCAGGCAAAAAATGAAGATCACTACACAGGGAATATTTTTCCACAGTAAATATGAGTTGGTAATTATCTTCAGTAATTAAAGCTTTATACGGTAATAATTAAAGGGGGTTTATTACCTTTTCTTGGATGTTTATATTAGACCACAAGATGGCACTCAAATCCAGAAAGCATCCCCCAAGCCCCCCCAGATCAATAACCATTCCTCACCATGAAAGCAGCAGAGACCAGCAGTATATTCCTTAAAACACCTACTGCAGAACAGGATTGCTCCAAGGGACAAAGGTGGGAGACGGTTGGAGATACATCAGCTGACCAATTCTGCTTCTTCATAAAAACGTTTCTGTTTAAAGAATTGACTCTATAACACGGAATTCTACTCAAAAACTACCTGCAAGGAACTGCACTTAGCTTTTCAATACCTACTAGACTTGGCTTAGCTCAGCTGCATGCCTTATAACCTCACTCAGGAATATTCAATAGGGAGTATTCCTGGCATTATCCTTTGCGGAGTCAGAACTGTATTTACTATGAACCACCAACAAAAGTTACAAAATATTCCCAAAGCCGCACTGATATTACAGCAGTAAAGGAGTAAAAAGGAATACAATTTATTTTAAAGTGAACTGACCTTAAAATAGGTCTTAGGCCAAGCCTCAGCAATCCTTGATTTTGCAAGCACGAGATATGTTGCAGAAAGAGCTGTCCTCTGTAAGAGCAGGGTTTTGTAACCCACTTGCACGTTAACAGGCTTCCTCACCTCCTCCAAGAGGGGCACCTGAGCTAGGAGGGACAGGACTCACAAAACAAGCAAAGCTGGAGCGGGCTCTGACACTGCAGATGAACTGCTGCCGAGGCGAGGAACCCAGCCCTCCCCAGCCAAAGCACCCATTAGCCTAGAGGAGCAGTTCTCATGTCAGCCTCACTTTAATCCTAGAGTCCTCCAGTCCAATTCACTTTGGGCAATCCAAAGATCAATGAACACACTTTCCTATTTTTTTAAAAATTGCTTGACCTGCTTTGAACCTGGCTGTATGCCTTGCTCATTATCAGGCAAACAAATTAAAACACTTCAAGAAAATTGAACATGTACTTTGCTTAATAAACAAACACAAGTAAGATGAGCCGCCTTACAAAAACTCCTGAAATACAAACGATCTTTTCTGACTCAGCCTCCAAAATTTGGTAATACGTTTAGGTCAAACTGAGACGTGTCACTCAAAACAGGCTAAAAAGGTGGCTAAAATCCCATGCAGGGAGTTTCCTTCACTGCATAAAGGGGGGCCGGGGGGGGGGGGGGAATGAAAAAAGCGCAATATCTTTTCACAGCCATAATTGAGAAGAATTACTATATTCAGTTCAATAGATGCTTAGTCAAACCTAATTTTACCAAATTTCAGTCTGGCTGTTTTAGAAAGCACGTGTTGCTAGCAACATTGGAAAACACCTGCTAAAAATGTTTGCCGTGATATGGACCTTTCCTAATATGGTTTACAGTTCAACCAAAGGGTACAAGCAATGTTAATTGTTACAGCGAAAAAGGAAATAAGCCCTCTGATTTGTCTGTACTCTAACTAAACTGAAAAGAGATTAAGAGAGAGGCAAAATAGCATACTGCTAGAAAAAAAAAATTCTAAAGAGAATTTTCTTAACTAAAACTAATAAGCTACACAGCTTAAGCTGAAATGTGTGATCCATATGAAGGCACATACAACATAAGGATTACCTAAACTAGGTAGCTGCACAGCTTTTTTATTCAGGAAATCCAGCATGCTTTTTACACAAGAAAAATTGATCTGCTTGACATCACCCATTAGCAGTCCATGATCCAAAATTTTAATGGAGAAAAAATGAATACATAAAATTAGTTTCTACTTTTGACCGAGTCCTTCACTGGTCAAACAGAAAAGATTCCTCGCTGCTAGTAGCATCTGTTCAACACCATTAGGCATTAGCTCCTTAAATAAGTATTTCCATAGCAACCAAGCACAGAATTAGCTAAACAATGAAACCAACACCATAGCAACTTGATTCAGAAACTCTGTAAGAAACCACCTCATTCAAAACCAAAATTCTACAACCAGATGAGAAACTAATCTCTTAAAATATGAAAAAGGCTTTACTACATATTGATTTCTTTTCATGACTGTCTTTCAGGCAGGACCGATTCTAGATTTATTGCTTTTATTTTCAGTCTGGTGTAACAGTTGACAATCAATTAGCTTCTTCAACAAATATAATTTAATGATACAGAAACAAACACTGCAACCTGTAAATCCTATTTCAGTATTTTTAAAAGATCTCTCTCTCCCTGCATAGAGGCCAGATTTTAAGAAACAGTATGCTATTCAGTATTTCAGATATAGTCAGTACTATGCTGAAAGTGATGTATCCGCATGTAACTCTGGCAAGGCAGAAATGGCATTACTTTGATAAAGTTCAGTTGTGAAACTTTGTGAACCAAGCAGCAGCCATTTCAGTAGATAGATCATCATAATCAAAATAAATTATGATACTAAGAAAATAATGAATATGATATTTAGGCAGCCTAGAATCAAGATGATAAGCAACCACCCACAAAAATTCTTGTAAAAGTGGTGCTGGAGAAAAATAACCAGCATACTCTTCAGATTCTAACACTTATCCAGTTCTGGAGCCTATATAATTTATTAATGCAAGGAGATAAAATGGCCAGGAGGTTGTGAAGTAGACACAGTCTTTCATGCTTGTAAAGTCTGAGCACTCTCCACTGAAATTAAACATTTACCTCCCCTATCCTGGACTCATTCATGGGCTCTTACACTCTCTCATAAAAAGCACTGTCTTCATATAAAATTAAGCACTCACTTTTGTATGAAATCTAAAATCTTATCCCACCAGAGACTTGCTTCCCCTTAACAGCGTTAGCAACATGCATTCTGAACATTACAGCACCTACAGCATCTTCGGCTGCACATTTAAGAGCCATGCGTGAACATGGAGGTGTCCAACCACTACAGTTTTCGCCAGATTTCACAGTAACCTTAAACACACACCATCCAGAACTGCAGCTAAGAAAATTTTAATAAGCCAGCTTTAGAGTCCGAAGATGTTTACGTATTGTTTTTAATAAGCCTGTTCACAGCATAGTTATGAAAACACAGCAAAGACATTCCACTTGCACTAAAGATTCAAATAAGCCTTCAGGATGCTTATTCTTAAAATCAGTGTTTAAACCCTGAAAGTAGAAAAATATTATTTTTAGAAGACATTTTACTTCTGCCTTTTAAAAATAGGGCAATCAGCAGGTCATCTTCCACTTTATCTACCTTAGAAAAATTTCTGTATTCTGGCTGCTTGTTATGTTTACTTGGCCTTCCTTTTTCTATTTTATGAGATCTTCCAAAATTTCTAAAATGTTATAAAAGGTGTTTTGTCTATTAAGCGAAAGTAGCTTTTTCTTAGGTAGGTAATGAGAGAGAAAAAAAAAAAGGCTAAACCCACACTTAGGTCATTTCCTGTTCCTTCTAGGTTTTGTCAGATTTGCACTTCAGAGTAAAGGCCAACCAGTAATTTATGGCAGCTAGGGGAGGGAGGGTGGAGCTAAAAAGCCTGCTATGTGCAGATCCTTTACTTGGACATTATAAGCTTTTTCTTCAGAGCATATGGTTCTAATCACCATTAAAGGGAAAAAATAGTGTTAGGTGGATTACTCGTCTGGTCCAGTATAGCTGCTGTGGTGTTCCGGTATTCTGCACTCATTCTAGTGTCACCTGAAACCTAAAACCCTTTTTTAAAGTTGTTTCTAGCAAAATCTAGAAATTGTTCCTAAAACATCCTTTTCACATTTACAATTTGACATTGCTTTAAAGCAATACATAGTAAAAGCTAGAACATTTACTGGTGTGTTGACACAGTTAATTTACCATATTGGAATAAAACAGAGCAACTTTAAATATCACCTTTCCAATATAGACTTATGCACAGATCTTACCTACTTTGAAGGTATGGTCAAGAGATTGTACTTCCAAATCCCCCAGCAATGACTTGCCCTTAATTAGGTGATTCAAAGACTTAGTGCTTTAATAGGAACAGAGCTTCTAATTTGCTAACCACCACCACTTTTTAAATAATTGTATTAATTCTATTTTTATTTTCAAAATTGACACAAGGTGCAAGCTTTACACATTTTTTTTTCAATAACTCATTCTATTAAGGAAGAAGATGACCCAATGAGTGACATTACAGAGATTCAAGTAAGCTGGAAGAAAATGGCCAAGGAGACTAAAAAGAAGATGCTACATCATGAAGGACAAATAAATCTCGTGGCAGTGCTATAGTTGGAAGCTATACACAGGAATTTAACTATATTCTTAATTACCCATATTAACAAACTATAAGCAATAATTTTAAAGCAGAAGAAAGACTAATTATGAGTCTGATTACATGAACAATTGTGTTAGCACAAGTTAAATATTAAAAAAAGTCTTAATGGACCAGTTTCTGATTAAAGTGTCAGGAAGCTAGGAAAAAAAGATTCCTCTTGGAGAAGAAAAAATACATATTGAAATTCTAAAGAATGTATTACATACAGATAGACTGCTTTCAGAAACAGAGAATTAAAAGGGAATGCAAGTTGCTGTATGCTACAGAGAGCTAATTCACTTCTCACGCAGTCATGATAAATAGTCCTTCCATATTTCCTTCCACACGGTAGTGCTTTGATGTTGTTTCAAAAAAAAAAAAAAAAAAAAAAAAAAAAAAAAAAAAAGCACAATGATGCCTACTTGCTAATGAAGTCTAGATTAAATAAAATTACTTGGACTAGGCATGCTTTGTCCCCTCAACCATGAGTCTTGCACAGATAGCCATTTATGTTATGTTTACCTGGCACCTGCAAAGTTCACGAAAGATTCCCCACGCAGTACAAGGAGACTAGAAACATAATTACACCTTGCCTCATAGTAAACTCATCAATCTAGGGAAAGAGTTTGCAGTCAGATGTCTCTGTCAGCTCTTAATAATCAACTAATTGCTAATCAACTAATTGCAACAAAGCACTTGATCAAAAGACTGAGGGCTGAACAAGCTATAGTTCAGATTTTGGCTAGAAGAAAAAAAAAAAAAAAACACCACCTCCCCTCAAACTCCACAAGCTTTTCTGAAATGTTTTGTTTTTATGTAATACGTATTAGTATATTCTTCTGAAAATAATTCACTTTACACGGATCTAAGTTGAATTTCACTCTTGCTAATATGGTAACTCAGGGTACAGTTCCAGAAAAGAAAAATCATCTCCTCCCATATCTAACACTTCCCATTTCTTTTCTTCAGTGGCTTATTTTATACAAATTATATTCTATTCTCCTATTCAAACTATCACAGGTAACTTTTTTCAGCATATATGTCACAAGTTGCATCTTTTCCTGTAACTTACACAGTCATTTACAAAATACTCTCATCTTTTCTGTTTTAAAGCAAAACATCCCAAGAATTTAAATACTTCATACAGAATATCCATCAATGGCAGGACTCCCAGCAATTTCTGACTAAAAAAAAGTTACCCCAATAAGAAATTAAGAATTTATAAACAAACAAGAATTAAAAAAATCCCCAAAACAAAAGCACACGCCTATCAGGCCATTTCAATTTTCCACTACATTATAAAAAGACCCAGGACCTTCTTGAAAGAGGCAAACAGTTGTGCAATTTTTGCGGATTCTTTTTTTTTTTTTTTTTTTTTTTTTTAAACGGAAAGCCATGTAGTTCATTCATTAAAAAGGAACATGTTTTTTATTACAGGAAGAACTACAGGTTTAATTCTAAAATAAATACCTATAAAAAATATCTTCCACAGCATCTTAATTCCTTTTTTTATTCTGAAATAGGCCACTTAGCTTTTTTTTTCTCCTCTCTATTACAGGATACTAATGGTGTCAATTAACTTATGACATTCAAAATGCCTATGTTAATCAAATATTCTTCTAAAGCACACACAAACTAAACGAGTAAGAAAACTGGCCAAAATAAATAATCAAATATTTAATCAATCCTGATTCAACACATGCAAGATAAGATTTTCCTGTAGTAACCTTCAAAAGAGTAAGTTCTATACAGTGCAGTATAACCAATCATAACCTTCATTTTATACCATGGGAACAGAAAAAGTAGCAACTGAACACCAATCTTGAAAGGATCCAGAAGAACATGTGGGTCCGAGGGAATCAACAAAAGCTGCAAGACACTCTGAAACACTGTGAACACTGATAAAAGTGAACCAGCCCACTGATGTACTTTGATGTACTTTGTACACGTTTCAACAAGATCTCTCATTAGCGCTCTCAGAAAAAAAGCCACATCTATATAGGATGAAAAGGATGGTTTCTTCTGGATTAGGAATTTGTTAAAACAAAGAATAACAGGGAATAGCTCTCACAAAAGCAAAAATTTACCAAGAAAGTCTTCCTCAGAGATTTAAGGCTGAGATCTATACTCACTCAAAGTGATCTGAAGAGGCAATAGAAGACTGATGTGACAGCTTTTACTGATAAGTTTATGAGTATAGTCAGATGTCAAGGTGATTGTGAAGAGAAAAAAAAAAAAAGGATATCATAGTAAGTAAACAGACAATAAAAACGTTGATAAACTTCAGTCTTAACTAATGAATAAATGTCAAAACCAAAATCCTCTCTATGTATACAGAAAGTTGGACTCGTACTTCATCAGTATCATCAAGGACAGAGATCTTGATGAAGTAATTTGTCCTAAAAAAAGCATCAGCCCAATGCTTAAAGATGTTAAATATGAGAAATATCAAACAACAGAAAGAAAAAAACACTGTAAATTGCATAAATAAATTCTACACCCACAGTTTGAGTGCTGCAAGTAGATACAAAAGTATAGAAGAATTTTAAAATATAGAAGTTAAGAGAAATCAGAGAGATAGAACAGCTTCTACTGGGTGGAGCAACAGACTGGGGACCTTCAGGGCAATGACAAGGGGGACATGACAAAATCCACAAAGTTATCAAGGTTATGCAGAAAGTCTAAAAGGAAAAGTTTTTCAGTATTGTTCATGAGCACGTAAATGAAGGTTATCTAATTAAATTATCAGGCTGCAGCTTAAAAAGAGACAATGAGGCGTTTCTCACATACTACATAATTAAATCCTGCAGTTACTGCTGCAGGATGCTACAGAAACCAAGTATAACCAAAGATGTTAAAAATTTACAACCTGATTAAGTCATGGCTACTGACTATAGTCTGAACATAACTTTGGGGTAAGGATGGCCAAACTGTAAACTGGTAGACCTCAGCAAGGAACTTCAGGGGGAAAAACATCTACCTGAACTATTTGCTACTACTGACTATTTACCAAAGATAAAAAGCCTGGGCTGGGTGGACCAGGTGATATCATCTCCAATTAATGAAAGACAATTATCAAAATGGATGAGGGCTCATGAGAAACAGAAGCTCAATATTGAACTTACTTATTGAATTTGTAAAACCACAGAGATGGCTCGGAAGAGCTGAGTCAGTGAAAGTTTCCTTTGCAAGGCAGCTACAGCTGGCTAGCATCTTCCTAGAGCACCTACTGAAAAGCATACCAGTTAGTCTCACTTTCTAGAAAGCTATAAAATGTAAAGTGACAAAGCACCACATTGGCCAGAGCCTTGAGGTTCCTTCCCCATCATGTGCAATAAAACCCTTTTTGACTTGAGACATGTTCCCTTAAATTGGGAGGTAATATAGCAGGAAAACTGAGGAACTGCCTATCTTCAAACAATGGATATACATTCCTCTGAATCATGCAAGTTTTAATCATGTTTAGCACTCCAATATCTTCTATGCAAATATCATAATTTAAATTATTTTCAAGAAGGAACAGTTTGAAGTGAGGATAACCAAAGTAATTGATATCTTAATTTCCATTCAAAAATGGTGACCACTCTTTTCTTCCTTCAGAGCCCAAACTGATTTCCTACTTCCTAAATACTTGCACTGTGATACACAGCTGCCAAAACACGCAGGGAGTGGCTATAAAATGCATTTTAATTTGGCAGTACTTGGTCCTCTCTTTCAGGATCTGAAACTCACGTTTTTCAAAAAAGAAAATAAGTTAATCAAAATTCCTATAGCTCTCTACAAATACATGTATTTGGGGAAAACAGTAATGACTTAATACATGAAAGTGCTTCTTGAATATGACACAGAAAGAACAAATTAAATCACCCATACCACTGACATGAAAAATTAGATACAGAACACTATTCCAATGATCTAGTTGGAGTACTCCAACCTGATTTCAATACAGAAGGAAACATATTATATATATATTTATAGGAAAATATATATAGGAAAAAGTTGAATTTAAGCTACTTAAATTTTCCAAAGGAGCTAGAAATAAAACTGTTGACATACAAGCTTACATCACAGATGCTGTTCAAAATAAAGATAAATTACATACAAAATGTTTCAGACAAAAGAACAGAATCAAAATTAGATAGCCATAAGCTCAAAAATGCTCAATAGGTTGACAGAACTTTGTCTGAAATATATGGAAATAAATAATAATCTCTTCTACATTATCTTTCCTTGCCCTTCTCATTTTTTCCCTTTTTTTTTCCCCCTCCTTTTCATTCTGTCTGTTCATACTGTCCAACTTTTTAGGGTTTGTTTCTACAGGAAGGTCTGCTGATCTATTAGGGCAATAAGCCAGACATAGACTAACTGTGGTAAATATAACCAGAGATTTTGGTCCAGAAATTAATCAGGAGGGAACGTAGAAAAAATAGGAAAAAAAAAATCCATCAAAATTTGGAGGAGACAACAGTCTTGAGTAAAAGTGAAAATTCCTAAAAGCTTTTGCTGTTGTTTCTTTTCCTGACTTTGCATTTAAAAAGCAAAAACATGCAATTTTAACCCTTCTCCTTCGGAGTTTTGATTTGTACTTTTGCACTTCACTGTGGTGGTTCTTTCTTGCTCAGAGAAGAAAGCTAGGCAGGTAGCAGCCATCAAGAGTAACATTGTTAAAGACCCCTTACTAACTGCAGCTTAACACACACAGGCAGGCTTCTCCTTTTCTTATTCCAGAGCTCTGTGATGACAAGGTTTCCTGTGTTTCCTGTGGTGCAATTATGCCACTAACTGCTGAAAGTTTCTTTTAGCAGTGAAGAAGGAAGAATAGTCAGGCTAAGCTTTAAAGGCAGAAGATGAAAAGGGAGGCACACTCGAAATCATGGAATATTAGGCCCGAAGGGACCTTTTTTACTCTTTATATGCAGAAGACATAAAGCCTAATGTAATAAATTTCTGCACCCAGCCCATAACTACCGATTTATCTACTTTAGTGACTACCATTTTGCCCTCCCCCTCCCCCCCCTTTTTTTTTAAGGAGAGAATAAACTGGAAATTTTCATAGAAGGTAATTTTAGTTGAAAGAGAGTGTTCATCTGTGAATTTTTTAAATATTTGCTCTTACATCATATATAGCCTAACTCAGGTGCTCTAAATCACCTCATCTCTATAGCCTACAGAAAATGCACAGAAAAATACTTCTGTCCAAAATCAACGTTATTACTAAAAATCCTTATTTCAAAACCTACAGAGGACAGCTTATATTACAGATACTCAACATCTTCTCTCCTTGACAAGGATATGCACAGTATTTTACACAAACTGAGAGGAAATATATAATGAGGTTAGCAGAGAAAGAAGACAACCATACTTTTCAACGTTTCCTCTCGCTAGTGAAACAAGAAAATCCAGCATTTAGATAATCATCAAAAAAAAAGAAAAATAAACAAAAATAAACAGATGCCTCTCATTACCCCCAAAGCTAAATCACTTAGGCTTATTAATAAACTGGAAATCTATCTATGAACATATATACATATGTATATATATATGACCAAGACAGATAAACTTGACTTCTGTAGCCAGTTTGTGAGAGTTTAGATGTTAGCAAGGACTTCTTTGAAATAAGAGAAGGAGGCAACGATTTAATAATATCTCAAATATGAAAGTAGCCTGGACCAATGAGACGTAAACCTCTGACATACCTCTACCAAAGAGGTTTACTTCCCCAGGGAAGACAGGAAAACTGTCGTGTAATAAATTTTTTTTAGAGATCAATTCTCCGTCAGAGCTCATTTCTCTCTCCCTGAGTAATCTGAGCCCTCGCTGGGCCAAAGGTAGACTTAGAAACCTTTCCAAATACTTTAGAAACTTGCCATCAAGTCTAAACACTTAGGACTTCCGCAATAGGAAATTATTGATGTTTCCTCTTTGCAATCCTCGAGTGTGAATTCAATTCAAATATAATTCGCCGACACATGCAAAGACATACTTAAGAGATATGAATTTCAGAAGCAGTCTATAGTAAAGGTAGCTCTTGAAGCCCACTGGAGGAGTGGAAGGCATGATCACCTGTAAATGAGACTCCTTGAGGCAGAAACTAGAAAAGGCTAAGTAATGGTTCTTAATATAACTGAACTAATATAACTGAATTAATAAAATCAGCCTGATTTTATTATAGTGTTTAAACTTCTCTAGAATTCTTTTTAAAAAGACTAGTGTAAAAGTTATTATTTTGACACAGTTTGGTAGCGTGTACAAAACGGCACTTCAAAATGTCATCTCATCAGGTTCTCCCTCTCACAAAATGATTTAAGAAAAGGAGCAAAGCCATAATTTATGGGTGCCTCTCTCCCAAGCCATCTGCCTCAAGCAAAACAGCTGCTAGTGATGCAAGATGGGAAAGCTGCCAATCTGGCTTACATGCAACTATATCCCCAAGAAAGCAATAAGTCACAAACCAGTACCCAATTATGCAAGCATTTTTGGATGTGGGGGCTCAAAACAAGGCCAACGCAGCATGACACAGGCTGCAGGAACTCTCGGTGTTCACATCCAGCACTTCAGTGCCACTCCGCCACCTGATCCTTAGCAGCTTTTACATAGAAACAAGGTGGCACATTCCATTTTACCTAAAAGCCAGCAAGACTTCTTAAAAATATAGTAACCAAATTATAATATTTGGTTTTATATTGCAGGAAAATAGCTTAAATAACTAAAATCCCAAGACTCATGCAACACTACTTTTCATTCCAAAAGCACAAGGTACTTGATCATTCAAGAAAGAAATAGACACAATAAATATTTAGGCAAGTGACATTTTGCCCCACAAGTCAAAATTAAATCAAACATTATTTCTATTGTCATCTTCCAAATATTACCCTTTGAGTTTCACATATTCTGTTTTACAAAAAAAAAAAAACAGAAGAAATTAAGAATGTGATGAAGAAATTCTCTGCAGACAAACAGAAGGCCTGGGCTGGGGTTTGGGCTTGTTTGTTTGTTTTTCTCCTTTTCTTCCCCCCTCCTGCCAGATGGCCTGTAAGAGTCAAGTCGGGCACATCTGAGTAAAATTTGACAGTTGTAGTATACCAAATTATTTGTTTCAATGCCCTTTTGTACACAACAAAGTTTTCACTAATTGCCAAAATACATGAAAATTAAAATCTGCACGTGTTTCAAGTCTTTGGGGAGATTCTCTTTTCTAGGAAAAAGGTAGACTATGGTAGAGCTAAAATACCAATCCACATCATGTTTTGACATATTAACTAGAAAAATCGACAGTTAGTAGACAATTTCAAATAACCTTAATCTGCATATGACAAGAAAAATCAAAACAGAATCGTTCTTAAATATGCAAATACACCTTGTTTGCAGGTGCTGCCTTCTGTTCTGTTTCCTAACATAGCAAGAATAGTTGTTGCCCAGAAAAAAACCTCCCAGCAGTAAGAGATATTCAGAAATTAAGAACAGAGCTCTACTTCTGCTATAAACTCCTTAATTTACCCCATCCCTACTAGATTAAAAAGTCAAATTTTGCCTTCAATGCTAGTAAATTTGAAGAGATCTCTAAAGCAGTCATCTCTACTCCCTTCTTGCTCCTCCTCCAAAATAGAGAATTAATTATTGATAAAAGCCTTCTGATTTGTTGGCACAATTTCATTCTGTAAAGTTCACTATGAAATACTTTATACAGTATAGTAGTTTTCATAAAATGGAAACTAATTTGATAAAGTTTGATCCTAGAAACAGCGATCAACTCTAAAGCGGTTAGTAACTGTCCCGCATCTACTGCCACAAGCTACTCAGTACAGCAAGATACCCATAGAGCAGACGTGGAATTGGAGGATGGACTTGCGGCCCAAGGAAGACTACATCTCCAGAAACATTAGCAGACCAAGGGAGAATGGAAACGTGGGCTTCACCAGCTGTCACTTGCAACAAAGGAACATTTAAGGAGACAGGGGAGCTACTCTCCTGCCAGGGCATACTGCTGGCATTCCCATATCACACAGAATGCGAACAAGGCCTTTCCCCTCTCATCCACATCAGGACAAGAGCTATCCCTGACCTCAACTACAATGTAACTTTGTCACCTCTACTTTACATTTAGCTTTGCAAGGTTCACTGAGACAAGGTTCACTGAGACATTTCAAATGCTGAAGAGCCCTAAGAACATTATTTTCGGTCAGTCTTACTAGCCTCACATGTATGGGCTTCCCCTTGCCACTTTGCAGTACTTCAGCTAAACACATTGCCCAACATTAGCAGCAATCTAACTCTCTTACTATACATTCTATATAGTAAACAAAAGAGAACACATATTTTGTGCACAATGAGAGTGTTCTGTATTCTATGTAAAAAATGTTAATTTTGACAGTTTTTAATGATACCCATTTCAGCAAGGATCCTACAAGGAAATCATGTTTCACCTACAGAAAAGAAAGTTACAGGATTCAAATATAACAATTGAACTCAACTGTATAAAATAATTGAAAAATACTTTGCCTATATTTCTTATCCATAACACCAAGCTCCTCTTTGAACAAGGTTTCCCCTTTTTCCCACCACCACCTTTGATAGGCACTTGTACATTTAAAGGAGTTAAAACAATGGCAAGCATATTTACAGGAAAATCAAAGTGCTACAAACTGAGGAAGGTCAAAAGTATTTACATAGGAAGTGAACTTTATTCCACAATGGCACATTTAAGCGTCTGTGTCACATTTCAATAGAAAACAGTTAAGTAGGTTTTATCAGTTATTCAGTGTTAATTGCCAATATATAAAGAAAATTCTTTAAGTTTTGCTATGTCTTTTCTATATTTTGAGTTACACAATATTCCTAAAATATAAATAATGCTGTTTTAATATTAAAATAAAAATTGAAAATAGTAACTCTACCAGTTTTTTCTAGCAATGTTATGTTCGCTCTTCATAACAACTCATGAGCAGAATAAAATCCATTATAGAAAACACCACTACAGAAATATCCTTAATGTTATTATGCTTGCTATAATAGATAAATAAATAATGTTCACTTCAAGCAACTGCAGAATTAAGATTAGTGCACAACATGTCTGTAGCCCCAGATTAGGCAACAAGTGTTTTTTAAACTCCTGGCAAGCTCCTATTTTTTTTTTCCTTCATCATATCATTTTGTGCAAAATTTATAATAATGTGTGTGTCAAAACTGTATTTCCATACCTGAACCTGCTGAACATCTTTAAAATTAAAATGATGCTCTTTTTTTTTTTTTTTGGGGGGGGGGGGCGGGGGAAAGGGAGAGGAGGGCACAGATAGCATCAACATCACTGAAGAGTGGTGTCACCATCAAGACATATAGCCATTACTTCATTAGTGGCTTATACCTTTAGCTTTTTGTGTGTGTGTTTTTTTTTTTTTTTTTTAAATCATTACTCTTGGTTGTTAGTTTTTAGGACAGGCATTACATCCTGAAATAAAAAGAGAATATATAAATATTAACTGTTAAATACAAAACATATTAATTGAATAATATTTCCAGTGGTACAAAAATATGCAGAGAAAGACTAGAGGCTAATTTCTCCATCTTCCCAATACCTTCTCCCATAATTCTTCTTTCACTATTACTTGAAGGGATCCAAAATATTTTTTGAAAAAAATACTTGATGATTCACAGCTATAAGATCCACATTGCTCACACTAAATCTTTTCATCACTGAATAAACTTTCTTGCAAAGAGGCTATTAATGCCCTTCCCAAAGAAGTTCCTGGAAAACTTTCCTCTTAAAAGGATTGCAGCTTCTAACATTATTGTGACTAGTGCCATGCTGTGATATTCATGCTGCTCATAAGTATATATACAACTACTGAAACTTAAATTCAAACAGAATTATCATTTGAAATTTAGAATGGTCTAGGGGAGGATCAAGCCATACAGATAAAGTAACTAAGGTGACTTACCATTCTTCCGGGCTAATGAGTAATTTAGTAAAGCCACTGCAGTGTACAAGTGATGCCCACAGTAACCTAATACTGCTCCTGCCTCCACACCATCTCAGATAAGGATTGATTCATAATCTGCTCTCTTATCTGCTGTAGCAGAAGTTGGACAAGTTTAAGTCTTTTTAACAGAATCCTGCCGTGTTTAGTCACATATAAACTTGTCCATTATCTCTCTAACCTACAACAATTTATCTGAATCAGATGCATAACCTCTATAGAAAGAGACAAATGCAGTTTGCCAAAAGATAACTTAAAAATATTCTTAAAAATTTCCCAAGTCTATATGGCAATACCCTATTAGTCTGAACTTTTATATTAAAGGTCTTGAATTTGGTAAGTGGATAAGTTCTGCATTCAACACTGTGGAGATACTCCAGGGGGTAAGGCTTGATTTAATATCAGCTTTGATAGCTAACGGCCCATCTCGAGCATATATTCAGAAATTCCCCTTTTGTTGTTATTCTAGACTGCGTATGTATTGACAGTAATGACTGTCAGAAGTAAAATATTTGTTCAATGAACTACCAGATTGATCAGCAATAATTGAAAAAAGTTAATGCACTCCAGCAGTTTAACATGCTGAATATGAAAGGTAAAGGAAGAGAAAGGGAAGTACTGGGTTCTTTCAGAAAGTGCTCACCACCATGTTCCCTGACTGAGATGCATTCCTTGCAGCAAAAAACACAGCTGCATCCTCTGAGTTGCCTTTCCCCCCATGTTCCCCTGAGACTGTTTGAAGTCCAGTATAAACTAAGAAACTGTAAAAATAATCACATTAGCACTATGCCTTTTGGAGATTATAAACACTTACTTTTCACTTAGATGCAACTTGAGTTGCGTGTTATAAAATGATGATGACACAGGCTACCTGAGATTGGCAGAAAAGATGAAACAAAAATATTTTTCTTTCAGAAGACAGCAGCCCACATTTGGACAATAGAAAAAGCCACTGCCAGGCAGAAACAAGTTTAGAGGTCAAAAGCAAGTGCCAGAAGTGCTATCTTGAACAACCACTCTATCCAAGAATGCTTCTCCTGATATATTAATATCACTTCTGTGAAGAGGAAAAATACAGAACGAACCTCATAAGATCGCCAGACATCCTGTGTAATTAAGATGCCATATTTTATTGGTCAGATCTCTGCTTTATGAAACTCATCGGATATGGCTTTTCCTGTATTTCTGTGGTAACACTTGTTTTTCCAAACATGCAGATATGAGAGTTAGGGAGCATTCAGAAAAGTGGTTATTACGCTGACAAACTGTACTTTCCACGCACAGTTCAATGTATGCACAATTTAGTTCTCTGCCATTGTCCAGGATTTTAGCATCTAAACTCTGGCAAGCTTCGAACACTGTCAAAATCCTACACACAAAGAGTGAGCTTGTTTCTGCTCCAGATGTGATTGTGACTAAGGAGCTACTTTTGACCTTCCGCCCTCCTCCTGCTGACCTTGGCAAAAGACTTGTAAAAAGGGACTATTTATATTTGTGAGTTCCCCTCTCATAAGTGGTTCATTACTGCATCATCAATCTGTGTAAAAAGTAATTGCTGGGGCTTTATGGATGGTAAAAGATGCATGTTTGACTTTTTTTATATTAACATGCAAATGAATCAGACTGCTAGGAGCTGGCAGGAAATGAAGAGACTGCTGAGAAATCAACACACTGTATAGCAAGCAGACAAAATACATCATTCTAAACATCATATTTTTACTGATACAGACATTGAAAGGTCAGAAGATGTCTTCCCCCCACAATTTAAAACAAAACTTGGAAGCCCACAGATAACAAAGTCACCTGCTGCTACACTGAAGACTGCTCTCCAACCAGCGATTAGTTGGACTTTAGCATTTTCACTAAGTATCTCTAAATCTCACTAAAATAGATGAATGAATGCTAGAGAGACATTCATCATCAGTTTAAATCTGTTTATCAGCATGTCAGAATGAAAGGTCAAATCAAGTGGGTAGTTATTATGGGAACTGAACCTGTACTCAGACCAAAGACAGACGCTGAGATGTAATACTAGTTTTGTGATTTAAATGTGATCCACTTATGTAAATCCATTTAACACTCTTGTATGTGTGCAAGCAATAGCCCAGATTGTTTTACATTTTCTTTACAATACTATTAAAGAAAATCTCTTAGGAAAAAAAAAATATCAGAACTACCACTCTATTCTTCTGAAGCCGTCTGAGAAATCTTAATCTCTGAATATTTACATGATCTATAAACTTTATAATTTCAGGAAGTGCAAATAATACTGTTTCTCAACTAGTAAAAGTTTGTGATGTAGCACTACAACCCAAAGGTTCATACTAGGTTGATACCACATGACTCAAGCAAGCAGCTGCATTTCCCCAGGAAGCTGAATCTACCCTAGGGTAGGGTGTTTTTTTTTTTTTTTTGGGCAATCATTAGACCATTTCAGACTCCTTCATTAGCAGTTACTGTGTGATACAACCTGCCACTTGTCAGCTTCTTTAGCTGAAGCCTCTTATTGCTTTTAAGAAAGAAGATACTTAATGTTATCACCCCTCAAAGAGCACACACTAGGAATATATTATTACACTGGAAATAAAAGCAAGCCCATAGGCAATTATTACAGAATATCTGCTGTATAGAGATCCAAACACCCCATAGCAACATACTCATTTAGGTGTTTGGGTATGGGATAAAAGATTAACCTAGACCATACTAAAAGCAGGGAAACAGTTTGATATTTTTTTCTATTCTGATCACTAGATTGATTTTCCTAAAACAATAGCATTTTACTGCACCTAGGGCTCCAATATTTAAACTGAAATACATGAAAAGCTGGTGGATGATAATGGATGATATACATATATTTATAAAATATATGCATATATAGCACATAAATATAGCACATACACAGCACATAAACAACACACTTCTAGAAATCAAAAATTATTTTGGTTAGGATTTTAGAATCACAGCATCACTGTCACATGCTGACATATTATAAACAACGATTTTAATTCATGAGTGACAGAACTTGTTCCACTGCAGAAAAACAATTGTTTAATTAGCTGTGACATTCCTTTTCAGTGATGCTTGTAAGGAGTTATTCATCACGGAACGAAGATAACGGAATACATTTTTCCGTGAAGTGGGAAGGGATGCGTAGGGAGAGGTATAAAGCTAGCGACCACCTAGGAAAAGTTAGATTCTAGTGGCTTACCCAGAAACACAAAAGAGTCAATGACAAAGTAAGAATAGATTCCACCTCTCCAGTGCAGTGTGCCACTGCCCCGGCACAAGCCCATCTCGTCTTGTTCTTTTGACCTCTGGCTCATTCTTTACACCCTTCCTAACCTGGTGTTTGGTTGGCAAACTAAAACTCTCAAATTCCATCATAAGTCATCAGTCTGCTGGAGTGACAAGTTATCAGCAGATCTGTCCCCTCAGAATAAACAATAGTAAGTCAGGCTCTGTCTACCACGTCCATCTCATCACTCCAGACAAAATGATCCCATTCTCAGTACAGTTCCAACCACCACATGAACCTCCTCTCCTGCAGCTTCTTTTCTGCTTACTAATATTTTTCAACTTATTTTCTACTCCACACCCACATCCACTTCTTATCCCTGCTGTAATCAAATTGGGCAAGCCAAGACATGAGAGAGAAGGCACAGAAGAAACCATCTGGGGCAGAGCCCAAGCCCAGAGCTGAAATTATAGGCAAAGATCATTTCAGATAGGATCGTGCACAGAACGGTACAATCTTCAGATACTTGGGTATAAAGGAATCATTCAGGCACATACCTACAATACATTTTAAAAAAAATCTCTCTGATTCGAGAGCAGACATTTGCAAAGATAGTATACATCTCTGGCATAAAGGATCTCTCTCTCTACTTTCAAGTCTTGCAGCTTAAGAGTTCAAATGTTTTATGGTTACAATAAATGAAAGAAAATGAAGGAAAAAAAGCTTCTAGGAAGATTTGCCAGGGACCAAAGAGTCTCCAGTTTCCCACAATCCTGCTTTCTCCAGAAGACAAAAAAAAAAAAAAAAAAAAGGAGTACTTTTCGTAAAGAAAAGAAAGCAAATTAACACACACTTGGTAGAGCCAACTGCAACACCCAGAGTTAAAACTTAAACAAAAATAAAAAGGAAAAAGGAAAAAAAATGCCAAAAACTTAGTCTGGAGTTCAAGCACACCCTGAAGTAAAAGCAGTGTTGTATTTAATAGCTCTCAATTAATTCTTCTTCCTTAAATTTCTGGCATCTGCAGCATCTTATAGTGAGAAGTTCCTTAGCTTAAAACACACAGCATGTAAAGGCAGCTCAGAGCCCCTCAGTCAGAAAAGGGCATCTCTGTCACTCACGCTTTTACCCTCTGCCACCTACTCCACAGCTCTCTCCTTCCACCTTGCAGAGCTACGTTACCTTCCCCAGTTTTGCCTTCCAGCAATGCAAGCACACTGTCAGATGGATCTTTTACCTGCAGATTTATTGACTCCTCTAAAGAACTCACACAGGTTTGTGAAGTATGTCTTTCATTAATAAAAGCTGGTTGACTTTGGCTTGAAATACTGTATTTCTTCTGAAACCAGGAATTCTAATGTTTATTATGACTCCTACCAATTGCCTGCTACAAAGATGATGATTACTGACCAGCAGGTTTTCTTTGTTTTTCCAGCCAAGTCCTCCAATGGCAAATTTATAAAAAGAATTTTATCTTCCTGCAGTGGCCTTATCTTATATAGGCATTCTTACATCTTCAGAACTTCTCAGAGCATCTTACCAGCACAGAACTGGTGCTTCAACCTTATAATGTATTTGAAAATAAATTACAATTTTTATACATAAAAGCTGCATAAAAAAAAAAATCTGCTTTGGACTCTACAGGTAACCTGTCTATTCTAGACTCAACTTACAATTACTTAAAAATGTTTTCTTCTTTCTAAGCCTCCTTCACCATCTTGCTTAACCACAGCACCTTTCTTTTTACCTTCACCTCATCTTTTGGTAAATGGTATGCATTTGTCTTGAGTTTCTGCTATGATGTCTTTGAATAGGTTTAGAACTTTTACTTTACTCACCTCCCCTTTCAGTTTAACAAACTTTCCGACTGATATAATTGGCCTTTAAGTACAAGTGTAATGTATGTTTTGGTTAGCTTAAGCTCCAGTATGAATGCTGAATGCAAGTACATTGCAATCATTCTTACAGAAATGTTCTTTGATTGCTCTTTTGATGCAGATCCTAAATATTGATGAGGAAGAAGCTGATATTTGTTTCTTCTGGATGCCCAGATCAGCCATTTCAATAAACGATCACTGCTTACATCTAAAGATTTAATCTAAACATCCCACACATATAAAATATCACTAATTTGTATACAGGTAAGTTTCATTAATGTAGTTTTAAAATTAAGGTGCCACTAGGACTAAGTTTCCAGAATTATCCATATGCATACTCCGTTGAAGACATTCATATTAGCTGTACAAAGTATTTGTTATTTGAACTCACACAGACTGTCTAATATTCAGTAATAACTTTTGACACTGCATAATACAGTTTCACAAAGAGATGGTCATTCTAGCTTCCAAGATTTTTGTACTTACAAGCTTTATATGTAACACAGTTCATACATCTTTATACAGTCTTTATCTAATTATTAAAATGATACCAAGTCTAACTACATCTAATTCACTATAGTATCATCTAACATCATACAGCTAATTCTCTAGATTCCTTATATCTCTAAGTCTTTCACTAATCTTAAATGCATAGATGACAACCTGTAAAAACAGCAGTATTTTTGTTCAGAATATATTAACAGTAAGCAGAAGTCCTAACAAAATTTAATGAAGCATTTCTTTATTGAATGGTTTCAATGGTGGCTTCTGCAGAATTTGCTAATGTGTTACCTCCATCCATACTGTCACTATTAATTTGTAGCTTTCATGACAAAGCCTGTAAGGGACCAAAGGTGTAAGGGATTACCCAATTTTTACCCTGTCTTAAATTAATATCTAGTATACTATTTATACTATGGAGAATTACTGTAGATCTTAGAATAACTTTTTTTTTCTCCCCACCACAAAATGTTTAGTGGTGTTTTCCTTGTGGTCTAGTCCATGAAACTGCTGCTTCAACACATCAAATGGTTACTGAAGTTATTAACAAGCTTTAAAAACAAAGACTGAAAGGAGACTCCAGCATCTGAATCCAGTTGAAGAGAGTGACTTGTAGCAACAGACTACTAGCAGCAATGTCGTTTGTCCTGCCAAATATTAACCTGTTTAAGCACCGACAGCTCAACTTGTTGTGTGAACCAGCACTGTGCCTGCCCTGTTTTCTTCTGTCACAAATTTCTTTACTCACAGAAAAAGAAGATTCAGTAGTTAACTGGGAAACCACGAAAAAGAAAGAAGGGACACGTGAAGATGTCTGGCCCATTTTGGCAGTGCTCATTAAGACCTATAAAGACAAAAAAATATGGGCAGCACCTGCATTCGAGTATACTTGTAACTTTATAAAAGTACTTTATCACTCATATCTCCTATTATTTGCTATACAACATATAAAAATCAAAATTAAGTACTATTTAAAAAATCCTGGCCCTTCAGAATATTTCTGAAGATATTAGCTTCATCTTTGCCTGACTGTACACCTAGAATAAAATCAGTCACAGGAAAAGTGGGGAGGAGAAATCTACACAAGGACTATTAGATCAAAGTTATATTTTTATAATCTTTGTACAAATAATGAGCAAAACAACAAAAGTCTATCATTAGCCAATCATCAATACAGTATTACTCTTTCTAGGATGTCACATCTAGTATATTATTGGAAAACTACAAAAATATATGTATGACAAAATAATGCAGCATTAATATTTCAGAATGCTACACTAAAATTACATTTTTTCAAAATTAACACCAGACTGCTGGTAATAATCCATGAAATAACATACTAAATTTTTTTAAAGAATTAGTACTAGTATTTCTGTTCTATCTAGTGAGAATGTTTTCTTAGTTTGTCTATTATAAATTCACTAAGGGAAAATTAGAGCCCTTTGAGCCCTGTTATAGCTTCACAGAATGACAGCACAGAGGATGGCAATGATCAGAACAGTTACTGTTCTTTGTACTGCAGTTTGGAAATGCAGTAAAAGTCTGGTGCTTTGCCCCACGTTAAGGCTATTATGGTTAAACTACAGGTGTTTTTAACAATTTAATTTAAATATTTTACTCTCTTAAGTCATGGAGAGATTTAGTACTCAGTATAGTACTAAATGACAGATTTAGTTAAAGAGCAGTGTTTAAACTATTAAACAAATTAGGTTCATTTTTAGAAAATTCATTATAGAAATTAGATCCACTGTCTAATAGCATCTCATAGCAACAGCTTATAAAAATTAGAATGGGATTGTTATAGGATCATAAGTCACAAAAGACAGCTTGGTTCTTTGGGTACACTGCTAACACTAAGGAGTTGCTATTGTTTTCATATTGTCTAAGTTATGTTCGATTGGAGGAACTATTCTCAATTTTTATTTAGTTCTGAAAGTTGCTGCTTCTACTTCCAACCTGGAGAGTTTTATATGCCCACAAAATTTTTTTTGCAATTGCATCCTAATAAATCATCCAATACTACTATTCCCTACAAACTTTCTAGTGTCTCTCTTTGAATCACCATGAGAACAACCCCACTACTATTTCCTTTATACTCATAAAAAGTTTTTTTTTTTCTAAATGTAATTTTATTCAGTGTAAATATGTTGCAAATATACTCCAGGACCAAGAAAAAATGTATAAAGTTCATTAAACCAGCTATATTCAAATGTTAGTTAGTATAAAAGCATACAGTAATTAAATATTCTGCAAGCACAATTCCAAATTTCCCAAATCTATGTGCTCAAACCAAAACAATAAACTGTTAGGTAAATATGTTTCACTTGATTTGAAAACTGTATCTCTTCATTTCTAGTCATCCTATTTCTAACCTTCAAAACTTACCAGGCACGTACAAGCTATATGCTGTGACATTTAAGCACCTTTAATATAGTGTACTTAACATAGTAATTTAAGAGAAAAAGGCTCTAAAGCAGAAGTGAAGAGTATATATACCCTTTCCTAAGGTCTCCTGCAAACTAGACTCTATAACATATGCAATAGAGGATACAACTGCTAATCAAATTAAAATATAGGAAAAGTATGACACTGCAAACAGTATGCATGCTTATTTAAAGAACAAATGTCTTCGGCCTAATCTAAGTACATACTTTAGTCTTTTCTAGGAGTCTGCCCACAGCAGATAAACACACAAACCTTCTTGTACTGCACCAACTGACGTCAGCAGTCGCTTAGAAACAGCATTTGGTGCAAAAGTGGTAGTACCGAAACTATATTTACAATTGAAAAAGAATGACAGCATGCAGGGTTCACCATAGCTTCAGGAAAAGATTTACAAAATTACAAATAAAAACTGCAAAGTGTCTTTTCTAAAAGCTTCATCGGATTTTCAAAGAATGTTGATCTGCTTAAATATCTTGCAGTGACTGCTGCAAGAGTAATGGCAATTTATTTTTCCATATTTTTAATGGCACAATTTCTCCCCTCTTGTCCGCCTCCCCCCCCCCACCAAGGCATCAGCTCTGGTATGCAAACTTAGAGCTTCTTTCACTTCTGTTTAATCTGTAAACAAAAATTCAAATCCAGTAACAACTTCACTGGGTAACTGTTTACAAGGACAAAGCCCTGTTGTTCCCACAGCAGGAAACAAAAGATCTCACAAAACAACCTGTGGCTGTAGAAATAATAATCTCACCATTAATTTCCAAATGGTCACATGTTAAAATGTCTACCATTTAAGGAACTTTAAAATGTTCTAGCTTAACAAATCTTAGATTAAAGAATGAAGAACAGCAAAGTAGGTCCTGAAACTTGACAAGAAATACCCTGTCACGATGCACTACATAGAAACTCATCTTTCCGAAATATGAATAAAAGCACCTCAGTGGGGCATACCAAAAGAGCAAATGTGGGTTTTTTCCTCCAAAAAGTGGGGTGAATATCTCTCCAAGAAGCACAACCGAAGAAATCTTCGTAACTTTTGTCTTATGACTAGATTCCCTGGCAGCTTAGAGGTGTAAACTGTAATTGCCCATATGAGAGAGTGCTCATTCCTCTCTTCTTGTGTGGCTTCTTCTGCCTCTCTCAATGATGCTCTCCTCTCTACCTGACTTCAGATTTTTGTGAAATTTACAGAAAAAATATTCAAGATAACTACTCTGTCCAACTTCATCAAAACAGCTTCAAAATATACTAGGGAGGGATGATTACCTGACAAAAAGCTATCTTGAAAGAAACTGTATATATGATAGTATGCACATATTTACGTGTAGACATCCATATATCGGTTCGTACAGTGACAAAGCTCTCGTGAAGGTACCTATAAATATTTACAAAGTTTTAGGCCATAAATACAGGTTTATATTGTCAGTAAACTAACCTATAGAGGTATCTCCAATACAAAAAGAAAGAACAAACAGCTTAAAGGTTCCAGGGGAAATGCTAGATTTCTGTGGTAAGGATATAAAAGTTCCTTTCAAATTATAAATATTTGACAGCATGGTACAATGCCTTTTATTTGTATTTAACAGGAAGATAAAATAGAAGACAAAATCATCTCTTAAAACCTTTTTGTGCAATCATTTACATAGCTATAAGATGTTTTATCTTCTTGAAGTAACTGCATTTTCAGAAAGATTCAAATTCAGCTCTGAAGAGAAATATATATCTAAAAGGAAGCTCAGCTTAGAGTTTACTAAAATGAACCAGTTAAGACCAGAAAAAGAAATGCTCGCTCATTTACAGAAGGGAAGAGTTAAAATAAAATGATTTTCTCTTCAATCAACAATAATTCATAGCAGTGCTTGAAAAAAGTGAGGCTGCAATATTATAAACACTAGAACTGACTCACACTATTACAATTCTAACACTCACTATCACACTTAAGCAGTCTTAATTGCCTCAGGCCACACAAAATAAGCTCCTACATTTGCAAACTAGAAAATGCAGTTTCTCAGTTGTATAAATGGTTATTAAAATGGCTGCAATGGATTTAAGTGTATGGTATGCTCCTTTGTTTAAACTGATTGTGAAACTAATCACAGTATTAGGCAACACACTTTAGAGGCTGAAAAAAAAGTTGTAAGTTAGGGTGCTGAGCTGTCCATTTCAAAGATTTCGGCAGATATTTTTGACACTGATGATAGCTTTGATAATTTTAGAAAGGCTATGTAGTTGGTTTGAAGCTATGAGATTTCAGTGTGAGTACAAACGGCATTTTATAATATTCGAACACAACATAACATGTCTGATTAGATACATAGATAAAGAATAGGGTGGATGAAAACATTCTACAAGCAAACAAAAAAAAAGGTAATCTTTACATTCTCCCAAACCACACAGGACTACCTGGGCAAAATAAATAAATGAGTGCATAGCACATTTGCATGGCGAACAAACCTTTAACATACAAAGAGGAATTTTTTTTGATTGGAGACCACCAAATAGTGCTGCATACACAGCAATGCAGGAGAGCTCAGATTA
The DNA here is from genome assembly GCF_059628265.1 of Tinamus guttatus. Lineage (NCBI taxonomy): Eukaryota > Metazoa > Chordata > Aves > Tinamiformes > Tinamidae > Tinamus > Tinamus guttatus. Next base: position 15,383,829 of record NW_028288774.1, on the reverse strand, counting down.
AGGTTACCTAGTCTGGGCTTGATTCGATTCTCTGCTAACACTGAGCATTTAAAGAAAACAAACTACATTTCACAGAACAAAAAACTTCTGACAGTTCACTTGCCACAACAGAGTTCTGGCAATATATCTAAGCATTATAAGCTACTTCTCCAAAAGTTTAATTAATCAAAAAGATTAATAGCAGACCAAAAATCAACATATACTCTCCACTCATATTCACCCAATTTCCTGAGTGGATTGTACAGAATGCTACTGTTGCTAGTTATTTTGTTAACAGTATTACATACAGCTTCTTTAAAACTATCACAAACCATAGTCATTATACCTCTTTTCTAAAAATGCCATAGAACCATTACACCCTTGACAGTCATTACAAGGGACGACTGCTAAGGGCCACTCTTACAGTCCTAAGAAATGGTTCACAAAATTCCTTGGTCAATTAAGAATTGCCCTCTACCACTTCTAAAAATGGTTTCAATTAAAAAGGTCTTTTTGTTTTGTTTTTAGATTTTTCAGTACATGTCTGAAAATAAAAACTTTACAGGGGAAAGGTTAGGATGTCCAGTGATAGAAGTCCCTGCACATTCCTAATTCACACAGTATTGTGAAGAATAGATTATCTTGTACTGCCACAAATCAATAAGGCCTTAAGAAGCATTCTGACTCCATCTTCTGGTTAGGCATAATTGGTATGTAAGACCAAAAAAATTACTGATTAGTTGAGCCTGATGATTCAACTTATACTAAACCAAAACTTGATTCAACTGAAATAACACTTCAGTTTCAAGCTTTAGTCTTGCTTTTTTGTTATCCAAGCTTGTTTATTCATGATCTAATTAAACCTCTCTGTCAGCTTATCTTTCCTTTTGCTTTCGTCCTACATCTCCTGTGTAGGAGTTTAATCTTTGACACATTCCTAAAACCAGTACTTTTGTTAATATTTTGGTTTAAAAATGCAAACTTAATGAAAGGCAAATTTCTGCTTCATCTTTCTGAACTTCACATAAAAAAGTGATTATAAACTCTCCTTTGGATCATCTCTCCAGGACAGAACACACGAGTAAACACCTCTACACAATAAAAACATCATAAACTGACTATAAAAGGAATAACACATATTTGGATTGCGCAATTCCATATTAGCAGACAAATACAAATGTACTTGAAGCTGGCAGGATCAAATCATGGGACCCATTTGCCTCAAAGTTTACTCCAAGCTTGAAGTATTAACATGAAACAGTGTTTTTGGACACATTTTCCTTTTTCTTGCTGCAATATGCCTGAGTTTTTACAAGAAACTTAAGAGCCCAGGAAGATTACTTCAAACAGCTAGAAACTTCCTTGCTATAACTTACGTTACTGGAAACTTCAAATACCTGCAAAAACAGGCAGAAAAATATATCAAAATACCTAAAAGCATCAACAATGAGCTGCTATCCTCCCTGACTTGACACAAGAGGACCTCTGCTTTACATTTTAGTAGAATAGCTTTTTTTTCCATTACCATTTCCATTACCTACTTAGCTCTGTAAATTGAAGCACGATGGATTGCTGAGAGTACCAGACTCATAACATGACTCACAATAGTGTTGTTACAATTTTACAGTGTTCCCATTTTACTGTCTTGAAAATAATTAAGACTTTTCAAATGTAACAGTATTACACTATTTTTGTCAAAAACCCAATACTCTGTTATTGGTAAATATCTGAATTACATGTGTTCTTTACCAGTTCATTCCATTCCCACACATGATTATGGTATGATTCTTTTACCATATAATCTTAAATTAGTTTTCAAAAGAGTTCTCTGCCCCCATTTACTGCACAAATCTTTACTTCAGATAAAAATCAAAATTAGGGTTTCAATTGGGCCTTTCAAATAAAAAACTTTGTATGCTATATGACGTTGCATATTTGGTATCTCATTTGACAAAGTGCTTAAACTACTTAATACTTTAGATTTTAAGTACTTGCTTGCTATATGGCAGCGAAGCAATATTGAAGCATTGTTGGGTTTTTCTTCCTCTTTTATGCTGGTAAACACAGAATATATAGTTTACTCAAGACACAAAAAATACTAAAAACAAAAATCGGAATAAGTTCCCCAAATAATTCACTGCATACCATCGCGAATGCCTGGATCATCACAAAAGGGGATGAGGCCAGGGCAGGAATTAACAGAGAAGTGGTAAGGAGGACCACTCCTTTCATGTAAAGGCCATAAAGTGCTCAGCAAATTGCAGTATTTGAGTAGAGATATTAAGATTAGAAAGGATACATCCACGGATCAAAGAAATATTCTCCTTTTGTGACTACATAAAAATTAATCTAAATTTAGCATAGTTCTTAGCACCAAAAAGTTAATACTAAGCATACTCCAACTGAAAACTTGCACTATAACTGTACCACCTAGCTAACAAAAGCTACTGTTGCACCACAAATCTGAGTCAATTTTGCCATGGGTGCAATCAGCAAAACAGAAATAAAGGAAACAGATTGAGATATTAAGGAAGAATAGAGAAAGCTGAGAAAAGAATTGAATATATCAGATACTAATATGGAAGAATCTGAATATTCACATCTTCTAAATTCTTTTCCAATTTCGAATTCTTATTTTCAGCTTTCCTTCAATAGGCGAGAGTGGAGCCCTCTGTTGAAGTGTTTCTTTCATGCTCTGCTTTCTACTGACAGATCTATACATGTATTATATTGAATTTTACTAATTTACTCTATTAGCTCAAAAATTTGAGAGTCTATTCCTTCGATCAAAAGGCTATGTCTGACAATGAATATTTAGGTTACAATGTTCAGCATTCCAAAATTTAAAAAATGAAAGGTGTGGAAAAGGTACTGATATCACTTGAGCTTAAAAATCCATGGAAGTCCTCATTTCCAGTGCTTATCTGAGCAAAAAACATTCCTCTAAAACATTCCTGCTGTATGCAGAGGACCACCTTTGAAAATGACAATTTTTATACAGTTATACCAAAAGAAAATACGCAGTGGGATCTGAAGATGTGCAGGATGATCTGCAACTGTCAACAGCAATGAGGAGAAATGAGCTATTCCACAGAATTTTAATGAACTGCTAAAACTCTATTGATGAATTAAGAAGTCTAAAATTCTGTGTAGATTCCAAACAGCCTGAATGAAGGCTGACACTGAAACAAATGGGAACAAGCTACTTGGACACATAAGCTGCAAAAATCATAAAATAAGAAAGAGACTTGTGACATGCCAACAAATTTTTAGGGATGGCCATGGCACGTGATTCCCTCTAGCTTTTATCCTCTAAAAATCCAAAATCCTCTAAACCAAAAAGTCCACTGACAGGTTTACTGTTGGCTGAAATTGTAATTTCCCAGGGGTAGATGTAGAGAGAAACTTAATATGCCAAGAAAACCAGCAGATTTTAATAGTAGGAGAAAAGGTCTAGCAAATAGAAATAAATCTGCTTTCTTTATTTCTTTTAATAATTACTTGGAAATAAAATAAAAGTTGCTGGCAAGCACACAAAAAAGAAAAAAAAAAAGGCCTTGAAGAAAATCATTCAAATTAGACAATAGGAATTAAGTTCCATCTTAAATGATGCTAATGATCATTTAAGAAATAACAATGCAATCAGAAAACAGAACAAAATATTTGCATTGCTCAAAAGCATGAAAATATTTCTGACACACAAGACGCATCAGAAACTGTCATCTTGTGTTACTATCAACATAAGACGAACTGACTGCTGACCATTTTAGCTATATATATAAAGAAACAATGAGCTGTCAGTCACTTTTAGTACTTTCAGCTGTATTTTGTTTAAAAAAAAAAAAAGGCATTATACAAGAGTTACAAAGACCAATTAACTGACTGACTTACCCTGGTAAGAATCATAATCACAAGATATGAGACTTTTCTCCCTTTTCTCTTTCTTTGTGCCCACCTACCTAAAAATACAGTATTAGAGAAACTGACTTATGACAAATATAAAACAAAGACCCAGAAATCTCATGGGACTTCATGAGACACCAAACTTACCTACACCAAATCTGTTTGAGAATATGAAATTCAGGAAACAAATGAACATCGTCTGTTCATGAAAATTTTCTGAAAAATGTTAACAAGTGCCAATTACTAAATTCAGCTAATTTGGGCCTCCAAGGTAAGAACAAATTAATTGGAGAATGCTGCAAGATGGACAGAAAATAGGAATGTGATCCTCCAATCCATTCCTATTTTCCCCATTTCTTGATGGAAAAAGACAGACAAATTACAGTGATAAATAACAATAAAATATTAAATGTTTCAATGTTACCTTTAGGCATTGTCCTACATAAATGGCAAATTACTGGACACAGATTCATGAAACACTTGATCTGAGGACACCATAATCTCCACTTTACTGCTAGGAATTGAAAGAGGATTAAAGACAAAACTCGCACTGATTTGAGATTTCCGTGTCCCATTTTCTAATACTTAGGCTAGCTGTTTATCAGCCTTACAAATTTAAACCCCAATATTCATTGGCATCAACAGTAAAACTTCATAGATTGCAACTGAACTGAATATGAATGTATAACGAACAAAGCACATACCAAATGGTGGCCGCATGACATGCATTAATGAGCTAATACTCAAGCAAAGTATGAAAAAAAGCTCCCTAAAATACTGGTTGCTACATATAAACTTTAGATACTGACACAACTCTAGATTTTGATTTTTTTAAGGAAGGAAAATGAAATTTTATATGGAAAAAATCCAAAATAATTTGATAATCCTAATATTTAAATACTTAGGAAAAAACAAAACTAACTTTTTAAGCTTCATACAAGCACAGGAATATGCATGTATTCTACATTAATCTGGACACTTGAAGAAGCTTAGCTTGTAACCATGTACTATAAAACTAGTTGGTTAAGCTCTAAGTTCATCTGTTTTCCTGTGTTATTTTATTTTTTAAGTTAAAATGCAAAACATTCTTGGTTTTATCTATTGGTCACTGCATGATTTTTCCCTAAAAAAACAATCTAGTTAGCTAAAAAGCGACACTCATCAACAACATATTAAACCAGTTACTGTGAACTTCTTTATAGTTTTGAAGTTAAATGGAGAAGAATTCATGATTTTCTAAGACAAAACACATACTGCTTTCAACACTAGCTAGTTTATATTGGTGGTTAGGAAACCACGGGAAGTTACTGAATTTTAATCAACATATAAAAGAAGTCTTTAGAAAAAGAATCTGTTATTTTTGAGCTTACCCCTTAGGTAACATTCATTTTGAAAATTATGTTTTTCTATAACACTTGAGACCATGCAAGAATACTTTGGCGTAATTGCTAAAAAGGTGGTAACCTATGAAGTGATGTTGAAACTTACTTATTCTGGTAAACAGGACTGAGCACTTTTGCCCAGATACGAAAAAAAAAAAAAAATCTATTTTAAATCTTTCAGAATCAAGCACAACTGCAAAATTCTTTGGAAAGGTAGGCTAGAGCGTTTAAATATTTTCAGTTTATGCAAAGTAATATTTTGCAAATTCTCAGGATCGCCGTAGCTACAGTCACAACACACTAGTTTGAGAAGAAGCCAGACGTTTCCTTTGTAACAGTCAAGTTCAGCTTGCAACACTATCAAAAATAAAAGAACTGTAAGCTAATTGCTAGCACGTATGACGCAAGCCGTTGCCTCAGTAACGGCCCAAGTTGCTGAAGTGCCTGATCCAGCATTTCCTCATCTGTTTGCACTCACACCAGCAGTCTGACAATGTAGTCACTGCATCCTGTTTCACTCAGCAGCCAGCGAAAACACACTACAGTTAACCCTTGACTAGCATCTTTACAGTTAACCTATCTAGCTATACACCAACATTTATAGCAAAATTGGATGCAGGCACTTTTTAATTCTTACACGCTTGCAATAGCTGCATACACTATAGTTCTTTTAATCAGAAAGCATGTGAAAGAACATCTAGAAGATAACATTTTTTGAAAACATGAAATATAAAAATTCCACATAAACTGTGGAAAGTATTTGCCATAAATGAAACTAAAAAACTTTAGTCACCTGCAGATTCTATATAAACAGCTAAATTGTAGCACCTTTGTAATTTTATAATTGAAGAATTTTCCTTATTTTATACAATATTAAAATTTGTTAGATACAAACATCAAGAGAATTTATGAAACTCATTCACATAAAATAAATTTGTTCATAAATAAAATCAAGAGCACATATTAAGACATTAAAACAAAACAGTTACTGTATACATTGCGGGGGGAGGAGGGGAACCACATATTTTGACCTAAGTAAGACAAAAAATACACAAGTCATACACAGAAAGCCTGAGTGGATCTCAACATCGATGAATTGTCTTTCACAGCAAGTGCTGATTCCAGAACAGTATCAGCAACAAAATCACACATGTTAATCAAAACATTCATGTGCCAGTCTAACTTACATTAAACAAAAAAAGTTTTAAATGATTTGGAGGAGGAGTATATTTAAGTGTTAATTTTAGCCATTTCAGGACATGAATAAAAATGAAAAACTACTTACAGCACAGACCTTTTACATGTTGACATCAACGCTCATCTAATGTAAAACAATTGCTTTTTGCACAATGGGATAATCATGGAGCAAAAAGAAACAAAAATGCAAGATAAAAATTCACATTCTTAAAAGAATAAATAAAAGCATAAAAGCTCCAGGTATGGCGTCACCAAGGAAAAATGCACACAGTTCAGTAATGAAAATGTCTCCCATCTAATTTATCTCTGCAGTGCAACTGTAAGTGGGAAATCCCTAAACATTCTAGAGCAGACAAGATGACTGACGGCCAGCCAAGCATACGGACTTGTCATAGCCATTTCCTGACCACTAAAGAGAAGCAGATACCAAAAGGTGACGATACAGGGAGGAGATTAATTTTTTTACTATTTCTTTCACAAAGTCTTACTCATTCAGGAACCTTACGTTATATCAAGTTCATACCAAGTTAAAACTGCTCTAAAAGGAGGTCTAAAACCATCCTAATTCTCCAATAACAAGAAGTCTCCTTCTTTCAAATACATGACTGATTATACAATTTATTCAGACACTTCTGTGCTCAAATTTAGTATCTTTCTTTACCCACATTCTAAAGAAACAAAACAACCGCCAGGCCAAAAAGCTCAAGAGTATAAATGAATGGTGTGAAATAAAACTCCTAAGAAGAGTATGCAAGTATGCAATGGCAACTATACTTACCTAGAAAACAAGAAACAAAAAGAGATACCATGTTTACATGATAAAATCAATGCTCCAGTTTAGTTAGCAATTAACTACTTGTTAGCATTTCAGAATTTTTTCCTCTAAATGGAGGTATTTCAACCAGCAAACTTGCAACAACAGAAGGAAATTATCTATTGGGGAAGAAACATTTCTGCATTTGAACATAAAAACAGCTTGAAAAATATATAGGATGTAGTTTGGTACCTCTTTACTGAAATCCCAAGGAGACCAAGGAGATGGAGGAACGAAGAGGCATCGCTAGGCAGAGAAGCTGAGACAATAAAAGATATGTTGAGTAAGCTGCCGGGAGGAAGCAGGCCAGCAGAGACTGATGAGACTTATGTTTTTGGGTTGCCCTAAGATCCAAACTCTTCCCACTCTACTCACTGCTGGATCACGAAGTCTCAAGCAAACCCTTTCTCCAGTCTGTGAATTGTTGATAGGAACTTCCCTCTCTTGGCTAAGGTATGGGTTTTGTGGTGCATAGCCATGTGATGACTTCTAGTATGCAATTCAAGGTTCAGGTAGATTATGTGAAACTAGAATAGATGATTGTTGCTGAGAGGGTCTTTGATAAAAACACATTCTACATTTCTGGATTAGAACCAAGAAGTAGTTGAACATCCACAGACAAGTTCTATCAGAAGGCACAAAAATCGCTGACACCTAAATATGAACACAGGTATCAAATGACTTAAAATTTGAACTATAACTGATGCACAGTAAGATTAACTTGTATAGAGAGATGGCCTCTATGCAAGGCTTGGAAGTCTACCCAAATAACAGTGATTAAATGTCCTTTCCCAATAGCCAAAATTGTCTGCTTTATAAAAATCAACTAACCATGGAATCCACAAGAAGCACACTTTTTCCTCCAGCTCTACCTCTTGGTGTATCTGACTAGGATGTGAAAAGGAACTTTAGCTCTGTGAACAGAGCCAAACTCCTGGTGAAGTGCATGTCCAGACAAAGAAAAGAAACACCTCTGGTCTCTGGCTTTTCTTGGCTTACCGCTCTTCATGAAATCTGCAGAGCTACCATTGTAGAACATCAAGGGGCTTCACAGAGCTAATAGAAAGGAAGCAACATGCCTGGGAGACAGCTGGGAAGCTAACAGAGATGCTCAGTCAAAGACCTACTCAAAATGGAAATAAAGTTCGGAATTTTCCTCGAAAGCTCTGCGAAAGTCTAGTTTAACTCATCTGCCATATGGAGATAAATAAAACTCAAGAGAGCAGAATGCTGTAAGCAGAATGAAATGTTTCAATTAATTTCATATACAAACTTCAGTAATACAAAGAGCAGGCAAAGCTTTTTTTTTTTTTTTTTCCTCCTCTCTTTTTTTTTTAAATAAGATTCTAATAAACCGGGAAGGTACTTTGCAGGATACAAAATCTTTGGTGCTTTCTATTGCTTTAAGTATGGAGGAGAAATTCAAAGCAACTTCCTCTATTTATTTTAATGCAGTTTACTCTCCATTATCATTAGCTACCTACTTTTGCTAATAAATACAGCACTGGAGCTGATCTCACTTCTCCCTCCCTACTTGCTTACAACTGGAAACTGTTATGCCAAATAACCAAGATGGCTAAAAGCCTTAGTTTCCTCCAAACAAAATACGATATAACTAGAAAACCTTTGCCCCCTCTGTCCAAGAAACAAACAGAATTGTTTTTAGCTTTTATAGATTCTCTGTAGATAGCAAAGAATACTCTCCTAGTTAGAAAAGTCTCCACACCAAGAGACCATACTTTACAAATAAGTTTGCACAGATAACAGGTGTATGCCTGGATAACAAAGCAGGTGAGCAAATGCCTTGCATCCAACCAAAAAACAACATGGAAAAAAAATAGTATTATACGCACACACCAAGATAATTAATTTTGAGTATATCAACAATAAATGTACTATGCAGTCTAATTGTGTGCCATTTCCCAGTAATGAACATTTATTTAATATTTAAGCATAAAATTCTAGAAACAGTATTGTATTATAAATGCTAAAGGTCTTCTACTTTATAGATTATATTCTTACAGGAGTGGATTTAAAATACTAAATTAGTTGACATGCATTAAAAAAAATTTCATTGCATTTGTATCATCTTTGGTAAAAGTCGCTCATAATTTTGAATCCAATTACATTACTGATCTTCTCATTCATAGAAAGACAAAGATTACTCTGGCAAAAAGAGATATTAAAAAATATTAAGTTAGAAACATCTAAGGGCAGAAAAGGAGAAAGAAAAATGACATTTCAAAAGAGACAAGAAAAAAGCAATTTACTATTTAGTATTAATTTTCTGGAAAATTCTTTATCCTGCATTCTTAAGACCAAACTAGTGCCTAATAAGGCACTAATCCTGTCCACCAATACCCAGGAGGAAGGAGCATAGCTTTAAGAATGTAGTCCTTTGAGACTGTTAACACCTGCTCTAGAGAGCTACGGTTATAAATTACACTAAGCCCTGTGAATTTTTGACAAGTGGGACTATAATCTCGTTCGTTAAACACTGTAAAACACATGTTCTTTTCCACTTGAAAGCTAAAATGCTGCGCTGACTCTAGGTAGCTTCCTACCCCAGGATACATGTGAAGGCAAGTATTGCAGATTTACTAATCTTCAGCAATGAGATTTTAACAGCAGTTAGTCTTATACAAGAAACAAAATGACATAACTGTATGCCTTTCCTACTTAGGTGAGAAGTGTTATAGGCCAATTGTTATTCTGAAGTAAAACTTAATACCAAGATTATATCTCTATTTTATAGAAATACAGCATAAAACACTTCCAAAGTTCTAAACACAAATTAAAGCAAAAACAAGTGGTTTACCATGTAGATATATAACATCAGTTTCTCTTAAGGTTTGCCCTGAAGTTATTTTTAGTGATCTTAATAACGGGTTGCACAAATTTCTTATGTAAGCATGGAGTTTTATTCAGTTTTAACAAGACTTCACTTTGAAGTTGAGTCTAAATGATATGTGATTTTTGATCTTCATAACAACTTTTAATCCTTCACACAGAGACTGAAATACTAATTTAATCTTTCACATAAGACTTTGAAATAACTGACATTGTCTCAGAGAGTCTGAAAACACAGGCTGCCCATAAGAGCATTAACAAGCATCTATTGTTCATCTACACATCTAACAGGACCTCTGTTCATCTACTCATGCTTTCTTACCTCCATCTTGACATTACAAAGTCTCCTGCAAACTAATTCTTTTAAAGTTTATCTAAAAAAAATGTCCCTCAGCATTGAACAAACATCTAGCAGTTAGCAAAAATAAAGCCACAATGAAAAGTTGTCTTCTTTAGACAAGCTTGTTCAACTAAAAGTTCCAAAGCAACAAGTTAGATTTTCAAAATTACTGCAATCCTTCTGTGGAAGGAAAAAAAAAAAAAAAGACAAAAAATATCTAACCAAAGGTTTTCTATCAGTACACATAGTTAGTGTGCAAGTACAGATACTTGTAATCTAAGTATTTCGACTGTCCTGTAGCAGCACAAATGCTGTCATGTAGAGGATTTTAATCACTCATTTTATTTAGACATACCATATTTCTTTAATCGTAAGAACATACATAATACTATCTGGCTTTTTACTATTGAGAAGAAAACAGACAAGTGAGTGCCTAAATAAACATCTGTGTGCTTAGCTGAATGAAATTCTCTCAGTGCCAATTTCATCTGAAACTTCTTTTGCGAGTATATCTCAATGATCCCAGACAGATAGGCTGGCCTGCTCGCAGAGTGAGTTAGAGCAAGGACAGAAAGAGAATACACATGGGGTGGACAAAACAAATCTGTTTTTTTTTTTTTTCTCCTTGCAGTGTATTTCCTATCTTTACTATGTCCTATGCTGATCTGTTCGGAAGAAAAAAAGTTTCTCATGCAATTAATCCAGGTATTTATTTAACCCAGTCTATAAACAACAATACACAGTAGATAAGTCTGTGTGGTTCACTGCATTTTTGCACAGATTCTCTCAGTGGAAGCAGCATAACACAGATCAACATAGATCTCCTCATGGGCCAAGTAAAGCCCACTTTTCAGACAGTGCAACTAGTCAAGTGGAAAAACGGGCTAATGTGGCTTTACTTGTTCCAATCTAAGCTAATTCATTCAGTGCCAGAGTAGACGGCATTTCACAGACAGAACAGAATTTTCCATGTCCCAATCACACCTTCAAGTTTGATCAGATTTCTATCCCCTGCTACTCACACATAAGACTATATCTGCTTATAATTAAGAAAATGTACCTTAAATAAACTGAAACTGATGTCCAAATTATGCAGTGAAGATAATTCCATGGGCCTGAAAATGTGTAAGCCACTGTGGAATTGCAAGAAGGCATATCAAAGAACCTGTGAGTGTGCTTATGCATTATGCTGTACATCTATTATGGCAAACCAAATACAACTGAGGCTACTGCAACTATTAATGAAGAAAGCAATCACTTAAGACTTTTCTCAAATGCATTTTCTTTTTCAAGTTAGTACAACTGAAGCAGAAACATGACACTGAATTTTACTAAGTACTACTGATGTCCTATAAATACAAAGATCAACCTCTGGCTCAGAGGAAGTTCACAAAAAATAATTTCTTGTCTATTCCTTCCAAAAATAACAGGTTTGGCTTACAGGAGGACATCCACTTTTGTAAAACAAACACACCATAAGGTTCCTTAGCTACCATACATTTTGCACAAAGAAGATAACCACTGATCCTCAGGTATCTAATCATCAGCAATCAAATGCTGAAAAACTACCTGTATCAGTGCTTCGCTTGAAAGGATACTAGCTGTTAAAAAGAGTCAAAAGTATTAGAAAAATACATTTTAAAAATGTGTATCAATGTATTTCTTATCTAATACTTATAACAGAGTACCCAGAAATTTAGAATTCTTTTAAAAAAATCTGCCAAAGAACAAAACTACATTCCTAAAGTAGCAAATAGCTGTCACCTAACAGTGTTTAGGAAATAGAACTAATGTGAAAATAACCTGTAATTGAATTTGCGACACTATACTGACTTTAAAAAAAAAAAAAAAAAAAAAAAAAAAAAAAAAACTTTAGAAACACTAAATCTAATCCAATGTTTGGTCATACTGGAACAGAAATCACACCAAAGATGTGAACGATCTAGTGTAACTATAGAGTGCGGTTTAAGAATGTCCTTTTTAAACTTTTGCTTAGCTCCCATTGTGTTAGAAGTGTTCAATCATTTAAAAAGAAAATGTAATGCGACCATTAATTAAGTTTAAAAGAGACCCTCTAAAATAAGGATCGTAGTGCCTATGCAGGGAGTCATAGCTAACTGCTACCTCAGGAAAATTAAAAAAAAACAACAACAACAACAAAAAAAAACACGCACACACTTTAAAACACTTTCCTCTGAAAGCCTTAAGCCTTACTCTCTTCCAGAGACTTTAGTACATATTAAAATCTTCTGCTGATAAGACTACACTGACTGTAAATATAAATAGGCAGGTGTAACACTTGCTAGCAGAAATACCTACAAGTAGCATAATTGCTCTGCAGGGTAGAAGAGAAAGGGAAGAAGGTGAGGGATAATGAGGTTGTTTGGGCAAAATTAAAGCAATCTCCAAAAATTAAACCACATGGTCATTTCTCAGTTATTAGCAGCATGGATACTGTTAAACCAATGTACCTATACAGTAATTCTTAAGAGCCCTCCCCACCCCCAAAACATTCTTCACAGAAGTAGCATGAGCTCTCAAAAACAGATCCAAACTATCCAAATACAACTTAATGTGGTTCATCTTCTATAATGTCTTCAGTATATTATAGAAAAGGAAATTATCTAAGGAAAAGGTAATTTTCGTATCTCATAACATAATTTTTTATCAAGGGAACAACAAATGGAACATGTTCTCCAAATGTGCCTTTAAAATAGTGAAGATAATTTAAGTTTGCACAAAGCAGCAATAAGGCTGACAACCCAACATCAGTTACTACTCAACTAGTCATTCAATCAGAAGCAACGGTCAGCTCTTCTCATTTCTCTTGTACAAAATAAAAATAGCACTGGTAGTCAAAAGGTTGTGCAGGGCAGCATCAGACTTCATAAATACCAAAGCAGTTTTAAAATACCAAATAAGCAGACACATACAAAGATTAAACATCTGTGCCTTCATCTGTCCCTCCCCCAGTAATTTTACACTTGTTCCAAAGCAGCATGAGAAATTAAAAAGCTATGAAAATGTAGGGATGGCTCTGAGAAAATAAACACATCAAAGTATACCCCAGGTCAATAGCTGCCTTTATTTATATGATTTAGGTCCTTTTCCAAAGTTGTGTGACCCATCTTCGAGCATAAGACCGATCTGAAAACTATTCTTTCATTTTAACAATCATTTGCTCGCACAGTCTCAAGAGTTCTTGAACCACTCATCTTCCTCACACTCACCAAAAAGACCACACAGCTGATTAGGCCTTGCTTAAGGACAAATTTCTGATCTGCTTTTTTCACGTATTCCAAATACCACCATCCATTAGCTTATATCATGCTATCATGTAAGTTCTTAGCATTGAAGATTCCTGTCTGTTTGGAACACTCTAATTTTCTTTTGGTTCCATTGGATCCTTAGTTATTGATACCTTTTATGCTTTATACATTTCCAAGTCTGGCCTGCCCAATCCAAGCCCTTATCTTTTAGTCTTTCATTCCTGCTCTTAAGTTGCAGAAAAGTCTCTTTTTATTAAAATTTATTCTGTTGCATTGTTACATCTTGCTAAGCATTTCTGTTTCTCCCAGTAGAAAAAAAAAGAAGTCACACTAGAATTCAACTTCTCCTTTCCCTTTAACTCTCACCTTAAGCCACTTCTTCAGCCCTCTCTTCCCATAATTCTATTCCAGAAAAAAAACAAGTGTGAGATCCTAAGTTACCTTGGCCTCCTGTAGATTGCCTTCCTTTCTCATTTATAAGCCAGAAGCTTCTCGCCCGTTTTTCCCCACAGCTTTTTCTTTGTTTGTCATGGAAATATTACATTTTCCAATTTCCCTCTCTTATCCTTTTCTTTGCAGAGAAGCACAACTTTTACTTTTTTGCATCTTCAGCAAGTATTTTGTAAACACCAGACCCAACAGCTTTGAAGGACTAAATTCAGTGATTGGCTTAAAGGACAGCAAGGCTGCATATCTTTGCTTGTTAGGAGTCAAACAAAATAGGAGCAAGAAAACAAACAACAAAAGTTTAAAAAAATCAGTTCCTAACATAAGTCAAGTAAGGCACATGCTTTAACAGAAAATCTTGCGTACAGCTCTAGTATTCACTGACATATATGACAAAGACATCCATGTGGATCGTCAGGGCTTCAGCTCACACTGCAATCTTGCACTCTACAGCAACACCCTTTCTGGAGTCTCTCTTCTCTTTCTACTTTCTTCCCCTCACATGGAATTTGGTATCTTTTAAGCCTCTAATTCCCATTTGGAGCTAGTCAAGTTCCATTATTAGGATGATACCAACAGGTGAATACATACACGCACAAAGGTTATGTCAGCAGATGACCCTTTTCCTACTTGATCCCTTGTAGCTCTTGTCTCTTTCATATTTAATCTCACAGAACATACTGTTTACAAACCAGTCTGGATATATTGTCTTCCACTGTAATTCTAGACACTCTCCTATGAGATATTTTGTTCCTAATCTGTACAATTTCCTTGCGGGCATTTAAATTCTTCCTAGCCAAAGCTGAAAATTAGTACTTTATCCTGTTAGTTCCATTTGACACAGCTAATCACTCTGTCCTTGAAACCTTCTTCTCCATCAGCTTTTCCACTCCTTTCCATCTGTCCTGTAATAAAACATCCTCAGCCTCCCACCAGATTTCAAAACAAGTTTGAATAACTAAAAAATTAAAGTTTAGCTAAAGGAATTCTTAACTGTTCTCAGGCTCCCTAATAACATTTTTGTCATGTTCTGTGAACACATATATTGTAATAATACACAGTAACAGGTAGCTTTTGCACTATAAAGCTCACAGACAGAGTTCCTAAGAATAATGAAACATGATTTGCTTCACAAATAGGAAGCAGGAACAGATAGATAACATCTAAGCAAATGAAGAATTGCATTAATTTTAAGTTGTATAAATATTTTTGACTAACTGAGGTCTG
Source organism: Tinamus guttatus (assembly GCF_059628265.1). Classification (NCBI taxonomy): domain Eukaryota; kingdom Metazoa; phylum Chordata; class Aves; order Tinamiformes; family Tinamidae; genus Tinamus; species Tinamus guttatus. The sequence continues at coordinate 15,368,421 of NW_028288774.1, read as the reverse complement.
ATCTTTCTAAAGTAAACTACAAAAGGTACAAGATAGATATGAATTGAAATTGGGGAGATCTGCAATGAATCTAATAACTGATCGTGAGAATTCTTCCTGTAATTTAACAGGAGTGCAACATGAAGGTGTTATCCATGAAATATGCCAGCATTCCCACACATTCGAACAGCAAGTCAGGTAGCTCGGAAAAAGAAAAGGCATCTGTTTGCAGACTATTTTGGACACACATCTCACAAAAATCAGAAAGGCCTATTCCTTCCGCAAGGAAGAACACGCATTTTAGAAAACACTCTTTTTTTGTTGTTGACTTATATAAGTTCCTGTGTATGACTTCCTACCAGGTTCTCTTGCAGATACCTGTTCACTTGAATGTTAAAGGGAGACAAAAAAAAAAAAAAAAAAAAGTCTCCCTAGGCACAAGATGAACTTTGCAGTAAGGATGCAAAAAGCCTACTAAAATCATATAAATGTAAGCAGAAAGTGTTAAGAGAGTTGAGTTCATAAAAGAAATAGTAATTGTGTAATTTTGTGATTTAAGTTTAGCCATATCACATTCTGATCTATATGCATTTGTATTTACATATTTTCACACTGGTGTTTAGATATACGTACATAAAAACGTAAACCTATAATAGATAGGTTTATCTAACACACATAGCAAGAAGTTGTAGATGGATGGCTCAAGCAAGCGAAGATTTCATATAGTGGGTAAGAACAAAGGCAATTCAAGTTAGCAACTTTTCAGCATTGCAGTTGCCGTATCTGTCCAACTACGGAAACCAGTGATTCAAGCATTTAGCATATAGATGGCTCAAATCAGAAAGCATTTACAGGAACCTGCTCACAGGCCCCTGCCCCAGAAAACAGTAACAGCTTCAACCAGCTCCAGTGTGTCCACTACTGGTTGCATATACATGGAACTGCTCCCCCCTCACTCTCCATGCATGCAGATATCTTATAATTATTGGCTTAAGCTAATTAGTGAAAAAGACAGTTAACCCAATACAAATATTTTTTCACAGTATTTAACTAGACAGAACAAGACATATTTTCAAATCAATAACTGAAAAATTATGTAAAGTTCCCTATTTTGCCCTGAGAATAACTCAAAATTCTGCCTGTTTTTACTTGCTCCTGCTTGTAGAAGTTTAATCCACATTAGTAATTACACAAATTACATAAAGTATGAGCACTATAGTAATTTAGCTGTCATTTACTAACATATTCGTGCCCTAGTGGACTTATACCCCATTCCTTGTATTCTGCTAATCTTTCTTGTGATGCTCATTAAGCTTGCTATGTCTAAACATTAATACTAAATAAATCACTAGAGTATTGTATAAAGATCTGCAAAAGGTGTTTTTTTTTAATAGCATAACAGGTTGTCTGAAGAGCAAGCATTCCTTCTTTTTCAAGGAAATAACATAAAGAGCTTTTAATATTTATCCAAATAAAGTTGCACACTTCTCACACGCAATCAATTGACATTTTATCAGCTATACAATGTCTGATCTCTCTCCAAGACAGACAGGAAATCAGAGGATTTAAACTGTGTTATCTTTGCAAAATCACCCACAACCTATTGTATAGAACATACATCTGTGAAACTCTTTTAAGCTGTGCATAATAAAAGACAAATATTTACTCTAAAGCATAACAGACTGTTAGAAAAATATAGTAGAGAACTTAAGATCTCTTTCTTGTTTCCTTTTACTTCTAGGGATAACAAAAATACCCAATTCTGTGTGAACACCAAACAGTTACATTTTATTATGAACATGAATGATTTAAGTACACTCTGTAAAATCCATATTTATTATGGTTGACATTTATGATATTTTTTAAAGAATAGTCAATGCCTTAACTTGAAATATACACATGGTTTTAGAAAGTGAGTTGAATACAAAAAGAAACATTAAGTAACTTGCATAAGAACAAGTATCTTGTATCATGTAGAAAGGTTAATGAAAGGAGTTATTCCATTTGTTGATTTTTTTTATATGTATTGCTGATGACAGACAAAAAAAGAGATCATTCACTATCCGAAAGTGAACAGAGTAGAGAAGGCAAATTAGAATACTTTAATATCAATTAAGATATATTGAGAATATTGTATAATAATGTTTTTAAATTTTTTAGTATGTATTTAATAATTTTAAGTTATATTCAATGAGTGATTTCAGCACGCTTGCACTTTTAGGTTAAAAAAAAAAAAAAGAATTACTGGTGAATAAATGTAGAAATGCTGAGGAAGAAACTGCTCAAAAACTACTCCTCTGTTTCAGACTGACTTCGTATTTCCTCAGAGCTATTTCATGGCCCTCACAAGAGGCGTGCTATGGGACTTATGCTAAAGCCGAACTACAGAATTTCACTTAAGATCCATGAATTTCAGCCACAACAGAAGTAGACAGGGATTTGCTTCCCAGAAACAGTTCATTAAAAACTTTCCCCCTTCTCCTCCCGCTAAAACGGGCTCGTTACCCACTCCCAGCAGCCTCGGGCCAACCCCACCGGCAACACAACTTGGGGTTGCCGGAGTTCACGTGAGACTTCCCAAATATAAACAAGCTCAGCCCCACGCGGGGGTTGCACTACACAAAACAAGGCTCATTGAAAAGTTTTCCACGAGGTAGAAACCAACAGAGTTCCATTCAAGAAAACTGAGTGTTTCGGGCATCCTTCCAGACTCTACTGAGCAGTTCTTGCTCTTTGGTAAAAACAAGTTTCTTAAACCAAACCAAACACGACGTTAACTTATTTGAAGTGAGGAAGAGAAGGGCATGCGAGAATGAGAGAATCAGGAGACGGTAATCTGCAACACAGAAGGACAGCCACAACTCAAACAGCGAATGAGGTAAATAATATACTCAAAATATGATTTTTCTTTAGCACTTAGCAATCGCTTTGTCGGCAAAAAGCGAGGAGACCCTGAAGTGCCATACAGATGGAGAGCTGGGGTTTCCTTCTCCCTTAAAGTCTGCCAGAAGCGGAGGAGGTGGGCTTTGGAAAAGAATCAACCCAAATAATAAAGTAACTGATAGCCGAAGTGGGTTTTTTCTTTTCTCTCTTTCTCTCTTTAATGAGTTAAGACAACTTTTAAATACTAAAGATGGTGCAAATAGGGTGCCAGGAAGGAGTTTATCCTGCTGCAAGCGCCTTATTGCTATTTAGGTCTTACGCATACGCAAAGGGCATCACTGGTTCTGCAGCACCAGGCTGAGGAAGTAGCACACGCTGGGGAACCACCATATTCCTCTACTTCAACAGGAGCTGGACGGTTACCCGACACCCGGCACACAGAGAGAAGCTGGGAAAAGCAAGTGGCGCTCATCGTCCCTCAGAAAAAGTTCCTCCCTCCAGCTTTATAGCGACATACCTGCTCTCTGGAAATGCAGGGCAGCGAGGGTCTCCGGTACATCTTGCAGCTGCCGGCGTAGCCGGCCGGGCTCTCCCCCAGGGAGACGCAGCTGGACCTCCTCCGGGCTCTCAGCGCGGGCCCCCTCTCCTCCGCGCTGGGCAGCCGCGGGCGGTGAGGCTGCTGGGGCGCTTCCCGGCCGCGAGGCGCGAAGCCGCCGCGCTCGCCGCCGCACAGGGCGAGCGCGCAGCCGGCCGCGCCGACCGAGGCGGCCAACAGCGGCCTGAGCGCCGGCGGCAGCGGGCCGAGACTGGCGAAAGACACGAGCCACACGAGGCTGGAGAAGAGCAGCAGCAGGAGGCTCCGGCGCAGCGTCAGGGACCGCCGCAGCAGGCTGAGCGCAGTCACGGAGCCCAGCACGGTGAGGAGCCGGCCCGCGGCCGCCTGCAGCTCGCCGCCGGCCTGGGGCTCCTCGTCGCGCCCCTCCGCGGGCAGCAGCCACTGCAGCGCCACGAGGTCCCCCGAGAAGCAGCAGGCGGGCAGCGCCAGCAGCCACCAGCGCGCCGCGCCACCGCGTTCGTCCCGGGCCAGGTGGCCGGTGAGGAAGAAGAAGGCGCAGGCGATGCTGAACAGCGGGCTGAGGCAGCGCGAGACGCACAACAGGGCGCGTAGCGGCCGCGGGCTCCGCCAGCCGCTGCCGTCCTGCTGCCCGCCGGCGCTACCCCTGCCCTGCAGGGCCAGCAGCAGCGAGAGGGCGAGCGCGGCCAGCGCGCCCAGGCTGAGCAGCGCCCGCCACGAGCAGGGGCAGGCGGCGGCGGGCAGCAGCAGCAGCGAGAGGAAGCGCTTCGGGGGGTCCCGCCTCGGCAGCGGCGCGCAGCTCTTCACGTAGCCGTTCCGCAGGCTCTCGGTGGCGGCCGCGGGGGCGCCCGGCGGCTGGCAGTGCTGCGGGGCTCCGCAGGGGCAGGCGGCCGCGGTGGCGGCGTCTCTCTCTTCTCTCATGGTGGTCGGGCAGAGGCGAAGCGAGGAGAGGAGCGGCCGGCGCTAGCTCCCGCCCCGCCGCGCCTCCCTCATGGCCTCAAGAGCGAGGTGCCGCGCTGAGCCGCGGCTCCTTCCCCGCGGGCGGCAGCGTCCAGGCCATGGTGCGTAAAGTCGGCAAAAAGAGAAAAGGTAAAAGTCTCTCTCCTCCTCCTCCTCCTCTCCCCCTCCGCAAGCGGATCCAGCGAGGGGGACTCGCTGCCGCCTCCCAGCGCTCAGCGGCAGCAACCGCGGCTGGCAAGAGCCCCGGCGGGGAGGGAGCGCGCCAGGCACAGCCCCCCAGAGCCCGTCCCTCCGCCGTGCCGCCCGGCCGGGCCTCGCGCAGCTGCGCACGGCGCGCGCCGGGGCGACAGTTGCGCCCTAACGGCCGCCCGCTAACGGTCGCGCCGCGCGCGCCTGCGCCGCCCTCGCGCAGGGCTCCCCAACGGCCGCCAGGAGGGGGGCGGGAAGGGGGGTCCGGCGGCTGCTTCCCGCGCGCCACGCGCCGCCTCTCGCCCCGCCCCTGAGGCGGCCGTTGGGGAGGGTGCCCCCCGCGGCCACGCCCGTTTAACGGCCCGCGGGGAAACGCGGCGCGAGGAGCTGCTGCTGCGGCCGCGGAGGGGCAAAACTGCGTGTTTCTGTACGTGCTTGTAGCTCCCGGCCCCCTGCGCGGGCGCGGAGGTAGCAGCGCCCTCGAGCACCGTCGTGGCCCGCGCTGAAGTGGGTGAGAGCCGGGAGAGGTGCACGCGGCATTGCATACTTGTTTTTCTTTGGTTGTATCCATGCGGATACTATGGGCTGTAGTAGAGGGACCGTTGCCATGTGTTTTGTAAATTGCATATCAGTAGTACATTTGGATGAATTCCTATTGTACTGTAAATATAGTTTTGAAAGTGAAAATGTACATATATGTCACTAAGATGTTCCATTGTTTTCAAATATAATAGTTCCTTTTAGAAATTAATTAGTAAATTAATATAAAGACATGTAAGATTGTGCAGGCAGCAACAGATTATGTGTACTTCCAGCTTTGATATCAGTTTTACATCAGTTGTTTGAACAAATAAATTGCATTATTACAACAATAATCATTTAGTGAAGAAAACAAAAGAAATAAACAAACACACGTACACACACGTAAGTGTGGTTCACTCAGGGAAAACAGAAAGCTTAACCAAACTTGAATGAATACTTGGAAAAATGCCAGCATTATGTATTACCATTATACATTTGTACAGAGGCAAACGTTGTGGCTGCTCTAGAGAGCTGTGTGTGCTCTGTTGTGGTAAACTCTAGAAAAGTGTGTCCCATGGGCACTCGCAACTGGAAGCTCAGGCATGCCTAAATACAAGAATGTGTTTGGTTTGTGCTAATCTACCTTTCCATGGTCTATCTGTTGGTTGCCTAAAGGATATTCATACTGTAATTGGTGCTGTCTGGTGGATGATCTCAAATTTGTGTGTAATATGCTAACTTTTTAAAGCAGGAGGATCCTAGAGTATCTTATGTGGCTGATATCACTACTAGGGTATTTATGTCTTGAGCTCCCTAGAAAGTTGCAGTGGTTCATAGACAGCAAGACGTAAGGGAAGTAACTGACTTTAGGATACTGAGATGGATTCTTAGGTGAAGCTCTCCCCTGACTCAGAAAATGCACATCCACAAGAAGCCTCTTCTCCCTGTATTTACTATGCACGATCTCACTACGCCTCCAGGAGGGGATGTTGATACATTAGGTATGTTTGAGGGTGGAAAAAAGATGGGTCAAATTGCATTCCATAGTACGCAAAGCACCTGGTTTCAAAGGTAAACAATAATCAGTAAGTCATAAAATGATCATCTTTGTTACATGATAGAAAATACTAAGGTACAGCAAAATAACCTTTCTCTTTAATTTACCAAAAGAGGCACAAAGCTGGAAGGAAAGCAATAGTAAAAGAAAAAAAAAATTGAAAAAAAAAGTTAAAGACTTGTCTGTAGTGGATATAGCTGTTGTGAGTTTAAAAAGCATGAGTAAGAGCACTAGAAAACTGGAGATGGCGGAACATACCATTATTAGATGAGATTTCACACTTCTTGAGTCAGAACAAATAGAAGTTGTTTTAAACATTTAGAACAAGATTTAAATCAAACAGAAGTTGACTGATTTTTTTTCTCCTCATCTATCAGCAAATGTGGATACTTATTTTGTAAATAAAAATTAGAATTGGATATCAAAGTTCAATAGTTTTATACTCATAAACATTATGTCTTTAAGATACTAGAGAACTGCATAATTATCTATTATGCTGCTTTTTTGACATAAGCTTATCTGGAGAACATTGCTGTAGCATAATGTTTTGACAGTAAAAATGCAAGAATTTCAGCTACATTTTTTTTTTGCCAAATGTCACTGATTATTCAATTACAATTTATCTTATGAGCAAAATTGTAGAGTAATAAACCAAGTAAGAGACTTTCTTGATATGTATCGTCTCTATAAAATTTATTTTGTTATGCTGAAGTGTCTTTTATTATAAAACCAACCATCCTAGTGAAACAGCATTAAGTCTAAGACTATGTAGTCATATTTCAGTGGTAATTCATTCCTTAACTTGTTAATTAAAATTACTGTTTTGAATCATGGAATCTGCTCACTAAGAGTGCTAAAGATTAAATCTAACTAGCAAGCTAGGTCAGTTTTCCAAAGAATTCTGACTTAACATATTAGTATCAGATTCATAAATATATTCTCATAAAGATCAGAATCAATCCAAGTCAGTTCATTTACTGAAGGGAGAAGGAAACAAGTGAGCTGAATTATTAAATCACCTTCTCTTGTTTTCCTTGCCTTTCAGATATCCATTTTATTCACCCTAAATCATGAAGACATGTCCTTATTAATTAACATTAATTTTAATACAGCTAAGTACTGAAAATTACATTAGTCTGTCAGCAGGCATAAAACAACTTGGTAAAGAAATTGTGCTGAGTTATACCTCTCAGTCTGGCCTATGTTTCAACACATGCTTGGTTATAAATTCAACTTTTTTTTTTTTTTTTGGCCATATTATTTCATTCAGCTATGTGTATAAAACCCTTACAGTCCTTATTCAGAGGTACAGTACATACTATACTTACTGTAAGAAAGCATTAAGTAAAAGCTTGGTCCTGAAAGAAAAATGTAAGCATATTCACTATTTTGTTCATGATTAAATAAATATATAATCTTTGAAGTATCAGGCAGTAGATATCTGAATCACAGTCAATCAATAGTTAGTGTGTGAAACTAAGTACAGTATCTTATGTTTTGAATGCTAAAAATACAATCTGGATACTAAACATTCAGAGATTAGCATAAATTTTATGTTATCTTGAATTGTAAAATATTTGGAAATTAATTTTGGTATTTAAAATAATGTTAGTCTGGTAGAAAAGTCTATGTAAATGAATCTCTGGAAAAAATATCTAAGTGCAACATTTTCCTCATACAAGGAGGAGAAGTGTAACAAACAGATATGTCACTTGATCAGTAAGTTTAACTGTTTTGTGCTTTAAAACAGTGCTTACTACCTTTGGCAATTATGTGCGAGTAAGAGGAGAGAGAATAGTTGGATATGAAAATGTACTTAAAAATTTCCAGGATGTTCATTTTTCACAGGTGATACTCTTTATGACTAAGAGTAAATAAAAGCCTTTAGAAAATAGAGCTAATCACTTAGAGGCTTACCTAAATAGCAAAGATTAGTCAGTCATAGAAAGCTCTCCCTCCCCCATCTTTTAAGAATGTCTTAATTGGCTACATAAGTAAAAAGGAGGATATGCAAGGAGGATTGGATACAGCAATAGGATTTTTACCACAGTTGGTCAATGAAAACAGGAAGTTTACATTATTATATACCTGCATTTATGCTCAGGTAGCATCAACTAGGTAGCAATGACAGATTCTTAATGTACCTAGCTCAAACACTGTATCAGAGAAGAACTGATTTAAGATTCTTATTATACCATGGATATTATGTATACATGTATACATAACATGTATAAATAAATAACTCTGTTAAATAACTCTGTTCAAGCAGAATGGATGCAGTCCAGACAAAAGCAGCCTCCCATATCTGATCCTCCAGTTCCTGAGCAAGACCTCAGGAGTGGACCAGTTCCATGACCCCTGTAGCAAATGGAGAGGCTGGTGATACCTTCAGCATCATGCTGTCTCTGTTCCGCAGGGGCCTGACACAAGCTGTTGCAGTTTGGGCTTTCTCCTGGCGACACTGCTGGTAGGCCCAGGAGCCTTGTTTATGTTCTTTCAGGTCTTGATTTTATCCTGACAAAGTGCTGTTGCTTTCATCAGTACCTGCCAAAGCTGATTTTCTAAAGACCATTTAAAAAAAAAAAAAAAGAAAAGTTGACTCTTCAGTCTCAGTTCAGTTCAACGTTTGGGACTTCTTAGTGTTCTTCTCGAATAATATTCACAAGATCGTTGACCATCTGCTGACCTTTATCAGATTACTGCCTCCAGGTTTTGCCAGAAGTTTGACACTCTACTAATTAGGGTCATGTGTCATCTAGAATGATCCTGCGAGCCTCACTCCACACAGCAGAGATGGCAGCCTGTTCATTCATCTCCTCCTCATTCCTTAGGCAATTTTCTTGGCTCCTTTGTTCCCATAGTAAAACAATTATCTGTTCTGAACAGAGGTTACACACTAAAACAAGATACGAGGTGGAACAGCATATCAAATGCAAGCCTGAAAATCCAATGTATGCCACAGTAGCAGGGAATAGCTTATTCTTCCTTTGGTTCTTCAGTAAAGTTTTTCCCCAAGAAATACTGAATCTTTTGGTGACTGGATCTGAACAATATTATTATTGGATATTTATTATAATTACCCATCTTGATAGCTTTTCTAGCTGCAGATTTTTCTTGGTGACTTGAGATTCTTGGAGCTATGCTATCCTCCAGAGCAAAATGATTCTGTGATTCTATGAAAATACTAGGTCAGGCATCCAGTCTGCTTGGTTTCTTGAATATGTTGGAAAACAGATGAGGTAATTCCAAGAATAATATCACAAGCAGGAAATTCAGGACAATGTTCTAGAGACTTTTTCAAGAATGTGGTTAACCAAGACTGACGCTCTCCTTGGATATGAATAGGAAATACTACCCTTCTTACTCCATGACCTTTTTACTCTTTTTTTGACCTTTCTTATTTTATTTTATTTTATTTTCCTTGATTTTTCTTCTAAACTTCTCTGCTCTGTTCAGGGAGACAAAGGCATTAATTTCAACCATACACGTGTTCTCTTCTAATGTTTAAAAGATAAAAGGTGATCACAATCATCTTGATAGTTTAAATTGACTGGTTCCTGTAACATTGATTGTTAATCTGCACTGCTATTAGAATCTATTGGGCCTTGTCTTTCAGCACAGCACCCCAAGCCATTGCCTTCAAATCACAAACTCTTAATGATGACTAAAAGGCAACTTTTACAGCAAGAATTTGACTTCTTTATCACACATTGTTAACCCTTATACACATTTATATACACTATCTATTAAAACTGTTATTAGCTGTCAAAATAAAAGACTATAAAATCTGTTGAAAATAGACTGTTGTTATGCCTATGTGCAGCAATGCAACTTAAGAAATGGCATTTCCTGTTCTGAGAAATATTCCATGAAAAATCACATTCACTTTACTTTGTAGAAGTGATATTATAACGAATTCATTCCTGGCTGGAATCCTGACAAACTTGGCCAATCAGATATTGATGTTCAGAAGTCTTTTCTAGGAGAGTTCAGTCACTCCAAAGCAATAAAGTACAATTGTCATTTTACCATGTTTATTTGTATACTACACTTAAGGGTACTGAATACTTAAAAAAAGTGTACAGAAAGTACAAGTGTAGTATACTTTGTACTTTAAGGCTTTTTGCAAAAATGAAAATGTGCATAACAAGCCTGTTTTTCTCTTAAGTTCTGTTATTTAGTGTTATTTATTCACTTTTCAAAATGTTGAGATGCACACTCAATTTCCAATCTGCAAAATAATATTTTGTTTTTATTAATTACTGTAAGATAGTGAAAAAGGCCCATGTAAATGCAAAGGTATGTGTGTTTTTGGTTTTTTTCCTTCTTCTCTTTTCCTATTTCCCTTCTTCCAATAGGAAATCTTCCAAGCTGATAGTATCTTTTGTCTGAAGACACTTTGTTCCTCTTCATTTAATGATACGGTTTAAAGGACTTTGGTGCTACAGAATCTGTTGTGAAGGAGACAAATAATCTACATATGTACTGATAAACTTATTTGATATATATTTAAAAACAGGTGTGAAGATGTGTTGGCTATGTAGCGATACGCTAATAAGTGTTGCTAATAGGTATTTGCTGGTTAGTTTCAAGGCAGCGTTACTTCAAAGCTGTCTGGAATTAATTTAGAGCCCTTCAAGCCTTCACTGAATCCTTCTCCGGACTAGTCTTAAAAGCCAAGGCCTGTGCCAAATGCTCTGGATTTAGAAATATCCTTACATCAATGGAATTTGTTCACGATTTAAGCACATATGATGCAGTGTCTGAGCTCAGTGACCTGTCGGAACAGCAGCAGACAATGGCTGTTACCCTGCCAGAAGCTGCCTTACGTTTGTTGGGACAGGCTGCGGGTTCGGCTTCCATTGTTGTTACTCTTGGAATATGTACAAGAAAGATGGCAGAACAAAATGAAATTGTGCTGTGAAAAGAGGGATATGCATGGCAGCAGAGCTGTTAAAATCCATGTAGCAAAATTAGGAACTTGGCAGGCACTAGAAAAAAAATGACTGATGACAGCAAGCCTTTTTTTTTTTAAGGCTACAGCTTACTCAGACAGATACTCTTTTCCCTGCATATTATTTTGGTATTGGCATCTTCCTTAATAAAAAACTGAATACATGCTAGGAATGGGTTGAGCTGCAGTTTGAAGATGTAGGCCACAATAACAAAATGTGAAATTGTTGCCTAAACAGTAAGTGATCATTAAAGGCTAACACTCCTAAGCACTTGAAAATGCTTGTAGATATGTGCCAATTCTTAGCGTCTTGCTAAGAATGTTAAGTCATTCCTGGGCTCCTGTCTTTAAAGAAGAAAACAAACAAACCAGCCACAAACCAAGCACCAAAAGTTCCACAGGAACTTAAGGAAAAATTTCTTAACAGTGAGGGTGACAGAGCACTGGAACAGGCTGCCCAGAGAGGTTGTGGAGTCTCCTTCTCTGGAGATCTTCCAAACCCGCTTGGACGCAGTCCTGTGCCACGTGCTCTAGGTGACCCTGTGTGTGCAGGGGGGTTGGACTAGATGATCTCTAGAGGTCCTTTCCAACCTTAAGCATTTTATGATTCTATGAAATACCATCAAGAAGTATCCGTCATGTAGACAAAGTCATATCACATGTATTCCATGTGGAAAATTTGGAAGAGACAAAAGAGACAAAAACGCTCAGAGACAAGAGTTCCTACAACCCTCAGTCCATCACCACATGATCTCACCAACCCACTTAGCACAGCCAGACCAGTTACTCATTTTACATATCTGAAAATACTGAAAGTAACTAGGCATTGCTGTGAAAGGATGCTTTTTATGTGCTTACCTACCTTGCCCTTCCAGGCAAAAGGCTGTTTATGATTTTTAATGTTTTCTTCATCATAAAAGGAACTGTGAGGAGAAAAAGGCTGAAGAATCCTTCTTATTGACTCATTCTGCAAAAACAGACCAACAGATCAAATACTGAGTTCCTATAAGATTAGCATCATGAATATTTTTATGGCAAGTTAGGAAGTGACACCCAGGAACAAAATAAACTGTGACAGAAAGGCTGTGCTCAAAAACTAAGTCTGCCCTACTCAAATTGCACAAAATGCAAGCGAGATCTGGAAAAAAAAAATGCCTGAAACTAAAAGTAATAAATTGCTTTAAAACATGCACATTGACATTTTAATAGCCTCACCAGGCTACTCATAATCCAATTTTATTACTGTGTAAATACAACAATGAAGGTTAAGAGATGGCATTTTATAAATTCTGTTAATTAAGGCCCCTTTAAGAAGGGAATCACCAGCAAGTTATTTTCAGTAAGGAAATAGAGACTGATTTTGAAAATAAACCTGTCAGTCTTCAGTTTACAGTAGTTCCTCCTTCTTTTGTTTTTCTTTCCTTGGCCTAACGGCCTCATATTACCGCCTCTGAGAGGGCTCAGACAGGCGATCACCTCCGTTTCCTTTAGCAGGAGATAAGGCAGTTAGGCCACCCGGTTCCTGCAGCCCCCACGTCCACGGGGCTCCCTGCCGCAGCCCTCATGGTGCTCGGGGCTCCGCTCCCGCCGCCTGCACGTGCGGGACCGCCTCGGGCACCGCCGCAGCCTTCCCGCAGCCTCCGAAGTCCGTTTGTTTGGAGTGGGTTTTAAAAGGCGTGAATGGCACAACCTTACGGCACAACTTTGAGGGAGAACGTTGTTGTGCGCCCGGACAGCGTTCTCAGGAAGCCCTGCGGCGGAAAGCATAGCCTTACCCCCTCCTCCAGCTGTATATTTGATAGAAGCACCTGTGACACCAGCACTAGTTCCTCGAGGGTGCTGGGAAAGTAGCTACTGGCTGCTGGGAGTGAAGGGTTAGAAAAATCCGGTATCAAGGTGGGGGTTTACTTCTGAAATTTAGCCAGAAAATTATAGTGGGAGATGGAGGTAGGCTGGTAGAAACTAAATGCAGTAGTAGGCCCTAAGAAAAAAAAATAGAGCTTGCAGATGCACACGCAGTGCTAAGAAACATGCATGTCCTCTCACTCTGTGTTTAAAGGGCTTAGGGTAAGCAAAGTAGCTGTTAGAAGTTTGCTATTATTTTTTATTCTAAAACTTTTTTTTTCTTCCCCTTGTGTGATTTACAGAGGAAGGCAGAAGCAATAGCTTCAGGACAAGAGAAGTAAGAAGCCCTCCACTAGACAACAGCTTCCAGAATGTCTGTTCAAACTTTCAGCTGTTACCTCAGGCTCAAAGACCTGTAAACACACACCTGCAAACCTGTGGTTTTTCTTCAGAGGAACATGCACCACAATCAACCTCCATAAAGGCAAGTTAGGTACGTGTTTATATCAATACCATATATTAGCCCTGTCAAGAACAGCACAGCCTCTGTAACTCCACTTAAATTAACTCTATTCACTGTACTGTGGAGAACAACTGTAGAGAAGATCTTGTTCTTTTTTTTAGTTTTCCACAGCATTGAAGAGGTAACAAAGCTGTGAACTTGAAACAGCTTTTGTAAACAGTAACTGGAAAGTAGGTAACAAGTTGAACTCTAAAGGAAGCTGGTTTTGATACCTCCTTTCTGAAATATTCACTCCATATTCACTCTATTTCTAAGTGTTTTACACCTAAAAAGCTTGATTCCAGCAGTAGAATAACCGCATGAAAGAGTAGAGCCACTCACTCACTGCAGTCAGTGTTAAGAAACCACACTCTGCTTTTGGACAAGTGCCTGAGCAACTGGTAATAACTACTCTGGCATGGATATCAAAGTTGTGTCTTGTCTATTCAAGAGGCCATGCACCAGAAAACATCCCTTATTTCAGATACAGCAACCTCTTATATGCATCAAAAAGGTCGAGGGAAGAGTCACGGCATCATTTTTATTTATAATCCTTCAAAAATATTTAATTCAGCTGAGAATGTTGGAGAACAGTAACCATTTAACAGTCCTAGAACATCCTTATGAAATAAGCATTGATACTCTGAAAAAATGAGGTCAGAGACTTAAAAAAAATGCCACAAGTTACACAAGTAGGTGCACAACAAGGAACTGGATTCCAGTTTGAAACATACTGACCTCAAGGATACGAGTAAAACATGTGAGTAGTATGTTTTACCTTCCAGTACCTCACTGAATTCGAGCTTACACTGCTATTCAAAGTGCTGGACCCATTTATAGAGCTAATCCTAAATAGATAAAGAAACATGTAAAACATGTTGTCGATTAACATAATAAAATTATAGCTTTATTACAAAGTAAAATGAGATATCCTTTTCTCAACAGTATGTATCACAAATGATAAAAAATTATGCTTTCAATTGCAAATTTACTCAAAAAATCTTACCTAGACTAATCATTTGATCTAGTTAAACTAAATATCTGTCTGCGTAGACACTTTCACAATAAAGATTCCTGTACATTTATTTATGATTGATGGGCTTGTCCAAATATTTCCAATTAATAACCATTAATTCAAGCAGTTGAAGCAAATCCTCAATGAATGACTCTTTAGCCAAACTAGGCTTCAAGTGTATATGGGAACAAAACAAAGTCAATCAAAAAAAGACTTGATTACAAATATTGTTGGCAAAGATAACCTCAACAATAATTTGGGTAAATACTCATCATCACGGGATTCTCCAGTTTTTAACATTCTGTTTCTCAAATTATTACCATATTAAAGAGACATTAGTCCACATCTTCAGCATGAGATGCTCCTTCCTTGCTTTCTAGATCAAGCACCTGCAAGTTAACAAGAAATGGATTCAGTAATAAAAACAAGTTTAACCACTGCATTTTCACACTTCCATCACAAGTCAGCGCAGAGCCCAGATTTAGCAGGAACTGACAGTGGGACACGCTCCAGGGAACAGCTGAGCTCAGACTGCTAGTTGCAGTCAAAAGGGAAGGTCAAACTCTCTCCTCCGCCCAGACTGTGTGTTCCCAGCAGTTCCTACTTTCCTGTCAGTTCCATGAATTGATTTGTCTGACCAAGGAGTGAGACAAGTGCCACAGCCATTCCAAGAGAAGCCTGGAGAGACAGAGAAGGAGGTAGGCCTGCCCTTTTGTGAAGACAGTAACCTGTCAGATCAGATCAGCCCTAACCTGAACGCTGCCCCTAACAACAGAGGGCCTAGAGGTTTTAAAATAAACACAGGTAAACACTTCTCATACATGCGCTCAAATGTTACCTCGTGGAGCATACACCAACAGCAGCAGTTAAACATGATGGTCTTGTATGTTATCTCTGACTTTGGAAACCCATTTTATGTCCCCCAAAGCCTATGGAGATATATAGGAAGGATGATACTACACACACGCTGTTCTTGTATTTCCTCAACAACTGCTACTGTTCATGAAATAGATGCAGGAAGATACTGAGATTGACGAGCCTTTTGATTTGAACATAAAGTCATAAAAGAAGAGAGCATTTACCTGTTTATCTATACACCTAAATTGCCAGGACCAGGTAGTGTTATAAAGGAAAGGCCTCAAGTCAAACCGGTTGTCATCAGGACTGTAGTTTTCAGCATGGTAGGCAGGAGTGAGAGTGGTCATTTTATGTCTGTTAATGGAATACATCCTGAAGAAATGCTTAACCTTTGATGCCACCTGGTGTACAAAGAATATACTTTCAATCAGCAGAAAGAATATTTAAAAATTTGGATGAAATAAAGTTGTGGAGACTCTACGTACCTGTTTTATTTCACTAACATTTATATAAGTTAGCTACCACTACTGATGACTGTCTACATAATGGCCATTTATACCATTTCAGACAACATACCAGTCCCTATGCTTAGGATCTTAACTAAGATGCTTAACATGCTTAGCTTAACATTTATCAAGTGGAAAATGTCTTGCAAGAAACCCAAAAGTAAATAGTAGCCCCTGCAGTTCAGATGGTTGCAATTTGGATGACAATCCAAACAGCTTCCTTTCTGCACAGAAGCAAAGACTGCATCACAGTAAAGCACATCCTCCTGTGGTGTGGCTCTTCTGAGCATTTTTTCAGAGCAAAGACCATTTTCCGACTAGCATATGTAACCAAAGGATTCAAGAGCAGCTGACCGTATACTTCAGAAAAGAATTTTTCCCCTGAAGACATAGTTCTGTAGGAAATAGTTTTCAAAGAACCCAATTACTGGTCTAACAATTTGCAGCAGAGAAAGCAGCAACAATCAAGAGATCCATAATAGTTTTTCCATCATATTCTGTTACAGCTACAAAGCATTTCTATACACAGAAGAATATTTATTCCTTTCAAACGAAAGGAACTCATTTTGACCTTTCTCCAAACATACACTGTGTTGGCAAAGATATTAAAATAAATCATTTTAGATATTACCTCTCTTGGAGTACAGATCTCCTTCCAGATACTAATCAGTTTACAGAACATACTGTAAGGTCCCGCCTTTGCAATTTTTCTTAATTTGCCATAGATGGAGAGCTCTGCATATGTCATCCCCATATCTACCTGAAATTACACACACAGAAAGCTACTGAAAATCTCAACTATGCAAAGTAGTAATAATTTTATGAGCAATTGCAATAATGCAGTTACAGAAATACCAAAATGAAAATGCCAGTGATCAAACCAACAAAGGAAAGCAGTACTACTGAGCAGAAGGAAGGGAAAATAAACCTCTGGAATGGAATATTCAAACCCTTACAGGAATACATTTTAATTAAATTTAAATTAAGCTACCTTTTGCCTTCCCAGAAAATTTGCAATATCCTACAGTTCCCAGAGGCAAATGCTAGGTCCACTGGTCTCTTTTTCATCCAAGTGGGTAACAAAAAGAATGGGGAGAGGATAGAGCACCAGTCATTTTGAAATCAGTTTAAGGCTCTGACTCCATTTTGATATGTAATGTTAGGAGGGACTGAATTTCAAAAAAAAATCAGAACAGCCATCCTTCAGAGTGCCTTTCATTTTTTCTTAAAGTAAAAAGCTATCCAAAAAATTATTTGTTATTTTAGAAATTGCTGTCAAAATAGACAAGGCTGGTATAGGATAGTAATGCCTTGTCGGTGGCTTAGAGACTGTCTAGGACTAGGAGGACACACACTTGTCTATAAGCCAGAATGCAAACACTAGCACATTACTTGACAAGAAACAAATTTTTGGATAAGGCTTACCAGAGCATTTTAAAGTCACTGCCCATTACCTCATCAGTTTGAGACAATTGTCCATCCACCAAGGGCTCCAACTCTGCAGTAGGAGGAGCTGACATGATGCTATAAAAGGCAAGAGAAAAGAAAAACATGAAATCTACCCACTCACATTAGTGGTCTGATGAGGTGGGTTTTTTGTTGTTGTTGTTTTTGTTTTAAATCAAATGCTTTACTTAAAACTTTTTCAGAGCATAAGCTGAAAAATGAGTAGATAGCTCTAAACAAGTGTTGATACTTGCAAGCTGTTGCATGTTTAAAAATCAGTGCTGAAACCAAAACCATGAATTAGCATCTGTCCAAAGAGGGATGACAAGAACAAACGGAATGAAGTCTTCATAATTAAGCTGCATATGCACTATCACTTCTACAGCTGAGGTCTTCATAATTTGGGATTTTAAACTGTTAGAAACCTATAGTTCTACATTCACTGAAAGCCTATCCAGAAGGGCCCTAAAATGGAATACAGCATTTCCTACAGCAGATTTTGATTAGCTTCCACTGTGGTTCCTTCAGTGGAATTAACAACACAAGTTCTTCTACACGGTAACTCTAGGCTGGTAGTGCTTTCAGCAGTTGGCCATTTACAGTGTCCTGTACAAGTGCAGACAATCTTTTAAGGACAGAACGATGTGCAGGGGACTTCTTCATTAGCATCTGCAATATTACTAATGGAGCTAAGCTGCAGTAGAGAGATCCAAACTAGCAAGTCCACAATATGCATCGTGCAAATACAGAGAAGTCCCCAGTCATCGCTGTTCCACCACTCACCTCCTGAGGGATGTGAGCTGAAAGTTTTCAATGCAATATTGTATGAAGCTCTTCAGATCAGTCTTGCTGATTCCACCAATTGGGTTGATATCAGCACTTGAACAGTCATACTTTGTCAAGTATCCTCGGAGACTGGGCAAGAAAGGGAATTTTATATAATAGTAGTACGTAATAGCATCGTATGATATATAAATAGTTTATAATATATAATGTGCATGTAGTAAAACACAAGGACAAAGATTACATTTTGTTAACACTTTATGTATTTATATGTAAGAGACAAACAGGTGTCCAACTGCAATAGAACTATGCTAAAACTATGAAATTGTTAAGAGGAGGAAGATGGTATTTTGAACATTTAAGAAAGACTGTGAAATTGTCCATATTAAGGTTCCAAATTTGATGTAAAATAATTTAAACAGTGCTTTCATTCCTCCTGAGAGGACCTGAACCCCTACAGAATCAACGCTCATTACACTCCCACCTTTTCCAGTTCAGTCTCTCGGTCTTACACGGATCGCATTTATCTTGGAGCAGCCAATTCTAGTAACACTAGTCTAGATTTTGAAAAGCTGTTTTTCTACTCAAAACTTATTTCCTAATAGAGGAGTTGAAAATGAACCAAGTAACAGATAGGAAAGCTAACCTCTTAGCTCTCCAGGTAAGCTCTAGTAAGACTTGCTGATGAAGTTTATTAGAAAACTGTGGCAATACTTTTATTCTAAACTTCACAAATTACAGTTTGACACTAAGTTGATTCTGTTATTTAAGTCTACTGCCATCAGTGCATGCTTAGCTTGTTGCCTCTTCTGAGTACTAATCTATATTGGGATTTGGCAGCGTTGCAAATAATTGCAGTGACCTATTCTCAGGTCACTTGGTTTTAAACTTCTAACTCTCACTAACCCTTCGTCCACATTGGATGATCCTAGCACCAGAAGTCCCCCTGGCATCCCACGAGTCCAAAGGGTCAGTTGAGCAAAGAGATAGGCAAGAACCATTCTTATTCTAGCCTACAAGGCAAAAGGAAAAATGAAGCAAATTTACAAAGCAAAAATAATTTTTCCCCATTCAAACACAAATTCAAGTTAATTTTAATTAACAATTCCCTAAACAAACCCAGAAATAACATAATGCTAGAGAGCCAGGTGTTAATGAAAGAAGAATGGTCTTGGAATGGGCTCAAAAGTAAGGTTGTGTCCAACCCCAGAGATCCATGTGGCTGGGCAAGTTGTTTCTACTAGAAGTTGTAAAACAGGGACTAACTGCAATTCTCTGCTTCCCAAAAGCACTGGTAAAGATCCATGAAGAATGAGGCATGAAGATAAACCATTTGACTAGCACAAGGAATATTAGGCTAAATAGATTTAATTATATTAAAAATTTGCAAATAGTTCTCTCTGCTTCTGTTCCCATTCTAAAACACTTAACTTTTCTAAGGATGGTAGCAGTACCAAATTGAGAGCCCTGAAATTCAATTTCCAGCTGTAGGCACAGCTTTGTGTCATGTTAAACAAGACACCACAGTCATCTGTGACTAAAGCCTACCTATAAATAAATGTAAAGGAACAAAAGAAACAAAAGACCCAGTGTTTGCTTCCAGAGAGGACTGCTGGAGCTTACTGTAACTACAGGGAAAGAAATATCAGCTAACAAAAACTGACTGTTAAACCTGGTAACAGTATTTTAGATAGCATTCAAGTAGCTTTTTTGGAGAGACTCGAGGCTGCTAAACCCACTAAAGACTTGGTAGACATTGTAATGGGTAAGCTTGACACCTTATATAAAACTTCTTAAATGACAGTAACGTTCACCAAGGAAATCTAGTACTTATAAGCCCTGCATTAACTTCACCTCTTAGCTCTGACAAGATATTAAGTCTTGACCTGCAACAATCCTACTGGACTCATGACTTGTCTGTTAGACTAGTTTACTGCACATTTTTCTGACCTGGCTACCTATGTAATGCTCTATGCTTTTTTAAAGAAGGATCTAAGCAGATTTAGCCTACATGAAAACACACCTGCACGTTCTGGAGTGCCAGATTTTCTCTGCTGCTCCCTCCGTAGGCAGAAAAACGGGGACTTCGGCCTGTCACCATGCTGAAAATTCCCACAATAGCTTTCACAGCCGCATCTATGTTCAGACTGATGTGATAGCTGAGAAGAATTCAAGCAGAAGTGACTCAACCAGTACAGTCCAACTACATAAAATAGCATGTAAAGAAAAAGTAAAATGATGTTTTAAGCCTCTTACCATCTCATATATGGTTTGACAAGCCTTAGGAAAGTGTAGCACTTTCCAGAGTCAGGAAATTTGGAAATCCTTTCCCTGACCTTCACTAAATGCTGCTAAGTGTTCTGTACCTTTACACAAGTAATGTGTGTGTTACTTAACGCATTTACTGCTTATGCATTTGCCTTCACACGTATTGATTGTTCAGAACATTTGAAAGCTTTTTTTATGCAGTCATTGCCAGAAGATGGTTCTTTCCCATCACTTTTCAATCTTTACCTGCCTATTTGCTCAGCCAGAAGTTTAGCCCTGTTGCAGGTTTCCTGGGTGGAGTTCTCACTAGCCATATAGCAAGTGGTGAAGATGCGCCTGCAGAACTCTCGAGGGTCTTCCGGGACGTAGGTCTCATCATTCACAATCCTGCGTGCATCAGCCAGCACCTCTGCATCTGAGGATAAAGCAGAAGAAACGGAGCAAGGGAACTGCATAGCCTGGGTAACAACAGCACAGCAAGTATCTTGTACATCTCTTGTGTACGCCATGCTAGAGAATCTCACAATCTCACCACATCTAATTGTTTTGTAGCATTGAACTTAACAGAGAGGAAAAATTCTCACAACAAACCAAAATCCCAAGACTATATCAATCAACATTTTGAACAATACTCTAAAAATAGTCTGAATATTACAACTAATCCCAAAACCCAAAATGAAAACTATTAAGTCAATTCAGAATATTTGAAATCTGGATTCATGTTTTGCTGGAATTTCTGGGATTTTGTAAAGGATTCCTTTGGAGAGGAGGAAAAAAACAAAAACAAACAAACAAACAAAACAAACAAACAAAAAACCCACAAAACCACCAAAATTCTGTATTTAGTGAATTACATACATAGATATCTGACCTGTGCATCTACTGCACCTAGATACTATCAATTTGTCCTTAATTGTTAATAAGAATGACTACAGACATGCATATCTACTTACTTCCATTCTTGACTGCCAGGCAAACCTGGTGACACATGGAATATCCTATGCAAGCTGTAGCAGAGCTGTCAATTCCACCACTAAGAGGTAGAAAAAATCCTGCCTTGAAAAGAAAGCAAAGAAAAACATTCAAAAAGAAGCATCATTGGAAAGAAAAAAGTTTTACCACTCAAAACACACTTGTGTGAAAGAACTGTACATACATCATTCAAGTCTACTGGAAGGAAAACAAACAAACAGCACACAGACCTAGCAAACCCTCTCAACTCAACTAGACCTCCAAAAATCATTATCTGGACTATCAACTAGATAAGCAACGAAGAAGTAAATAATATTTTTGCTAGACAAATTGACAGGATGTCTTTATCCTCTAGTAAGGCTGAAAGGCTAATAATGATCTAATCTTTCACATACAATCCACTACTAAACTGAACCTGAAGTATTTTATGTCATCCGGCTTATTTTTAACACCAAGTTCCATATGCCATTTTTCTTATTGAAAAGTAGACTTTCAGAGACAAAGAAATTCCCTTTAGTAAATAAGCTTGATTATTGCTTTCAAAGGAAGATAACCCTACGGGAAACTCTGGAGAGAATACTAAAATCATAGCTTGCATATCTGTTTTTAAGTTTGAAAGAGCCAGCAGTGGCAAACACTAACTTTGTACCTTGGATTAACAACATCACTTTGCATTAAAGGCCACACAGAATAAGAATCAATACTGTCCCTGTAGCACAGAAGGTATATACTTAAAAGCAAAGAACAAAAACAGTTCTTACCTGTTTGCTGCGCCTTAAGAAGTCCCAAAGCCAACATGCAGGGCCAAGGCTGAAATTACAAAACATATGCATTCCAAGAGGGCTAAGGGATAAGACCTAAGTAACACTTCGTATTTACTATGCTATTTTGATGGGATACTTTCAATAAAAAAAGATATTATGTACAACTCTATTTTTTATTTTATCAAATCATTTTTGAATTACAGATTAAATATGTGCTTGCCTGATCTCCTCCTCAGGACTATGATGTCTCCACTGAATTGGAACATACGCAGGTACAGCCACATCATCAGAACATGACAGTGAGAAATTCACTTTTATCCGGGGATAGGGACACACTTTACTTGCCTAAGCAATAGCACAGGAGAATTGGGAAGACAACAGTTCTAATGTAGAATATACCTATAAAATATCACATGCTATGTTATACTATGGAAGTCAACATAAGCAAATGCTTTTTCAGTTCAACAATTGTTCAAACTTGGCAGAGTTTACAAACATAACCAACGTAATGCATTCTTACCACTAAGTTACGAGATGAAATCTCTGCTCTGTAACTTCGGACATCCTCTAAATCCAGGGTGGCAACCAGCACTTCCTGCAGAAATGCTTTCAACATTAGATTGTTTCTACACACACAGATAAACAATCTCTGACAGGCAAGAAAAGACTAGAGAAAAATACCGAAAAAGAAAAAAATATGCAATCTTTTCAGTATACTTTTTTTACGCTGACTTTACCCATAAGTCATCTCCAACTTAGTAGAATTACTTACATTACAAAGTGAGCAGAAAATTCAGTTCACCAAGGATGACCATGACCCACAGCAAACTTTAAGCATAACACATTTGCTAAGCATCAGTTCACCATTAGGTGTGTAAGAGGACAGGAGAAAAGGGTGAGGAGCATATTGGAGATGGAATTTGGCGCACATGACTAATCTGCTAAGAAAAGAGTTTTCAAGTAAAGTTCACCCTATCAAACCTTTTGTCTACTTTTTGCTTAAATAAGCGGATAAAAGCTAACTGGGCTTCTCCCAAACACAGTGATAGCATACAGAAATATTTTTGTGAAGAAGTTCCTCCCCCTTAACAATACTTCCTCCCTTGCAAAAGCAGCAGAGTTACATGTTCAGTCAATCTACCTATGAAAAGCTTTGGATGCATGTGAATAGCAAAGTCAAGGCATACCCTTTCAGGCTACAGGAGACAAGGAAATAGCATCAGTAGGATTTCTTTCATCTCCTGAGCATACATGCAGCCCTACTAGCTTCAGCTGCAATAAACAATTAAGTTTAGTATATTACCACATCATCAAGAGAAAACTGGGATCCTTGTGCAACCGTGTCCCCATTCACAGAAATCATGGCACACCCGTCGTAATACAGACGATCACCATCACAGCCCTTCTGGTTAGCCAAAATATAGATTCCACCATTCTGGGAGGAAAACCAACAGACACAAAAACATTACAAGATTATGTTCTTTCACTGTTCCTGTCCTTCTTATACTTTTTCTCTGTCTTTACACTGTGAAATGCTCATGCCAAATGGTCTCTTTTGCTTCTGTGCTCCACGGACCAGGCAGAGCCGACAGGCCACCAAACTCCATCTGGCACATGGGGAGGAAGTTTCAGTGATTTGCAGCAGAGCCTGCTGTATGGCAGGGGTCCCAGAGAAGTGCAGCTCCCCAAGTGGACAGCCCGTCCCCTTCAGCCTATTCAATTAGGGGAAGCAATTGCACATAGTGAAACGAGAAACCAGCAAGGTCTGACAGGGCCACCAAGCTCATTTAGGAAGAGAGCACTACGTTCTCTTTCAAAAGAGGAAAGCTTTCTATTAAAAAAAAAAATCTCCAAACTACATCGATTTTTAAAAGCATCTACCTTTGCTGTGGCAGAATTCACCAAATCCACCCGGGTGTGAGCCTTCCGCAGCACGTGATGACTCCCTGAAGAGTTAGTGAAAATTTCCACCCCATCAAGTCCCATTTCAATATGAGGGCTGTCAAAGCAAAAGGCAGAAAAATATTCAGCTTGCAGTGCTGGGGAGGTTCACTGTGCTACACAGAGCGTTTTAACCCATGGACAAATAAAGAATATCTCTAAATCACTGCAAACTTTATGCAAATCTTAGCTCAAGCAAAGGTAGGGCTCACAAAAACATCCAGCCTTGGTAGAGCCCCACATTAGGTCAAGCTTCTCCAAGTGCTTCTCACTTGTCTTTGCACACCAGCACAGCCATTACCTCTAAAATCAGTGCCAAAAACAGCAAGGAAACTTGCTACTGTTTTTTCCTTTTCTTCTGCATTTTTCCCATGACCCACTGCCTACTCCTCAAGACTTTAGCTTACTGGCATTTTTTGAAGGATATACTCACAGAACAAAATCATAGGAAATGTTTTTAAAAACATTTATTTTTGGCAACTCAAGGGTATGTTTTATCCAACTTTCAATTCCTTCTCCTTTACCTGTTTGGTGCCCAGAGTTCTTCACATATTTCTGTCCCTAAGCAGGTATCTTCGGTTGCTAGCACTGCATCCCCAAAAGGAACAGTCTCCTGACAAAAATAAATAATAGACATGCATATAATGGAAGAGTCTATTTCATAAAGTCAAAAAATTAACTACCAACACAAAAAATGTCCAATGCTTATTTCTATGAAGTGAGCAATACAGTATCCATCACCATGTACCTTTCTTCCTTTTATACTGAAACCCTTCATAAGGAAACACTACACTGAAGACATCTGAATTGTAATTAAATTTAATAGGTATTCCGATCCAGGGTTTTAAGTCAGGATCCCTGCTTTTGAATTAAATGCCCTACAAAAGAGATTGGCTTTTGCTAGAAATCACCCTGTACTTCAGGAGGAAGCGATGAGTTTTATACCTCCTTATTCAAGACAGATAATGTCTTTCTGAAATTGGTAACCTCAAATCAAATCATTTCTAGTCTCAAGCACAGATAACTTGTCTAGTCTGTGCTACTGAGCACAATCCCCAGTAAGTCAGGGAAATCCTGAACTTGCTCTGGCACCAAGTACTAACATAAGAGAGGTTAAATTATGGTCTCATTTAATGCAGCTGAGAGCCACCATGGAAATTACTGAATTTACGCTGAAATTGAGAGCAGAATTAGGTCTACTATAGTTTTACTCCATAAATTATCTTCATTTAAATTGGTCAATCTAAAAGACACTAACTTTGAAAGAAAAAAAAAACCTTTACATTTACCTGTCCTGTTACTTCCTGAATTATCCTGGGTAGAAAATATTCTTCCACATGCCTAAAACACAAGTTTATAAATTGTGAATAGTTATAAAACAGATCATAAAAAAAATTATTCCAGTCTCCACATAGCATCACCTAACCTTAACATTGGTTAAAAAAATTGCACCTAAGTTTTACAGACTGTGTTTTACAGACATAAAGAAAAAAGACTTTCGTACTTCCCATTAAATTATCAGAAATATTATGATTATGAATGAAGAACATCCCAATTTGCTTCCAAAACTCATGGTAAGCGAGGAAGAAGCAAGGAGAAAAAAAAACATGCTAAAAATGATTGAGTAGGATAAGTGCTATAAATGCACAGCCTTCAGGTTATCCTCCTCCTAGCTATTGCCTAGAGCTGACAAAGAATGCATTAGGCAAGACAAACACAAAATGAAAAAAAAGAGCTTTTCGGGGGCTATCACGCTGTTATCTTGGAAGTACTTTGGAACTGATTGTGGTTAAGAAGACAGTTTCTCAGAGTTTCTCTCAGAATTACTTTACTAACATTATCACTCTAGAATAATCTGCATGCTGCTCACCCTGGAGCAGCGCTGATGTTTTGCAATAGAGATTTCAGCTCTTGTGCTGGAGCTGATAGGCTGGGCTTTTAACACTGTTTGCATGGGATTTCATGGGATTTGGCGCACCTTGGTTTGCTCCACGGGGTAAACCAGCGAAGTTCTCTGTAGTTTCCTGCATTTGCCAATGTTATTTTTGGTCTGATCAGAAGAATTTTTCTTTAAACGTGAAACAATACAAAACAGAAACAGTGAGTTAAGACTTGATATGCAACCAAATACTAAATAAAAATGCTTCTAAATAGTAAAGCACTCATTTTCCCTCATATAAATTAAATGTATAAACACATATAAGCACTTTTTACTGCTCCTACCTGCAGAGTTTGCAAGATTTCTTTCTAGACTCTAGGAATTCTTTCAGAAATCAATGGAAATTCAGTATTTACAAATTCAGAAAGCAAAGAGAAATAACAGAAAGCATCATCACTGCAAAAGGAAGATGGCTCCCTAGCATCACAGCTAGGAACATCTCTTTATATTGCACTGGGGAATATTTTTTCAGGCTTTGCATGAAATTCCCTGTGAAATTCCATAGGCCAAACGTGCCCCAGAACGCACGCGGAACGACGTACTTGTTTAAGAAGATCACTCGGCAGTTGTAGCGCACGTTCCTGTGCATCACGGGCCTGCGGAAACAAGGGGCAGCCCTGCGGCGCAGGCGGCGCGGGAGGCGCCCGCGGCCTCCCCCGTTGACCCGCACCCGGGGCTCCCGCCGCGCCACCCCGCGCCGCGCCACTCACATGCCCACGTCGCAGATGACGTCCTGGGCGGCCGGGGCGCGCAGGAGCTCGGCCAGCACTTGGCAGGAGTGCAGCAGCGTGTCGGACTCGTGGTAGTGATCGGCGCAGCCGTAGCCGCTGCGCGCAAACACGAGGGCGACGCTGCGCGAGCGCGACCAAACGCCGCGCCCGGCGCCAGGGCCCGTCTGCCCGCCCGGCAGGGCCGCCTCTCCCGGGAGCGCGGCCAAGCGGGCAGGAGTCCCGGGCACTCACCAGATCTCCAGCTCCGGACCCAGCCGGTACCGCGCGCCTCGGCTTTTCGCAACCTCGATACCTGCGAGGGAGACAAGGGAAGCACCAGCCCTGGCGCGGCTCCCGGCGCGGCGCGCAGCGCCCCGCGCCGCCCCCCTCCGCTCACTTTGCAAGATCCTGCGCAAGTTGCCGTCGAAATCCAGCGCCCACTGGTTGAGCGCGCAGGCGGCCACGGTCACCGCCCGGCCCATGGCGGCGGCGGCGGCGGCAGCACCGTCACCGCCGTCACCGCCGTCACCGCCGTCCCGCGCCGCCCCGCGCGGTCCCGCCCCGCCGCGTCCGCCCCGCCCCCTCAGCCCATGGGTTGAGCGGGTCCCGCCAATGCGCGGGCGCGGAGGGGGCGGGGCCGAGCGGCGCGGCGCGGCGATTGGGCCGCGCCGTGGGGCGGGGGCGGGGCCTGAGGCGGCGCGGGCGAGCGGCCGCGGCGGGCGGAGGCGGCGGAGGGGACGGGACGGCGCAGGGCCGCGCGGTGTCGGTGCGGGGCCGCGCGGTGTCGGTGCGGGGCCGCGCGGTGTCGGTGCGTATTTGCGGAGCCGGGGGACGGTGCCGGGCTGCGGTGAGGTGCTGGTGCTCGGGGGGGCTCCGCGCTGCTCGGCCCTGAGCGGAAAGCGGCGCTGCCCGCCGCGCTCAGGGCTGGCCCGTAGCGCGGCATCTCGTCTCGGCGTTGGGAAATGTACGGGCAGGTGGTTTATAAAACTGAGAATTTCGCTTCAGGCTCTTGTTAAGGAGCTCCCTGCGGGTTAGGAAGGCGACGTGCCAGCAGGGTCCCGAGCCTGCTAAAGCCTGGAGGAGTGACAGGTACCCTGTGCATAAAGAAGCTTCAGTAGCCAGCAAGCTGTCCACTAGCAAGTCAAGTGTTTAACTAGCAATCTTTAATCGGGTTTCAGTAGGAGTCATAATTTGGAAGCACAGGCAGCTGCTTAAGATATGTGGGGAAAATCTTTGCTCCTCAAGAGCTGGGTGTGTGGGGCCTTGCACAACCCCTCCGTGCTGCCCGCAGCAGCAGCGCTTCTTACGCAGGCTCAGCAGCCTGGCAGAGTTGTCAGTGCCAAATGCGAGCTCTGCAGAAAAGCCAGGCTCTCCCATTGCTTCAGAGCCTGGGAGAAGCTCAACCCCGGGGTAATCCGCAGCCAAATGTTCAGAGAATGCAGCAGAACACTTTTTTTTTTCTCCTCCCCCCTTTGCATCTCACATATAAGTAACAAGCAGTGTATTGTACAATATGGATTAAAAGAAATTTCCAGTTAGCAGCAAGTGTAATGGAGTACTTTGACATCAATGGTTTTGTAATGTTTTACAGAATATAAGATCGTAAGAGGGTTTTTGTTTTTCCCTTTCTAAACACCCCTTGAATTTCCTGTAATCAGAAGTCCACAAAATAGTTCTAAAACTTAATTGTGATTTGCTTCGGACAAACCAGAAGAATTACAGAGGATGAGCTGGACTAATACCACAAGTATTTTCTTTCATAGAGGGAAGCATGGCAGCTCCTCAGGAGAAAAGATCTTCTGAAGAAAGAAAACACAAAAGTGTCCCAAATGGTGCTCAAAAATCTCAAGGACAGTGGGGAAGAGCATGGTGAGAGAAGCTGATAACCCTCATAGGTCCCTGTATTTCAATTTGGTTCACACCTTCTCTTATGGTTTCCACTTTCCTTTTAAACCTGGCTTTATTAATAAAAGGTGGTTGCACTGAACTTTCATAAAATGAGTTGTAGTAAGGTTGTGAACAGTGATATAAAACATTGCTTTGCTTTGCCTTGCCTTCCATGCTCTAGTGGGACAATTCCATCATTCTGTGGAGTGACATAATGTTTGACCTTGTAATTCTACAGCTGGAAGGAAAATTCATGCTAAAGTCTTACATTTTTGCCAGCTTATTTTTATTTAATATTTTTGTCTTTAAAGAGATGTTTAGAAGCAAAGCAAACAAGATAGCTTTGCTCAGGTATCTCAGACCATCTGCCAGTGCCCACTTACATAAAACAACTAAATAGCTTTTTTTTTTTCTTTGCTAGAAGGCTGGGGTTAAAACACACTTCTGCTTGCAAAAAGTAAACTCATCATAAAAATCAGCAGCATTTGCTCTTCAAAAGTGTAACAAAATATTTGCTCACTTATAAAGCAGATATCCATCTATGGTGTTGCCAGCTAACATATCTTGCTACAGCAAGGTTTATGACCCACGTCCTTGTCCTCGAAGTATTGTGCAAATATTAGAGTATTATGTTGCAACTAGAAACTGAGAGGTATGTTTTTATATGCCTTGCCACTATAGGCAGTATATGGTAGAACAAGTTCAATTTCTGGCTGTCTAGAATCTGCCTTTTTTATGAGTCTAAGCTTTGCTTAATATGTTTGTCACCATCTCTACAGAATCCTCTACAAATTATACCCCCAATTACTGTCTTCATGTATTTGCTGGCAGTAATAGTCTGGTTTTGGGGGAGGCAGGGTGGGAGGAGAGAGGTGCCTATTCTGCTGCACTGATTCACTAGCACAGGTTTGTAACAGTTTGTAGCAAACCAAGAAAATATTTCCAGTTTTCACCTGGTTAGTCTAGAAGGTCCACTGAAAAAAATCTGTCCTTCTTAATCAGACCCAACAGATCCCTGTTCCAACTGAAAATTGAAAAATGTGTGTTCTGTTTTGGATTACAGGGAAGTAGACTGGTTTTCTTTGGCAAGCATCATTTTCCTGCTCCTGTTTGCACCGCTCATTGTGTATTACTTCATAATGTCCTGTGACCAGTACCAGTGCTCCCTGGTCAGTCCTCTCGTTGACTTGCTCCTGGGAAACACGCGTCTGTCTGACATCTGGGACAAAACTCCTCCGCTGACCTACAAGGCTGCTGGCATCTATGTCCTTTGGGTCACTTTCCAGGTATGTTACTGAGTTACAATACAGGTGGTAGTGGCTCTTGAAAACCAGCTCTGCAGTGAATCCTTTTTTTCATGAAAGATTAGGAAATGTCACACAGGCTTTTACTTTTTGGTGTTTCTTATTTTACGTGGCTTTTTGGAATCCAAACAAAGCTTATGTACTTGAAAACTAAATATTAAAGCATAGACCCAGTGTTCCTTTGCTACCAGTGTGCTCTTCTGGTACGATGGATCTCGGTAGCTGTAGAGCTGTAGACAGCCCTGCTGAATAAAGGTGAGACAGTGTGCACGTGTTTGTGCGTTCCAGCATGCACGTGTCCGTGCTTGGGAGGAAAGAAGGGCAGAGCTACCTGGGACCATACGGAATTTTTACGTAGATGAAACATAATCTGTCAGCTGTCAAATATATAGATCCATCAAAAAATGCCAAGAGGTTACGTGGTCTTCAAGTGGTTGGGGGACTGGTTTTGCTCTTTTTGTGAAGAAAATTTGCTTTGTAAGCACAGATTTGTTGTTGTTGATGTTCTTGTTGTTGCCTAGGAGCATATAACACCATGCTTAGGCACTGTGTCCAGCAATGAGAAGGAAAATGTGCAGCCAGATGCATGCCACTGTTGCTTGCTTCCCTAGCTGCTCTGTGCTCTGAGCATCTTACACAAACATAAAATCAGATAGTGTGAAAGAATGAGTCCCGGATGAGTCCCTGATGAAAAGGTGGTTAAGAAAAAGCAAGAATAATAACAAATATATCAATTTATTTAAATACACGATACATTTCATACACTAATACAGCAGAAGGGCTAGAATTTTTATAGACAGAATTTAGAGGACATTGATATATGAAATATAACTTACTTGTATAATAAATTACCAAATTTCTTCCATTTTTCTAGTTTGCCAAGCAACTTGCATATAATACTGATTAGCTTTAGAATTAAAGGATAACAACTCAAAGTTAGTTATCAAATTTCCCTCCACCCTGCAAAAGAAGGATGGTAACCATATATAGGGTGCCTAAAGGAATAAAAAAAAAAAAGATGATTAGTATTTTGGGTATGTTACTAGTCTAAAAGGACATCAGTTACATCTTGCAGTAATGCTTAACCAATGCTCAATTGAAACTGCTGAATATTTTCTTTGGTATGTGTATTAAAGAGACAGTTTTGTCTAGTTTTTCATTGTGTCATTCTCTCTCTTTTAGGTGATTTTGTACGCCTTTGTTCCTGATTTCTGCCATAAGTTTCTTCCTGGATATGTAGGAGGTGTGCAGGAAGGTGCTGTTACTCCTGCTGGTAAGGTGTTCTTTACAATATGCCCACTCTGTACACTTTTTAAATGATAATATTTCTTTACTTAAAATGTTTAAGTAATCCGTATATATCTAAAGGAAATATGGACATAAAAACAATTACCTTTCCGTTTATTTAACCAAAAAACAAAAACTAAGTGTAACAAAGAGTAACACGAGACCCTAGGCAGTTCTTGCAGAGACTCCAAATCTACAATTTGCAAAAACAGCAGAGAAAAAAGCACAGTCTAGCATAGCTGATGGTTACACCGGACTATAGTGAAACTTTTGTGAGGGTACCATGTGAGAAATATATTTGGGAAGGTGAAATTCAAGGGAGATGGGGAGAACTTGAGTATTTGATTGAGCTTTCTGGAGAAAGAACTGTACTAGAGCAATATCATGGTAACATTCATTTTATTTTTCTTTACTTTTCAGGTATAGTAAATAAATATGAAATCAATGGACTTCAGGCTTGGATCATCACCCATGTGCTTTGGTTTGCAAATGCCTATTACTTCCACTGGTTCTCACCTACCATCATTTTTGACAATTGGATTCCTCTTCTGTGGTGTGCCAACATCCTGGGATATGTAGTTTCCACGTTTGCAATGATTAAAGGCTACTTTTTTCCTACTAATGCCAAAGACTGGTATGTGGTTTCTAATAATGAAAGAATAGTAGGAAATCTGACATAACACTGAACACTACACAAAATAGTAATGAAAGGATTTGTGTTATTGGCACAGAGAAGTAGGTCAAGATAAGCAGGATGGCAGTTTTTTGTTTAATTTCCCCCATCCTCAATGCTTCATGCTTCATGTCGTGTGGTGTCATGGATACATCCATTCCTATCTGAGACTGAGAATAAGGTTATAGTAAAGTAACATTGAGTGTAACATTATAGTAAAGTGAGTGTAAAATATAATGCTTTGAAGCTAAAAAATATCTTTACTAATGTAATACTTCAGATCAATTGGTTTAATGCAAACATGGCCTGACTTTATGATTTTTATAACCATTAAGCGCCCTGGGAAATCAAGTGAAGTGTATAGACAGAATAGCAATTCCCTGAACTTGTGCATGTCTGCATTAATTTGTAATCTCTTTTTCTTTCCAGCAAATTCACTGGCAACTTTTTTTATGACTACATGATGGGGATTGAATTTAATCCTCGAATAGGAAAGTGGTTTGATTTCAAGCTCTTCTTCAATGGGCGCCCTGGTATTGTAGCGTGGACTCTGATTAACCTTTCCTATGCTGCTAAACAACAGGAGCTGTATGGACAAGTAACCAACTCCATGATCCTTGTCAATGTCCTTCAGGTAAATTTGATGGAGGAAAACAAGCATTCTAGAAACAGATGTAGCCTGAACTAGAGTCCAGAGAGAACAGTGGGAAAAATTTGTGACTGTAGTTGAAGCAACACTAGGAATTTTTTGTTTTCCTAAAGATAGCACCACATCTAGCTCTACTTTTTTTTTTTTTTTTTTTTAATGCAAGCTGGACACAACTATTGATCTCTCCACACCTAAAAATTGCTAATCGGGATCTGTACATTTCCGTGAAGGAGACCCTAAAGCAATAAATAGATGATAGTTTGGATTTACTCATTCCTATGTGCAAATGGGAGTCCTCTTGATAGAAGCTCTTGGTGAAGTGTGTGGCAATCTGAGTGGAAAAGGGTCTGGGAGGGTCAAATGCAGGTGCCTTTCCTGAGTGGTGTGTCCTTAGACCAGCACGCGGAGCATATTTGCATTTGTTATCTTGGTTAATATTGCTTTGTGTTAGTTGTTATTGTTTTAGCTATACAGATGTCATATATGTGTTCCTTTTGTATGTGATTATGTTCCTCTTAATACTGTATTTTTGAGGTGGTAAAATAAAAACAAAGGTCAGTTTTGAGAGCTTGCCACAGAACAGCACAGAAAGATTAGGCTGATG
The DNA here is from genome assembly GCF_059628265.1 of Tinamus guttatus. NCBI lineage: Eukaryota > Metazoa > Chordata > Aves > Tinamiformes > Tinamidae > Tinamus > Tinamus guttatus. The sequence goes on along the minus strand of NW_028288774.1, from coordinate 15,335,350 downwards.
GTATCAAACAAGATAACTGGTGACGTTGCTTTGTTATTAAGCAATATCTTTTTTTTTTAGGGTATTTATGTTTTGGACTTCTTCTGGAATGAAGCCTGGTATTTGAAAACCATTGATATCTGCCACGATCACTTTGGATGGTACTTGGGCTGGGGAGACTGTGTTTGGTTACCATACCTCTATACCTTGCAGGTAAAAATACTGTACAAATAAGCTTTTGGGCTAACTTTTCGGATTTTTTTCAGAAACATTCTCCGCATCTTCTCCTCACCCTCTTTTCTCCCTCTTTCACTGTATTTTTCTAAATCCTTTTGGTGTCATTTATATCTCTATGATTCTTTTCTGCTGCTTTTGGTACAAACCCTCGCAACTTGTCTCTCATTATTGTTTCCCTGTTAAAAAATATTATTTTGGGAATGGAGAGGGAATGTAGGATGCAGGATTTCTTGAAAATCCTCCATGAATTTACTAAGACAGGGGACCTTCTTACTCTTTCTACTTGTCTCTTTTGGGTCACTGTAGGTCAAGGAATTAGTTTGACATCCTGAGAATGTACTCGGGGTTGAAAAACATTCCATTGGAAATGAATCACTGATTGCTCTTTCCTGCTCCCCAGGGTTTGTATTTGGTTTACCACCCTGTCCAGCTTGGCACAGCTAATGCCGTGGGCATCTTGATCCTGGGGCTGGTTGGCTATTACATCTTCAGGGTGACCAACCACCAGAAAGATCTCTTTCGACGCACGAACGGCAACTGCAAGATATGGAGAAAGAAACCGGAATATATTGAGTGCTCCTACATGTCCGTGGATGGGACAAAGTACTACAGCAAGCTGATGACTTCAGGCTTCTGGGGATGGGCCCGGCATTTCAACTACACGGGAGACCTGATGGGCTCGCTGGCCTACTGCCTGGCCTGCGGCTTTGGGCACGTCTTGCCTTATTTCTACATCGTGTACATGGCCATCCTGCTAACGCACCGCTGCCTCCGGGACGAACACCGTTGTTTCTGCAAATACGGGGAGGATTGGGAGCGCTACGCTGCCAAAGTGCCTTACCGGCTGCTACCTGGAATATTTTAAGACTGAAACAGAATCCAGGGGAAACAAAAAATAAGGTGGTTTTTTTTTTTTTTTTTGATACACAATGAGCTCGTGAGCAGTGTTAAATGAACAAACTAGTTTCTATAGGGAAGTCCTAATGCTCTGGAAGAAAAAAGGTGGCTGTAACAGCAATTCTTCATGTACTTAATGAATGTGCCTCTAGTAAACAGTCACACTGTATGTAAAGTAAATGAAAGGAGGCACTGGAATAGATCTTTTAATAAGACTGTTATACCTGGTACCTTTTTCTCATTAGAAAATAATTTGGAAAAAAATTTGGAATTGAAGAAGATTTGCATGTATTAGTATTCCTGAAATCTCTCCTATGCTGGAAGGAGACTTTACCATTTGAGCAGTTTCCAGTGAGATGGTAGTGGAGGAAATCAGGTGCTTGGACCATTCATGAAAGCAGCTGTGCAACACGGCTATACGTGGGCTATGCCTGTGACAGCAGTGATCTGCAGCCAATAACTCTCAGAAGAAGGTTGTGTTGTTTCTTGCTTTTCCAAGAGGGTAACTGGGGAAATACTGAACGCGATCCTAAACTGGTGCTGCAGGAAGACTGCTAGAAATACTTCCAAAAGCTGATGTAAATCAGTATAGTTGAATAGCTATATTTGTTAACAGCATGTGAGAGTTTGGCCTATGACCAAGTGGGTGTTACTTGATACTGTAACCAACTTGCTTTGCAAGGGTTTTGAATTCTGATGTGGATAGAAAACTTCATAATTTTCGACTAAAATCATGTTTGTAAAACTTCAAGAAATAAATGTCTGGTTTCGCAACAACAAAATACCGTTCTTTTTTTCTTTTCATATATATCTTTTTCTATCACATAGTTGTCTTTTAAAGTTCCTCTATCTTTTACAGTTCTTCTAAACCAACTGTAGTGTCAATATCCTCTGTAGACCTCATGACTGTTTTTATTACATTTTTTGCAAATAACTATGTCGATACAAGACACTGTTCCTGACAGTACTTTCATGAAAGTGGGACTCTTTTAACACTTTTGGTTCCTTACAACTCCCAGCACCATTTTTTCACCCGTCGGAAGGGAAAAGGAGAACGTCTCTTACGTAGCACCCTGTACAACAGGCAGCAACCTCGCGGTGCGCTTTACTGAAAATGTGTAGTCTCATATCTGTAGCATTTCACCAAAGGCTGTAAAATGCCATAAAATGGTTGATGTGAGAGAACTCACTTGGGAGCAGATGAAAAGACTGGTGAGTTTTGAGGACTGTTGGTCCCCACCAGGAATGCATGACTTTGGGCTGACCCTGACTTTGCTGGAGGAATTGGGCAGTTTCTTCCTGCAGCTTCCCAAAGGCCACACGTTTGCATCTTCTGCAGCCTTGGAACTAGCACTGACGTCTTGCTGTTAATGCCAAGGCTATCTAAACGCCACAAGCTGATGCGGACTCGATACCGTGGTAGCCTTGCTTGCCACAGTGTGTTATGCTCTTTCACTGATAAATTCTGGATGATCAGCGGAGGGTGTCTTCCCACATTACAAATCTTGACACTTAAAGGGCATTGCAGTAAAATAGCATTTCTGGAGTTGGTGTTCACAGAGTGTCTTTACTTTTCAGCATAAGCAGGGCTGTGCACATATAACCCCGACAGAAAGCTGCTGCTGGGTTTGCTCCGATCCAGCCCGCAGGAGCGCTGACATGATTTAACAGCAACCAGGTGCGTAATGCATGTAGGTGTTTAAGAGGTTCGTAAAGATGCAGGTTGCTTTTATAAAACATGCACCTGTGAACAACGCGGGATGCTTGGATCAGCTTCGGCTTTATTCGGAGAACAGAAGCGAGCAGCAGCGCACACTTCTACCTCAGGGGAGCAGCCACAAAGGATTTTCTGCTCCCCGCTCTCAATGCAAGTTCCCATCCCGTGCCCTGCCCTTGGCCCGGAGCTGCACTGCATGATTTTATGGGGGGAAATATGTTTAGCCGTTTGATATCTACAGTGGGTGGTGCTATGAGACTGATTACTCAGGAAAACAAATATCACTGCCAGCATCTCAGTTATGCTGGGAATGAATAAATGAATATATTGAGCAGAGGCTGTCCTAAACTCTCTCAATATATACGTATATATTTTAATGCAGCAAGAAGTAACCATCTTGGTGTCGGGAAATTGTGCCTTACTGCAACGCTTGGCTTTCCAGGTGGCATTTTGTAGTTGCCATTGAAGATCATGTAGAATGATCTACTATTAAAGAATCGGTACATTAACTCAAATTAGCTACCTCAAACTACCTTAAAAAAAATCACCGCGTGCCAGGAGGGATTTCCAGCACGTGAAGCGGGCAGAGCAGCCACCATTCCTTTATTTACTCATTCACTCCTTTATTTCCCCTTAAGAGGAGGTGCCGGGGCCGCTCGCGGCGCCGCCCCGGCGGGCGCGGCCGGGAGCGGGAGCGGCCGGGCCGGAGCCGCGGGGATGGCGGCGCCCGGGGCCGCGGTGAGGGCGCGCGGGGCCGCCCGGCGGCGGCGGGAAGGGCCTGGGGAGCCAGCGGGGCGCGGGGGGAGCGGCCGGGAACCGCCGCCTTTAACGGTCGCTCTTAACGGTCGCGGGCGGCCGTTAACGGTCGCGGCGGGGCGCGTTGGCGTCGCGCGGGGCGGGCGCCGCTGCCTCCGCGTTTCGCGGTGCCCGGCGCGTTCGCAGCGGGGCTCCCTCCCCGGGTGCCCGGGCCGCGGCGGCGGGGGCGGCCTCTCGTTCCGGGAAGTCACGTGTGTCGCGGCGCGTCCCGCGTGTTCGCGTCCCGGCCGCGCCGCCCCGGCGGCCGCGCTGCCCTCGGGGGCGCCTCCCGCCGCCCGCCGGGCCCGTGCGCTCCCCGGCCGTGTTGGGGTTCCCGCCCGCAGCGGGGCTGGCACCGCCCGTGGGCCACAGCGGGTCTCTCGATGCGCAGGGTAAGAGCCACTGCCACGGGCCCCAGCGGCCGCACGCGAGCAGCTGCCCACGCGTCCTCGAGAAGGAGCCGGCGCCGGCGCCGAGGCCCGACCCGTTCGTGGAGGATGCCGGCACCTGTGACATCGTCACGGCTACGCAGTAAGTGTGTCCTGGGGGCAACGTGTGGGAACGCGTGGCCGCTTTCTGCGGCATAAGCCGTTTCTGATGCTTCTGTGAAGAAAAAATACAGCGTTCCACGTTCTCGCTCTAGTAGAAGTTGAAAAACTTCTGGAAGTAGGATGCTCCTGGAAGTGTTTTTAATACTAAACAAAATGCAGTCCGGTATCTTAATCAAACAAATTTGTCATACAGAATAAAAATGTTTTATGTATCAGGGCTAGCTCATACCTTTCTGTGAGACCCATTGAAGGCAATGTGGAATTTTGCTCCAGGAGCTGCTGGGTGAGGCTTGCTGAGGTGTCCTTAAAAATGTCAAATATCTTTATATATAGATACATATATCTATATAATTTATTTTAAACAACTGAGTTATAGGTAAATCAACGTTATTTTTCTGTTTTTATTTTAGGTATGGATTACTGGAGCGATGCAAAGAGCTGGTGGAAGCGGGATATGACGTTCGGCAACCGGACAGAGAGAATGTGACTCTCCTTCACTGGGCAGCAATAAACAACAGGCAGGAGCTGGCTAGGCAAGTGCTGAGTCCTTGTGAACAATTCTATATTTAGCAAAAATAGCACAGGTATTCTGCTTCTCTTAATTACAGTCCCCGTTTTTAATTGCTTTTTAAAACAAATGCAATACACTGCTTCAGAAGAAAAAGGTAACATTCAAGTTGTAGCCCCATTGCCTTTGTGAAGATGTCACTGAAATGTGAAGTTAGCACTATCCATTTTCTTTGTGTGTGGAGCTGTGTAGGGCAAAAATTAATTGGGCTTTCTTTTGTTTTACTTTGTTTTGTTTAACAGAGATTCAAGCTGATGTGAGAGGTGCCTTGCTAATTACTGCTTTTTGTTTTGTTAGTTAAACATTTTTTTTCAGAGCACCATCGTTTACTGCAGAGTATTCTTGTAGGTTTGCTTCTGTAGTGAAAGTTTCTGGATTAGAACCTACTTACTTCTGGAGCAGTGTTACCCTTAGTATAATGTTTTATTACGACTCTTATTAATAAATCTCGTTGCGTTGCTCTTGCAGGTTTTATATTTCCAAAGGTGCGGTGGTGGATCAGCTGGGTGGAGATCTGAATTCAACTCCACTTCACTGGGCCATTAGGTATGCTGCTTGCAGTTGTCAGGTTTAAATTTGTTAGCAGAACCAATGTAAGATATTTCGCTGCTCAACAACATAAAGATGTTTTTGGCCTTCTGCTCCAGTCGTGTTAGCTTTTCTTTTTGGAATATGTATAGCAGGCACTGCCAACAGATAGCATCTCTTTCTGAGCAATAGTAGCTGCTGGGGCTTGGGCATGTTGGCAGTCTACACACATAAATGTAGAAGGGCAGATGAAGAGAGACAATCTGTTCAACATGATATCGTTTAAAACATTATAGTTCTGGCTTCTAGGACACAACTTGAGCGAAGTGATCAGAAGAGCAAACTAGTGTTTATTTGGAAAAATATTAGCTGGAAATAAATGATTAATTTTTTTGAGTGAAAATTACCGCTTTGGAAGAGCAAAGGTTTCTCTGGGCTGCCTTAGTCTACTGCATAACAAAGGTAGATCTAAGAAAGAATGCTTACAGGTGAAATTATTGACACTGTTCACTATATTCTAAATTACTACCTTTGCTTGAATTATATTATGGATGTATGTGACCAAGGGTAAGCCCTTACTTTTATGAAAGTAATTTTATGGATAAAAATAAAACATTTGGACAGCTTTTTAAAATATAGTGTGTATATATATTTAAAGTGTATCTTTTGGTCATCTCCACAATCTCATTTCATGTATCTTTACAGGCAAGGACACCTGCCCATGGTGATTTTATTGTTGAAGTGTGGTGCAGATGCCAGCCTTATCGATGGGGAAGGATTCAGTAGCATTCATTTAGCAGTGCTGTTTCAGCACATGCCTGTTATAGCTTACCTCATAGCTAAAGGCCAGGTATGTTGCTGATGTCCTAAGTGCTGTTCTCGGCTTAAAAGTAGCTGCCTATGTATGCAGATACAGATAGTGTTTGCTTTGTTTTCTAGATGACAAGCAGGTATTTGGCAAGTATTTCCCTAGGCCATTAGTCCAGAGATCCTTAATCATTTTTATTCTTTCTGTCATCCTGTCACCCCTGTACAGGTCACAGTGTCTGAGCAGAAGTGCTTATGCTATGCATATTTGTTATTCAATTTAAATCATATACACCATGGCGTATTTACTGCTTGTATTCCTAACTAGAAATCAGTGCAGTTTCCCCTAGCTGAAGCCTGCAGGATAGATGATCAAACTAATTTTTTTTTTTTAAGATCTATTTTTTTAATGAGATTTTTTTCGGTTTTGCCTTTTTTACCTTACACACACTGTAATTAATATGTGCTTAGGTTACATGTGAGGTAGGCAGGACTAACAAGTGTAACATTTGCTAAAAATGCTTTCTAGAGTACTTTCTACAGGCAGAAAAAGAAATGTGGTTAGCATGGTTCCTTAAATACCCTTAGTAGAGCCTCAGTATCTTCTGAAGGAAATTACACCATCCAAGAAACAAGCATTCACTTAAAATATTTGCTTTCTGTGGGACCTGCATGTAATCTGGTTTCTTTCCTTCAGTGAAGCTGAGAGTCTGACAGTGTCTCTCTGTTGTCTCTGAATGTCTGAAATTGCTATGAATCACTTGTGGTTTTTTTTTTTTTTTATGCTTAGAGTGTAGATACAACAGACTTCAATGGACGAACACCTCTAATGATATCGGCACAAAAAGCAGTTGGGTAAGTAGTGGATAACTCTGAAAGAGTCTGTCTTACTGTACCTGGGAATTAGATGAAGGAACCAATATATTGAAAAATTAGTTAAACTGATATTTCTTTCTCTTTTATTCATACTGAAACATGCAGTATTTCAGAGATTAGAAAGTATTAAGCACCTAAATTGATATAACAAAGAAAGACAAAAGGTTTTAATAAAAGTTTAGGTTTGCAGCTGGAATGGCTGCAGCACAACTGTTTTTCAAAGGTGAAAACAAATGGAGGCAGTTACACTAAAGTGCATTATAATAAAGGAGTGTTCAAAGCTTACAGCCGGTGTTGTACAAAGTTACAAACTGCCTAAATACCTCTCATCTGTTGAAACAATGAGATGGCAGAGTCTAGAAAAAAAACTTCAGGCAAGTCCTGATTTTGGAGCTTGAATATGCTGTTGATGAGCTTCTTCTGAGAGAAGGCATTTTGTATCTGCAGATTTTGAATCTTATTTTTTCCCAGATATTCCAGATTTTTTTTCTTATAAGACTCTTTAAGAATCCAATAAAGATTACCATTTTTGTTAACTTTTATACTTTGTTTTCATCTAGACCAGAGCCCACAAGGTTCCTCTTGAAGTTTAACCCTTCTCTCAATGCTGTAGACAACGTGCAAAAGAATACTGCACTGCACTGGGCAGTAACAGCCGGAAATATAAGTGCTGTGGATCTGTTGCTGGAAGCTGGTGCTAGCATGGACATAAAAAATGTCAAGGTGCAATTTCTGTCCTGGTATTTCATCACATGTGACAGGAATTTATGAAGTTAATTTGCAGAACAGTCTTAGCTTTCTCCTTCAAATACTTGATCTTGATAACCTTTGGAGCTGGGGGGAGTGACCAGTAGTTGATATCCCTTCTTTTTATCAAAAGGAGTTAGAAGTTTTCTGGTGTGTAGCACAGAGGATGCATACAGACTCTGCAACATTCATCCAGCGAACAGCCAAACTGTTTGGTCACTGTGGACATAACCAGTGTTTCCTTCTCAGGTTCTCCTCTTTAAGTCAGCTTTTACTTGCCATAGAAGATTGTCATGAGGAGTAATTACTTAGGCCAGAACTTTCAAGATGGGCAGTGCCTGGGGTTTCCAGGGAGACTAATATCATCTTCAGAAAGAGGTGGATGTCTTCTGAAAGTGTCAGTAGCTGTTTGTACATTCAGAGCTGCTAATTGCATATAAGTACTAGTCCTAATATTTGGTATAAGAGGTAGTGAAAAGTATAAATATTGAAATCCTGTTGGTTGATGATACTGTGTAGAAAGGCATGTAAAATATAGTTTATTCAGAGTTTGTAGGTGAAGCTCTGTGGGTTCTCAAACATGAGAGTTTGTTACTCTCATGTGACTTAGAATATTGGCATTTATTTTTCAAAAGTGACTATAAACAGGAAACCTTTCCTTTCAATGGGGGTGCAAGGTTCCAGCAGCCAGGTTAGTGTTTCAGGTATTTGCAGACAATCCAACAGATAGTTAGGAGTAACGTGGCCAGGTTGTGTGAATCTGTTCTTTGGCATTATAAAACAGTGATGGAAGCATACTAAAACTCTCAAGTTAGCTTAAGCTTGGCTTAAAATGAAAGGGGGAGGGTGTGGGGAAAAGGCAACCACCAAGTTATTCTTGCTTTAGCTACGTTTATTTCTTGCTGATGTTACAAAGATAAATTTTGGTGTGTTAAATAAATAAATAAGCACTTGTGTTTACTGTTCAAGGGGGAGACGCCGCTTGACCTGGCTCGTGAAGCTCAAAATCACTTCATTGTTTACATGCTAACTGAGGAAGAAAGAACAAGAACCAGAAAAAGCAGCAGGTTACTGAGAATAGTAGAGAAATATGAGGTAACTTTGTGAGGAAAAACTGGTAGAAATAAAGCTACAGCATTATATGGTTAGAATAATGTATGACTTCCTTCTTCTGTAACAGCACAGGTTACCTCTAAGGTTTCCAAAATGGGGCACATAAATAGTAAATAATCTGTAATCACATAGGTGTGGGGTATCTGTGAGTCTCTGGTGGTTTGTTATGTTACTCTGTGTTTTCTCTCAGTACCCTTCATTGTTATATTACCTGAATACCTGTATTTGAAGTAAATCTTGCTTGAATGTTTTCTCGTCTGTAACAATAATTCAACAATCATTTTAATAGATTCTCCTGCTGTTGGCATCTTCCTTGACGTTGATGTGGCTCGTAGGATATGTAATGGACTTAAGTTCTGATTCGTGGCTTTTGAAAGGAAGTCTGCTTCTCTTGATACTGTTTGGAATGAGTCTGTTCGTGAGGTTGGTAAACTTTATTTGTCATGGATGCCATATTTGGCATCTGATGCAATGTTCTTTTCAAAGTTTATAATTTCATTTGGTCTGTAAAATAATTATTGAACAAGTGGTTGCTACTTCTGTACTGGATTTAGTTTTATATTTATGTAGAGAGATCATTTTCAGAATGACAGTAGAAACCAATCATTCAGGTGCACGAAACAATAGTTTATCAACACTGAAAATCCAAGGAAAAACAAGTCTTACTAAGCAGACTGTTAAGTAACTTTTATGTTAAAGAGGTTTTTATTGAAGATCTGCACCCGGTGCACATTGAGATATCCATTCACATGTTTAAAACCGTACTTTGTCATCTTTGTCGTCTTGGTTTGTGACACAGTATGAGTTTTTAATTAACTATTCCTGCCCTCTGTTACCCAGAATGGTCAACATTATCCCAAGCTATTCTTCAGGTTTCCTGCTTACTTCTGCAGTTATCTTAACAGTGTCTATTGAAATGACAATACTACCTGTGTGTACAAATAAACAGAGGTTGTATTTTTCACACACTGCTACAAAATTCTGGTATTTAATGGTAGACTGCAGTAACCACTTGTTACTGCCTGTTTTTTATTATTATTATTATTATCTTATTATTATCTTTCAGGCGATTTGTGGGGCTCAGGAATCTAAGGTATCTTCCTACAGCCTTTATGCTAAGTTCAGTGTTTTGGATGTCTGTGACCTGGTTTGTCTGGTTCCTGCCTGATATCCTTTATACTTGGGGAATGGGATAGGACTCTACTTAGAGTTCCCAGTAAACCTAAACCAGTCATACAAATAGTAATCATCAGTCCCAGATGATTTCATGAGACTATTAAAATCTGGTAAGATTTGGTTTACTTTATTGGGTGGGGGGTTTAATGATTCTGAGTTATAAAGTTATAGATGGACTAAATAAATATGCCTTTATCTTTACATCTGTATAAGACAAAATAACCTTGAGGTTAAGCACTCGGTTTTAAAAGTTACTTGCAGTATCCTGGCTCTGTGACTACTGAGGTGGAATCTGTACTTGGGCTGTTCCTGAGGAGCCTGAGCTCTCAAGTTAGGAGGTTAGAGTTAACCATCTTGACAAGATTTTTTTCCCCTTTCACTGGATTTATGAGCTTCTGTCTTTCATAGAGTGCAGGTTCTGTATCTAATGATTACATATACTCAGTTGTGTATAAATGAGCAACCTAATGTTTGTGATTTAGATGTTTTGTGTTCAAAGGTAAAAGTCTGCACCCAGCTAATGAGAGTGGCAGGGAGCTTTATTGCAATGCAGGCTCCTAACAGTTGTAAAAAGCCTCTCCCCAGAGCTGAACTAGATACAATACTCAGCTTCTCTGATAGATGGCCTCTGAGGAACAGAGAAAATACTGCCATGAAAGTCATTCTTTTCCTTTTTGTGTATTGCTTGGGTAGGTATGATTTGTCTACCGAATAGTGGTAATATGTAACACAAGCATATGTTCCTTAATCTAAATACTGCATGTAGCTGGCACAATTCTCCAAGCTACTGTTGTGTTCAGCATAGTGGGTCTACTTTATTATTTCTATAAAACTTGGAGAACTGATCCTGGATACATTAAGATTTCAGAAGAAGATAAAAAACAGGTAGGTAATTCTGTAAAACAAACGGAAGGGCTAACCTGTTATGACATGTGTGTGCTCTTGGTTGGTTTGCCTTCTTATGTGTCTTTGTTAAATCTGCAAGCAGTGAAATACTGATTTCTTTTAAGAGTTCTTAGCTCTGTCATCAAACAGCATAGATTGTAAATAATTCTTCCTGTCGGTGCTTGTCTCCTTACCTTCTTCATCCCGCTGTTGTCTCCTTCCTGCGTCTTCTCGTTGAAATGTGAGCCCCAGCTAAACATCATACAGACCCACGCCACTGATGCTGTCTGTGATGTTACATCAGGTAGAAATTCACTTAAACATAACTGTTTTGTGTGGTGTTCACTGCAGCTATCTAAACATAGTGATATTCACAGTTCTACAATTCTTCATGCTCATAAGCTATCCTAAGTGCTAGAAATGTTTTAAATTTTGTTGGGTGCTTTGAAGTTGTGTCCTGTGCTTTACTTTTGTAAAACGTGGCGTTTTGTATTTGTGGCAAGAAGAATCCGTGGCCAAGCAGGCAAGTTGATGTTGGGTATAAGCGAGGCGTTCCCAACAGGTGCTAAGGACAGCATCTATTGGTGCTCTCCATGGGCTTGCATTTCTTGAGGCTGCAAGGGAGAGTAAACAGAAATTTTAATCTAGTCAGTGTTGTCACAGGACTAGTAAATATGGGAAATACTGCCTACTCAGTACTGATAGAGTAATGCTAAATATAGCCTCTCCCCTCATCTCCTAGGGGTCTGATTGACTGTATGAGAGAGATCTTGTGTCTTAATACGATCCCATTTTTGAAGAGCATTACATTAACATTATTAATTTTGACAACGTACAGCCTTTCTTTCTTCTTTTTCTTTCTTTCTTTTTTTTTTTAATACTGCATGAATAAAAGTGTATTAATCTGTGCCATGGTCTGTCTTTCATGAGCCTTTTTTTTGTCCATAAATAGCAAGTACTTTTCGTACTGGTGCCTGGCACTTGGTGCTTACCATCTGCAAATGGCCTAATGTTAAAAGGAAATCGTCCCAGAGCCCCTGAAACGGTGTTCTAACTGCTGCTGCAAACGGCTTTGTCTTCCAGAACATTGTTGCTCTCGCAGAAGCCGGGTGCTTGGACTTCAGGACGTTCTGCACCTCGTGTCTTGTAAGTGAGCTTTTGATGTTTATGCTTTGAGTAAAAGCTAGGTTAAAATAGAGTAATTTAAGAAAAAAAACCTTTTTCTTCTTCTATTTTCATGTAGGTATTACATATAAAGTTTGTTGTGTTTTTTTTTTTTGTTTTTTGTTTTTTTTCTCAGAGGGTGGCAAAACAGTGCTGTGAGGCCCTGGCTACTTTTACTATGACCTTATTGTTTTTGGTCTACTAGGTAAAGAAGCCCTTGAGATCTATGCATTGCCTTGCCTGTGATTCCTGTATAGCCAGATATGATCAGCATTCTCTATGGTTTGGACAGTGCATAGGTGAGAGTTTTGTTTTATCAAATTTGGAAATACCATCTATTAAAAGAGTGGCAGTGCTAGCATTTATGGCCTGAGAGACAGCAAACCTGATATAATATGTAGTTGATATTGAAAGGTTCCCTGGAACGTGTGGAGAATAACTAGTGAGGTGGCAGAAAGACAACCAAGGTGATTAATGGGATGGAATGGTTGCCTTAAAAGCCTAGAACTCCTGTTTTGAGTGAAGGAGGAGGAGGGAATGATAAGACTGAGACTCAAAATTGTTGAAAGTGATAGTTAAAGTGAATGTAAAACTGTTAAAACTGTAAAAATTCTGGTTGTAACTCAAAGAAAAATAACATCTTCATATAACAGTTTTTCTGGCAGAAGTCTCTGTCTTTTTATGTGAATGTTTGCTATTCTGAAGAAAACAGGTCAAACAAATTCTAACAGATTTTTTTCAGTCATACAAAGCACTATACTGTGCTTAATGAGAGCTGTGGTAGCAGAATCCATTCTTTTGTACCAAAAACCATCAAAGGCAAGGTCTGAAGAAGGGACACATTCTCTTCGGCTTTATAAGGAATAATCCTATTGAATAAATTGGGATGGTAACAGGAGAAAATTGAGAAAGAAATTAGCTTTGTCAGTCTTTATCAGCAAATGCAAATACTTTTTAAAATAAAAGATGTCAGCATTTTCTTTCCCTTGCACCAATACAGGCATTGGCAACCATCGTTATTATGTATCGTTCCTGTTTTTCTTAACTTTGATTGGTGTCTGGCTGCTTTATGGGACTCTTCTGTGTATGTATTCATGAATTTATTCTAATTTTGCTTTTTTTTATATCGGACTCTTGCAAAAACCTCTTTTTGTTGGTAACATAATGCAAACTTTGAAAAGAGAACTGCACGCTCATTAGTAAATTTGAGATGTTTGAGGTAAATTATAGGTACTTGCCTTAAAACCATGAATAAGCGTGAAGCCAAAATTCCAGACAATGAAAGATGATGACTTAGTGTCACTAATAGCTTTATTTAAATACCTAGCTAGTGCCTTAAATGCTCATTAAGTGGATTACAAACATACAGTGGAAAGATTATGCACAATAGCAAGCAGTCAAATATATAGTGTACTAAACAAGATATTTTTAGAGCATGTTACCCTATGTGCAAATATTCTTTGTTCTGTTCTTAGGGAGTATTAAAAATATAATTAGCTATTTGTGTTTATTATCAGATTGGTCAAACCACTGTGCAACGAGTTACCGTGAAGACGGAGCATGGACTTACTTCACCCAGATCGTATATTGCTCCCCGTGGGTTTTCTACATCTTTGCACTGGCCTGTTTCCATACTGTGTGGGCTTCATTGCTGCTCATTACTCAGCTTTATCAGGTACTGTTTTCCTTTACTTTGTGTTCCCCTCTTAAGGAACAATCAAATAAAAATATTTCCCTAGATGAATTACTGCCTTGGGGATCTTGTGCCTGCTTTCCTTATCAAGTTAATGGGATGTCTAGGGGCATATTCTGAATCCTAAGGCAATTCTTTTGAGCTTTGCAGGTTCTTGTGCACTTATTGTTCCCTGTAAATTTAGATCACAGTCAGCAAATCATTCTTGTATCCAAGTTCTTGTTTTACTGCTCATTAAAAATCCCAAACCTGTAAGAAGGAAAGAAAGTAAAAGTAAAAAAAAAAAAAAAAAAAAAACAGTATTTGAAGGCAAGAAACTTTGACTAATAGAGCTCGTGTTTGTGCCTAAAAACATGGTACGAAGGCTCTGCCCGTGGCACAATTATTTCTGAATTGAAAATTCTCTAGCCGAGCTTAGCAGTGCGTTATGAGCCCATATGAAGCGCCCTTGCTGCAGTAATTTTTATCCTGATAAGGATATGGGGAAAATGAGGGACGTCAAGCAAGACTTCAGAGCCCTAGGGATGGCCATCAAAGGTACGGGTGCCCAGGTGGTGTTCTCCTCCATTCTGCCAACGAGGGGAATGGACTCAAGGAGGAGAAGGCGAATATGGCAGCTAAACAACTGGCTGCGCCGCTGGACCTGGCAACAGGGTTTCGGCTTCTACGACCATGGGTCTCTGTTTGATGACCAACAGCTAGTGGGGAACGATGGTACTCATCTTAGCAAGAGGGGCACACGTCTCTTTGCAAAAAGGCTGGCCAACCTGGTTAGGAGGGCTTTAAACTAGGCAAGAAGGGGGAAGGGGAGTGGCGCACTGACGCGGCAAGCGGTACCGCACAGCCCAGGTCAGATGGCGGCCAGCGGGAGTATGGTAGTGGGGAAGTGAGGATAGGAAATGATCACGGAGGGTCCTCTTTCACCCCTCCTGGGAAACCTGTGGCCTCTGTTGCTTCCCTGAAATGCCTGTATACCAATGCGCGAAGCATGGGGAATAAGCAGGATGAACTGGAGATCTGTGTGCGGTCCCAGCGTCATGATCTCATCGGAATCACAGAGACGTGGTGGGATAGCTCGCACGACTGGAGCGCTGCCATGGAAGGCTATGTGCTCTTTAGGAAGGACAGGCTGGGAAGGCGAGGTGGTGGAGTTGCTCTTTATGTGAGAGAGCAACTGGAATGCATGGAGCTCAACCTGGGAGTCGAGGATGAGCGAGTTGAGAGCTTGTGGGTAAGGATTAGAGGGCAGGCTAATGTGGGAGACACTGTGGTGGGTGTCTGCTACCGGCCACCTGACCAGGACGAGGAGGTTGATGAGGCCTTCTATAGGCAGCTGGATGTTGCCTCACGGTCACAGGCCCTGGTTCTCATGGGGGACTTCAACTACCCCGACATCAACTGGGAGGACAACACAGCCAGGCATAAGCAGTCCTGGAGGTTCCTGCAGAGCGTCGACGATAACTTTTTGACGCAGGTTGTGGAGGAGCCGACGAGGAGAGGTGGGCTACTGGACCTCGTGCTATCAAATAGGGAGGGCCTAGTAGGAGATGTTAAGGTGGGGGGTAGCCTCGGCTGCAGTGACCATGAGTTGGTGGAGTTCAGGATTCAACGAGGAGGAGGCAGGGCTGTAAGTAGCCTTGCGACGATGGACTTCAGGAGGGCCAACTTTAGCCTCTTCAGAGACCTCCTCGGTAGAATCCCATGGGCTAGTGCTCTAGAAGGCAGGGGGGCCCAAGAGAGCTGGTTAGTTTTCAAGCGGCACTTCCTCCACGCCCAGCAGCAGTGCATCCCTGTGTGTAGGAAGGGAGGCAGAGGGGGCAGGCGACCTGCGTGGATGAGCCGGGAGCTTGTGGCAATGCTCAAGCAGAAGGCAGCGGTATACAGAATGTGGAAAAAAGGACAGGCCCCCTGGGAGAAATACAGGAACGTAGTCAGGGAGTGCAGAGATGCGACAAGGAAAGCTAAGGCACGTCTGGAAGGCAAGCTGGCAAGGGACGTTAAAAATAACAAAAAAAAATTCTTCAAATACATTAACAGCAAAAGGAAGATCAGGGAGAACGTGGGTCCGCTGGAGGACGGGATGGGCACCTTGGTTACAAATAACACAGAAAAAGCAGAGTTGCTCAATGCCTTCTTTGCTTCGGTGTTTACCAAGGGCAGCCCTTTAGAGCCCCAGGCCCTAGAGGCAAGAGAAGAAGCGGGTGGAGAGGAAGACTTGCCCTGGGTAGAGGAAGATTGGGTCAGAGAGCACCTAAGGAACCTCGATACCCACAAATCCATGGGCCCTGATGGGATGCACCCCAGAGTGCTGTGTGAGCTGGCAGATGCCATAGCTAAGCCGCTCTCCATCATCTTTGAAAGATCCTGGAGAACGGGGGAGGTGCCGGAAGACTGGAAGAAGGCCAATGTCACGCCAGTCTTCAAAAAAAAGCAAGAAGGAGGACCCAGGCAACTACAGGCCAGTCAGCCTCACCTCCGTCCCCGGAAAAGTGATGGAACGGCTCATACTGGCCGTTGTCTCCAGGCACATGGAGGACAAGAAGGTGCTCAAGAGTAGTCAGCATGGATTCACCAAGGGAAAATCTTGCCTGACTAACCTGATAGCCTTCTATGATGAAATGACCGGCTGGATAGACGAGGGGAGAGCGGTGGATGTCGTCTATCTCGACTTCACCAAGGCTTTTGACACCGTCCCTCACAACATCCTCCTGGGCAAGCTCCGGAAGTGTGGGATAGATGAGTGGACAGTGAGGTGGATTAGGAACTGGCTGGATGGCAGGGCCCAGAGAGTGGTGATCAGCGGTGCAGAGTCTAGTTGGAGGCCTGTGGCTAGTGGGGTCCCCCAGGGGTCAGTCCTTGGTCCAGTCCTGTTCAATTTATTCATCAATGACCTGGATGAAGGCACAGAGTGCTCCCTCAGCAAGTTTGCTGATGATACCAAACTGGGAGGAGTAGCCGATACCCCAGAGGGCTGTGCTGCCATCCAGAGGGACCTGGACAGACTGGACAACTGGGCGGTGAAAAACCTCATGCAGTTCAACAAGGCCAAGTGCAAGGTCCTGCACCTGGGGAGGAATAACCCCAGACACCAGTACAGGCTGGGGACTGAGCTTGTGGAGAGCAGCTCTGCGGAGAAAGACCTGGGTGTCATGGTGGACGACAAGTTGACCATGAGGCAGCAGTGTGCCCTCGTGGCCAAAAAGGCCAATGGGATCCTGGGCTGCATTAAGAAGAGCGTATCCAGCAGGTCGAGGGAGGTGATCCTGCCCCTCTACTCAGCCCTGGTGAGGCCGCATCTGGAGTACTGTGTCCAGTTCTGGGCTCCACAGTACAAGAGGGATGTGGAGCTGCTGGAGAGAGTCCAGCGCAGGGCCACAAGGATGATCAGGGGCCTGGAACATCTGCCCTATGAGGAGAGGCTGAGGGAGCTGGGCCTGTTCAGCCTGGAGAAGAGAAGGCTGAGAGGGGATCTAATCAGTGTATATAAATACCTCAAGGGAGGGAGTGCAGAGGACGGTCATGGTATCTTTTCAGTGGTGGCCACTGATAGGACTAGAGGAAATGGCCGGAAACTGAAACATCAAAAATTCCATAGGAACTTAAGGAAAAATTTCTTAACAGTGAGGGTGACAGAGCACTGGAACAGGCTGCCCAGAGAGGTTGTGGAGTCTCCTTCTCTGGAGATCTTCAAAACCCGCTTGGATGCAGTCCTGTGCCACGTGCTTTAGGTGTCCCTGCGTATGCAGGGGGGTTGGACTAGATGATCTCTAGAGGTCCCTTCCAACCCTAAGCATTCTATGATTCTATGATTCTATGATTCTATGAGTGTCAGACTTCCCTGAGTTGATTTCTTCTGTTGTTTTTCTTAGAGAGAGCTTGGCTAGGCAAGGAAATTTGAAAAGAGCTTTCTTAAAACATCTGGGAAGAAGCTTGTTTTCAGAAAGATGTGTCTTTTGGATGTATGTCAAGCATACTGCACTAGAGAGTTGTTTTACATCTTAGATTTCTTTAAAAATATCCACCATTGTATGTGAATATTCAATGTGTACAGCTAGATTTCTTTCATGTCACATGCATTGGGATAACGTCTTGTGGCAGAGGGAAGGATCTAGTTAGGATCCTAAAATTACCCATTGTATCTTGTGCATACAGTAATTCGTAAATGTACTGTTTTTATGGCCCAAGCCAACATTCAGTGAAGCAACCATGCAGCCATTTATAAAGGCTTAGAAGATCATATTGATCAAAAAAATATAAAAGTGGATAACTAAGCAAAAATGCTGAAGCAAAACATAAATCTAATTGTGAAACTACCATGAAAAGATGACACAGAATCAAGAAAACATTGAAGTTGAGATTGGATTTCTAAAATCTTTTTTTTTTTTTTTTTTTTTTTTTTTTTTGCCAAGCTATTTCATCTTTTCCAGGGCATGAAGTAACTTCTGTGGTTAAAAATCGGAAGAGACGAGTGCTGAACTGCAGTAGTCGTGTATATTTCTGTAGATATCTAGGTGCAATCATCCCATTAAGCTTGCCTTCTCAGTGGAAGTATTCCTGAGTATTCCTGTCAGGACTTGCTGGACTCTCAGTCTAAGTGACATATTTAGAAACACACTTTTCTGTTTCTGTGTGTGGCAGCAGCAGCCTGTTTGTCAGATATAACAACCCACTTCCCCTACCTCCCATGTAAATAGTAATATTTGAATTGAAATAGTAGGTACAAATCTTTTGATGTCACTGCAGTTTTAATTTCTGAGATGTTCGTGTATCTTTCAACCATTACTCACTTCTCTTTCCTGAAGGTTACGTTTCTGGGCTTGACCTCACATGAAAGAATGAACCTCCTGATGCAGAGCAAGTCCTCTAAGCACCCTGTTTCACTCAGGAGAACTCCATACAAGTAAGTGCTGCTGAAGACTATACAAGTCTTCAGCCCTAATTCACTAATTTGTGTCCAGAGAGAGAAGAAAATCAATGGACCCCTTTCTGACTTCTAGATAAACTGGTGCCAGAGTTCTTGTGTTGTACTAGAAATACTTCCTCATCCTTGTGAGGTTAGGCTTTTACTAGATACTATTTTTAAATGTTCAAGTTGAACATTATTTTCCATGTTAAATGAAACAGAAGCTGAAAGACCCACACAAAGGAATAATGCTGACTAGAGGAGAACTCTTCTGGTGTTACTTACAATGCTGACCGTGAAGACAGCTCTTGATCTTAAACATTGCATCATTGTCTGAGCCTATCTTTTGTTGCTTGCAGTCTTATTTTGTTAGCTTTATTAATTGCTGTTTTTCTCATTTTCAGTCTTGGATGCTTCCAGAATCTTGCAGACTTTTTTCAGTGCGGATGCCTCGGTATGTTCAAACCCAATGTGATTGATTGGACCAAACAGTACAATCTCCTTCATCTGGCAAAGGAGAGAAATCTTCATTCTGTGTGACGAAAAGTATTGCTGAATTTCTAAAGTAGCTGAGCTGAATGCTAAATAAAATGGGGTATTCTTTAAATCTTTACAAATTCTTCTCTAAGTGGCTTGTTTTAGTTTTTATTATTGTTTTAAATAGTAAACTACATTGCATAAAATGCACAAGGTTTGAATATGAAACAGTCATTGTATGCCCAAATATATAGTTTCAGCTGAAACTGTGCAAATTTCATATGATTGAAATGACACCAAGAATGCGTTTTTTTGGTGGTGGTGGTGGTGGGTTTTTTTTTCCTTTTTTTTTTTGTAAGGTAAGTATTTTTTTGTTTTGCTCTAAGGCAGAATTTCAAAACTTTATTGACATCCTTTGCTTTGTTTTGCAAATTGTTTAAACAAAGACAAGGGAAACTTTTTTTTTTCTTTTTAATCTTGTATTATAGTTGCAGTGTAATTTGTTGCTTATGTTATGTAGCGAGAATCTCAAAGATCATCTCTGAATTTGTGTGTAAAGGGGGTTGCATGTGACAAAATAGAACTTTTATGCTTGTAAGTAAATTTTACAGACTGTTTGAAATACACTCAAGGGATAGATAACCCATGAAATAGTTAACCCATGAAATAGTTAGCAAGGTAAGGAGAACACCATCAGCAGAAGTCTGACTTTCTGAGAAACACATCGAGGTCAGAAAATAAAAGATTATTTAAATATCATCCAGCATCTGAGGCTAAGAATGCGGAGGGGTTTCATTTAACTTGGTGAAATGCATCAATCTATCGCACTGTAAGACACAAAGAGTGAGCAAAGTGAAATAACATGAAAGCTGCCTCGGTACCTTATTGTAGCTTGGAAACATAAAATAGCACAATACGGTTTTCTAAGAAAATATCTTTTCGCAGAAAAACTTCGTTCTTGGAGAGATTTCAAATCCTCATCAACTGTCTCAAAGTGCATAGCAGCTGCTTTGCCGTAGCACAAATAATGTCAAAATGTTCAGAACATCACTAGGAAATTGGCAGAAATAGCATAATATTCTAAATGAAGGGAAATTTGTCTTAGGTCAGCATACCTTGACCTTTGTGCTAATAAGGTTTTCTCCATCTTAATGGGTAGAGTTTAATCTTTCTCCATCTTAATGGGTCCCAAGTCTTTAAAGTTCCTGTCTGAAGTGTGATAAATACCAGTTTAAAAAGCAATAAGGTTTTGCTAGCTTTTATTTTATTTGCAGTGTATTATATTACTTATTTACTGCTTGATATACAGTTCACAAAAATATATTTATATATTCTTTTCCTCACAGGTAAGTGGTTCTTTTTTATACGCTTAAGAGGTTGCAGAACACTGCTCTATACAGTGTTTTCTACAGAAATCCAGACTTTGCCAGGTGAAAGTAATTCAGATAAATTATTGAGCGCTAAAAGGGGACCTGAAAAGCCTTTTGCCAGCTCATGGCTGCATGTCTAGGACTGACAAGAGTGAGTGACTGGGGTTAGCCCGGCCGGCTGGGCTGCGCGACGCTCGTCCGCTGCAGCCCTTAGAAGGGCTTGTTTATCACTGTGCATCATCCTGACGCTGTTGTTTAATTATCTCCGCAGTTGTCCGAGGCCTGACCCAAGCACGAGGGTAGCAACAAGCTGGCACCATCTGGTAGCTGTGTGGAATTAGAGATTAGCAAGGTTGGGGGGTGTCTGTGTGTTAGCGGAGCTGGGCAGACCATCAGGTGCCAAGCTGGGACCTCTCGGAGGTTACCAAAACTCAGCCGCCCCCAATCCCATCTAAAGCTGCTTTCTTTCCTGGCAAAGCGGCAGGCGGGGCTGTGGGGAGGCTGTGAGCGAGCCTGCCCGGGGCCCACGAGAAGGGTGCTGCTGGCCCGGCTGCCAAAAACCCCTGGGGAGCCGCCGCTCCTAATCCCCACCGTAAACGAGCTGGGAAACAGCGGCATCCAGCTCCTTCTCCAGTGGGATTTTGTGCCTTCGGAGAAGGGGCTGCGCTTTGGGGGAGCCGAGAGTCCTGGCTCTGCCAGGGTCTTGGGGTACTCTTGGAGAGGATTTAGCTTGGAGAGGTTTTGACTGGCTTCAGATGGTGCCACTTGGTTCAGTTTAACTGAAGCCTGTTTCTAATCCCCTTTAGCTAAACAGAGCATTTTTAGGTAGAAGCACCCGCCAGGCTTCTCTTCTCTGCCGCGGAAACCCCTGAGCGCCCCGGAGCTGGTGCCGGCCGCCCGCGATAGGAAGGGGGCTGAAACCGCCTCGGAGCTGCCCGAGGCAGCCGGGCAGCGGCAGCGGCCGGGCCGGGACCCCCGGGAGCCGCCACCGGGGCCCGGGACAGCCCGGCCGGGCCGGGACCCCCGCGCTCCCGGGGCGGGGGGACGAGGGGCTCCTCCCGCTCCCCCAGCCCGCGGCAGGACGAGCAGCCGGGAAGGCGGCAGGAGCGAGAGACGAGGAGCCGGGCTCCAGCCTCCCGGTAAGGAGCGGCCCCGCGGCGCGGGCCGAGCGGGAAGGGGGACCCCGGTGCGCGGGGACGGCGTCCCGGCCCCGGGGGAGCGGAGCACGGGGAGCGCGCTGGGATGAGCCGCTCGCCGCCCCGGCGGAGGAAGACGCGGGGCTGCAGCGCGAGCGGCCAAGAGCTCAGGGTCCCCCCGGCTTCCCCCTTCCCGGCCAGACGGAAAAGCGGAGGGGAGCGCCCGCCGCCGCCCGCTCCGCTCCGCTCTCGCCGCCTCTCCTGCCTCCCCGGCAGCGCGGGAACCGCCGCAGCTTCCCTGCCGCCTCGGCCCGCGCAGGTAACGGCCCCGCTCGGCGCTGCCTGCGGCGCCCGGGCTCGTCGGGCGCGGGGAAGGGGCAGGAGCGGCCGCGGGAGAGCAGAGCGCTGCAGAGCGGAGCCCGCGCTCCGCGCCGCGGGCAGCGAGCGGGGCCGCGAGCCGCCGCGCGCGGCAGATGCTTCGCCGTTTGGGTAGGTTCTCTCACCGCCCCTTTCCGGCACAGGGAAGTGGCTCTTTGGGAAGAAGGAAAAAGCCAAAGGCGCCTCTGCGCTCGCTCCCTTTCCCTGCAGGCCGTCCCGGCAGCGGGAGCGCCGGCCATGGAGGGCGGCCACGTCGGCGGGTACCGTTTTCGCGGTGAGTACGTCCGCAGCTCCCGGGCACGGAGCCGGGATGCTCCGCTCGGCTCCCGCGCCGGGGCTGGCTTGGCCGTGGAAAGGGATTTCCTTCCCCGCTCGCCGCCACTTTAATCACCGCTGTGCGCGAGGCTGCTGCAATGCAGCACTGGCCGCTCCGGCCCGGGGCTGCCGCCTCCTCCCGGTCCCGGCTCTCTCCTCCGCGCGCTCCCATCCCGCAAAGCTTCCACCCCCTGCCCCATCCCTAAACTCGCGCGGTGGAACAGGGCAGCGGAGGAGAAGCGCAGCAGCGCTCCGGAAGTCGGGGAGAGGGAATAGTGCGGGGAGCCCGAAGGGGCAGCTGTGATTTATCTCCCCTGCTGCGATCCCATGCCGCTGGCTCCGACTCGGAGAAGCTGGAGGGCACAGAGCCCTTCTGGGAGCGGGGCGCATCGCAGCTCCCCCTGTCCCCGCAGCGGCCGCCGGCCCCCCGCGCTGGGAAATGGGCACGTACGTGGCGGGCGCGCTGGCGCTGCTGGGCATCGCTGCCGTGAACCTGTGGAAGCTGTGGCGCTCCGGGAGCTACCCGGCGCCGTCGCCCTTCCCCAACTACGACTACCGCTACCTGCAGCGCAAGTACGGCGCCGCGGCCTGCGCGCAGGAGCGCCCCAAGGTAACGGGCTGCGCGTGAGCCGAGCTCGGCCGCTCCTTCCCGTGCCGCAGAAACCCCCGCGGGGTCTCTCCTTCGCTCCAGGGCTCCCGCAGGCCATCGGAGGCGGATGGCCAGGCCATCCCGCGGGCGGCCGACACGCTGGAGAGCGTCGACGAGCTGGGCAGCCTGGAGCTGATGAGCCGGGAGCTGGGGCTGGCGCCCTACGGGCCGCTCAAGAAGTCGGTGTCGGCCGACTCGCTGAGCTCGGTGTCATCCATCGGGAACAGCTTTGGGCAGGAGTTCACAGTGGGCCAGGTGGAGGTGAGCCTGGAGTACGCGGCGCGGGCACGTGCCCTGCACGTGGCCCTGCTGCAGGGCAAGGACCTGCTGGAGAGGGACGCCGGGCGCTTCGAGTCCTGCTTCATGCGCGTGAGCCTGCTGCCGGCCGAGCGCACCGTCGGCATCTCCCGGGTGAGCCCCAGCGCGCGGAGGCGCCCGCGGGTCCCGGCGGCAGAGACGCCCCAGCCAACCCTGTGTCCCCCGTGCCGGCAGCTGCAGCGCAGCGGCTGCTCCGTGTGCTTCGAGGAGCGCTTCTGCGTCGCGCTGGAGCCCGCCGCGCTCGAGGAGAACAGCCTGCGCTTCGCCGCCTTCGGCGTCGACGGCGCCGACAGGAACGTGCCTGTGGGCGCTGCCGAGCTCAAGCTCTCGGACCTCGACCTGCCCGCGCGGCCCTTCAACGCGTGGCTCTACCTGCAGGACAGCAGCAAGGTGCGCATGGAGAAGGCGCTTTACGTGCACATACGTTTACACGTGTGCTGCTCCCCACTGTGCAGCGGGGTGTCTCTGCTCCTCGCTGACGCCTTTGCCCCCATCTGCAGACGGTGGACTCAGTGGGAGAGATCCTGCTCTCCCTGAGCTACCTGCCCACAGCCGAGCGCCTGACGGTGGTGGTGGTGAAGGCCAAAAACCTCGTGTGGAGCAACGGCAAAGGGACCGCTGGTGAGCTGGCACGGGCGAAGCCTGGACTAGCGCAGTGTGTATTTTTATGTATATAATCTCATATTTCTGCCCTATCCTCGCTAATCTACTCCATGGGTATTTACTGCGTCAGGGCTCAGGGAACATTCTCATCTCTTCCCCCAGCATTTCCCTGAGCTCTCTGTCCTGTTGCGGGGCTGGCTGCGGAATATTTTTTATTTTTCCTTATTTTTCCCACCCCCTCCTCTTCCCAGATCCCTTCGTCAAGGTGT
The DNA here is from genome assembly GCF_059628265.1 of Tinamus guttatus. Classification (NCBI taxonomy): domain Eukaryota; kingdom Metazoa; phylum Chordata; class Aves; order Tinamiformes; family Tinamidae; genus Tinamus; species Tinamus guttatus. Next base: position 15,311,199 of record NW_028288774.1, on the reverse strand, counting down.
ACCTGCTGCAGGATGGGAGGAAGATCAGCAAGAAGAAGACGGCGGTGAAGAGGGACGACCCCAACCCCGTGTTCAACGAGGCCATGATCTTCTCGGTGCCGGCCATCGTGCTCCAGGTCGGCGCGGGGGCACAGGCGTGCGGGGGCAGCACGGGCTGGCGGGGGACACGTGGCACCACCGGCCTCCCCCTCCTCGCCGTGGGTTTTGCAGGAGCTGTCGCTGCGCGTGACGGTGGCCGAGTGCGGCGAGGACGGGCGGGCCGACAACACAGGCCACGTGGTCATCGGCCCCTCGGCCAGCGGCATGGGCATCACCCACTGGCACCAGATGCTGGCCACGCTGAGGAAGCCCGTGTCCATGTGGCACACGATCCGAAGAAACTAGCGCTCCAGGGTGGCTCGCGGCGGCTCCAGGACTGCGGAGCGGCTCGAGGGCCCTGCTGGGTGCGAGAGGCGGCTCCTGGCGGCCGGGGACGCTTCCCTCGGCCGCGGTTCGCGCAGCGGGGTCTGCGCTGCGCCGGGGCCGCGGGCCGAGACTTTGCAGGAGGGGGCTAATAAAGCAGGGAAAAGGCAGCTCTCCTCCTGCGCAGCCTCTGCGGCCGCGCTCTGAGGCAGCCCCTGTCCCAGCGCCCCGAGGGCTCCCTGGCGCTGGCCGGGCCCATCTGCAGCCCTCGGCGTCCGCGGGCCCCGCTCGGACGAGCCCCATCTGGCCCCGGTGCCGCTGCCAAGCCCGTCCTCGGCAGCCTAACAGGGCAGACGGGCCGAGGGGGCGGGCGCTATCGCGCACAGAACGCACGAGCCCCTGCGCTGCTCTGCACGGGGGCGCCCGCCGCGGCGCAGGAGGGAGAGGGGCAGCTGCCCGGCCGCTCCGCAGGCCTCTGGCCACGTTTTAAAGGGAGGGGATGGATAAACCCCTTTTGGAGTGACTCAAGGCGATTTCAGCTGCCCTCACGCTGCTGCCCGCAGCCGTTTCCCTTGTGGCAGCACAGAGAAACAGCACGGCGCCAGCCCCTTGCTCCGAGTGCTCCTATATTCTCCTTTATTGGCACTTCCCCAACCTGTCTCGTGCATCTCTGACCTTGTCAATAAAAGGAACGTCATCAGGAGAGCTGCTCATCTCCCTCTGTCGCAGGCGGTGGGGGAGGCCCCAGGGCCACCTCCTTTCGCAGCTTTACTTGGCCCAGACAAGAGCTCCCTTCTTCCCCCTTTGGCTCCACAGGATCCTGATCCCTGAACAGCCTCTTTGGTTTCTCTAGCCTCACTCATCCTTTCAAGTCAAAGAAATAATTTAGCTTTGTTGTCCAAGAGCAACAGCGGCATCACTTCTCCTTGTCCTTCTTTTTGCTCTTTCTCTGGCCGCTCAGCTCGTTGAGCTTTTTGTCCAGGCGCCTCTGCAGATGAGCTCTCGTGGCTGGATCCAAGGGCTTGTCCCCCGGCCCGCGGCCGCGCTGCCGCGCGTGGCCCTTGGCCGCCTCCCCGCAGCCGTGGACCTGCCGGAGAGAGGGGGCAGCGGCTCAGGCACGAACGGGGCCCAGTGGCAGCGCCCGTGCGCGCGGGCCCCACCGGAGCGGCTCCGTCCGCGCTCCTGCCCCGCTGCCCACGCGGCATCCGCGGAAGCAGCGCCCAGGCGGCAGCGGGAGCGAAGCGCTGTGTGGCGGTGCCGCGCCGCCCCACGCGCCGCCCCACGCGCCTACCTCGGGGACGCAATGGCTCAGGCAGTAGCGCCGGCCGCAGTGGGGGCAGAGCTGGCCCAGGACGGCGATGCTGGCGGCGCAGCGGGCGAAGCCGCAGGTGGTGTCAGCCTTGACGGCGGCCGAGATCAGAGCATCGATGTCCTCCGGTGCGTTGGCTGCTCCGGTTGGCTTTCCTGCGGGAGGGCATGGAAACCAGGAATGTCATGTTTTCTCCATGTAAAACAAGGGAAGTGGAGACAATCCCAAACAGCCCCTAGCCAGAGCCCTGACTCGTGAGAAGAGGTTGACAGAGGAGTCAGCCCTGAATTGGTTGGTGAGACCCTCCAGCCCCTGCTGTCACCTGCTGTCACCGTCAGGAGACACCCGGGGAAGGGGGAGGGGGTAGGGCACCACCTGCAGATGCTCCTCCTAACGCCAGGAGCCTCCAATGTGACTCCCCCTGCTCGCCCCCCAGGACAGGGCAGCACCTACCCCGGCCTTGGTGCTGCTCCCTCTTGCCGCCGCCGCGCTGAGCGCCGGCCCGCGGCTCCCGCGCCGCCCTCGCCTCCTCGCGCCGCGCTCGCTCCAGGTGCAGAGATTTGAGGTCCAGCTTTGGGACGGAGGCCTCGCTGCTCCCGGCCTCCTCGGCGGGGCCGGCAGCCTCCTCGCTGGCGCCCGCGGGCTGCGGAGGCGGGGGCTGCTGGCCGGGACGGCCGGGCTGCCTCTTGCGGACGGTGACGTGGCGTTGGCGGCCCTGGCCGCTGCTCGCGTGCTGCAGCCCCAGCTCCTCCGCTATGAGGTGGACAAGCAGGCGCTCGCGCGGGCTGAGCGAGGCGGGGAAGGCCAGCTGCGCCTCGGCGCCCTCCGCGAACGCCGCCAGCGTCGCCCTGAGCGCCTCCGCGCGGGCCGGCGGCGCCGCGCTCTCCGGCGCCGCTGCGAGGCACCGCTCCGGCTGCGGCGAGGCCGCTCTGCCCGACGCCGCGTCGCGCTTCCGCGCCGGGGGCGGCTGCGGCTTGGGCTTGGGCTCCTCGCGGCGCTCGCCGTGGCCCTCGTGGGAGTAGTTCTCGGGCACGATGTCGTCGAGGTACTCGAAGGCCGAGCGCACCTCGCCGTGCTGGCCGAAGTAGTCGACGAGGCGCCGGAGGAAGGGCTGGCTGCTCACGGTGCGCGAGTCGCAGATAACGGCCACGTGGCGCCGGGCGCGCGTCACCGCCACGTTCACGCGCCGCTCCTCGGCCAGGAAGCCGACCTCGCCTGCGGGACGCGACGAGGCGCCGTCAGCGCCTGCCCCACGGCCGGGCCCGGCCCAGCCGGAGGCCGGGGGGTCAGCATCTGTGGGGCTTGGCTCCCTGCGCCTGCCCCACGCCGCAGCCTGGGCCTTCCCGTCCCCGAGCTTTCCTCACACAGAGGCTAAATGCAGCCAGTGCGCAGGGCGCTCGCCAAGGCTCCTCTCTGCTCCCTGGCTGTTTTCTCCAAGAGAAGCGGTAAGAGCTGGTGAGTGCCGAGATGTGATTGGAAAAAATGTGTGGGTTTCTCTGGCGGCTTTAAGAGGGTGCTAACAAGCACTGTGGGCCCCCAGGCACCCAGGAAGCTGCTTTGTGCCCTCTGCAACACGAGTGATCCCTGCGTCAAACCCGTGTGCTGTCTGGGGGGACACAGACCCTCACAGAGGCTAACAGCTCCACTGAGGCACCCAGCAAAGGTGAGTGAGTCACTCCTGAAAATTGACTATTCTTAGTCCTGTTCCCCACCTCCATCCTCCTCCCAGCGCTGCTTTTCTTGCTCCAGGCTTTCCTTAAAAAGCCCCTTGGCTCCTTCCGCGCATCCTTTCCCTGGGTTTTTCATGCTAGACAGCAGTGCTTCCCTCCGCTCCGCACACAGGCAGCCCCTCATGTGTAGGGCGCCGCGGGGCACGTGTCTCGCTGTGGGTTTGGAAGTGCAGCGAGCCGGGCCGGGAGGGAGCCGCGTGGGGCTCTGCCTGCGCTCCAGCCCCGACACGAGCCCTTTGCTCAGAACCCAGGGGCCACCAAGGGAGCCCTGGGGCTTGAGGGCAGGAGCTTTTCTCCAGCTATCAACTCTCCCCGCAGCCACTGACAGGAAAGAACTCGATTTTCTGCTCCAGATTTTGCTCCCAGAAGGAGCGTTTTTCCGTGCATGGCTTGTAAGCCAGTTGCTGCTCTCTCTGGGGAAGCAACCTGGAACGGGCTCCAAAGCCAGGGAAGGAACCCCAGATTTCCACCCCTTGTGGGGAGGACTTGGCACTCCTGGTGTCTGCCGAACCTAGGACCTTGATTTAAATAACGATGAGGTCTTGGTGACCAGAAACCTTCAAATTAAGCAGTACTGCCTTCCTCTTTACCTGTCCCCTGGCACGGGAGCTTTCCTCTGCAATCATGACAGCAAATGTAATAGTTTTAAAAATAGATATCCTGAAAAGGAAGGTTCGTTCAGGTAAAGCCTTTCAGAGTAAAGTGCCAGAGGCCCCCAGAGTTGCAATTACCCCACAGCCTCCAGCAACATGATGAGCGACCTCCCCTGAGGCAACTGTTCCAGCGCTGGCCTCTTACCCTTCCTGTTGGATCTCACGAAGGACAGGATCACCGCCTCCTTCTCTCTTCCTGGAAACCGTCCACAGATTTAATTTCCAGCTCGGGGTACCTCTCACAAAGGTGCTCTCTCAGCATGTCCACCTGGAGAAACAAATGTGCGTCAGGGAGCTTTGGGGGAGCGTGGGGCGCGCTGCCCCGCACGCGGGACGGCGCCTCGGCTCACCTGCAGGTTGTAGGGCGCCACGATGGCCACGTCTCGGGCCTTCACCCCGGCCTCCACCAGCGCCTGGACGTGCAGCCCGGCCAGCTGCACCTCGCCTAGAGCACAGAGCAGGCGGGCGCTGGGAAGTGCCGCCGAGGGGCCGGCGGGGCCAGAGCCCGCCAGGGGCCCGGGCGCTCGGGCCGTTGATTTGCTCTGCCAAAGCCGCCCCCGTGTCGGTACCTGGGTTGCCCTTGGACTGCTCGTCTTCCTCCTCCAGCTCGAAGAGGCCGCAGCCGGCGGTGTCGATGAGCAGCAGGGGGATCGTGGTCTCCTCGGTGGCCGCGACGCCCGGCAGGTCCCTGCGCGGGGCGCGGACGGGGCGTAAGGAAGGCCGCGATGTGGGGCAGCGCGGCCGGGACGCTGCGGCTCCGCGGGGACCCGGCCGGCAGCACCGGGAGCTTCCCTGCCCATCCAAAGCAAGGCCTGGGAACGCAGGCATCCGTCCTGCCGGACGGGCTCAGGGAGGGGGGATACCAAACCGTGCGGGATGCGGCAGGGGAATCCACGGGGATTCAGCTGCCGGGGGGCGAGGAGGGAGCACAGGGACCCCCACAGGAGCGGAGCTCTCATGTCACTTTGACATCGGGAGCCGCTGTATTTCCATCCCCCTCCAAATTAATAATCCATGTTTTAATCCTCCAGGCACGTCTTTCCCAGTTCAGAGCCGAGGAAGAGGATGGGAGATGGAGGGGGGACTGGAAAGCCCATCGAGAGGGTGTGAAACAGGGACACGGCGGGAGGGAAAGCTCCGCAGCGCTTTGCTGGGCCCCGTGGACGAGGCCGCTCTCCCCGGTGCTGCAGACCCGGGTCTGCTGCTGCAGCTGCCCTGTAATCACAAACCACGTGGGCGCTGCAGCCGGACGCTGCATCCAGGTGCCTGGGGACCCTGTGTTCCCTCTGGGATTGAGCCAGGGAATCTGCACATCGCAACCAAGGGATGCTCTGGCTCTGGAGGGTCTTCTGGGGCAGGCGCTGCTGCGGGTCCTTCCCCCGCTTCCCTCCTCCAGAGAGGGAATGGCAGCATCGAGAGAGACGTGCGAAGAGAGGGGATGCCTGGCACGTTAATTAGATTAAAGCCTGACAGCAGAAACTGCTCATGATTTTTTCAAACCTTTCTCAGGGGAATGAGTCAGATCTGAAATGTGGAAAACGCTGCTAGCAGCTTCCTGAACTCAAGCCTGAGGGTGTGTGGGGATTTGACGTGCTGGGCTGCCTGCTTCAGAAGGAAGGCAGATCTGGGAAGAAGGGCTTTGCCCCGTGGAAATACTCCACCCTCAACAAGATGCTGCGGGATACCAAAGTTCCCCTCCTTTGATAAAACACAAATCTAATTATCAGGAATCGGGTTAATTCTAGCTGGGCATTCCCTCCCTGCTGTTAATGCTAATTATTTTTGCTGGTGGAAGGCGCCTAAAAGCAGATATGGGCACGCTGCTCGCAGTCATGGTGATCTATAAAGATGAGTAACTGAGCCCCAAGGATCTCCCCATGGACAGTGGATGAAGAGATTTTTTGGGAATGGGAATCTGGCTCCAGCAAGGGAAGGTCTCCAAGTGCACCCAGGAAAATACTGGCTGTCCAATGATGTCCAAAGGATCCAAGGATGTCCAAAACGTGGACATCCTTATCCGGCATTCACCTCTCACCAAAAGCAGCGCCACGTCTTCCTCCAGTGAGAGATCTCTGAATGCATAAAGCAGAGACAAAAATCCTCCTCCCCCTCCTCGCACGGGGCCACGTTTGGCACCATCCGCTTCCTTGGCCATCGCCTGCCAGCCCTTGGGAAGGAGACGGGCAGCAGCAAACCCGGTGTTTGAGCGTTAAGGGCTGCGACTGCAGCTATCGGCAAAGCTCTGACCACCTTCTAGGATGAGCAAATGGGCCTTTTCCAGCCTCCTCTGGGATACTTCTGCTTAAGTCAGCTTTTCTTAGGAGAAAAAAAGAGTTGAAGCCTATTTACTCCTTGCTCAGGAAGCAGATAAAGCAAATCATTTGGCTTATGCCTGGTAGTAGACTGAGAGGGTCACAAATACAACCAAAGCGTCGGCACCAGCAACAGCGACGCGCGCTCGCGCTCTGAGGAAGCCCCCGTGGGCCCCCCAGGATGGCGCGTGCGCCCGCGTGGGCCTCGGCCGGGTTGTGGGAGAGCAGGTTTGGGGGCAGGGGCGGAGGGAACCGCGGGCAGGATCGGGCCCTGCGCGGGCGACGCAGCCGCGCTGCGGGCTGGGGAGAAAGTGGGACACTCCTTCCTCCATCAGCTACAGAAATAAACCAGCTCATTAGAATCACAAAGTCAGCGAACTCCAGCTTTTCGATAAGCTTCCAGTTTTACGGGTTTTGAACCATTCCGCCTGGGGTTCTTTATCAGCTAATACTCTTCAACTGCAGGACGAAATGCAGCACAGGAGCGCGGCAAGGAAGGGGAGCGACTAAGGGGAGCGTTTTGCAGAGCGCCGGTCCTGGAATTACATCCACGTGGCTAAACCGCTGCTGTGGTTAACCCTCCTGCAGGAGGGTCCTGCGAGCTCCGCGGCGTGGGGCCGTCGTGGTGTGGGGCCGTCGTGGCGCGGGGCCGGCGCGGTGTGGGGCCGTCGCGGTGTGGGGCCGTCGTGGTGCGGGGTCGGCGCGGTGCGGGGCCGTCGCGGCGCGGGCCGCTTACCTGAGCAGGTGCTGGGCCACGGCCGGGTGCGCGCGGAGGCGGCCGCCGTACATCTCGTGGGAGGCCCAGCCCATGATGGCCTCGTGCATGCGGTGCTGCACGGTCAGCATGCGCGTGACGCGCTCCCCGCAGCGCTCCACCAGCCGCTCCATCAGGCTGAGCGAGAGGCCCTCGGCGGCCGCCCTGCGGGGACAGAAGCGGGTCGGGAGCCCAGCCGAGACGTCGCTCCCGAGCGATGGGCTCGGTGCCGGGCTCGTCCCTCTGCGGGCGAAGGCGCTGCCCGTAACGGGGCCCGGGTACCAAACGTGCTCCCATTGCTACAGCCTCCCCGGGGCACCCAAACGTGTCGTTATTGGAGCTCGGCCCCGGTGCAGCGCCTGAAACCCCGGGTGCCAGCACAGTTACTTCCTGCAGCATCGGAAACCTCCCATGGATGCTGGAGCTGTACTTGGGGCAGGGCTGGGAGGCTTCACAGATGGAGGGGAAGTGCTGGAGGACACCCCTGTCCTCTGGATACTGCCTCCATAAAGCCTTGCAAGTACAAACAGCCGTCAGAGCAAATACGAAGGAAGAAAGCAGCTTGCTATTTCCCTACACGGAGGCTACCAAAGAAAACCAAGGGCTGGTATTTGCTACTGAGTGATGGACTGAATGCAAATTTGTTTGGGCTTGATGTGCAAAGTATCCAATTCCTAACCATGGGGGACTGGCACAGGGATTTCAGCCAAACGGGACTGCTAAAGATACCCAGGCTCCTGAGGAAGGGGTCTGTTAACCCTCTGCAGACACCTGAAGAGCAAAAATAAATAAATCAACCAAAGCCTCCTACCTTGGAGACAAATTGGGATGACAGGAAAAGACTGAACGAGGACTAAAATGGAAACGAGGAGAACAAATGTTCCTGCCAGGCAGCAGGAAGCGTCGTCCTGACACGGAGCCGCGCTCTGGGACCGGGGCCCAGCGCAGCGGGAGCCCCGACGCTGCCGGGATGCTCGGGAGAGGGCAGCCGAGGGGCGCCCGCGTCCGCCGCGGGTTCTTTTTGGAGAAACGCGTCCGGTCCGGACACGACCTGGGCAAACGCACCGCAAGGTGCCCGTGGGGCAGCCCCCGGCCCTCCGAGCGACGCAAACCAGGAGGACAGGCTGGTTCGTGGGAAAACAACCCCGTAAGGATGGGCAGAGTCTCGTCAGCGGGGCTGGGGGGACGAGCAGCTTCAGCATCATGTTTCAGCGCCTACGATGCAGCGCTCCTGTTTTGCTGCCAGCTGCGGGCCCGCATGGGGCTCCCCTCCGGGTCGTGCGGCGAAGCCTGCGCCCGCGAGGCGCAACGCGCTCCCGCTCCGGAAGGGCTTCCCACCCACGCCGCGCGCCCCATGGCAGCAGACGGCCCTTCTGGCAGCCTGGATTCATCCCGGCTAACTTTAGACCCTTCACCGAGGCCCTCAAAATAGGAGTCCACCCACTGTGGGCCTGCTGCCATCAAAGGAGGAAGGGAAGCAGGGAGGCGGGAGGCTTTGCTTTTCTCCGTGTGAATCATCCCTGGAAACGCTCCGCTCTTCCCATTGATGGGGGCAGGGAGCGGGCAGGGGATTCAGCTCCTCAATGAGGCCCTGCAAGCGGCTCCGGCCGCGCGGGCAGGAGCAACGTGCCCGCGGCTGCCCCCGCAGCGGAGGCGCTGCCGCCTCCTGGGCTTTCCGTGTCCCGGCGGAGCGGGGCTGCGCGGAGCGCCCGTGCACCCAGCACCGCGGTCGGAAAAGCCGCTCGTGTGGCGACTGTCACCACCCGGGCCCAGAGTTGAAAATAAAAGCGCTAATTGTATCTAAAGGAGCTTAAATGAAAACTAATTAGGCTTTTTGGAATAACCTGTTCTAAGTGATCGATATTTGCAATTACGTAGGAGGGCCTATCAAGCCGTGTTGTCTCAGCAACTCCAGCGGGAGCTCGTTGACACTTTTTCCACTCTGAAGCTTGCGCTTGCTGGTGGTTTTCACTGGCTAACCAGGGAGCTTTCAGAGAGGCCTCCTTTGCGTGAGCGCTGCGGGGTCCCGGCCAGCAGCGGCGCGAGGTGGGAGAAGCCACTTACTTGTGCGAGACGATGGTGGGGGGCAGCTGCTTGTGGTCGCCGGCCAGGACGCACTTGGGCGCGCGGAGCAGCGGGATCCAGCAGCTGGCCTCGAGCGCCTGCGCGCACTCGTCCAGCACCACCACGTCGAAGTGCCCCTCGGGGAGCAGCCGCAGGGGCCCGTCCGAGGAGGCGCCTGGGAAAACAACACGGACCCGGCTCGGCACCGGGAGCGCTCGCGGCGCGGATCGCGCGCGCTTCCACCGGGAGCGCGGGAGGGAGGGTGGGCTTTCCCAGCTGGGATTTTCCAGCTCCCTTCTCCAGCCTGTGCCAAATGTATATGCGCTTATATGTATATGCCAGGATAGTTTTTGCCAATTTCTGCTTGTCCTTTTTTTGCGCTGGCACCTGGGCCTGAAGCTTCCAAGCAGCTTTGCGAATGCCAGCGACACACGCGATGAGCAGAGCAGCACGACAACGTGCCCGACCGATTCCCAGCGCCGGAGCCCAGCAAAACGAGCACCCGCCTCCCTCCTGCCCGCGGCTGCAAACGAAACCGCGCAGCGAGCAGAGCCGCGGGCCGGGACACGGGACACGGGACACGTCCGTCTCTGTAATGCCAAACTCCTCAGCCCGCACAAAGGGCCTGCCATAATCCAGGCACAACGTGGTATTGATCCGGGCATTGATCGGAACTACAGGTTTGAGAGGCAGCAAAAACATCACGGCCATTAATAACAAAAAGGAGGCCAGGAGTGAGTAAGAAGCCAGCGAGCCAGGCAAGGAGACTGCTGCTCACAGCATTTACAGAAATGCCCTTTCAAAAGCTCCTCTGCTATTGCAGCGTGGCTCTGAGAGCAGCTCTGATTAGGGATGATTTTGCTTTGCTGCTGTAAATCCTGCTGCCCCTACGGCTTTGCAACAGGTCAGGTATTACAGTTTGTCAACTGAGACACTTCTTCCTTTTTTTTTCCCCTCCAAACATAATATGAATTGCCTCTGGTCAAAAGGCACACGCAGCTCGAACTCGGCTTTTACAGTTTGCAGTGTGGCAGGTGGAAGGAAAAGGCTTTAATAAAAAGGGTCCCTCCATCTAAGAGGAGACTGCAGCACCGTGGCAAACACTGTGCGGATGTTTGCTCCCTCCCAGCCCTACAGACAGGACTTTATTGAGCCCCCATTAACTAAAGGTCACTGGTATCCCTGTGCGTTGCCATGATTAAATTCTCCCTCTGCTGAGCCTAGCAACAGAGCAGTTTGGATTGCATAAATAAGTCCCATCGAACGAGGCAGTTCAAGACAAACACCGAGACTGCTGCAACTGCGGAAAACACAAGAATCCCTTTATTTATCTGTTTGCCCACTACTTTTCTGCCGAATAGATTTGTAAAAATGGTTAGCAAGCCCCAGAGCCCCAGGAGGGGATTTTGTCTGACCAATGCAAAATATGGGTGCTACTAAAAAAAAGAGAGAGAAACATCAGCTCTCCTCCTCCTTTTTAGGCAAAGTTACAGGAGGAAGAGACTAATTCCCAACAAATAACACGATGAAAGGATTTCTCTCTCACTTAAGCCTCCATGTCAGTGCCTTGTGGATGCCCTGTGATGCTCTTTTTCATAACCTAGAATTATTCCATTTTTCTTTAGCAAATAACGCCTGTGTGACCAAATCTGAAGATTATAACCAGGCTCTGGTATATTGTGTGTGTGATCAAGAAAAGCTCTCTACCGTGTGTAAAATGTTAAGAATTTGTGTTTTCCCTTTGGTTGCACTGGTGCTACTCCTCTCCACATAGATGCAGATGTGCCTACAGCTCCCTAAATCCCACGTGGTTTATTCCACTCGGGCAAGCTACAAAACCAACCGACCACCTGCACCCCAGCGAGTGCCGGGAAGCCCTGAGGTCCATGTAACACGTGAAAAAGCCCCTGCTGCTCTAACATGGGTGGTACTGCATGAGAAAGGGGATCTCTCACCTGTATTCGTAGCAAGGATGACGCTGGCATGGGTAAGGGCTGCGGTCATGGCAGCTTCTTCGCGTTCCTTCAGCTCCTTTCTCAGCACCTTTATCTCACTGAGAAAGTGGCTCCGTTCTCCCTTGTCTTGAGCCTTTTTGGTTTTCGCCTGTAAAACAGAAGAACCGAGGTAAGACAGGCAGTTTCTAGGCCTGGCTGGAGGCAAGGTAGCACATCAGGATGGGAGATGCTGGATCTCTCAAGCTGGATGCAGCTGCAGAACCGCTTCTGAACGCTGCTGCCCCCAGAAGGGGAAGGGGGGAGTCCAATTAACCTCAGAAGCTGTTATCTCAAGTGAAAGAGCTACTTCTTAAATTAAGTTTAAGAAAATTAGATTACAAAAGAAGAGATTAAGGATGTGTTTTTATAGCGTAGTCTGCATTCTAATTGAGGCGGCTGGGAGGGAGAGGGAGCATCAGGACAGCCAGACAGCTAATTAGGCAGTGAAATAGTGATGCGGATGCTTCCCCCGGCGGAGAGGATCTCTCCAAGGACGCCAGGCCAGCTCGGGGGAGCTGAGCCCCACAGCAGCTCCCCGGCAGCGGCAGCGGCCGCGGGGACTTGGCTGCTCTGACGCGGAGGAGCGTTTCCGCCCGCGGCTCCCTCCGTGGCAGGCGGAGGCGAGCGCGGCCAGGGCGCCCGGGCAGCGCCGGGGCTGCTTCTCGCCGACGGACGCGCCGGGGGCCACGCACCAAGGCCTGGTCGATGTCCCTGCGGATGTCGGCCGCGATGCGGGCGCCGTCGCCGCGGGCCAGCACGGCGTCCAGCGCGTGCCGCTGCAGCGGCTCCAGGAGGCGCGCGGGGTGCCCCAGGCGCAGGAGCCGCGCGCCGGCGCCCGCCAGCCGCTCCACCAGGTTGTCCACGGCCACGTTGGACGGGGCGCAGCACAGCACCTGCCGGGGACAGCGCGGGCGGCTCAGCGCGCCGCGCGGGCGCCCCGCCGCGCTGCGCCGCGCCGGTACCCACGCGGAGGCCGCGCTGCACGGCCTGCAGGACGATCTCCACGAGCGTGGTGGTCTTGCCGGTGCCGGGCGGCCCGTGGATGATGGCGAGCTCCCGCTGCGCCAGCGCGAAGGACACGGCCTCCCTCTGCGACGCGTCCAGCGCCGCGTTGTGCAGCTGCAGGGGCCCTGCGGAGACAGCGCGGGGCGGCTCAGGCCTCTCCTGAACGCAGGGCGCCAACACAGGCACGCGAGCAGGGTACGCCTGTACCTGCCCCAAATCAACCCCAGAGCAACACCCGGGGGAGCAAGGCACACCATGAACCACCCAGGGGACAGCACGGGTGCGAACTGCAGGGAGCCTTAAGGCTCACTTTGCCTTCAGGATGAATTACCCGTGCGGGTCACCCATCCTGCACCCCTCCTCCTCCCTCTTTTTCCTACCTGCCTGTGCTTCGGAAGGAGCAAGTGCTCAGTTTTGATCATGGCTGCTCTGTGTTAACACCTTGCAGCACTTAAAGAGGCATTTACTCATGGGGCTTCATAGAGAGGGGAGATCCTCTGGGGTTACTTTGAAGTTAAGTCAGAATAATTAACAATAAACCCTCAATGAAAACAGGGGGAAGCAGCTGATCTTTCACATGAATCATTGCTCTTCTGGGTAACAAACCTAATGTGGTGCTAGGGGAAAAAGCAGCAAAAAAACTACAGAGTCTGTGAGCTGAAAAGAACAGTCTTGTATCACTCAGCAGTAACTGGAAGGGAAACAGGAGGAGAAGACACAAATAACCATTATAAATGATGAAAACTAAAATTAGGGTTTTTTCCCAACAATCAGAAAGGAAAAAAAAAAAAAACGAGAAAGACTATGCAAATGTCATTACAAGATGGTAGGACTCACTGCAGAAAAAAAACAGGATTCTCACTAGCCTTTTTTTTAACTTGCAGATTTATCTAATTTGAACCCATACTCTCATCCCACATAATGCTGCTGCTAATCTCCTTGCTCATTATGGTGAGTTAATTACAGCAGAGATGACTCATTAAACTGAGTTTTACTGAAAATAATGTTTCCACCAAAGTTTATATTAAGACCAATCTCTGAGCATATTTTAATCTATCTTTACCTTTGTGTTTAGGTTTCTAAAAGCTTCCTTGGGTTTTAAGCAGGCTAACTGACGTGCAGCTCCCATGTAACCTCTGGTGCACTGACTTTTGGAGCAATGCAATCAAATGAGATGTCTGGGGGGAAAAGAGTAACCTAAAGGAGTTAAAAAGGGATGTTTGGGCAGGGAAGACACAAGACTAACGCTGTCTCTCCCTTGCAGCTTGCTGCTTGCTTTATCTGGGGATAATGTGAGGTTAGATGGTGCGTTGGGGACTGAGAGAAGGGTGAGCACCCCCGGGCCAGCGGGAAAAGAAATGAAATCCCAACCCGAGAGGCACTTCCCCCACGGAGGAGCAGCTGGCGCGTGGGAGTCACTGATGTCTCCGTGCTGGCGGAGGAGCCCGGAAGCGGCTTCCCGCGCACACGCATCCCGCGTTCCCGCCGCCTGCCGGAGCGGGGCTCCTCCGCGCTCCCGTCCCGAGCGGCAGCCGGGCTCCGCGCGGGGCTGGCCCTGGCTCGGGATGCGCACGGATCTTCCCAGCCGGCCCCTCAGCGCCACGGGGCTCTGCCCAGCTCCCCGCGCCAGGCAGCGGGGCCCTTTCCCGCACAGTGACCCGGGGCAGGAGCGTGCTCGAGCCTGGGGCTCAAGGCAACGCAAGGAGCTTCCGCAGGAAAGCCGGGTTGGATGGGGCCCTCCTGGAGGACAGGGCCTCCCGCAGCACAACCCCACCGCAGCCAACCCCGGAGCTTGAGCTGCTCCGGGCAGGTTCTGACAGGTTCCTGGTCTCCCCTGCAGCGTGGGGCTGGGCCTGCCGGGCAGAATTCCCTGCAGGGGCGGTGAATCCGGGCACCCTTCCCGGAGCAGTGCTGGCCTCTGCCGGCAGCAAAGCCCCGCTCGGGCACGGAACCGCGGTCGGGATTCCCTGCGGACGGCCACTGTGAGAGCCCTAAATGCTCCTGCACTGAGGGCACAGGCTAAACCGGAGCAGATAAAACTCTTACTTATGGACATGCTTCCAGATTTTTCTTCCCACCAAGTCTGGCAAGACCAGCAACGCTGTTCAGGGTAGAGCTCAGCTTTTGGAAGGCCCGTTCCCCCATGCCATGGTATGAGAAAGCCAGTGCCAACTAACTTCTGGGTGAGAAGCCTGGGACTTAGCTTAGCAGAGCCCTCTCCCAGACCCACTTGCCCCAGCACAAGTTATGTCTGTGCCCATTGCACCTGGGAAGGGGCAGGCTCCGTGCAGACTCTTCCAGAGACTGGGGAGCAGCTGTGTGCACATTAGCAGCAGCCGATGATGGGAGTCAGCTGGAGTTGAGTAAAAGGGCATGAAATTGCTATCACTGCCATTATCCTTCTGTGCATAGTGGTGGTTTCTTCAGCAAGCCAAAATTATATGCTGGTCGGAGGCCAGCAGCCACTAACTGCTTTAAGACCGTGTTTCAGTCAGCTTTAGCAGACTGCTCAGCCGGGCACCGAGGTCAGGCAGCCTCCTGGGACAGGGCAGACTTCAATACGTGTCCTCCAGAGGCAGCAATTGGCAGCTGCAAGCCAGTGGTGAGAAAATCAGAACAGAGCCCAGCAGCAGAACCCAAACACATCCACAGGCTGTTTATCCACCAGCAGGCCACAGAAGCCACCAGGCTGGTGGGCTGCTCTCTGGGTATGACCTGAAGAGACCCCACACGAATAATCTTTTGGAGAAGATGGAGATGCCTCTCCCTCCTGGCTAAAAGCTGCAGGTCAGGAAGCAGCCCAGTGCAGAAAGCACCAACAGAGCAGGGGGTGCTTGGGCTCTGCTAGCTTTGCTGCTGGAACGAGGAACTCCATCTCTCAAGGTGAGTGCTCTGTGTTCCAAACTGCACCGAGGGCCAAGGCCAGGGCACCTGCGGCCTCTTTCTTGAGGACGTGAAGTTTGCAGACCTGCTGTGTCTGTCACCCTGTTGGGGACACCCACCCCAGTGATGCGTGAGCCTGCTGACCAGTTCCAAACCACTTCCTGACCTCTGAGACTCCCAAATCCAGACACGGGGTTGGGTGCCTATGAGCCCAGCTGGCCCTCCTGCTTCCTCATTCTCTGGGTATTTTGGCTCTTCCCAATGATTTGCCCAAAAGGCAGTGACAAGGGCTCCCTCTCCAGGCAGAGATCTCCTTCATTCTGAGCCTCTCTCTTGATCTTTCTTTCTGCATGTGTTGGTGTGGTTTTTTTCTTGTATATGGTGCTTATAAGATGTTACCTACTCCAAGTTTTCTAGGCACTTGGTTGAAGTGGAGCTTATAAGGCAGCCTGAAGTGGCATTAATATAGGTCTCCTTTCTATAGGCATCTGGTTTTATAGACGTATGCAGGAACCTCTCATTTCTGAGACTGTGATTCAGCCAAGCTGCTGAGTGCCCTGGCCTCCAACCCAGTGGAAGTGGGCAGCTCATGGCACCTGGCGGGACCTGTGTAAAGTTAAACTTGTTATTATTTAATTTCTGGCTAGTATAACCTCTTTCTGGTCGGTAAAAACAAGCTATATAGTGAGAAGCAAATGGAAGGCCTTTTCACCCTGTCACGGCATTTTGCTGTTTTCAGGTACATGCTGTCCTATCACGTTGCAATTCCTCTCTCTAATGTGGCTGAATGTTTCTAGCAATCAATATCCTCAGTACTAGGGAGAGGAAAAATTCAGCTCTGTTTAGTTTGACATATCTTGGAAATCTTGTGAAAAGGAATTTCTCTTCAACAGAGAGGCAGTTCTGCCACCACGGGGAAAAGGCAGAGCAGAAGCTGCCAAGAAACATGGTTTGTTGAAGTTTACTTCTTTTATCTAATATTAAAAACCTGACTGCCCCAAAGCCCTTGGTAGCCAAAAGACTGAGAGGTTTGACTTATCTTAAGCTGAGTGCTTAAAACTACAGAGGTATGGCTCACACTAACATTAATTCTTTGTCCTTGGTATATTGTACCAAAAAAACTAGCCTGGAAGTATTAAGAAAAGGGATAGGATACTCTACAGGGGAGAGAAAAAAAAAAGGAACAGTTGCATGCACCAAATCCCTAGGGAAAACCAAGTGCAGTAACCAAGATAAGCCAAGCTGCAAAAGCAAGCACAGAGCCCTGGGAGGAAAACCAGCACCAAGGCTCTACAGCAAG
Source organism: Tinamus guttatus (assembly GCF_059628265.1). Taxonomy (NCBI): domain Eukaryota; kingdom Metazoa; phylum Chordata; class Aves; order Tinamiformes; family Tinamidae; genus Tinamus; species Tinamus guttatus. The sequence continues at coordinate 15,294,793 of NW_028288774.1, read as the reverse complement.
ACCCTCCAGGTGAGCTTGCAAAGGCTGTTTTCTGCACCTCAGCAGAGGCCTGGCTTAGATGGACAACCTGCTTGATCCTGTTAAGCAATTTATTCTGCCTCTGCCTTCACTTCCCCCAGCTGAGGCAGCTCAGATAGATACTTCCCTACTTTCCAGAGATGCAGTAAGATCATTCATCAGCAATTGCCAAGCCACTGGATATTCTGCTGACATTCTGCTTTTAGCAGGCGGAGGCTTTGATTTCCCCAGGGTTCCTCTGAGGGAATAAGCTGCATAATTTCTTCTGTCACTTTTCTGAAGGCTCCCATCAAGGAAGATCAGAGTACAAGGGGATTCTGCTTGTATGTGTTTTGGAGGCAGCTGTTGGCAAAACTAATCTATGAGGTTTGAAGTGCCTGGTGCTGAAACCAAGGCAGCCTGTACAACTCCAACTTGACTGAACATAATCAGAAAGCTGTAAAAAAAAAATACACGAGTTCTCGTGCTGTTTCACACTGTGGCAACTGCACAGTCGCTTAATAGCTACGAAGGCTGAATTAATGGATTTTCAGTATCACAGAAGCAGCCCTGGCAGTTTCTGATCTTAGAAGTTTATGGATGGCAACGGGGCCCAAAGCCAAACAAGCAAATCCTGATTCAGATTCAGGAACATTCGCGAGCAAATTGCCCCCTCTCAAATACTGCAAGCTTCATGCCCAGCTTGGTATCCCGAGAAAACCAGCTCCCTGAGCAGCTGGGGGATCTCTGTCCTTCCAGTGACCATCAGGGGTTTTACACTGTCTGTCTGTTCCCAAAACAGGACGAAAAGCAGCTGTTCAGCACTGCCAGGTGCACTGTCACTACCTGCTGGCAACCCCGGGGTCTTTTCCAGAGCAAAGTGTGCAAAAACATTTTGCACAAAGACCAACCAGAGGAACTGGCATTCCTGGGGGCAGTTTTCAAGGAGCTCTCCACCTGCAAGCTGGGCCAGGCCAAGCACAGCAGCAGCCTCGGTGCCCACGAGGGGCTCACAGCGCAGACGTGTCACACATTTGGCACATCCCGGGGTGATAACAGTTGTGAGATGCAGGGACAGACACATGGACTGATGGGAGGAGTGCTCACAAATGTCCCCTCTCACCCTGAGTGTCCAGAACATCTCTCTAGAAAGAAACCAGAAAGCACCCACAACCACCCTATCAACACTTATTTTAAAAATTCCTTACTTGTTTCACTGAAGGTGCTTGGCTCTGAAGAAAAGAAGAGGACATCAATCAGACCAGAGGCTGGACCACTGCGGTACTGACTTAGTGCAATTAAAGCCCTGTCAAAGGGAAACACAAGATGATATGCACAATATGAATTCCTTCAGATACCCATCTACACTACGGGCTAGGGCGCTGCACTGCAATGGCAGAGGACTGTGGACAGATTCCTCTCTTTGGAAGCTGAGGGCTTTATTCCAAAGCAGACTGATCCTACCCACTTGCAGCAACCCTCATGCCTCGCACATGTTCCTCACATTGGCCATGCATTTTTGCTTTCCCTTATTGCTCTGGTTGGATACAGTCAGACTGTGCCGAGCCATGTCAGCAAAAAGCCACTCGCTTCTTCCGTCTGGATGGAAAACGCAGGGCACAGAAAGCAGTGAGCACCAGAGCTGGTAAAAACGGGATCAAAATACCTAAGTGAGGGTGACACAGAGGGCAGGAGGTGGAAGAGAGGAGGGACAGGATTGTCAATAAGTGAGTAGGTAAGTTTATGCTGTTTGGGGCACTGTAGCACAAGGCACCTGGCTGAGTCAGCTCAGTAAAGGACAGGGGTTTCCTCAGCAGAAAGGCAAAGTGAGAAGGTGGCTGCTTCTCCGACAATGCAGCTGCTGGAGGACTAAGGGGGAAGGAGGCAGGAACTGAGAGAAACGAAGACCAGTGAAGTAAACTGAGGTCAGGCCCTGGGCGCCCTCCCCACCACGAGCGCAGGGACGTTTCGGAGGGCTGCTGCACCCGGGAGCTGTGCTTACTTCTTCAGCCTTTGGTAGGTGACGTCGTTGGCCAGCTTGAGCAGGCGGTAGGAGCCCTCGCGCCCCACGCTCAGCAGGACCTCCCGAGGCTCCTCGAAGGCCACGGTGACGGCGGCGGCGGCGACGCGCGTCACGACGCCCGTGGAGAGGGCATCGCCCGGCCCCGCCGACTCGTACAGAGCCACCACGTCCCCTGCCGAGGGGAGGCGCCGGGGAGCGTGACGGGGAGCGCCCGGGAAGCGGCTCTGCCCGGTGCCCAGGCCAGCGGCACCGCCAGGCAGGGTCTGCGCGGCCCGAGGGACGGCCGGATCCTTCTGCCTGCTGGCAGGAAGCCACGGGCAGGGAGGAGACCCCGGGGAGCCGCTAACCAGCTGCCCTCAGGCCTCCGTGCGCCAGAGGTTGGCGTGGGGACCAGCAGGGCTCCCCACAGCCCGGGCTGTACCGAGGACCCCCCTGGTTTTGCACAGATCTTGGGAGAACCCAACTTTTCTGAACGCCCAGACAAACCAGCTCACATCCACCTCGTTTTCTAGCTTACTTTCCATTTGGAAATTAAAGGGTAACAACCTCATTGCCTGTCCCAAGGGCAGGTAAAGACACAAGCACCAACGCTCGCTTTGTACAAGGGGCGCCACGACCCGTGTGACCGCAAGAGACCAAGGCCGTTTTCCTCCACATCCACCCTCTACCGCCGAGAATTTCCCTCCTCCCTTTCCGCGTGGGCCGCTCGGCCCTTGCGGACCCGGGGCTGCCCGAGGGGCCCCGCGCGTCACTCACCAGACCCCAGGGCATGGGAGGGCAGCGCGGCGCCCGCGCGGCCCTCGAAGGTGACGAGCAGGCGCCCGTAGAGGCCCGTGCGCTGCGAGGCCGCGCGCAGCCCCAGCAGGCAGAGCCCGCGGCGCTGCAGCTCCCGCGGCGAGACGCTCTCCTGCCACGTCCTGCGGGACGGAGCGGAGGGCACCGGCTCGCGCGGCCCCGGGGCCCCGTCCCCTCGCACCCGGGCGCGCTGCGAGGGCTACGGGCTGCCCGGCAGGGCTGGGGAGGAGCGGGAAGAACGGGAAGAAGAAGAGGAGGAAGATGCTGCAGGAGGAGGAGGAGGAAGGGGGGTCCTGGTTTGGGATGCCAAAGGTGACCGCAGGCCAAGGGGGTCCCTGCAGCCACGAGCTGGCCCACGGGGGAGGGCCTGGGGGGGCTCCCCACGGGTGGCAGCAGCCCCGGAGGGAGGAGGCTCCCCCTCGGTGACAGCCGGCTGCGCCGGGGCCGAGGGGACGGAGCGCCCGGGGGCTCCCCGGGCGGGAGGCAGGGCCGGCAGCGCCTGCGGGGCGGCTCGGCCCGGCTCGGCTCGGTTCGGCCCGGCTCGGCTCGGCTCGGCCCGGCTCGGCGCGGCCCGGCCCGGCTCGGCTCGGCTCGGCTCGGCTCGGCCCGGCTCGGCGCGGCCCGGCTCGGCCCGGTACCTGCCCTGCGCCAGCTCGGCCTCGCGCTCCGCCCGCAGCAGCTCCAGCTGCCGCCGCGCCGCCACCGCCGCCGCCATCGCGCCGCCCTTCCTCCCCGCCCGCCCACTTCCGCTTCCGCTTCCGGCGGCGGCCATGGCGGCGGCCTGGCGGACGGCGGGTGAGTGGCGCGGCCGGGCCCCGCCGCGACCGGAGCGCCGAGAGAGCCGCCTTAGTCTCCCCCTCTCTCTGTCTCTTTCCTTCTTGCAGCCTCCTGGGCCCGGCTGGCCGCCCGGCAGTGCAGCTCGCAGAGCCAGGCCCCGGCGCACGGGTGAGGCCGCGGGCGGCGGTTGGCGGCGGGGGCCGCCGGGGCTCTGCCCCTCGCGGCTCGCGTCCCCGCGTGGGCCCCGCCGCTCACACGGGCCCTCTCGTTCTCAGGCTGGTGGCCAGAACGTCGCTGTCGTCGCCGCCGTGGCCCGAGGTGAAGCTGCCCGAGCCGGCCGAGGAGGCCCAGCGCCACGCGGGTGAGCTCGGCGCCCGGGCCGCCCTGCGCGCGGAGCCCGCGGAGCCTGTGGAGCCCGCGGAGCCCGCGGAGCCCGCGGAGCCTGCGGAGCCCACGGAGCCCACGGAGCCTGCGGAGCCCGCGGAGCCCACGGAGCCTGCGGATCCCGTGGAGCCCGCGGAGCCCGCGCTCCTGTGGCCGCCCTGCGCAGGGCCTTGGCCGGGGGCATTGCCCTGCCTCGTGGCCGCTGCTGTTTCTGAGCCTGTATCGGTGCGTTCTGACCGTGCTGCCCTGAAACAGGCTCAGGGTGGTTTCGTGGTTGTCTTGAATCCGTCTTGATCGTTTTGAGTTCTGTGTTGCGTTGTCCTGCCGGCTGCAGAAACAGCCGTACGTATCTGACTGTAGTAATTAATTTGGCAAGGGGATCAAATCTTCCCGTTTCTGACTACGAGAAAAATCATAGGCCGGCGTTTTCATGTGCAGCTCTCAGGAGCTGGCGTTCCCGATCCCAAGATATCCACAAATGCCGCTGGCCATAGCACAAGCCATGAGCACGCTGTGCTCCATGTGCACTCCGACAGGCTGTTTGGAAGTGTTTACCACCCAGCTGCTACTACAGGGGAACCAGCGGTTTAGAACTAAAATAAACTTATTTTGTTGTATCCCGTCAGGCAGCTGAGGGCATAACAGAAAGAAGGGGATAGTGGTTTTGCTCTGGATTTTGTGATGTTCCACTCTGTGCCGGAGAAGAGCGCCTGGTCTCTTCCTCGACAGTGATCCTAATGATGCAGGAGCTCTGCTTTGCACTGTAGTGGGAACTGGAGCAGCGGCCACGGTGCAAAATAGTTCCTGTTCTAGCCTCTGTTTCTTGGGGGTTCTTAACCTTTAACAGTTTGTGTCCTTTGGGTTTAAAGTTGAACACACTTATGGGGTGTTCCCGCAAGGGCTGGGTTTGATTTGACCCGCTGCTAAATTCTGGTCTGTCCCAACTGGTTGTTATATTTTGTTTGCATTCCAAGAAAAAAAATGATTCATCTGCTTTTGAGGACAGTGAAGAAAAACTCCTTTCCAGTTATAGAAAAGTTCTTATTTTCCTAAAGAACATGAGGGGATGGAAAGCTGCAGTTTGGCAGGGAATGGCACTCATTAAGCTAAACCTTTCCTGTAAAGTCTGGCTTTGGTCTGACCGTGCAGACAGCTCACCACAGGAAATGGCATTTTTGGCATGTACAGCGCCTCGTGCCAGGGATTTTTTCTGCCTCTGGCACCCATTCTGTGTGTATGTGCATGTGGGGAGAGCTCTTCTGCACAGGAATAAAGGAGAGATCTGCCTTGACTGTGTTACAGGTACAAGTTCTCAGCACAGACTCTTCTCTTAACACAGAGTCTATATTTTGCAGAGCTCCTCCTGGTGTTCGTGGACACCTTACAAAGTCTCCAGAGGGCTCCGTTTCCTGGCTAGTGCTGAGAAATTGGGGAAAGCTCCTTTCCTGGTGCCTGAAGAGGCACTCTCCTCCAGAACACTTAATATTTGCAATACCGGCCTTGGAGGGTGCTTGGGGAAAACAGGCTGTATCCACATGAGGTGCCCACTTAGCTAGAGCTTTGCCAGCAGCTAATATCTGAGTAAGTCATAGGTTTATGGGAAAGGAGGCTTGCTCTGTGTGCAGGTAACAGCAAAGTCCTTTGCCCAAGGATTCCAGGGTGAGACCAGTTTCTGTGGGAGAGCAGGGTGGCTGGAAGAGCCTTGAACAATTTCTCACACCCTGCTGGGTTGATTTTCCCCGCTGCCGATTCTCCTTTGCCAGAGGTGGTGCAGAAGGTGAACGAGATGATCGCGACGGGGCAGTACGGGCGGCTCTTCGCCGTGGTCCACTTTGCCAGCAAGCAGTGGAAAGTGACTGCTGAAGACCTCATTATGATGGACAACGTGCTGGAGGCGGAGTGCGGCGACCGCATCCGCATGGAGAAGGTAACGTGTCGGGGGTCCACGGGCCCCGTGCTGCGTGTGGAGCACAAACAACTTGTCTGCAAGTGTTTCTTGAGGCAAAAAGCGATGACCTGTTTCTGAAGAGTCTCAAGGATCTGCTGGATCTCCCTTTCTTACTGCAGCTATTTGCTTGGCCTTAGCTTTGTTGCAGTTTCGATTGCCCTGTTAGTGATAATGTTATGGTTTCCCCTGAATGGGCTGGACTGAGTTGCCTCAGGCTCTGGTAGGAGGCAGATATTTGTTGTGCTGACTTTATGCAAAAGGAGAAAAACAGAGTTGTTGCTTTTGGAGATGGCATCTAAGGGTGGTGTTTACCTTGGGGCTGCAACACCTAAAACACCTGGAGTACTCCCAGGGGGATCGCTGACGCTCGGCGCTTTGCAAGATCCTTATCGGCCCGAGTCTGTCAGGCAGAGGGAGGCGGATGGGACATTTATAAGGGATAACTGCCAGAATGCAATTTAGTGTCTTTATCCTTGGCATTGGTAACTAGCATGGGCTTGTACAGACTTGTTGTTCCAAATATGAAATGAAAGACTGAAGCAGGATGCTGCTGGCTTAATCTCTGGTTGATTTAGAGCCATGCAGAACTGTCGAGAGAAAGGCAGATTTTTTTACCCATTTGCTGCTTTAAGGTCCAGTTTTGAGGCAGCTTTTCAGCTGTCTCCTCCCGGCATCCTTGGGTGCAACAGGAGAGATTCAGGTGGAGCAGCCAGCTAGGAGTGCAAAGACCTGGAGAGGAGAAAGAAGGTCTAAACACTTGCCTAATAGGTGGTCATAGCCCTGCTGGAATTTCACTGGCAAGTGTCTGTCTAAAGCAAAATTCGGAACATTTATTGGCCATATGTGCGTTGCTTTTAACTGCTGCCATTCAGTCAGTGTGGGAGGGAGGCAGACTGCAAGCAGATACCCTGGTCCTGACAGAGGCAGGTGGTTCAAATGTCCTGAACAAAAGAGCTGGTCCCTGTGGTTTTGACATCTGTTTTCTTTTATCGCCCATCTTGCGGCCTCATGGGGAAGATGGAGCAAAGCATTTTGCTAAAGGGCATGGAGCAAACACTACAAAATCCCATGATTTTAAGAGCTGCCATTCCTTCAGATCCTATGCAAGACACATCTTTCTTCTGCCCTGTGTTGCTTCTCATGTCTTTACGCCCAGAACAGAAACGGTCAGTGTGTTCTCATCAGTGTGAAAGATACTTTTAAAGTAACCTTTAGTAGGGCAAATACTCCTGGGAGAGCATTGATTTAACAGGACTGTTTCTTGGCCATTAGCTGCCTTTTTTCTGCATCCCTGTCCAGTAACAATTTGATGTTTGAAATGTGTCAAGGCCTGTTTGGCTCCTCCGTGGTGCCTGCAGAATCTGGGTGCTAACGTTTGCGTCTCCGCGCCGTGAGCCGTTGCTGTGTCTGATGGAGTTGCTTTCTGCAGGTTTTGCTGGTTGGTGCTGATGACTTCACGCTGATCGGAAGGCCGCTCCTGGGGTAAGATGCCTTGCACAAGAATTACTCTGAAGACAAATCTTGAATTTAGTTGTAGCTCCAGGGCTCCCACGGTCTCCTGGCTAAGAGCAGCCTTGTGCCTTTGTTAGCACAAGCCCTTTTCCCATCCTTGTGGCTTCCAAAAGAATCGCCAATAAATCTTAAGCCTCTTATAACTGCCCATTGCCCTGGTGCCAGGGCATAGCAGCAGTGCCCGTTCCTAAGGTAGCTGTAGGATATTCACCTCTTCCTTAGTGTGTAACCTTTGCACAAATGAGCAGTAAATCTTGCTTTTCAGCATCATTGCTCCCTAACCCTAATTGCAGTGACAGTCTCTTAGAATAACACAGAAATCCTTGCCCATCCCTGAGCTTGAGGGGAGGGAAGTGGTTTTGTGTTTTTGTTTCTAACCCATTTCCTTTTGCCCTGGTCCTAACCCCGCAGACCTTCGTCCTTACTTAGCGTTAGTGTAATTCTCCCTTCCTGGCAGTCGTGTGACACCAGCAAACACAGAATTGGGAAGCAGGAGTTTCACCCCGTGGCACCAGCTCAGTTCTAGGGCTGTAGGACTGGCTGTGATAACTGGCAGTGCGGCTGGTTCTTCAGCCTTTCCTTTACCAAAAGAAGCAGTGTGTGCACTAGGTGTTGTTGTTTCCATTCCTAGCACTCACTAGAGAGAAGCCACAAACTGGTTTTCCCTAGAACTGCAGATTTTAATGGTAAAACACAGGTCAAGCTAAGGTGGGTTGTGAGATCTGAGCGCATGGGAGCTTTTGCCCTGTTGCAGGCTAAGCTTCCTGTTCAGCAGCATTAGCTTGAGCTGCAGCAGCTGAGGCAGAGGATGGTGTGGGGCAGAGGAGTCTGTACATCTTGGAAATATTTTCTGGTGGTTTATAGATTCGTGGTAGAAATACCACATGGGTACAGGTTGGTTTTTCTTCTGGCAAGCTGTCTGGATTTAAAAGTTACTCTAAAATATTTGTATAGTTCATTATAAGGCTTTGGCTGCACCGCTGCCAGCAACCTTGGGATCCCTGGTTGCACAGGATTTGGGGTTCTGGGAACTTTTCAAATGATGCTGTTAGGATAGCAGGCCCTCAGGAGCCTGTGTGCTATTCCCAGACTTTCCGTCTGTGGAAAGAGATAGGAAGAGGAAAACCATTATCAGGACTTAAAAATTTTATCTTGCAAGAGCTTAGGAGAAAGCCCAGGTATGCAGTGTAGGAGCACCATCCTCGGCCAGCCACTGTTAGCTAGCACCTCTGAAATGTGTTTTTGCAGCTCTGGAGACTGGAGGACTTGGCATGTGCCCAGTGACCCAGGAGCTCTGGGACAAGAAGAAAAAGCTGCTGCTCAATCCCTGCCGGCGATCTAAGTGCACGAAAAGCCTCCTAAGTTGTCTGAGGCAGATAGGGCCACACATCTGGCAGCGTTAGCTTAAACTTGGGTAACTTTGTCAGAGGAGGATCAGGAGGAGGCGGCTGCTGTCAAGGGAAAGAAAAGGTGGTGGGGAGGTACCCTGCTCCCTCAGAGAGCTGTGGGGGACCCAGTGTTTTGGAGGCGTCACAAACTGTAATTCTTTGGCACAGTTCCCAGTTGTGCCTAAACCGCAAAGGTTTTGGAGGAGAGAGGAGAGCTCGGATGCAAACAAAGGCTTTGCTGTTTTTTTTTTTTTTTTTTTTTTTTTTTTTTTTTTTATAAGCACGTCAGTGACTGCCTGTGCCAGCTCGTTAGTTAGGCTGCTCATTACAGCTGCACTTCGTGCAAGCGAGGAGGTGGGTAGGAGCTTGTCCTGGTTTGGACAGCTGGTCGTGTTTTAATTTTCTCTAGCAGTCAGATGCCTCCCAAAGCTTTAAAAAACAGCAATGCAACAAACCCTATGTGCATGGCCAAGGCAGTTCTGGGAACTTCTGGGTGACTTTTGTCCTGGCATTTGTCAGGTTTTGTCTCTGCTCAAGCACCTTGTTGTCTGCTGGTCAGCTGCCACAGGGGTACCCAGTGGTGGGTTACCCTGCTGAGCTTGGCCGTGTAACACAGGGATTGCTGTGTGCTTTTGGAGCTGTCCTCAGAGCACACGTGGGCTTGGCAGGGTTGCATTGCAGGTCCCCTAGAGCAGAGCGAAGGGAATGATCCAGGGGAGGATGCTTCTTCATGAAGCTCTTTGCCACTGAGAACAGCAGGCCTGACTGTTTGCCTCAGCTGACAGTTCAGATATCTGGGATGTGTTTTGTGGGTGTTTGAGTCATATTCAAAACTCAGACAAAGAGTCTGTCGGCGGTGGGGCGCTTGCCCGCCGCTCGTCTCGCCCGCCCGCTACCCCAGGCCCACGGAAACTGGCTCGACCCGCGGAGAGGGCCGGAGCAAGGAGGAGCTGGCTGTGCTGCTGCAAGCGCTGGCTCCCCGAAGAGCAGCACAGAGCTTTCGGTGACCCAGGCACTGCTGCTGGCCCGGGCGGTTTCCAGCTTTTCTGTGTGATCATCACGAGCCAGCTTTTGGCATGCCCTTACAATCCAAGCCTGGGAGAAGTCAGTGGGAGTTTGGCCTTCTCTTTGCTTCCAGTGGACAGGAATTAGACCCAGAAAGCCACTAGCTCCCTAATTATGGTGGTGAAACACAGCCAACCCCTGGAGTGCTGTTTGCTTTCCGATTTCCTTGCTAGCTTTGCAGTGCCGTGTGTCTCTGTGGTGCTCTCGCTCCTGTCCTTGGGCTGAGCCTGGACAGCATCCCTAAGCCGAGATGTTGGAGTCCCCCAGTGGTCTCCAACATCTTGATTACGTTGTGGCTCTCTCCCTTCTGACTAGTCGCTAAATGCAGCCATATCTGCTCTTTTTAGCTGTCCTTCCCCTGCTCCCTTAAGGATTCACTCTCCAAGTATGTATTAGACCCCAGAGGGTGAACATCAATGCCTTGAAGCTCTCAGCCTCCTAGTGACCTCAGTGAAGAGTCGGCCCTTCCCCTCACCTCCTTTCAAAGTGCCCACAGGGTCATTTGTTGGGAAAATGATCTTTAAGGGTCTTTGGGCAGAGAAGCAAGCGGGCTAACAAGCTTTTAATGGAGCTCTGCAGCGGCGCTCCGGGAGAGAGTGTCTCTTGCTCCCTCACCGTGGCTGTGGATTAAAGCCAGGCTCCCCAGAGCGCCGCTCTGCCCTTGGCTGGAGGGAGGCAACGCTCCTGCGAGGGCAGAGAGGGCAGCCTGTGAGCTTGTCCTTGGGTGCTGGCTTCGGATCGTCGTGTTTCCCGGCTCTGGTGTGTCCCAGACAGTGGGGGAAACGCGGCAGAGCTTTTCTCGTGGGGGTAGGACAACTCCTCCCTGCGTGTTGTCAGGTACCTGTGTGGGGCTCAGGCGTGTTTGCCTGTGTTGTGAGGGAATGTGGAAGGCAGAATGGTGACTTTTAGTCATGTGTGGTGGAGTCTATTCTTCTTTCCAACCCCATCCTTGCAGAAAGGGATGGGGAGAGGGAATTTGTGTTTGCTCCCATGTGTGTGAAACCACAGCCAGGCGCCGTCCTCTGCTCCGAGCTGGAGTAAACAGGCAGGGCAGACCAGGAGCAGGAGGCAGGTGAGAGCCGGGTGGGAGGAGCAGCCAATCAGCCCTGCTCCCTGCTCCGATGTTGGGGCTAGAGCTGCTCGCGGGACGCAGCTTTGCGGGGGCTCTTCAGGTGAGCAAGGGGAGATGTTGTCACAGCTGGCTGTGAGGAAGAGCTCGGGCTCCTCTGTTGACCACACAGATGAGCACAGGAAAACATCCTGTGGTTGGGTTTCACTTTGCTGTAAGTGCAGCAGAAAGCGCAGAACCGGGTAAACTTGCCAGGGGAATCTGTCTCTGTGTAATCCTGCAAGTTCCTGCAGGCTCTCGCGGCTGTTGCGTCCTCGACCCTGTCTGATCTTGTCCCTGGTGTGGCAGAGCCCTGCCCTGTGCACCAGGACGTCGCTTAGCCGATCCACAGAGTGCCTCGAGCACCTCAAACAAGCAGGCAGATTTGTCTCTTCTCCGCCTCAGTTAGCAGCTCCTGCAGACCTTTGCAAGGGCTTTGCAGGGTTTTGCAGGGCAGGACGCATCACTCGCATGTGGCTCTTCCCCAGACAACTGTGGTAGGAGAACATAAAAAGTAGCACCTGTAATTCTTTGTAATTCTGCCTTCCTTTTTCAGGAAGGAGCTCGTCCGTGTGGAGGCTACCGTGATCGAAAAGACAGAGTCGTGGCCAAAAATCAACATGCGCTTTCGGAAGAGACGCAAATATCAAAGGACTAAAAGTAAGCGGGAAAGAGCAGCGAGCTTCCCGCCCGGCGTGGACGTGGCGCCTGGGAGGCCGCTCGCAGCGTCCCCGGGCCCCGCGTGCTGCACCCTCCCCAGACCAGTGTCCCAGGCGGGAGCCGAGGCGCTGGGAGCACCGGGGCTGCTCGCTGCCTCCAGCGCTCTCGGTTGGGTGGCTTCACAGAAAACCTTACTGGAGGGAAAAAAAGAGAGATTTACAGGGCAGGGGCGCAGCGTTGTTCTTCCAAAGCCTCTCATGTTAGACAGGTAGTCACAGATACTGAAAAGCCTCAACAGTCTCATAGCAGATGTTTTGGTTATTGGATCCCTGCTCCTTCTCGGATATGACCGAGACTAGGAGATGATGATGGGTGCTTGGGGCAGGACGGACATTAAAACCTTGACCAATGCGCTGCGCTCCCGCGGAGCTCAGCCCGGAGCCCCACCGTGCCCCATGGACGGCGTGCGGCCGCGCGGCCGGTGGGGCAGCATCCGCCCGTGCTGCCTCCGCTCGGGAGCGTCGCACCCTGGCGCCCGCGGCCGAGCCGGCGGCAGCCAGACACGCACGCGCAGGTCTGGCCTTGAGCTGATTGGTTTTCTTCTCTCTTTTCATCCTTTTTCAGTCATCATGAACCCACAGACCGTCCTCCGGATAAACACCATAGACATTTTCCCCACTTTGCTGTGATTGATCGACTCGGGTGTTGCGTGAAGCAGGAATAAACACCAAATGAGGCAGTTGTGGAAATAAAAGCGCCTGGTTGTTGGAAGGCTTCCTGTTCTTGTCTGAAATGGAAATCTATGGGTACTTTCTTTTTTAAAAGAAAAAAAAAAGGAAAAGAAAAATGAAATATTTGCATTAAAATTATTATTTGAGTCTTGATGCTGTTTATTTGTTAGGAGTCTTAGACACGCCAGGACCCCCCTGCTGTTGACAAGCTGTTTCTTGCTGAGAGCCACAGGCCCCTCCGGGTGCTTCCAACTGCTCTAGGAAATCAGGTTTTCATCTGCCTCTGAAATGTCCTGCTGCTGGGTTAGCGGCGCCTGTCCTGTGAGTGCGCTCGAGGCGAGCAGAGGGGCAGGCCTGACTCTGCCAACACTGCTTTACCCTCTGGCCACACTCGTAGCTCTCCATGGACTGCAGTGACGTGGATAGAGAGAGGTGAGGTGTTTTCATAAAGAGTGCTAAGTGTGTGTGTTACTGTCATGAGAGGATGGTGTAAAAACACTTCAGCAAGATTCCTGCAGCTCTCCTTGGAGTTAATATAATGCTGGTGTTTTGTGGCTTCAGGGAATAGTGTGTGGTTCAGCATGGCCCACAGCAAACATGGAGCTGAAGAGAGCAGTGAAAATTACTGACTGCTGTGTCCCAGGTTACTCCCAGTCACAGGAAGCAGCGCAGATCCCTAAGGATCAGCAAGCAGAGCTGCAGCTCTGATGTTCTCTTCAAGGTGGGCCAGCCTGTTTCCCAGCAGCACTTTGTATGTGCGTTCACAGACTCGGTGCCTCATCTACCGAGTAGAATTTGGTTTCCAGCTCTCAGGATTGCCTTTCTTTCCTGGCTACTGGGTAACTGGCTGTGGCTGGGCTGTTCCCAGCTGCCGCCTGCTTGAGTAGCTGTGTCCTGTGTGCTGCTCTCCGAGCTCCCTGAAGGCAGGCGGGGGGGACCCTTCCTCAAGATCCTCTCGCACTGGTGTGGCCACCTCCTTCCCCTATCCCAAAGGTGGCTCCAGCCCTGCGCTGGCACCAGGGATCCTGGCAGATAGGACAGCAGGAGCACGTCGTGCCGAGCGGTGGCACAGAGCCTGCGGCGCGGCCCCGTGCAGCGACTGCCCTCCTTATGCAGCCCGCAGCGGAAGCGGCCGTGCCAGCGCAAGCGACTTCTTTTTCCTGGAAATCTCGCAGTCTTTGTCCTCTCCTCTTTATCTCCTCTCAGCCTCACCAAGGTGAGGACGCCGTCTTGTGAGGGTGCCGGACACCGGGGTGCGGAGGTGCCAGATGCCGGGATGCGAAGCCCGTAGCTCTGAGGTCCCCGCGTTGGGGCTTTGGGGGCAGGCAGCCAGCGGGAGAGCAGGGCGCGCGCGGTGCAAGCGGCTCACGCTGCTCGTCCCAGGGGTTCTCCTTCCACGGCGCCTTGCCAGTGCCGTCTGGCCGGGTTTTCATCTTCCTCCGTGGCGGGGGTTCTCCTCATTCCCTTGGCAAGTCACTGCTCGCTCTAAAATAAGCCTCGCACCGGGGTCCCCTCCCGCGGCGCCTCGGCGGGGGCCGCGCGGGGTGCTCGGGTTCGCTGCCCCGGCGCGCTGCGGGCATCCGTGCCGCTGCGGCGGCAAAGCAGCGTGAGACGCTCCTGGGAGAGCCGGTTCAGGCCTCCGGGCTGGAAGGGAAGTGCTGCTAATGGGCCCTGCGGTATTTTTCTCTCTTTTTTTTTTTTTTTTGTTCCCGTCTGCTTTGCAACGATGTCTTTGAACTTGTGCACAGAGCCAGCTTTATTTTCTCAGCGTGATCCGGATGCATTTGGCTGCACATCTACACATGCCTTGGCGGTTAGGATTGAGCAGCAGGCGGGCGCCGCCAGAATTTGTGCTGGTTCGATTCCTCTCCTCCTTCCCCTTCCATCTGCAGCCGGAGCAGGAAGCCCCTTGACGGAGGGTCTGGCCCATGGCAAAGCCTTGAGGGAAACCCGAGGGTGACGGATGAGCCCGGGCAGTGGCGATCGGTGGCTTTTGTCTCCCTTTTCTCTTCCTGCCTCTACAACCTGTGGAGATGTGAGTGGGATCCGGCCCAAGGTGCTAACGCTGGGTTTGGTCCTCTGGAGTAGAGACTGCTTTTGATTCCCACACAAACTGGGAAAGGAGCTGGTCCTAATTCACTTTCTCATGGCGTTTTATCTTTGCTGTAGCAACCAAAACTATTGGGTTCAGCTTTGAAACACCGTAGTTATTTTGGGAGCAGGGCTTAGGCTTGGAGGTGCTTTTTTCTGCCTAGATCTTTTAGCTCGTACACCTCCAACTCATTAAATAGAGAGAACGGAGGGCCCAGCTTTTCTTTTACCTTCCTCTTTAAAATGAAAATAAACACACTGGCTGTTTTTCTTTCAGAGGCAGCCAAGACCAGATTTGTTTGGATCTCAAAATAGCCAACGGTCCAAGGGGAATTGAGGTCGGCCAGTGCGATGGGCAACCCGTGAGCTGAGCCCGCGGCCCGAGCTTGTTCTTTGCCTTGGGGCAGCTTTTTCTTTCAGCCGGATCTGTGTGCAGGGGAAGTGACTTGTGGGTGAAACTGGCCGCTTTTCCCATGCAAACTCGGCATCTTTGGGAAGCAAAACTGTGAGCGTGGATTAGCCAGACCACAAATATTTCAGCAGAAGACAAGATCTACCCCACCCACCTTCATCTGGCCCTGCTGCAGGTGCGATGTCGTCCTGGAAGAAGTGATTTATGTGGTGGTAGCAGATCCTGAAGCCTCATTTCCACGGCAGTCTGGCGAAAGGATCCCGCGCAAACATGGCTCAGTGCATGAGCCAAGAGCCCAAAAGCCGGGATGAAGCCAGGCCAAGATAAATAGGGGATTTTCACATGGAACCCAAATGCAGGAGCCACAAGGGCCACAGGCAGCGGACAGGGTTTGGCAAGGGGGGAATAAGGATGCCCAAGTCTATAGATGGTGCCTAGCTGCACTTCCTAACTTTAGGCGGCAACAGGGATGTGGCAGCAGGGGCCAGGAGGGGTGTAGATTTGGAATATTTCCTCAGATTCTGCAGTCTAGTTGGAGGCCTGTAGCTAGCGGAGTCCCCCAGAGGTCAGTCCTTGGTCCAGTCCTGTTCAATTTATTCATCAATGACCTGGATGAAGGCACAGAGTGCTCCCCCAGCAAGTTTGCTGATGATACCAGACTGGGAGCAGTAGCCGATACCCCAGAGGGCTGTGCTGCCATCCAGAGGGACCTGGACAGACTGGACAACTGGGCAATGAAAAACCTCATGCAATTCAACAAGGCCAAGTGCAAGGTCCTGCACCTGGGGAGGAATAACCCCAGACACCAGTACAGGCTGGGGACCGACCTTGTGGAGAGCAGCTCTGCGGAGAAAGACCTGAGTGTCATGGTGGACAAGTTGACCATGAGGCAGCAGTGTGCCCTCGTGGCCAAAAAGGCCAATGGGATCCTGGGGTGCGTTAAGAAGAGCGTCTCCAGCAGGTCGAGGGAGGTGATCCTGCCCCTCTACTCAGCCCTGGTGAGGCCACATCTGGAGTACTGTGTCCAGTTCTGGGCTCCACAGTACAAGAGGGATGTGGAGCTGCTGGAGAGAGTCCAGCGCAGGGCCACAAGGATGATGAGGGGCCTGGAACATCTGCCCTATGAGGAGAGGCTGAGGGAGCTGGGCCTGTTCAGCCTGGAGAAGAGAAGGCTGAGAGAGGACCTGATCAGTGTCTATAAGTACCTCAAGGGAGGGAGTGAGGAGGATGGTGCTGGCCTCTTTTCAGTGGTGGCCACTGACAGAACTAGAGGAAATGGCCACAAAGTGAAGCATCAAAAGTTCCACAGGAACTTAAGGAAAAATTTCTTAACAATGAGGGTGACAGAGCACTGGAACAGGCTGCCCAGAGAGGTTGTGGAGTCTCCTTCTCTGGAGATCTTCAAAACCCGCTTGGACGCAGCCCTGTGCCACATGCTCTAGGTGACCCTGCGTGTGCAGGGGGGTTGGACTAGGTGATCTCTAGAGGTCCCTTCCAACCTTAAGCATGCTATGATTCTATGATTCTCGGATTCTATGTCCCTAGAGATCTATATCTTTTTTAAAACAGTTGCAATTAAGGCAGGTCAGGACCCGTGGCTTTGGGCTGTCGGCTGTGGTTGGAATTGACCGATGTGCTCAAGATGCTGCTTGAGGGGAACCGACAGACATCTCATTTCCGTAGGAAATCAGGCTAAAAATGGGAAAGGAACATAACAGAGTGTTTTTTTTCTCCTTGACCTTCCCCTCCTCGAGCTGGGAATGAACATTTGTCCTCACATGTGAGGACTGGAGCTCCTGCTGTTGGCTTCTGGCCTCCAGATGTAGTGGAGGCTGTGGAAGACGCACCCGTGTGACTGTCCCGCGCTCCAGCCCATGCGTCGTCCCCTCAGTGTCACTGGATGTGGCTCTCCAGACCGTGTTGAAGGATCACAGCGCTGCTTTCCTGTCCTTGGTTGAAGGTGAGGCGCCCACTTGAGCTCCTGGTTACGTGCTGGTGTCTTCTGTAGGCACCAGCCCGGCTTCGTTTTGACACGCGATACGGGCCCTAAATATAGGGCAGGTCTCATGTTACCTTGAACGCGGTCCAAGGCAGCGCGGATGAGCCGCGCTCTGCTGCAAGCAGAGCCGCCCGGGTTTGCTGCATGGGGAGATGCCAGAGCAGTGACTAAAGACTGAGAAAAGAGGCCAGACCCTGGCTGCCCCCTTGGCCGGGTCTCCTCAGCTCGTGTCACCTGTTTCTCAAGGTGGACTCGAGGACGGGGGTCACTGGGATGACTTTGGGCCCGCTCGGGGGCTTGGGCCAGGTGCGCGGCCAAGCAGGGTTGGGTGCCTGACGTCCCTCCTCGCGTTTTGGCCAACAGGGCAACCAAAAGCAGGTCTCGATGCCAAGCTCAGCCACCCCTTTCGGGGTGGGAGGAGAACCAGGCTTTGCTCCTCACCTTGCAAGAGCCGTGGGGAGCGAAAGGGGCCCAGGGAGCGGCAAGAGACACCGCGAGCGGGATGCACCCGCAGGGCGGATATCTTGGAGCGGGAGGTGGGCCGATCCTTGCGGATCCTCTCTGGGAGCCCCCCCGAGCGGGAGCGAAGCAAGGGGGGATGTCACCACCTCCTCCTGGCAGCGAGGAGGAGGAGGAGGCGGCAGCGGGCAGCCCCGGGGCGGAGCGCGGAGCCGAACGCCGGCATGAGCTTCCCGCGGCCGCTGCGGCGCTCGGCGAGCCTGAGCCCCGCGCGCAGCCTGCGCCTCGTCGTGCTGGGCCAGGGCGCCGTGGGCAAGACCGGTAGGAGCGCGGCGTCGCGGCGGCCCTCGCGGCTTGGCGGCGGGCAGGGAAAGTCGCTCCGGACGCTGAAGGGATCCGGGTTTTGAAGCGGCGCAGGGGGGGTGGACGGGGTCCGGGAGCTGCTTGCGCTCGGAAGAGCCGGGAAAATCTGGGCGTGCGGGAGAAGAGCGAGTTGGGTCACTGAGGTGGGAGTTGGACCCCAGGAGTGGCTGGACCAAAATGGGAAGGAGCCGGGGGGGTCCCGCGTGCACCGGCTGGAGGGGGAATAATTCCTTATATGGCCCCGGGGACGCGCTCGCACGGCTGCGTCTTCATCCGACGCTTCCCACCGGCCACGGCTGAGCCGCCTGGCTGACCCCAGCCACCAGCTGCCCCGTTCCCTGCCGGCTCCGCTCGTGGGAAGCGTCCTGGCCGCACAACAGCAGCAGGAGGAGGAGGAGGAGGAGGAGGAGGCCACCTAGGGATGGAGCCACAGCCAAGTGCTGGGAGAGACGTCCACCTCCCTGTCAGGGCTGGCACATCCGCGCCCCCCATTCACCCCCATTAGCCCCCACGATCCCAGCTGGCTTTTCCTGGTGTGTTTTGGATTTTGCTTTGCTGGTTTTACTGCTTTTTCTTCCTCCCAGCGCTAACCGTGAGGTTCATCACCCGAAGGTTCATCGGCGACTATGACCCGACACTGGGTAGGCAAAGCCCTCCTTCCCTTCACTCCTGCCGCTGCAGCTCCCTGTTTTTCTGTATATATAATATACATATATATATTATATATACATATACATATAAATGTGTGTGTGTGTATATATATATTTTTCCTGTGGTGGGGATGCGTGGTGGTGTCAGAGACGCTCGCGGCAGGGGCAACCTGCTGCCCGCTGTGGTGCCTCTCATGCCGGCTCCTCTCCCCCTCCATGCCCCTGCCCCAGAAATGATTTACAGGCACGTGGCCGTCCTCGACGGGGACACGGTGCACCTGGAGATCCTCGACACCGCGGGTCAGGTGAGGCAGGAGGGCCCCGGGCTCGCCGGGGGGCAGGTGCTGCCGGCGAAGTCCGGCCCCACGCTCATCCCTGCCGGCCTCGCCAGGAGGAGGACTCTCTGCAGCTGGAGGAGAAGATCAAGTGGGGCGAGGGCTTCGCCGTGGTCTACTCGGTGACGGACCGCTGCAGCTTCGACGAGGTGCTGCGCCTCTGCTTCCTCGTGCGGCACCTGCACGGCGGCGCCCGGCGCGCCGGCGAGCGCCCGCCCGTCGTCCTCGTGGCCAACAAGAAGGACCTGCAGGGCGACCGCATGGTGGCCACGGCCGAGGGCGAGAGCCTGGCCAAGGCCCTGGAGCTGCCCTTCCTGGAGATCTCGGCACGAGACAGCTACGAGGAGGCGGCGGGCGTCTTTGGCGCGCTCTACCAGGAGCTGCGCCGGCAGGGCCGCCTCTCGCCGGGCTCCTGCAAGCGCCGCGCGGCGCCCTCCAAGCTCGTGGAGAAGATCCCCCGCATGCCGGCGAGCTCGGCCGCGCCGCCCGCCGCGCGCAGCCTCAGCTTCCACTCCTTCCGGGACTACGGGCCCGAGTGAGCGCCCGGCCCCGCAGCGCGGCCGGCCTGGAAGGGGCGCCGCGTCCTCACCGCCTTGCGCCTCCTCCCTCCGCTCGCGCCCCACGTGCTCCTCGTGCCTGGCTTCTCTGGAGAGAAAAAAAACAAAAACGACAAAAAAAAAAGCGTTTATTACCATTCCGGCTTTAATTTTGGTGTTTTGTCCCCCAGGGGCTGGGGCGCTGGGAGGGCTCTGCCCAAGCACCCTGTGGCCACCGGGTCCCTCCTGGCTGCCTCTCAGCAAGGGAGGGCGCAAGATGCCCCGGGTCCCAGGAGCTGGTGGTCCCGTGCAGCGCTTTATCTTTGGACTATTTGCAACATTTTTAAGCAGCTTCGTCCTCCTTCTGGGGTTGCTTTTTGTTTTATTTTACTTTTCCGCAGGGTTTTACAGCTCTTCCTGCCACCTCCGGCCAGCCAGCAGATGGGGATGTTGGCTCGCTACTGCCGGGCAGCAGGGCCATGCGCCCAAATACTTATTTTATTTCTTGCTTTTGGCAAACCCATGCCTTTCTCTAACTCTTTTTTATTATTATTATTTTAAAAGGAATAAAGAAATAAAGCAAGCTGACAGACTCTGCGGTGCACACCATGTATGTCGCCCATCCCTGCTGTGTGGAGGCTTCGGGAAAATATTGATAGAGAGGGCCAGCCCTGGTGGAGTCCTTTTTTTTTTTTTTTTTTTTTTTTTTTACTATACATATATATGCATAATTTTGCTGTATTTTAGTCAGCGCTCCGAAGCAGCAGCACTTTGCAGCGGCCCAGCTTCCCTGCCGAGTAGATTCTCAGGTGTCTCGTAGCGGTGAGCCCCAGCCGCTGCCGCTTGCACCAGGGGAAGTTTGAATTAATTCACTTTCTTTTTGGCTATTTCCCTTGGAAACAAAACGCTGCCGTGGGCGAGAGCGAGCGCTCACCGTGTCTTAGGTGTCGCTCCCGGACGCCTGCGGATCAAATAGCAGCACCCGGCGGGTCGCTGGGAAGCACAAGCCGCTCCGAGCCGCGGCGGCGGGGAGAAGCTGCCAGAGGGAATTATTTTCCGCCTTACTGCTGCAAGGAGGGATTTGGAGTTCAATTCTTTCTCTTATTCTCCCTCCCTGGCAGCCGGGGCGCGGGAGGGAGCGCGTGGTGCCGGCAGGGGCGGCCGGCCATGGCTCCGGCGTCGTGGGAGCCGCCGCCGTCGCCGCTGGGCGAGCGCCGGGAGCCGTGGCGCGGCGCCCTGGCCTGCCTCGCCGTGGCCGCCTTCTTCGCGCTCACCATCGGCGTGGTGGCGTGGCAGGCGGCCGAGGCGCCGCGGCGCGCGTGGCTCGTGCGCGGCCCCGCCGGCGGCCTGGCCTGGGAGCGCCGCGCCGGAGCGCTGCTCCTGCTGCGCCGCGGCGCCGCGCGCCCGCTCGCCGCCGTGGCCCTGGCCCAGGGCGCTGGCGCCGGGCTGCCGCTGCCGCCCGACCGCTGCCGCCCCGAGGGCCGCCCCGTCTTCTGCGGCGCTTGGGACGAGGCGGCCGAGCTGCGCGTGGTGCTCGAGGAGGCGCCCGGCGCCGGCGCCGAGTGCTACGGCCTCGCGTGGACCCCGCTGCGGCCCGGCGCGCTGCTCAAGGTAACGGCGAGCGCGGGGCGGCGCGCGGGGACGCGTGGCCTCCGCGCAGCCCCGGGCGGGAGGGAGCGACGCCAGGCGGGAACGCGCGGCCTCCGCGCAGCCCCGGCGGGGAACGGCCCTGCGGGGAGACAGCGGCTCCGCGCGGGGAAACGCGTACGAGGAGCAGCTCTATTCATTGATTGAGATGCTGGTGGGAAGATGCTGCAATCAAGGGTGATTTTTTTTTGCCAGGGTACTTTTTCCTCCTTCAATAATCGCCGTTCGGCCGATTTTGGAGAAAAGGCAAAAGTCTCCAAAATAAGGTTTATTTTTCTTCTGCTGCTATTTTTTTTCCCTCCTCTTTTTTCCTCAGCAGGTGCAAACAGCCGAGCTGAAACCCAGCCCCATGCCCGGGCTCCTCCAAGATTTCCACTTTAATAATTCAGCTTCACCTCTCCTCAGCCCACGGGACATGTTTCCGCCCCAGTCCCGGAGCTTGGATGCGGAGAACCGGGAAAAGCTGCTGCTCCATGGGAGCTTTTTTCCTGTGCCGGGGCTGTGCCTCTCTGCACGAAGCCAGCAGTTCCGATGTGCTGCACTCTAGGGCTAAATAGGAGTTATTTTCAACTGATTTTCACCATCTTCCCACCAGCATCTCTAGCGATATAAAGCAGCTTGTTGGCGTGTCCCGAAGGGAAGGATTTTGATGCGGATTTCATTGTGTTGATTTTTCTCTCCCTGCTTTTCCCCCCGCCACGTTTTCGTGCCGCCGGATGGTTTTACCCATCTCCCTGGGGCGGCAGGATTGCTTCTCCATGGCCAACGTGTCGTGGTTCGGCGGCGGAGGCGTGCGTGCCCCGCGCTGGCCGCTCAACGGCGTTGACGCCGAGGCGCAGCCCTTCGTCATCAGCGACTTCGGCCGCAACCCCGGTGGCTACGGGCCCGTCCTGGATGGGTATTTCCTGGGATCCACAGGTGAGAGTGCTTCCCTTCTTCCCGGCTTTCCCTGAGGATGCTGCTCTGATGCAATCCTGGGGGGTCGATGACGATCTTGGGAGTTGATGGAGTTCTGTGAGGCCCCAAGCCTGTGCACAAACCTCACTGCAGAAAGAGGGGAAAAGCCCCAGCTCTGCCCTCGCTGCGGTTTTGCCCGCCGCCAGCTTCAGGTTTGCAAGCGCAGACACAAGTCGTGTCACGGGGAGCGGATTAGAGCCGTGGTGGAGACGAGATCCCATGAGCGACCTCACGGGGGAAACAGCCTGTCCCGTCCTGCTCGAGCCTGGGCAGCGGCTGCCGAGGGGGAGAGGAGCGGGAAACGGCTGCGTCGCGCTGATCCCCCCTTGTTCCCTCCCCGCCAGGAGTGACGGTGACGGTGGCGCCCGACGTGCCGCTCTTCCTCTCGGTGGAGAGCGACAGGCGCTTCTGCCTCGAGACCCCCCCGGGTGACGGTGACGGTGACGGCGCCGGGCCGGCCCTGAGCTACCGGCTGTGCAGCAGCGCCGACGCGGTGGCCGCGCAGCGACACGCGGCCGCCCAGCTCGCGCAGGGCCCCCGGCAGCCGCCCGATGCCGCCCTGCTGTGGTACGGCCGCCCCGCGTCCCTCCGCCTGCGTCCCGGGGCTCGGCAGCGCCGGCACCAACCCCGTGCGCTGCCGCCAGGTCGCCGATGTGGCGCTACCCCGGTCCCGACGGCTCGGCTGGCAAGATCCAGCGGGGCCTGCGGGCTTTCTCCAAGCGCCTGCAGCGGCACCGGCTCGGGGAAGGGCTCCTGGTGCTGGGCGAGCGCTGCACGGCCGCGCTGGCCGACGCGGCGCAGGAGGGCGGCGCGCGCGCCCGGGAGCCGGCGGTGCCGGCGCCGCTGCAGCTCTCCGTCACGCTGTCCCCGTACGCCAGCGTGGCCTCGCCGCTCTTCCTGCGCTCGCTGCGCGACGGCACCGACGGCTACTGGCTCAGCCTGCGCCCGCGGCACGGCGCCTCGGTACGGCCCTCCCGCCCCAGCTCCCCCACCAAAGCCAGGCACGATCTGCGTCGTGCGTGCACTCCAGTTTGGAGCAACGGGGCCTTTGAGGCTCTGGCATGGAGCATTGATGATGCCCCAAGTGGGGCGCGGAGCCGGAGCAGCGCCAGGGAGCGGGAGGGCTTTCCTGCAGTAACGCCCGCGTCTTGCCGCAGGTGCCGCTGCTCTCCCGCTGGAAGGGGCAGCTTGCGGCCCGCCTGGACGCCACGCGCGAGGCGGCGGCGAGCTGGCTGGCGGCGCGGGCCAGGCGCCTGCGGCGGGCGCTGGGCGCCCAGCACGTGGTGCTGGAGGGCGCCGAGGGCAACGCGTACGCGGAGCAGGGCGTGCGGGCGCCCGCCACGCTGCGGGGGGATGGCTACGCCGCCGCGCTCGCCGCCCTGGCCGCCACGCTGGGCAACGGCACCGTGGTCACCGCCGGCGCCAGGTGGGTCCCGCGCAGCCCGCGACGCAGCGAGCGGCGCGTGTGGCAGCAGCCTTGCTCTTGCATCTCCCTTTCTTCTGTCTTTGCGGGTCTTATTTTTCTGTGTAGTTGCTGTTATTTCACACTTTAATGTACCTGGCGCTGTCACCTTCCCAATGGGATCCGCAGATTTGCAGGAGGAGGGTGTGAGCCCCAGCACCTTGGCCTGGTCCCTGGGGGCTCAGTCGCTCCTGGCGCAATGAAACGCTATTTTCCTGACTTGTCGAGGGGGGTTTGGAGGCCGCTGTAAGGGGTCAGTGCATGAGTTTTCTCAGAGGTGCCACTTAAATATGGAAAAACTATCCTCCTAGAGTCCTTCCTGCCCATGAGGGTGTATGTAAATACATATATGACTGTGTATATAAGGGGCTTGCTCCCGCGCCCCCAGGTCGAGTCACCTGCCGCTCTTTGTGCGGATGAGCCCGCTGCGCTCGGACTGGAGCCACGGCGGCCTCAAGGGCCTCATCCCGGCCGCGCTGCACTTCAGCCTGCTGGGCTACAGCTTCTTCGTGCCCGACGCCGTGGGTGAGCGCCGCCCGCGGCCGCTCCGCAACGGGGCGCGAGGGAGGGCCGGGTGGCCCCGCGCGCGGCGCTCAGCCCTCTGTGCCCGGCAGGAGGGAGCCTGGCCGAGGAGCAGCCGCCGGAGCAGGAGCTCTACGTGCGCTGGCTGCAGATCATCACCTTCCTGCCCGTCATGTCCTTCGGCACGCCGCCCTGGGCCTGCTGCGACGCCTGGGTGCGTGCCCGGCGCTCCTGCCGCCCGTTTAGGTCCCTCCGCGCCAGCAGCTTTGCTTAAAGACATATATGGAGCCCCTGAGCCCTTGGGACACATCTCCCAGGCCTCTCCCACCGCACCAGGCCCGCTCGCCCTGTGGTGCCTGGCACGATGCTGCAATGCAGCACTTCAGGCGTTTGTCCCTTCCCACAAGGAACGTGTCCATGCGTATTTATTTATCCCTCTTTTCCTCTGCTGCTCGTGGCACTGTTGTCCGGGTGCGGGAAGGAGCCGTGTCCTGTCCGGCAGGTGCTGAACCTCACCCGGGAGTGCGTCCGGAGGCACCGGGACTTTGTGGCTCCGCTCATTGTCAAATACACGCAGGAGTGGGTGGAGTGGGGCTACCCCATCTTCCGGCCCGTGTGGTGGCTCAGTCCCAGCGATCCGGCCGCCTTCTCCGTGGATGATGAATTCCTCATCGGAGACGAGGTGAGGAACTGCATGGAGGTGCCCAGGTTGGGTTCGTGGGGAGCTGCTCCGTGTTTCGATAGGAGAGCGGCTCGGGGTTGCTGAGCTGCTTTTCCAGCTCTTCGCAGATGTGGACAGATGTTGCACCAGGCTTTTCAATGCCCTCTATCCCCCTGCAGCCATTTCTACAGCCTTTCTTGTTTCCTGGGCAGTCACGTGTAGAAGACCTCAGGACCCCTCTGCCCATGAAGCACCTTCATCAGTTTGGGAGTGCTCTTCTCCCGTAAATCGAAATGAAACGGAAAGGGAAAGATCCTGCGGGTGTCTGAGGGTGCAGGGCAGCCGAGTCTCTTGGCTCTCACGAGCGCTGGCTGCTTTGCTCCACGCCGCCGCTTTCCAGGAGCAGGACGCGCCGCCCCCGTCGGCACGAGGAGGCGACGGCCGCCCGGTGCCCACGTGCTGGCACCGGAGCTGCCTGTTCTTGGCCGCTTTCCTCTCCGCTCCCTGTGTTTTTTCCCTCCATTTTGGCAGCTCTCCCATCTGGCAGCCTGGAGCGAGCCCTGCTGGGGCAGCCGGGGCTCTCCTTCCGCCACCGCGTCCCCGCGCAGAGGACACCGGGCTGCCGTGGGGCGGCTGCCGTGGGGCGGCTGCCGTGGGGCGGCTGCCGTTGCCTCCGGTGCCTCTGCCCTTCAGCGCAGCTGCCTCTGCTCTTCACCGCAGGTCCTGGTGGCCCCCATAACCGAGCAAGGGCAAACGCAGAGGGACATCTACCTGCCGGGGGACGGCTACCTCTGGACGGACACCAGCACGGCCCGCGTGTTTGACGGAGGCACCGTCCTCAGGAACTACTCCGCCAGCCTCGACGAGGTGCCCGTTTTTGTAAAGACCTCCTAGACACACAGGCTCTTGCTCTCCTCCTCTAGAGACCAACTTCCCCCATTTGCACTTTTCCAAGAACTTTTTTTTTTTTTAATTTTGACATAAACTGTTCAAATCTTCCATTGTTTGCTATTACTCTAAAATAGCGAAGACGCAGAGTGGGAGTTTTGGCACAAATGTGCAACCCTGCAGCATGTCAGACCTTCTTTTTCCCTGGATTTTCCCAGGGAAATGTCAGCGTGCATCTGTTCAAGTGGCACGGTCGGCATTTCCGGGGTCTTGGCACCCCAGTCGAAGATGCGGCCGTACCCAGGCCGTGGAGCGCCCCAGATCCCAGATCCATGAGCTGTGCCGACCTTCCCTCCCCGGGAAGCAGGGACTCAGCTCGGCTCCAGCCGCTTGACCTGCACTGGGCTCAGGATGGAGGTTTCGGGGCCGTAGCGGCAGCTCCAGCACATCCATGGAGGCTCTGTGTAGCTGTTGGATCCTGAGGGATGCAGGCGGAGCCATGGAAGTGTTAATACTGTGGTCGCTGGTGTAAATGCAGTTTAAAGGGTTGGTCCCTCGGATTTTGGTGAGCCCGGAGCTACTTACTGCACTCTTCCCCCTCGCTTCCTCACTCTTCACTCGCACTGCCCGGGAAAGGGGCCATTTCAATGAGATTTTGTGGCCTTTCCTCCTTGGAAGTAGTTTGGTCCTTTAGGCCAGGTCTGCAGAAGGCGCTAGAGCCGGCACGGGGTGGTTGCCTCTCCAGTTTGGAGCCATCGGCATGGATGCAAATCCCTCCTCCCACTCCCCTTCCTGCTCCTGTGCCCTCGGGAAAAGCCGGGGCCGCAGCTCCTGCCCACGCTAGGGGTTCACAGAAGGAAAAACAAAAAAGCAGCTCACACGCACCCACTGTTCCCATTATATTAAGCTAACGCGTCATGTTTTTGTTGAGGTGGGAAAAACGCTCTACGTGCGAGTTCGAGATCCACTGAATCCGGTGGGAATTAAATGTGTACTGAGGTCAACCCCTGGAGTGGCCCCTCTTTGGCTATTGATTGCTAAATGCTTGCAATTTTTAATGAACGTGTGGTAAAAAAACAAAATACTACCAGCCAACCTCTTCTAATATTTATTCTTGTTTTTCTTAAGCACTTTATGTTGTTCCCCTCTCAATGCTGCTTCCTTTTTTTTTTTTTTTTTTCCCCTAAGCAACAGAGATAGATGATTTTCCAGACACATATCTAAAACTTGCAGACTGGCAGAGTTGAAAGCAGTGATTTGGGCAGGTCCCAGCCTAAGAAAGAGATTTTTACAACTGTTCATGACTTGGGTGTTTTCATTGCTATGTATATGGAAAGGTCTCTCCTCTCCCTCCCTGAAAAAAAACACTAAGCTTCTGCTCCAGGGCAGATTTTTAAGTGATTTTTAACTGCTTTTAACTGTTTGCATACCTGAGAGCGGGGCTGATGGACCTTTTGCCTAGATAAATATTTTCTCACCCATATCCTGTCTACAGAGTTTACACTTTTGAATATTTTTTTTTTCTTTTGTTGATTCAGAGCATGGGGAGGGTGGTTGCTTTGCAGGAAAACTGTACCCAGACTTTGTCCCTTGTCAACAAGGAGGTGTTTTGCTCCGGCTTCCAAGGATTCCCGCCGGGATGCCGTGGAATCCGGTTAAAGGACGGCAGCCAGCTGGGCCACAGGTCTGCCCCGTGATGGCCAAACGCCCGGCAGGTGCCGAGGCTCTCCGGTGCAATTCCCTGCAGTGGGGCAGAAATCCCGCTGCACTGGATGAGCCCTGGGTGCCTCTTCTAGTTTTAACTGAAAGGGGAAAAAGTTCCCTGTGTTACAACTTAATGTACAGGGTTCGGTGACAAAGGGGAACCGCATCTTTGGCCATGTAAGAGTTTAGGGAGCCGATGCCATGGGGTAGATCCAAAGGGTGCCCGAGGTCCCTTCTTGTAGCTGCAACGTTTTCGTTGGTGGCGCTTCAGCATGATGTCCCAAGCACCAAATAGGGTATTTTCCAACTGTCCTTGTCCCAGGGCTCACGCGCAGTCAGTTTTCGGCCTGCAAGCACTCAGAAAACAGCAACATTCCTGGTTATACAGCAATATTCATCCCCCGCATGAAGTACCTGCTATCACACGTGGCGAGACCACCCGCTGCGGCGAAGGGGCTTGCACCATCGGTGCCAGCGTTGCGGCCTGCCCTCGAGGGCTGTGCTGCAGAGCGGTGCAAGGTAAGTGGAGAGTGTCCCAAGATCTGCTCCAGGTCTAGGCACCCCTGGAGCGATAGGTTTTGGCTTTTGGATTGAGAGTAAACAAAGTGTTTCTGGGAAGACTTAGGTATTTACGGGATGTAGTTGTCCCCTTTCCCCCGCTCCTCCTCTTCTGGCACCCACCAGCCCTCCTCGGTTTGAAAAGCCGTGGCCAGCGGGAGGGCCCTGGCCGGCTCGGTGCCTTGGCTGGCACGCGTTGGTCCCTCGCCCCGTTATCCACGATCCCTGTGCCTGAACCCGTCCCGTTTTTGGGATGATGGGTTCTGAAAATTAACTGGTGGTGACACCTAGCGGAGAAGTGTATTTCAAATACCAGAGAGGCACCAAAAAGCACGGGGCTACCAGGCTGATTCCTGCCTGTCAGCCCTGCCAGGAGGCCTCCTGGCTGCGGACGTCCCATGTTGCCTGGGATGGCCCTGTCAGGGCCATGGCTTGTGCCCGTGGGAGCAGCTGCGTTGCAAAGGTAGTAGATATGGAAAATAAACAGTCACTATTGAGCGTAGCTGCTAGAACCATGACTGGTTTCACACTGGTGAATTTGGGATGACTTCTTGCATGGAAGGTCTGAAAACACCAGCCAGTAGGAAGGAGGCCACGTCGAGGTGGAGATATTTTGTGGGAAGCCGTGTCACGTCATGTCCCCACATCACGACGTTCAGTGAAGCTAAAACGTCCCCTTAGCGCTTAATCTTGGGTCTCTGGGAGCGGGGGCAGTGTTGCAGGCCCCGTCCCGGCCCCGCGGACGTCAGCAGGACGGTGCGTAAACACCGGGGCTGCGGGCGACGGGCCCGGCCCCGCTGGGTACACACGGGGCGATAAACGCGGTGCCAAAGCGCGAGGCACGTGCCTCGTGCGGTCCAAGGGTCCGCGCGGGCCGAGGGTGCCGGGCGCTTCTGCGAGCTGCCTTCCTCGCGTTGGGAAAGGCTCCCTCTGCCTGTTTGCTTTCCAAGGCCCTGTGTTTTCCAAAGCGGTCTCAAAGGTCTCCTGACCGCTGCAAGCAGGAGCCCATCTGGAAGGCAGGGGAAGGTCCTGCGGGCAAGAGCCACCCTTGCAGTGTTGGGTCCCGTTACATCAGGGGGTGGCCTTGTGCCTCGGGGGCTGTGATGAGGTCCCAGATGAGGTCCCAGCGCTATTTCCATAGGCATTTCCATAGGGATCTGGCTGCGTCTGTGGGAAGCCCAATAGGACCACGCACTTTTCTCACCAGAAGTCTCCCCTGCTTGGATCTCATGCACAGGGAAAGGGCTGCAGACCTCGGAGCTCTGCACTGAGCTAACTTTGCAAGAGCAAGTGGATCAGAAACAATTTAAATAAAATTCAGGCATTTATTATTGTTTTTAAGACCCTCGAGCTCCGTGTGCCAAAAGCCCGGCTTTTAACGTGTCGCGGCTTCTCCAATGTCAAGAACAGAAAGTTTTGCTGTGAGCAGGAACGTGTGATCAGTGCTTCAAAAGTGTCTCTCCTTAGCAGTTGTATTAGCACTTAAAAGGAATGAATCCTGAAGTGTTAAGACTTCTGAGGCCCCTCTTTAGGGACAGCCGCACGAGGGCAGTAAGGGCCATTTCTCATGGAAGGAAATTTTTCTCGCTGAGGCTCTGAACCACCGGCCCAGAACACACTTTGCTACAACCGTCAGGCCTGTGTAGAGAGAAGCGCTGCTCTGCTGCATGTGCGGGCTGCGCTGGCAGGAAGCTGTAGGTCTCGGCGTGCTGCAGTGCCTGGGAATGTTGCTTTTCTCCTTTATCTGCATTTTAAACCATTTGAACCATTTTGAGAGCTTGTTTTTTAGAGGGGAGGTGCCACCTGAGTCCCTTCTCTCATCCCGTACATCATCTCGACAGAAAGCGCGGGAACTCTTGAGCACTCCTGCACGTTCCAGGTAGCTCCCCATACTGATGACTTTCTCATCTTAGCCAGTTCATCCCTTGATATTTCCTTGCCCTCACTAAGCTGCAAGGACATGTTTATGTGCATGATGTCCTGGTCCTGCAGCAGATCATCTGTGTGGGTCTGAAACGCATTAGCTTCCCCAGCACAAATGCAAGGAAGGCTAATTCCCCCAGGCAGTGCCCTTGGATGCAGGCCGTGGGGTTTTGCAGCCGCAGTTCCTCAAACCACAGTATTTTAGGAAGCAACCTGGCAGATCTGGCTTACACAGGGAACTGAGCTGCCTATAGATCCATTAAGCGCCCACAAAGTCCTCTCTGCTATTTTTCCTTTGCAAAACACGCAGGTGGTTTGTGCTTGTGTTCACCTCTCCTTATCTGCCCTCCTCTTGGCAGCTCGGACGTGCGTTTCAGATACATACGGGGAGACCCTGTGCTTGGTGCGCGGCTGCAACACGGGGCCAGATTACCACGAGCAAGCCACGAGGTCACAAACATGGACAAAGTCCACAGGATGCTCATGGCTGCCTGGCAAAAGTCAGCCCGCCAGCACCGCGGCGCTTGGGCTCCGCTCCGTTTACCTGCTGCTGCCCATCTAGATAGTTGCCGAAGCCAATGTTGGTAAATAGGTCAGGAAAACGTTTTGCTTTCTGGCTGTAGTTGCTTTTATTACTCATTTGGGTAGTTTGCTAAACACAGCGGGACAGTGAAATGTGACTAAATACTGAAATCACAGCAATATTATGGAGGCATTTACCCCCCGAAGCCCAAAACCTGCTTGTATCTGGGTGACGGGTGCCACAAGCTTCACTGCTCTCTGCTCCAAGCACAAATCACTTTTCTTCAGCCTTGCTTGGCTTGTATTAAGTAGATGGACCATTGTGTTCAGGAAATATTGAATTATAAAAAAAATGAATGTAATGTGTTTTCCCAATTAAGCGGGGAGGAAAGAACAGCAGGACAAATTGCCCTTTCTATAAGAGGCCCCCTCATGCAAGGAGGAAAATAAATCCCGTGAGCAGAACAGGGTAAAATAACCCCCAGAATAGCTTCTGAACAGGTAATTCTTCAGCCTTTAGCCTTTCCTCTCTAGCAAGTTGCTTACTAGAGCTGCTGACTTTGTTGGTGTTGATGTGGGTTTGTGGTAGAAATACCCTCCACCTCCCACCCCCGAAATCTCACTTGGCATCAGTTATTCCATGGCAGCTGAAGGAAAGACTTAGGTTTCTACTTTCAAACCTTTACGAGCATTAAGTGAGATCTGATCTCACAGTTCAGCGCAGAGGTCGGATGTCTGTGCCCCCACCGGCAGGGATTCGTGTGGGCACAGACACCCATAGGAAACCCCTGTGCCCGTGCAGGAAGGTACTGCAGATGTTTGTGAGCCCGTGTCACTGCTTTGGTAGCTGGGCTGCCCATCTTATTGCTAGGGTCCCTCAAGAGCTTCTGGAGATGCTTTCCCACCTTTCAAACGCCCATGTCCTGGTGCAAGAAGTGCCACCAGGACCAGCACGCACAAGGGGCACAACAGGAGCTGGTGGGAACGACAGGGCACACGGGTTACGGGATCCGTGCGGCCAGAGGGAGGCTCCGAGACACCTTTTGAAATGGCCTAGCCCCACGAGCACCAAGAAGGGCCATGATATCGGGGAGCACCCGCGCGTCCCTCCCTCGGCCTGCGCGGCCGTGCCGGCAGCTTCGACGCTGCTTTCCTCGCGCTGCCCGCGCTGAGCGAAGCCGGAGCTTCCGGCCATCCGCTTCCAGGCCCCGCAGGCCTCTCCCAGCGGGAACTCGCGGCGGAGCAGGCCGTGGAACGCGGAGGCCGCAGCCCCGCGGCGCCCGCTCCCGTCCCCCGCTGCGAGTTTTTCCCTCGTGTTTCGCACTCGGCACTCTGCCCCGCTCAGGCTGGCAGGGCTGCAGAAGTTAAAGGAAACACATTGCAAATAAACCGCCTTTTATTGCGGCTGAAGGTAGGGAAAGATAAGGAAATTCAACTGAGAAGGTACAAAGGTAGAGGGCAATTGTACGCGCACACTCAGCTTCTCCTGAAGATGAGACTGGCAAACACTGCAAATCTAGTCCTGGGGCCATAGAAATCTCTTGTTTATGCATTATGCACTGGAAAATGAGGCTGTGGAATTGAGTTGGTCTTGCAGCCTGTTTATGGAAATCTACTGGTGCAATAAAGGAGCAGCTAAAGCACGGAGAGGTTTTACTTTGGCGTGGATGTTATAATGAAAAGAAGCTCTCTTGGGGACTTTGCATGTTTAGAATATCCTTTTCTTTCCTGAATCAGTGGTCGAGGAGCAGCCGGCAAATAGCTGCACTGCTAATCTTAGATTGCTGCGATTACAGTGCTGAGTACTAAATACCTTCTCTGGCTCAGTTTGGAAATGGGACTGGCGTTAGGAATAGGTGCCAAGAGAAGCTGGACGGGCAGCTTTGGTTTGATGCAGGTTTCTCATGGCTGCCAGGAGACTTTGCGAAATGGCAAGAAAATCACAAAGAACTGCGCAGAAGAGCAGTGTATTAGAAACCAAACAAAATATTCACAAATAGCTAATGCCATTGCTCTCTCAGACCTGTGTGGGTGACAAACACCTAAACAGTTCTGCTTCCTTTCACTAGCTTGCAGGAAGAACAAGTCCACACCTTTTTTTGCCCCACGGGGAAAAAAAAACCCTGCATTACAAACTCTTCAAATTTTGCTTGGCATCTGAATCCACTGAATGAAATTATATTATCAGTCTGTGGGTAAATATGAGTCTTTGAGTGACAGATTTGCTGCTGAGGACGGGTTATTTGAAATGCTTTACAGACGGTCGTAGCAATGTATTTCCAAAAGCATTTGCCTGCTCCTTCAGGCTGAATAAATGCTGGAAATGATGGTGTGCATTTTCAGGCCAGAGAGATTCCTTTCCACCCAAGCTTTGCGGAGTTTAGGGAGCGTCTGGAGCATGACTGCTATCAGTTCTCCGGTTGCAACATTCCCTGCAGTCTTTGCCAACAGGCAGGGTCCTGTAGTGTTGGATTTTTCACTTGTTCCCTGACCTTAGAAAACCTCCCACTGCACGTTTTCCTTCCAAAGCTTGGCCGGGCTCCATTTCTGCTACTGTCAATATATTGCTAGGTACATGCTGTGAGGGTAGAAATATTGCCCTTCCCACCCGGGACATGGTCCATCTTCTAACTACTGGGATAGTGTCAGGAGATCCATGTTCCTCACAGGGTGACTATGAAGTTCAGAGACAGAGGTTGTAAATAACCTGGCGTCAGAGGAAAGAACTGAAACAACAGAAGTGGAAAGAATGAAAAGCAGTTTTTAATGCCTGTGTGCTGGGAAGGTCTTAAATAGTCACTTTAAGCTTCGGAAGGGCTCGAGAACCTGTTTGTCTCCACGTGTAACCCACAAGCGGCTGCTTGGAGAGGTCAAGCAGCCGGGGACACTTTCAGATCTGGCCCTCACTGCGGGTGTTCCTGCCGGAGAGGCTCCTGGCTCATTTTTTCTGACTGGGGGAAACCTCAGTGGCCCTTGTCCAGAAGGGCCGTCGCCGCTTGCCACAAGCAGGCTTTGCTGTTTGGTTTGCTCTTCCACACGTATGGATAAACAGATCGGCAGATAGTGAATTCACTGGAACATGGTGTTTTCAACATGCGGATCTCAGTTTGACTCTTTGGGGCTCTTCTGCCAAATCTTCTCAGTCCCACACCCACGGTTACTTGATTATAAGTTTAACCGTTCCCCCCCAAAATGCTGCCATTTTGGTGGTCAGTGGCATATTACCTCCCAGCCCGACTCGCAGTCCGTGGTGCTTTGAGGCTTTGTCAGGCTGAGAAGTGGCCATCGATTAGTGTCTGCGACCACAGGGTGCGGGAGGTCCCTCTGCGGGTTGTGTTGCAGTAGATGAGATTATCTGAGATGCTCTAAATAGTAAATTCAGCTATTGGGGGGCAGAACTTGGACCTGGATCCAATGTGGGGAAGTCAGGTGGGGTTTTGCCCCCTAAAAAGCTGCCATTTTGCTGCCATTCCTAGTTCGCTAACGTGTTCCTTAGTGGCTAAGTGGTGTCTAGAAGCACTCGCTTCCCAAGGAGGCTGTAAATCCTGGCTCATTTGATGGCTTAAAACGTGGCTCTAGAGCAGCGCAAAACACAATCAATCACCTTTCTCCACCTTTCTCTGCTTAAATATCAGATGAGTTTCGATTGCGTCCTCGTAAGAACACGTTTAAGAACGATGAACGACCAAGTCGGATCCAAGCCTCCCTTTCTCAAGGCACTGCTGAGCCGGCAGGTTCGGTGTTACTCACCAGCGCTGATGGCCGGGGCCGGGACGGCTGACGCACAGAGCAGCGAGGGCTGGGGAGGCAGGAGGGGTCTGAACCAACTGAGAGGAGTGTGTTGCGACACACGGGCTCCTTTAGAGGTGTGTGACTCTGTGCAGCAGCTGCCAGGAGCTGACAAGGTGCAACCGTGCTGCCTCTGGGCCTTGAGCCAAAACCCTGCATCCTTTTGGCTCTTGCATTTTGTACAGGCCACCATGTCTACCCCAGTGTCCTGCAGAGATGTGGTCGCTCGGGGACTGCCCGTGGGCCACCCCACAGCACCTCCAATGCACTGCGGGTGTCCAGCCTTGAAGCAGCAGCTGGAAGAGGCTCTGCCAAGCAGCAGGATTTGCTGCTCGGTGCTGTCCTGTCCCCGGCCGCCCCGAGCGGCGCTGCCGTGGCTGCACTGCGAGGCCCCAGCTGGGCCACGTCCCCTGTTGATGTGGACTCTGACCCTGACTCACTGCCTTGACTTTCCAGCTCGGCCTCGGACTCACCCCTCGGCCGTGGCCTCATCCCGTAATCCGGACGACCCGGGTGCCGTCACCAGACCCGCTCCGCTCGCCACGCTCAGGTGCCAGGAGGGGACCGTGCCCGGCCACCGAGGGCACTGCCCCACTTGCCTCACTTTTCTCCCACTTTCGCCTTCCCTGCGCTTTTGTCCCCAATTTCGGGGCACTCCTCTAACGAGCAGTGATTTGTTTTGTTACTCAGGGTGGGCAGCGTTGCATGGGGCACCGAGTTCCCAGTGCTTATGTCCTAACTATGAAATTGATTCTTTCACTTACAGATACATGAAGATAATGGGATGGAGCGAAAACGAATGGTCTTTGTTCTGTTTCAAACGAAACGGCAATGGTTTTCAGACCAGCCAACAAACTGGGAAAACATCTGCTCCGGCAGCTGAGGCAGCACTCAGTAATTCTGTACTCCGAAGACCCAGAATAATCCGGGCTCAGTGAGCGAATAATCCATTTTCAAGACATCAAAGGGAAATGCTCATGTTTATTAAAACTGCTTGATTCAAGT
The DNA here is from genome assembly GCF_059628265.1 of Tinamus guttatus. NCBI lineage: Eukaryota > Metazoa > Chordata > Aves > Tinamiformes > Tinamidae > Tinamus > Tinamus guttatus. Next base: position 15,259,922 of record NW_028288774.1, on the reverse strand, counting down.
AACATGAGAAACTGTTTGTAACACGAGAAAAATTCCAACAAAGAAAAACAAAAAGCACAGAATCACATGGGAAATAGTTAGATTTCCAAATTCGAGCCAGATTTAAGCTTTAGTGCTTTGACATTGTTAGAATCTGTCAAAAAGTAGACAAAAGTAAAAACAATGAGAGAGAGGCACACTAGGTAAGAAAAGCTGCTGCAAAGGAGGCATGTGGCAGGTGCAGAAGCCGAGAAGTCTTGAAGGACAGGGAGAATCTGTGGTTAATTTAAGAACTATGTATACACTGAAGCAAGCTGGAGTGATTTCAGTCTGCCCCGACAATTGGCCTTTCATTGATTATTTTGATTTCTTTGGATTGCAAGGATCAGAATGGATTCCTACTGTGCCAGCCACATCCTTACAGAGCTGGGCACATATGGTCTTTCCTGATGGCACTCATCAGTCTTTAGAGAGCAGAAATATGACCATTACTGCGGGGGAAAAAAAAAAAGGAAATATCACCAAGTATCCAGCTCAGGCTCCTCGCGGGTTAATGGGTGAACAGAGCTTGGCCTCGGTGGCAGACGGCTGGTAATCAGTCGCAGACTGTCCGGAGTGGCAGGTTTTTGGCTACCAGCTAAGCCGAGCCCGGCCAGGATTTCGGCTTAGTCACCTGCGCGGCAACCTCATATAATGCAACACGTTTCACGTCTTCACCAGGTCTAGCTGCAGGGGCCCGAGAGTCATGGCAAAACAAGCTCTCCGTCTCGATCCTAATTCATGTCAGCTTGCACAATTGTTTGGAGAACACAATGAGCAGCCCCAACATCTGCTTCCGGCCAACTCCCTCCAGGTTACCGCGAGCTGAGAAAGCTGGCGGGGCACTAAGGCATGAAGGCAACTCCCTACAGGATGAAACGTGAGCAGATGTGGTTTATTTTCTTAACATCTCCAAGGTGAAAAGCACCTACGAGGTAAAAAACCACAGTGGGACCTTTCAAGATGAAAAACACGCAGATGACTTTCTTTGTAAGCTACTTACAGAACACATGTAGGCCGGGGGGGGGGGAAGAAAAAATATATTAGGTGCTTCCTCTAACTGTCCAAAGTACAGTCAGACACATGAGGGCTAAAAATACATAAAGACAGATGCTGTTCAGGAGGAGTGTCTAGGTTTGTGCTATCTGGTCTTTGCGGGTGTTTCTCTCTCCCCGGGGGCAGCAGTAGTTCCGGGTTTCCCTCTCGCCTCCCGCTCGCGCCCTGCGGCTCCGTCCCGCGGGAAGGGCTCCCCTCCCGGCCGAGCCCCCGGCGCCCGATCCCGCGGAGCCGCCCGCGGCCATGACTCCCCCTTCCTCCCTCCCCTCCCCGCCGCGCCTCCGCGTAGCCCCGCCCCCTCCCCGCCCCCAGCCTATCGGGTCCCGCCTCCGCACACCCCCGCGCGGGGCAGGCCACGCCCCCGCGGGGCGGCAGCCAATGGGGGCGCGCGCGGGGCGCGCGGCTCTGGCGCGGGGCGGCGGCGCGCGCCGCACTTGTGTCCCGACCGTTGCCGGCGCCGCCGTCTCGTCGCGCGCCGGAGCCGGTGAGCGGCGGCAACGGTCGCCCCTGCGGGAGGGAAGGCGGAGAGGGGAGGCGGTAGCGGAGCCGGACGGGGCTCCTGCTGCCCGCGCTGCGTAGGCGGCACTGCGCGGGCGCTGGCGGGGTTGCCAGGAGAGGTGGTGCAGGGGGCGGGCTGCCGGCTGGGGACTTCGCGTCTTGCCTTCTCTATTTTGTTCGTTTATTTTAATGCAGGCTTCGTATGTCGAAAGTTGCGTTTTTAGACAGAAAAATCGAACGGAAGTGTCAACTTCCGTCGCTTATAACCCGCCGCAGCGGGAAGGGCATCTTTGGGAAGGGAAAAGTGTAAAGCAAGATCAAGATAAATGCTTTAACGAAGCCCGAGCTGGCGGCTCCCGGCCTCCGGCGGCCAGTGGCTTTGAAGCTCCGCAGTCAGCGGGAGGTTGTAGGAAGCTGCTCGCTTCCTCATCGCGCTGCTCGGGGCGCAGCCTGGGAGGAAGGGGGAAGATGCCCTCGCTCGTGCCTTCACCCTGCCCTTCTTCCCGAAGACAGCGGGGTTTTCCCAGGGCCTCTTGAGTAACCGCTTCTTTTTTTTTTAATTTTTATTTTTCGGAGCCCCTCCCTGACAGAAAACATTACTTTTTTAAAAAAAAAAAAAGTTCGGAAATTGCGACTCATCATGACTGAGAGCGGTAATAGGAAGCTATGTCGCAAGAGTAACTTGCGGGCCTCTTTTTTGGGGTGTTTTTTTTTTTTTTTTTTTTTTTTTTTTTTTGCAGTTCTTTCGCTGCCGCCGCGGCCCCACGGTGTCCCCGCGCGCTGCGGCAGCGCGACCTTTCCCCTACTTCCCGCCGCGGTCACGTGGCGGCGCGCGCCCCCGGCGGCCGTTGGGAAGGGCGGGGCGGCCCAACGGCCGCGCCCTGCGGCGGGGGCGCCTTCCCCGCGGGGGTGCGGGGGGTATTTATTAATTTTTCCATTCTTCCCCCATTTATTTATTTATTTATTTATCTATCTCTTTCTTTGGAGCTATCAGCGGGTGGCTGTGCTCCTGCCAGGAAGGCTTCCTGGCCTCCTCCTGCGTGTGGAGAGGATGGGTTGTGGGGAGGAAAAAGAAAAGGAAAATAAGCCTTGAATTAAAAGGTGACCTAGGTCGCTTAAAATATTTATGTAAAGTTTAAAAAAAAATGCAAATCTCTGTTTGTTTTCCTTGTACTTCACAAAGACATTGCTCTTGTGGTCTGACTCACTGAGTCCTAGCCCACATCTCCAGACATTACGGGAAACTAGATCTGAGCGGTTGGAAGGCAGCCCTCTTTCCCCTGTGTGCATTAACATTTTTGAAAGGTCTGTTTAAATGCTGGTGAAACGTTTGAATTTGGCTCTTCAGTCGTCCAGCCTGGCATGTCCGGTAAATAATGGGTGAAGGTGACTGTGGGAGCCGTGCGTTTTGCTTGCCTTAAGTCAGCAGACATTGTGCTCCGTGCTCTAGAGCTGTTGAGCCCCAGGAAAATGGGCATCTGGCATGTCAGGTAGAAGTGCTGTTAATCTAGAAATATTACTTTGGAAAAGAGGTAAACACTGTATTTCTCCTTTACCGTGTGTATAGAAGCAATTAGTGCAAATGGAGAGAAAATTGGTAAAATTAATAGAACTCAGTGCCTCTGGTGTGTCCTTTTATAATAGCAGTTAAATAAACAGCCGAGAGCCTAACTTGGAGGCACTTTTTATTTTTTTCTCTACATAGTGCCGTAGCTGTGCAGTGCTTTGGTTTTGTGTGCTTGTCTCTTACTCAGCAGGATTATTCTGAATTTCTAGAAGGTCAGAAGAGGTGGCTCTTGCATGGATCTGTACAGTATAACCTGTATTGAAATACAGGCTAGAATAATGTCCTAAAAATCTAGGAAGAGTACAGTATGTCCTACTCTGTGTTAGAGAGGAAATTGGTAAGTAATATGACAACTGTAAAAGTTTCTTATTTTGAAGACAGCCACATGTCAGTGTTTCGGAGGTTAGTAATCCTTTGTGTTAAGCCAGTAATTAATGGTCTGCAATAGACTGCTCTTTCTACACTCCTTTTTTGCTGGAGATCTCCAGTCTGATCAGGTGTGGGAAGGCAGCTTGTGGCTCTCCATGGCCTTTGTGCCTGAGGTGCTGATGAAACAGTCCGACTAGGGACATCCCTCTATCAAGAAATCTTTATGGGATCTGTGTTGGCTCTAAGGAAGCTTAAAGCCTGCAGGCCAAGAATTGTATTTAAATGTCTTAATCTGTAAACTGAAGCCAGTCAAAGTATCTAGCTCCTACGATCACCCTACTTACTACTCTAGTGGTCAGCAGAAATAACTGAGAGGTGATTTTATTTTTTTCTGACCCATTTTTACTGTCTCTGACTTGTTAAATGAAAACGGACCAGTCCAGGGGGTACATTCATCAAGTGTGGTGGAAAATACTGTTTCAAAACTACTCTTGGTAGCTATTCTCTGGCAGCAGCTTTTCCTAAACTCTTGCAGTCCCTGATCCAGTCCCTCTCAACAGTTGAAAGCTGAGTGTGCATCCAAAACTCAGCCTGTTTTCTCTCAACTTTCTATTTCAGAGCTGCAATAGACTGCTTCTCTTGCTGTAGTTGAATGGATATTAGCACTTAGTAGCATTGGAATGAGTCTGCCTTTTACTGCCTTAACCTGAAGCTCAAGGTTCCGGCTGCAGTCAGTGAGATTCAGGACAGACTGTTTGCGTGTGACGAGAACACCCGAAGCACTCTTGAGGAAGACGGAGCTGTGCAGGTATGCTTGTGTTGCCTTCCCTCTCTCTGCTGTGGGATGCTTGTGTGAGGTTGTGGGATTTTTGTTTTAATCTCTTCCCTTCCTGATGGGCCTGTTCCCTTGCTTTACCCTTTGGGAAGGGTGCAAAGGAATGGGGCAAAGATTCCGAAGGAAATCCCTGCAGCTGGTAGCTAATATCCACCTGCACGTGATTCTGGAAAGCTGCTGAGGACAGGACACAAGCTGATAGCCTGTGCCTCTGGCTTTCCCGGTGGGACAGTGAGTCTCTGCAAGCTGCTCTGACATGGCTGCCTGCAGTGGATGAGGCTTGTAAGTACAACCTTGCTGCTGGGAAATAGGTTTTATTATCTTCAGCTTGTCTTGAGCCACAACATTTGCACATTTTTAGACATGAGTTAACTTGAAATACTGTGCTTCCAAGGGACCACTGCCCTTAGCTGTAAGGGAATTTGGTTCTAAAAAGATGACCTAGAGGACCCTCTGAGGGAAAACTCTCTCATAAGAATCAAATGCAAGTTTTGGGAAGCTGGAACCTGTTATGTTTTCCATTGCATGGGAGAACCTGTCAGTTTAATTTGGTTTTCATCCAAATCAAATGACAGTTGGTTGAGTTAATTCAAATTTTAAAGGTAAGTAATTGTTTTCTTCAATATTTATGCCACAGCCATTAGGTTCAGCTGAGAAACATTTTGTGTGAATTGAAGTTCTCATCCGTTTCAGTGTTCAGTGCATAGGGGTGTCTTGACCTTGTTTCTTTCAGGTTTCTTGTAATGTTTTGGTACACCTATGGCCATATTAGAATATAGTTAATTATTATAAAGTGGATGAGTTTTTGATAAGACTTGAGCAGAGCAACAGTTGTCCGGTCCCTTTAGAAGCCGAATAGCATGATTAGGTATTACTGAAGGTTAGTATGCAAGGAAGCTGTTTTGGAATAGGAGTTCTTCAGAGAATATGTGTCTGGTTAATCTTTATAGTAAGTTCAGAAGTCAGTGACTTCAGAATATCACATGACCTGTGAATAAGCCATCTGCTCCTGAGGCTCTAGCATCTTGTTTTGAAGAAATTTAGTATATGTTGCAAAAAAGTCATATTGGCTAGTAAAATATTCAGCGGACAGGTGTTTTTCTGGATGTCTATTTAAGTATTTGAACTGTATATTTCCTACTGTTTTCTAAAGATTTTATAGCTCAAACCTCAGTTTTCGTTTGAGAGGCTTTGGAAAGTTATGTGTGAATATATGAAATTGTAGACAGCTTTTTTCTTTTCTTTCTTTTTTTTTTTTTTGTTAAATTGAATGGTTTTACTTTAGCTTTGGTTTTAATTATGTTCGAATATGCATCAAAGGAGCCCCAGATGTATGTGAATAAAATATTTATTTATTGGCATCTTTAATCGTGGTTGGTTAGGCTGTCTTGGAAATGATAATTCTGCTGTAGTACTAGAGGATAGGTTGTGTCAGACAGAAGTGAGGGGCACTCGCGTAAAAGGAGGTGAGACCTTGAGTTACTGGGTCGGTGCTGAACATTAGTGAGTGACTACTGCATTCATAACAAGCTCAAAATGCTACTGAAATCCCATTGATTTTATTATCGATAATGCAGGCTCTTGTTTTGATAGGAACTGTACTGGTTCCCTCTTATCATTTGGCATAATGTAAGTGGCATTTCAGGACAGCTCTAGAAATCTGCCTGCTACCTTAAGACTAGCTGACTTGCTGGATAACGTAGTGCTTAAAATGCACATGTGCAAAATCTTTATTTCTTTATCCTCCAAGCTAATGGTGTGTTATTGCTGGTCACTAAAAACTTACTTTTCTTGAAAGTTTGTCCGCTGCCAGTTTGACTTCCAATTTGTGCAGTTCATTATACTGTTTATGTGCAGATTTTCTTGATTTGCTGAGTTTATATATTTGTTGAAGCAATTCTATTATCTCTGATATTAAGTTACAAGAAGAAGAATGTCTGTTGATAGGCTTACAGTTAAAAGTGTGTCTCTTAAAGCTTTTTTTGTATTTATATACAACATGAGCAGTGCTAATCATGACTTAGGAGTTTTATTCTGGATGTGGATGTTATTTATTTTTACAAGCACTGATGAGTGGAGTCAGTCTATTGTATTTGGACAATCTCAAAATTCTAAACGCCATCAGGGGAACAAAAACCTCTGTTTCAGTTTTTTTTCTTCTATATGGATGATTTTTCTTCTGAAGTCATTATTGAAATACTAAACTTCGTATTTTTTTCCCACATCTTCAAAGGTGTTCTTCCATCACTTGTTTTCTGCTGAAATGGTGTGCCTGATATATGGGAGTGTTAAATACAAAGAAAAAAAGGTTTGCTATAAAGAAGAAAGGTCTTCTGTTCCATGGTGTATATGGTGCTTTTCATCTCACTGGTTGCAGGGCTTAAACTATTTTAATGCCAGATTTCCCTTTACTAAAATAATGTGTCTGTGTATGTATATATTTGCTATATTCCAGTAGACTTTAGTTGTAAATCTGTCTGCAGGTTGGACTCTTTTTTTTTTTTTTTTTTTTTCTCTCCCCTCCCCTCCTTTCTCTGTCTTGTGTCCCAAGCTTTGAAATAAGTTTCGTAGTGAATACTTTTGGACCAAACACCTGGGAGAATGTTAGACTAATTGACTTCAAATCCTGTGGAGAATTCAGGCAGATGAAGACATACGTGGTAATCTTGCATGTGAAACTAACAGAAAGTTTTTGTTCGCCTCTATGCGTTTGCATTTGAGTGAGAAGAGATCCTCCTGTTTGGTATAGTATTCTTGATACTTTCTGATAACAAGGTTTAAAAACCTTTGCTTATCCTTCAATTTACATCCACTTCTGAGACCGTTTTTTGGAATGTTAGGTTACCATGAAACTGCAGTTGGTATCGAAGTGGAAGTAAACTATCATACTAGGAAGTTATTTTAGGATTCTGGTGCTGGCTTTGTGCTTCAGAACATGTCACTGTTGCCAGAAGAGTGTCTAGGCAAAGTCATCTGCCACAGAGTGTCATTGTTTGTATTCCTTTGGGTAGGGAGCACTGGAAGTTTGCATTGACAGAGGATCACTAAATCACTAAAGAGAAATTTGGCACAATCCATTAAGAGTCATAGATGCTTTCTCGGTCTTTGGAATTATATTTTAATTTAGTTCTGAGATGAAAACGACAGATTTGAGCATAAGCAGTTTTTCACTTAAATTAAAACTGTTGCTGTTTATGCCTAGTTTTGATTTCGTATGAAAGTTGAAAATGCAAATTTATGTAGGAATAAAGAGTTACAAAATCGGCAAGAAGAAATACTTGATCACTGTCTTCTACAAAGATGCAGCAGAAGTGTTTTAGTGGTTTTTAGTACTGGCTGTGATTTCGCTCAGTCTGTACTCAGACTCACGGAATTCAGTGATGTATTTGAAGAGGCCAAAATATTCTAGAAAGTGAAGATACCAGTGGCTTGTTAGGAAAGAAAGAAATGAGGTTTCTGCATTTGTTTCTTTCCAAAAACTGTAGCAAGGTCAGCTCCCAGGGAGAGAGAGAGATTTAATTGGTTTCCTTCCTTAAAAGGAATACATAGATGAAAACATACCAGATAGAACTTTTTAAAGGTTTTCAACTTTAACTTTGAGTTTGAATCTTTTAAAGAGAACTTGTGAGAGATCTTAAGCTTTTCTGATATTATGTATGGCTTCTTGTAACATTCTAACAGTAACTTCTTGTTGATAGAAATGTTTTTTTTTTTCTTTTCTCTCTGCCTGTCTGAAGCAGTTTTAATTCAAAGGCATTGAGCCAATTGCTTTTTTTTTTTGCCAAGACCTTTCTAGTTCAAAATGTCTAGCTTTAAATGGCAAGCTTAATATGGCCCCAAACATTAGGACATGGTCTGCTTCCTAACTAAAATTGGATTGAATGTACTTTTAACTATTACTCCTTTCCACTTTTCATCTGGAAAAGTCTTAAACAAAACAGCTGTAAGTGATTAGTATCACCTTCTCACCTATCTCTATCCCTATTGACAGCTTTAGTGTGCCTCTGAACTTCAAAGTTGTATGTAGATTTCAAGAAAGAAGCAAGGGTCTTTTTTTTTTTTTTTTTTTTTTTCCTCCTCTCCTTTTTTAAGGCTGGGTTTGCCTTTAAGGTAGAGGTTAAGCTTGCTGGTAGGAATTTGGCTTGAGGAGATATGACCTCTAGCACAATATGTTTCTCAATGCTGTTTTTGTGTTACCTTTACCCTGCATGAGGTAAGGGCTTCCAGGTACTTCTGAGCCCACAACAGGTGGTGCCAGCAGGCTTTACAATGCAAAGTTTTTCAGCTCACAGCTTCATGCTTATGGTAGCATGCAACTTGCCTACCATCTTGAGCAACCAGTGGGTGGTTTGGGTGCCAGCACTGGATATGTGAAGGCTCTGGCAGTATGAAACTTAGCATGGGGTAGTGGATGGCAGTGCTTTCGGAGAAACTGCGTGCAACGGTCACTGCTTTTCCAAGAAATTTGTTGATCTTTGGTTGCTAAAGCAAAACTAAATTGATCAGTTAGTTGGCTTGTAAGTGATAATCATAGAATTAAAACTTTCATCAAGGTTTAGATCTTCTGAGCCACGTGAGTAAGATTTCTTCTCATTTTTTTTTCTCTGCAGTTACTAATTTTGCAATAATTGCGAATCAGTTACGGATTCTAAAACTTAAGTTAAATAGTATGTTTCTTTCCAGTGGACATTTGGATTCTTATTAGTGAGAAGTGGCAAAGCTTGTCCCATTCCAAAAGACATGGCAAGTGGGAGAAAAATGTGTGGAAGCAAGTGACTAAAATTAGTTCTGAGAAAAGAAGTGACAGGAAGATCTATTTAAAGGTAGATAAGCTGCTTTTTCTGAGTGGTGATGATGACTTTGTCTAACTTTCTCTTACTGGTAACTCATCATGTCAATTTATCTGTATAAAGTTTGAGGTCTGTAAAAATGTATAAATATATTTTTAACATATATGTGGTAGTTTTTTCTGTCTTCTAGATGTTGCATTCTGTATTATAGACTTCCCAATGACAAGTGACTTTTTACATGCCTGTTTGAATGGACAGAACAACTTTTTTTAAAAGACCTTAATGCCAGAACTTAGGCTGTGCGTTTTCCTCAAGTGAAGTCTGAATTCCAAGCAGTATTTTGTTTGTATCAATGGAAAAAAATGTGATAAATTTTGGCTGTGTTAAGCAGAAGTACAAGAAGGGAGGAGGAGAATCTGCAGCTGTTAGAACATGTTTTAGTTTTACTCAAAACTAAACTGTTTACTCAAAACTGTTTCAGAAACAGTGTTTTGAAAGAACGCTTAATCATGCAAATGACCATTTCAGGTGATTTCTCAAAATTGTGCTTTATTTCTTAGCAGTTTAGCCTAGGCTTTAAAGTAAATAAAGCCATAAGCTCTTGTTCACATCTCAGTGTTGGAAACAAGGTTAATTAGCACACACTGTGCAGAAATATTTTGCTGACCAAATGGCCCGTGGTGCGAAGGAGTTGCTGTTCCGGGGGTGGGTGAGCTGGCTGCTGTGGGTGCTGCTGTGCCCGCTCGGCGAGTCAAGTTCGCAAATCGCACGCATGCGCCTCGGGCCTCTGCCCTTTCCCCTACTTGGCCAGCAAGCACGTGACTGCGCAGGAATGCGGCGGAGGGAAGTGCACAGCAGCTTATGATTAAATTGGCCTTTAAGAGCAAAAGAAGCGGCCAAAAAAAGACTCCAGGAAGTCTCTTGCTGCTCTGCCATTGTAATTCAGATAAATAGTAGTCTCGGCTCAGACTCTTTTAGAAAGAAAAAGGAACAAATCATATGTATTTGGTTGTGTTCTTGCTTTTTATTTTTCTTTCCTGTAGCTTTGAGTGAAGTAATGTACTACTAGAACTAGACTTGTCTCTGTTTTCAAGGTTGATTTGATTAAGGATTAATTCTAAAAGCATGAAGGCTCTTTATTTTGCACTTAGAGGAATGAGGAATAAATTCCTTGTGGAAGCTTATTTCATTTTATGATCAGGTTAAACTTGAATTCATTAAAACATCAGTTTGAGAATATCGGTGTGCTTTTATTTTTTTTTTTAAAACTATCTTAGTTAATAGAAATCTTTCTGCAAAAGAGGCAAGAAGTTCATAAAATTCTTTCTCTTCAGAAGCAGAGAAGCTGATGGTTACAAATCTCCAGGCTGCAAAGTCTGAGGGGAGTTGAAGCATAATAGAAACTAGCTGATGCAGTACTTACAGCATCTCAGTGTGTAAAATTCCATGAGTGAGCTGGAGAACCAGTTGGTCATTCTTGAGACAAATGTGAGGGCTTGACTTTCCACACAGAGATCACAAAATGATTAAGATTGGAAGGGACCTCTAGAGATCATCTAGTCCAAGCCCCCTGTGTAAGCAGGGGCACCTAGAGCATGTGGCATAGGGTGGCGTCCAGGTGGATTTTGAAGATCTCCAAAGAAGGAGACTCCATTCTGGGCAGCCCGTTCCAGCGCTCTGTCACTCTCCCAGTAAAGAAGTTCTTCCTCATATGGAGGTGGAACTTCCTGTGTTTTAACTCACATCAGTTGCCCCTTGTCCTGTCACCGGCCACCATGGAGAAGAGCCTGGCCCCATCCTCCCTACAATCACCCCTCAGGTACTTGAACATGTTGATCAAATCTCCTCTCAGCCTTCTCTTCTCTAGACTAAACAGGCCCAGCTCACTTAGTCTTTCCTCATAAGATAGATGCTCCAGTCCCTTAATCATCTTTGTGGCTCTATGCTGGACCCTCTGTAGAAGCCAAATGTCCTTCTTGTACTGGGCAACCCAGAACTGCACCCAGTACTCCAGGTGTGGCCTCACCAGAGCTGAGTAGAGGAGGAGGATCACCTCCCTTGACCTGCTGGCAATGCTCTTCGTGATGCAGCCAGGATCCCATTGGCATTCTTGGCCACAAGGGCGCATTGCTGCCTCATGGTTAACTTGATGTCAACTAGGACTCCCAAATCCCTCTCTGGGGAGCTGCTTTCCAGCAGGTCAACCCCTAATCTGTCCTGGTGCTGGGGGTTATTCCTCCCCAGGTGCACTTTTTCTGGTTGAACCTCATGAAGCTCCTCTCTGCCCAGCTCTCCATCCTGTCTAGGTCTCTCTGGCAGCTCAGCCCTTGGGAGTGTCGGCCACTCCTCCCAGTCTGGTATCACGTGCAAATTTGCTGAGGGTGCACTCTGTTCTTGCATCCCAATCCTTTGTCTTAATAGTGCCGCTGAGCATATAATGAATTCATGATTTAAGTGCTGTGTCCTTTTGCTAACCCTGCTCTATCCAGATTCTGCCATGTGATGTTGCTGCCTGGCTCTGTTCAATTGCTGTCTTAGGCTGAGGCTGGAGCTGGTGATTCCCAATTGAAATGAATGGGTAGACAGCAGACTTTGACTTCCTGATACTTGTCTACAGCAGGACTCCTATGAATAAGCTGTCATTAATGACTAAGTCACTAAATCCTACAAGCCACAGTTGTCAATAGGGCACGCAGGGCTATCTTCAAGCTCTTGTGGTTTGCATTCAGTGCTCATTTGGTTCCTCTGGTGATCTGATTTGACCGTGTATATGCACAGATCTAATTGCAGATTGCCTGTAGGTTGCAGTGAGCTTTAGCTACTTTTCTGAAACCAAGAGGATCAGGACTCTGTTTCGAAAACTTAAGCGGTGGCTCGTGGATTCTGGGGGTTGGTGAATTACCACCAGCCACTGTAAGCAGCAGGTGTGTTGCTGAGGTTGGCCTTTGGCAGCTGACCTAGGGATAGGCACTTTCAGTATTACAGGCAGTCATCACTTTCTGTTGCTAAACTCCATTGTTGGATACTGCGCAACATCCCTTAACCAAGTCATTCCTGCCTAATGTTCTCTTTTCCTATGTTCCCTATTTATTTTCTAGACCTGCTATCATGGCAAGATTCCCAATCCTTACATTTCCTAACTGTCTACTTGTGCAACTCTCCCACGCTTCTTGGTCCCAGAGGATTTTGGCGCAGTAGGGTATTTACAGCATGGGAGCAGTCATAGTAGATTGTTTTTGAAGTGCCCAGCTGGTAACTGCACTTGGCTGCATGCCCTCACTAGCTGTTTAAAATAATAAAATACCAGAATTTAAGACGTCTAACCTACAGATTTGTAAAGACTTCGGAGCCACAGTGGTCTCCTGGAGTGTGGATTGAACCTTTCCAAGATTATAGTTACAGCTTGTCTCCACACGGGTTTTCTGTGTTCTGAATATAGGTACTTGAACAACTTTTCTATGAATTAATACTGAACAGAAATAATTTTTAGGATATTTATATAGAAGTACTGATTACAGAAGGAAATTATGCCACAAAGATGAGTGGAGAAAGTTCATTTTCAGTTGAATGTATTGTCAAACCGATTTGAGGCATATATAGGCAACCTAGACCACATTTGTTTTAATTACTAGTGCTCTCTGTTTGAGCCTGCTTGCTCTGCCTGCCTATTATGATGGTCTCTCCTTTCTGTGTTAGCACAATTGTTGTGCCTTTTTTCTCCTTGTTTGCATAGTTAAATTGAGCAGAAGCTGTATTGAATTTCCTCTTCATTCAACTTCAGATTTGTTTATGTAAAGGTCATTTTTCTGAGATTTGTGATTTCATTTCCTCATTTCTGCTCAGCTTTGGTTTGGCTTTAAATTGCCAGTAAGAGTGACTAAAACAAAGCATTTTCTCTCTCTCCTTTATTGCTGTAGAATGAGAGGTTATCCACCCATACACCCTTTTTCCAAATACAGCTTTAGTCCTTTGTTCTCATTTGAGCTCTTACAAGCTTTATGTATGCCCAATGTTTAACTGGCTGCAATCATGCCAAAATGCTTAAGTTATGTCAGAAAGTTTTAGTTCTGTTTTCATCAATTCAGATTAGAAGAGGTAACTTAATCTGCTGGAGGCAAGACTGAAGTGTGAGCGTAGCCTGTGAGGAAGAGATAGTGTCATACATGTTTGAGATTTTTGAGACATTTCCCATAATGACCGAGTGCATTGATGATACTTTACTGCAAAATGGTGATCTTATAATTCCTATGAAGAAAATGGAAGACATTTAAATTTATTTAATTTATTTTCTTGGCAGAACTCTCTCTAAAAATGGCAGAAGCCCATCAAGCGGTAGCATTTCAATTTACAGTAACTCCAGATGGGATCGACCTGCGCATGAGCCATGAGGCACTCAAACAAATATACCTGTCTGGTGTCCATTCATGGAAGAAAAAGTTCATCAGATTCAAGGTATTTAAGACTGATGCAGTCAAGCCTACCATACTTGATGTTTATTTAATGTTTTATGAGCTTACTAGAGTTTTGTTTAAGTAAAAATTCTATATGGCAAGTAAGCATTCTTGTTGTGAAAGACTTGCATGGCCTTAAGAAAAGGGAAGCTGAGAAAGGTAAAACTGAATGATGCTGTACTAAAATTACAATGTGAAGGCTGAAAAGATATGTCCTTTTGGTCCATTCTGTGGAACCAGTATGATACAGATGTCAGTTAATTATGGTTTTAACTTAAATGATACTATAAATAAAAATTAAAAACTTACGGCCTCATCTGTTTTATTAATAGTAACAAAGGTTACTTCATCATTTTTTTCAAATATTTACTACTTAAATGTAGTCTTAAAAAGAATTGTCTTAAAACTACGAGAGGAACTGTTTAAATGGCATAGAAAGACCTGGTTCTAATTTTCAATATCTTGGTTAGCAGAATATTTTTGCTGTGTAGAGTATCCATTTAGCAAATCTGTCTTGGTGCAAGTGGGAACTACATTAGAACTACTTGTTCTAAAGAAGTTTATGAATTTCAATGTTTTTTAGCAAGGACTTGTGGGCAGAATCAGTATTATCTGCAAAGAAACTTCAAGGTCCTGTCATTCGTTGTGATGATTTTATGCAGCATAGCTCTTTTTTATTCCTCCAGTAGTTAAACTTCACTATATCCATTCCCTACCTTATGAGTTAAGCAAAGGGAAGAAAATGTTGGAAAATCCTAACTTCTTGCTTAAAACTGAATGACTTGAATATGTTGATCTTTTTTGTTTCTTTCCATGGTAATATGAAGTCAACCACTTTGGTATGAAAAAATTATGTGAAGGCTTTTCTTTCCAGAATGGAATTATCACAGGCGTTTATCCTGCTAGCCCATCTAGCTGGCTTATTGTAGTTGTGGGTGTGATGTCTACAATGTATGCCAAAATTGATCCTTCTTTAGGAATAATAGCTAAAATCAACCGAACCCTTGATACAACGTAAGTAGATTGGCATCTTGCATTATTCCTCTAAACTGCATTAGTTTGATTTATAATAACTCTTCCTGTAAAGCCCACTGAAGTGCAGTCAATATTAGAACAGCATGTTTGTGACAGAGTAAGCTTAATAAGCAGAAGATTGAAGAGATATAAAATGTGCAGCTTGTTATACCAGTATTAATGCATTTTTATTTTATTTTTTTAAAGAGCATTTGAGTAGCACAGTTGGCAACTTCTGTTGTCTTTGCTCTTGCTAGATGAGAGGATGCTTAGAAGAATGTATTAAAAGGGGGCAAGCTAATACGAAGCTTGTGTAATGTCTACCTGCTGTATCGTGGGGCTTAGGATGGCATTCTTAAATTCATGTTAAACTAACGTTAACTAATACCTGCTGGCTTTTGTTTTAAATAGAGGCTATATGTCAAACCAAACACAGAATATTGTGAGTGGAATACTTTTTGGCACAGGGCTTTGGGTGGCCCTTATTGTCACAATGCGCTATTCGCTAAAAATGCTGCTTTCTTATCACGGCTGGATATTCGCTGAACATGGCAAACTTTCAGCAGGCACCAAATTATGGATGGTAAGGATATATCGACTTTTTGTACCTCAATTTCTATCGGTTCTCTATTCAAAGCCTTGAAGGGAACTGTTTTGTTTTTTTTTCCTCCTCTTGTTCTTTGTATGTGATAAAGATGGGATGCTGCTTTTTTAAGAGACTGTCATTTTCCTAAAAGGGTGTGGTGAGAGTCAAGTGAGGGAGTATACATCCTGGTACACCTAAGGAGAGAGAGAACTTTTTGTTATTCAAACTCACTCAGTAGTTTTAATTCTTTCTTCAGTGCTGTAGAAGTGACTTAGTGTCCTACAAAGATAAAATTCATCTCCATAGTCTCAAAATCTGAATCAATATGTTAGGCTAACAAAATGTGGTGGTTTATTATGGGAAGTGTTCTATAATGAGCATACAAAATGATGCACCAAACTGAGTTTAGTGTTCATTGTTACAAATGAAATTTCTAATTGATAGTTTCTCCTGGGGGTGATATCAGGAGCCTCATGACTTGAATCTGTACAGTACAGGCTCTGAATGGTAAGGCTTCCTGTCAGTTGCTTGATGTTCTCACTGTCTGGATTTTCAGCATGTCCTACCAAATGGATATTTTAAAGTTGATAATTTTCTCCATAACACCAGCCTTAAACAGTGTGAACTATGATGCTACTTACCATGCTCTGCCATTTATTATATTTCTGAATTCTTAAGAAGCTTTTATTTTTTATTGATTTAAAATGCAGAGGTCTGTTAATCTATTCATATCTTGTAATTTTTTGGAAGGATTTTTTGTTTGTTTTTATTCTTATTTATTTTTCTTAGCTGTTTCTCTGATTAAAAGTGTGAAGATCCATTACTGTGAATTCACTGTCCTCTGTTCAAACAGTCAAGCAGCTGGAAAAAGCAGACTTCGAGCTTAGTCACAGGGCAAGGTTTTTTTTCCTAGTCTAGTTGGAAATCTGGTGCCACTTCTAAAGAAAATGTTTAATCTTCCTAATAAGCTAAATTTTATGTAGGAGTCTGGGGGGTGGCAGTGGAAATCCGATTAGTGAATGCAGTTAAAATAAATATCTGCAAACAGACACAGAGACCACTAGAATAAGATCATTTGCTGTGTCTGGATAGGAAATCAGGTAAGTTAAGTGTGTATGTTTATGTGTGTGTATATCAAATCACTTTATTGGTCTCAAACTGTTAAAAATTCTCTAGCAGAAGTTTGTTGAGAGCAAACATTTCAAGATATTTAATGTCAGTTAATCAGGGACCCTCTTTCTGTCTCATAAAATTTCAGACTTGCATGACTTATGTTTGGAGTAAAACTGTTCACTTTCTGCATGAACAGTGGTGGAAAACAGCTTTTCTTACAACAGTTTGCGCTGTCTTTCTGATGTAGCTTTAAGCATGTCTCGTCATGAAGCACAGCTGGGTTTAATTGAGCTGATCACCATAGCATGTGCATGTGCATCTAACATCTCTGATGCAAATCTTTTTACCAGGGGTCTTTGTTCCCTGTGGTTCTTGACAGCTACAGAAACAACCTGCTCAGAACCTGCAGCTGTTCTGAGCAAGGAAATGAGAGGAGAAAAAGCTCTCTTCTGATAAATTAGTTATGCCAGTTGCTGAAAACCATGCTTTCTGGGCCAAGCTCTAGAAATTTAGTAATGAACTTTTGTGATTTATTTTCTTTTGTCCTCAGTTTAAATATCGGACTTAACAAAGAGTGTTCCAGTGGATGTTGGTGTGTAGTTTGATGCAGAAGTGGGGTGATACGTCAGGATCCTCTCATGCGTAGCCCAAAAGCTGCATGCTCTAAGACATTCAGCCTAGAGCATGTTACAGCTGAGGAACGCTCCTGGGTGGAAATGCTACCTCTGTCTCCTGTGGAAAATGGATGCTGTAAAACTTGAAGCTGAGATAGGAGCTGTTTTGCTCTGGCTGTTCTCTTTGTAATAGAAAGAGTAGAAAAGTGTACTGAGTATAATACAGTACTTTGACAGTTTGGTATGTTCCAGTCCTGTAGTAGGCCATATCTGAGACAGACTCAATCTTGAAGAGATACCCTGTAACAGCAATACTATTATTGCTGCTAAACTATAATTTTGGAAAATACTGAACCGTGATTCCCAAGCATAGTTATATTTTATGGTGACTATATCTAGGATTCTTAGCTGAGTGAGAGGCTTGATAATTCCTCTTTTGAAGCACAGCATAGGTATGCAAGGATATCTTAATATACTTAGAGACAGGATGTTGTCTAGGAAGTCAGGAGGTCTCAATGTCCTTCTCTATTCCACTGAATTGCTTCGAGTTCCACAAATTGTTTAACCTTTAGGAAGTTGGTTTCAGTGTCTTGCTTCTTTGTGAAGCAGCAATACGAATATTGATCCTCTAAGTTTAGTGCAGCGTCATTTACTGGTGAAAAGAACCATGATTTGTATCACTTCTCTTACTGTGCTATGCTCTTTTGTTGAACATAATAATTAGAGACAAGTATTTTGCTTTTGTCTGCTTTCAGGCACTTGTAAAATTCTTCTCAGGACGTAAGCCCATGTTATACAGCTTCCAGACATCTTTGCCACGGCTGCCAGTTCCATCCGTGAAAGACACGGTCAATAGGGTATGTTGCAAGATTTTTATTTATTTATTTATTTTGCAACCTGGAAGCTATGTTTAGATGTCCTGGTTGTATTTTTTTTTTTCTATGCCATGTATAATCATCGTATGGTGGTATTAATATCACAGAATGGTAGAGGTTGGAAGGGGCCTCTAGCGATCATCTAGTCCAACTCCCCTGCCCAAGCAGGGAAATATGGTCTGCAAGATTAAAACTGCTGCATAGAAATTTTAAAAAAGACTACAAGAGACCATTGAATTGCATGATGATTTTAAGCTAAAGATGGCAGGCTAGTTTATTGGACAATTGCAGTGTTGGTCAATGTTGCACTGTGTAATGAAGCATGGCTTCCAGGGGTATTTATTAGCCTTCCACAGGTCTGTTTTTATCTTTCACAGCTTGAACATACAGTATGTGCCTTATGACACAAAGGGTTATAGCAAGGTGTGCAAGTAAGAATGTCACAAAAACAGATTATTTGCTTTCTAGAGACTTAAAGGTCCCTTTTCCCCATCTGGAAGAAGGAGATTTAAGCCACAAAAGCAATTCCAGAAGCTGACAACTTACTATTGCATGGAATGGGTGGAAAGAGATAACCTAAAAACTCAAATATTGAATTCTGTATGCAAAATATCTTTTCTCCTATCATGGGGAAAATATATCTTTAAAAAAAAGTCACCTTTTCATGTGTGACTTACTGCCAAATGCCTGGAAAGTATTCTATAGTTTGTACTATAAGTTTAGTGCAAACTTATAGTTTAAAGTTTCTATAGCTTGAAAGTGTGCGCTCAGAGCTTGAGGTTATACCCTTAATTTACCATTTATAGTACTTGCAACCCTATGAATTAGACCAGTCTGAGTATTCTTTGTCTGCTGTTCAAATGCTTCATGAAGGAATGACAACAAGCCACAGATCAGTGACTAGTCAAACACTGATTCTTCTCTTCTAGTATCTGGAATCAGTTCGGCCCCTTATGAATGACGAAGAGTTCAGAAGAATGGAGGGTCTTGCCAAAGACTTTGCGTATAACTTGGGACCAAGACTTCAGTGGTATTTGAAGCTAAAGTCTTGGTGGGCCACAAACTATGTAAGTAGATAAATAAGACGTACTGCCAATTTAACTTGTGCTCTGTCACATTTTTGCCTTAATTCTCATTCTTTCTGAAATTTAAGAGGGGAAAAAAAAAGGGGGTGGGGGGCAAAAAAGACAGTATTTTATGGACTGCATTTGAAACCACTTAATTTGGAAAGCAGTCATTTGATGTGGATAACATGGTAAGCAAGCGATACAGTGAGTAGAATTTGAATGCAGGCCTCCTAGTCTTGTGTTCATTGTTCTGGAGCAGGCTACTTACCTGGTAGCTTTTGAATTCTGTCTGTTTGGCTCATTTAAAATTTAGCCCCGGGCCTGGCTGCCCACGTAGTTTTCAGGATTTAAGTAAACATCTCTGTTTAGAGCAAACAGAAGAGAAAAGAATCAGAATAATGTTCGTTCCTTTCCAGAAAGGCAACCTGTGTCCTAACACCCCAGTAAAATATGTGTAACTAATTCCCTTCTAAACCCTTAGTTGCATGCAGTTACCCTTGTTTAGGTTGGATAACATTCAGATCTGGTGCGTTTTAAATGTTAGCTCAAGACAACTTGCTTGCAAGCGTATTATCAGAGTTGCAGCTGAAATTTTGATTTTATTGTCTGACTCTTTTGGCAGATTGCCCTTATTAATGCAAATAGTATGCATGGAGGGCATGCTTCCAATTTTAAGGATTATATTGTGAAGGGTTGTGGTGTCATTAACCTAGAGATAACAAAGAGACTTTATTTTTCCTTTGTACTGCAGGTTAGTGATTGGTGGGAAGAATATATCTACCTTAGAGGACGTGGACCAATTATGGTTAATAGTAACTATTTTGCAATGGTAAGTAAATACCATAAACAACTCATGTCAAAGAGTTAAAGTGATACCTTCCTTCTAGAACTCTATTGTCGCTAAGCATGTGACCTTTGTTTCTCTTCTAGTATGAGGCAGCCTATGTCCTAAAGTATAGAGGTAACTTACAATGGAGGCTTAGCATGCCTGCCAAGTAGGCAGACTCATATAGCTATGACTTTTTATGGCTGTTTGCTTACTTCAATAAGCACTGTGTGACCTTGCAAAGGCTCTGTGCAAAACTTTGTAAATAATGTGGTTCGATAGGGTTTTGTGCTGATACTGACAAGTATCTCTTCTGGAAGTAAATATGTAAAAGGCCCCCATATTACAAACAGAAATACAAGATACTACAGTCAAGTTTGAAGCCACCCAAGTCACCACAATAGTGTTCTTTGTGTATATTAAAGCCTTTTCTGTTACGAAATCAAAATAATCTTCAAGGAAAAAAGTAGACCAGAAGCACATGAGTGCTTTTCTCAATATGGTACTCAATTAACTTGTATTAATTAATATGACACTCATATTAACTTCTTATATCTGTGTGCTTTACAGGACTTCCTTTATTTAGTTCCAACTACCCTGCAGGCAGCTAGAGCTGGTAATGCTATCCATGCCATACTGCTTTACCGGAAGAAACTGGACAGACAAGAAATCAAGCCAGTATGTATAATTTGTTGCTGATCTTTTCCAGCACAGTCTGTAAGAAGTAGATCCCTTTTTTAAATTTGAGGAGGAGAAGAGAATGTCTTATGCCAGAACTGCACAAAAGATGTACGAGAATGTGTGGATTCAAGCGTCTGGACTGTCAGCTAAATTGCTGTTGACAAATAGGAGCTTATGTTCACATTTGTTAAGTATTCCATACAGCGGAAGTTTTTGGCATGTGCTATACATGTAATGAGAAACTAGGATTTCAGCAGCTCAAAAGCTATAATCAGAAAACACTCACATATTTCTTGCTAAAACCTTTCTTAAGGGAGGATTTAAAATAGTCTTCGGGCTAACAGCAGATGAATCATGTGAAATAATTGGTTGTGTCGTACGTGAAACTTTAGATGATACTAGAAAGCAAGCAGGACATATTTGTGTCTCAGACTTTCTTGTGTAGTTGGCTAGCTTAAGTCTCCCAAATGATGGAAAAAAAAATCATTGACTTGGTTTATCAGAGAGGAAATTAAAATATGATTGTAGCTGGGATTTAATCTTTTCTTAACCTGATGTAATCCTGAAGCTAGGCTACTTGAAATTAAAGATAAATTAAAAACAAAAACAAACCCTAAAAACTCAACAACTCTGAAATTAAATACAAGAGACTTCATGATTTACTCAAAGTATTTATCTTGTACTACCTCAGGACACTGGACTTCCTGAAAATTTCATTATCCTTCAAGCAGGCAAAAATCAAGTGTTTAGGTTTGTTTGTTTTGTATTTTATTTAAAAAAAAAAAAAACCCAGCCTACATATTCCTCCTATGGCAGTGAAATGGGGGCAGTATGCATCTACAGTCATATACCTAAAGAAACATAAATAAATGTTTTTCTTAGTGGTTGTACTCTTCAAAGCAGGTGTTCTAGGAAAAAAAAAAAATCTCCTGTTTTGTTTGTACACATTACCCTGCCTTTTGAAGCAATTTAGGAAAAACTAAGAGATGATACCTACTACATGTTTGTTTTGCATTCAGACTGGCCCCTAGGAGCTGCTTGGGTTTCAGCTGATACCTTGCTTCCATCCACCCTTCAGAAGGGGGAGTTTTGAATAGGGAGAAAGAAAGTACAGCTACTGGAATATCTGTGAACTCTTCCACATGTAGTTCAAGGGAAGACAAGGAACACAAATTTGAGTTTGCATTTTAAATCTTCTGTTCTATAACTTTTCTTTAACCAGACTTTTTTACTTTCCTTTATTTGCTGACTACATATAATTAGAATTTTGGTCTGTTTGTGGCCTAGATTCTTCTCATGGGATCTACTGTTCCACTCTGCTCAGCTCAGTGGGAGCGGATGTTTAATACTTCCCGAATCCCAGGAGAAGAAACAGGTAAGCAGGACCAGCCAAGGAGAAGGAACACCTTCATGGAATCCAGACAGGTTTGGGGGGTGTTTTCTGCTAGAAATCTTATTTTCCCAGATGAGGATCTGAAAGATATAAAGGTCAGTTATAGCCATTTCCCAGAATTTAATGAGTCACTACAGAGTGCATAAATATTTTTTCCTTTTAGAGTGACTTTATTTCCTCCCTTTTTTTAGTCTATTTTTTTAAAAATTTAAAAGCTGACTTCAGGAAATTGTCTGCCCTCTGTTTTAAATGTAACCTTTTCTTCATTTTGCTCCTTCAGCCTCTTCTGGTATCCATGTTGCCTTTGTGAAAGCTGTATTCTCTTACCTCAGTCATTTTAAAGTGTTGTCTTTTATTTGCCTGACTCCTTTTTTCTCCATTTGGTTTCTGATTCACAACACCAGTGTGGTGTTCTCGGTGTGAGCATATCTTCAACAGAAGTTGCTTATGTGGCTTAGAGATGGGTGCAGTCTTTGTCCTGTCAAGGTTTCAACCACACTGTGAACTACAACCTTTTGAATGTATTAAAATATCAGCTACCCTAAGAAAGTGTGTATTCACTTTTTGCTAGTTCCTGCCCTGCAGCAACACCCAGATTGATTATTCTAAGTTATGCATAACTTCAATCTTTACCTTTTAATGCTGAATAAAGGAGGCAGCTGTTGACCTACAACAGGATGTCTTTCCCCTGGGTCTGTTGCTCTAGTTTCTGCTTATTGTGGGATACTTAGGATATGATTATGGGATGCAAGCAATCATGTTAGCCCAGGAGAAGAAGAAATTGTATTTTTCAGTAACAGTTCGTATATACATTTTTATTGTAGGTGTATTGAGATATGTATTCCCCTCTTCCAGCTTGCTCTTGAATACCCAACTATACCTCAGCTTTCTTATCTGTAAAACCGACAACTAAGTATCACCCAATCATGGAGACCCGTGATCACGAACTATGCCATTAACTGTGGTTTTTATAGCGTTGGGTACCAGCATGTTTTTAAAAACCTGACTCTTAGACAGCTATAGTGTATGAACTACTAGTTGGAATACTTCAGGTCCCAAAAGCACTTGCCTCTGCATTTCTCCCCAGCTGCCCCCCAAGTGGTGTGAACTGTTTGCATATACCTTTGAATCTGTCAGTTTGTGCCAACACTTGCCAAAAAATTATAAAATTAGCATATTTTAGCACCTGTTAACACACATCCTGTACCTATTTATACTTCTCCCTATTCTTCCTGCTTCAGGTCTAAAGTATGTCAAATAAAAGCGGTCAGCTTTGTAAATATAATTTTTAAATGCTTTTGAATTCCCATTCTGGTTCTTGTTGTTTTCATGTTTTTTGAAAGAAAAATAACTTATTTTGTTCTTCTCATGTACAAGTGACTTCATTTTTTCAATTACGTACTGAAAACACATTTTTCTCAAATTCCGAACAGTAGGTTGCTTTTTTGCTGTCTCCTTTCAATGATATTTCAAGTATATTAAGGCTGCTACAAGAACAGCATGCATCTAATTTATCAGCAATAACACGAAATCATTAAAAATCTTAATAGACAGTGTACTCTGATAATTGCTTAATTTTTATGTCTTATGATTAAGTACATGGTAAAGTAAGCTATTTATTTTAAGCAGAGGAAAACCTTTATGTCTTTTCTGTTAACCTTAGGAAACCCATGTAATATGTTGTATGCATCTTCAGATGTACACAAATTAATTCCTGTACCAGCAGGAAAAAATGGAACGGGTGTTTTTTAATGGTTTAAACAAATCTCTACTGCAGATACTTAAATCTATATTTTTGCCTATAGATAATGGGTCTAAAAGATAATTGTTGGTGCTGTACAATTATTGTGAAGTCATTAGTCACCTACACCATCAATTGATCTCTTCTTTTTTGCATTTGCACTCAAGAGTTGTCATTTTGTATGGACGAGTCATGTACATGACATGAGCACAGATGCTTTCCTGACTCTGGGAGGAAGGGGAAAGCGAACTCACTAGATGATTGCTCTCCTGTTTTTTTTTTTTTTTTTTTTTTTTCCCCCCCACCTTTCTGGGCGCTATTGTATCTAGTGCAGAAGCAGAAAAAAACAAACGTGTGGTTTCTGCTCAGTTTTCAGCTCACTATATACATGGTTTTGGGAATTTACTTGACAGTGATGCTTGGGCAGGTCCTACCGCTTCTGTCACGACCATCCTACTTTTCTTGCTACTTGTTAAAAACAAGCTGTGCTAACTGGTGGTATATGCAGTAAGCGTTTGCTGTTATTTAATGCCAAATGTTGAGTGTATTAACGTTTTGCTGTAACTGATTGTAATTGCAGATACTATCCAGCATGTGAAAGACAGCAAACACATTGTAGTGTATCATAAGGGGCGTTACTTCAAAGTGTGGCTGTACCATGATGGTAGACTGTTGAAACCCCGGGAAATTGAACAGCAGATGCAAAGAATTCTTGATGATGATTCAGAGCCGCAGCCTGGGGAGCTGAAGCTAGCGGCTCTTACTGCAGGAGATAGGTAGGACTCTCTTTTTTGTATTAATTCTAGTATTTGGAGCTGCATAGTAGTTAAATGTTGGCTTTGGATAGGTTCAATTTGTATCTTAAAAAAAATCTTGATTTTTAAGGTTGAGAATGTGAACTCAGTAAATCCTGTCATATATTCATGATTTGATTCTGCAAAATAAAGCAGTACTTAACCAGTTGGTTCTAGATGCAAGATAATTGAATTCAGTTAAATTGTTGACAGGCTTACAGTTCAATGTATCTGGTTGCTTCTGGACCAGATAATACAGGTTATTTGTCTTGCATGTAGGCAAGCTGCTTAATTTTGGAAAAATAAGCTTAAAATCAGTGTGATATGTGGTTAGTTCCTGGGATTCCATTGTACATGTATTCCTAGAACTTTTCCATGATAATATAGTTTCAATGCAATCAAAGTGGATGCTTTAAATGTGCTTAAAAATATGCAATGTGTCTTGTAGTGATCTTAATATTGCTAAAATATTGAATAAATTATGTAAGCTAGCTATAAACCAAATTCTTTCAACAGAGTACCGTGGGCTAAGGCTCGGCAGGCTTATTTTAGCCATGGAAAGAACAAACAGTCCCTAGATGCTATAGAAAAAGCAGCATTTTTTGTATCACTGGATGACCTCGAGAGAGGGTACAGGAAAGATGATCCGGTGGCATCACTGGATATGTATGCAAAGTCCATATTACATGGCAGATGTTATGACAGGTACGGTATTCACTTTGTGAAAAATCCCTTCTTTTTCATATAGCAGTACTGATTCAATCATCTAATACTTATGAATTGATGTCTTTCAAACTGATGGATTTAGGCCTGTTGATTTAAAACAAAAATTTGCATGCTTGTAGAGAGAGAATAAATTTCTCTTACAGTCTATATTTTTTTAAAAAGCTACAGAACCTTAGAAAATTCTTTCTTTTTTTTTTTAGGTGGTTTGATAAAACATTCACTCTTATTGTGTTCAAGAATGGCAAAATTGGCCTGAATGCAGAACACTCTTGGGCAGATGCTCCTATTGTTGGGCATCTTTGGGAGGTAAGTGTTTTATACACACAGTTAATGCAAAAGATGATGATGGTATCCATAAAACAATCCTGAAGATCAGGAGGTCCCTTTAAGTCCCATATGCTTGTGCTGCTTAAAAGTGATTATGGGACTGCTTCTGTCTGCCTTCAACTGTGAAATTTAAAGGAGCTTGCTAGATAGTTGTAATTTAATGAACATTTTTTTTTTCTTTTGGAGGATGATTTGTTACACTTCAGTTCATATCTCTGTACTTGAGAATTATTATTAGTTGCCTCATTTCCTGCTAAGAATTTTAAACCCCTAAAATAAATTATACTTCCTAGGAAATTAGCTGTTTATAGACAGTCTATTTTTAGAAAAAAATACAGAGAATTTGATTTTTTTTTCCATGGGTGGCATGTTCTATCTGCTAAATGAAACGGGTAAATTAAATGAGCGATTAGAAATATGTATGCAGAATGTGTTAATAGATTTTTCTCAAGTTTTCCCTTCCATGTTGAGCAGATCTTTGACCTTTACATTAAGAACACTGCTTGGAACCTGGTAGGACAGAGCAGCTTTTTTTTTTTTTTTTTCCTCTTCTCTATTCTTTGCCCTATTAATAGTCATAAACATTACACTTCACTCAGAAACTCTGAAGTACAGATGAAAGTATACTGCAATACTAAGTAGGATGTAAATTTTAAAAATGAAGAAATTCTTGCAGAGGGATGTGCTGTGAAATAAATTGTTTCTTGATGAACAAGTATTAACAGGTAACAAATTTGCAAAATCTCTCTAGAATGTAGGCTGGACAAACCTTGTGAAATCCAGGTCTTGCTCTAGGGTGTGTGTTGTTTTTGTTTTGTTTATTTTTGTTTTAATTGAAATATGATAATTTTGTCAGTAACACGTGGCAAAAGGCCAGTGTACCTGTGTGGGCATTTTTGTGCATACTTGGTTTTATTCCACTCATAACAGAAGTAAAAATACCTTAAAAGTAGAGTTAGAAGGGGGCTTTCCTTGCAGCTGTTTTCAGAATTTGAAAATGATTGTATATTGTATTTCACTGTGTATTGAAAATGAAGTATACTGATTTAGCAGTGAAATTCTACTTTAATGGCCATATGTAATGTGTTCAAACTCAAAAGATGTTCTGTTCTTTGCAGAATGTAATGTACACAGAGTATCTTGAACTGGGCTATTCAGAAGATGGACATTGCAGAGGAGATACCAATCAAAATATTCCTATTCCTACCAAACTACAGTGGGAAATTCCAGAAGAAGTGAGTACTGAACAACTAATGGGTGGGAGAAGTATTTGCTCTTTACTGGAGTAGTTGCATCGCATCAATAGTTGCCTGCCTTACTGATAGGGTGATTTAGCTTCTTGAAGGTCCTGTTATTGGTTTGCCAAAAGGCATAGGTGTTTGATGGTTTTTTTTTTTTTTTTTTTTTGCTTCATTTTGTTCCACTTTCAAAATTCTGGCTAGGGAACCTGTGGAATTCTTGGTAACAAATGGCCACTTGGTCAAAAATAAGTGGCCACCCATTTTAAACACTGTACTACAGTGAAATTTAAGTTGTTGAGGTTTCATTGCTGTTGTTGCAATAGTTATTCTTGAGTACGAGGTTTCTCTGAGCCTGTCTTTTCTTGTGTCTAAAATTGTCTGCATATCTATCAAAAAAAAAAAAGCTTTAAGACAAACTGTCCTAACCCTATTTGAATTTTAACTTTAAAGTGGTACTGGTTGGTGACATGTTTGACTAAGCATGTGTAGCAGATCAGACAAAACCATTTCCATTCAATCTCTGTGTCTTTTTTTGCTATTTGAATCTTAACTGTCAGGCAAAGATTATTCCTCTTCTGCCCTAAGAGGAAGAATGTGTAGACATTGATGTTGATGGGCAGCATGCATAATGGCAAGGTATCTTATTTCTCAAATAATAAAAAAAATGTACTTTTTCAATCACCACTTATTTCAGGTGCCATTGAATGTATGTGTATGTATGTATTGCACATATAAAAATGTTTTTTAGCAAAGTTAAAATTTATACAACATTGTAATATATAAAATGGGTTATGCATAACACTATATTCTTTTGTGTATAATTTCTGCCTCCCTCCACCTCCCTGTAGTGTCAAGAAGTGATTGAGAGGTCTCTGAGCACTGCAACAGCTCTGGCAGATGATGTAGATTTCCATTCATTTAACTTTGATGCCTTTGGAAAGGGGCTAATCAAGAATGCAAAAGTCAGCCCTGATGCCTTTGTGCAACTTGCCTTGCAGCTTGCTCACTCTCGGGTAAGGACAGATTGTTTTGATCTTACAGAAGCTCATTAATCACAACTACACAAGGTACCACATCTAATTTAAAAATATATGGTTGAGTAGTGCACATGGGTGTGAGTCTGCAAGATTATTAAAGGCATTTAGCGGAAGCAGGAACAAGATTCCTAACTTCCAAGATTACTAACTAGAAATTCGTTGTCCAAAGGTTGGCTTTTTGACACTTAAGCAGATTTTTCTCCTCTGACTGCAGAGAGATCAACTAGGTATTTTGGACTTGAGAGCAGTAGATAGGAAAATTCAGGTAGTTGTTACTAACTTCATAGTCTACGCCACATTAAATTTATTTTTAGTTTGGAGGCTCCTTTAGTTCAGTAATTGTAGGCACTCCCTAACAAGATTAATGGTGAGATTACTGCCTGGTTTTCCTCCTACTTTGTCTTTTCTATTGCATGCTTTAAGGCAACACCTGCATATTAGATTGCATCTGTTTTCTTTGTTGTTAAGATATTGCCTTACTCTAACATGTAGGTCTCCTGGTTGCTCTCACCACTTAATCTTTGCTGCCATTGGTTAGGGTGGCTACATGGCAAATAAGTTTGATTTATAAACTCATGTCATTTAGTAAGCTTTAATCTGTAGATCATGTGTGGCTACAGGAAATGCAGGAGTCATGTTTTTTGGGCTAGCGGACCTTTTTCAATTCTCTTGTACTTGAAAATCTCCATGCTGCCATGCCTCTCCATGCTATAAAATGTTTATTGTGAAAAGAATTATGGACATCATAGTTTTCTAAACTTCCCACCACAGCTGTATTAGTTTAGGAAGCCCCTGTGTGTTTTTCATCATGTTTGAATCTGCTGCAGTTGTGTTAAAAAAAAAAAAAAAAAAAAAAAAAAAAAGCCAAAGAAGACAATGTAGGATGTGTAGAGTAGTACTTTGACTTTTCTGTTAACAGTCACTGTATTACTGTTACTTATCTTAGTTTGTCTTTAGGTAAGATGGTTAATAGTGGGCTACTAAGTGTACGTTGTTGAGTTTAATTTGAGGAATGATTCATATCCCGTATGCTTACCTGTTGCTTAAGACTGTTGCTTAAGAAAGAGGAGCAAAGTCTAGGTAAACTTCTGAAGTTGTTGTTTTTCCTCTTTCAAGGACATGGGGAAATTTTGTTTAACGTATGAGGCCTCTATGACCCGCTTGTTCAGAGAAGGCAGGACTGAAACTGTTCGTTCATGCACTGTCGAATCCTGTAATTTTGTTCGAGCCATGGAAGATCCAACTGAAACTGTAAGTTTACTACCTTATTCGCTAATATGTTGTATGAGGCAATGCATTGTCACTGTATCACCATGTCATTTCCAAATTGTTTTTAAACACTTAAAAACAGATCAGTTTGTTTTGAGGAATGAACTGCAATGTAACGTAATTATCTATATCCTCTGTCAATGATAGGGCAGGGCTTCTAAGACTACAGCTAAAAAGAATGACAATAACTTAACCAGATGCACTGATTTTTCCAACTTGGAAAACTAAAATGACTCACGGAACTTCTATGATTTGTGAATCTTTGTAGATCTGTAAAAAGTAAATTGTATCAGTTAGGCTTTCCTTTCTGATAAGGAAGCAAATATTCTAGGGAAGAAACAGTTGATTTCATATGTTAATTTCAGTGGAGTTTTAAACTTGATATTCCAGTCAGCGAGTAAAGGAATCATGCCCTAAGTGAAAGCCTCTTGGTTTGGAAAAAATTGGACGATACTGATTAAAAGGTTTGATGTCAAAGTGGAAGAACGTATCATCAGATGAAAGATATTGTCTAGCGTCACAGTCATCTTGAGGATGATCTGTCTAGAATTCATGCTAGTCATTATTTTCATTGATAAAGTTGATGAAATAACAAAATCTGCAAATTTAATGACCTAAGCTGAAAGGGATTTCCATTTTTTTGGAGGAGATGAGTGTGTGGTTTTTCTACATTTCTATGAGGAAAAAATCGTAATCTGGGACTATAATCAGTAACTGACCAGTAACGTAGTGTGCTGCCCCAGTACTACGCCATTGTGAAGAAGGCTGTTCTGTGGAACTTGGTCTGTCTTGCACTCTTACTCTTTTCCCTCCCTGCATCCTCTATATGCTGTATACGTTTTAAAAGTAAATATTTAATAGTGATTGTTATGCCACCTTGTGAGCATTGGTAGCAACTGAATTTGGCATCATCTGGCACACCAAGTGACACAGTCATGAGGAAAGTGCTGAACAGTCATCTACCATTTCACTGTAATATTCACAACACCCTACCAAGCTTTGTCACTGGGCAGCTGTGTTTAATAATAATGATCCTAGCTATTAATCTCAAATATCCACCTATTTCTTTAAAATAGAAAGAAAACATTTTGTTCGTTTATTTGAAAACAGTCTGGGCTCTTTATGGTTTAGTGAGAGGAGTATAGGTGTGAACCACTTACTGCAAAGACTTCTTACATGTTCACATTTATGCTAATAGTTTTTCAGATGACTGTGGCCTCTCTATGAAACTGAGCCCTTAACTCTCTTGTTCGAACTTTATGGGGAGGGAGGTTGCTTTTCTGTGTTAAATTTGAACAGGGGGCTTTATTCAAAGATCAGGCTGAATGAAGTCTTAGAATAAAACCAAAAATCCTGAAACAGATGTTCTTTGAATTGCTAGTTAAGAAGCTATGTAGTGAGTGCTGGTTTTATTAAAGTGTGGCTATGTCTAAATAATAATGCAGAGGCTGTTTTGAGCAGACAGCTGAGAGCAGTTAGCTTGGTGAACAGACCTACATGTTTGATACCAGATCTGTAAATCATTCTAGTTCTTCTTTGAAATACATGCTGTTTTTTCTTCTAATGTTTCATAATTTCTGATCTTATAACTGAACTGGTGATCTTTGATAACTGGAAAAAAACAAAGGTTGTAATTTTGTTGCTGAAAAGTCTTAGGCTGGGAGTACCCTATAGTACTGCTGGATCAAACATGCTTCTGGTTCTCCCCTAGGGAAGTTAGGGCACGAGGAGTCCAGGAGAGAGGCAGATAAAGGTGGAGGACTGTTCTCTTCCCCCAAAGCTTTACTCCAGAATACTAGTGATAGGGATGCTTAGTGTGACTACAAATAGCTTATCAGCTTCTTGTGCTGAGGGCAGATAGGCTGCTTATTATTTCCCAAATAGAGTAAATTTGTGATAGTGGAGGTAGCAAGGGACAGGGTACAATATACTCAGTTGCCATTCCACATTATAAACTCTAATGAAATGGCTAGAATTGAGTTCTAACAGGCATTTTGCTTTTACAGTACACTTAGTGTTGTTCACCTTTCTTCTGAAATGGCTCTTGCAATTCCTTTTTTTTTTATCTAAAAGTTGAGATTTGCTTTTCTACAGCTTTCTAAGGCTAATATCTCTAGAAGATAAATTCGCCAGGGAGTAGTAAACTCAAATTGTAATCATGTGGTTTTCACGCTATTCGATTCTGTGGCTAGGTCTTACTTAAAATATAAATGTTTTCCATATGCACAGTCTTCAACAGTCAACATTTTTATTTTTTTTAAATACCTGAAATGTAAAAGTGACAGACTGAAAAATTAGAGAATCCTGGTATTTGATGTTAGATGCATGCATTGTCTCATACATCATAGCCTTGAGAGCCATTGCTGTAACGCGGTTTCTGCATTCTACCTTTTTTTTCCTGTCTTTTTCTTTCATCAGAACGAAAACAAGCTCAAGCTCTTGAGGACTGCTGCTGCCAAACATCAGCATTTATATCGTCTTGCAATGACTGGTGCTGGTATTGACCGTCACCTGTTCTGCCTTTATGTTGTGTCCAAATACCTTGCCGTTGATTCTCCTTTTCTTAAAGAAGTAAGTGGATTTCATTGATAATTTTTAACCATGCTAAATAACCCTCTGTTTACTTAATGTTTTCTGATTCTGCTTACATTAAAAAAAATTGTCTTTCAAAAAATAAAATAATAATAAGTTTAAATAAACATTGGTCAACAGTAGCATTTGTTGGTAGATTGCAAATGTACTATTACTTTGCTTAGTATTTACACTTACTAAAAATATAAAATCCACAGAAAGCAGTACTTATATGTTACTGAGGATTGAAATAACAATGTAATAGGTAAAGAATATTGGATGCTCATGGATTTTACCATATCTTCAGAACAGTACAGTGAGGGTTTTGGTCTTTCCCTCAGGGTTGTTTTTCTGGGGGAATTGTGCCAAAATGACTTTGCCTATATTTCCATATTATATATATATATATATCTCCAAGCTACTCACATTTGCCTCTGTCATCTTTAAATGTGAGTAGCAGCCAAGTGAAGAATAAAAAACCTTCTACAGCTTCCTTAGGCTTGCACAGAACTTGTTTGTTATTAGATATTAGCTACAGAGTTCTGACTTGCTGCATTTAGTTTACTGGAATTTGAATATGGCCATTGCTGATAAAGATATGGTAGTTCTTGTGGCTGATGGTGGTTGTGGTGGTTATTTTTTTAAAAAACAAAACAAAATATTAAGCAGACTGTATCAGGTAGATCCTTCTGTTTTCAGAGGAGATTTCTGCTGAAAATATTTCCATTCCCTGAATTGACATCAAGGACTTGCATACTAACGGTTTCCACATAAAGACTGGTGTTCTGCTGCCTTTTCTTTATAATCTTCTCAACTGTTCATTCTATTGAAGAGTTCATATTTTCTAAATTATCTTGACAATAAGTTGTTGAAGAGTGTTACATTTAATTACATCCTTTTCGTATCTATTATAGGTTTTGTCAGAGCCTTGGAGACTGTCAACGAGTCAGACACCACAACAGCTCATTGATCTAAAGAAGAACCCTGAGATGTTATCTTGTGGTGGAGGATTTGGTCCGGTATGTTTGCTAACTATAAAAGTATCCATTTTAAACACAGGTCTGTTTTGAATGTGGTAGTCTAAAAGCTTCAGTTCCATAATACCTTACCATTGAGCTCCAAAGGTTTTTGAAAGGAAATATGCTGCAGATCATACTCTGACACTATTAATTCCATACACTTCAGATGAGACCAGAGCTGTTTCCCCTAAGAAACAGCTCACTCTAGAAATGACATATAAAATATGGAAGATTATCTTTGCTTAGAAAAAAATTGGAACTGTCTTTAAAAAAAATCGTAGAAAATAACTGTAATTATGTATCAGATGAACTTAAAAATGGAAGGGAGTGGGGAGTTTAGCAATCACTTTTCTCTTTTTCCCAGGTGGCTGATGATGGCTATGGTGTTTCCTACATTCTCTTAGGTGAAAATTCCTTCCACTTCCATGTCTCCAGCAAAATCTCATGTTCTGAAACGGTATGGGACAAACTTTTAGTTTAATTATTGTATTCTTACCCTTACTTATAAAGACCATTTTACTCACTGTCTAAAGACTTAGCATGACTTGAAACATATGCTCTCTCTTTCTTCTATCGTAACATCTGTGTATATTTTTTCTCTCAAATTCCATTACTTTAATCGCTTTATGAAGCAAGTAAATTGGATTGTTCTTTCACCTATAGTTTCAGGTGAAATGAAGTACGTGGCTCAAGATTATCTTTAAAGAGGTGCAGTTTCCTGGAACTTGAGCAAAGTAATGCGTATCTGTTCTGTAAACAGTCAGATGGGTGCCTCCCATTTTTGTTTACTACAGTTTGGCTTTGACTTGGCCCTGGGTCCTCTTGTGGAGAGAGCGTAAAATAATGCTCCGTGTCTTTTAAATCTCCTTGATCTAAATAATACTGATAGAAATTATCAGTGCTTGAGAAACACTTAGAGTTTAGATTTTATTGGAATAAAAAGCAAGTATTAGGTTCTAGTAGATGTTATCTATTGCATATCCTGCTACTGTGGAGGCTTGCACTAGGTGACCTTCAATTCATCCTTCCTCTTCATATTTTATAACTTTATTAAGCTTGATGAGCACTGGCCACATTACATTCATCAAGCCTCTTTCAGTCTTTAATTGCCTGAGAAATCTTGATGCCTTTGGTTAATCATTAAAGATAAGGAAATACTACTTTGTCCTTGCATAGTTTAAATTGTTCTTCAGATGTCTTTTAGTTTGTACTTTGAATATTCCTGTACTTTTCTACTTTTGGTCAGGTCAAAGTTCCATACAGAAAGAAGGTGCCGCTTTGTGTGCTTCTTGGTCTTGATTTTATCAGGGTATCTTTTTCTGTAGTAGGCTATATAATGTCACTAGCAATTTATACTTTATCTTACTTTCTTCCTTCTACCATTCATCTGACACAAGAAATAGAGCAGGCTCATAGTTTGCTAACACTTCAGGTCACTTGATTATTTTCACTACTTCATACAGTTCTTCATTGACAAAAACACAGAAGATTTAGATGTAAGCTCAAAAATGAAAAGTTGCTCTATCTTGTGCTTTCTCCTTCTTGTGGCCCTCTGAAAACCAACTTTTGTGAAATCATCTTTTATAAACAAGGGTTCTTATTGTTACTAAAACCAAAAACAAACAACAGAAAAAGTTATGGACGAATGTGATTTCAATAGGACATTATCTGAGTTCTCTTTGTAGGAGAGTAGATTCATAATGAAGAACTTGTCATTAGTAGCATAAACCTGGGTTATTTTATATTGTTTATATTGTTAGAATTTGTTTGTGGTTTCAAATTCTACATTTTTAAGGCCAAATTACAAAATGTTAGAAGATTTGTGTCTTCGCTTAAAAGATAAGTGATGTCTTCATACAGGTTTTTTTTCTTTGCTTTCTAGGATTCTCATCGTTTTGGAAAAAACATCCGAAAAGCTTTGATCGACATGATGTCTTTAGTTGGCCCCATTAAAAACTGTACCAAGTGATCTGCCTTACTGGTGCAAAGTAGACTGTTGTTGGAACGAGAACTTTTCTGATCAGTGCATGAGAGCAAGGTTTGTCAAGAAATAGCTGGAGAAGAAACTGAGTCTCCATCCCCTCAATCATCTATGAAAACCGTAGCAGTAGCTTGTGTTGCATTATTTTCCAATAGTTTGGAAGAGTTTCTTTCCACAGAGGACCACTTTTGGTGTTTTGTATATTCCCAGGGTCAAAGGATAGCACCATTGCATGAAGGCATGTATATTCCAACTACTGCAGTATTTTCCTAGGTTGCATACACTTGTTCTGTTTTCTTCATAAATTGGAGTGTACTTTTATTCCACAAATGAAGGGATAAAACACATCAAGGCTTAACCTATTAATCCTAGAAAAGGTTTTATTTGATATGAATTAGTTACAGAATGTTCATTAATCTCTCTGCTGCTTTATGTCAATGAGTGACAGAATTGTTTACCTTAATTTGACCATTTTTGGAAAGGTAACTTAACATGCAGAAAAACCCTCATATGAGCCAGTGTAACACCAACTACTGGATTTTTTTTTTGTGGAGAAGTATTTGCTACAGTAGGTAGTAGAGTGTGTCACCTAAGTTAGCAGGTATCATTTTTTATAATTTCTTACAAGCATATTTGCCACATTTTAATTTATTTCTGTATAAGTGGACCTACATGCTTGTTCATGCTTTAGAAAACAAAGATCCTAAACAAGGGAAAAGGTTAACACTGGGGGTTGGTTTAGCATTATTTTAGTGATGGACAAGTGGGCATAGTGCTGTAGATTTAGTTTTCAAATTGTAATTTTGGTGAGTGCGGCACAAGCAGACTATGCTTCTGAAGGGTGCATTTAGGTCTAAAGCTGTAATGATACACTCTTATCTCACATGCCAGGAGATGGGTTCCTATGCAAAGCAGCAGTAACTTTGTTTCAGAGCCACAGACATTCAAGTGCTTGTTTTTGCCCTGTGGTGTCAGCTGTCATCTGAGATAAGAGCTCCATGTTACGCACAGTTTCTGGGTCCCAGGAATGTAAATAAAATTAAATTCAAAGCTGCTGGATAGCCCGCAGACACTGCACAATCAAAACTCGCCTGCTTGCAGCCTGGAGGGACCACTAGCACATTGTCAAGCTTTTACATGAGAAAGGCTAACCGTGAGAGCGATGCGAGGCAGCCCCAGAGCAGGGAATCGCCGCCATCTCAAAGCCACAGGTGCAGTAGAGCCTTTTGATGTAGGCAGAACTGTGGCACAGTTGCTGAAGGATGCCGTGAGGAAGAGGTTTTCACTCAAAAAGGGGCATAATGCTTTCCAGGGAGTCGAATAGCTTGCAGCTACTGTAAAAACTGAAGTTGCTTCGCGCGTGACACTTTTCCTAAGCTTTATGGGTATAGCTACTTTTTAGATTGCACAGGACTGTGAGGTGCTGTTGAAGCAACAATGTTTTCTTTCAAGAATACCAAGGTATTCAGTACTACAGTGAATGCTGCTGCAGAGCTAAGCTAACTTTAAAAACCCTCTGGCGGTTTATATAAAGCTTTTTAGATTTGGGTTTTTTTTCTGGCCAGTATTTCTAACTTTCTATGCCTCTTCCCTTTGTTTTTTTTTCTACTCTAGATATCAAAGTTATCCATCTAGATATCAAAATTCTTGTGTCTCTATTTTTGAGGTGGGAAACCTCAACAGATGCATACTTGAGGCAATTCATGCTTACAGGAAGGCAGGAATCCCCACAGGAATTGGCCAAAGATGCTCTTTTTTCAGCTGGGTGTGGTGTGCAGGCAGGGAGGTGTTGAAATAAGCCTTACTGCAGCTAAATGCAGGCCCGACATTTATCAAACTGCTGCAACATCTGTCCTCATAGTGACCTGTTCGTTTGAAGCTGCAGAAATAATGCACTGTTTTATTAACCACTGACCAATCTGTGCTTACAGTAACATTAAGGCCTAAGGTTTGTAGGATTTTCTTAAAAGAAAAAAAAAGTTTAGATTTGACTCTCAGGTTTTAAATGTTTCAAGTCTAATTGTAGTTAGTGCAGTTATCAATGCAATTTTACCTTCTTAAGGAGAGAGAAAGTATAATTGGCACAGGAAGTTGGTTTTTATTGTAAATATTTAAAAGGGTGGTAAGTGTTTAAATGTTGCTTTTGTTTTGTGTTTAATTGGGGTAGATCATATTTCCTAAACAGAATTTTATTTCACTTTCTTTAAAATGTCTACAGTATGTAAATAAAATACACCGTTTGGATGTAAATCTTAGAAATGCACAGTGGATGTAGGCTATTAATAAATAATTTAAATCTTGATGTTGAATAGTATGTACATACAGTAAAACTGCTTGCTTTTTTTTTTTTTTTTTTGCTCAAAAGCCATAGGAATGTAACTGAAATTACATATATTGAATGAACTTTCTAATACAATGTACTTTAATATTAGAGTTAAATTGTTTATATTTTAGAAAAAAAAATATCTGTTACTGAAGCCTTGAATTGCATGTTCTCAGTTAGTGATTTAAGGGCTCAAAGTTAAAGTCAGGTTGAATGATAATTAATTGACCTGTTTCTTACACAGCAGTGAGGACTTGATGGAATACCTCAACTGTGCATTTTCAGCATTTCTTACCATTTCCGCTATTTCATGTGAGAGATCGGGAGAGCTTAGGTGCATTTGGAGGCTACTGTTGTCCAGGAGTAACACCACACCAAACTAAATACTGAGGGGTGGGTTTTTGAGGGAATAAGGAGGTAGGTGCCTGACCTTGAAAATCATGGTTCAAATTTAGCCTTTGTACCAATTGCTTTCTTGTATAAAATGTATTAATTTAAGCCAGTTTTTTATCTTGTTTACTTAACTCTACTTCTGTGGTTGACTATTTACATCCAGCACTTTGTCTCAAATATATTTATGTTCTACCCTACTCTATGACTTTAAAAAAAAGTAAATAAAAAATTAAATTTCACAATTACCACTACTTAACACAATGTTTAATGTCTCTTTCCATCTTCTTTGGATCTCCCTTGCTGCTGTTTCTGAACTTGTAAGACTGCTGTTGCTAAGTCCAATGAAATTTGTTAGGAGTGGCAGCTGGAGACTGTTCTGTCCATGTTAGTGGTGATTTAGGGAGCTGTGTAACAGGGAACATGTGAACAAACTCCTCTACAGGCTCGGGGCGGCGGGGGGGGAAACGTTGAGGTAAAAAGCTCCTGGGAACCTGTCTTCAAGCTGGTAAGTGGCCCCAGCTTGCTCCTGACAGTGACTGTAACTTTAGGCATGGCTGTTCTAGTGCCCTCCAAATGTTTAGAAGGAGGAAGTGCTGTAATAAGCGAGGTCAGAAAGCTGCAAGGTGCTGTGTGTATACAATTATATATATATTCAACACAAGTACGAAGATTCCTAGGACCTGAAACCCCTTGAAATTTTGACTAGTACCAGCTTTCAGGCGTTTGCTTTATGCATGCCAAAAGGTTACTAAGGTCACTTGTAGCTTTCTTTTTCTTTTTAATTGTTGATGAAAATAAATCTTTCTGAACGCATAGTGGCTTTATTTCCACGCTTTTGCATACTTGTGTTTTTTCCCTTAATTCAGGCATAAGAACAGAGGCAGCACCCTCGTGGCACGCCAGGTCTGCACCCTGACTTCTTGCAAGGGCTTCCTCCTTTGTGTAAGGAAAAGGGGGCCCTGGAAAGGGCAGGAAGGGAGGTCCCGTGCTGCAGGAGCTCCCTGGGGCCCAGGGGCTCCGGTGTGAGCAGCACTCTGGGCAAACAGCCCCTAAGTCTCCTCCTGGAGGCGGGGGAGGCGGTGTCTCGCGCCTGCCCCGCAGCCGTTAACGGCCGCATAACGGTCGGTCGCGTGCGCCCCTCACAGGCGAGAGCGGGAAAGCGCGGGCGGGCGCCATGGGGGAAGGTGAAGGACGGGTAGGGGCGAGGAGGGAAGGAGGCTCATCCTGGTCTTGGCGTGCAGAGAGGGCTGCCAGGTCCCAGCCCCGGGGCTGCGGGGCGCAGGAGCTTCCCGCCGCAGCAGGCTCTAAATCCCGAAATGGCGGCGAGGGTGCTGCGGGCCGGCTCAGCCCATATGTGGTGGTTGGTGGAGATGCCCCATCAGTGGCGTGGAGATAAAGCAGTGTTAACTTTTGAGCTGTTAGTGTGCCGTGCCAGATTTGCTGGTTTTATATCTTTTCCCAAAGCTCATCTCCCCAAGCTAAGCATAAAATCCTGGTCTAAATCTGAATTGTTAACATGTTTAAAAGTTAGATGTGTGTTTTTGTTGTTGTCGCTTTAACATGTAAGGAGCTGTTTGTGTCGACACTGTGACCTGTACTTTTGGAAGCCCACCAGCAACCCCTGCCAACTTTATGTTTTGAAGTCTCGCTGTTTTATTTTGATTGGATTAATCTTAAGTGTTATATGTAAGTGCTTCTTAGTTTAAGACTGTTTCATTTGTTTCTAGATCTAAAAGCTACTCCGAAGAATACTGAACTAGAAAAATTAGTCATCTTCAAAGAAAAAAACAGATATGAACTAGCTGAGAGTTTGGCTGTGGCTATGGAGAACCAGATACTGCTTGACATAAGATCAGTTATAGATGGTGGACTCGTAACTGAAATATTTAGTCAAAACAGTCCAATTAGCTCTGAAAACTTTAATTTGGAAACCGCTTTAATTAATGATCCCCTTGAAGAGGGATTGGCGTCTGGTCAAGACAATCATTTATGCACCGTAGCCGTGGGGGAGACTTTGTTAGATCACTTTAAGTATCCTGTTGCCTTTGAAAATCCAAACACGCTAGCAAAAGTTGAAATATGTCCACATGCAAACAGCGGCTGTGACCATGAAGATCTTGAAAAATATAAGGAACTGAATTATCAAGAAGAAGCTGAACATTTGCATTCCCCTTACCTGGCTTCAAATGGTGTCCATTTTCTTTCTTCTGTAGTGATGCAGCATAAAAATTGCAGTGATGCCTCTTCAAGCATTTCCTCTCTAGAAGGAGCTGTCAGTCAGAATGTCAGAATGATTCCAGTAAGGTTAAACAAAACAGTTTTTAGCACTGTTTATTTGTGATTCAAGTGCAGGATGTCAGCATGTTACAATTCATGTGGGATCCATACCATATTTAAAGTTACGGTGTAATTTCATACCAGAACAAATTTAGTAGTAATACTGAATTAGATTTCTCAGTTATATTGCTAAAAATAGCATGCAGTGAACATATGTAAGAAAGTAATATACATACAACAATAAATTTAGTCACTATTGTTAACTCCTCATGAACAAAGTAGTTTGGTAGGAGGTGTTTTCTGTTGTTTATCTTTTTTTTTTTTTTTTTTTACTGTTTAAAAGTTCTTTCTGTGTTGGATAAATTACCCTCTAGAAAGGTGTGTAGTATAAAACATTTGTGATCTGCCCAGGACTAAATGTGTGTCAGTGCTTCCTGCAGGCTGTTCCTATTTATGATGTTTCTGTGTGTTTGCATTTTTGCTTTTGTACTGCGGTAACTTCTCAGGGGTACCTGTCCTCTGAGCAGCTATCTTGAAATGACTGAACTTCCAGTCGACATTTGTTCCACATTAATAATTTGTTGAGGCTAAAAAAAAAGCCCTAATCCAGTGAGTGGGCTCTGAGATAGCCCTGTGGTCCCCCTGGGAGAGTCTATGATGCTCCCAGCAGAAGCCAGACAGAACCTGGGGAAACCTTCCATTGAAGAAGCAAAAAGGCAAATAGACCTCAGCACCACCAAACCCACTGGATTTCCCAGCACTGCTTCATCTCAAGCTACTTGAAGTCTGCCGTGATGGTTATGTGGCTTAGCTTCCTTTCTGATTTGAGATGGCAGATTTGGTTTAAAAGCACCTCTGTTTGGAAAGCTGTTTACACAGGTAATCTACATAACCAGGAGTCCTTTGATCACCTACACCTTCAATCTTTTGAGCCATTAATGAGATGCCAAAGGCTGGTGGAAGCTTCTAGAAAGGGAAGATGCAATTAAAGCATTGTATTTGGGTCAGGCTGAAGATGTTGAGAATTTGTTAGGCTTCACTTTCCTCTGCAAGGGACTGAAAGAGGAGACTTGGATAAAACCTGTGTCTTTATAGTTCATCACGTTGTGTCCACATGAATGCTGAGTTTGCCGTTTCCTCAAGGTCTTAGCACAAACTTACAGTAAGATTGCGAGTGCTTTTCCTGAAACGGAGAAAGCTGATAGCCTGTTTATGTACTGTTCACTTGCTCTTCTAAACTGTTATGTATATTAAGAGAAGCACACACAGATAGAGAGAAAATAGTCTATTTTGAACAATCTCGATTGTGATTTGGTACTACAGATTTGTTCATTTGTGTCTGTTCTGTCTTC
Source organism: Tinamus guttatus (assembly GCF_059628265.1). NCBI lineage: Eukaryota > Metazoa > Chordata > Aves > Tinamiformes > Tinamidae > Tinamus > Tinamus guttatus. The sequence goes on along the minus strand of NW_028288774.1, from coordinate 15,219,118 downwards.
TTTTCATAGCTTTTATATTTGAAAATAGAAATGTAGGTATTAATGCTATTTTATTTTCTCCAAACCTTATCTACATAGTAAACAGAAAAAGGGGTCATTTAGCTTGCACAGTGATGTGGTATCACTGGGTAGGTTGCAACAGTTACATATCTAATACATCCTGCAATATAAATTCTAATTTTCAATGTTGCTGTAAAACAGTTTTTTGTTTGTTTGGCTTTTAAAAAGTCGGAACAATTATTGCATAGAACAGTTACAAATAAAATGTTTTTTTCCTCAGGTGTTCAGGTCATTAATACCTCAAGTTGCAGGTGAGAATAACTATATTTGCTATGATCAGTTCAAAGGAATCCATAACAGTTCTGTACAGCCACAAAACTCGCCAGATTGCTTAAATGGTAAGTGCCCAAAGTGGCTTATAGGTGTTTCTTTTGTTTTGTTGTGCTTTTGGCTCCTCTTACAAGCTTAAAGAAAGATGTAAATAGATAATGCAATAGTTTCTGGAGATAAGAGATTGCAGCATAAACCTATACTTACCCGGTATGCTAGTATAGCTAAGAGGATTTGAGAATGGATCACTGCTTGTTTGTATGTGTTCATGTGCTTCAACCATGTAGTTCAGTGTTTTTTTTTTTTTTTTTTTTTTTGAGGCGGGGGTGGGGTGTTTTCTGCTCCCATGCTTCTTTCCTATTCATTCATGGACTGGGGAGAAGATATTCTTCCCTGCAGCACAGTTTTTTTTTCCTTTCATACTGAGGGATGAGGTTTTTATTTTGTTTTGAGGATTGACTGCAAAGGATGGCATTTGGACAAGTTGCACTCATGCTGCTGCTGATGTGAAGTTCTTCAGCAGTTGTTAGTATTCTGTTCGTGACTTTTCCACAACCCTGCTCACAGCTGAACTGACTTCCAGATTTGGTCTTACAAGGTTTATCCTGGAGTCTGACAGGACCAAGAAAAGTGAAGAGTCTATGTTCATATCTGCTGCTGATTTTATAATCTTTAAGTTGTTTGTATCAGTCACTGCTAAGTGAATTTTAGCAGAAAGGCAAATAAACCTTTGGAGAAGCATCAGACAGACACACATAGAAGCTTCTTTCCCAACAATCCTGAATTTAAGTTTCTTGTAAGAGAATAGTCATTTTTTTTCCATAAGAATGCAGTGCTGTAGTGGCACTAAAACTTTTTTTTTTTTGTTCTTGTTGATACTATCAGGGGCTCCTAGTCTATAATACTGATCTCTTAGTAAGTAAAGTGTTCTTTATTTTACATAATAGACTCTGCTGCTGGTGACTGTGCCTTACCTCAGACAAGTGCTTCTCTCTACGATGAAATTGTAAGTATGCATGTAAGATTTTGTTGTTATTATTGGAAGAATTTGTTGCTTATTTTTTATTTTAAAAAAGAAGAACTAAGTACCTAAAACAGTTTTTTTTTTCCAAGTGCCAGCAGGCCAAAGGTTCTTTCTGACACAGGACTGTTTCAGAATCTAATCTTTTCATGGAAGAGCAAACAAAAAAATGCTGCTCCATAGATGTGGTACAGTGCTACACAATACAGGAAGGGCAAATAGAATCTGGATTTTTCAGCTATTTCAGTTCCTATTGGCTCAAATCCTGTTGACTGCTCTCTGTCACTTTCATGTTCTGGCCAATTTCATGTTTAGACCAATTAAGGATAGGGCAGCTTGAAGAGATTTAGACAAAAATCATTCTGTTCAAGTATTATAAGAAGCTAACTGTCCCCAATATTACATTATTTACTTTGATATGCATGATTTATACAGTTAAAATTTATATTTATGTATTTGCATTGGAATTTAAAGTATCTTTTAAAGTATGCCTTTTAATATGTGAAGATATTTATTTTTTTTCAGGCTGAAATAAGAGAGGCAGTTAGTAACGTTATGGAGAATGACCAAGATGAAGCTATTTTTCAGAATTCAAATGTAGGCGAGTCTGGCTGCAAGTTATTAGCATTACACAGTGTCCTGGAAGAACCCAACTGTTCACACAGAAATGATTCCAGTCCTGTGGTAATTACATCTTGAAATCGATAGCAGAATTATATGCTAAAAGAAGTTATTAATTTATTTGTGGCACTAGCAGCGAAAGGTCCCCCTTACTAGGTGTGGTAGCTAGAATAATAAAGCAGTTGCTTTCTCAGACTCATTCTAAATGGTATCTATTGATAGTGATATTTTATCACTGTATTTGTTTTTACCCGGGAAAATCTAGATTTACAGAAATAAATGAAGTGAAACTTAACAGTTTCAGTTCAGTTTCATGTTCTGGTCAGGAAACTGAATCCTAAGACAGCATACTACAAAGCTAATTGGAATATGTCCTGCAAAACCCCATAGAGCATAATAGAGAACCAGGAATTCATCTCACCTGGGCTGAAGAGCTATAGTGCTGGTGCTTAGTAGTTGCTTCCAAGAACAAACAAATTGAAAATAAAGGTCAAAAAACAAATATCTAAGTGCATAATGGTTCATTCCTCTCAGACAGAGACTCCAATCTGTGATTATGCAGGATTTTTTTTTTCCAGGTGGCACTGTCATGAAAACCTTTGCACCTATATACAGGGAATTGCTGTTTCTTAGATGGAAGATAATAATTAGTTATTTATTCCAGGTGATATGCCAGTTGGATGGAGGTACTCAAATACTCTGTATAAACAGTTCTGGCACAAGAGAGCTAAAAACAGTGCATTTAATTCCCCAGTATCAAGACCAACATAATTATCCTCAATCAGGTACAATGAAAATGCAAATTATCTCCAGCATGTCAAATAGTATATCATAGATTGTTAATGTGCAATTGCATGTGTTTATGTTCCTAAGCAACATCATATGAGTTGAGCCAAAGTTAATGGAGCCATCACCATTTATTATTTTACTTTATCTTACAGTACCCACAAAAGTGCTCTGCACTTAAATGAAATAACGAGAATGATGTAATAAATAAGTTGAACTTAATGTTAATAAATGTTAAAGTTGTTAATATACAGAGTCATTTCTATATGAAACATGTTTACCATAATCAGCTGACACATCTGCATTTACCCCAAATTGCCACCATATGTCACTGTTTCTCTATCAATAAAGAGTAACTTTGAGGGCTATGCTTGTATTTTAGCCTTGGGTTTCACAACCTGCAGAGTATGTGTCATTGATTTTTACATCACTATGTAAACTTGATTTCCATTGTTTTTTAAATAAAGTGTTTTCTGTTTTACCTGTTTAGATGCTTAGTAGAGTAATACATTTTCATCTGATCAACACTACAGTTTATAAGTGTAGGTTAAGTTTAACCTAAATATTTCTTTTCCTAAATATAGCTTCCTCAGAAACAGTATTGTTTATTTTATTATTTGTTTTATTACTTATAAAACACAAAAGCACTTAATGGTGCATATGAGTGGCAATATGAAAACAAGGCACTTTTAATATTAAGCATCATACAAGCATTGACTGCATCTTTGAATAGACACTCCAAATATAGATTATGTTTATTATGAAATAAGTACAGTTCTAAGAATTATCTTGTTATTTCATTAAGCCTGATCTTTGCTTGTTTTCTGCACAGGCTGGGATGCTTATATAATTAAAAGCACAGTTTCACCAGGACTTATGCAAAGACTTACTCTTATGGCTGTGGTTTTCTCCATGGGTTTTTAGTATTTTTTTTCTCATAAGCTCAGTACCTCAACACTAGATGCTCTCTCAGGACTTTGGAAAGTCATCTCAGGATAAACATATTCACATGTTTCTGCCATTTTCTTATTTCATCAAAATAATTTAGGACTATGGCTTTTGAATTCAGATGTACTTGATGTCACGAAGTAAAAAAAAAAAAAATCCTGTGCTTACATTCCTAGCTGACACATTGTTGGCGTTCTTTTTCTGACTATTGTTTGTGTGTGGTGAGGTTTTATGAGGAAGAATATTGTTTGAAACAAAAAAATCTAGGCCCTCACCTGACAGTGTTTATTGTAGGAAGAATGTAAGTTTGTTTTCTGAACTGAATTGTAGCAAAAAGTGCTACAAGAAGACAGATAGCATCAGGATTTTTTTTTACTAAAACAAATTAAAACTTCCCATTGGTGTCTGTGCTTTGTTCAAACACCATCATGTGTAGAAGAAACTTCATATGTGGTGAGTAGTTCTATTTTCTTTAAATAAGTGTCTTTTCAGATGTGGGTAATCCTGTAGCAGCTGTACTTGGTCAGCTTTTACCAGTTCCAGATAAACTTGATTTGAATGAAAATCAGGTAAAGAAACCTTTTTCTTCAGATTTATTAAGCACAATATAAACTCATTTTTCTTTCCTTAAATTGGTTGTAAATCTATATAGGGAAGTGACAGTTGCATGTAGTCTCTAAAGAATGCTTGGTTAGCATATACACTTTCAGTGCTGCATCCAATATACTGCTTAAATATAATGGCTTCTAATTGATTTCAACATTTTCTAGAAATAATACCAAGAATTAAAATCACAGATTTTCATGAGAAATAAATTTGTTACAAATTGAGACTTGAATTCAGTATTTGTATAGGCTGTTATTTCTGAAAACCATGCTAAGACTTTTCTGGATGGTAAAGGAAAGCACATTGACTTTTAACAGAAGAGAAGGAATATTTTCTTCCAGTAGGATTTCTGGCTCTGTTCTCTTTTGATCAAGATTTAATGGTAATCTTTTTTACTTTTTTTTCAGTTATTTTTTTGCTGATGGAGTAAGTAGTAGATCAGTATTACAATTTATTTTAGATAACAAAAGGTGAACACAAAGCTAATAAATTTTGGAACTGTTTGATTTCTAGTGAAATCACTGATTCCAGCAGAGTTTCTACAATGTTTCTGCTTGCAACAGAGGTCTTAGCAATAGTCACCAATGCAATAATCACCAATTTGCACCAGCAATGCAAAATTTTCCCTGATATCTTTTGATTTGTGTGAAATGAATATGTGATATCAGTACAGGCACAGAGGATGATTCGTGGATAGTGGCCACTTTTTTATCCTCAGTCTGTTCTTCTGTAGATTCCCTCATCATGCTTTAAATATACTTATTTTCCTCTTCTTGACTATCAGCTAGATTCATCAATGATTCAAATTAAGGGTGATTTGCAGTGATTCCCTGCCTGATTTATCTGTAAATCCAACATAACCTTTCTTACCTTGTCTCTCCACAATAAGGCCCTTATTAATCATATGTCTGTCAAAGAGAGCAGCAGATCTGCAGTCTGTTCTGTTGGCTTGTGAGATGATTCTCTTAAGTTTTGCTTTGTCTTCAAGCTATTACATGCCTTATTTCATCCATATTTAATATAAATAATCAGTTCACTAGCCAATTTGAGATGGCTGGAATCAAAAGTAACTGAACCCAGAATTATGAGTAAATTGAAAATAGTGTGCCACCACTGTGCAGTATTGGAAACTGTTCTTGGTTCTTTGCCCTGGGGGATGCAGGGGTCCCAACATACTTTAGATTTCAAAGAGAATGAGAACAGTTCTCATGACTTTTTGCCTTCATGAGTTTTCTGGGTATTCTTGGTAATCAAATAATTCCTGGAGCATTTTCACTGTATTAAATTTTCTCTGCTAATTTCCGGGAGCCTCTTTAAAAATGTAAGAAGGTTTTATGCATTTTATCTTGAGCAGTTTGAAAATGGATCCTTACAATCAGTAGCTAGTACTGCCACATACCATTCAGAATCAAATCTCCAAGGACCAGGGAAAATAACTTCGGTCAGGTAAGAAGTGTGAAACAGTCCATGATTACTTTTGAATTTAAAGCTGGCAATGACTTCTAGACATTTTAATGTTCCAAAGCTTTCCCCTTCTAATAAAAATGCAATTCCGTAAAAATGCTTTGTGTATCTATATGAGTAGTCATGATGCCAGTTGCTGGCAGTCAAGACTGTCACCTGCTTCAGAGTTTCTTAGGATCAATGTAGTTATGCTATCCATATGGCTGAAAATATTTAATTTTCTAAGTTAATAGGAACATTTTCAAATCTACCTACTATGTATTTAGCTTGTATTTCTAATCCTATTGGAAGTCTTCTAATAATGTTTAATTAGAGATCCTTTTAAAGTAAGACACAGATGCAATTCCAGTGTGAAAGGTGAGAGACTTTAGCAGTCACATAGCCCGTACTTGATTGAGAAGTTGGCAGCCCTTACTGGTGACAGTTGGTGATGCTACTTACTTAGTCTTCTCTTTACCTTACTGCACCTCTGGGAGTCTATGCTTGTTAAATACTGCTGATATTAGTGTCAAGAAAAAAGAAAAGTATTTATTTTTTCAAAAGTATAAAATAATTGATTTCCGTGCTAACTGTATTTGTGTATTTTTTCTATTTTTTTCCTTTTACAATCTGTCTAGCTTACAGTTTGGCTCAGGGGATGCAAAGTCCAAAAAACCATGTAACTGCACTAAATCTCAGTGCCTGAAATTGTGAGTAATAGTTTACTTTAGAAAATGTAACATTGAAAGAAAAGCACTTTGTCTATGTGTTTGTTGTACTGCATCATGTTTCTTTCAAACTAGACTACTGTGAAGTAAAATAAAACTTAAACCCAGTTAATATTTTCATTTTTATGTTATTTTATATGTTCATTACAGATATTGTGACTGTTTTGCTAACGGTGATTTTTGCAACAATTGCAACTGCAATAATTGTTACAACAATCCACTTCATGAAGCTGAGAGATTTAAGGCCATTAAGGTAATAAAAGTACAATACATATTGATATTTGCTTCATATATGAAAAATACAACAGTATTGTTTTTTGCTTTGCAGTAATTGGAATATATTATTTTTAACCTAAATGAAGTAAAGCCAAATTTGCCTTTATGTTACTCTTGCATAGAACAGATTTGGGGATTTTTTTCTTTCCCTTTATGGAATTTATGCTACTCTGCATTTTAACTAGTGGTATGTTAATGGAATGGTCATTTTTGTTCTTGGAAGGAAGCGTGCAAACCCAAATTTCATTTCAGAACATATTTTCACTTGAACAAAAATATTTTGTCTCCCCTAATCAGACAGTTGTTAATAGAAACCAAATAATTGTTATTATTACCTAAATTATTATTTTCCCTGGACAGATTATCTGCAGTTGTCTGTGTTGTTCTCTTTGTTTGACGTATGCCGTAGTCCAAAGAGAGCTCCCACAGCAGCAGTGTTGCTTCTATGCTTGGGGTCTCTGAGTTTACAGTGTATAAAGAATAATATGTGGGCTAATTGTGGGCAGCAGTTTAATCAATTAGATATGTCTTATATTATGTTGTAAATTTTAAAGTGAAAATAAAAATATTTTCTACTGTTTATACACTACAATAAACATGTTTTGCTATCTTTAGACTCCTTGTGTGCAGTTCTTCTCTGTATCATTCACATTATCTCTGGATTGTAGGAGTTATTGATCTAATTAGATTTAGAACTTTGAATGCAGAGCAGTTTTTGGTATTAACATCTAACAGCTGTTACAGTAATCAGATGCTCTAGAGTAGTTGAGCTGATGGACTTGGTGGTGTTGAAGCACTCTCTTCACTGTGCAAAAAGCATCTTTTAGAGTAAAACAGGTCTTGTGTTTCCCTGGAAAGAGCGTTCTAGTTTCTCTGCATCCATAAATATTGTACATAGAGGACATGGATTTTTCAGTTTGCTTTTTAGCAAGTCATGGCAGAATGAGGTCTTTGGACCTAATTAAAATCTGCTGTTCCAGAGGAGTGTCCAACACTGTTTTCAGTAAATGGGCTTGTATTGAGCCATTAATGAAACAAGATATTAGTCTTGTTAATCTTGTTAAACTCTCTCTGCTGAGATACGCACACCACTATTCAAGGGTGCTTTTTTCATTGAGAACTTTTTATTTCTGGTGAGAGTGGTTTCAGTAGTGAGAGAAATTCCTGCTCTCACATGCCCTGCAAGACACCTCTACCCATTCACTTCATACCTCAAAGGATGAGAGTGACAAGTAAAGTTTTTTTTGTTTGTTTATCATTGAATAGCAGTCATTTAGGTTAAATCACTTAAAAACATGTGTATGAATTTCTCATAATCTAATACTTTCTGTTCTAGGCCTGTCTCGATAGAAACCCAGAAGCTTTTCTACCCAAGATTGGGAAAAGAAAACTGGGAGAAATTAAACCTCGCCATACCAAAGGATGTAATTGCAAGCGCTCAGGATGCCTTAAGAATTATTGTGAGTGCTTTGAGGTCAGTCAGGTGAATTTTGCAATCATTAGTCATGATCTTAACATGGATGAGTTTCTGTAACTATTTGTCACTAAAAATAACTTCTTTTTTTTACTGTTCATCATAAAACTTACTGAAGATGAGGGGAGGAGTCTCTTTTTTGGTATGGCTCTAGCTTCCAACAATTAAATCAGGCTGAAGTTGATCAGCTAAAATGTTTGATATCAGGTTCTAAGAACTCTAGTTCCACAAGAAAGAAATGAGGCATGGTTTTCTGCTAATCCTGGTAGTTGACTTTTCATTTATTTTTTATTTTATATGTATATAAATATATATATAGTTACCTTGCAAAGATACCTTCAAATTGAGAGGAGTGAATTGTCCATGATAATCCAGAGATAATTCAGATACAGATAATCCTTGGAGAAAACTAACTTGCTTCCTTACTATATTGATATTGATGATCTTAATTTGCAAGTGTCCAAGCCCATCACATCTAAAATAAGTCCCTGGAGATACAGCTCAAATGGATACTCATATGTTTGTTTAATATAAGATTTATACATTTTTTTATTCTGAGTATTCTATATTTGCCAGGCCAAAATTATGTGTTCCTCTATTTGCAAATGCATTGGTTGCAAAAATTATGAAGAGAGTCCAGATCAAAAAAAGCAGTTGAATATGCCAAACTACACGGACATTGGAAATAATGAAGGAAATAGCCCAGTTTTAACATCAGCATTTGAAATGTTCCCAAAATTGAAGACAGACAGGTGAATATTTGGGAATGACAGTGCCTAATCCATCAATCTATCTGGCTTCATTAATTTTGTTATGTGGTCATTATTATACTTAGCAAAGTGACTAAATGATACATGGCTTGTATACACACATTTGTATACACACGTGTGTATAATGCATTTTCACTTCACATTTTTTATTTATAGAAAAAAGAGAGTACAAGACTATCTTAGGGAAAACCCTTTAGAAATATGGTATGCATATTCCTAAATATGTAGAATTAAGGGTTATATTTATCATGCTCACAAAACATTAATTATTTATGTGTTTATCACATATTTCATTGTCTCTCTCATTTTAAAATCCTTTATCTACCATATATTTTTCCTTCAGTTTCTCCTTTCTTTCATTTTTCTGTGCTTAGGTATCAATTTGTAGGAAAACCTTGCCCAAAGGTAAAGTAAGAAAATTATATCAATACAAAGTTTGTGTTGTTCAGTTGATGAGCATGTTTGTATCCCATGGTCCATCTCCTCTGAATTTTACCTCAGTTGATAAATTGGGCAGCATTTGCATCAACTAATTTTGTAGTGAATATAGAGTCTTTCAGGGGATTAATTACAAAAACTCAAGCCATCTTCTGGCAGCAAAAACTATTCAGTGAAAAACAGTGAGATTCCTACAGGGATATGTTTTGCAGTAACAGTGCAGTGACTCTGATTCAGCTCTTTGCATTCTAACTCTTAGTTAAGAGTTTTAAATACAAACAGTAATTTGTCTTTTAAATTACTTTATGTATTTAAAATGGAGATATTTTATACTAGTTTCTTCTTCCCCGTCAGGCAACCGGCTGTATGTATATCTTGGGAAGAAGTGAAAGCAACGTGTGCTTATCTCCTGGTGCAGGCTGAAGAGGCAGAAAAAGGAGGTTACTCTGTCTGTTTATCTGAACGAATGATTTTGGAGGAATTTGGGAGATGTTTATCCCAGATACTACATGCATAACTTACATTTAAAGAACTGAAAGTTGGATGATGTTCAATATAGTATAAATCCAATGAGTGTTAATTTTGATATGTTGCTACAGTCTCCATAGTTTTGCCTCTTGATGATGTTACTTTAATCTTTCATAGGACTATTTGCATTGACTTTAGCTGAGTAGTTTCTGATTATGCTGGGTTGATGTGATTGTAATCACACCCAGCATTTTTCAGAGTAGCCGTGTTAGACTAAATTTAATATATTTTCCACTATAACAGATTTTTTGCTGTAATATCTATACTCTTAATAATAGTGAGTTTAACTTAAAATGTCTTTGAGATGTTTATGTAAGTAGAGATATAGTAAAAACAGAGTAAGAACCTTAGACTTTTGTGTTATTACATGACTTGGGAAAAAAGTCAATTTCCAGCTGTAGTGGGTAGTTCTACTAAATTGAGCTTTGAGACTTCCAAAATTTGGCAATTAATTTTCCCAGTCTGCAGATTTACTTTATTTGGATTAACATAATTTGATGTTTAACATTGAAAACGACATAAAAAGCAATTTTGATATCCTTCTCACAACTCCCCTTCCCAGTGTTAAATAGTAGATGTTTTAGACAAATGATTCCCATAAAAACAGGAGAAAGATGACCTGCTTTTTTCTTCTATTTTAAAATGCCTTTTACGAGAATGTGACACCCTTTTTTAATATACGTAGAATATAGGATCAAAATTTGCTGAATCCTACATTTGCAGTCCACTTTACTGTAAAGCTCAGAAGAGTTTTTGTTTATTTTTCTTTATGTGGACATTTTATCTGTGGGTTTTTTTTTTCCTCTTGTCATTCTTACTGGTAGGTTAATAGTTTTAATTCTCCTTAGCTAGAGTAAATGTGAAAAAGAAATAAAAAGTACTGAAAATGAGTTGAGTGATTATAAAAAAAAAAAAAAAGCTAATGATATTTGGTTCTGACATTTTATGATGCATTAACAATGTGGACTTAGATATTTTTAGCTTTTATGCTTAAAAGAATAAAGGTCTTGTGTTTTGTTGAATCATGAAGTTTCTTACCAGGACAGCAGGTAAGACTGCAGGCTGTTTCAACCATTTGCTTAATAGTGGGTGCTGGGTGGCCTGGGGGGGAAGGTTATGAGCTGTAGCTGATATGTGGCATTTGTGTCTGTGTTTTTAACAATTGCTACTGGCAATTGCTGAAGGTCATGGAAAAAAATGCCTTCCTGAAGTGCTGCAAAAGGCATCACCTATGAGCTTCGTATTTTCCTGGCTGTTTCACTTCCTGAAAGCATTTTCTGTGGCTTTTGGAGTGAACACCTATGTAAAGGCATCATCTTAAAAGGTACTTGTCTCCAGAGAAAGTTACAGTGAGGTTCACAAGGGCTATAGAGCCTCCTCTAAAGGAGAAATGAGTTAATCTCAGAAATCAGCTTGCTAGATTCATTCCCAGTAACGGTGGTGTTCAGTAGGATGAAAGGTAATAAAAAAAAGAGACTAGGGTTGGGACTTGTGACAAAAATGGATTAGAGTAAAATCAGAAATAGAACTGCGAAATAGAAGTAAAATGATTGAAAGGAAAGGAAAAAATAAACTTAAAAAATTGTCAGAATCTTTGGAGGAGAGAAAAAAAAAAAAGAGAGAATCTAGTTTCATCCTGGTACAGATGCATCTCAGTTTGGAAACAGGCATCAAGAGACGCTGCCATGATGTAAAGTGACAAATTATTAAGCCTAAAAGAAAGATGACCTCATATGACAAGGAAGAGGGGAATCATAATAATAAATAAATAAGATTGTGGCTATTGTGGTTGGAAAATAATCATAAAGAGAAAAAAAATGCAAGGAAAAAATAAAAGTAGTAATCCAGAGAATTAATGTGGAAACAAAGTGGGAAAGAAAAGATAATTCTATAGCTAAAATTAAAGCATAGAAGTGAAGAGAAGCTGGGCAAATAGCAAAAGAAGTGAATGAGAGAAATCCTGGGCTACCTCTCTAGGCTCCCATCTCTGATAAACATAATACAATGCCAAAACCCAAGATGTCATTTAAGAACTCTTAGGAGTTTTCATCAAATTTTCCTAATAAGAAAAAAAAAAAATGCTACAACAGTAAGGATCATGATGGGAAAGTGACTGTATAAATGAGAAGAACAGAAAAGGAAAACAGTAGAAATTTGAGTTCTGGGTGATACAAAAGATCAGAGCAGCACTAGAATGGATAAAGGGTAAAAAAAAAATACTACAGATGTAAAAAGCTGAAATTCATTATTTTCTGATATTTTAAGACCCATAAAAGCAGTTTGAATTAATATATTTTATATTGCAGGTGACGTAAACTCAGTCTGTAGAAACACTGCCACACTCTGTGTTGATGAGGAGTGAAATTATATTCTAAAAATAAATACAGGGCAATAGTTGGCAATATAGGATGGAATGGGCAAGTCTAGCAGAAACACTTTCTATTAAAGTTAACCGACTTAAAAATAAAACTGTTACCGAGAGTTTGTAAGCAATAAAGAAAGCTAAAACTGGCTTTATGTTGTTGATGGGTTATACGTAAAACATTGATAAAAATACTGGAGAACAACTGGGGCACATTCACAGTTCTGAGAATGTCAGATAAGAAAGATGTATCAGTTCTTGTAACTAAATGTAACCCCTTTTCTACTAAACAAAGGTTCGGTTTCATAACAAATACCCCAAGAGAAAAGTTATCTTGGGGAAGAGAGAGCCATAAAGCCAGTTCTGAGTAGGTCAAGGCAAATTGAAATTTGTACAGAAAAGACTCAGAAAAAAACTTAAATTGATTACAACGGCAATACCTATGTACTCCATTAGGGAAATATTAGCCTTTCAGGTAAGTTCAGAATTTGCTTTTTTTGCTTCATATAAGCATACTAAAAAATAGCTATGAATGAATGAAATTTCTTTAAATGGCTTTGAGTTAACAATTGGAACTAAAGGGCTGCCTTATGGTGCTGCTGCGCCATCTAGCGAAAGAAATCCTAGTCCCTACAGTTAAATACAAGAGAAAAGGATAGCTCAGAGCTCTCTTTACAGCAGCTATTGTGCTGTTCTTGGTAAATCATCCTCTCTTTTTACAATATTTTGTGGATGTGTTCAATTTCTGAATGTAAAATTATGACATAGCAGAGATAATTAGATATTCACCTTTCTGAGAAAATTAAGAAGGAATTAAGAGTAACAAGCAAGCTTGTGGGTTTGTGTAACTCTGTGAGCTACTAATATTTAAACCTTGCAGGTGAAGCACAAAGACCTTTTTGGATCTGAGAATGTGTCAGTCTGGTCTGAAAATGATCTTTCTTAATATCAAAACTATCTAAAACAAACTATTTATTAATTTTCCTGTGGATGTACGAGACAGCAGTTTAATGGCTTGGCAAACCGTTTTCAGGATTTTTAGTGCAGAGACTGGGGATCAACCTGTCAAAATTACTGAGAACTTCAAAGATAAGGTGTTTCTCTTGACTCAAGGTAGTGGCCTATTATCATGAAGTTCTACTGAAGGATGTTGTAATACGGTATGTGAAATTTTATTTAGAGCTATGGATTGATACAACCACGGAAAAATTATGTGAAGACTGAGTTTCTCATTTTATGTTGGATGAGAAAGCCAACCATAATACAAACCATTCCTTGATATCTCTACATAAAAATTAAAAACTGCTTTCTAATGTCTTGCCCATTAATGAGCTTGTGTTTTTAATTTAAAGTTTTGTAACAAAATCTGACAGGAGACCAGAGGAACCTGAAAGCAGGTGGAGCTGTGAGAGGGAAACCTGGAAGAGAATCACAACTGCAGCAATGCAGAGAGATTTAGAAAATAGCTTATAATTCTTCCATTTTTTTTTTTTTTGCATCAATTTGAGGTGAGTCATCTCAAAGATGACACAGTTTTCCTATCCTTTACTAAAAAATATATTTTCTAATATTTCCTACAACAGCATTATTTTTTTTTCAGAGCTGTGAAACACTGCTACCTCAGAGCCACCTTCTGATCGACCAGTAGTTGCCAGACATGCGACAGGGTAAGCCCAAGGTCAAACCACATCAGCAGCTCAGGATCAGAAGGGTACATGGCTGTTCACAAGCATATTTATAAAGCAGCTCAGGCCAAGAGTAAAGGACTGAGCTTAAACGCAGCTCCTGAGGAAAAAGGGGAGGTCCCCCTCAGGGGTTCTTTCTAACATGGACCATAAAACTAATAATGTCATCATTTGGTCTCTGTGACTTAGGCATTAATTATTTACATTTTTCAGTTGCAGGAATCTTTTTTTTTTTTTTTTTTTTTTCCTCTATTCTTTTCATTAGACCTGTTGCAGTAGGGGTTATGTGTATGCTTGGCACATGGGACGTTTGCAGCGCTGCTCCTAGGGTAAAGCGAGGATAGCTCAGCTCATTCTGTAGGGCTGTGTGTAATCAGCTAATGGGGCCTGGGCAATCCTACCAGATGAGCTCCATGCCAACTCCTGCAGCGTGGCAACCTGCTGAGAGGGCGTAACTCAATTGGGCTTAGACAGGAAGACATTCTGAGAGATGCTAATACATTGGTTGGCAAATGTACTAGTTGATAGCACACCACCAAGTTCTGTGTTGCAGAAATTGCGTGGTTTGTGGCTAAGGAGCAGAAGGGGGATCAGGGAAACCCGAATTCAGGTCTTAGCTCTGCTACAGGCATCCTGGCTGATTGTAGAGATATTCACTGAATTTCTTTGACCTTAATTCAGGAAATATTCAAGTCTACATTGACTGATAAAGTTCAGCATGTTGTAAAGCCCTTTCTTGAAGAGGACTTTTGTTGTCCCCTCTATGAAGTGGGATAACAGGCCACCCTTTTTGTTCTTTCATCTGCCTATTATTAGGGACTTGACCCCCTCGCCCACCCAAAGTCCCTCCATTTGCTTCAGCAGACCCCTTTAGGCAGGAGACTCAAACCCTGAACCTGTCCTCAATACAGTGGGGTCCTGGTCACAATTGTGGCCTTTACTGTAATGTAAAATGTAGAAATACTGTTCTTAGGTTAAGGAGAGGAAGAGGTGTATGGTGGATTTGGACAAACCCGAGAGCTGTCCTGTGAGATGCCCCAAAATAACACTTCCATAAATCTTCATTATAGTGTGGATATTTGCCATTCAGTATTACCCACTTCAGAGACCAAATGTGACTCATTATTGAATTACTGCAATCTGTGCTGATGTAGAAGCACCCCTGACACTATCACTCTGTGAGCCATTTTTTCAGAGTAATTGCATTAGTAATAGCTGGTTACACAGCAATCTCATGTTCCTACAAAATTAAGGTAATTACTGTAGCTAGAAACACATCCTTCTCTATTCTGTGCTAGCAAGGAAGCTGGTAAAAGACAGTGTAATGTTTTCAAGTCTTTGTAACAAGAGAAACATTAAGGTATAATTATATTATTGACTTGGGGGAGGGGAAGTCTACATATTTGCGAAGAGCTTGGAAACAAATTCATATCTTAAAATTACAAATTACTGTTGCACAAAGGGAGAGAAATAGAAAGAAAAAAAGATCTTTTTTTGTTTAGGTTCCTTATTGCCACTAGTATGTAGGAAATGTATTTGGAATATTTGAAGAGGGCTGTGTTCTGTGCTTTGGAAGAGGCAGATGTCTGTCTTTGAAGCAATTTTATTATGCAGAAGGTAGTATGTGCATTTTTTCTTTGAGATGGATTGGCCAGCTAGTGTGGATTCATCATTAAACTAATGTAAATAGGAATTAATTTGTTCTTATGACAAACCTCCTGAATACTAGTTCACCTGCTGTAGAATTTTTAATTTGCTTTTAATTTTTACCTCAGTTTGGTATATTTGGGGAAAATCTGACATTTCACATTTTCTTTAGCAAAGTATTAGATATTTAGCATAAATCTGAAGAATAATAGGCCATTTCCACAAGCTTTGCTAGTGCATGTTTAACTCCTAAATAGTTTAAAAGAGATACTTTTCACAGGTATTTTGCAGTGTCAGAATTTGTTAGATAGAGGGTGATAGAGGTAGATAGAGGTCCTTTGAGACCAACAGCATGCCAGGATTTTTGTATGAAGAGAAAGGCTTGGTGGAAATACTGTATTTATCTGATATATGCTAAGAGGATCGGGGGCCACAGAAAGCAACTTGAGTAAGAAGCTATCCATATCTGATCTGTAGTCTCATTTTTCTATCACTAATTCCAATCCCATTTCATTGCATATCTTTTCTCTTGTCAAGGTTATTAAGATGTAAACACTGTCATAAGCAGGGAGATGTCCTCAATCAAGTTTCTGACTGCAGTGAATATAATAATCATTGTCAGATGTTGCTGCAGATCTGCTGTGGTTTGCAAGCTGTAAATGCTAGTGCAGATATAATTATAGAAAAAGTATGTAAGCTCCGTATTGTCAGCCTCTATTCCTCGTGTCTGCACTGTTAATAGAGCTCAGTTAAGAACTACTGTTTGCAAATGAGAAGAGTAATAACAACAACAAAAAGCCCACTGGTGCTTCAGTTTATCCAACTTTTGGGGGGGTTGAGGTGGAAGAGGAATGCAGCGCTGATGCCCTGCTGCTTAGGAGATGTTGTTGATTATTTATTTTATCTCTATGAATCACAGTAGTGCTTAGATAACAGCACATGCCAAAATTGTGACTATTGCACTAAAGCAACGAGAGAAAAATCGTTCTGAAAAGAGCACGGAGTCTAACCCACAGATGTAAATAGAAAGTAAAGAAAAACAAATGTTAGTTATCTATTTTTTTTAGACAAGAAAACTAAAGCAGAAAAATTAATTGTCTGGTTTGAAGTTTCAGGGATTTTCTCAGCTTAAAGACTTAAATTTCAGGCTGTGTGTTGCTCCATCAACACAAAGGGGCCTTAAAGAAACCCATTTTTGTAGTTTTCTACTTATTCCTCAAGTACTAAAGAAAAAGAGAGGAACAGCTGAACACTGAATACCTTTTTTGAGTGAACATGAATCAAATCTATTACATTGTTTTTGGCTTTAGTGGCAATGAGTATGCTATATTTTTCTCATTTCCATGTTTTAACATTTTTGCTTCTTCAGAAAAGTTTTTTCAGAGCTTTAGGCTACTTTTTACTGAGAGTCTGTCTTCTAAAACAGCTTTTTCCAGTTTTAAAACTTACATATCCCTTCACTCCTGATGGACCTGAGCATGTGCCACAGCTGACTTATTTGTTGGTGCAAGAAACACTGGGCGTTGAAAAGATCTCTTCCTTGGGAGTTGTCCTTGCAATTAGACCTGCCAGTAGGATTTTCATACCCACATGGGTCATGTTGAATATTTGGAGCATGGTTTCTGCTTTATAGGACTGGGACAGATAACAAGGGAAGATTTTCCTGTCTGATACAGGCATAAGATTCAGTAGTTAGTGAAATCAGTGGAATTCACTTGGCTTCAGTGAGTTGTGAAAGACAGTGGTCTGTTAGAAAGACTTGCCTGTATGGAGCTTTGTCTGTTTACATCTCACCCACTCACAGCACTGTTTCTTCTGGAGATAGAAACTGGTGTCTCTGCAGCATCATTCCCCCTTTCCTTGCACAGTTCTGCAAAAGGGAATAGCGAAAACTCAATCTCATATTTTTCCCAGCTTTGCTAGAGGGCAGAGTGTACAGCATGGGCTAGACAGCTGTAATGTTAAAAGCATCATGTGCAACAAACTTCAGCAACAGCAGAGCTGACAGCCAAGGTGACCCTAGGTGATTCTTTAACTGTAAACTCTACGGGAGATTATGGAAATGATCGTCGTCTATTACAATGATAAAATAATAAACTTAGATGACAGCTCCACTGTTACTGTTTTGTTTGCTTATATTACTATTGTACTTCGGATTCTCTTCCTGACAGCTAATGGCATAAAACCCATAAAAATTCCTTGAGGGTAAATTAAAAACTAAGCCAAGGAGAACTGATTAAAGAACATTATAAATGTTAGTGTGAGCAGGGTAGGAGTGCAAAAGGGGAGATGCTACAAAGCAGAGTGAGCTCAGATCAATGTTTGAAACTTATGTCAACTTCATACCCCAACTCCAACTGTGACTCTTTGCCAGATCGTATCAGTATAAATCAAGTGTTCTGTTTTATGGGACTGAATGCAACAGCTGTTCCTGTGTCAGTGTGATGAGGGAGCAGCTGACGCAACATTGCTGTGGGTAATAAACAAAACTTGACAACTTGACATTTGCACGGAAAAGTTCAGAAGCACCTTGCTTGCGAGACGCTGTTATTTTTTTCTATATATCTTGGGCAAGAATCCAACTTTTTTTTTGGAGAGAGTTCATGAAATCGTCAAGTACAACAGTCCTTAAATATCTCTTCAGACTAGCAAAGTTGGAGAAGAAAACAATCACTGTAAGTTTAGTTGAATTTAAATATATGAAATGATACCAATATAAGATATCACTTATCTGCATATTGATGCTTCTGGCAGCTATCTGAATGAGTTACAAACACATTTAATTCTTATTGAACCTGTTTTAAAGATAATGTGTCATGTACATATGAAAGATATTTGGCATTTTCTGTGCTGGAACAGAAAATCACAAAGGCTCTCTCTACAGGGAGACACCTCATTCTCTTCAGCAACTGAGTAGGTGAGAGTGAGAGGCCCAACACAAAGAGAAGCTGAATACGACTTGTGTGGAGTTGGATAAACATTGTCTCATTGCATAGGGCAGGTTTGGAAACATTTGAAATAATCTTTCTGATGTTCTGAATGGTACTGCTTCCCATGGGCGTTTATGAAAATTACAAGGGCAATTCTAAACTTTTCTTTTACTTATGTTGTTTCTTGCTTATAGCGTAAGAAAAAAAAGAAAGAGAAGAACCACATAAATAAACCTTTGGCTTCCATTACTTTCAAATGTATTTTTAATGATATAACATGAAGATTGTGTTGAAGCAAACAAATTTAACATTCTCTAGTCTCTAGAGAGACTTGCACTGTGACATTTACAGCAGTAACATTCAGTTAACATTTTTTAATTATTGTTTTTCAGCATGAGGAGAGGTTTGCAGCAAGTAAAGGAAAGCTTTGTTTTATTCCAAGTATTTAATATGCATGTTTTGGGGCTGTAAATCTTCTTCTGATGTTCAGGAATTCCATTGGTGCTGAACTCAAAAAGCCTAAAATGAAAGAAAACAAACAAAAAGATATGTGTTTCCTTGGCATTCTTCTAGCAGGAAGCAGAGCTTGCTATCAATAGCTAACTGCTATAAATTATTCCAGCTCTGCTGAGTTCAAGATCTAGTGTCTGACATGAGCAGGCATTGGCTGTGGAACCGTCATCTGTTCTACAACTGCTGCAGGTGAAGATTTGTGTATCTGAAATATTGTTCTTGTTCATGCAGCCTTGAAAACATGCACTCACCTCGTGGTATAGACAGAGTGGAAAACCCTAGATGTTCTCTGTTGTCCCAGTTCAGCTGTGGTGCTTTCCACAGTAGCGATCCAGGAAGGAGGAAAAGATTACTTGGATGACTTTTGCCCTATTTTCTTTTAGCCTTTTATCTAAGTCTCCCGGGACAGAAAAGCCAAGTTGTGTACTCCATTTTCTGTGGGTGGCTGAATGGGTAGTGGGAATAGCCTTTTCCTTCCCATTTAAAGCTTTGTCGCTACCATTGCTCCTCTGCTAGAGCTTGCTTATAGGGGCGCTGTTCCAGGAATGACCCGGGGGACATATTTAAAGTAATGCCTACTAAGCAGGTGCTTAACCACTTCTCTCATATTAGAATGTTTTCCTAAACTGTTGAATCAGTCTGTTGCAAATCGATCCTGTAAGGCTGACAGTTTCTCAGAAGCATTTGAGGATTGTACTAAAGACTCCTATCTTCCTCAGAATTTATTTTGGCCTCAGTTACAATAATAGGTCTGGTAACTTGTGTGGCCCTGCTCCAGAATATGTGAGGAAATGTAATGTGATGTGCTGTTGTGTTGCGACTCAGTGGTGCTGTGTCTCCAAACAGCCACTTCCCAACAGTGCAGCTCTGCTTTGTGCTTTCTTAGAGGCACTCTCGTGTCATGAGCAATGGAGAAACTGTGAACTTACTCTTCCTTTCTGCCTCCTAGCACTGTCTCATTTTGCCTCCATCTGATATTGGGACTACTTCACCACAGCTGAGACTCTGCATCCTTCTCTTGCCAGGACTGCGCCTGCTACCTGCTCTCTTCCTCTGTAGTCTAAACTGTTCAGTGAAGTTAGGACTATTTACACAAGGAAAAATATTCCTGCTGCACAAGGATTTTGCCTTTAATATGTTGAAAAGAAAAGAAATATCTATAACTTATATACTGGTAAGTTATTTATACTTCTTTTCTTTAAATACTTATTAAAATTAAAATTATTAAAAACATACTGAGGTCCTCCAGGTTAAGCTTGTAATGGTGTTCTTTGTTGTCAGGGGCATACCTTCTGCCATCTAGTAATAAACAAGAGAGAAAAACACACAGTTAGGAAAGCTGTTCCCTCAACACTCAGTTTAAAACAACTTTCATACCCATTCTGTGCATAATCAAATATTAACTTGATTTTGTGAATTTGTGATATTTTTCCTTATGAGGGAGTAGCAAGTACCATTAACTATTCTTTTAATGCTAGCGGTATGAAAAGGTGTGATTTTTTTTTGGCTACGTAGGAGGGAAGTCTGTAGCTTATATGATCTTAGGCAAGGTAGTGAGTAAAACTTCAGCTCTTTGGAGGAAGCCCTGAGGCTGTGTTTTCCTGTTTCCAACAGACAAATAATTCTTTGCCATCATCAGGCATTCTCATCAAAAGAAGTGAAACATTTGGTTGACTGAATTCTCTGGTATAACCAGTGTTTGTAGATTAATATGTAAATATAGTCTATTTATGGAAGTATTTGTAGCAAAAGGTATAGTCATTTAGAAATACAAAAGCCTTAAGCTTGTAAGTTTTTAAGACCTTAAGTATTAGAAATAGATGGAGGTAAAATCGTTGTCTTGCATCTGAAGTCTTTAAAATGTTTGTAAATTTTGAAGTATTAGCTCCAATTTAGCTTACAGAATCTTTTATAGCAACAACATACTCTTTTTTTTCTAGAGAAATCCATGTGGCTGTACTTCTTCGAACATTCTAGTCCTTAGGTTATGAACTGTTTTTATTGAAGACACCAGCATCACAAGAATTGACATTTTAGGCTGTTCTCAGTTTTGTTTTAGTTGGCCTGGTGCTGGGGCATTCAGCTACAAACCTAATGCAAACCAGAAGCAGCAGAAAGGTAAAAGTAATTTTTAATTCATCTCTTTATTCCTTTGGTTGTGCACTAACTGCTGCTGGCTTGCAGCAGTCTTCCACCAGCACAACTCCAGTAACTTGGAGAAGCTCTAGTCTGCATTGTTTTAATGGATTTTTCCCTGGAATTCCTGGATATTCCAGGAATAATTGGAATTGCTGTGGAAGCAGCAGTTTGTACCCAGCTTTTTTTCTCAGGTACCAGTGAGAGAGAGGCATCTGCAATATTGCATTATGGTGTCTCTATTTAGCCTCGATTATCCTCCTTGTCCTGGGATGTGTTAAACTCAGAGCTATTCCATATGTGCCTCTGAAATACTTTGTTTTCCAGCTGAGCCACTCCATGATTGTTCTAGTAATATCTCAACCTACATAAACTTTCTCAAAGAAGGCAGATTTTGGAAATAAGGAACTAAAGGGCATATAGTAATTTAGTAATAAACCCTTGGCCAACAACTATTCTTTGGGAAACATAATGTTTCCAAATTTTGTCCATAAAACCTTAAAGTCAAACAAGCAGATCAGGTGTAGTCCATAGTCTCAAGAGCAAGTGTCACTGAATAATCTCTGAAGATACTGAGTAGGTGTGCTCAATATGGAGCTTTAGTGTTTTGAATACCTCGTTAATTCAAATGCTGTGTTTTCAAAGATAATTTTAGAGGAGCCACCTACTCCGTGGCATTCTGCTGTCAAACAGGAACAAACTTTCCACTTACTCGTCACTCACAAGCACTTGTCTTCTTCCAGTTATTTAATATAATGAAGTGATTGCTTTCTGTGAGGATTCCTCTGAGTATCAGCAAAGCAAAACAGCTATTTACCAGCTAGCCTTAAAAATTACCAGAACAGGAGTTTAAAACTGTGCAATGAAACACATGGTTCAATTTGCAGGTAGGAAGACAGACCATTATGTTAGGCTTTGTTTTGAAAGGTTGGACATAAGCAGAACCGTAAGATAAAACATGCTTTAGTCATATACCATCAAACCATCACTAAAATTAAGAATCTTATAATTCTGCAAATACTATTGGACAGTTGCTCTATGAGAAAGTGCATATAAAATAAATATGCATTTTTTCATATAGAAATGTGTGTGTGTATATATATAAGTATTGTCATATAAACAACAACAAAAAAATCTTCTAAAAAGAAATTCCTGCATAATACAAATGTGCTGACCAGTGCTTTGTTTTGGCTATTGCCTAATACAGGATATTAATCTGAAAATTCGTTTTTGGCACAATTTTCATATCTTAACCAGCTAGATTAACAGATCAGACAGCTTAAATTTTCTGTGATTGCTAAAGAATCTATTAATACTCTTTTAGTTTTTTAGTCCAAATAAACACGTCTTCGCTGTTCACAGGAGAGGTTTTTGACTCTGACTTACAGCGTCCTTTGAGGTACAGCATTGATTGTGGGCCCCAGTTTCTCCCTGTGACTTTACTCTGCAAGTTACAAAAAGAAAGTGGGTATCATTTCACCAAAAACAAACCCTCTCATAATAGTCAATAAGAACATTTTTAACCTGCTGTTTACCTTTGGAGCGCACCAGCTTTCAGCTACAAGGAAACTCATGAAGATGGCACAAGCACAAACCAGTACAGTTTTAGCTTTCTGAAAGAAAATAATGGTAATTATAACTACTTTTGCTTTCCTGCTGCAGTTAGCAAAACGGAGCAATGAGTATGATGAATAGCTTCATGCACATGCTGTGATCTTACCATACTACCACGTCTCCTGTCACTCCCTTGTACCATCCAAGTGTGTGTCAAAGGTTTGGTTTGCTACCGTCTTATGCGTACAGAGCTCAAGTAGCTGAAGATCATAAAATACAAAAATCTCAGTTCAGATGATCATGGTTCTTTCCACCCCTCTGCCTGACAGCTAACAATATGTGCATGCACATTAGTTTGTAAGAATTAGATATAAAGTATTTACCTTCTTTTGTGATTAAAGCAAGAAAATTATGTGTCGGGCTCCTTTATACCAGGGTAGCTAATGACAGTTGGCCCCAGGGGATCTGGAAACAGCCTGTACCTAAAAGAAAAAAAAAAAACCCACAGCACAAAAGTTGCCTAAATGTCAAGCACTCTCAGTAGGTGGTGCACACATGTAATCTTCATCGGTCCTGCTTCCTTCAATAACAAACAAAAGGCTAGAAGGTTTGAAAAATCATTTCCTGTGTATAAAGAGTGTATAATGTTGTGTCATAGCATTCATGGGTCTGTAACAATTTTGTTTTACCCTTATGTATTTTTCAAAGCATTTTCCATGCGTTCATTACAGCCATTATTTATGTTTTTATTGTCCCCTTATTGTATAAAAATACATTTTTATTTCACTTTTTTTGATATGACTGTTTCAAGCCTTTGATCACTTGATTGTAGTAACAGTGACTGCATGCATTTAATATAATTACAAGTAGTAAAAACAAAGCAGTTTGTTCATGTTAAAATGCCCCCAACTGATCATATAAGGTTTGATACTGATCTGTTAATTTTATGATTTATAGATTTAATAATGAAACAAGAGGTTAATTAACATTTCACTTTTTCATAAAACACTCCAGAATTCAAATATATTTGTACCACAAAAGAAAGAAAGGTTGTATTTTCAGAAACCAGTATATGAAAATGAAGCTAAGGATTATAGCAAACTATTTTGAAAAAATAAAATTAAGTGATAAAGAAAGTATAGTATCTTCAGAGGTCCTAGTACTTTTTATTATAAGATAAAAAAGATGGAATCTGATTCTCTGTTTCATTTTCCACTCAAAAGTTCCTGTTGTGATTAAATTGATTTTTGGAAAGGTCTGAAAGATTAAAAAGAAGCCAGGTCATTTTTTTGCTCTAATTTGTACTTTTCCAACAGCACTGAAATAAACAGCCTTATAACTCATGGAAAGAGACACTGAATGGAGCCTGAGGATCACAGAAGCTGTGATACCAAATGGTGGATCATCAAGGAGGGACCTTTCGGATTTGTCATGCATGTGACCAGATAAAGAAGAGAAGCAACACGTCAGTGTGCACAGTTAGTCTTTTTCCTGCTCAGATGTGGCTATCTTCATTATAACTATACTGCATTTTTTTTTTAGCCTATATTGCATCCTAATGTTTTGTGATTCATGACAAGGAAGGAAAGGTACTCTTATTTATTTAAATATTTAGTATGGTCCTGACTTTCTGGTCCTCATTTAAGGATATTGCACAAAATATTTGGTGACCTAGAAGAAGATCAGCAAAGAAAACTTATTCTGAGGAATAGTGTGAGCTAGTGTATCTAGCAGAGCAGTGTGGTACTTACACTGGCTCAATGCAGATATCTAGAGAAAACTCTGCAAGGTTTTCATGCCAATGAAATTTGTGGTGTGAGACTTCCTTCTCCTTTCAAATGCTTTGGAGATTAACAGTTATGTCTAGAAAAGTACATTTACTATTTCCTGTGGAATGTGTCTACTTGCATTTTTGTCTGCTTATACTTTTGTTGCAACCTCTTGTGATGAGTTCTGCTATATAACATGTTGCACGATAAATTATTTTCATTAACTTGCTTCTAGCTTGTCCTACGTAACTTTTGCATTGTAAGAGTGAAGGAAAACTATTCCCTATTCACCTATTTCCTATTGTAGGCCCATGTCAGATTCTAATATACTGATCTCCATCGTTCTATCTATCTTGCATTTCTCCTTTTAATGAAGGATCTTCCATACTCTACCCTCTATACCTGTTCTTGCTGCACTGTTTCCTTTGCTGGAGGAGGTGACCAAGCCTGTATGGTGTTTGGAAGATGATTGCAATGCCACAGACAGAACTTTTCTGTCTTCCAGATCCCTATGAGAACTCTTTTTAACAGCAAAACTGTTTACATGTGCACATTAATATATTCTTAAAGACATCAGTTGCCAGGAAAAAGCAAAACTTACATTTTAAGAAATACTGCTGATTTGAGTAGGTAAATACAGGTCCTTGAAAGGATCTTAATTTTCAGAGGATAAACATGCATTATATTGAGAAATCCACTCCTTGGAGCTTCTAAAATTTCTTTCTGAAAGTTTAGTCTGTTGGAAGTTTGCTGTGTGTGTGTTGCCAATGCAAGGGATCTCCTCAGCTTTAAAAATACAACTGAGAGAATTGTTTGATTTTGCTCTACTATCAGCTTTCGGGCAGTGAAAAGTGTTGAAATCTGGAGATCTTAATTTCAAAAAATGTGAGGTCTACTTTTTAATATATAACATCCTCTGTTTTTTTCAGAACTCCTAACTACAAATAATTAAATACATTGTGAAAATTAAACTTTTAATTTTCCTCACAAGCCAGTCTGCTTAAGCCATGAGACTTCTACTGTTTCTTGTTTGGTCTGTGTGCAATAGCTGATCTTTTCTTCACTTATTACTGACTTTGAGAGGTGCCCCTTTGGAGGGTTTGTCTGTCGCACTCCATTGACTTCTGTGGCATATGTTGTTAGGCAGAGAAGAGCCTGTGGTTTTAATGTCATTTAGTCCTTTGCACAAATGCATCTTGACAAAGCCTTCCAATTCACTGAGAATCAGACCATGCAGATTGCGTTTTATGCTAAAGTTTATTCTGTCTTGGTATGGGTAAGTTTCACGTTTATTTTAATGAGTTCAAAGGGCACAGCTGAAGAACATTCAGTGCAAGAGATAGGGGATCTCCCATGAGAGCACTTGCTAGAGATTACACTGGAGGAACATAGAGGGATACCTCTCTTGGAAAAGGTTAGCTTAAGCTATCCACTTGCTTTGCTGACAGAAACCTGTGCTGCGTTAGTGTGAATCATATAAAAAAAAATGTAGCACAAATATCTGTTCTCTTGCTGTTGCAGAGTGATGTCCAGAGTATCACTATGTGCTGAGATGTGCATCCTGTGAAGAGTGGAAATTTGGTTACTTTGTGTGCCTGAACAGCTGAATGTGGACTTCTCTTAGCCTGTTTTTTTATTTCTCTGTTAGCATACCTGTATGTAGGAAAGATAAGATGGTGAGAATACTCAAATAACTGTTTCCCCCAAACAACCCAAGAGTTTTGTTTGGCTGCAGTTCAAAACATGAAGAAACTAACTTTTCCAAAGTGAGTCTGCCCATACATAGTGGTGATATGAATTTTGAGAAAAATTGCCCTGCCCCGCCAAGGAAAATTCAAATTCATTGGAAATATCCAGAATGTTTTCCAGAGTTCCAGCAGCAGGCATGTAGACAAGAAACATAGACTGACCTATTTCTATTGTGTTTTTGGCTGTTGAGCAATTCTTTCTTTCTGGAACTTACTCTTTCAGAGCCAGGATGATATTTCGTGAACTGGTCCTTGATGAGATGAATTCTGCCCTCTCACAAGTCTTTCATATATTACAGATGATAAAAGGAAGAGGTGCAGGTGGCTTGTCAAGTACTCAGCTGTTTCTTAATGGAGAAATAATGTCAGCTTTGGAAGCAGCTGTTACTTGTGTTGTAAGGTGGTGTGATAGCAAAAAACACAGGAGAATCTTTTATATAAGTCTAGTGTGAGTTGGTTGTTAAGACTATAACTATAGTCAACCTACAGATATGAAGATTTTTAACTCTCTGCTAACTCAAGAAGCTCTCTGAAATCAATGAAATAGTTTCATACTGTCTATATGCTGCCTTGTTAAAAGTTGCATCAAAGCCAGTCAAAATCAACTTAAATCAACTTTTCTTTTTCATGCTGGTGGACTCAAACCATCCTGAAAACAGCAAGCTTTTTCATTGACCTCAGTGTCTTGGAATAAAGACTTCTGTGACCAGCTCTCATAATTTTCCTTGAAGTCCTGTCTGAAAGCATCTAATTGTGGCAAACCCTTGTTATATTTTTTCAAGTAAGCTTTCAACTTCCATAATTGCGGAGAAGATGATGAAAAATGGAACTATGTGTTTTCTTTTAAAATGAAGGACCTCTAATACCACACTCAGTTTATTTCATTTTAATTTCCAGTTTTTTAACCTTCCTCATATTTTTAGTGGCTTCAACAACAATTTTTGATTGTCTGAGTTTGGCAATGACTCTGTGTAAGACAGCATAGCACATGGTTTCTTCTGCGTTAACTGTCATGAGCTTTTCCCTTTCATTTAGCAATGGACAATGCTTTTCTTTGTCCTTCTCTGTAAACACAGAAGAACCACCTTGTCTTTTTGACTCTTGTGATCCTTGCTAGTTCTGAGCTGTTTTTCACTGCAGTTGCTCTGATATTGTCTTTACATGCTGATATTTTTTCTTTATACTCCCCTTTAATTATATATGGCCTTTTCTCGGGCATTTCTTTTTCAACTTGCAGGCACTGACACAGCAAACCTGGTTACATTTCCCTGTCCTTGGGTTGATTTGCTCTTGAGCATTTAAAATGGTGTCTGTTACTATCTGCTTGCTGCCTTGTGTCCTTTACGCCTTAGCTGGTGTTCGCAAGTAGCCCCAATTAGCAATTCCCATTTCATTATTCAGCTTGCTCTCACTCCCTCCTGTCATTTGAAGATGTGATTGCTTCTACCCTTATCTTCTAACAGTTCCTCTTCAACTGCCTAAATCTAAATCACCCACTCCTCAAAGAAATTCTTCCTTTTTAAAATCAGCAATATCGATACCCAGTACACTCCAGGTGTTTGATGGATTATTATCCTGTTTTCCCAGGCCAGGTAAAGGCCCCATTGCTATAGTTTTTGATCCTTGAAATGCTTCATCAGGGCATTGCAAAAAGCCCCCTTTCCTTGAAGAAGAATTTTATAGGATGTGTCCCATTATATCACTGCCTCTTCATCTTCCTGTCCAGATTTTGAACAAGTTTTCCACTTGTCATCTTCTGAATTTCAGGAAGGAGTAGGTACACTCCTAGATAGAAAGAGTCCCAAAACTCTTCCTTACCTCCTGTCCTATCTTTTCCTGAGCATACTGTAGCAATCTGTAACAGTTTGCCCAAGCAAGCTCTCCTAATGTCATTTCAGTCATAGCTTTCATTACCTATTAAGATTTCAATCCAATATACATGCACCCCTCACACTAATGCTAGGCTTAATTGATAAAGGGAATTGTCAGGCATTCCCCTTGTACCCACTTAAATCTTTTGTTGCCTTGTTCAGTTTAGTCCCCTTGATGCTCTCAAAGTTGGACTGAAAGGATTTTGATTGTCTTTCTGTGAGGAATACAGGAGGAATATTGGATAGGTTATGACAAAGGAAGATGTAGCTTTCTTGGTTAGTTTCTGTGAACTAGCTATTTCAGAGCATCCATGTTGTGATGGTCATTCAGGACAATAAGCCAAGTAATTGCATTAATAATGTAACATGATGCAAAAAGTATTCACTGCCTGTTGAAAGATGTAGCATTTGGTTAGGCCTATGCAGCATGTGCTCTTGTAAGGAAAGTGCTGAAGGCATCTGTCAGAAATGTTGCATCTTGAATGAACTTTGCAGAGGTGCTGGCTGGTTCAACCCTCTAGAGTGACTTTTAAGCTGAAACTCCTCATACACGGTCCTTGCCTTACCTGTGTTGCAGCAGTTGCCATGCCATGTCTGTGTACCCTGTTGATCTGGACCCCAGCCTTGACCCAGACTTGACTTCTTGGCTTGATCTGGGCCTTCTTCATTGCCATGTGCTTTGCTGGTGAGTTGGGCTGTGGGCTGAACCTGAGCGCTATCACTGGGCCTGCTCTGTCCTTCTTGCTCTAGTGCTGTGGGACTGCTATCTGACTGGTAAGATCCCTGCCTTTTTGCCACCCTCAGCTCCTTCCTCGGTTTCCTTGAGGAGTAGCCTGTCCTTGCTGTTCCCACACACAGAGTTGTTGGACTGTGAACAATTTTGCAGCAATATAGGCCTAAAAATACTGAAGATTTTGCCTGCCCTTCACCATGACAGTGTGCCCATATGCTAGAAAGATATACATCTTTTTAAGAGGCATCTGATATTTTGCTGTGCGCAAAAGGTCTATATGAACTGGTTGCCAGAAAGATGAAGGGACAGTGCTTGAATGTTTTAAAAGGTTCTTGTTTTGTACAATCCCTGAGAGTGGAGCCTTTATACTTACTGTGCCATTCTGCATACTAATTGCCCGATATTAATGGCCGATTCTGCCTCAGCCAGTTTGAAAGTTGTTTATTCTTGTTGCTACTGGCCCTAGTGGTGGTTTCTTCTGAAAATCGTTAACACAGTTCAAATCTATGTGCTAGGCACCCCATGTTCAAATAAGCTCTTCCCTGTTCAGCTGCTGAATTCACTGATGTTCACTGCACCATTACCTCTTTCACAGGGAAGGTAGGGACTTACTGTAAACTTCAGAGTGATTAAAAGCAAAATCTTCAGATAGGTCAATGAGGTCAGGAGGAGGGAGACAGCAAACAGGATGATAATTAAATCTCAGCAGAGAAAAATATAATGGCAGGTTTGCAGGAGGAGAAAAAAAGAAAGTCTGTGAGAAAGCAGACTAGTCGCTGTCCTGTTACATGCTTAAGAAGGAACCTCTTTATACCATGACAAAAGCAAAGTGCTGTAGGGCAAGGTAGTGTTATTTTTTTATTTTTTTTATTTTTTTTCTAAGTGACCTGCCACCATTGAAGAGATTACAAGCTCTATCCAGAATGTCATTAAATAGTCTTTTTCTTCAGCCTGTATGAAGTAAACTCCCGTGTGAATAGCCAGTGATTTATGAGCTGGGTCCTTATGGTGAAGAGGGCGTGAAGAACACTCATTAACCTCAAATTAGATAGCTGGAAGATGAACAAACTATTACTCACATAATTCAATAATCCAATTACTGAAGATAATTGATGCAATCATTCTGCTTCATTCGGCCAAGGATAAAAGGCCTGATCCTGATACTCTTTCTAGGGCAGGTGAACTCTAATAGTGCAAATAGTTGCTCTGCTTTACAGAGGAGAATGCACCAGACTAGTCTCAGAAGCTGGATTCACTACCGTAGTATTTAGATGCATAGTTTTCCTGCTCACTGGGTAGAACTCCGTAGGCTATAAAGTCTGGCACAGGTCGCAGGGCTTGAGTACGGTGGGAGGAGAGTTACAGACCCAAATCCCCACCCAGCTGCACCCGCAGATTTGGATGCAGTTTTAAATTATGAAAATACTGCTTTTCAAATATTACCTTATACGCAGTAAAAGCTTGTAATAGAATGGCTCCCCACATAATATTTGCTGAGCTGCATGATTGAAAATCATGTTTCAGTTTGCATGTGTCATAGCCTCTATTCTGCTGGCATATAAGCTACCTCCATCTTCCAAAAATTAATTTTCTTTTCAGGCAGCTTTAATGCCATTGTGTCCTTGGAGTCCATAGGGAGACATAGTGTTCTAAAAACATATTTCTGAATGTTTATTATACAGTTCAGTGCTGCTGATTTGCCTGAAGGTCAGACAATTGATTTATTCCTAGGACTGATTGCACTATCTCCAAATCTTATGTCAAAATTTATGATTTGGAGCTCTCAAAGAATAAAATTTACTTAATATTAATCATAAAATTAAAAAAAAAAGAGAAAATTTGAGCACAGAAAGTATACTCCCATTTTTTCTACAACCACTAAAAATACACAGCTTGTGGTATTATTAAAGAAGAATGAGATTCTCTCATAGTTATAAGACTTCAAGACCCAGAGCTTTAAACAACACTCTAGAGACAACAAAACTAATAATATCCCCAAAAGCTGGGAAAACAGCATCCTCTCGAGACATGGCAATACTCTTCCAGTGACTGACGTTTTTTTCTGAAGGAAATGACTGTTCAGGCTTTCCCTTACTGTGTCCTTAGCTTGGCAGGTGACATAAGTAGCAGCTTTAAATCAAAGACTTCTGGCTGATACTACCCTGCTAGTAGAGGCGGATGTAGTGGACATGTAAAACTGATAGGTTGGTTCTCCCTTCAATGAGAATTCGTTAATGAACTCACTTTATGGCATCTTTCAGCAGTTTAATTCCTTTTTGCTTTGGATGAGATACTTGGATGGATGAAATCTGACGGTCGGAGAAGTTTGCTTCAGACAAGTAAAGGTTTTTGTTTGTTTATTTGTGTGTGCACGTGTATATATATATATATATATTTATTTATTATATATATGCGTATGTAAAAATCGCAATCTCTTTTACCAGCCACTCTGACTGTGGTTGGCATCACTCACTGTTGATGAGCATCTGACCATGACTCACTCCATCTTTCTATCATGACTTAGATGCATTAGACTGCAATTCTAAGAAAATGACTTTTCAAAACTCTTTCTTCCTTTTAGGTCCCTCAGTTTTGTGGGACGGTAGTGCCTGATATCCAGTGCTTCAGGTCTGAGTCCTCCAAATGATAGTGTCATTCTGAGTAAGGTAAGTCAGAGCCACCAGTGTATAACTTATAATGCTAGACCTTAGCAAGTAAGCAGGCAAGATGGTCCTTATCTCTTCACTCTGATTAGTTGTGCTCTGCCTGCCCTCTATGTCACATCATGTCTTCTTGCTAAATGTCTTCATGTCACATTATGTCTTTTTTTTTGCTAAATTAGAGGCTTTGTAAGAGGCAACTTACAGCTGTGAGGGGAGCTGAGATAGCTATAAGAAAACATGCAAGTAGAGAGGAGCTTCAGGTTCTCGCTTTCCTGGTGACCACGATGAGGTGGGGTAGCACCATGTCTGCTGCCTGCCCTGTGCTAAACGTCATCTAACTGAAATACAAGATGCATTTTCAGTGTTGCAATTTTCCTGTTTAAATATTACTGCAGCACAGCATATACCAAATATTGGGCAATGACACCTTCCTTTCTAGCACCCATGAAAATGAGTGCCAAAATTCTGTATGTAATATTTTACACTGACATCTCATAGAAACGCCCCAAGTGCCTCTAAACTTGGGGCCATCGCCCATTAATGATGAGCACAGACTCTTAAATTGACACTTTCCAAATCCAGAGAATAAATTCGTTCCAATGATGTTCTTAAATGTTGTCATGCTAGTGTAAGGGCCTAATTTTAATAACAGGTGGGTATTGCTAAGCCACTGTATTTCTCTCCATTTGCTACACACAGTGTTTTATTAATTATTTTTGCTTCCTACTTTGTAAAAGCACACTCCAGTAATTGCAGTTCTATGCAAATTAGACTTTTGTACTGATTTCTGTTCTGCATTAAACAGCCTTGAGATTTTTGCTGTAGAACAACATTACCACCTCGTGGCTGTTCAGGTCATCTACTGTTAGAACAAGACTCAACTGCCTAGACTTCTGCTAAACTTGGCAGCTTTATAGTTGTTCCCTACTTTCACTTGAACAAGAGAAAAAAAAAAGAACAACTAAAACACTAAGAATAGTGACAATGAAAGAGTTCTATTTATTATTTTAAAGCTAAAACCATTTTTTTCTAAAAGAAACAGAAAATCTATAAACATTGATACTGCAAATACTGAACTTCATCTGTTGGAAACCCCTTACTGTGTTACACTCACTAAACCCTGATAATTCAGGTAGTATCACAAAGTTGTCCTGTTTAACACTTTTTTCGAACTCACCTTTGCTTTTACCGTCCTTCTTCAGGCTGACTCTCCAAATAGTATAAATCCATTTTGTTTCCCAGAAATCGACAAAACTTCTCAGCTTATACCAGTCCAGCCTTTGGCTGTCTAACACAGTCACATTGAACTATACTGTAAAAGAGCTATAAGGCTCTTTTACAAATAGTATTTACAAATGAGGAAACTCAGGAAAAAAATTTAAAAAAAAAAAAAAAAGCAGTCATCAAAGCTTTTAAAACCCTGTATATTGCAAATGCTACTGGCCTGTGTGGTGGGCTTAAAACTCTACCTGCAAGTGCTGCTTCAGAGCTGACCCCACAGAACAGGAAACATTGCCAGGAAAACAGAAGTGTACCCTCTGGATATGATTTTGCTGGGACTGTGGTTAGATGTGTTTGAAAGCATAATGACAAAGAACAACTTTTGTCAGGACAAGTTAGTAGTGTCACCCAGGCTTTCTCCTGTAGGAGTCAGATTTTTTTAATGTACTTTGACATCTTGAGATTCAAATTAGCATCAAGCTAATACTTATAAGTGTACACAAGTTCTGTCTTTAATAATGTTTTACTTTGCATATAAATAAAACTTTGACTCTCTTTGCAAGTTCAACACCTGACCTGCTTGCACAATTCTGTAAATTGTCATGTGTGTCTGCATCTCAGCATACCTTAAAGCTTCCAAAAACCTGGCCTTAAATCGCTTCGGAAAATAAAGGATCAGAATCCTGTATCTTGATTCTTCAGAAAAATGTACCTCAAGTCTGTCTATTGCACATACGATTCTGCTCTGAATTCAGTAAAAGTAGCAAGGTAAAAAGGTTATTTTTATATTTGCACAAGCAAAAGCAGCCTTTCTGTCTGGCTGAAAAAAAGGATAAGACTTATGCATAATGACTACTGTAGAGTAGAGAAACCAAAACATGGTAAATCTGCTTCCCTTACCCAGTCAAGAAAGTGTGGCTTGTTAACACTATCATAAATATGCATTATTGGTAATTACTCTGTATTATGCTAATAGGTAGGTAGACTGGGGAGTAGGATACCAAAATAATGATTACTGTGACAAAACTTTTATCTTTTATCAAACCGAGTCCTGGAAATAGATGTGTGAGGGCTGTGGTGAGTGATAAAATACTGTTTATAATATATGATGAGAAATGAATAGAAATGAAAATGGAACAAGAAGCAGAGAGAAAATGTATTAATTTAGAAAAAGTTTTATATAGTTTGCACTAAATGAAATTAATTAAGATTTCACAGATTAGGGCACATTTCTAAATTATCAAGAGAAACAGTATCATTTTTTTTAATGGCCTCTTCGAATCAGTGGAGGATTCTGAAGGCATAAAATGACAAGAGGATTTTGTGAATAATGTACTGTGTGGCTGCAGGGAAAGAGAACAGTGCGCAGAGTGAGAGTGACGATAGCCATTTTTTCTGAAGATACATTCAGTGCAAAATCTGCTATGTACAGATCTAAACTGTTCTGTGATACTTTAAGTATCATAAAAAATAGTGATACTTAAACAAATGTGTTATACCTTTCTGTAAAAACATGGTTATTTTACCTGTAACTAAGACCTAAGGCCTGCGTTCATCTTGTTTAGTTTGAAGGAGCCAGGGAAAGCACCTAATGGAAAAACTTCCTCTGAATTCTGAGCCAGGCTCATTTTTCAGCCAGCAGAGAGAAAAGGTGATTCACATCTCCACATAGCAGAACTGTCCTCTTCAAGTTCTCCAGCTCCCTTTGTCAGGTTATGGGCCTGAAGTTGGTGGGAAGGGTTGCCCTGCATGTGTAGCTGTAAATACTGATTTTATCTTGAAGCTGCAGAAGGACCTTTGCAAAGCAGGATACGATCCCTCGGCATAGAAATCTGAACAAATAGCAAGCAAAGAATACTAGTTCTACAAATGTGAGATGGGCACTACATTGACATGAATGATCACAGCCTCAGTTTTAAATCTTTTGGGAATGTGTTTTGGTAATTTCCCAAATGTGTTTCCAGAATTTCCCCTGAGATAGATATTCTGTATGAGAGTTGTGAATGTCCCCTAGCAGTCAGAAAGGCTCTGTAATTGAGAGTACTTAATCGGTGAAGAATCTATAGCAATCAAGTCAGACGGAAATAGCACAGATGATGGGACATACATGAGCTGCATCTCAAGGACTCCAAGAATGCATATTTGGGAGAAAAGTAGTGCTTTAAAAGGAAGGACGTAAAATAATTCTTCTCTTGTAACTCACTTGTGACTTTGCAAAGCTCAGGTCAGTGAAGCGCTTGTTGCTGCACACGAAGTTACAAATGCCTTTCTTGGCAAGATATTAAATATTGAGCCTGACTGACATTCACACACCCAAGCACTGAGTCTGAATAGTAGAGCAGTCTGTGAGCTGCTGCTTCCTCTAGAGAGTCAAGATACACATAATCCCCAGTCCATGCTCGCTCCTCACAAAATGAAGCAGCAGAACTCTTACTTGCTTTAGTGTACAGATGATCAATGTTGCTCAAAAGGCAAAAGAACAGCTTAGTTGTTAGAACCTTTTGTGAACTAACTTACTCTGAGCCGCTCTGTCCCCTCTGTTAGTGTGCTGGTCAGGCAGAAGGGACTATAGTTCCTTTTTAACTGGTATAATACTGAGCTTGAAAGCAGATGTATGTTGATCCCAGTATCAAGCTTTCTCCGTATGCTGAGTACCTATCTAATTTTTGTATGCTAATTTTTATGCAGTCTGACCTTTACGTGAGGAGACAGGTGGGAAAATACACGTATCCTGCCAGCTGCGTAATGACTTCCTCATCTGAACAGTCTGTTTTATCTCAGCCCTGCCACTGGAAATAGCCTCTTCTACAGCAAGCCAATCTTCATTTTAAAAAGTCTCGGTGAGATTATCTTATAGGTAGAGCACTGTATCAAAAGCATACTTTTGGGGGGGGTTAAATTTAGTATTAATTTCTGCAGAATTGTTAGCCAAAAAATTGGGATTTTTAAGTCTCCTTTGTAAATTGGTGTGGGATGCTATGCACATGAGGAATCTTTAATTAACTTTGAACTGTGGGTCATGTTGTAAGGGCGGTTTTGTAACTCTGTGCATGCAAATGTCAATAACGTTCCAAGAAACAGTTCAATCTGGGGCTTTCTGGACCAGCTTGGACCAGCAGCCTTTGATGGACTTTTCTTCCATGAATTTAGCTGTTTCCTCTCAGAACATGTGAAGCTTCCACAATGCACTGCACCTATCAGCACCCTGATTTCATTATAGAGGACACAAAAAAGGACTTCTCTGGGATGCGATCCAAAACCTGTTGCTTGATACTTTCATCAGGTGAGTCATTAATTCCTGGTTACAGGGAGTGAATTCCCCAGGCCCTTTCTCTGTGACATTCCAGACTGTCAACTCTCCCCTTAATCTTTCTCTAGATGAAGAGTCCGATCTATTTAATCTGTCTATAAATCCCTGGCACTGAAGATACTCAGCCCTTTTCCTATAGCTTTTCTAGTTCTATAGGACTCTTACCTGCAGTGAGGCGGCCAGAGCATCAACTGGTGTCCAAGCTGGGCATGGTGGTATAGGGATGTTTTCTGGGTTGTTTCGGCTTTTTTTTCATTATAATTCCTAACATTCTATTTTGCCTTTTAACTGCCACAGTGGTTTAAAGCGAAATTTCGAGAGGGCCGAGTGCAGTGAGTGTATACTTTTTTCCCTGAGGTAATTTAGACTACTATTACATGTAGGTAAAATGAAGGTTGTTTTTCTCCACGTGCATTTCTCTCCTTGTGTCAGTATTTAATATCACCTGCCATTTTATTGTTTGGTCTCTCAGAAGCAGCAAGCCTCCTGTTCGCTGTTGGTTCTAAGTTTGACCACTGAATAATTTCCTATCATAGACAAACATTACAGCAAAATTTTACTCATTTTTTAACCTTCAGCTTTTGTCCTGAATGCAGATATGTTTGATCTAGTACTGTGCAGAAGTGGGATATGTTAGGCAGAAATGGACAATTTAGTAAAATAAGAGTCTCTTTAGTAAAATAAGGCTGTCTTTTATCCGATATTTGTTTGAGAGACTGATTATAGAGATATTTATCCAACTATTTATGACTTTAGATCTGAGACATGGAGATGTAAGAATTTCTTTAAATAAATAAATAAGAACATTAATAAAATAAGAGTGTTACTGAAATTGGCATAGGAAAAAAACCCACCATTTACCACTTTTCCTTTGATTTTAGAAAGTTAAGAGCAGTGGAGGATAAAGAAACTTTACAAATTATATCTCTCTGTATTTTGGAATATGAGTTTCAATGTGATAATCACAATGTGAAAGGGTATGCACTATCTTAGGCAATTAAACAGAAATGATTCTTTGTGTTTTTATAATCTGTGCATATAACAGAGCAGTGTAAAGATCTTGTGAGACTCCCTGCCTAGATGCTGTTGGAAATCTTCCCAGGAACTTGATCTCATGAGATTTTTCACTGCAAAGAATTTTAACCAACCATTGCATTGCAATGAGGTTGACAAAATATATCTTCCACCATGCAGGATGCATTTTAACTTTAATGTGGTTGACAGTGTGCTAATTTGACTTAAATAATATCAATTGTTCATTTTAACACATAGTTCTTGTCTTATGTAACAAGAAAACAAATTAATACTAGAAAATAACAATATTAACCAATGGTAGGATCGCGTTCTCTTTATTTGATCGTAGATTCAGTTGCTTTTTTATAGAAAGATGTCTTGTGACTGAGTGCTGCAAATGCATACTGCTTTTTAGCAGTTCAGAACCAGACTCCACAGAGGTCAGTGGAAAGAATCCTCTCGGTTTTCATAGGCTCTGATCAGGTCTCTAACTGGAAATCTGACTGTTGCTGGTGAGAGCCTGAAACTCCTGAATTATGTTAATATATGCAAGTTACTTTTGATTCTATTCTTTTTGTAAGTTTTGGAATTCCACTAATTTCTCAAATAGAGTAGGTTCAGCAGGACTTTCAGTGTACACTTTTTATATTACACGTTCTGAAAAAAGAAAAACTCCACAAGGTAAAACTCTGCAAAGCTCTTGCTTGAAAGCCCATTGAATCTGATGGAAAATGTACTCTGATAATACGGGAGATTAGATCAGAGACTGGGTGATTATCAAAGGGACAGCACAAATTGATTGACAAGGTGAGCCCTGTGGCTTCAAATTAGCCACTAATGGCTTGGCTTCTAGAACATATTCAGCTATGATAAAAGTGAAAAACAGGTTATGTAATAGTTGCTCTGTGAAATTTCCTGTCAGTTTGTGTGCTCTGGTAAGTAACAGTTTGAAAAGACAGAGTTTCATTACACTATGGCTCAGCAAGAGTGTCATCTAGATGTGAAGAGCATTAATAAAATTTTGCATCTTTTCAAACTTTTTCTTAATCTTTATGCAATATTTATTCTGTAGGGGCAGAACATTCTGATTGTGGTGCATGGAAGCTCTTAATGAGGATGCCTACTTCCAAATTAAACAGTTAAAGGGCACAGAACCAGTATGGTAGGCATCGTAGGAAGCACAGAGCTTGTGTAACTAGTCCTTTGTTTAAAACGGTTTGTGTGAACTTGTGCAGAACAGTTACATTTGTATCCCTTAGTGACAGTCTGGGACTGGTTTATTACAGGTGAATAATATGAAATGGGCACCTGGAAATGTAAACCTAGTTCATGTAAATGAAAACATGGGCAGGAAGCTTTCCATGTCTCAAAGAATACAGGCACGCCAGCTCTGTGCCATAAAAAGACTGTGTAGCAGCAGTCAGTCACACCATTGTCCTCAGAATCATTCAGCTGAAGTGTTTAATAGGCAAAACTTCTTTATTGTACTATAATTTTCATTAATATAGATACACTCTAGTCTAAATAAATAAACTTGGGTTTGGCATACTAGGTAGTGTGTGCTGTTATGTATTTAGTTTTAAAATTCCACTCAAAGGGAAATGAATCCAAATGTAGTTGCTTCTTATTTTTATTTTATCATTTACCTACAGCAAAATTTTACCAAGACAAAATTTTACAATGCAATGTCACAGAAAAAAAGAATAAAGAAAAAAAAAAGAAAAAACAAGAAGTCATAAAGCTTTTTGCCATTTGTCAGATTATTGTAACCAGTAATTCTCATTTTTGGTCATTTGGAACTTTTGTTTTGTTTAGAATTCAGTTTAAATTTACAACAAAATAAGAGTTTTTTATTTTTTGTTTTTCAAGATTGGTTTGTTTCATCTGTTGAAGGTAGACTGTCAAATGCTCCCGCCTCTGCAAAAAGAAAAGAAAAAAAAAAAGAAAAAAGAAAAAGAAAAATCTGAGAATTAACAAATATGTAAGTATCTGTTTAAATATTCACTTTGTGTTGCAGGTGAAAATTTATGTCTAATTGGAATTACCATTCCCCAAATGCCATTTTCAGGATTGTTTTTCCAAGTGAAAATATTTTGACTAAATGTATTTAATGTAGCACAGTGAAATTTAGGAAGTTTTAAAACACCTCTACTATGTTAACACCTAGTATTGTAGCAAAGATTTTCACTCTGAAAATCCAAATTTCTGATTTTGTGCAAGAGTTTTTAGCAGAGACTGCTATAACATTGTGTCTTTTGTTACCTGGGTATACAAAACTGTCTCAGGGAAAAGCCATTTTATGTAATTTGGAGGTTTCTTTTCCACTTATTCTGAAGCTAATGGTAGCAATACAGTCTATTCTGGCTAGAAGGAGCTGTATGTCATTGCTCCTAAAGAGCTCACATAGCAGGATATTTCTACACCCTGAATGTTTTTATAGCCCTACATGGTTAGGACTCCTTTTTCCTTATAGTGGCACAGTAACCATATAGTAAATTTCTTCTTTGCCCAACAGTAAATATACATGATTAAACTGCTTTAAATATATATTTGAGTTAGGGTCTTCATACAATGGCAACATTCTCACATATTTTTTGTGTATTAAGCATAAGGAATTCCTGTAGCATATGCAAAATTGGTTTAGTAAACACCCAGCTGACACTTTCTGTAGAGAGAATTATTTTGTTTGGATGGGTGCAAATCATTTAGAAAGTGGTGACAAAGATGGCTAGAGTTTCCTTCCAAAGATATATAGCTTGAAATTGATAAATATGAGTTCCTTCTTTTAATATTGAAATTAAAAAAACAAATGTAACAGCTCTTCGGTATTATTCCACAATATGCACCTTTGCTACAAAATTGGTTGTAATTACAGGTGAAGGTAGGAATATAGTAGTTACAGATTTAGTGAATTGTCTGCTGCCTGAGTCAGAGAACCTCAGTCTAATAGTTACACTGACAATGTTTTTTCCCCATTATTTTATTTGCAAGAAGTTAGTACTTTTTTTGTAGACAAGAGCTTAAGAGGGCTGGAAAAGTTACAAAATTGTTTGCTTTTTTTTTTTTGAGAGCCTAATTCATAAGTTCATAACTGATTAAAAAAGTCTCATAAGTCAGGTTTCCCTTTCACTTCATGCTATAATAAAAGCTCCAAAGAGAATGACTCCAAGAGAATTTAAATAGCAGCATTTTGAGCTGTTTATTAACATGCAGCTGAGTTTTTACAATGTTACAGTGTGAATTTATTGTAGAATACATACAGAAGGGGGAGGTGAAAGTCTTCATCATGAAAATAAATGTTTTGGAATCTCCACCAACTGTTCTTGACAATAAGTTTTAATACTTTTTAATAATTAGGTTTTTAATAATTTATTGTCTACCCTGTACTCAGACTATAAGTAGTCTGTGTTTTCAGCTTTTCTAAAACTTGG
Organism: Tinamus guttatus; assembly: GCF_059628265.1. Classification (NCBI taxonomy): domain Eukaryota; kingdom Metazoa; phylum Chordata; class Aves; order Tinamiformes; family Tinamidae; genus Tinamus; species Tinamus guttatus. The sequence continues at coordinate 15,178,562 of NW_028288774.1, read as the reverse complement.
GTCCATACTATTTTAGCAGTAGATATTGTTATTTTTACAGTGCCCCGGAGGAATCAAATGGGTCGGAGATTCGTTCACCTGCACTGTACTAAAATGGAACTGACAAGCCTTCTCCAGAGATGCTCTTGCACACACAAATGGGTAGGAAAGCCTTGTACTTTCAGGAAAACTCCTATTTCTTAATATTTTTTACACTAATAAGACTGACAGAATCATATCTCTAGTGATTCTCTTAATTGTAACCAGATTTAAAAGACATTCACTAACCTTTAAGATGCAAGTAAGTCAAAAATTCGATTACTGTGCGCACAATGTTTTCATCAGCCAGTGGTCTTCCAAGATTGCCTAGAAAATCTGTTGGTTATTATTTAATGTTAACATGATAAAAGTTTAATGTATGTACTATCATGTCTAACTTTGTAAGCACTTGAAAAAAAAATCTCATTTAAAAAAAAAAATCCTTAAAATCATTAATGGAAAATGTCAGGGCAATATTTTGTCCTATACAGAGAGACATTCCATGGAAGAGCAAAGGAACCGAAAAGTAATTGTGACTCTCAGACTTAAAGTTGACGAGCTTTACATGTTGCTGCTGTGTAAAAGCTGCTTTGACACTTTAATGGTCATGCTTTTTTTAAGGCCATTTGAATAGGCCTTAAAGTTGAATTTGATATCTTGTCTTCCACTGAGCTAACATGAACATGTTGATATTTCTTACCTTAGTTATATTTGTATTTTTATTCACTTTTTTCTTAATTTTGTTTTTGTTATGGTCAAAATTTATTGCAGATTAGCAACTTCCCTAGTTTTTATTGGTAGATTTTTTTGATCTAGTGTTCCACATTGTCTCGAGAGCTTGTAAATTCTGCAGTATTCCTTCAGGAACAGAGTACAGCCCATTTCATCAGTTGAATGTAACTAAAAATTTTTTTGAGATTCTGAATACCTTATCCAATTTTATATTAAAATCTTGTTTTGATAGAAACTACATAAGGAACTTCAGACTGAGCGCAAATTTTGCTAAAGAACAGTGCTTGAAGCCTTAAAATCATAGATTTTCCTCTTCCTTATTTCATCCAGACAGGTTCATTCAGTAGGTTTGTTGATAATTGTGGACATGCAGCAGTACCTCACAGAAATAGTAAGCAATTCCTTTTGCATTTCCATAGCTTTTAACATAAAGATCACACTGACAGCTTGTTTATAGAGTATGTCCACTACTGGCAATGTTATCCAACAGTGCAGCTCACAAGGCAGCACAAGCACTGCCTTCCTTTCGTGTTTCTGATTGGGAAAATATTTTTATGCTGGTATTTGAGGATATAGTTCTTTATTTGCTACTATTTGCTGTTAATGGAGGGATGAACATGTAATAATACTTATGTTTAAGTACTGCTTGCTTTTATTGAGGTGGGAACCTGACTGCTCTGCCAATCAGGGGATGAGCTTCATCCTGTCTCTCTTAGAGATCTGCAGCAATTTAGTTTCTTACCATCAGGAGAAAGAAACAGGTGTTCCTAGGTCTTACTAAAAGCTGTTTTAAATAGGTATCTAAAATAGATCCTTAAATTGAAAATATCATGGGACATAACTCTTTAAATGTTGAAGAACCGTGTGACCAAACAAGACCATACAGTTTAGATGACAGACTTCAGGTCTAGACTAGGCTAGCTGCCAGTTGCCATAGCTTTTCCTATGAATCAAATCCTTTACGATCTCCCTTCTTTGCTGATGAAAAGGAAATCACTTCAGTGTCTAGGACAAAGTTTGAAATACTTATTTTGAATGTACATAAATAAAAAAGTTCATTCAAGCTTGTTACTTTACAAGTAGTGGGCAGTCCCTGAGCTATTTAAATTATAAGTATGTTTTAAAAAAAAAAAAAAAAAACACACACACACACACACACCTCTTGTCCTTTTTCTCTCTTGCTTATCTTTAAAGAGACTTTTGTTTCCACGTGCAGGCATAACCTTGTTTTGAAGTAGCTGAATAACTCAAAGACAGTAAGTAAATCATTACACATAACAAATTAACTCTACTGGTTTTCAGAGCTTCATTACCTGCTTTTATATCCTCTTCAGGCTGTATTTCACGTTTACCACTGAAACCATGTTTGTCATTAAAGGACCTGTGGTTATCTACTGCATCTGACAAAGAAATAGAGATTAGAGTAGTTAGCTGATTGATAATATAGTTCGGCCTTTTGGCTTGCTTTTCATGGACTTCAAAGAACAGAACACGATGGGTGCTTTTAATGGAGTGTTGCTTATGTGCAAAGTGACAAAGAAGCATTTTCTGTAATGAAAATGTCACTAAATAGCATTTCTTCCAAAATTGGGCTTATGATTTGTATCAGTCATGGACCCAGTCCTGTAGTACACACTCACCCAGACTCTTACTGAATACAGTGGGAGTTATACAGGAAATGCAAGTTTGTACATTCATGCTTAATTTAGGGGGTTATTTTTTTGCTACTCTTTCCCCTGCTTTTAGAAGATGTTACCAATGAGTTTGCTTAACAGTAAGCTGCAACTAGTTTACATAAATAACCTTCAAAAACTATCTTACATTCCCCTGGTGCCTCTTCTCTCCCCCTTGCCATGGGCATTTCCTTTATCAGCAAAAGCTGATCAATACGACCTGCAACAAAGGATGAAGGAGGACGCCTATTACCCCGCCTTGGGTACATGCTGCTTGGCAAGTACATTTCCCCAGAGGCTCTTTGCCAATTCAGTCAGTTCTGCTTTGGGGCAATATACTTAGACATTTACAGAGCCAGTAAGCACATTTAAGACACATTAATTTGCTTTCAAGTATCCTTGAAAGAGGATGAATGAAAACAGGCATATTAATGGATAGTAACAGTCAGTATCTGGGAGACTCGGCAGGTATCATCAAGATCAAAAATATGCAAAAACTGGTAATGAGTATTATTAAATTAGCACAAAATAATGATAAAAGAAAGAGAGGAAATGCAGCACTTAGCTGTTTTAAATGTTCTTTTATATTAGGCATTTGGGCTCTCAGTCTTCATAAACCAATGTCCCAACTTCAAATACACATTAGATAATTTTCCCCATAGTGAATTGTTAATATTTACAATCTTTGATTTTATGTTTTATTGTTTTAATTTGTTTTGTTTTTATTGAAAGAAATAGAACAAACAAAGCAAGGTAGTGGAGGCATTTTCAAGTGGATTTACTGTTAAATCTGAAATATTTTCAATACAGTCAAATGCCATTAAAAATTGTAGCAGTTACACAGGAAAAACAGTCTCATGCAACTCTGAATTCAGAGACCAAGGTACAAATTTGGGTAGTTTCATGTTTGCTGCACCATACCTGCAGATACCTGGCTCACGGCACAGTTTGGCTTTAGAAAAGGCAAGTTATTGCCTACAATGACTTGATCCTATGCAAGGCAGGAAATAAACATCTAAGCAAATACTCTCCCAAATGAGTCTCTTAACAGATTTAGAAAACACTGCTAGTCAGACAAAGTGGGCAGCATGCTTTAGCAAGGGAAAAAGCTTTAGAGTTTTGAAATAACACACGCAAAATGAGTAGTCAACTTACGTGGTCCAAGCAGGTAACCAGCACTGTTCAAGGTCCACCCTCTTTTTTCTTTTGCCTTAAAGAAAGAAAGGAAAAATGCATGTGAGTGCAGATGGAGAAGAAAGCAGCACACACACGTGGTTCTGGGGGCAGAAGCACCTTCCCAGGGCTCTGGGGGCAAGAGGAATTTTGCAGGAGGGAGAGGAGCCGATACTGAGGTGGGTAGGGGGTGGCCTCCTGCCTTTCCCTATCTAGCTGGTAGCTCGGCTGCTGCTATCCAGATAGCGGATGCGGTTCTATAGACACACAGCCACAACTTACACTTCGGCAGCAGCAGTTTTCCCCAGCCGCGGAAAGCGCGGGCTGCTTCCCGGCCATCACCTTAGCAAAGAGCAGCTTTTTCCCCTGAACTCCTGCTTGGGCTCCCGAACTCGTTCCGGTGGGAGCCCATTCAGCCACGGGAAGACATCCATGGAAGTCTACTCTAAGACCCTCCTCTCCGCCCCGGGGAACTAATATTCTGAAGTCTAATAGCATTTATTAATATTGCTGCAACGCTCTTAATTAAGAGCCTGCTTGTTGCCTAGGTCGCTTCTGCGGCGGAGCCGATGCCCTCGGCCGCGCCCCGAGGGCGGCGGGCGCTTACGGACAGGACGAGCCCGAGCGTCTCCGAGAGGGCGGCGAGAAGGATGAGGGAGAGAAGCAGGAAGCCGGCGCCCTTCGGCATCTGAAAAGAGACGCTACGGTGAGAGGCGCGCGGGGCTGGGGCGGCCCGGGGCAGCCCGGCCCGGCCCTCGGGTACCTTGAGCCGCTCCTCGCCCGGCGGCGGCTGCTGGTGGCGGCTCGGCGGGCGCTCAGCGCATGGCCGCGGGTGCCAGGCGGCTGCCCCGCCGCTCTTTATGAGCCGCGGGGCAGCCGAGAGCCGCCCACCTTGGCCCTCTGCCCGCCCCCGCCGCCGCCTCCCCTCGCTCTCTTCCCCTCGCCGACTCTCCGCGTTAGGAAGGGCGCAAATGACAGCAACTCAATTAGAGGCGGTTGGGAGCGCGGCGCGGGCTGCGGGGAGATAACAGCGCGCGCAATTACCTCTCATTATGGCAGGCGAGAGTGGATCTGGGCGGGCAGCCCGGCCTCCCCCCACCTGGCACCCTGCGCAGCTTCGCCAGGGCTCCCTTGCCTCTCGGCAGGGTAATGGGGAGTAAACCGAGCGCAGCTCCCTTCGTTGAAGCAGCTGCAGAAGCGAAGCTGAACGGGGACATCTCCGTGTGATGCTGCCTAAGGAGGTGCACAAGGTTTGGGCACAGCATCCGGGAACAGAGGATATTCCCCTCTCTTCACGAGCCGGGGATCTGGTGGTCCCTTAAAGCCCCTTTGGCTCCTGCCTTCTGCTCTACCGTCAGAACAAAACGGGACTTTCTTGCTGCTTCGAAGTGTTATGAGGTGAGGGAGTTTAGAAACCTGTCTTGTTGCCCAGGCTGCAAGCCAGCAATATTTTGAGTCTGCGATAAAACTTTTTTTTTCTAAAACTTTTGTCTAAAAGGGTAAAGATTGCCCACTGACAAACAAAAACTAGCCCCCACTGTGTCAGCTTGTGCACCAATGAAGTTTTGCTCACTCATGTAACTTAATTGTGGTTATGGCATGCAGAGGGATGTGCAAACAGAATCAAAAAGGAAGCAATGTCAATGTCAGGTTTTTTTTTTTTCCCTGCCAAATTATATTTTCTCTGCAGCAGATGAGCCCCTCAAATTCCTCTGTCAGCGTGAAAAGCATGATGGATGTTACACAGAGTGCGCCAGACGTGCAGCTCCTTCCTCTGAAACTGCTTAAGCTTCCCTGCACTCTTGGACGTGGCCTGTGTGCTTGAGACACTGCTGAAGCAGAGGCAGCTATTGAACAGCTCAATGCTCTCTCCTTTTCCAGGTGCTAAAGCAGGTAATGCTTTTACTTGAACGCAGCATAACATTCACAATCCAGGCGAGGAACGCAACCTGGTCTTGGGGTTCTGTTTCCTACCTGCCAGTTTGTTCTTTCTCTGACAGGAGCAGTAGGGTTTTAATAATTTCCCTGTCAACAGATCCCTGGTATAAAATGACTTGAATACGGTTTATTGAATACAATCATTAAAAGCTAACGTACATAAATAAGAAGCATGAACTTTGTGGATTTTGTCTGATAATTCATATTGCTTTCTGAGGGTGTTCTGTCAGCCATGACCTGATCTGTAAATTTCAGACTGAGTATATCTGGAAAATAATAACACATTTTTTTGCAAAATGTAATTTTTCCTCACCTTGTGAAAAATGGACTTGATGAAATTTCCTGGCAATCTGTTCTAAACTTTCAAAAAGTCTTTTTAAAAACTTGAACCTTCTCTGCAACAACAAAAAAGTTTTATTTGTATTATTTGAATAAAATCACAAGAATTCTGTCAGTGGCATCAAAACGTGGATTTAAGCAACATATAAAAATATGTTAATTCTGCTAGATTTTTCTACAGTTTGTTCTTCAATTTCCCATCAAAAGTATTTGAAACAATGTATTTAATCTGTAATTTTTATTCTAGTTTCCCAACATAATTCTTGCATCTTCCTGTCAAATTGTAGAGCAGAATTATCTTCTCATCTTCATTGGAGTCAGATGCAAAAGAAAGCCGCCTAGTGTACCCAAAGGCTTCATCTGTCACTTGCCCATCATACTTCTTGTCTTTAGGTTAGTGTCAATTAAACAATTTTATCAGTCATTCCTGCAATTTATGTTCTCATTCCCTCAAATTTCCCTGTCAAGAATGCTATTAGTCTTTCCTGTATTCCTTTGGAATTCTAACCATCACTGCTCAGACAGAAGAATTAGAATTTAATCTGAGGCCTATTTTAGCTTGGAAAATGGCCATCTATTTGAGTATACAGTTCATTTTCTTATTGAGGTGACTCTTCAACATGCTAATTCTTCTAGTGAATTATATGTTGATTTTTTGGTTGGGGAGGCTTGATGCATTTTGCACAAGCTCTTAGGTTATGCCTGGTCCTCAACCACAAGCTCACCATGAGACAAACCCGCAAGGAAACTCATGTGAAAGCTGCTGAAGACAATTGTACAATAAGCACAGATAATGAACCTGTCTCTGGTGTCTTTAAATTGATTCATGAGAGACTGGATCACTGCCTGTCTGTCTGTCTGTCTGACACAGGAACACGTACTCTGTTCTATAATTAACTGCGTTTCCTAATAATGGCATGAAAAGGAAGAAATATTGGGTTTTTTTTCAGCCAGAGTAAATCTTTCAAAGAAATGTTTGAGGAAATGATGGCATGGGTTAGACAAACAGAGTAGTGTAATATTGGGCTCTGGCAAAAAAATAACTGATTTTTGTCACTGAAGATTTCATTCTAAGGACCCATAAGCAATAAATAGTATATATTTAATAGAGAAAAAATCTTTGACGTACAGGTAATGAAGTAAGAGGACCTGTTTTGTTTTTAATTAACATAAGCCATTAGGAATGACTACTTTGTACGATGTTCAGGAAGAACACCAAATAAAAGTGGATTTTGCAGAATATTTTGAAAGGATCTAAAGATGCAGTGACTCCCCTCACCATAGAACTTCTTGAGAGATAGTGAAGTGTGAAAAGGCATCTTTGCTATTTCTGTGTGACAATCATATATGACTTCAGTGTGTGTATAGCAATGGATTAGTAGTATTAATAGTTCGGCATTAATATCAGCAGCTTAGCTTGTGCTACCAGTTTCATTCACTCTGAAGCAATTTTAAATTTTAAAGATCAGTATTTTAACATGGAGATTTACCATAACTGTGTGGCAATCACAAGTGCAAGGCATTAGCTGATGCACAAATTTCTCTCAAACAGAATACAGAAACTGTCAGGTCTGAGTATCCAGAACTAATGAGGAATTACAGTTGTCATAAGGCTGTGAGCTGCCTTGCTGACCTAAAGATTAAATGGTGGCAAATTACGACAATGTCACAGAGGTGAGAAGTTATTTGGAGTTTTTCTTTCTATCCAACAGCAACTCTTCGAGATCTGAGTTGCAGACAACTGTTCTTTACTGAACTGAGGATCTCAGTGAAAAGAGAAATTGAAGATGATACTATTTGCATTTGATCCGGAGATGACATAAAGCTTCAGTTTGCAGCTGTATCATTCTTTTAAGGTAGTTAGCCCTTTAAATCTTCTGGAAACCTCAAAGCTATAGAATCTGTTTTCTCCTTAACGGAACAGGGAAAATGAATAATAATAATAAAAAGTAATAGTAATAGAAGGGTCATTTTCTTCATCCTTCAAAGTTTTGCTATTGTCTTCTTCCCATTTTCCCATTTTGTAATTCTCATCTAACTCAATAGCTGAAATGTGGGTAATTTTCACTGAGTTAGTCTTTTGCCCATTTTACCACCTGCAGCTCAGTGTCAAATAGAACTAAATATTATAGATATCTTCTGAATGAAGGATTATTTTATCTTCTAAATTACACAGGTATCAACTAATAATTTCCAGTTACTATATCAATCAGTGTGCTATTAATGCTATTATTCACACTACATAGATCACTACAACAAAAATGTGATGAGGATACATTAAACTATCTTAAATGATTTTAAAAATGATTTTTTAATGATTTTTGGCTCAAGAAGCACATGAATTTTAGAACTAACTTCATATGAGAAAGATATAATGGTGTAAAAAGATTGAATAATAGAATTAGAGAGGACAATTCTGGAAATAAACTGCTATACACATCAATAATATTACGAGAAGTGATAAAAATCAATCTTGATTCCTGTGTCTTAAAGCTTACTTAAGGAGTGTTATGCGTCTGTAGGATTGATTAAGTTAGCTAACTTAAAAACCAGTTCAAAACCAGTAATGACACATTGCCAGCCAGCACAATCAAGAGAGCTTCATATTGTAAAGAAGTCAGACTAGAATAAAATCTCTTTCCATGCAGGTTTATATAAAGATCCAAATAAAGGTCTGAGAGTCTGGAGTATTCCAAGAAATCTTGTATGCCGGGGTGTCTGATTGTCGTAGCAGAGGATCAATATAGGTTGTGTGTCCCACTGCCAGTATGGAATCACATAGAGCACGTCAGCCCTTGGTGGTGTCACCAAGCTGCTGTAAGAGGCAGCTGTTAAGGTGCTAAGCTTAAGCTTAGCTGTTAAGGTGTTAAGCTGTTAAAAATGAGCCCATGTCTACCCAAAGCAGGACAGCTCTTTCTGCTCCTTCAAGATCTCAAGAGGGAACAGCGCCTACCTGCTGCTGAGAAATGATGGGAGAGATACGTGTTGCCAGCCTCCTCTCTTCTGCTGAGCAAGCTGTAATCTCACCAAAAGTTGAGAAGCTGACCTTATTTAGAGGCATCAAGGATGTTAAATAGTTTTTTCAAGCTCTTGTTGGTGTGAAATCATACATCTATTACAAGCTATTTCTCATTTTAATTACTGTGGGTACACATGTAATGGCTCTTCGGGTGTAGTATATAGGTGTGTCATGCACACAATATCCTTTTTTTCTTTAGAACATCACATAAAATAATCTTTTGGTGCATTTCAGTGTTAAACAATCTGAAGATTGACTGCTTTTAAAAATATTTGCCTGCATTACAAACAGTATTATTTCCTTATTTGAAAACAACATCATCATAACTCAATTGGAATTTCTGTAGTGGCTTTGAAAGCTCTTAAAATGTGCTTATGACTCATGATGCAAAAGGTTCCTATTATTAAATTATAGCTTTGCATTTAGATGAGAATGAAGCCGATATTGTGCAGATATTGTCATTTTTTTCATAAGACTTCATCTCTGTGTCCCTGGATGAAAGAAATCTGTCAAATATAAACAATTACCACACATTTTCTTAAATTGCATTATAGAATGGAAATTAAAATGGGTTAATCTAAACATTTTCAAAGAATCACAGAGTGGTTGAGGTTGGAAGTGGTCTCTGCAGATTATCTAGTCCATCACCCTGCTCAGGCAGGGTCACCTGCAGCACATTGCCCGGGACCATGTCCAGACAGCTCTCTACTTTCTCCAAGTTTGGATACTCCACAGTCTTTCTGGACAAGCTGTTTCAGTGCTTCTCAGGAAAAAAGTTTCTCCTGACATTCCGATTGAGCTTCCTGTGTTTCAGTTTGTGCTCGTTGCCTCTCACCCTAGTGCTGAGTACTAAAAGTGTCTGGCTCCATCCTGTTTACAGCCTCCCTTCAGATGCTCACACACATTGATAAGATCCTGCCGAGTCTTCCCTGCTCCAGGCTGCAGACTCCCAACTCCTCCAGCCTTTTCTCATATAAGAAATGCTCTGGTCCCTTCATCACCTCAGTAGCCCTTTGCTGGACTCACTGCAGTAGCTGCAGACCTCTCTGGTCCTGGGAGCCCAGCACTGGGCACAGCAGCCCAGGTGTGGCCTCACCAGGCCCAAATAGAGACGAAGGATCCCCCGCCTCGACCTGCTGCCAGCGCTGCCCCTAATGCAGCCCACGACACCCTTGGCCTGCTTGGCCACCAGGGCGCATTGCTGGCTCCTGCTCACCTCATTTTCCACCAGGACCCCCAGGGCCTTCTCTGCAGAGCTGCTTTCCAACAGCTCAGCCCCCCAAATTCCCTCCAAATATTATTTCTAAATTACAAAAAGTGAATTTTCAACTTGAGTAATAAAGTAGTATATGTTTCACACACAGAAAAATAGGTTAGTGCTTTTATGGCCTTTTTTTTAACAGGAGAAAATACCAGTTACATCTTAAAGTATATTCCGCTATTATTATACAAAGAAAAAGCCTCATTAGTAGCCAGCTCAGACATAAAGCATATACAAAGTAATGCAATAAGGAGATACAGAATGATATTTACATTAAATACTTTGCATCACTATTTTTATATTAACTTTTAAAGTATAAAATGAAGTATAGAGTATATTTTAAAGTATAAAATAATTGGATAGAATGTTTAAAGATATATTTGATTACAAAATACATTTTTATATCTTCATTCTTGATATTAATTTTTGTTAAGGTACAAAGCTAAACTACTAAGGTATTATATTATTACATACCTTTCACCAGGTATGTACCTTTCACCTTTCACCAGTGCCATGGCACAGAATTAGTCTTTTTCTACTTTGATAAGAAATTATCTATTTACTTTTCTAGGACAAATGCATATTTTGAAACACTCTGGGGAAAAAAAAATGGTGTTTTGCATCATGTTCCAGAGACAGAAGGGCTTGGGCTCATTTGATCTCTTGGAGGGAAGGCTGAAAGCGATGCTAAACAACTATCACTCCGTATTCTCCCATATTTTCCTGTAGGAAATAGAAACAACTTTCTTCTCTCCTGTAAGTCTTTTCTCTTGTTGCCCTGGTGGTGGGAATACACTAGTTAAAGCTGAAATTGGTCACCCCAGTGCTACAGAAATCCCTCCAAAACAAAACAAAATGAGCAAACAAAAACTCCAGAAAAAGACGACCATTTGATCTCAGGCTTAAAACAGTTTTCAGTGGTGCAGCTTGCAAATGTGTAATTTCAGCTCAGATAGAGATAGTGGATTTTATGAAGCATTGAGATGTATGATTCAAAAGAGATTGTGTAAAGAAAAAAAAAAACCTTAAAGTTATCTTTGTTCACACCTACGATTCATACGGAGGCAAAGCCTCTGTTTTACTTGTTAGGATGTATCCTCAGATCCTGATGTGCACTGAGCACTCACTGTGCTTCTGATCCCTGTGGGAATGGAAGTACTTAACAGCTTTCAAGATCCTAGCTTTCCTACCTTCCATCAGTATTTTTGACATATAAGGTGGACACATTGGCCTTTTTTTATATTTGAAAAATCTTTGGTTAGTACATTTTAGTATTTTCAGTGGAATAAGGAGGAGAAATGTCAATATGTCTGTGCTGCATGTGACCTTTTCCATGGCTTTGCAGAATAAAAATGCCAATTATGTCAAAGTGCTGCAAAAGATAGGATAAATAGGATGCCTGAGCAAGGGTGTTATATTGCTGAAAAGGAAATGCTCATGCATTCTATACAAAAAGTAGTTTGTTTCTGCTTAGATGCTCTTTCTTGCCCTCTAAAGTGCCTGTTCTTTCCACTGACTACAGAGGGAGCCCATGCTCTTAATTTAGACAAGGATTTTAAGCAAGACAGAACAATATGGTCCTTTGGGTTTGGGGGTAGTTTAAGGCTGAAAGTGTTTTGTCCAGCCAGACCTACAAAGGAAGGGCTCCTCGGGTGCAGGCCCCATCTCTAGAAATGCTGGGGTGATGGTTGTTGCTTTGAAAGAGCTATTAAGCCCTACTGATCCAGTCCAATATACAGTGAGTATTCACTAAGTCTTTGCTGTTACCAGCCATTTTATCAAGCCCACTAACAACACGGAGAGTCCAGAGGCGCAGTGAATGTGCTGTCTGCACGTTGTCTGTAGTGCCTTCATTGAGTAGCTCAGTCCTGAATAAATCCCCTAGGTTCTCACTAGCGCAAGTATGTTCTGTTGCTTTTTCTTGAATCCCATGTGTACTTTTTACCCATAACTGCCTGTTCTTAGGGCTGCACAGATGCAGGGTCTCTCTAATAGCAGTCCAGGCAGGCACATCATGATGGTCCAGGAAAAAAATCATGCTCTTTCTTCTTCTGCTTACAGGGCTTCACAGATTTGTTCAGTTTCTTTTTACCTTTCCAAGAAAACAGAAGTGAAAGAGACCTTCTAGCTGCTTCTAGACATCCATGTTGGGTATTAGATGTCAACTCTTCAGTATCAAACAAGAAACCAAGAGAGAGTTTCCAGGAGTCCCTTTTTTTTTCTGCTCTCTTGTGTCAAAGAGGTAATAGATTTCAGTCCAGTCTGTTACCGGCCAAGGCTGTTCTTTCATCAAAGAGGAGTTAGAGGAAGAAGCAAGGGAAATTAATAATCACAGAACTATGAGTCATTATTGTATCCAAGGGATTAAAGAACTCCTCTGGGATAAAAGACTGCGTGTATATCCATTATAGAGGCAACGTTTGTGCATTGCTTTTGATCAGGGACAGCTGCAGTGGTTGGTTAAACTTCATGTCTTGGGGAAGCCCCAAGAGTTTTTATTAAATAAGTTAATTAGGTAATTTTCATGGCAGTAATGGGGTTAGGACAGTACATTTCCTACTTTTTTGCTACTGAAGTTGCAAAGGAAAGCTTCCATTCAGTTTACAGAAAAGTGCTGATATTACATGTATTAAGAAAACCTTTGCACTATCCTTTTATCTTCTGAATATGAAGGGTTATTCTGTTCAAGATCACACACTTTGTAGGTTGACACATCGTGCTCCGCTTGTCGTACCAAGAGGATTTACTGCCTGACAGTGTCAATATAGCATCCTAAAGCCTGGCCCTTGGAAGGCAGGATTCTGGATGCAGCAATCTCTCTTTTTTTTTTTTTTTTTTTTTTCTGTTATATCAGTGGACCTGCACAGAGTTCACATTGGCTTTTAATAGTTGCAGTTACAAAATTATAAGGCTTTAAAGCAACCACATTGCAAGTAATAACAAAGTAGATAAAGCATACTTCCAGCAGCCTGAATATGATGCTGGATGCAGGTAAATAGGAATGGGATTTGATTATTGCTGAGAAAGTGAAATATGAGGCTACTGTGCAGTTTTGAGGCCACATGGTAAATTATTAATAGAAAAAGAATTTAAAATTGAAAAGTTCCCAATCCTTTATATGTTGCAGTACAACATGAAAGCTGCAATTCAACATGATTTCTTAAATGTCAAAGCGTATCTGTCGTCACCTAGTAGCTTATATTCATTTTTGTAATGGTTAATATTTGTTTTAAACACTATTGATGGCCAAGTTCTATACATTACTTCGTTAAGCATAGGAAATCAGTGTTACTCACTACAGATTAGCAGCACACAGACTTCCTGACTCCAGCAGCTACTTTGAAATTCAGATGTCAGTGACATTTGGGCTACTCTCCTATAGTCTTTTCAGCTTCGCAGCAGGATCCTGATCCCAGTCCTGCGCCGTTTTCATTGTCCTCAGGAAACCCCCACACCAGTATATTCTAAACCTTTCTTCTCAAACGCTGACCACTCCTGCCTTTCTAGCAGAAATTCTCTATATTAGAAATCCTCTATCATACCCCTTCCTCAGTATGACTTAAGAGACCGGCTTTAGGTTGCCCTAAAATCTACTTAGTACAAAAGCCATGTGTCTAGAACACCATAGGGAGGCACTGAGCCCCTACATTAGCTTAACATTTCCCTTCGCTGTGAGCCTGACTGTTTCTTAAGTTACAATAAGTATTTTACCTTTGAAAACCTGCTATGCTCTTCTCTAAAAGAACTGGTGATTCAAACTGGTGAATTAAAAATGTCAAATGAGTAAGAGTTGTGTGCTGCTGTTTAATGGGCTGTGTTAACATTCCGATCTTGAATCGAGTAGTTGTAGTGGAGACTGGTGGAATCAATAAATACATTTGCATAAGGCAGAAGATGACCTACCTCAGAGTCTCCCTTTGCCGTTGAATAGAGTATCTTATTTCTATTAAAGATAAATGCTTCACAAGGATACTTAATATACTGGCAATGACTCGCCAGATAATATGAGCAATTTTTACAAATCTGGCCTCTGGGAAAACAAAACCAGTTATAAGCAGCAGTGCCAGTTATAACAAACCCCGAAGTCTCTGATATTAAGAATGTCTTCTTTTATTTGAGAGCTGCATCACGAAAGGGCAGATTTTCATAACTGTAGTGATGAGAGGTACCCAGACTGAGGCTCTGTGTTTTGTAGGTGTGTGGTTTTACACGAAATTGAAACAGCCTCCGATAGGGACTTTGTGTCTTTGAATTCTGTTGCACACCTCCTATTTTTCTTTCGCTTTTCTGTGTACTTTGCTAAGTATTGTTGCTGTGATAAGATAGGCATAGAAATGACTATTCTGTAAATAACTGAGTTTTATGAAAGGTGGAAAAAAAGGATGATATAAATTTGTTCTCAAGTTAAGATTTTCTTGATATATTGCTTAGAAAACTATCCTTGGCAGATATTATTTTTCTTTTAAATTTTCCAAAATAAGTTTTAAAAACCAGTGGATCTGATCAAAGATCTGACTTCTTTATTATATACATCAACTCAATTAATTCTAACTTTTTGTTGTTAGCAATGGCTTCAAAAGCTTATGAAGGTGTTGAAATGGCTTAAATCCCATAGATCAATCTGCATATAAAACTGCTAGATTTTTGCTCTGATTGCTCTCTGTTTGTTAGGTAGAGTATCCTGGGGGGGGGACTTAATTTGTGTTTTATTTTGCAAAAAATAGATGAGGTTGGATTTTCGTCATAAAGTATGACTGAAAATTTTTGTGACCTAAATTACATCTAAAGGTTTCCTTGGAAGAATAAGATTTTAGAAAGTTCTCTCTTACCTCTCGATATCCCTTACTGCTCTGAGTCAGGGCAGCATGCCATCTTCTTCGACATGCTGTTCAGGCTGTTTTCTGGAAAGATAATAGAAATCGTTATGTTTATACTACATCCTGTAGAGTATCATAGAAAAAATTCAAGCTAGCTTTTAGCTGAGCTAGTTTGGATACAAGGAACATGATGCTCCTGCTTTTCTTGGCAGAGTGCATTGTTTCTTGGTAGGCTAATTGTGTTATTTCAGTTAAACTGTTACTGGAACCTGAGTCAACTTAATCTCTCTACGTATAAACTGCCCAAACTAACCAGATATCTCTACACTCCATTGCTGGAGAGAGATTGTAATAATTTTATGGAGAGGAATTCAGTAAATTTCTTCTAGTCCACCTATGAAATGCCTCCAGAAACATATCGAAAAATGGTTTCAGGGGATGTCTCAGCACAGAGCACAGTTTAAGCCTGTCCCCTTGCTGGTGGCATACACACTTTGTGCTGATCTGGAAGGACTCATTGTGCTTGAATGTGGTACTCCTTTGTCATGTTTTCTCCTCTTAGATGGGATTCATCCACTGTTGCTAAAATTGGGCTGATACAGCCTGGAATCTAAATGTAACAAAAGGCACCTCCCGGAGAGATTTCTTCAGGAAACGTTCCTCTCATCAGTCTCTGCTCATGAAGAATGAAAGTGATGCTTCACATGGATTCTGCTTTAGATTTGCAAGCACCTCTTGCCTGTGTAAAAAGATTCCTTGCAGCTGCACCTCTGACAGTGGTGACAGTCCATGTCTTTTTCCGCTACAGACATAAGAATTTGTTGACAACTATTATTTCTCACATCATTCCATCTTACCAGCAAGAACAGTGAGGCAGGACATGTTCCATGTTCCTCTGCAAGGCTGGCAGCCCAACAGTGTAGCTGAGAGCGTACTTTGGGATTCAGCTGCAAGGCTGTCCTCTCTGGGAACGCCTCCTGGATGGATAAGGAAGGCCTGAGCAGCAAGTGCGGCCCGATTGCTTACATGTGTAGAATTTGTAATGTGCTAAATTCTCATAAAGGAAAAGACAGGAAAATAATCACATTCGCCCCTCAAGATGACCTGCTGGACCATCAACAGCCCCAAGGCTAATCCTGAGTGGACAGGTTCAGGAAATGACTTAGGTACATGGGGCTGGACTCAGAGGGGCTCTGGAATATCCTACTCCAAAAGTGAAGTTTTGATATCCCTTCCTGAGCTCTCACCTTAACTCTGGAGATGCCCAACTTCTGTTTTTTTAACTTCAAGTTCCTTTGCCTTGAGTCTGATGGATCACCAGGAGCACCTCATCCTTCACAGCCTGGGAAGGTTGCAGAGCATTCACAGGGTAGCTTGGTATCGGGTGACTGTCTGCTTTTTTTTTTTTTCTGTTCTCAAAATGCTTCCTTAATCATTCTCTTATCTGCCAAACATATGACTGAAATCCAGTTCTCATGAGCACTTGCTTCCTTTTCTTCTTCTTCCCCAAAGATTTTTCTCCTAACTCATCTTCATAGATTTACCCAGATTTTCCAAGTATCTTGCCTAATACTCTTTTGCTAGATTTTTCTATAACTTGATTTTTTTTTTTTATTTTGCATGCATAACCGGAAACGTCTAAAGCGGAAGAAAGGTGATTGCTGCTGTTTTAAACTGAGTATAGCCAATCTATATATGATTATAGAATACTTGTATTGCCAAGTAGATGTTTGCGGTCAGGCCAGAATAAGATATCAACTTTAGCTTGCGTTTACACTGCCCATTCTGTGCTAGTGTGCACAGTGCCAGGCCAGGTGTCCCTGTGAGGTGTTTTAGAGGCTTTTCTGTATTTCAGTATGGGTGAGCAGTGCCAAAACACCTGGCCACTCAGCAGAGGCACTAAAGCTGTGCAGGAGGGCAGCTAACCTACAGGCCTGCTCACGCGTCTGCATTGCTTTCGAGGTTCTAATAGCTCACTAAATTTGTCAAGGTGCAAAAGGAAAAGAGCTTAATCTCTTGCATCCCGTCGCATTGTGTACATGTTTTGACTGTCATATGTGTCTTTCAGCCACACTATTTTCTGCTTGCACACTGTAAGATTGAAGACATCACAGTACAAGTTTGATGCTTTGGACCAGAAATTCTGCTGAAATTGTACAGTTGCCCCCTTAGGCATAACGCATGTAAGTGCCTCCCTGCCCAGTGTGGTTCATTTGGCTTCAGCCCCTGGTGCTTGGCATGCCCAGGAAGAGATTGGCTATTCAATGTGGCTTCAGCTCATGTCCTGCTCTCTGAATGTGCCACCTGAGTAGTTTTCATTGAGGTAACCTAAGAAGAGATTGTTAGCTTTCCCAAGAGGTTCCCCCAGTCCAGACAGAGGGGCTTGAAAGATTTTCATGATGCCTTAAAAAGAGTAATTCCCTTTTAGCACATTCCACTAGTCAAAAAAGAAAATCTCTCAACATCTTTCAATCCCTCAACAGCTAAAGCAAATGTTATATACACCTAAGAACAGGCAAATATCAAAGAAGCAATCCTGAAATCCATCCTGGAACTGTTGCCTCCGTCTATCAGGCACAGCAAACACAAATCACCACAGCTCTTATCCAGTGAGGCAACTGAAACCACGTGTTTTTTTCAGATACATTAACTCAGTAGTTCCTGCAGCTGCCAAAAAGAGCTGTTTAGTTCATGAAATGGATAACAATAGGTCAGGTATTTTGGACAAGTAGTCAGATTTTTATAAGGTCTTCAGCCAAAAATAACAAACTGCCAGGCCCTCCTCACTTGTTGCAACCATTATGTTTATGATAAGATAGATACTCTTCAGTACTCTTACCTTTGTTGTCTGCAAGAGATTTCCTAATCTGGAGGTCATTTCATCACAATAACTTCTTTAGAGCAGAGAAAAAAAAAAAAAAGCTTAATTTGGCTAAGACTGTTCTGATTACAGCATCTCTGCAATTTGTTGCTGCAGGTTTCTGTGATGTTGCCCACAGCCCCCTGTCTGTGTCTGGAGCCTTTGGAAGAGCTGCTCTGTCCTGGCTGCAGGGCCTTGTGCTTGTGGCTTGGGTGCCCGTGGGCACAGGAATGTACCATCTTTGCATGAAAAATCCCATTAATAGTCCTTGCCTCTATAAAATGAGAAGCAGTGTCACCACCATAAACATTCCTAGGTGGTACACGCAATACCTTTTCCTCTTTTAGTTTTCTTGCATTCTGATTAGGCTGATATTGTTTCTGATGTGAAAACCAAAGAGGGGCTCCAAACTACTGAAAATTCTGGAAGTCCTGAAATCTGGATGAGCAACTGCTGGAATGGAAGGTGCAAAAAAGCACATGATAATACAAGAATGCTTGTAAGGAGCTTGTGGCTTCTTAAGCCACAGGCTTCAGTCATGCTGTTTAGAAAGCATATTGCAGAAAGCTTGAAACTACATTATCCAAGCCCCTCATTGTATATGAAGCAGAAATTCTTTGTAGCAGGAATTCAGAGTTCAGTGTTAAAATGCTGTGGTGGCCATGGCTGCTACACTCAAGAGGAAACAAATGAAAAGAAATGAATGGTTGTAAATTTCCTCTAAGGATGTGCGTCCGTCTGCTGGTCTGTCCTTCTGTCCAGAGAGCTGTTCTTCTGGCCAGGAGCAGGAGGCTGCAGCAGCGCAGAGAGGAGGCGGCCAGAGCTCATCTGCGCCTCTGACCTCACACTGATTCATACGGGCTCTAATGGCCTTGCTGGCAGGATGGCCAGAGGTAGTAATAACATTACCACACACACACACACCTGTATATACATATATGTATACACACACACACAGATATATATATATGGACGCAGCAATGCTGCAAAAATCACTCTGTCTGCCACAAAACAGCACCCACTCAAAGGCCTTTTAAAGAAAAAAAATGGATGCTTTAACTTATGAAAACTTTTGTGTTGCCACTTTTGGAAAGATGACATGCTTTTACTATGTAGTCCTGAGTAGAGCCAGTGTAAAAATGCCCTCTGGGGAATTCATGTTTCATTCTGAATTTAGCTGGTTTAGTAACTAGAAAACAGTACTGAAATTAGTACTTTCCCGATCACCTCTGTTGAAGTGCTTTTTTTGTGTGTTACTCACAGTAAAATAATTGCCATCTTAGTCTATAATATTATATGCGTTGGGCAAAAAAGCTAAAAAAAAAGAATGACTGGGGCTAACATTTCAGGCTCTTCAAGAGCTCACTGCACACGGCATCATGGCTGTAATCGTAACACTGGGACTGTGTTTTTTGGAACAGCATTTTTCACACCAGGTATTTATGCAGCCACATTAGGAATCTGGGCTTCTATGATCAGTGAGGTCTCAACGAAGTTGAGTTGGAAATTCACTTGGAAACTTCAGTTGGAAATTTCTCTCTCTCTGCTAACAATATCAGTAGTCATTCTTCACCCCAAATTTTAGTATTCCAACTGTATAAATGCTAAAGCAATAGAGTGTGTGGGTTTTTTTTTTTTGGTTTGTTTTTCAGATTAGGCTGGTGGTTAGTTACATCCCTGTGTGTTTGTTTATTTTCTTTCTTCCTTTTTTCTTTTTTTTTTTCCAAGACAGCACAGCAGTTCAATTATTACTGAAAATTTACAGGCTCCATTTTCCCTAAATAATTGAATAAAGCAAATTAAATAAACCAGAAAAAAGCAGAAATATGCTTGGCAGACAGCTAGCTTACTAGTTTTCTTGGATAATTGAATAATATTTATGAAATAAACTTTGTATGTACTGAAAAAAACAAGAAACATTATAGACTATTAAGATACTTATGCCTGTTTTTTGTTAGCTATCGACTGTCTTGAAAAGGTAAATGGTGTGCATTAGCACTTAGGAAGAAAAGAAGCAATTTCATAAATGTTTCAGTAATAGTAGTGATATAAACACTTGTCTCAGTGTATTTTGCTAGCATGACAAGAAGAGGAAGATTTTTTTTTCTTATAGAGTATTTTTCACTATAGAACCTAGATGCCATTAATATATTTATGTGAAATAGATATGTATATCAGTAGCATAGCACGGGAATCTGGCACCATCTGTGTCTCGCAATTCATAAATGAAATAGTCTAGGTGGCCAGAAAGACTACCTCTACTATTGGTTAAAAATAGCACAAAAGTAGGAAGGTGAACAGAATGCCTCACTCTAACCCTTGGAAATCAGTGTTTCTTAATCAAAGTCCTCATACCAGAAGCATATTACTGAAAACCTATATGTTTTGACAGATGTCTCAGTTGTAAGATGATATTCTTTGAGAGGGATGGTGTTTTCCAACAGAAGGGTTTTTAATTCCTTCAGGCTTTAAAGACTGTATCTGGTGACTCAAGTTAGGGAAAATAGGCAGCTTCAGAGTGTGTGTGGGGAGGAACAGTGTGTGTTCCACTTGCAGACAGCTCTCTAGACTTAAAAAAATCACTGTAAAATTTTTCCTTTGACAAAATATGAGGAAAAAAAATGGAGGTAGGAATTATTTTGCCTACCTACTGGGGGACCTGCATATGAACTTATGAGGGTCCCATTTGCGTTAACGGAGATCTATTCCATCTAGTTAGGGAGCATTTCATTTAGCAAAACATAGCTGTGTCTGATCTCTTTCTAGGCTCCGGTGCTGCAATAGCAGCTTGAACAACTGGCTCCTCTGTAGACAACGTACCCTGTGGACATGGAAAGCTCCTTCTCAGAGCCCTGCGTGCAACCGCAAACCTTTGCTTCCCTCACCCAGACGTCAAGGCCAAGGTGCAATGCGCAGCCGAGCCGCACGATGGGCTATGAGAGAAGACAGCTGAGAAGGCTATTGTCACAAACTGGCTTCCATTGCTTCAGGTTCTGGGTATTACAACCAGGTATCTGTGGTGAAGAGCTGGTAAGAGCTTGCTGAAAACGGAGGTGTTTCAACAGCTCGACTTGGAGCATAAGTGGTTAGAAGATTTCATTGTATTACATGGGGAAATCGTGCAAAGTCATGCTTCTGTTTTGATCTCGGTCCCTGTTAATTTGTTCCATTGTTCTCTGAGAAAAATAGACACCTCAACAACATGACCAGAGCAGGATGATCACTGGCCTTTCCCGTAATTTATGTCTTTTTGATTCGACAGTAGAAGTGATCATCTGTTCCTTATTTTATTCATTTATCATATGAGTAAAGTGAAACTGGAACAATAAAGAAAACATTTGCAAAATAATGCTGAACAATGGGACTATTGATTGAATCTTATTTCTATTACAGATTTCAACCAGCAAAAAAAAATGGCTTGTTACCAAAAAAATTAACCATGAAATTGAAACAGTGTATTTTATGCTGTCCTAAGATTGCACTCAGTTGCGTATCTTGAATAAATATGGCAGATGTTGCTGTACATTTCAGGCTGCGCCTGTAAAATTGCATTTTTTTTTTAGCCCCTCTACTTTTTATTTGAAATACATGCATGGAAATGCCAGCTAAAGGGAAAAATTGTTGGAAGAGGCATTAGGGACTGTAAAGAGGAAACACCTGCCACAAATTCACTCCTTCATTGCAAAGGTCCTATAGAAACTGTGCACATTATACTAGCAATTACTGTAGTTTTGGGACCCCCTAAAAGAATTTATGCTTTGAAGTGGCAGTTCTTCTTTTTTCTGATGTGAAGCTCAGATGTGAGAAATAGCTCAATCTTTTTCTTTTCCAAGATTTCTGTTGCCACAGAGGTCTTGCTCATGAGTTCAGTAATTGCTACCATATCTTTAAAGAGCATCACATTTTTCTGTCAGTTATCGCTGTATGGCCTGCCGTTTGAAAATGACATTCATAGTTTATATAAATGAAATTTACTCATTTTGCCTGTATTTATGGTTAGCTTGCTTATTTTATTTGCATTTTTATTCCAGTATTAGTGCTTATTTGAAAAATGTATGTGATATTTAGGCAAATTTTAATGCTTTCTAAGCCATTTTAATATTTAGAGGTGTTTAAAATATTTTTATTAGACTTTTTAAAACTAAGACCTTTAAAAATGCAATTGGTGTCAACCATGAAGTTTTGTGAGTCATTCCAGGCTATTAAGAAACATACTTGTATTTTTTTCTGGCCATATTTTGTAAAAAAGGCCTAATTCATAGACAATTTTTAAAACATTAAATAGCAAATATTTGTCTCATCTGCAGATCAGTTCTGGATGGAGGTGATGGGAATTGCAGTTGTCTGTATACAGTTCTGGGTACCCTTTTCATTCGGTTTGCTACATACAGTCTCGTTGCTCAGTCTGCTCCCTCAGGTCTTTTTCATATTGAAGTCTGCTGAAACAGTCTTGCTCTTTGCTGTTTCCTTTCTCTCTTATTTGTTTTGAACTTTTCCCTCCCCAGGCTCCTACTGACTGCTGCAGTGGAATTCTTCATGGAGCTTGAAGCTGACTTGAGGAGCTGACTTGAGACTGTATTAAAATACAGTGGGGACCATGGGAGAGGGGAATGGGATACAGTCCTCTCCGCAGAGCAATAGCCCCAGCTCTACCTCGGCTCTTTCGCAGCAAATGCTACCATACAAGGGAATTTGGTATAAAAAGATTAGCAGGTAAGATGCTAACCTCTAACCTCCCTTATTAAACAACACTTTTTTACATACCTAAATTTAGGAATCTAACTGTGTATTTAATACTTTAATATATTATTTGATTACCTCTAATTTCTAATTAACCTCCTCTGTATCCCTCTGTATCCGCTCTCTCCGCACCCACCACCGCGTGTGCTCAGCGCAGGTGCCTCTCACAATTTACCCTTCCTCTGGGGGGCACAGGGTGCGAGACTCCCACCACTGAACCACTCCAAAAGAGCATAAATTTGGGCTGGCAAGTTTCAGTGATGCAATTGGTGCAATTACTTTAGTAGTGATCTGAAAGCTAAAAACTTGTAAAACTGTTTTTTTGTACTAACTCTTGTTAATATGGTATTCCATACCTGGTCTTGTCCCAGCAAATTACAGTCATAGCAGTTTCTTTTCTATGTCATATATTTGCACCCTGCACATTTTGTTTTAATATATTTCAATTCAAAGTAGAATCCTCAAGAATACAAAGTATTTTGCTTACTGCTACTAGCTTTTTCAAAAAAAACCTACCCCCAATAATTCTCTGTTATAGGGAAAAAGGTTGAAATTCCAGTGTGAACACTTTTTTTTTTTTTTCCGAGAAATCTATGGGCAAATAGAATAATTGAGGATGAGAAAAGGCAAATGTTTGTTTCTATATAATAGCAATTACAGCTATTTCACTTCCAAAATGCGGGACTGGAATCTGTGCTTACTAGAATTATGATGCACAAAAAGGTCTTTTGGGAATAAATGGCCTCAGGCTAAATTCCTGTTATAAAACCGCAGTCAGAACAACTGGAACATTTACACGGAAAGATATTTAAAAATGTTTGCTTTGTGTTGTTTGGTTGTGGATTTGGAGAAACCGCTATCAGTTGCAATAACTACTTGCTTCTCAAAGGGTTATGTACAACCTCAAATGATTATGTATGAGTTCTTGCAGCTGAACACTTTTAACATTAACTATATTATTTTTTGGTTAGTTCCCTCTCTAAGAAAGCTCATTCCTCTGTTTTGGAGTTGTTTTGCCCTTTAAAAGCATGTCATTCTGGTCCACACTGACATGATGCTCTGAGTTGCAGGGTTTGAGGAGACTGAGGGATAAGAAGAGAAAGGAGCCCGCAGTTATGTTGTCCAAGGTCACCTGGTTGTCCAGAAACTCCCAAGGTAGAACATGTGCCAAGTGACTGTGAGCTGGAAGTGTTAGAGATAAGCAAAAACTCATGCTTGCGGTTCCTTCCTTGGCATTTAACTGACAGCACGACTGAAGTGCCTTGTTCTTACTGTACTTTCAACTCGGTTTAGTCCTAATGATAGCAAGGTCAACCAGATGGCTTGCTTTGGAAGGAAAGCCACCAGAAGAAGCTCCTTTTCTTCCCTGCTTTTCCCAGTCATTTATTCCTGCCCTGCAGAGACTTTTTACAAAGTAAAACCAGGCGGGGATTCAGTTCAAAGTATAGCTCCTCACATAATTACATAAACTGCATTCAAGGGCATTGCTTTCTCCACTATGTGATTCAGTTTGAAGCAGCACATGCAGGAAAGCACGTTGTATCATAATGCAGCTTTATTAGAATATAGACACCTATATCTAAGCAGAAACTGCATGTGGGAGTTAGGATAAACTGTAATCACTCATACTGGCATTTGAACATGGCACAAAAGTCCCTATTATTTCATGTCATGAATATTACAAGATGCTGATGACTGCGAGCGGACAAAGCGGCTCATTTAAGCACGTGGTTATCTCTGTAGTGATGCCTAGTTGGTGTCTAGTCCTCCTACAGCCCTGATTTTTTTTGGCAAATTTGGTGACAACCTTTCCTCCAAATGGAGACCCTATGTGACATAAGTCTAATTTTCAGTAAACTCTGCCCCTTGGACAGTTCTAGGATGCTGAGCAACCTGGTTGCTGCTACAACTTTTCATTAACATTTATAATTAATCTTTTTAGCAGAGTAGGGAAGGCTCAGAACTTTGTGACTAATCCTCACACACAATAGTTTTCTTTGGTGGAGAAAATGCCTTCTAATAGCTTTGTCTTGTTTCTGCGTGGATCAGGAAACTAACCCAGTTTCTTTCTTTGCTAGACCTTATGCCCTCCGCAGAGACAGACGTTCTTATAGCTGATGTCAAAATGGCCCTAGGCCCCGTCTCTGCAGCACCAGGTAACATTCTCCTACCATTGCACTCATTGCTTAGAGACCACAGGATTTGGTCAGCTCTGTTCAGGTCCTGTTAAACTAGTAGCTAAGTTATGTCTGTTGCTATACAGCTATGTATGCGTGTTCACATATGTATACATATATATATACAGGTACACATATACTCATGCGCACACACACGTATATGTAGGGCCACACACATGTATGTGTGGTAAATATGTTGCTATTGGAATAATTCATAAGTGTACTTCCATCTCCAGGCATTAGGATACAGTTACTGTGTGCTGGACTCTGATAAATCACTCAGGTAAATTTCAGAAAAGAACATACGGGGGACTTTTGGTACTCACTGTTTTTTTAGAGACTGTCAGAAACCAGCTGAGCACCATGCCCCAACTTCAGGGTGACCCAGGTGGCTTCCTTCCCTCTATTTTCCTCAATGATTTCAGCACTTTCAGAGTACAGACCAGATTCTGACCTGTGCTGCCTTCTTGTCTAACTATCATCTGCTATTACACTTGCTCTTCATAGTCCTTCTGCTTATTGGTCATGGGTGTAGCTGATTTTTTTTTTCTACTATTCTGTAGGTATGCCTTGAAGAAACTTTTTTTTTAGTGTGTTTTAGTGTTTTTAATGGAGGTTTTATGATAATTTCATCCAGATTTTGGCATGACTAACTCACTATCACAATGACATGGCTTAGCCTCCACAGCTACTAAGCTCAAGTGTGAGGCAAGGGGCTGATGTGTTATAGGCACTAACTTGAAAACTAAAATATTTTTTCAATTGCAGTGGGCAAAAGCAATTAACTGACACAAAAGGCCTGTATCTTGGTAATGAATTAGATGACTCCAAAGTCAACCTCCACATTCAAAACCATTTTTATCCCACTAGACGTATCCAGCACAAAAATCCAGTGACGATCAGGCAGATTGCTTGGGGACACGTTCCTGCAGCTGGCGATGCTGCTGGAGTGCTACTGATAGCTCATCTAATAAATCCAATACTTGCTGGTAGGAAATTTCCATCTGTACTTTAAAGTGTCTTCCTTGATTCCAGTATTTCCGTGATTAATACACAACTCTGTTTACACGAATGAGAAATGTTTTACATTTTAATACCTCCAGTGATAGGGATTTGGTCCAGAGCTGAATCTTTCAGGCAGGCGTCTGTTGCGGATCTGACTCAGCGAGGCAGTAATAGATGGCTGGGGAAAGAAGACAGAGCGCAGTGGTAGCACTCCAGTTATTCCCCCATTTACAACAGTCTGTGGCACATGCTGGACCTGAGGGATGTATCTAGCTGTTTAATAGCCCTGATGCTCCTATTCTTTGTCATTCAGTTACTCAGTCACTTTTGAACCTTTTGAAACTTTCTGCTTCACTTGTAGTTCTACATGTGGCTCAGTAATTCAGTTCAATGCCCTGTACTTCTTACAGTGTGGAAAACAGTGATCATTTCTGTATGTATGATTTTATAGAAGTTTATCATGTTCTCTCTTTTTTCCAATGCAGAAGACTCCAATTCTATTTCATCTTATCTCTTGAAGATGCTATTTTGTATTTTCAATCATCTCTGCTGTTGTTCTTGGCAATTTTTATTGTTGTCCTCTCTTCTTCTTGTTTTTGTGGGGAAGCAGAACTACACAGCATGTTCAAGATGAAGGTGTGTGATGGATTCAGGCACAATTAAGTTACTCACTTTGTTTCTAGCAATTCCTAATTTTTTTCCTGGGTTTCCTGATTACCCCTCCATCATAAAGTTAATAAATTAAAAAAACTGCACAAGCAGTTCCAAGTTCTTTTTCCTCAGTACATTACCTTGTTCGAAGCCTACTATTAGATTCTCTCTGTATATTTTTGGTTGTTTTAATCTCAGCCCCTTTTCTTCGAAATTACCTGAATATGATTGAATGTGCTCTGTTATTGTCCACTTTTATTCAGCACTGTGCAGTCATTTTGGAACTCCCTGCTTTTGGGTTTGCTTCCTTATTTCAGACTGGCAGGCAAACTGCATTGCCTTCCCATGCTCACCATTTTCTGCTTTTGTAGGAATATGCTAAAAACAGAGTCCTAATTAATAGAGTTTCCAAATAGGGAGAACATCGTCTAATAGGACCATAAAAAACAGAGAGAGGGAAACATGAAAAACCAATATGATATCTAAACACTGGAGTCAGAAAATCCTGTAGTGAGTATCAGCTGGTGATCGGGCTGTGCCAGCACAGTACAAACTTAGCCAGTAGCTGCTACTCCTTTGGCGGAGCAAGAGTTAAAAATCTTTCGTGTTAGTGAACCAAAGAAAGTTGAAGGTAGGTGTGAGCAGGGGCTCTGCTGTGAGCATAGTGGCAAACAGCCTGATCCAGAAGCAGAAGACTGGTTCAGCTGTGGGCTCAGAATGACTCGGTCTCTCTGAACACGCTGTGTGGTTAAGCGCCGTTTTTCACAATATTTTGTTGCTAGGAGTTAGGCCCTTTTTTTTTTGCTCTGCATTTTACAGGTATTCTTGCTCTCTGGCAGGAATCTGGTTCAAGAGATCGTATTTTAGAATGCTTCAAAGCTTACAAGCTTATTCAGATTTTTTTGCTTTACGAATTTAGTCAAAGAAAATTGTATTAATAAAATGGAAGGTAGTAGAAGACAGTGGAAAGATCAGCTCTAAGGACATATAAGCAATAGCAGTATTAAAGAAATTAAATTATGTCGAATGCACCTCATTTATTTCATGAGCGATATGAGTAAGTGTGATAGAGGAAAAAGCAGTTGTGGCTCTCTAATGTGAGCATGGTGGGCAGTTCAGCATCAGGAACCACATGCGTTATAGAAATGAGATTTGCATAGGGTCAGTATTGACTAATGTGCTGCTGACTACTGCAGCCAGCCAAAATAGTCTGTCAGGGCATGCAACGAACACAGGAAGCAAGTCCATTTTCCACAGTATTTCTGTTTATCGGTCTGTGATAGACAGAAATAACACAGAGCCTTTGGCAGAGCTCTAGAGTCTGTGCAAATGCACTGTGCTAAATCTCAGACATACA
Source organism: Tinamus guttatus (assembly GCF_059628265.1). Lineage (NCBI taxonomy): Eukaryota > Metazoa > Chordata > Aves > Tinamiformes > Tinamidae > Tinamus > Tinamus guttatus. The sequence continues at coordinate 15,150,802 of NW_028288774.1, read as the reverse complement.
CCAGAAAGTGGCAAGTAGCTGTGGGATGAGGACAGGAACGAGCAGCATTTGGGTCTGTTGCCTGCACTTAGCAGGCAGAGATTCCTAAATCCACATTTTCCCTTAGTGCAGGGGGACTTACTACATTTCAATAGGAATGAAAAAAAGACCAATGTTTTTGTGCACTGACTTGATTGCCACACTCCCCACCCCGATGAAACTAATATAATATTGCAAGGTTTGTCTAGGCCTGGGATGAAAAATGGTGCAGTGGTACAAATTAGAGGTTGTGGATTTACAGATGTCCTCATGCACAGTACTGCATCCTCACAGATCACAGAAATATTGGGACTCCCTGTGAAAGTGTCAGCTCAGTGGCAATACTCTGGTATTGCCAGCACTTCTTAAAATACATGTGTATATATATATATGTGCATTGGAAAATTTACTACCCATTAGGGTTTGCTAATATAGAAGTATCCTTGCATAAATTGTGCACTGTATTTTTGTGCCTTCCAGAGCAAGCACAGTCTAGTGTTTGAACCACAGTATTCTTTTTATATTTGTAGGTATGAACTTATGCAAACAACTCGTGACGAACAGAAGCACTCTCTGAGGGTAGGGAGATACAGCAGTTTGCACATTTTTCTCTTCAGCCTCACACTTGTCTCAAAACCACTTAATGCTGGCCTCTTAGAGAGCTGCTCTGAGCCCAGGCTGTGAGGAGCGCCGTAGCCTTCCAAATAACATGGCACTGTTTGCCCCAGAAGAAAGAAACCTTCCAATTGCAACCTTAGCTTAAAAAATGAATTAAAAAAAAAAATTCAGCAAGCACCTGGCAAGGCAGATTGAAGCTGCCAGCTGCTATCACTTTTCCAAAGCCTAAGATTTACCTTGGAATGTTGTTGTATGATGTGTACTTCTGCCCTTTAGCACATCACTGTGTGTTGCTAGAGATCTCCACACATGATCTTGAGCACAGAGAGAAATGTGCTCATCCCACTAATGAGCCATGGCAGTCTGCCACAAGCAATCATCCGTCTGGGAAGGAGGGGAAAATACTTCCTCGTGTGCCTATGGGTCCGGAGCACATGGAGGTGACTGACAGGATGGATCAGAGATCCAACACCTCAGCAGGCTGAACATGCAGCTGAGCATGTCTTGAAATTATTTTCTTCTTATTTTTGAGCAGCGCTGGATGCAATATGCTTGCTGTATATGTTCTGCTCTTGATTCATTTCCTGGGGATACTTTAAATTGCTTGCTATGAAGGGTGCACCCTTTAAAAACCCTTTAGCATTTTCTTTTTAGTAGTGTAAATTTGAGTCTTTAGACACTCTTTATTAATATTCAGTAGTGTTGACTGTTACTATGTGTGGCATTGTGGAAGTGCAGGGCTCTATCTGTCGACTTAACTATAATTCTTTATTACCTCTGAAAGCTGAACTTATCAGAATGTGATTTATGGGGGTGTGTGTCTCAGTTGAAAATGTACCTAAAGCTAGAATTGAGTTAAGGGCTGGATGTTTTACAAGGAGACCATATGGGAGTAAGACGTATTTCAGAGTGCATGAAAGGGCTCATGCGAGCTTGAGACTTCAACTTGAATCAGATTTATACCTGCAAAGGGGTATTAAGGTTATGGAGAAAGGAGCACGGGTATTTTTCAACAAAGCTAAGCTAAAAAAAAAAAAAAAAAAGTCTTGAGTTTAGCTTAAGCAATTCCTGATGATGACTGATTGAAGGTCAGACCCTTAGGCTGAGGCCTCTGTTTGCATAGCCATGGCCAGGGCCAGTGTAGAAGAGCCACAGTTAAAGCTTCATCCCATTTAAGAAAAAACAAAAACCAAAAAACCTATAAAAAGCAAATATTCTGGAAAAAAAACCACAGGTTTGCCAGCAGAAGTGCAGTGGGAAGCAGTGAGGCAACTTGAGCTCATGCTTTCATTTAAACAGCCCTTCCTGGGAGGCTCCTGCGCACGACGGGAGGGGAATCGCCACGTAAAGCGCCCGCCGTCGCTGCCCCACGCGGTGCCGCTAAACCCGTTCGCTCTCCCAGTGAAAGGCACACGCATCACATCAACTTGGAGGACAGACTCCAGTAGTAGCCCACAGGCAAGGGGCAGCTGCACAGGATGACCCTTAGCTGGGGTTGGACAAGGGCAATCCAGCGTTATCAGCTTTACTGACTCTTTCTTTTAATCCCATCACAGGGAGTTAGAAGCCCTGACAGCCCGTGTGTGGCACAGGCCTCAGGTGAGTGGCCAAAGCTTGATCACTCTGCCTGCTGGTAGAGCTTCTGTTAGGAGAATAGTGGCAAAAATGGAGAGCCACTAAGGATGGACACTGTCCTCCTTTAACAAAATCTTCCCCCCCTAAAAAAAAAAATTCAGTTCTGAACATGAGGTACCTGTTGCAAAATATATGTGCAAACAAGCAAAACTGCAGATAGAGACTGTAAAACAGAACAGAACAAGGTTCTTCATTCAAGCTCAAATTATTTAAGCTACAGACTTAAAATACAGGAGAGGTAAGTTTACCTTTTGAATGAAGAACTAACAACTTCTGGTCTCTAATAAGGACACCAGAGAAATCCACAAAGGAAAAAAAGACACACCTTATTTTTACTTTTTGTTTCCATCAAAATAGTCTTGACATTTCTGCAGCAATATTTTTGTGAGTCAGTGCAAATGAAATAAGCTAATCACTGCGGGGCTGTTTTATTTGTCGTTTCATTTCTGACTACAGAGCACTGTGTGATGCCTGCTTGTGTGTTTTGCTCACGCAGTTCTGCATATTCCACCTTTGAAGGGTGTGTTCTCCCGTGCAGGTTTGCATGAGAAATAGATACCTGTGTCTTAGAACCATAAATATCTTTGTATCATAGGAAAGCAGAAAATAAGTTCTGGGTTCCTTGTTCTGCCTTTTCCCCCCTTCCCTCCATGCTGTCTAGATACCCTATCTGCGCTGTACATCTTCACAGGATTTTTTTGCATTGCTACCACCTAATGGTCATAATGTCTTGCCTTAACTCTAATGGCAGTAATTTCGCCTTACTCGCACACAGCTTTCAGACAGAAAGCATACAACAGCTTTTGTTCACTTTAGCAAAAAAAAAAAAAAAAAAAAAAAAGGTAAAATACTAAAATTACTGTCAGCCTTTCATCACCCAAATTTTTCTCTTTGCCTGGTAAAGTCTTTTTTTTTGCTCAGTTTTCCTGAATTTCTCATAATAAAGAGGGTTATGATTAATTTGCAGATTGAGTAACCTTTTTCTCAATGCATCCTACTCAATAAATGAACAAGCTGCTTGCAGTAATTAAAGTAATGTCATCCTGTGCTCAAATTGCTGGTGCTAATAAGGCTAATTGGCAACAGCAAGCATTAACTGTGATTAGTCATATGCATCTAATGTCATCACCAATGCCTATAATTTTCCACATAGAGGGAATTTCACATCTGTTTTAAATCAGTTGTCTGTTGTCTGCATTGGTGTTCATCCCTAGATGATTGTATGAAAGATTCCTTAGTACAATAGATGACAGAAAAGTTGATTTTCAAGCATACAAAGACACATGACAGAGGACCAGACATTGAGCTTTTTTGAACCACTCACTCTTAAGCAAGCCTTTGATTTCAGTTAAATTCATGTTTCTCTTCTTTTGCAGTGGTCTCTACAGCCTGATATCCCTTTCTACAGGGTACAGATTATTCACAGCAAAGCTTTCATCTGATCAGTTCAGACCACAAACTTTGTCGCATTGAAACAGAGGAGTCAAAGATTCATTTTGTGTGTGTTTTGGAAATCTGTGAGAAATATTTATCAGAATGATACATTTTCCAGGCTTTCCTATAATTTATTAACAACTTTTTTTTCTGTAAATAATCAATTTGTTGTGTCAATGTAATTTGGCAGGCGTTAAATTATCAAAAGCTCAGCTGTCTGATAACACACTTTTAGAGACCAACTTTTCCTACTTCTTTGCAACTTCTTTTTTTTGTATGTGAAGACTCTCCTCAGGCTTCTGTCAGCCAAGTGATGGGTTCTATAAGCATTATTCTAGACATCCAATTTGGGCAGTTTTCGGTGTTTCTGGTCAAACAGCTACAGCTTTTCCAGGAAGCTCTACACTGCTCACGCGCTCACGTTCAGCTGGTGTTCAACCTTGGGCGCCACAGCTCATTGGAAACCTAGATGTAAGAAAGTTGCCTAGCTCCTTGCTTTATTTGGTCAGGTCATTGCTTTTAAGCCTTCACTCACTTGTCTAAGACTGCGCTTTCAAGAAAACCCTCATAACTCTGCAGCTTGTCCTATTACTCATATGAGTTGTGTGTATCACTCTGACTTGCCGCTGTGGTTAATGTCACATTAACATCAGCGTCCTTATTCTTTCAGAGACGACAAGAACAACCTTGTTCTAAAGATGCAAGGTGCACGATCCTCAACACCAAAGCAGCAAGTTCAAATTCCTTGATTGTTTTTGCCTATAGAGAGCCTGGGTGGTATTTTTTGGAAGATCCTCACCATAGTGAAGGAGGATTGCAATCACTTAAGCACACCAGACACAGACAAGTCTGTCAGCCCTGAGAGCTGAGGGGGCTGGTGGATGCAGCAGTTTTGGGGAAGCCAGAACAATTCAAGGCGGAATTCAAAGCATAATCTATCTGAGCAAACCGAGGTTAACATTTAAAACTAAGAGCCTAGGCAGTTCCAAGGCAGCATAGCTATGAACAGTCCTGGGCTTGCTTGTATCTGCAGCTCCAGCTTTAGCTGAAACATTTGCATTAAGTGAAAGCCCTCTTTCCAGCCAAATAGGCTTTATTGGCTGCAGTGAAGGTATTACTGGGTATTAGGATGCATTGCTCTCTCTGCAGCACTAAGCATAGTGCACTACAGCAGATGATCAACTTACTCTTTGCAAATTAGTTAATAGATTGAATAATTAATGGCTATGTTAAGACAAACATTAGAAAATTAGTCATTTTTTGTCTGATGAAAAATAGTACATGATGGGATTGTGCCAGACATTTATTTTGATGGCTGCTTTTTATTTCAGATTTGACAGAAGATTTGTTTAAAGCCCATTCTTGAAGTAAAAAAGAAGAAAAAAAAAACTAGCTCTTACCCCTGCCATCAAAACTTTCAAGGAAAACTTTGCTTACCAGGTAAGAACAGAGTCCTAAAATAATGACAAATCCATGGTCAGTTTAGAGACTGGATATGCTGCAGAAAGTCACAGTACAGAAGTCATCCTCTGCACTTAACACTGCCCCCTAATACCCAGGGCAGGATTAGAGATATTTGGACAGCAACATGTGAAAGGGGATAACATTAAAGCTTTTCTTTCATAGCACAGGAATCTTGATAATATTAAATGAGGAGATAGTAAGAGATGAGTACAAAGAATTTAGCACTAACATTCCCTCACCTAAAAATTTATGTCAAGCATAATATGCAATACCAACAATTTACAGAAAAGTTATCTCTGTCTTTGCACTCCAACTTTTGCAACAAACACTTCAACACAAATAGTACCCAGTTCTGTCTATATTGAATTTAATGACTGCTTAAGGTTGATGTTGGTTTTGGATGGAAAGCATTGTGCACTGCCTTCCAGAATTTCAGTGCTACAACCAAGACAGGCAAATGTGGTTTTTAGTTATGGCTTTTCACACTTGAGTGGTATAGTTATCCACAGTATTGAGACAGTCTGTATTAGTTCATCACTAAATTTCAAAACCTTTTTTTTTTTTTTTTTTTGTAAAAGAAATTGTCTAGCTTTTCCTTTCTTATTTTGTGACCACACCAGTCTCATCTCTATTACTATAAGGCCTTACACGGTGCTCATAATGAGACATGCAGCTGAGGTGCTTTAATATGCTTTTTTATTAGGTGTGCTGGAGTCTGACAGAACTGAGGAGGAGGGGAGGTATGTCTTTTAATATCTCATTAACAGCTGTGTTTAAGAACATGCCATTACATCCCACACGCTGAAGTGGTAAACAGTTGGAAAAGTTGATGAAAATAACACAGCTTTACTTTCAGAACCATTTAAGCTTTCATCTTGTCATATAATACCCGTAATTATTCAAAACAAATACATGTCTTGAAACTGAACAAATTGCTTTCTTTAAAGGTAATATGGGACATCTCAAGTCACAGTCTATATAGTCATTAGTAGAATACATAGTAGAAAATGCATCAGAATCCTTCGAATCCTCAGCAACTGTGTATGGAAGGCATTACTCGTAGACACTATGACCCAGTGGCGCCTGCCTTCACCTCCTGTGGAAGGAACCATATTCCAGGCAGCTGGAGTGAAACCCAACGTGCTGCAGACATGGAGTTTAGTTCACAGAGTTTTATCAGCTCCCTGTGCAGCCTCGCAGGAAGCTGCTGGGGCAGTGAGCGCATCTCCCCCACGCACTCTCACAGCTCAAGAGCCAGCAAACAGGCAGCACCTTAGAGTCAACAGCAGCACCTTTATTTCTCTTCAAGAAAAGCTAGAGGTTAAAAAGGTTGCTTATTGCAGAGTTCCTAAGCATTTTTACAGGTTTGTAGAACAAATCAAGGCCATGGATTGCTTAAAGATCATCTTTGCCTCCTCACACTTAAGTCAGTCATCCTCCCACAACCTCACAATGAGGAGAGCAATGCAACTTTTAGCATGACCTGAGCAGAGACCAGCATTAAGGATGTGGTGCTGCTTCAATGAGAACAGAGCTCTGGCTGCACCCAGTCCAGGTCTGCAAAGGCAGGAAAGCAGCACCCACTGGTGGTCAAAAGTAACAGATCTGACCAAAACAGAGCCTCTTCCTTGTGTCCTGGAGAATCAGCCAGGCCAGTGCAGTGCTCAGCACACCTGACAGACTGGGGTAACAAGGCAGCCAGATGAACATCACCTGAGCAAGGGGACAGGCAGAGTCCCAGAGAGAGCACAAGACGGAGCAGCTAGAGCACTAAACATTTCACAAAAAGGGTTTTGCTGCTACAATAATTTATTCCAGTTTCCAGGCATAGGAAACTGTGCAGACACTTCTCTAACCAGGGGCTTGAAGAACTGCTGTGATATGGAAAGAGAATGACTATATTGAGCTGGTCAGCAGTGACGTGCTTTGGTGTATGAGCAGAGCCATAAGCTACGTACAGCGCTTCTTGCTACAACTGTGTAAGACGTGTCATAAAACAAGGTTATCTTCAAGGAAATAAAAACTAATTTCAACAGGAAAATAACTTCATAATGAAAGATAATAGGTGGGGCCAAGTCACGTTCCATGTAACTGCTCTCAAACTCTTGAGATTCACAGCCTCAATCAGCGAGGGCACTGACTCTCCAGCCTTTTCAGAAAGCACCTGCAATGCTCCAAAACATGGATTTCAACAGCAGCAAAGTAAGCTTATTTAATCCTATCTGCAGTCAAATAGGCTACAGGAACTTTGTGCACAAACCTTAAGGAGTTTAGTCCATCGTACAACTGCATTAAAATGACTTTTACTAAATAAGTTCTACTTGAGTAAACTGGATGTGATTAAAGCAAGTTTGTTAACACAGATACTTGGAAATCTCCAAATACCTCCAAACCTTCCCAAGATATTGTGAGCAGCATAAATGCTACAAGATACCGTATGTGTGCATGCCAAGGTGTCCCCTTGCCCCACCAAAGCTTTCCCTTGCAGCTCAGCATTCCTGATACAAGCAATGCAAAACCCCAAGTCCATGTCGTTTGTGTGCAGATCCTATTGCAGAGCCTCTCTGGACAACCCCTCCTCAAACCCAGCTTATTCCAGGCTTACCTCATGTCCTGCACATGTTGTTACACCCTCTGGATCACTGCAGTCACCCTTACGCAGGTCAGTGCTGTTCTCCTCAATCTGCACAGCCGCTAGCCTCCCATTGGCACCATTTAAGCAGAAGACAAGCTGCCTGGGGTAAGAAATTCCCCTTAGCATTCACCCACCTTACAGGTCAGGAATGGAGAGCAGGGGGACACCAGTCCCCCTTCTCGAGCACCAGCACAGGCAGGTATGAGGCCGACACTGCAGTCCACAAACAGGAAAGTGCCACGAGCCTGAAAGGACTCGGCCAAAGCGCCCGCAGCAGGGCCGGGCAGCTGCATCCCTGCCTGCATCTCAGCCTGCTGCGGGAAGGAGGGACCTGGTCTGAGCTGCAAACACCTTGTACAACAGCAGGCCAGAAAAGAGTAAGCTGAGAGCTGCCGACCTCGCTACCTTTAACCGTGCAGCAAAATACTCAGCACCAATGGTAGCAGTTTTGGCAGAACTGCTCTGGAAGTAATTCTGAATTCAAGGAGGAACAACTTGCAAACTTGGATTCCATTATTTGCACACAAATAAAAGGGTAATTATAGCGGCCTCTTGTTTTCTTCCTCCATTTTCAGAGGATCCACCAGTTTACAACAGTTTGCAGTGACAACTGCCAACAAAGCTTGCCTAGGGAAATGCAAGACAGGAAGAAATAAGGGCAATGCCATTATACATTTGTTTTTTTTATTTCTGTACGCAATGTAATGTTTAGGCACGTTGCTTGGGACACTTTCTAAAATAAATCATTGGCCATTGTTTAGAGTATCCTTTTGGCTTTAAATACTGGTCAGGAAAACAAATGATGTAAAAATAAATGAATATAACTAATACAGAAATAAAAATGGATTTGCATCTAAAAGTGCAGGAGGTGAAGTACTTTAACCCTTTCACCAGACAATGTGGCAATATACAGTATATTGCTTCGGTTTGTTTGAGAAGGCTGTTGGAATTTTACACTGACATAGAAAATTATAAATTACACAGAATTAGTTTCCATAATCACTATATATATATACACAAACCAGCTGTGAAAAAAAACTGGTTCAGAACATACAAATGAAAGCCTCACACAGATCAGTACAGTGAAAGTAACAATTAACATGCTCTGCTGCCAAAATTGGTATTAAAAAAACACTATATACTTTTAAAATGCAGGTACTGTAATTACATTAGCAGCACGAGCATTTCATTTACTCGACTCATCTAAGAGGATTACAGCGTCTTAAATACGCAGATTGTTCTGAAATGTTTCATCGTATAATGCTCGGTAGTAAAGTAAATCTTGGTGAATGGGTTAAAAGGCAGGTGAATCACTTAAAAAAACACAACAAGCCATGTGCACTTCAAATATTCTAGTGTTTCACCTGGAAGGTATTGTTTCAAGCAAACAAGACTTAACAGAACATATGGCTTTACAGTAACATCAATTTGTCAACTAAGTTGTAGCAATAAATACTTAAAATCTCTACCAATAGACTTACATTTTTTGATCTGTTTTAAACAATACAGAAAACAATTACCAATTAAAAAACCTGCTGTAAAATGTTGAACACCAAAAAGTCTCATTTAAATCACTTTTGTAAGCTAAAACAACCAAAATAACATTTATAGGGCATTTCAGTTCTACAATTCTTTGCCAACCTGGAAGAAACATGAATTCATTTTTTTTCCTCATTTTCTTTTTACAAGGTGAAAAATGTATGAAAACTGCTAAATACTTTGGTCACACTAATTGTCAAATAGTTATGTCTCAAATACATTAGATTTGTGTATTCACTTTTTTATAAAACTATTCTTACAGCCATTTTAACTATAGTAACACTACTGTCATTACATGGATGGCAAGATCTTATTTCACAGGCCACCCCTTCTTTAGAACAATACAATATAAACATACGCAAAAATTATTGGTATTTCTCAATGTGCAATATTTTTTTTTTACACTTATGAATTTCTGTACAATGTCTTAAAATCTAGAATATAAATGTTGCTGGTCCTGATCCCTTGCGAAATTAGTGCAGCAGTGACTGGCTTCAACAGGCTCTAGATGAAATCCTCAGCGAACACTGGGCCCTCAGAGAGCAGTTCCTTTCCTCAGCCGACAGCAGGAGGCATCACCTATCATACAGGGCCGTTAACAGAAGTCTCTCCTAAAAGGCTGCGCTGGCCAGGCCTGAGGGGACAAGCAAAGGACATTAAGTGCACAAGAAACAAGGAGGCACCAAGATAAGCTGCCCCGAATGTGTCGGCCAAGTCTTTCCAGAAGAAAGGCACAAAGAGGGACAGAGCATTCTCAGCCCGTTGCTCCCCCGGGGCTCAGCTGTACTCCAAATGCTGCCCAACCAAGTGCAGCACTTAACATTAACTGAGCACACCTGAGACTAACAGAAGCACATTTGGGACACTTGTCCACATCTCACCCTGTGAGGGAAAGCACAGTGGCAAGAGGACTTAAGATAGCTACTTATTTTCAAGGGCAAATGTGTAACAAGAAAAAAGTGTGTAGAATTGTTCCTATCTGATCTGCAACCCCCAACTTGCATGCTGCTTCGCAGACTGCAAGCAGCGCTGGGGCTGCGCTGGAGAAGTTCCTGCAGCTCCAGCCCCGTGTGGGAGACGTCCCGGGGAAGCCGCGCTCCACACGCGCGGGACCAGCCGAGGTCCTCAGCTGAACTCCTGGCTGCTCCGCACCACAGCACGTGAGAAGGGACACCAAGGGGGACAATGGCAAGTGCTGGCCCCGCAGCGCCCACAGCCCTTCCTGCCCCGCACGCTGGTCAGGAGTGACAAAATCCCACCAACAAAAACTGTACCTTGGGCTAAAGCAGGTGCCAGGAAAGAGAGGAGACTCTGGGTTTCCCTGCTTCAATTACAATATACAGGTTTTGCAAGTGAAACGCATTTCTTTACTGAATTTATCAAGTCAAACAGGAAAAAAAAGGCCACTAGCAGATGCCTCCTTTGGAAGAAGCATTTCTACCTGACAGCTTAAAATAAACATTTAAGCAAGAACAGTTTCTGTGCTTAGTGGCAGACTCCTCCAAATTGTACCCCGAATTACTAGACTCGGAACTGCACAGCTAGCCCAGGAGCCAAGGCAAAGCGTCTCCACATCTTTGCTCCAATACATGTGCTGAACAATCCAGGCGGCTCCGACTTCAAGAGAATTTTATTTGAAACAGTCGGCTTAAACACTATGAACACTTTGCCTCTACCTTTGAATCAGTTACTGTGTGTACCCTTGCCCTTATCAGACATAAATCTGAGTGCTTGAAGGTTTCAGCAATTATTTAACTAGCTCATAGTCAAGTGGTACTTAAGGCATCACTTGACACACCTGCAGCTAGGGATCCCCTCCAACCATTCAGCAGTTGGAAGAGAAAAAAAACTCTAGCTTAGACAATTTCTCAGGAAAGTCAAGCTTAATCCACTAAACTCCCCCAGACACACTTTTCACAGGTGTATCAAGTCCTAATGTATCAAGACAGCAGGGGGATATTTGCAACATGCTATGAGACAAACACAAGGCAAGTAAACTTCACAAGTCTGGAGACTTGGTATCAGCAGCAAACACAACTTACAAGATCCATGTAAAACATGCAACAGTGAGTTTAGGAGGAATTAAACCGAGAATTGACCGCAGCAGGCATGGAGGAGCATCTTTAAATCAGCCCTGCTGGAAAGCCGTGCAGACTGCTGTCAGGAGAGGTCAAAGCAGCCTCGGACACCGTTACCTCTGCTCTGGACTGCTGCTAGGAGGTTGTAGATTAGAAGGAGCCTCTTCCGCAGCCTCTGTGTTCTCCTCCACCACGTATTTACAAGAACTATCCTGCGAGGTAGACAGTTTTCCTTCCTCACTGAAGAGAAACAAGTTAATTAGCCTGTGGTTTAGTCATAGGGCATTTCACACAACAGGATGAAACTGGGAAAGGAGGAGGGGGGAGTGTATTTCACATGCAAATGGATTTTGAGTTATGACTGCAAAATGGAGATCAAGCAACATGGCTCTGCACTCTGCAAATATCCAATAACACACTGGTGTTTACACCCATTAGAACTGGACTGGAAAGGGGGGCAGGAAATACAATGATTACAAGTAAGAGGAAGCAAGGGAAGCATGTGATGCCTGAAGTGGTGACAGTCATAGTTACTGTACATACCGATAAGATTTCAACACTCTGAAGCCAGAAGTATGCAAAAATGGAAGGAGAGAGGTATAAAAATTTCAAGATCCCCTTAGAAACTGGCATCAATACAGTCTGCCTATGAAAGCGATGAGCAGAGGCAGCAGCTCATAACTACCTTCACTGAACTCCACCACCTCCATAGGGAAGTGGAACACCCATGTGAGACAGGACCAGCAACACCCATGCCCCAAACCTGCTCTTGGTGCCGAAAACCAAACCTGGCTCCATGAAGGAGCAGCACAGCCACGCTAGGCAAGACACCACCACCACGAATACTTTAATAACACTGTCCTCTGCTGACTTATTTAAGAGTTCACCTTTCAACAGATCCTTCTGCTTTCAAATGATCCTCCTCCCACAGCTCCTTACAGGCCCTATGACCTACTCGGATATTCTTTGGCATTGCAATCTCTTGTCAAGGTCCAGTTTTGCAGCTATGTCACTTCTATTTGTCCAGAGTACCAGTCACACCCCCATGAACACCCTGCTTGGGTAGTCACCCCCACACCCCCCTTTCAGGGGGGAAGGACTTGCACAGGGAAGTTTCTTCTCCTGAGACAGAAGAGTTCTTCAAAGCAACTCAAGACATAGGGTAAGTTTATTTCAATTTTTAAAGCTGAAAAAGGAACAGAACAGATGCTAGGAAACAACTCTGCAGGACTGAGTACCCCAATGCTGCTAGTAGGCTCTAAGCTCAAGATGGGCAGAAAAAGCAGCTTCAATGAATACAGGCAAAGTGATTTCTGCAGGTCAGACTGATTGTTGCCTCAGTTTTCCTACAGTTTTGATACCAAAAGAACTGGCTGATGACTGTAACACATAGTATATTGGACATATGTGTTTCACTCCCATACAAGGGCTCTGTGTCAACATGTAACATGTGGTATGCAATCATGCACATGATTCCCAAATCAAGGGAATAATGTTTTGGGAAAACAATTCCCAAAACAAGGCCATTACTCCCAAATCAAATGCTTCATAGCAGAAGTTACCAAAATGAAAAGGTTCATTTTCTCAGTTATTCCAGAATTGTATATGCCACCTACAGTCCAGAACATTTTAGACACTGGTGCCAAAAGTGTCTCAGGAGCAACTTGCCCAAGCACTGCCTGGGGACCTTCAACCTCTCTCTCCAAGTCTCTTGGATGAGGAAGATCCGATTCTGATTTGAAAACCAATAATTCTGTGTCAATTTTGAAATGCTTTAATATCAGGCTTAAATTACTGCAAAGCCATAATCTCCTGGGCAGCCTCATTTAAAAAACTCCCACTGTCTATTCAAGTGCAATAAGGAAAATTCTAAACCTTCAGATTCTAGTTACTAGAAGAGAAGCGCTCACTTCAGATAGTAGGTTTCAGTTAAAGCCTTAGCAGTTCTTAGCAGTTTACAAGTTCTTTCCAATAAAGAAGCCAGGTAACATTACATCAGCAGTGCTTGTTTTACAGCGCAGGAAGACAGCAAACAGGTATTCTCACCTTTTGAAGACAGCTGTTTCGGTTTTAGCATCTACAGTAAGGCTCAGGGTCTCCTTCATGCTGCCATTCATCACCGTTTCAGTTACCTTGTCTGTGTTTTCTGCATCATCTTCTCCATCCGAGCTGGCCTCCATAGCAACACTGCCTGGGGCTAGGTAGGAAGCAGCACTTTAGTACATTGCTTTTTCTTTCTTGGTATTTCCTGAGCAAACAGGGGTCTCTAGATAGCTAGAATCAACTTCCTTTTATAGTGAAAGATTTGCAAAGTGTATGAAGTGGCAAGGAGTTATATCTTCTGCAGCTCCCCCCTATATACATATATATAGTGTAAGTATGTAGAACCACAAGAGAGACTTGTGTAATAAAACACAACCATATTCTATGAGACAATACAGTAATGCTTTTCTGCTCACAACAAAAGTATTTAAGGCCACAGCAACCCTGCTCTCTACTTTAAACAGGACAGGTTAAGTCCAGAATGCCTCTGACAAGTTGTTTGCATCACCTGGCCAAAGAGCAGCAGAGCCTCAGGGAGGCCTCAGGAGACCTGAATTTTAAAGTTCAGGCAGGTCTTTCTCAGGCCCAACTCTCAGTCTGTTTGCATTGCTGCCGCATACTTACTCTCCAGCTGCGTTGCAAGAGCTGTTACATTTGCACTCAGGGGATCCATGGGTTCTGTATTAGTTTCCATTTCCACAGGAGAATTGCTTCTTAAGGAGTCTTTCGGACTTCAAATACAAAATAAAGAAAAAAGTATTAGAAACATTTCTGAACAGCAGTGTGAAGCTTATGCTTAAAGTTATTTTTAGTCTATCACAGCTACGAGACCTAGAACTCGACTGAAGCTGAATGATGCCAAGACTCCTACAAAAGCGCAAAGGAATGCCAAGCACAGAACTCAAGTAACACAAAACCCACCAAAACTGAGCTCACAGTGTTTGTTTTTTTTAGTTTTGTTTGTTTTGATTAAAAGCAGTGGAAACTTCCTGGCTAAATATGGCACATTAAGTATTCCTGGCTCCTCACAATGTTTTCAACATCAACTGTCTTTGTGAGCACATTCTTTGGGACCTGAAAGATCCAAAGGGTTTTCTGCAGGGACTGCCAGCGGTTCTCAGTCATCAGCAGAAGGGACTTTATCCTGCAATTTGCTTTTCTAACAGTAGCTAGAGAAAAGCCACAAGTTGTTCATTCTGAAGGAACGCAGATGAGACATCGAGTTTTGACCATTAAAAACACTTCACAGCTAAATGAAAGCAAGAACAGCAATTCATAGGTTTTACCTCGGAGCTTTTTAAAGCCCAGGCAGACAGATCATGGCCAGGAGCACAGAGGCAACACTCTTCTGCTGGGAAGAGAGGCTTGTTCAACTGCTAACACTTGGCAAGTCGAAAGAGCTTGTGCTGGGTCTAACAGGCTCACCTCAGTGAGGACGTGAACTCCGAAAAGGAAGCCCAGCCAGTTTCCTTTGCTGGCATGGGCTCCTCCGTGCTCCACACGTCAGACCCGACAGAATCCAGGTTGGCACCGTGGGCTGTTTCCATGGGCACATCAAAGTTTGCTGACCAGTTGGGTGCTAAAACACAAACAACAGCTTCATTAGCAACACACTGCTGTAAATAGCACCAATATCCATATCCTTAATGCACCGAATCTCTATAAACACCCACCCAGAAAACAGCAAAATTCTTAGCTATAGACCTAGTGCACATGCAGAAGTTCTCTGTACAGGCAAGAAGTGAACACATTTCTTACAAGGGAAATTCTGCTGGTAAGGCTCATTTTAAGCGCAGTAACTCAGAGTACTCTGAAAATACAACACAACTTGTCTGAAGAACATAAGCAACAAACAACATTAGATCACAAATACAATCCCACTAACCTAAAACCAACATTTGGATCATCCTCAACACTAATTTCTAAAATAACAATCTATATATTTTAGATCCTAAAGACTTTCCATCCTTTATTTGCCATTTCCTATGCATGTTTTCCTCCACACAGGTAAACGAGCAAGCCAGATTAAAGATGGACACAAACTTCTCATGCACTAACAGCACTGCTCAGTTTCAGAAAAGCTTAACATCTTTCTGAACTGTAATTGCTGGGATTTTAATTATCAGAGCAAATTTGACTTCAAAGCGTCTAATTTAGGATAGGTCAATTCAAAATACTTCACCTACCCAAGGGAGATTTTTTTTGATTAACACTTACATACAAAAAAACAGGCTGAAAAGGAAGCTCTGACTAGCAATTAGAAATTCCAACCCAGGCAGATATGGGAGGAGACCCACATGGATCAAAACTTGTTTGACACACAGATGCCAACGACACCAATCTGACAAAAGAAAAGAAAACCCTTAACTTTTCCTTCTATTTTAATATTTATTTCCTTACAGTCTAGATAAGAAACAAAGGGCTTATTTACCTACAGATGTTGCCAAATCAACTAAAGGCAGTTTGACTTGTACGTTAAAACTGACAGAATTGTCTTAAGTGAGCAAAGTTTCCATGTAAGAGTCTGATGCACATCTTAAACATAAGATTCACACATGAAACAAGACAACTAATCTAGGGTTGTCTACTTAAAAGGCCCTGTAAGGTAAAATTTGGTCTGAAAGGCTTCCAATAAATATATATTAGTATTAAATTCCAAGCTTAGTAACCTACGCAGGCATTCAAAATGGGTAAGTTACCTTTTTTCAACCCCTTACCCCGTTCCCTTGAAGGGGGGGGAACCTGAATTTGAGACAATACTGTAGCACAACTACTACCCAATACTGGCATATTCTCAATAGTCTTTACAATTATAAATCTATATAGCTTGCTGTAACTCTGAGCAATTGGGATGAGAGCTACCTACGTTCATTTAAGTCTACTTCCATTTTGTCCTCAGTATTGGTATGCGATTCAAACAGGTCTTGTTTCGTTCCATCCTCTTCCTCAGAGTCTGTGCTTTCCTCGCTGTCCGTACTGCCCGAGCTTAAAACGCAAAGGAAAACGGTTAGCGCTCCGTGATTAGCATCTGACCCAGGGCTCAGTTAAACACCATCAAATGACAGAATGAAGAGAACTATCAACTAATAGATGAACCAAGTTACAGTTTATTAGCTGCTAGCCAGTCAATCTCTTTTCCCTCCTGGCCAAGAAACAAGGCTTTAGATTTGTCATTTCATCAGGTAGAGAGGTTTTGCCTTCCCTCTCACAAGAAGCAGCAAACAAAAAACCCCACAGATTTTTGTCACTGCTGCCAAGCAAAAGGCAGCCGAAGAGGAGAGCAAGGAGTCACACCAACATTATCTGGAAGAGATCCGTTCACCATCTCCATGCTAGACAGAAGCACCAAAGAAGGTGCCTAAATATAAAATTGTTCCAGCCCATTTAACAACACGTAGCTCAAGCTTTTTGAAATCTAACAACCAACCCAAGCATCCTGGGACATGGGCCAGCTACCCACTTCACAAATCCTCTGGAAATCTCTCTCCCTGGAGAGCAGCTCTGGCACCACCAACCCAAGGCAGCGTCAGAGGAGGTCCGAGCCACGTCCCACTCGTGGCCGTGACAGCCAAGTGCAGCCCCAGCCGCCCAGGGCAGCTGCTGCCACCTGCGGCAAACAGAAGCTGCAGGAGACCAGCATGAGGCTCAGCCCTCTACTTACTCTCCAAGAGCATCTGAAATGCTATGCCAGAAAAAAATAGGCGTTAGGAATTATGAAAAATGAATTTATGAAGAGTTATGCCAGAGAGCCACTGTGCAAGCAGGCAACTTGAAGCAGATGTGCTCAGTAGTGAGGACTGCCTTTAGTACAGTTGGGATGAGAGAGTAAGAAAGAGTTACCTGGAACGCCGCTGGGATTCTGGTGCAAATGCAATATGTTTTTCTTCCCAGATATCTTCTTCATCAGAGCCACCATCATCAAACTGCTGTATCCGCTCCTTACAGCATGCCTCAAACAAGGCTATATTACCCTAAATAAATATATACAACATCATATATATGGGCTCCGTATCTATGACTAACTACTACTACTTGGAAACATGCAATTATTCCAAAGAGACTTAACCCAGTGAACACAGTTATTTCCCAAAAGCGCAAAAAAAGGGCAAAAAAAGGCAAAAAAGGCAAAAAAAAAAAAAAAAAAAAAACACAGAAGGCCTCGGTAACTTGCAGCTTGTCAAGAAAGCCCTCAGTGACACTTGTTTTAGCACCATGCTACAGGAACAAGGCAAAGGAGCTGTTCCCTAAAGATGACAGGATGGACAAGGAAGTGTAACAAGGACCACTGCCAGAACGCTGGGGTTGTAGGGAAGTTCACAAGGCAGCAACTGTCCCCTTCCAGACACAGCAGCTGCAAGGGCAGAGCCCCATACTTACACTTTCATTCGTATTGAGGGTAAAGTTGATATCTGACACTCGATCAAAAGAAACACTGCAAAAAAGGAAAAAAAGCAGATATGTATGCAATAAAACAGAAGAGAGATGATCTAGACACAAAAGACACTTAATTTTCAGAGACCTCCAGTTTAAGATGCCTCTAGGCAGTGATTAGCTGTGTGAACACAGCAAGCATCAAACACTGTGCTGTTACGTACTGGAAAAAAAAGGCAGCAAAAAAGGCACCGGGAAAGTGTTTGAGCTGACCACTAACTAGCACGACACATCTCAACACTCTGCACAGCTCTACACGAGCAGTCCCAACTTCTGCTGATTAAGTTCACTACTCTAAGATGGATCAGCCCGGCAGTGGGCAAAGCGACAAGGGAAATCCCAACTTCCATTTCTTCAAGGAAAACCCAGACATCTTTGTTATTTTTAAGCCGAACACTGAAAAGAAGTCAATCCCTGCCCAAAATGAATGCAACATGCTAGGTCTTAAAACTTTGTGATATTAAACCATCCACAGAATTTCAACAAGTGAAAAACAAATATTAAAAATTGCATTAAGCAAACAATCTTTTGGGGAAGTAAGAAAGAGGAGAAAAACGTGGGAAATTCTCCCAGCCCTTCCTTCTCCAGCCCCCTAGAGCGGTGCGCTTAGCTGAGCGGGTTCACTTCCTCCCCCAGCGCCCACTGCGTTACAGGCCTGCGAGGAAACCAGGCGAGGGAGCTACGGGATGGCAAATGTAACGATCTGATACCAGTCACATCCTGATGCAATCACTTTGACAACCTCCTGATACAGCAAGTTACTGGGATGATGGCACTGAGCTGCAGGGCCCATTTCTGCACAGCACTGAGCTGATTCCAGCTGCAGCTGATTCCTGCACAGAAAAGTGTCCACCTTAAAGCAAAGGGCATTTCACCAGCAGTTGAATTGGGCCGATACATGCGACACTAGCCCACCTACCACATACCTCAGATGTGGTTCGACAACACTTCGGGGAACATCTTTCCAGCAGGATCCTACACCACTGCAGGCCTGACCCGAGCAAGGGGGTTCTGATCCTCCTCTTGTAGGGTGCATTAGCAGGGAAGGTAGGGGTTAAATAGCTAATGTAGAATAAGCTGAGTCTTAGAGCACAAGGACCCATGATAACTGGCAGAGTCCGGATGTCTTGCTCATGGCAGGGGCAGAACCCTTGATAGATGGCAGGGTCAGGATGCCCTGCTCATGGCAAGGTCTGGACCCTTGATAGGTGGCGGGGTTAGGGTGCCCTGCCCTCAATCAGGATGATAGGGGGGCTGCTTATCCAGATGTTTTAATTCAGCAAAATAGATAACATTAACAAGAATGCAAAACAGGAAAACGGGAGGGGGAACACTCTTGGGTAAGAACGGTATAAAAGAGGGACGCTCGAAGTGGTCGGGGTCCGTGGTGTGACCCCTGCGTGGGAAAGCCCGGACCCCAGCTAGCTGGTAATACTTATTATCTTTCTTCTATTAATAAAAGACAATATATCTATGGTGGTTGTCTCTCTCTCCCTGTCAATTCGGATACCGGACCTAACATTTGGGGGCTCGTCCGGGATCCGAATGCAGGGGAGGAGAAAGAGATAGAGAAAGATAATAAGTCAAGGGAGGCCTCAGGGGGTGAGAGTGAGCCGACAGAAATCCAGGTGGACGCACCGAAGGATAGTCGGCTGGAGTCTGAGGGAGACGTCCCTCAGACTCCCACGAGAAGGAAGGGTGGTTGGTTAGGTTGTTTGGGAACACCGTATCTCCTTAACGAAAGGAGACCGGTGTGGGAAGGGAGAATTCTGTTAATAATCGCCCTTACTGGTTTACTGGCAGTTGTATTAACTTTGGTTTTAAGCGACGAGCTTGATACAATGGGACAAGGGAAATCCACCCCTTTGTCATTTATGTTAAATCATTTTGGATATGTTAAACGTCGGGCACATAATTTGTCTGTAGAAGTGTATAAAAACTGATGGGAGGCATTTTGTAAAAGTGAGTGGCCAAGTTTTGATGTAGGCTGGCCGAGAGAGGGAAGTTTTGATTTAGAATTAATAAGGAGAGTAAAAGAGGTAATAATGAGACCTGGGTCAGAAGGATACCCAGATCAATTTCCATATATAATCACATGGGAGGATTTGGTTCTGTATCCACCCCCATGGCTGAAACCTCTTTTGGGGGAGGGTAGGAAAGACGGAAAAGTTGATATTTACGTAGTGAGAAAGGAAGATGAAGAAGGAATATCAAGTACCACCCATGCCTTCCCAGTTAGAACGATTGGAACAACTGGGCCACAGGGACAGCGTACGTATCAATACTGGCCATTCTCTTCTAGCGATTTGTATAATTGGAAAAGTCAAAACCCCTCCTTTTCCGAGAAACCGGGGGCGTTAATTGATTTATTAGAATCCATCTTGTTCACGCACAACCCTACCTGGGATGACTGTCAGCAGCTTTTAAAAGTGCTGTTTACGACCGAAGAGCGTGAGAGGATCCTGACCGAGGCGCGAAAGTTGGTGCCGGGAGAGGACGGGAGACCCACCGGGCAGCAGAACCTTATCGATGAAGGATTCCCATTGGTAAGACCACCGTGGGATTTTGAACAACCTGAAGGTAGGGAGCGTCTCCGAACATACCGGCAAACGCTGATGGCTGGGTTGCGGGCGGCGGCGCGTAAACCTACTAACTTAGCAAAAGTAAATGCTGTTAGGCAGGAAGCCGAGGAAAGCCCTGCCGCTTTCTTAGAGAGAATATTAGAGGCGTTTAGACAATTCACTCCTTTAGATCCTATGAAGGAGGAGAATCGGGCAGCTGTCATCTTGGCATTTGTAAATCAAGCTGCCCCGGATATAAGAAGGAAATTACAAAAGATTGAGAGGTTGGGGGAGCAAACCTTACAGGATCTTTTAAAGGTAGCAGAGAAAGTGTACAACAACAGGGAGACTCCAGAAGAAAAACAGGAGAGAATAAGAAGGGAGGATTGGAAACACCAGAGGGAAATGGCTAGAAGATTTTTTGAAGCAGGAGAAAAATCAGAGAGGCAAAGAAGGGGACCGCCACCCCCCAGAGGAACAGGGGTACGGTTAGGAAAGGATCAATGTGCAATTTGCAAAAAGAAAGGACACTGGAAAAATGAGTGTCCAGAAAAAGGAGAAAGGAGGCCACCTAGAGTACTGGTGGCAAAAGAAGATAGTGACTGAAGGGGCCGGGACTCGGAACCCTTCCCCGAGTCTTGGGTAGAATTAGAAATGGAAGGGAAACGTGTAAAATTTCTGGTAGACACAGGGGCTGAATACTCAGTAATAAATAAAGCAGCGGGGAAACTATCGACAAGGAAAGCTCGAGTACGAGGGGTAAATGGGAGTAAGGTATATCGGTGGACATCAGAAAGGAAGGTAGATGTAGCTAATAGACAAATCACGCATTCATTTTTGTATATACCGGAGAGTCCGGTACCCTTAATGGGCCGGGATCTCCTAACTAAATTGGGGGTAAGGATATATTTCGAGGACGATGGGGTAAAGATCAATGACCGGGAAGGACAACCGATACAGGTCCTGACTGTTAGATTAGAGGACGAATATAGACTGTATGAAGAGAGGAAGGAAGAAATTGGACCAGAAACTCAAAAATGGATGAGGGAACTCCCAGAAGTATGGGCAGAGAATTCAGGGGTAGGAGAGGTTAAAGGGAAAACTCCTCTGGTCGTGGAATTAAAACCAGGAGCTCACCCGATTAGGGTTAAACAGTACCCAATGACCCCTGAAGCTCGACAAGGGATAGCGAAGCACATTAAAAGGTTACTGGAAGCTGGCATTCTGCGTAAATGCAAATCTCCTTGGAATACTCCTCTACTGCCAGTAAAGAAGCCCGGAGGAGATTTCAGGCCAGTTCAAGATCTGAGAGAAGTTAATAAAAGAGTGGAGGATGTGCATCCTACAGTCCCGAATCCATACACTCTGTTAAGTACGATGCCACCAGATATGGGATGGTATACAGTTTTAGGCTTAAAGGATGCCTTCTTTACCATCCCCCTGACAAAATAGAGCCAGGAAATGTTTGCTTTTGAATGGGAAGATCCCGAGAGTGGATATAAGGGTCAGTTAACTTGGACCCGATTACCACAAGGGTTCAAAAATTCACCGACTTTGTTTAATGAAATACTGCAGGAAGATTTGAGTGAATTCAGGAGACAGAATCCTAGTGTGAAATTGCTTCAGCATGTGGATGATCTGCTGCTAGCAGCAAGAACGAAAGAGGAGTGCGAGGAAGGTACGAGGAAGTTGTTGCAAGAATTGAATAAACTAGGATACCGAGTAAGTGCTAAGAAAGCTCAGCTATGTAGTCCTGAAGTAACATAGCTGGGATATAAGATACGAGATGGTAGGAGATGGCTAACTGATGCCATGAAAGAGACTGTTCTTCGGATTCAGGAGCCCAGATCTCCAAGGGAGGTTCGAGAATTCTTGGGGACAGTAGGATACTGCCGTTTGTGGATACCTGGATTTGCAGAGAAAGCGAAACCTCTGTATGAGGCGAGTCAAGAGAAACCGGACTGGCAGTGGACAGAAGCTATGGGAAAATCTTTTGAGGAACTGAGATTAGCCCTGCTAGAGGCCCCTGCACTTGCACTCCCGGACCCAGCCAAGGATTTCCATTTATATGTGAGCGAAAGAGCGGGAATCGCTAAGGGAGTGCTAACTCAAAAACAAGGACCTTGGAAAAGGATAGTGGCGTACTTATCAAAGAAATTAGACCCAGTCACCGCAGGGTGGCCCTCGTGCCTTAAAATCATTGCAGCCGTGGCAATGATGGTTAAGGACGCAGACAAACTCACGTTTGGGCAAAAACTGTATGTAACGGCTCCTCATTACGTAGAGGCATTACTCAAACAGCCGCCTGAAAGATGGATAACAAATGCTAGGCTGACTCATTACCAAGCCTTACTTTTAAACCCAGAAAGGATTATGTATACGTCCCCAACGACTTTAAATCCAGCCACTCTCCTACCTAACCCAGAATATGAAACACCTGTGCATAATTGTCAGGAGGTGTTAGCTGAAACTGCGACGGTGCGGGAAGATTTAAAGGATGAGCCGCTGCAAGGGGGAAAAGTGTGGTTTACAGATGGAAGTAGCTTGGTCGAGCAAGGAAAAAGAAGGGCGGGAGCTGCAGTGGTAAATCAGAAGGGAGAAATAGTTTGGAGCCAGCGTTTACCAGACGGCACTTCGGCTCAGAGAGCGGAACTGATAGCCTTGGCTAAGGCACTAGAAATGGCAGAAGGAGAGCGAGTGACGATTTATACAGATAGTCGCTACGCATATGGGACAGTGCATATACACGGAGCAATATACAGAGAAAGGGGATTTCTTACCTCCGCAGGAAAAGAAATCCGAAACAAAGAAGAGGTTTTGCACTTGCTGTCAGCTTTGCAGAAACCAAAAGCAGTGGCAATTGTGCATACCTTAGGACATCAGAAGAAAACCGATACGATAAGTAGAGGGAATGCAGCTGCAGATAGTGCAGCCCGGCGAGCTGCATTAGAAGGACAAATACAAAGGGTACTAGCCCTGACTCACAACACTTTAAGAGAAGAAGAGGAAATTGGAGAGGATGAATACACCCCAGAGGAGAGGGAGTGGATTCAAAAGGTCGCAGAAAAGCAAAGTGCAGGAGAAGGACATTACGATACAGAAGGAAGAATGTTAATTCCTAAGCGGTTGGGACAGAAGATGGTGCAACAGTTACACAGTACCACACACTTGGGGGAAAGAAAAATGGGACTGTTAATAGAAAAGTTCGGGTTGAGATTCCAAGATCAGAGGAAAATATTAAGAGGGATAATAGAGGGATGTCAAGCATGCCAGGAAATGAAACCATCGAGGGTCAGGAAGGTACACGAAGGTATAAGGGAAAGGGGTGGTGAGCCTGGAAGGCATTGGGAAGTAGACTTTACAGAAATAAAACCAGGTAAATACGGATATAGATATCTGTTGGTATTAGTAGACACCTTTTCAGGGTGGGTGGAGGCCTTTCCCACTAAGCGAGAAACAGCCCAGGTGGTAGCAGTCCCATATATGCAAACGGGACATTCTGTGGGACAAATGGGACAGTCGACGGGTTACAACAACGATTCCCTGCGTGTGGGATTACCCTTAGGAGCATATGGGGGGGATCCATCAGGACAGGTACATAAGAGGACAGATTTACTATGGAATAATGGTACTGCTAAGGCCTTGCCAGATGGAGTGTTTTTAATTTGTGGGGATAGAGCATGGCAAGGAATACCTAAGAATGCCTATGGGGGACCGTGTTATTTAGGGCAACTGGCAATGATAGCCCCGTCTAAAGCTAAGTTGTTAACTATGAAGCAGGAACAAAGAAGGCAAAAGCGTTCCCTTGGTTTAACACCGGAATGTAATGATAATGTACAATTAATATCTGTAACTGCGCGGGTTGCCTTAGCTATCTTTGTGCCAGGAGCTGCAGCAGGAAATGCATTAAGGGGGCTTTCGAAGTTAGCCTGTTGGAGTGAGAAGCAAGCAAATGCTACAACCGAGGTATTGGAACAACTCCCGATTGATCAGAACAGCCTGCAACACGCACTACTACAGGACAGAGCGGCTATAGACTTCTTGCTCCTCGCCCATGGACAGGGATGTGAGGAGTTTGAAGGACTATGTTGTTTTAACCTGTCGGACCATAGCCAATCGATTCAACAACAATTGCGCTGGCTCAAGGAACACACTCAGAAGATAACACGGGAAGAAGGACTGATGGACGGATGGCTAGAGTCGTTGTTTGGAGGGTTACCTGGGTGGATATCAGGACTGATAAAAGAAGGATTACGCGTATTTGTAATTCTGTTATTACTGTTACTGTGTATCTGTATAATGTGGAAATGTGTAATGGGGATAATGGAAAAAGCTACAAATCGAGTTAATTCTATGCACATAATGTTCATGCGACAAACTCAGAAAGATCGAGAAAGGATTCTCTGATATTAGCAAAAGAAAAAGGGGGGAATGTAGGGTGCATTAGCAGGGAAGGTAGGGGTTAAATAGCTAATGTAGAATAAGCTGAGTCTTAGAGCACAAGGACCCATGATAACTGGCAGAGTCCGGATGTCTTGCTCATGGCAGGGGCAGAACCCTTGATAGATGGCAGGGTCAGGATGCCCTGCTCATGGCAAGGTCTGGACCCTTGATAGGTGGCGGGGTTAGGGTGCCCTGCCCTCAATCAGGATGATAGGGGGGCTGCTTATCCAGATGTTTTAATTCAGCAAAATAGATAACATTAACAAGAATGCAAAACAGGAAAACGGGAGGGGGAACACTCTTGGGTAAGAACGGTATAAAAGAGGGACGCTCGAAGTGGTCGGGGTCCGTGGTGTGACCCCTGCGTGGGAAAGCCCGGACCCCAGCTAGCTGGTAATACTTATTATCTTTCTTCTATTAATAAAAGACAATATATCTATGGTGGTTGTCTCTCTCTCCCTGTCAATTCGGATACCGGACCTAACACTCTCCCCCAGTCCCAACACACCCCAGGGTGCAGAGATTTTCCCTTTTCTCTACTCAGCCAAAACCTCTCTCATTTCTCCTCCACTTGCTCTGACCACAGGAAAGTGTCTGGCCCTTGGGCACAAAGGTAGATTTACAATGCCCTTCCTCGCTGTTTCCTGGAGAAAAGGGCGCTCACCGACATGTTGTTCCTGCTGCCTTTTCCAGGTGAACTTGGAGGCAGAGCTGCAGCTCTGCGGTGGCACACAGACCCAGAGGGGGAAGAGCTCACAGGCACAAGAGGGAAGGGCTGGGCTATGGCAGCAGCGCACGGCTCTCAAGGACAGAGCTCTGCTCTAGTTACTTATTCCCAGCTCCGTGTTCTCCCGCCAGCCCAGGCGGGCACGGCATGGCAGGGAGGACAGGCAGGTGCCGCTCAGCGGGTGTTCGGGGCACTGGAGCACTCAGTCCAGTAACACAAAATGACAGGACTCACTGGCCATTGCTCCACATCAGCATAGGCTGCTGGTCACCATCAAAACACAAATACCAAGTTAAAAAAAAAAAAAAAAAAAAAAACAACAAAAACCACACTCCAGCATAACGTTATACTCACTTGCCGATGTCATCTTGATCAGCAAACTTCTCATCGTTGAAGCCAAACTGGTCAATAAAATTGGACGTCATTTGTTGCATCTGATAATCAGAAAAGGCCTGGCAACCCCAGGACCAACGACAGTGATATAATGATTCTAATAATACTCTAGATACTATTTGCCCATTTTGCTCCAAAGAAATACAACTCTCTAATCTAGACATACAGAACAGGAAAAGGATTTGTCTGAACCTTTACAGTTTAAGAGGTGACACTGACTATGCACCTGCTCACACTTACCCAGGGGAAGGCCAGTCTAATAGCAGCTCTTAATAAGAAAGTTAAATCTCTAGTCTAACCACATCTCCATCAGTACCTTTCCAAATGCACCCCGGATAAACAGCACTAAAACTGAGTTATCATCTGGTCCTTAGACACTTTTAACAGTGGTATTTCCATGTGCAAAGTCCATCTAGAAACCATCTCTCTGCAGAAGAAACTCAAGGCAATTTAAGAAATTTAATGGGCTTGTCCTACCCTAGAGCACAAGGCAGAGCCATATGAATGCCACTTGCCAATGTAAATGAAAACAAGACATGAAGCTCATACCATGAGCTGGCTATAAATCCAGCATGCAGTTTTAATACAAGTGCCTACAACGCATAAAATGTAGCTCTAAACTGCTAAGTTGCCCAAGAACAGGAAGTTTTAGCCTGTGCTCTCAATATATTTTCAACAGAAATTTTAAATAGGTCTCTGTAGAGAGGGCAGCACAGTAACTATCCTCCTGTTACGTACCCAAAACATCTGCTCTCACGAGGCCCAGCCTGCACAGGCGGCCTCGGCTTTGGAAGGAGGCAGAGTTGTGCTAAGCCCGTGGCTGGCAAAGGGAGGCACAAGTGCTGGAAACGCAGATCGTGTAGCGACAAGGTGGAAATAAGCGGGCAATCCTTTCCTGAAGCAAAGCTTCCAGTGCCAGAGAAAGACAGCATGTGAAATACTACTGGCACAAGGGATTTTACATACCAAGACTAGGCTGAAGAAAAGCTTCAAGCCAGCTTTAAAGTTTCCTTGGAAGTCAGACAGATAAGTACTCTGGAGGGAAAATTTTGAAAAGTTCCCCACTGTGGAGTGAAGGGTCTTCATTAAAACCCAAACAGCATCAGATTGGATTTGGATACTGCAAGAAAAAAATCCTAGCAAGTGTAATTCAGCACAGGCCAAAGCTACATTTGACAAACAAACCCAAGGTTAAGTCAGTATTTCAATTCTTTACCCATTTCCTAACAGGGGCACTTAGACCTTGAAAGTTTACCTCCTTGTCCCATCCTTTCACTATTGGCCCATGCAGGGGTATGCTCGCTGAAGTCAAAAACACATTTATCAAGGAGTCTGCATAACCAGACCATGCTCTAAGTAACTTCCACGCATTCCTACCAGCTATTCACCTTGTCTAACTCTAGATTTCACTACCCTAGCTCAAGGGTAAACCCTAGGAAAAGGGTGACAAGCTGTAAGGACACGGCAGCAGGCCATCTGCAGCAGATGAGCTACCTGCTGAGACACACAGCACTTAAGGGGTGCATGAAAAGCACAGATACATTTAGAGATCTTACTTTCTCACCAGAGCTGCTACAGAAGGCACCCGACCTATCAACTCTGTACTCAGGTGCATCTTACACACGCAACAGCACTGAAACGGACAGAAATTGAACAAGAATCTCTTAGAGCAGGATCCACCACCCACTGTTAAAGTACAAAAGTCATTATAAGGTTTATCTCCTACTGCTTCTATAAAAAGTCAGTTTTTTTGCTCAAGACCATATAGTTACAGCAAAGGTTTTAGTTAGAGGTAAAGGTTAGAGCACGATTTTGGTTAACAGCCCGAACACCCCTGCGCCCAGCTCGTACCCACGCTCTCATGCCCATGGCTGCGTGCCACCAGGACCCGCTCCTTCCCACGGAGGGGACACCCTGTGCGGAGAGGGCAGGGACACTGGAGAGATCACTGCCTCCTCCATCGAAAATGGCAGCAGTGTAACCACATCACCCCAAAAACACCCCAGAGAAACACGCCATCCCCACATTAAATCAGTTAGGAGGCTACAAAGCTGTCAGACACTCAAGCTGAAAGTAGCTTAGGTCCAAGTTTTTGGGCTGGCCAATCCCTGAATTGTCTTGGCATGCAGACTAAGTGAGTAAAGGAGCAGAGATCTGCACGCGCAGCACGACCAAGGGCTAGAAATCCTGAGTTGCTCCAAGACACCATGACTTGGGTGAAAGGCCATGCCTCCAGGTGCCACAGGAGACCCCACATGAGTGACTTGGCTTGCAAGCAAATAATCTGAAGTCTAAAAGAAAAAGCAACCAGTTCCACTGAAGAAGTATCTTGACAAAAGAGAAGCTGAGGCTGTTAGAATTCAGCTCACCTGCTGCAGGGAAGAGTCCTGTGAGAAGCCTGTTTCTTTAAAGTCAATTTCATCATCGCTGGATGAGTGGATATGGCAGGTAGTGACCTAGGCAAAGGAATGGAGTCAGCAGGTTAGTACACGAGAGCAGCTCAAGTATACCTGCACTATCTGGCATAGTCTTCCATTTAATCTCAAAATATAAAATTATTCAGTTTTTGCAACTGCCTTGCCACATAAAAGAGCCTCAGAAGTGTTTCAATAGCAGCATTCCATGCATAAGAGTCACTGAAATCTTCAGTTACACACAGCAGTTTTCTTCCTTTCCAGTATAAACACTTCCTTTCCATGAACATCAAAAAGGATATCTATAGCACTTACAAAAACAAAGCTCACCAGATTCATACATGGGGTGTGGAGGGGGAAATCTACCCTCAAAAACAGAAAGAAAGAGCTTTACATATAATACACACACACACACTTACAATATTCACTTGCAGAAGTAAACCCCAAATTGTAGCAACAAAGACCACTTTGAACATGACCCTGGAGCAGGCAGGTTTTTTGAAGGGGACAGTTTGTTCAGCCACGCTGCTCCCTAAGTGCCACCCACAGCACGGGAGTCCCCAAGGAGCCTTAGCCAGAGTGGCAATGAGCTCAAGTGCCAACAGCTGAGCCCTGACACCTACGCATGGAGCACCAGGTCTTCCTGCCAGACACACCATTCTCGCAGGACACCACTCCAAGTGGGGGACACGTGCGGTGCAGGTACCTTGTGCTTTTTTCCCCCACTTTCTGCTCTTCTTTCAGGACAAGGCTTGTTTAAAAGCCCTGTCATTCTGCGTGCTTCACTCTCACACATGTACCCCCTTGCCATCTGCCCACTAGGGCCAGGCTGCTTTCGGGCAGCGTAAACACAACAGCTCAACACAGGTTGCTGCTCCGCAGCCACAACAGCAGCAGCACATCAAGTACATCACGCCTTGCCAAGTCTGCACTTTTTAATGCAGTTATATAGGACTTCATCACAACTCAAGCAATCCTCAAACCCCAAGTGCTGACATACTTTTAGAGAGCAAAAAATTAATCTGCTCCTTCTAAAATTGCAATCTGTAGCAGGGGGATGACAAAGGGAATGTTGCACACACTCCAAGGACACTATGGATGAGGAGCCGCTTATTTAGTTTCAGGCACAGGGAAGAAGCTCAAGGCCAGTCCCCTGGTCAGAGGCTCGGACCTTTCCTGCCCCAGGCTCCCTGCAAACCAGCCACGCACGGAGCCATCGGAGAGCGACTTACACCTCATCTTTCCTGACAGCTGCCGCTGCGCAAACCCAGCAGCAGAACCCCCCAGCATTGCTCAACCCAAACCACCAAACCATTACTATGGTTATGGAAGAATTATCCCAGTAGTTTTTTGGAGGAATGGATTGGAGTGGGATATCAAGAGGACAAGAACGACCCCTGCAAACTCCAGCAGCTTCAGGTAGGTGAGCAAGCCTGCTGCTCAGGGGCAGCACTTCCCAGCATCCTGCAGCTATCAGGGCATTGGCACTCTTCAAAAATAACTCATCCTAGCATAGGACATTTTCAGTCCTGTTTCCTGCAGTTACTGAGGGGGATTTTCCACAAGAGAAAGGAACGACATGGCTATTTTTAGGGGAATTAGGAACAATCCATCTCATTAAGCTGTATTTTTAGGCTGAGGGGAGGTACATTCTTCTTACCTGGTATTTATGTACCTCATGAACATTCAATATCATGACTAGTATTACTGAAAGAACACTATAAAAAGCCTTTTATTTGAAAAAAGTCTCTTGGGCAGACCTAGTTATTACAAATTGTACAGTGCTCTTCACTATAGTAGTGCCATTAAATACATCTTGTCTAAAGATAAGGTGAACAAGTACCCCTACACGTGTTTCACTTGCAGCTGTATTTTTAGCTAGGTAAGTCTAAGCAGGTAAGCTCAGAAAATAAGTGCCAGCTGCTTGCATCCATTAATGGCAGCAAAGCCAAAAATAAACTCCCGGGGAAGTCTGCAAGCTGCCTGAAGAGCCCAAGATTGAAGCAGGCACATAGCAGAACCAAGCCCGCAGTTACTGTTGCTTCACAAGAGGTAACCTGAACTTGTTAGAGACACCAAAAGCCTCAAGTGGGAGAGAGTGGGGCGAGAAGATGAAAGGAATAAAGTGCAAGTCCTCGTGTGCGGCGCCCCAGGAGCACCTACTTTGCTCCATTACAGCAAGAGCTCTCGTCAAGCTGAAGGGCTGAAGTGTTGAAAATCCTCATGAGAGCAGCTGTGTCAATAGCTCTGGAGAGCAAGACGTGTTTATGCATTTCCTACACGAGCTCCCATAAGCAGAGCTTGTGCCGCCCGGGCACCGTGCGCACAGCGAGCTCCAAGAGCAGGCGCAGTGGAAAGCCCAGCTGCAGCCGCCGGGCCAGCCCTGCTCACGTGCTCCGAGCGGACCGTGCTCGGCCGCTCGCCCCGCGCAGGGGAGACGTCCCCGAGGGAAGAGGGCCTCCTTAGTGACCCAGCTGCAAGAGCCAGGCGAATCCACACTGAAGTTTCCTGTCCTGGCGATGCTGGGAGGCTGCACTTGAACATTTTGCAGATACAAACACAAACACTTTTCATCCCAAGGTGCTTTAAAAAAAAAAACTTGGGAGAGGAGGTCAAAGACTCAGTCTCCAGACCATGGTCTGTGGGGACCAGAACACAGGGCAAACAAGCACCAAGACTGGGGCTCCCCTTTACACTCAACTCTGTAAAACGAGTTTTTCCCCCCCCCCCCTCTTTAAACCATCTCCTGTCACATTTTACTGCTTGTTAGCATTTGTCTTTGAAATAAGCGCCAGTTATCTCTCATGAATCTCAGCTCAAAAGAGCAGAAAGAAGATGAATCTTAAAAGTTCAAAACCAGTCACTGTATTTCAAAAGTGAATTTCAGACATGAGAATGTGTTTTAATGCTTTATATTTCCATTCATCTGAATTTTGTGGAGCTTTAAGGGGAGTCTGCTGTTAAGTAAGTCCAAACAACAAAGTATCTTAAAAGTTAAAGAAGTGATATAATGTTATTAAGTATAGACCAGCTTAAAATTCAGCCTCTTTAGATGAGGTTTCTCTTGGCCTTGGTCCAGCTGAAGAAATGTCTAAACAAGGGAAAAATTAATTACATATGAAAAGTTAAATACTACTCTATAATTTAAATATTTAAAAAGTTAAGTTGCATATTAAATCTATTATACAAAAATGCACTACTGTATATATACTGTACAGGAAGTCCTGCACTCGGAGCAGACAGGAGGTTTCAGGGAAGCCAACCCAGGTGTGAGGACCAGCCTCCTCCTCCTCAGGGGCTGTCCAAGAGAGGCTGCCCAGTGAGCTACTGCAAGGCCCTCCTAGGAAGCACTGGTGATGCAGCCACACTGAGGAAGGAAACTAGAGACCTAGCAGCCTAGCTATTCGATGCGCTTGCTCACACTACCTGGAGAGCAGCACAGCAGTTGGAAAGACTGAAGCTAAGGCTGGGTTTGCAGCACAAACAGGGGCCCCAGGGAAACAGTAACGACTTGCAAGCTTACCAGGTCCACTGTATTCCTTTTATTAGTTTCTCCTAAAGAGCTTGTGCAGAATGTCTCCCACCGCTCTCTGACCTCTTCTGGAAGCTCTAGGACAAGAAACAGGCAGAAATATTTATATAGAAGTATTCGTGACAGTGAAGCATCACTTAACTTTTAATTGGTCTTTTCTTCTGAGAGAAGCTACCAGAACCAACATAGGGACCCTACATAGAAATCCCTATGGATTACTCTGCCCAGAAAGCAAGTTTAAGCTAAGCAGGTCTGTTTCTCTAATTTTTTTTTTTTTTTTTTTTTAAAAAGGGATCTTTGCTACAATTCAGGCAGTTTGGAGCAAACAAATATATGTTTAATGATAGCTGATTTTAAATCGTATGGGTCAGAAATCAACATTTTCCTTTTACCCAAAACCCGCCTTTTAATGCGAGTAGGAGCCACTCCTCCCAGAATGGCCAAGGAGAGCCGTGAGAAGCTGGGTCATTCCCCCTACCTTTGAGGAGCTGCTGGACTTGCGCGCTGTTTGGCCCCTTGTCAGTGCTGTGCACGATGCAGTTGGCTATCCTGGTGAGGTGCCCCATGTAGCCGTGCCGCCTTCCTCCTTCGGCCCTGCAGCGGGGAGAGGGGGCCGCACCGCTCACGCTCACGGCCCTTAGGGCGTCGTGTCGTGAAACGCGATGCTAAAGCCTAGGTGATCTTGCATGCCCCTAAGGGTTCTCCAGCTGAGCGGCCACAGAAACACTCCAGAGTAACACAAACAAGTTGAGCAACTCTAAGCTAGTTTAGAAAGCTAGCAAGCATGTAAATCATCACCAAGGAAATGCCCAGTATTTGAATACATTCCTTCTGCTTCCTCTTTTTTGCTCATATGCGAAGCTAGGCAGCACAGTCAGATCCAGACAAAATGAACAGCAAAGCCTTAATTATGCATCAAAACCAACACACACACACAGCCCTCAGCCGTGGAAAAGTATTTTTCAACATGGTAATTCCCTTAGCTTAATTGGAGCTGTAAGCCTAAAACTGTCAAAAGCAACACCCTGTGCATTCTAACATTGTACAGGTCTCCAAATTATTTATATTTAAGTCAGGACTATAGGCTACTGCTTTCCTGAAGTTTACAAGTAACAGTTAAGTACTCACAAAGAGTTACAAGCACTATGGCATATGTGATACTTAACTGACAGATCTGCCTCCTAGAAACCAAAAGCATCAGTTTCCAGACTAGCACTTTAGGTGGCCATGACCAACTGGAACTGCTCCAGATCCAACCAATGTCAGATTAACTCCAAACCTGGGCTGAACTGCCAGCAGTTAGCTGCAAACCAGTCAGACACTTGCTATCTTTCCCTTCCTCCCAGCAAGTCAGTGTATCGGTATATTCCAGCAGAAGAAAGTTTCTAGAGCTGCTAGAAATAGTATTAAGTGATAAAATGCAAGGGCATAAAAAGCCCTGACACCACACTTAATCCAGAAGAAACTCCCTTATAATCATACACTTCATTGTGTTCAGAAACCCTTGGCAGCTCCTTACTGGGGAGGCATGCAAGTGTTTCTCTGCCCCTCAGCATTTGGGCATGTCCCTGAACTTGAACACGGCTAGACTCAGTTGCTAGTTTGCACAGACTCTATGTACTATAAGCTTATATATGGCAAGCATTACGCTCAATTATATTCTCAAATGGAAAGGCAAAGGCGCATTAAAATACTACCAATACCACCCCCAACTTCAGACAGCCGTAAATGAGAAAGGGAAGGTCTTTACAAGAGCAAGTTCACTGTGCTTGGAAGTGCTAACTCAAAGTTAGAACCCAAGCGCAAGTCTTGTTTTTAGAACTTCGTTATTGTCGTGTTTAAAACTGTACTTCCATACTCCACTCAGAATTAAGTTGCAAAGAGCATTAAACATGCAGTATACTTCAACGGACAGTTCCTTAAAAAGGACATTTTAAAACAGAGGCAAGAGAATATTAGCTGCCCCATTCTGAACTATTCAAATATTCATACCAAGTCATCTCTGACATAGACCTTATTGCAGGGAACAAAAAAAAAAAAAATCTAGCTACTCACTGTTTCTTTTCATTCATCTCCCATGCTTCAAGTATTCGTTCTACTAATTGGCACTTAAGGAAGAGCTAAAAAGGAAGATTAAAAATACATTTATTCAATGCTTTAAAAATAAGGTGGATGCTATTATGCATTTTAGAATTACTTTTAATAGACAAAAAAAATCTTATACAGCAAATTTCAAGTTCATGAGAGATTCCTTTAAGGGATTTAAAATTTAGGAGCAGCAGTCACACAGATCCCAAGCTCAAGCCCAAGATCCAAGACTCTGCTAGGTTCATTACTTTTTTTTATTGGAGCTGCTAAGCTGCACTATGGTGCAGGCAATGAAAGAGCTGTGCTTGTCCACAAAAAAAATACAAGTGAGCTCTCAAGTAAATTTGCAGCTCTGCACACACATTCCCTTTGAGGGCAGGAAAAAGCAAAAACAAGTATCTGCTGAACCTTCAGATTAAACAGGAATATACATATTACCAAAACCCCCAAAACACTCCTGTGCACTCTATGTACATAAAGCACACCACATTTTTACTTGGCTTAAGAACCGCAGCTAGTATATCCTGGGGAGGAGACATTCAAGAAAGAGCCCCTGAAACCACAGCTTACATGTTTCAGTAAAAGATTGTCCCCAGTGGAATCTTGATCTGTAACTGTGCCGTTTTCTGTGCTTTCAAAAGGACTTGCAAGGATCAATGCAATACAGATTTCTACTTGAGTATGCAAAAAGTTATTCCACGTATATTTGAAGAACATGTCCTGAAAAACAAGTTCAACAAGGTTCACACAAATCAAGAATTCCTCATTAGGCAAATCGAACAATCTCATCCCGTAAGTTATTTGACTGACTGTGCACAAGCAAGTTGTTCAAATGATACAAATAAGCATTCCAGAACAAAAAACTTGTGACCTAGAACTAATTCCAATGAACACCATGCACCTAATCCTCCTCTTAGTCCTCCATAGTTCTCTTATTACATAGCAAAATAGTTTTAAAAATACTTGAAAATAAGTGGACATGATGCTTTTAAATACAAGCTCCAATGCCTGTCACCAGCAAAGAGTGACAGTTACAGAAGTGTGTACAACAAGAAACAGTATTTGACAGAGCCAGTGAGGTCTCGGTCAAAAAATGGAAGAGAGACCTGTGATCCCCTTCCAAAGCTTCCAGAGGAAGCGTGTCCTCTCCCCAGGGCTGCATTCCCAGAACTAGACCATTGCTACTCCTCTCCAAGGCAGCACAGCACAGACAGACCTTGTTGTTTCAGTAGCAAACGCTGCAGGAGAGGTTTAGGTGGCTCTCATTACTTCTAGTGTCTCACTTAAACATTACTGAACTCTGCTTAACAACTTACTTGCTTAGAAACAGAATTCTACATTTCTTGCGAAACTCTAGTGTGCAAGTTCCAGACAGTTTTGCTGGCTATCTGTTAACTGACACATGCACATAACCTTTCTGATTAACCTAAACGAGGTTTTCAGCAAACAATGTGTCCTGCTATATCCAAGGCAGGAGGTGGGAAGGGAGGTCCTTCAAGTAGCTGCTTTTTTTGCTAGTGTTGCATGTACAACAAACCGCGAGTTAACCGGGCAACAACCTTCTTTCAAAGGAGTTTGAAAGGCACCGAGCAAGGGAAGCTGACCCTGTACAGGGCCACACGGAGATACCATTTGGTGTCCTGTGCACTAGGAGGCCAGGAAAAGAGGTTTTGATGGAACAACTTAAGAAAAGGATGAGAACTGCAGCCAAAAACTTGAAAGCAGAGATGAAAAATAAGCTTGCTAAGAAAAAAAAGCTTTAAGAATCACATCTAGGAGGGTTTAAAAAGCTGTTCAGATGATCCGAGGAAAACATTGACTTCAAATAGACCAAACTGAAGAGAAATTCATGTATTTGAATTCTCAAACAGGACAACAGAAGTCTCAAAACAGAAATAACCTGGAAGTTATGTTGAAAAACGAAGTATAAATTTGCAGTGACAGAAAGATTTGACAAGATCTCAATATCAACTCACAAAAATAATGGTAGCATAAAGCTCTTACCAGTATAACTCCTATGCTGTTCAGCTCTATCAGCTCCTGATTCACACTGTTTGTATTTGTTTGTAATAGGCTAGATATCAATCTAATCACATTTAAACGTGTGTTCCCCACAGGTGGATCCAGAACACCCCATGTTGTCTTCATGACACTTTTCTAGGAGAGAAGCACATGAAAACCATTAATACTTGAAAGCCAACTCAGCATTACTACGCTTAATTAGAATAACAAAAATACTTATAACCATTCTCTCAGTACCACTCTTAGCTTATAACCTGCAAAAAGGTTACTTTTAGTTCTGAACACTATAGTTTAACTAGGTAGGGAGCTCTGAAACAGTTGGTCATATGAAAGCAAAGACAACTTAAACTGAGTGGCAGCTAAGCACCTACTTTGAGGTCCCTTTCTCACCCATCTCAAAGGAATTTGGAAATATTTATGTTTCTCAATGATTAATCCATGTACAGCCATACTCCACATAACCACAATGTATATAAGCAGCTAGGTAGACATTCCTTTCAAGATACTATTACACCCTGCTAAGTCTGACATAGTCCACTTTAAACAATTTCATGAAGCAGCAAGCTTCTCTGGCACATTATTATGGAGTCACTTCCGATCCACCGGAAATATTTCTTTCCAGGCACAGCTTTGTGTTATTATCTTCCTAAACATTCCAAAAACACTTCAACAAACAGACTCTCTGAAGAAGAGTCCCAGCTTGGTCTGAGCATCACCGGCTCTTCAGAAGGCATCCAGGAAAAGCCTGGCATCCTGCCTGTTCATCCCATTCCCTGCCCAAGGCAAGGTTTGGGCATAGTCCTAACACAGGCTCATTTATCTATTGCTCAGAATCACCAACAGAGATGGGGTAACTTCACTATAAGAGGATTTACTAAAATACTTAGTACTTCCAACCACCAGGAAACTTGCAAACTCCTAACCTGTCCTTTAACTAGACTATAGATCCATTTCTTGTCATGCTGTCGCAATTAAGTGACCAAAAATCATCCACTCGTTACCTCTTAATGTATTTGGAAGCTTAAGTCTCTTCTCTATGCCAAAACAAACCCTTTTTACCACCTTACTTTCCCCCTCCTCCAGCTCCTCCACCACCTTTTAGCTGTCAACATTATACACTTTAACCACTGCTTTTGCTCTCGCCCACAGGCCCTCCTGGCTCAGGAACTGCAGCCCCTAAATGGAGGGGCAGGCCCAGGTCAGTCGGGCTGCAGATGGCCTGTACAAGTAGATTACAGGTTTAAAAAAAAAAAAATCTCTATTTATATAGCTTGCTGTATTTGTCTCTCGCAGCAGTGTCGTGGATACTTTGTTTATCAGGAAAAAAAGAGGAATTAAAGAATTGAAGAATTTGCCATGCCTGGAACACAGGGCACTTGTCTGCTTGGTCATGGTCACGCCTGGGACTCCAGGCCCACACCAAGACTGTATGAGGCCCTGCACAACCGAAGCTCTGCAGGCCACCTCTACGCAGACAGGGTTTTCAAGCAGGAAACACCACCTGCCCCAGAAAAACCCAGGCATCTGTTTGCATAACACAACTCCTTCTTTGGGCACCTACTAAAGATGTCAACTCCCTTTTCCTTTAGCTTAAGTTTAAGCAGCCAA
Organism: Tinamus guttatus; assembly: GCF_059628265.1. Classification (NCBI taxonomy): domain Eukaryota; kingdom Metazoa; phylum Chordata; class Aves; order Tinamiformes; family Tinamidae; genus Tinamus; species Tinamus guttatus. Next base: position 15,113,119 of record NW_028288774.1, on the reverse strand, counting down.
TTACTATGGAGTTTTATGATTTCTGGCGTTTTAAAATCCATCTGCATGATTCACCTACCTTGACCCTCTCTTAAGTAAATCTCTCTTCTGTACTGTCTTTCAGAAGATGTTTTCATGCCCTCTAATAACCACTTTTCTGATCTATCTGCACTTATTTTTGGCACACATCTGTTTTACTTTGAAATATATAGCAAATATCTTGTCCTTGATTTCAGAAAAAAGCAATTGCTTTAAGGCTATTTTGCCAGGTGAACAAAGTTCAAGCTGGAAAAGCAAGTCAATCAAGAAAGCAATAATGAAAAAGAAAAAAAAAAAACTTGTGGCAGGGACAACTAATGAATTGCAAAGCTTGGAACAGGCCAGGAAGGAGCTTTGGGTCTTGCCTGGAAGTTGTCAGACAAGCTAAGCTCTGTTTGTCATTATCTTCTGTCTAAACTAGGCATGCAGCAAAAAAGTCTTGCTTTGTTTTCAGCCGGTAACAGAAGACTTCACTTACTTTTGGAGGTTCAAGTAGGAGTTCATGGAAGGATGAAAGTCGTGCTTTTATGGCTTCTAAAACACTTTTATTGACTGAATATGTTGAATGGCTCATGCCTGGAGGGCAGATCTCTATATGGCCTTCAAACCTAAAAAAGCACAAAGTCTGACAGTTAATATCAGAGTCAGTTCTAAAACATTACCAAGATAAGATTTTGAGAATGTGATAGCTCTGAAGGCACATAAATAGAAAAAGCTACAGATATAAAATAAGTGATCTAACAGTGGCATGGTATTTTCTAAATTATAGGCTTACTGTGCTCCAAATCTCCAGTATGGATTTCAACATCATATCTGTTTCCTTTTTCAAGGCAGAGGAACATTTACTAGGCTGAATAACATTAAGAAACTGAATGTACCACAGAAAGATCAAAGCTCTGCCCACTGGTTTCTCCATTGAAGTGGTAGCATGGTACTCATTAACTTCAAGTCCAAGTTAAAGAAAAAAGAGTTAAAGACAAAAAAAATACATATATACATGCCACTGAAGTTTAACTAGTATGATCTTCTAAGTGGAGCTTAAACTAGTTTCTAGAGTAAAAAGCTCAAAAAGACCACTCATTTGTTGAACATAATGCCAGTAGCTATTGCTTGTTTTGCTCTTACTTCTGCAGCTGTAGAAAGCCACAGAATTGGTTCAGTCATTCACACACAGGAGTCCCTTCAGTTCCTGCTCAACATCTGCCCAGCTGAGTTGCACAGGCATAGCCTAAATAAGAGCAGCTACACTTACGTCGGCCGTCTTGTCTCAAGTAAGGTCAGCAGTATTTGGATTGCACTGACTATTGCAGATTCATTCTTTTCTTTATGAAAAATATTAGACAGCAGCTGCTCTATGATTTCTTGCCTGAGAAGAAAAGCACTGATGTCAGATACAGCACTACTTAGGATATAGCAGTTAACAGAATAAGCTTCCAAAATAAAACTTGAAAAAAGAGAGAAGAGAAATTCAAGTCTGAGCTATTTCAAGCCAGCAGGTATCACTAGATTTATTAGTCCCATCCTCCCCACCCCAATCACATCTCCCTTCTCCCACTCTCATATTACATTTTTACTCTGGCTTACAAACCCTACAGAGGGGGTCAGTTTTCAGCCAGATTAAAAGAACAATTTTAAACAGCCACACAAACACGAAATTGCCAAAAGGAAGCAGGGAGTCAGACTACCTTCTCTGATAACAACTTAGATTAACTTAAAATAATCCCGACCAAAGCCCAAGTCTCCCATGTGTACTCTGCACAGTACGGAGCTGCCATCCGCACGCCTGAAGCTACCACCTCCTCTGGTGGCCCGGGACATATTCGAGCCTTATTTTCTTTACGCAAAGGCAAAGCAGCACAATCTGACAAGAACACATGAAGCAGTAAGGAACGCACCAAGCGGGCTCGTTGTGCCTGCTGCGCTGTTCCACATTGCACAGAGAGAGGACAAGCAGCCAGAGCTCGCCAGGCAGTGCGGAGCTTCGCCTCTAACTGTTTTAAAGGCCAAAAGTTAAACGCTACTCTTTTCAAACCTTAGTACGAAATGAGAAGCTCAACCAAGCAACTTACTTTTCTAGACTTGCGAGCAGTGGATCTGGCTCCGTGCTGTTCTGTACTTGTAACATCTGGTCTCTGCTTAGACGAATGATTTCGCAGAGTGACTGCGACGCATTCGAATGCCTCTGGAACAGAAAAGGAGAGCTTGTCACAAGAAGAATAGCAGCACACTGAACCAAAAAGTCTTCACTGAAAGAGCTGGAAGTTTTGGCTCAGATGAGATTCTCCCCTGAAGAGAAACATTTCTAAAGCAGTAACTCAATTCCATAATTAAAACTTAACAAGCCATGGAAAGACATTTCAGTCTTTTGCCTCAAGTATTTCCAGTGTGGAGGCACCAAAATTACCATTGGAGGCAGATCTTCAAACAGTGCCAAGTATGCATCCAGACTAGGATTTGACCAGGGTCTGAAACTGCGCAAAACCTGAGCTTAAAGGAGAAATCAGCTTACTGTAGAAAAGTAGGCAGAAAATGGTAAAGCTATGAAGATCTGAAGCTACAGCACCGCATTTGTTGAACAGACAGACCCAGAGGATGGCAACAGTACTTACATCTTCATCTTGAGATGGATGTACAATTTCCACAAGCCGCTGGATAATTCTCTCCTCATTTAGCCACTGTAAAAATGTTTGTGGGCATTAACAGAATGCTATTGAAGTGAATGAGTTAATTAGTATAAAACGATTTTAGAAGTAGCTTGAAAATTGCCCATTTCTCTAAACATGGATTAACAACACTTCAAAAAAGTGTGTGGGGGAAGTAAGGTTACTGCAACTATAGCTCCATAGCTCTATGATATGAGACGGCTCCAGTTATGTTTAACAGGTTACATTTATCTTTTGCAAATATTCTCAGGTTATCCGAGTTTAATTTTTGGTACCAAGGTCAATGTGCTCTAGCTGCTGGGAAGCTGAGATGAAGTAAGCACTAAGCATGACAGTTATGTCAGGATGACACGAAGGACTCTGCCAATTCCATATGACCAGCAAAATAATTTAGCAAAGTCATAACTTCAAAAATAAACTTCCCGATGCAATGCAAGTATGCTCCTTATTATCCAAAATGGTTTTAAAACTGCATCCAATAGCTGTTGGCTATTAAAGCCCAACATAATAGATGAGTCACTCAGGTGTTTTTATTTAGCTTTTAAGTTGGTCCCACCAGTGCCACAGCTCCTCTGGAAAAGCAGCAGCAGATCCAAGCACAGATCAGCAGCACATTGAAATTTGTCACATTTAAAAAAATGAACTTAGGAAAACTAGTACTAGAGAAGCCACCTTACAGTTCACCCATGCCATTACATCATTTAAGAAGTTTTACTCACATTTAACACTTCTTGCCTAGGTTGTGGAGGTTCTATGCAAGTCAGTAGCCTGAGCAATAAGTCCATGATAGCAGAGGTCCCTATGTGCTTAATAATGAGGTCTACAAAATCATGTTTCTTCTTTAAAAAATCCACAATCTAGAAATGAAAGACAAGACTTCTTTGTTTTGTGTGGTAGATTATAACAAAGCATTTTAATTTGATTTTCTCTCCTACCAGTTGAAGACACACAAGAACTTCTTAAACACTTTCACATCCAAGTTTGCAGTACAAGGCAAGATAAAATAGTGCATGTTTAGAGAGCAGCAAGCATGCCCCAGGACAGACCTATACTACATTTAGTGTGTCCTGGCCTACTCTCATGCTGACCATAAACTGCTTGTAACCAATGTACAGCTTTCCTTGTAGATATGAATCCCCCATCCCTCAAAGTGCTCAGTGAGCAAAGCTGGATACTGCAAAGCCCTGATGCAAAACTTTCAGGTGAACTCAGAGCTTGCTGAACTAAAAGCAGGGAACTGAATGAAACTTAATTCTCTGGGGACCAGAGCAAGCCAGAGCAGCTGTGCACAGCAGCCAGACACACCAGGCAGCAGCACAGCCCTTGTGAAGGACACCCAGAAGTCTGCCCCACTCAGACAACAGCCCTTCACTCCCAGCTGTGGTCCTGCATAACTGGACCCACTCTCAGTGCTTCAATCACCCCCTTCTCCAAGTCACTCAACAGAAACACCCCGGTGTGAACACCGAGCCAAGCCCCACGGCGAGCGCTCGCACGCCGACAGTTACCAGCCATGAGAGCAGCTCGGACGAGGCCTAACGGAAGGCAGCCCCCTCGCCCCATTTATAAACCTTGAGCAGGCTGGAGCAGTCCACGTCCTCAGCTAGCACAGAAACATGAACGCTGTTCTTTGCCTCAGCCCTTGGGAGCGCAGACTTCAGGGAACACTACTGTGTACTGCAACTTCACAGAAGCACTTGCTAAACTTGCTAAACCAGAGAGCTGCGAGCATTTACCTGTTCTGGTTTTCTGCTTATAAGAATACTTAGCACCTTGCTGAAGAAACTGGCCAGTAAAGGGTTTAGAGGCGATTCGTTTAAGAGAAAGCTGTACAGTTTCACAAGTAAGGATTCTTCTTCTCCCAACCTATCGTTGATCTGCGAGACATCAGATGTAAGCAGCTCACAGGATATGTTTGGGTATCTGCAGAAAGGAGAAAGAAGGCTCACTATTCATACGTACTATACATACTTATACTATCAAGTCTGAATTCAGAAAAGCAGCTGCCTTGTAAGGCTTCTGACCAAGTTTAAGTACCATAGGTTTGCAGGAACATAGTAATGGTCTATGAAGGGGAGTGGAAGCGTGTTTGTCCTCTGTTAACATTAGCTCATCTATATTCAGGAGGTCAAAATGATCGAGTACTTCTCTACTTACAAAAATGGTAGGAAGTTGCACTAAAGTAGTTGAAGGCAGCCTGACAGAGCTTGCCAAACTACCCAGTGCATCTTCGTGCCACAGCAGCAGCACGGTCCACAACACTGCTGCTTCAGCCAGGAGTCCAGTCATTTCCTGCAGTTGATATCAGGCTTGCCCCCTCACACTAAAAGTGATGCCAGTGTCAGCAGTTTAAGGCCTTCCAGGGGAAGACACTCCATTGCAAACTCACCTTTTAAGAGACAGAGGAGGCCTGTTTCATCCTAAGTGATAAAACTAGGAAGGTTGGGTTTGTCACATTAGTTTTTCCATGTGACCAAAAAACAAACACAATGACTTCCCCCCCCCAACCCAGACCACCCCAAAACTGGAGGGTAGTAAGGGCACAGGGGGCACGATACTTTTACGGGAATTGCTACAGGGTCTGCTAAGTTGGAGCTTTCTTAGCAAACTCTCCAAGCAGTCGGGGCTGCACTTTTAACCATCCTGTTCTAGCTCTGCCATGGGAAACACCAGCAGGAGTGGTAGAGACTTTCCAAAAATGCATCTTGAAAACATCTTATTAGTCACTGATAAAACAAGACTACACACCCAAACACGCTACCCCAATACGAGTTTTCAGTCAACTACTTTTAAATCACTCCAAGTAGTAACAACGATTCTTTATGAGAGTTCTGGCATTTTGTAAGCTTTTTGGGCAGCAATGGTTTTTGGAAGCATTTCTGTAGTAAAAAAAAAGAACCTTTCATGAAAAAACTCCCCAAATATTAGTGTGACTCATTTAATTAAAAGCCCTACAACACCCCTTCAAAACAAACTTACTCTAAAGCTACCAGCACTCTATACACACCCGCAGGCAGGACTTCAAAACACACTATAAATTCGAGTAATTTGTCCCTCTTTCCACCTTTCAACCCCAGAATGTTTTCCTACTTGTATCGAATTTTTTCATCCATATCTTGGGGTGGTTCTTCGATAATAAATGAAACTAGATCTTCCAAACATTCTGACTTCAACAGAAACTCTATAAGTTTGCGATTCTGAGCCTTGCACTCTTGCAGAACATCTTCTTCATCCATCAACTCCTTCAGCGTTACATCTTCTCTCTCTAGAAGCGTATCTATGTGGGATGACGAATGGAGATCAAATTTCCAAAACATGCTGGTCTGGATAAAAAGACAATATACACAAAGCAGTGAATTTAAGAATCTATTGAAACGGTACTTGTAGTTTTCCCCCAATAAAAGCCAACTCCATGTCCATTTCATAGCTTCTAACCCCCCAAAAATCTGCATACAGGAAAACTTTCCAGAACGAGACAGATTAGTAGATGCTGAAAGATGAATCACAATGTTCCAAATCAGACTTGATTACTACAGTTTATCCAGTCATCTTTAATTTTGTACCATTAGTAATAAGCCAATATTTTAACATGAAGTTAGCTTCCTCCAAAGTTTTATGTACAAGAAACATGCTAATTTGCACCAAAGAAAAGGTTACTTTCTGGGTTTCATTTCCCCTTGTTACACGTCTGTGGCACGACTCAGATTTGTGAAGAAACCGCTCAGCAACTACCAGGACTGGCAAAAGAAACAGGCATGGCACAACCCCCCAAGCTTCTACTACCTCTACCCCACGTGGCACTGAAGGAAACACCTCTGAAGGTGCAGGAGACAGAGCCAGGCTCAGACAGCTGCAACAGACTCCACTTGCCTGTATTTCTCCTTAAGCCCTGCACAAACATTCACCGCGTGCTCAACAAATGCTGACTTGGACACTACATTTTACTTCTGATTCAGCATCAACAAGTCTTGCATGACTAAGAATTTAAGGAACAAATTGAACTGGTGATCAATCAGGGAAATGGTTCTTTCCTGAAACTAGAAATACACAACAGCATTATTTTGGGAAGCACTTGATGGGGGGAAAATAAAAGGAAAAAAAAAGCAGTAAAAAGACAGTCTTTTTGCTCTTTTAGTAACTGCCTTCCAGGTGTGAGGTATTGACTCAATGTCACACTATTGCCAACATGACTGTGGACATGTTACCATGAAGAATCCAAATGAAGACCCCATTTAGCAGGAACACATCTGCAAGCTGCAGTTTTGGGTGCAGAGGGAACTAGCTTGCAGACAGCAGCTGAGCCCAAGTTGTGTCTTTGCCATACACACTCTTGAGATAAACTACAAAGTCTAAGCTAGAAATACCTGTTCCTACGTAAATCAATAGGTCAGCAGCTTTAGGCACTGAGATCCTAAATTTGCACAGATTCAGCATGGGCACCAAAACTACCGAGCACAGGGAAGCATCCAATTCAGCACTGTATAAGTTTGGGAGCCACCAAGACTAGAGTCCAGGATTCAGCAGAAGGTTACAACTTTCCTTATTACTAAGATATCAGTATTTGCCCTACAAACAGGAATAAGCTTGGTGTTCTCCCAATGGAGGAGAGATTTTGGTTGCTTTGGGGGTTCTATGACAAAGATCACAGATATGGGGTAAGATATGGGAGACAAACCAAAATAAGGGGGGAAGATGGGAAGAAGTACAAGTGACCTCAATTACAGAGCTAGTATTCAATCACATGAGACCCCATGCAAGAATTAAAGAGTAATTGGTTAAAAACCAACAGAAAAGTCTTTCTACTAAAAGTATTAGTAATCTTGCAGAAAGTTCGAAACACCTGATTTTACTTACAAGAGATATTAGCATAAATCAAATCATACAGAGTTGTTATTAAAACCATTAGCTTAGGGGTATTCAGCTCTACAAAGGCTTATTGTGAGCAAGTAAACTAGTGCTTTGGTAAAGTCAGAGTATTTTTGCTTTGGGCTTTTTTTGAGCTTATAGTAGGATCAAATCCCTCCCCTTGTCCCAGTTAGGGCAGGTTGCATCTTTGCAAGCAGCCGCTACCAAGGCTACCTCCAGATGGAAATCTCTCTGCAGAGGTTAAAGTTTATTTTGGTAGCTTCAAGTTACTTCTCAGCTACTTAATTTAAGAGAAATTTGGCAATAGAAAATAGCAACAACAAAAAAAGAGGCATACTACTGCAAACATGTTACAGCGTTATTTCACAAATTCTCCCAGGCAAGCGCTTTTAGGAGATGCTCAACATGTCAGGTGCCGGCCAGAGATTAGTCCATCGCTTTTCAACAGGAGACCGGGTCCCTTGGAGTAAGGAAAAAATAAACACTGTAAAATGTGCCAAAGAATGAGTCCAGGAACCCTGAAGAGAAGAGAAATAGGTGTTATCACTAGTGATCATCAAGCGGCAGCACACCATAGCTCCAAGCGGGAAGTCTTAGAAGGAAAAAAGTTGTTATTTTCTCATTTCTGTGCTCGCACATTAGGCAGGAGGTGGCCTCTCGCCCCCAGCTTTGGAACACGCTCCCTCCCCTCCGTGCTCCTCACAAAGCTTCAGCATGTGCACATTTACAACCAGCTCTCAAGGTTAACAGGGATGCAACATTGGTACCCAAGTCTCATACCAGTGTAAGCACTGAGATCCAAGGGAGACCAAATACAAAGCATGCTCAAGATTAGGTACTATAAGAAGCAAGGTAATCCAGCATAATATTTAAAACAAGAAAAAAAAAAAAAAAAGCACCATACTGCACACAGATGTAGAAAAGTTGTTGTTTTGAAGATGTCTAAGCTACTGCAGTGTACCTCACTATAACCCATAACCTTTAGTCGGGTTTGTCACCCAGTGAGCAAACCTAACAGGCTCCTGATGTACACAGAGTCCTTCCAAAAGCTGACATCAGCTAAAGGTAAGTTTTGGTGCCGAGATGAACAGTGGGCATTCAGAAAAATGTCTTGTTCTCTGAATGAATGCTGAAATACCATGCCATGTAGTAAGCCCCTCACCAGTTCTGAAAGGGTAAAAAACAGGTCAGTAAGTGACAAAAGCCTGACACTAATTTGAGGCACAAGTCAAAAGTTTTCATTTAATCGCTTTTTCAAAGGAAGAGGTAAAACTTGAGTGATCCTTTCAGCCCAGGTGGCCCTAAAGCCTCTGCCTACCATTAATCAACAAGAAGCCACCTGCATTCAACTGTAGATTTGGACTGGAACAGTTGCTCGCCAAAAGAGCATGAGTAAATCCTGTCAATGCACTCCTGTGGCGTGACTAAGTCCACGCTTTCTCCCCACAGTGGGTGCAGGCGAGAACATCCAATACCCAGGCACCTTCTGTTGGTGCTCCTGCATTAACAACTCAGGGCATAAGAGGACTGAGGAAACGCACATTTCTTTGTCCTCTACCACATTCACACAGTAGTTCAGAAGTGCAAAATTTTGATCCTTTGTTACTCATTACTATTATATTTCAAGTAAGGCAATAAAAAAAGAAAAAAGCTTATCCAATAACTTCTAAAAAATTAGATCTCTTCTGTTAAAGCAGCCAGGTTCAGGGGTTTTATCTGCCTTCTAAGAAGTCTAGCAATCATTCAAGTGAGAGGGGGAAAAAAAAAAAAAAAAAAGAGGAGTTTCCAGTGTCGTTTCTGGCTTTCTTAAATGAGATGCAGGGCAAGCAAAGTTATCCTACTAAGACCTTGCCATCATTAAGTGCAAGATCCAGAAACTGCGAGGAACCATTTCATTTTAAATAACCTAGTAACAACTCAGCACATCGAACCACTCCTCAGCACAATTTCATTTATATATCAAAACAAGGCACTGCAGTTTCCTCCAAATACTGTCTAGGATTCCTGAATAAGCAAAGGCCATTTGGGAAAGCAAGAGAAAACACTTCAGCAACTCCATTGAAGTTTCTACAGCTTATGCTCACTGCACTATCGATACCACTCCCTCCAGCCACCGCACTCATTTACAGTGTATCCCTCTCAGCTAACAATATCCTTGGCGGAGAACTACACACTTGAGTGAAATGGGAGCAAGAGATGCCCACGTGGCAGTATTTTGAGGGAGACAAAGTGCATTACCAAATAGTATGAAGACATAGCAATTTTTGTGATATGCTCTTAAGCAGCTGCTTCCACTTCCTAGGGAGAAGGCAATTTACTCAGGAGGGGGAAAAATCCATGCTTAGGATCACATAGTAGAAGTGGGATCCTGCTATGGCTGCAGAGCATTCAGAGTTGGACTATGGGACTAAAATCAGTTTCCATTATCTCTTTACAAAACTAGCTATGCTTTTATCTGGCTCAGGATTATTTATATTCATATATTACATATTAGAAACATACACACAGAATGCCCCTGTAGTCCAATACCACCTCGATGTGCCAGAGTGTGCAAACAAGTTCCAAAGTAGGTAGCACTTGAGACAGACACCAAATCCCTCAAAATTCATCGAGTCCGAGCAGTCTGGTAAAAAACTAGAAAGCAGCTGAAGCCTGCAGTCTGCAATGAAGCTACGAGAGCAAACCTGCACCAAACAACAAGAATATCCTTGACAACACCCATAGGCCATACCTCCAATCACTGGTTAATATAAATGCAATCTTAATGACCTCCAATTAGTCATTGCTTTCCCTGGTCTAAATTGAGAAGGTAAATGACTTCCTAGAAGCTCTACTTCAACAGTCAAACATTTACACTTTTACAAATATTTACTGGTCAAATAACTCAGATTCTGTATATTTTCATCTTCTGCATCAGCTACCTTTGAAATGGGAATTAAGACACCTGGACCCTGAGGAAAGCAGACAGTTCAGCCATGTTATAAACAGACAGCTGAAGAACACACAGGAAAACCTTACTCTGCAGCATGCAGTTCAGCATCAGGAACCCAGGTAAGCAGACAGAATTGCCATACTGCACTACCACAACACTGAACATTGATCATATCTAGCATAGGTCAGTTCATGAGCACATTTACTCTGAGACTCTTGCACAGAACTGGAGGCTGGGCAGCTGACACCAGCCACAAAACAAGACCACTTTGAAACTGTAAAGAAAGTCAACACACTTCAAACCAAGTCCCCTGTAAAACAGAGAGCAACCACAACAATGAGCCCAGGTAACTCCTCATTCTCATTATCAGACCAAAATAAGAATAAAGATAGGAGGTAGTGCAACAGCAGGATGAATAAGAAGATAAAGTTTAAAAAGAGCAATTAGGAAGTAATGAAAAAAAAAAAAAAAGAAAAGCTGCAATAAAAGGGAAAGAACAGCCACGAAGTCTGAACTGGAAAGAAGGAAAAGCAGCTTAGAAGGGGATAAATCTGAACCTATAGGAATCAGGTAGGTCAGCCTTTAGTGGACATCAGGGACAAGAAAAGAAGTTAAGGCATTCGGGAACCACTTATTTTAAGCTAAGGCTTTGCAGGTGCAGCAGACAAATCTACCACTATAGATGAATAGCAATGTTTCTTACCTGTTAACACAAAAGTTTTAAAGACTTAAATAAAACAGAACGATCTGTATTCTCTGAGGGTCCTTGCCCATTACAGGGGATCCTGGCAACAGCAAAAAAATCTTTCAGTCTACAGTATTAGCAGATTAGCAGGACTGAATTAGGTTAAGATGAAGTAGATTTCTTCCTACAAGAAAAAAAAAACATTTTGCAATTTAATAATGTTAACAGGGTCCATTAAATAGCTTAACAGCTGCACGAACAGTGTTACTTGCAGGAACGAAAAAAAACAGGAACAACAGAAGAAACAACTTGCTAGGAAGGAAAATAATCTCAGTCCATTGCACCATACACGGAGAAATTCAAGAGGAGTCCATCACCTGAAAGAAAACCATGACAGACTTCATCCAGCAAAAGATCCTCCTTTGCTGCTGGGAAGCATAGGAAGCAGCTTTGGCATCTTCATGGGACAGGAGCCAGGGGTAAGCTCAAAGGCAGTTTGCCAAGGAAGGCTACATGAACGTGGAGTCTGTTATCATTCTTTTGTTTAACTATAAGCAATTCCATGAGAAATCACATCTCCAGATCTGGAGGTCAGAACTGCTCATTGCTACACCTTAGTTCATCCTCAAAACTACTCTCTGGCTGCTGATATACTAAGACCCGATGTATGCATAATCTTGCACAAAAGCAAGGGTACAAGCATTAAAAATTCCATTTTTTTGGCATAAATCTGCATCAGAAATTCAGACACCTCCCATCTGATTTATCTTACCAAAAAACACCAAACAAAAAACCCACAGGTAAGCTGATAAGCCTACGTCGAAATGAGAGTTTGCACACAGACTTACAAAGTAACCACCTGTGTCAGCAGAGCATTTGATCTCCCAAAACTCAAAGACCTCTGCTTTTGGACACTCCAATTCTGCCAATATAAAGCAAAGTTACATAAAAAAAAGCATCCATAAGCATCCTCAAATACAAGGCTTTTAAGAAGTCAATACCATGTAGGCAAGAAGAGTTTCATATTAAATAATGCTTCTTCCACAGACAGCCATTTCTGGCAACCTCGTGAAGAAACGCTAGAAACAAAAATTCACCTTCCTTTTCCCCCATGTGGAGTTTTTTTTTTGTTTGTTTGGTTTTTTTTTTTTTTTTTTTTTTTTTTTGAAGGGGGGCACTTTTTTCAATGTAGGCTTCAAGCAACATTACTTTTGCTGCTTTTAAAAGCAAGAGCAGTGTTATCCTTGAAAAAAAAAGAAGTATCTGCAACTAAGAGGGGTGGCAAGCTGAGCAGCAAAGTTCATGAATTTGTGCCAGCATCTAGTACTTGGCTGGAGGCTTCACTATCAGAATTTTAGTCATTAGGATATCTTCAGCCAAAGAAAATACGTTACCATGCTAAGGGCAAGTGCTCTGCCAGTGGACACAAGGATGACTTAATACTAGTCTTCCCATGTTACAGATAGAGGCTATTTAATGAATATTCTGCAAGACTTAAACACACAACTGCAACTATGAACCTAGACATACGTACTACAAGATATATTCCTTTTGAATTAAAAGCAGTGTTTACATTATGGTTAGGCGAGCATCCAAGACCAAGTGTTTTCATTAAGCTTTGTTAGGCTAGTAGTTTTTCTGGCTTCAGACATCACATTATTTGGTATTGCCAACAATTGTGGAGCCAAAAGTCACCTTATTTTACTTACAACAGTGCAAAGGCTCCAAGCCTTAATGTACACAAACACTAGATACAGCCCTCTCTAAGGCTATTTTGGTAACCAACACACACGTGAACTGAAGGTCAGTGTAATACACTGACCATAATACTTTCAAAGGTCAAATGTGTTTTTCATCCGTAGCCCTTCAGGTCTAAATGTCAAGTAGATTTGCCAATCCCTTGCAAGTTAAGTGACTAACAAGAGGAAAAAAGTAAACAAGTCTATTGAACTTGATTTGCTTTACCAAAGCTGACTTGGTAATCATTTCTGGACTTCAAATGTTCACTTGTACTCAAAGGCTGAGCTCCAAGTTCAGGCAGACTGCCTATTCCTCAGCTATTCCATTCACAGGAAAATCAAGAAGCCCAGTTAGTTGAATCCACTTCCAGAGAGTTTACAAAAGCCCCAGGGTACTGTCTATCCAGATTTCATTTGCCTATAAAACTGTGCAAATGAAAAATCACTGTCAATTATTACACTCCTTACTCCTTAAGGTCTCCTTAAGGATATCCTTCTGCTATTTCTTCTCTTCTTGTATTAAAGACAACTTTGATGTCTAAATACCTGATAAAGATACTTACACTTTTTTCTGGATAGGGAAGTTGAGCATTATCTGACCAATGGTCACAAACAGGGTGACACATTGTACTAGCACTGCACAGACTGGGGCATGCTTGCTCCTAAAACAGTTTCCATACATCCCTTGTCCAAACGCATAAGGTAAAAAGGTGTCTTCCAAGCCTATTTTTCACCCATAGAAGCCAAAGGAACATTTGTGCATCCCAGCAGTGAAGTACAATAACTACAACACACTGACCACTGCTGTTTTATTTAAGAGTATTCCACATCGCATCAATAGTAAAGGTGTTGAGACAACAGTTAAACATGGGAAGCACAAGCCATAAAGTGGTTTAACCTTATTTCATATACCAAGCCCCAAAGCAGCATAACTGCTTTTCTACAATAATGTGCTTGGGGCAGGGGGGAGCAAAAAATGAATGGATTTTTTTTCTTCTTCCACTGGCTTACTGCCTCAGAACCCCTCAGTGCATTTACAATCCATTAGTACTAAGCTGTTAAATATTAATGCTCCAAGCAGTACAAATATGAAGTCATCACCTACTAGGAGACTAAATAGACTCATCATTTTGCTTTACATATCCCTCCAAACGTCTAGGTGACTGGTTCTGATGACTGCTGGGAGAAGCAGCTAAGACATCCCGTATATTCTCAAAAATATTACATTATTTCCCCCCATGCCCCCCCAGAGGGAATTAATTCACTGATTTTAAACACAACAGCCTTTAGAGCTGCTTAGCACAACCACAAAAAAAAATCTCCCCTTGCAATTGTTACAATCAGGTTTCAAGTCTCAGAGTGAGACTGAAGCAGGCAAGCAACCCCATCAAGGCACCTGTAGGCTGCAATGAGCTTTGCAAGCAGATTTCCCGAAGCCCGGGTCAGCACTACACCCACTAATCAACACTTCAGTTGTATTCAGCTTTTAATAGCAGCAGAGTGACCACGGAATACACAACATTTAACAGGTCAGGATGATGTCAAAATACACAAAACAAGACACAAACACCCTACACCACAGATTTACCCCCCTTAAATACCAAGTGCTTAGGCTGTTTCTCTAAGACAGCTCTTTTGCGCTAGGGCTTAGGTTACCCGCCACAGCCGCCGTGCGGAGAGCGCGCAGGCAGGGGAGCGCACGCGCGGCAGCAGGGCAGGCTCTGCCAGCAGCTCGTGCCAGCCAAGGCGGCTCCGCCACGCAGCTCCCATGGCCCCTGCCCAGCCGCTCCCTGCCAAGCGGCCGAGGGCAAAGCCACTCTTAGATGCTTTATTTGCGATCATTTATGAAGAATGTTTCCCTTAGCCTTACGATGAGATGTTTGAACTTCAGCTGAAGGTTTTCCCTGCCTTTTAAAATATTTATTCCATTCTACTCCAGTATGTGCTCTCAATAATGGTGAATGTTTTATTTTTTTTTTAAAAGAGTCAAATCTCAGAAGCTGAGTCAGATCACACCAGTACACTTGCCAGCACAGTCACCCTTTTGCCAGGCATGACCTGAACCATAGCTGTAATCCTCAGCATCTCACGGGACCTGCCCCACGCTGCTGGCAGCGCACCAGAGAACGCCAGGGTTTGAACAAGCCTGTCGGTATTACGCAAGGGTACGATACAAAGTCCCCTAAGGTCACAGCTAGGGCAGCACTACCCAGAACAGCACAGCTTCAAGAGACTGGGCAGCACTGAGGCTTCTCAGCCCTCATTTGTCTTTTCTGTTAATTAACACGTAGCTTCTTGAACCCAAGTTGTACTTGGCCTGGCACACTGTAAACATAAAAGCACATGCACAACTGGGCAGACCCTTCTAATACAGCACACGGTGCATCACATATACCCACACACCCTCTCCAAGCAACCTTCTGATACAGACAAGTTTATCCTCCTTTTGCCTTGCTTATAAGGCCTTGAAAGCTGGTCACGCAGCAAGTCGGACTGCATGAAAACATGCAACTAGCAAAGATAACAGCAAGCTGCTTATTTCAGCGACTTTAGCCTGTGAAGCAAAGCGCGTTCCTGCGGGGACAGTGCATTCAGGTCTGCTAGGCGTTTCCTGGCTATGCAAAAGCCCTGTCTGGAGAAGGAGAACTTGGGATCGCTTGCAGAATGGGACTCAGGTGGTGCCAGGAGCTGGGAATGCTTTGCTTCAAGTTCCCGAGAGCAAGAACAGCCAGAACCAGAATGGACTTCCTTACAGGAAGACCATTTATGCAAAATTAAGCCCAAAGCTTTGCATCACTTGCTTCCTTCTTGCGTGATTTTTCGTTTTTAAAACGAAAGGTGTAGCCACCCACTCCCAGGGCAGCAGATGAGAGTGTCCTTTAATGAGAGTATCAAGAAGTGAGTAGTTATATTAGCTTTGATTTCTGTGCTACCATCTCCTGTGATGCCTGACAACTTCTCAATCCCACTTTGCTTGCAGACAAGGGCTAATAAACCCAGCCTGACCACATCGCAGCAAACAGGTTTTTCTTTTCAGACCGGGTCCCCTAACACGCTTCAATGAGCCCATGGGTTGGGCTGCTACCCCAAAAAACTAAAGTTATTCTTCCTCTAATCTTCAATTTAAGACCATTAAATTAAGCATATATGTTACATAGATAGGCCCACCATACACACAAATACAGTTTACCTCCTTGATTTTGACTTATTTTGGGAGAGCTAAATTTCATTTCACTTTTGGAAAGCTTAGGCCTGGGCTACAATCCCTCGGTTTTGATCATCATCCACACAATTCCTAGAATCAAAATAGAAGAGTTATTCCCATGTAGCTGTCAGGAAATGGAAATATATTACACTGGCACAGACAACTGAACACAAGGAAAGTGGTATTATTCTACGGTATTTTCTTACTCAATATATATGAGTTTAGAGTAAGTTATAGCACCACCTGGAACCTTACTTAGCTTTGTAAAGATGCACCTGAGCTTTTGCAGAAAAGTAGCATGTTCTGCCCATGGGAAGCCCTTGGATTTTGATGGACGATAGCAGGAGAAAAACCTTTGCCCAGTTATCTAAGAACAAGTCACCTTTTACGAATACATTGCACACACTATTTATGAAAAGACAGTTTGATACAAAAATGCTCAGTGATCTTCCAACTTTTAAAAAGTATCTCCCCCTCTAACTGCACCTTCTCTTATAACTAAAGAACTGGCAAGCTACAATGAAAGTCCACCCCAATCTTGTGGTATTTCTGAAGGAAACTTCTCATTACTGTCACATCCTACATCTTCACTCACACAAAGCAACCATCAACTGAGAAATACTGTAGATGCACAAATCTTTGTAGATTTTTTTTTAATTAAGCATTAGAGCAACATCCTCTATGTTGAGAAGCAGTACTTCACACAAATCCAAGTTTCTTTTGCAGCAGCCCTTACCGAAATACTTTTGCGTGGATGTATTAAAATTGGCTGGTTTTTCCCTCACTCTCTATGCTTCCTCTCCCAACAGGGCTATACCACAGCCACTGACCAAAACACTTTTGGCATCCTTTCCTTCCTACAGCTTCTGGTCACCAGCCTGCATGTTAACAGTTTTCTCCAATGCAAGAGGAGGTCTCAGTTCTGCAAAGCAATTCTTTACTCTTTGCAAGGCGGAATTATTGAGGCCACTGCATAATTATTAACCCAAGTGCAAGACCACAGATACCAGCAAGTGCACTGATGCTTCTCTGCCCTATGTCCATTCAAGGCATTCAAAAAAAACTTTAAGTTCTAAAAACCTTGCTTTTCTTGAAGTAGTGAGATATGTTTAACAGCACTGTGAAATAGCTCTGGGCACAAACACTCTGCTAAGCAGAATTTGGGACTCAAAATGTTAAGATCTGAGCTTAAATTATGGTGTTGAATGACGTTTAGAATGCCACACAGATCCTGGAAATTAAGTCTTAGCGACTACCGACCAATACTTAAGTCAATAGTGTGATTAGCAGCAAGGCAACTTTAGTAAGAACAGGAAAATCTCAGAAGTTATTTTAAAACACCTGAAAGTTCAGAAATGAAATTTTAAAGCTGCAAGTGTGAACTCAAAATTATGAATTTCAAAAGAAATCTTCTGATCGCAAGCTACAATATGCTAGCTTCATTGCATTATTTTTAACTGCCAGTTTGGTTTCTGTTTTGGAGGGATAAATTCACCTGCTACTACTTGCAGCTTTTCCATAATAGCAAAAATAAAAAATTAATAAAATCCAACTATTTTTAGCAAAACTCATCTGCCTTGTTATTTATATTCTGCTGTATATAGTTGCAATACCAGTTTACCAATCCGTTTGCTTAAGAAATCTCATCCCACAACTACAGACACGGAGATAATCTGTAATGCTCGAGCTCATGATAGTGTCCTGTGTGCCACAGTTACAGATTTTCTTACTTTATTAATAAACTCAATTCTTGGCTATATAGTGCTACACGTTCAACAGGAGAAGCACACATCAAGTAATCCTATCGCACTTGGTTCTCCAGCCTCATGGTTAGTATGTTCTTCTAAAGAGCAGATATCAGTTACCCGCTGGAATTTCAGATTGAGCCCTGCTTTGCATGGACACCACCATGTAAAAAAGTCTTTCAAAACTGCCTGCCTTTGATATCCCATCCCTACGATTCTAATCAAGGAAACTGCACTTCCCATTGAGCAAGTGGGGAGAGTTTTGGATGAAGTTGGACTTAAAAGCTGCTGAAGTACAGCAGAAGAGTATACTGGAACAGCCAGAGGGAAAAGGTGCCCATCTATAACAAAGGGTACAAAGCAGCAAGGCAACTGCAACTGGCAAAGCTACCAAGAAACACTTAAAGTTTGAGAAAGCTTTAAATTCAATCCCCAGCCACAGAGTACTCATATTACAGCAAAACTTCCACACTTTTTTGTAAGTGACTCTAGAAGAGCATCTTATCCCTGCAAACAATAAAGCCAAAGCAGTTATGGACATAAGCAGCCTTTATGGGCTGATGACAAAGTTAAATTCCTTCTAAGTGAGGAAAGACCCCCACCACCACTGGAAAAGAGAAAGGAAGGGCTTGGTGATGTCAAAGGCAACTGAAGTTTTAACAAGCTCCAAGATGCTCATAAAAGCTAAATGCTGGCTGCTATTGCCAACTCACAGCAATGACAGCTATTATCTCTTCCTTCCTGCAAGCAAGAGTTGTACAACAAGTTGTGCAGTACACAGATCTTACATCATCTTCAACAATTACTGGATTTCTACTTTATCCTTTCACCAGTAAGTGAGAGGTGGTGGGCAGCAACAATAAAGTGCCTAGCATCACATATGCACCATAAAAAGATCCTTATATGAAGCTCTGTCACAGTTAAAAGCAAGGACTTGTAGAAATGGTACGAAGCTGGTCATGAAGCAACTGTCACATGGGGAAAAAAGACAGACTCAAAGGAAAAAAGCTCCTAGTTGCTACAGATGCTAAAAACACCAGAACAGCCCTGAAAAAGGATACAAAACAACAATTGTGAAAGGCAGGAATACAAAGGTCGTGCTGTTGCGGTTTTCAACCAGACTTCCACCTGGGATACATGCTGGCCAGCATCAACACTGGAGGAAGCTGGTTTCCCACAGAGGCTACTTAAACCATCAGCAGGAAACCACTTTCCAAAGTGTCCGCCTGTGGTTTCCACCACTGCAGCATTACTCTGCTCAACTCTTGTTTCCAGGGAGTTTGGTGAAGGCTGCTAAACTAGACAAATTAGTGTAGTTCACCATTAATTTTCAGGGGGGGGGGAAAGGGAGGGGGGGGTCACTCTCAATGATACTTTATATCTGGCAAGTGTGTCAAGGCAATAGTGGAAGAAATAATATGAGTTACATACTATTCAACTAGTTCAACCTAGTACTGAAGTTTCTAGATAAACATTTTAGATTTAAGATAGGTCAAAAATATCTGGTACATACAAGAACAGAACATTACAAAAGTCCCAAGTCAGTGCATTTCATAAAAACAAGAGTCTTTTCACCAAGACTTTGCTGACTTATTTTGACCTACTCTATCTTTTAGTAAAGTGATTTTGGTTTTGACTATATTTGGGGGTGAGGGGGCAAAGCAATCAATGCATGAAGTATTGGGTTTTTACAGTTTCCCTAAGAGGCACACTAAGCAAATACTCATGATGATAGAGAGATGAAGAAACTCACACTGTGAGAACAAAGGTTGATCTTCTTTCATTATGTAACACTGAAGTATTGAGTAACATTGATTTGTAGCAAGTCAGGCTGTTAGAAATTTCTATTACTCCCCTTTTTCCTGATCTAAGTCAATCACCGATTTACAGTGCCATGAAAACAGACATAATCACATCTGTATTAATACTGCATATGGACACTGTATAAGTATTGCCTGAACACTTACTGCCTTGCTTTTGAAGGACCCTAGCCCTGCAAATGGGAAACACGCATGACCTACCTGGGGAACTACAGTCCTATGCTTTGCTGCCCTACTGGAGCATAACATACACTCCGAGAAAGCATCTTTCATACTCTACATGAGCAGGGTATGAAATCCACTCCAAAAGCATCTTCAAGAAGTTGAATCTGCATAACAGAACCTTATTTTATATATTAGCAGCTGTTTAAAAATCTACCAATGGTCACTGGAGGGGTCACTGTGGTACAGTGCACTGCAAAGTAAGGATAAGAACACTTTTAACACAGGATTTTTTCTCTATTCAGGACCAAATCTAATGATCATGGGTACAAATCACTAGTTTTTGCTGGAAATGGAAAGCAGAAATTTCCATCCCCAATTCTGAATATGTTTGTTACAACTTTGGGAATCGCAAGTCCCCCTCACAAGCTTCGCTCAAGACCTCCTTGGTCACCAGAGCAAGGTTAAGAGTATTCCTCAGGCTTGAAATCATCTCCCAGCACAACTGAGAAGAGCTGCCAGTGGTCATTCAGTGCTCATTTTCCAGAGGACCCAATGGAAGCAGGAAGGAGGCCATGAGGTCACATACTCCATCTCCTTGCCGATACATACCTCAAGCCATATGTAAATGCTTGCACTCATCCAAATCAAAATGGGACTTTTTCCAGAACTTCTCCCAAGGAGACTAATCCTCACACATTGAGGCAGTTACTGCTTTTGTGTACGTTTCACCCCTTTTCCTCAGCCCTGCCTCTCTCCACATCAAATTTCAGTTTTACCTAAACACCCATTTAGTTCAGGTTCTTGCCAATTTTACAGATGCTCTTTGCCATTTGGCAAACACAACTATACTGGACATACTACCATTTACTCAATGGTTATTTCTGACTTAAGAAGGTTTTCTGTCCAATCCAATCAGTTGTATTTAGAAGCAGTGTAACAGGAGAGGAAAAATAAGGCAAGAAACTTCCCTCCAAACAATATACACCACATCGGACATGCTTTTTGGCACTTTTGGGTACTGCTGAATGAACATAGCTCATGAGCTGTCTTTTATTTCATAACAGAACTTTTTAAACCCTGTGCATAGACTATTTCACAAACAAAAAAGCTTAAATCAAACTTTAGCTCCATCCCCCAAATCCATCTGTCCCGATCTCTGAAAAATATCCCAGAATATAGACATGCATTTGACTTTAAAAAAATATTATAAACATATCGTTTCTACAACAGATGTAGACACCTACACCACAAAAAGCAAAGCTTTCAACTTTATGTTGGTAATCCTCAGACGTTTTGTGACTGATGTTTCAGTTTCCCATCCCCAAAACACTAGTGATCATGTTTGATTCTGAATAGTTTAAGTCCTTTGCTCTTTTCTTTCCCTTAACAAAAATCACTTGAAATAAGTAAGATGTTATTTACTATCTATGGCTGCACATCTTGCTCTTAAGATAATCCAATCAGACAAGTCTAGTCTTCTGGAATCTGAATGTGGAGACTGCTTTAAGAGACAGCTATTTTTCTAAAGCATTTGTAAGCCATGTGAAATAACTGAATATACATTACTCTTAATGGTTACAGATGAAGATGTCACTAAAGCCACAGGATAGGATGGTAAGACTGACATGCTGACGACATTCAGCCTTACTATACAAATGGATCACTATGCTCACACTAGTGCCTCTCCTGGGCAAGCACTTGAAATAAAATAATAATAAAAAGCAGTGGCTTCCATCACAACTTCCAAAGGCAGAAAGTAAACCCAATTTATATGCAACAAGTGAATAGAACAAGCCTCCTGCCTACCAAGATGTGCAGGTGGCCTACTGGAAAAGAGAAGCTGGCAGATATCTTTTTTCCAGCACACTGATAGAGACTAAATTTCACAACTAACTGCAGAGTTAAGTAAATACTTCAAAGATTTTTAACACCTGGACAGACAAGGATATAATCAATAGAGAGCAGAGCAAGCAGGCCAAGCCATTCTTTACAGTGGTTCTCCCTTCTTATGAATCTTAGGATTTCAGTCTTTTAATGGTTGTGCCTGAATCAGCTCTTTGGCTTTTTACAGTACAGGCCTTTCAAACTTGATCTGAGTGGAGAGACACAGCTCTTGAGCCTTAGCAACAGACTTTACTCAAACCCTCTTGTTACTGTTAAATACATATATACAGACACACACTACTTTTCCCCTTTTGCTGCTATTTCAGGTTGCTTTCTATTTAAGTCACTTGAATTTCATGCTCAGAGCATCATTCAACTGGCAAATGGGCCACAGAATCACCTGTGCGAAGTGCAAGCAGAAAGCTATCTGAAAGAAACAGCAACAATTTCTCCTGTAGCCAGACAATAAATGCACAAAGAATAGTTTGCAGGCAATATTCTGAAAGAGACATAGAAGCTCTTTAATATCTTTAATTCCATAAAGGAATAATAATGAATTATATTTCACAAGTCCTAAGATACTACAGTCAAAGCAGCTTACACATAAACCCAACTTGCTTGCAAAGAAGCCATAACATACTACCCTGTTTAAAAACATTAACCTTAAACAGGCTGCTTTCCCTGAATTGCTAAACTACAAGCTTCATTTAAACCCTGTATTTTCTTCCAGCTTGTGAGCCTCCTCAGCAGCATTTCCAGACAAAAAAAAAAAAAAAAAAAAAAAAAAAAAAACACACACACACACACACCCCCCACCTCCTTTACTTCTGTTAGGAACATCATCTCACTTAGTAACCTGCAGGGTACACGATTCAACACTACACAAACATGCTGCTTTACACACAGAAAATAAAAGGAAATATTTCCAGGAATCATAGATGGATGAAAGATGCAACTTTAGCACATTTAGACAAACGCACAGAGTTATAAAGCATCAAGAAACTCCTTTTTAACATACAGACTGGCTATAAAACCAGGTAGGGTCTCCTTAACAAGTTGTATATTGAAAGATAGTTTTGTGATACTCTTTCAAATTTGCATAACACAACTCCTCCAAGCTATAAGTAATCCATGCCCCACTAGCAAGGATATAAATAAATAATACTGAGCTAAGTAATCACACAGAAGTGTTATTGGAATATGTGCTGTAGTTCAAACAACTGAACAGCAGTGCAAGACCTCTCATGCTTTGGTATTCCAGCAAAAAGCTGCACAAGCCCCTGTGTGGTTCATAGATTACTTAGATATTATCAGGAAAAAGTTATACTAGTTTAATCATCTACAATTAAAGACAGAAAACTCACACCATACTGTCAAAGTACATTTATACTCCTTCCAATTAAGTAGATTTGAAAGCCTCACCTTTCTTTAAGCTGTCAACTTCCCCCAAGTAGGGCTTCCCAAAGTCAACGAGTCCCTCCTAACATCTTCTGCTCTGATCCACTAAAAACAGCTAACAGCCAGACCCCTATTTGAAGCACCCCCCAATCCCGACTTGGGCAATATTTTATCTTGGCAGAGGGTGCTCCAATTTTAGCCCCAGCTGCACCTATGTCACACGACACGCATGACTGTAACACTAACTCTCTCCTTCCTATGCCTTGAAAAGTTTTCAGCCACCAGAAAAAGAAAGAAGGGGGGGAAAAAAGGAGGTAGAAGAAAAGAAAAAATGACAGGTTCCAAGCTAGATTTTGCCAGATGTACTTAACAGCAGTTAAAGCTTATCAAGACACCTTTGTACTTTTAATAAGTTTTAGCATGGAAGAAAAAAAAAAATTAAAAAAAGCAAATAAAATAAAATAAAATAAAAAAGCAAAGCAGGCGGCCGTGCCCTCACAGCAACACCAAGGCACTGATTTAAAAGCGGGGAAGCCGAGGGCAGAGGCGGCTATCAACGAGATATTTATTGCCCGAGATAACCGCGAGGCCGGAATAAAGTTCTGCGAGTTGCGGCCGGGGCAGGGGCGGCTGCCGCGGGCGGGGGCCGCTTCGCCCACACTCCTTCCCCGCACCCCGGGGCTGCCCCGCGGCGGGGGCGCTCGGCGGAGGGAGCAGCCGCCGCGGGGCGGGGGGCGGCGGCGAAGGGCAGCGCTGGGGCCGCCCGGCGGGGCCTCCCCGCGCCCGGGGCGGCGAAAGGCGGCTCGGGGGGAAGGGGAGGGGGCGCCGCGCGCAACGGCCGCAACAGCCCCGCCAGGCCGCGGCCTCCCCGGGCCCCGGATCACCCCCGCGCGGTAGGAGCGGGGAGAAGCAGCCCATCCCTCGGCGGGAGGGCCCCGGCCGGGCCCCGCGCCACGTCCGTACCTCGGCAAGCGCGTCCCGCCGCCACAAGCCCCGCTGCCTCCGCTCAGGCGGGAACGGCGCCGCTCGCCACCATCACCGACGCGCCAAGATGGCGGACATATCAGCCCTCCTCTCCCCCCCGCCCTCCCCGCCCCGCCTGCCAATCATACCGCCCCGCCGCCGTCCCCTCCCCCGGCTTCGGCCTGCGCCTTCCTATTGGACGCTGCGCGGGGCTCGGCCTCTCATTGGCCTTTCTGCGGATGTCAATCAGGCTGGCACAGCGTTGCGATGGGGGGAAAAAGGGAGGAGGGGGCGGGCTCTGAGCTGCCCGGTGGCCAGTCAAAGCGTGGGGGCGGGCGCCGCTGCCTTCCCACCTTCACGCCCTAGCAACAGCGGAACGTCATTGTGACAGGCGTCTCGCTCGCCCAATCGCAAGGGCGAGTTCCTTTTAAAAATAAACCCTTCCCAGCCAATCCGGAGGCGACGTGCGAAGGCCCAATGAGACCTCGCGGCGGGATGGGCGGGCGCCGGGCGCAGACACCTCCCCGTGGCCACGCCCATCAGCGCTCGCTATTGGCCGCCGCGCGGGGCTCCGCCCCCCGGGGGGGCGGGGCGCGGCCGCCAAACTGCCTGACAACAAGGTTGGGGGAGGGGGCGCCGCTGAGGGGGTGACGCGCGGCGACCGTTGGCGCGCGGGGAATTAGCTCAAATGGTAGAGCGCTCGCTTAGCATGCGAGAGGTAGCGGGATCGATGCCCGCATTCTCCAGGGCCTTGTACTCCTTTTTAAAAAAATTTCTTTTTCCTCCCCTTCTGTTTCTGTGGAGCTCTTGGGCTGCTCCAGGCGGCCTCGAAACGGGTAGACGACTTTAACGAGAGTTTGCTGAAATAAAGCAGTGCAGAGTAGGGCTGCTCACTGCGGCTTCAAGAAAGGGGGGAAAATGGAAAAAAGAAAACCTTTTCTTTAAGACACAAATGTGTGCGGCTGGCAGAGCAGCCAGCAGCTTTCCTGTAGGGGCATCGCATGCGGTGGTGCCGCCATCGCCTCGTGAGGAGACCCCGTGCCCATGATGGCGCCTGCGGGAGGAGGACGAGGACGACGCTGGCGCCGTGGGGAAGAGGCTGGCTGGGCTCCCGGAGGAGCCGGTAGGTACCGGCGGGTCCGCTGTCTGCCGGCCGCCATCCCGAGCGGCTCTGGAAAGCTGCGTGTGCGGGTGGCGCCAACGGGGATGGCGCCGGGCGGCCGCCGGAGGAGGCACAAAATGGCGCCCGGTGCTGAGGGCGGCTTCTCTGCGGGCAGGTGCTGCTTCTTTCTCTGCATTTCATTTCATTCCTTTTTTTTTTTTTTGGTTTGTTTGTTTTTAATTCAAATGCTGTTTATTTATTTATAAGAAGTTAAAAAAAGTAAGGAAAACAACAGAGCTGAAAAAGACAGTGCAGTGATGGGGGTAACCCCTATGGCCTTCTCAAGTAAAACATATGGACACTGAAGGACATCATTGATCAGTGCATATATTTTATGCACCGAAAAGGAGGCTCAGGTGTGCACAGATGTCCCTGTGAGCTGGTGACAACCCCCACCAACTCGCTGCCTTTAGAAGGAAATTACTGGTGTCCTGATGAAGTGTCACCCCTCGGTGCTCGCTGCAGGGCTGAGCCTGAGGCAGCGCCGGCCGAGGCCCGCGGGAGCAGGGTTTCCTCTGCATAAAGCATCCCCAGATGGAGGGGAGAAGTGACAGGTAAAGCTGTGTGCTTGTCTTGCTGTGGACACCCTCCTTCTCAGGGGTAGGGACTGTATTTTGAGCCAGATCCCGCAGGTCAGGAGCCGACACCGTCCGCTTTGCAGGTGCTTGGTTGCACACAAGGCAGGACGTGGTGTCAGCTTTCCGCCTCACCCCACGTCTTTCCTATCAGTTGACCAAGCATTAGCAACAGTTTCCTGCGTTTCTGGGACCATTGCTCCCTAGGACTGAGTCACTGTGTGATTTACCCCTCTCTAAACGCCACCCTGGTGCACGATACTCCCCAGAAAATGATGATACATCCTCACTTTTCACACATTTGCTGCCAACAGAAGCCCTGCCCAGGCCGCAGGCTCATGGGTTGTTCCCATTAGAAATGGAGATTGGCAGCGGCTGGCTCAGCCACGCGATCATCTTTCTTTGCCTGAATAAGTGAGTGGAGCTGCAGTAATTACGGGTGCATGCGCTCGAATGTGTCAGAAACACACGGCAGAGCAGCGGCGTCGCGTGCTTGCGTGCGCTTCAGCTGCTGTTCGGTAGCTCGCTCAGCTGCAGAGTTAGGCAGGTAGGGCTCTGAGCACAGAGCCTGCTCTTCCTTTTTTCTTTTTTTTTAGTGCAAGTGTATTTATTTAGCAAAATGTACAAAAGTTGTTAATGCTGAAAACAACCTGTGTGAAGTGGGACACTCTTACTTCACTCGTGGTTTCTGCCAGTGCTCAGCTCAGAAAACTCCCCCGCTCTGTGGCTTGCTCCGCATTTATCCCAGTGGTCTCTTCCTTCCTTTTTTTTTTTTTTTTTTTTCCTGTGTCTGATTCTCGCTTGTGTCACACCATTCATGTTTCCCAGGAGTGAGTAGCTCACGACAGCAGATATCATGATACGCAGCGGGCATAGGCAGTGCTGGTGGTGTGGTCCATGCAGGAAGCACCTTGCCCCAGACATGGTGAGCAGCAAAGTGAGGGAAAAGATGGGTCTGCAGGCTCAGGAGCAGCTGAGGAGAGTGCCACGTTAAATGGCATCCTCAGGACAAGCAGCTGGGTTGTTGAAAGGGCCAGGAGGTTACAACCTCAAGCACCAGGAGCAGTGTCTGGGGAGGGGGTTAAGAGTTTGAAAGGGGTGCAGCTGTCAACAGCGTCTACCCATTCGGGCTCCCTGAGCGCAAGGTTTGTCCTTGCTGTGTGTGGTGCTGAATGGTGCTGCCGGCGGCACGTCCCACATCCCGAGCAAACGTGCGCTGGATCTGAGGGGTGGATCGTGGCACGGGAGCAGCAGGATGTTTGTGTTGGCGCACGTGGAATTTTCAGGTGTCAGCTCTGCTCTGCCCAGTTGGGAAAGGTTTGGGACAGTGTTCTGGGCTGTAAATATCCTGTCAATGAACTTCCAAAACTGTTTTTTTTTTTTTTAATTATTTTTGAAACTACTCCAGGTGCTATTTCCATCTAAATTGGTAATCCAACTGGGCTGCTACCTTTCCTCTGCAGGATTTGCAGGTAGATCCAGAAACTGCTGCAACCATTCCCTTACCTGTGGTTATAGGCAAATCAGAGCAACCCGACCCATGTGTCGGGTGGCTCTAGGTTTAATGGCTGGCCAGGAGACTCCACAGGCAGCAAACAGGGCGAGCTGGGATGCGAACCCTGCTGATCCATCTGCAGCCCCTTGCAAAACCCCTTGTGCCCTTCGTAGCTGGGGGGAGAAAACCTCCCCACTTAAGGAATTTTAATGGCTCAATATTTAGTCCACCTTCTCACAAAAGCTGTAAAGACTAAATAGCTTTATGAGGCAAGGAGGAACGTTTTCAAACAAGGCTGCACAGTTTTGCTCCTGGAGGGGGACGCACGGCCGCACGGAAGCTAAGAGCTAATCCGGTTAGTTGAAACAAAATGTTCAAATTCAGTTTTCTAATCTCATTTCCACCACTGATCCTGTTAGCACGTCTAAGGCGAGGCTCCCGGGGCAAGGACAGGACCTCCTCACCAGCCCTGGAGCCCCTGCGCCGAGCACCAGCCCCTTCAACAGCCACCAGGGCCTCGGGCTTCACCGTCCTCTGCGGTCACCACGGGAGGGTTTATGGCTGTTTGGGTCACCCTCGTCCCTCCTCGTACGTTTTCTGCCGCAGCGGAGGATTCCTGCACATCCGACAACTGGGCCTTGTAACGGAGCAAGGGCAGAGCCCCCTGCACAGCAGGGCCTGCCAGGTAGCAGTGCCCAGGGCCAGACACCTCTCACCAAGGCTCTCCTGCCTTCCTGGAGTTTAACACCAGGGCAAGGTCCTGATGAGCTTGGCAGGCTCGTTAGTGGGAACCACATGCAGGTGCTGGTCTGATGGGAGGAGGCTGAGGAGCAGCTGATTTGTGGCTTCGTTAGGGAGAAGCTGGCAAAGCACATGGTGTGGAGCAAGGTTACAGCCTCCAGGAGACATGGATTCCTTGGCTCTAGGAGGTGGCCGGATAAGGCTGTAGCTTGCATGGATTTGGTAGGAGAGCATGTCCTCCTTGGGAGATTTTGGGGAGGGAAAGTTTGGAAACACCAGAAGGAGCCATAAACCAGCTGCTGAGGGCTGGGGGGGTTTGTTTGCAGTGAACTGAGTTCAGGAGGTTGCTGTGGGTAAAGCTGCAGGTGGTGGGGAGAGGGCACTAGCAGGGGTAATTTGCTGCCCAGGGGAAGGAAAAATGAAATTTCTCATAGATCAGCAGCACGTTGGGAAGCAGAAGGTGCTGGGTTTTTCTCTTGGGGAAGTTCTGTGTGATGGGGGATGCTGGGAGGAGAAGGAGCTTTGTGAGGGCCCCGGGATAGCGTGCGAGTCTGCGAGCGCTGTGGAGACAAAGCTGCCCCCGAGGGGAGCGAAGGATGGGGCTGCTAACCCAGGCAGCGCGGGAGGAACTGGTGAGCTCTGCAGCTGGCTGCACTGCTGGTTTGCCCTGGACACCCCCGTCCTCCAGCCGCTCCCCTCCGACAGCAGGGCCCTGTTCTCCTGGGAGAGGCGAGGGGCTCCGGGCGCTGGGTGCCGAGGTGGGAGGGAGCAGCACCTCGTACACAGTCACGAGCTGTGAGCAGGGCCGCTACCCGCGCAGGGCTAAGGATAGCCCTAAACCCCTGCGAGCTTTTAGCAGCTAAGCTGATTACACGAGCACGGCGGGGAGGGAGGCAAGGCAGCGATGTGGCTGGGGGGCTCCCCCTCCTAGGGAAAGGGAGGTGCTTTCCAAGCAGGCCAAGCCTGCGTGGCGCTTCCCGGCTTGTCCCAGCGGGTGCACAGTGTGAACTATGCTCAGTTTATCCTTGTCCTTCCCTCCTTTTCCTCTTTTCTCCTTCTAATCGGCCGTGGAGAAGGGAATATCGTTCCCCAACTTTAAGCTCATGTGGCAAGAGGGAGACTCGTGCCAGGGTCGCAATGCTGAAGCCAGAGTTGAGCTCTGCAAAATAGCTTACTATTTTAATCTCTTGGACTTGTGGACTCCACCTGAGAGTTTCTTATCCAACCATAATACTGAAAAAAGGCAAAAAAGGTCTCTAGTCCAACATCCCATATTACCTGAGAAGCCAGGCCTGAAGGAGAGGCTGCTTCCTGGTGGCTGCAGCCTTGTGGGGGCAGAGGTGGATTTTATTCTCTTTCTCTGTCTGTTTTTTTGATTGTTTGGTTGTTTGTCTTTAAACATTAGCTTCCTCTCCCTGTGAATATATAAAATGTGGATGCAGAAAATATATATATTTATATTTCATTTTTAGCAGATAGTCTAAACTACTAGCTGGGCCTGGCAGGTCTGTGCTCGGGGGTTTCTGGGGCTGCTGTGACCCGTCTTGTGCCTTGCTCCCTTCCTTGGCTCTGCCAGCGCCGCGGCGTTGATTTTCAAATCCCCGATGGGCCGAAATAGGTGACCTACTTCTGTAGCTCTGGACATCTGCTATGGGGATCCTGTCCCTGCCTCCCGCCGCCCCTTAACCCTTCGGTGCTGCCGCAGAGCCCTCCCGCGGGCGGCTCGCTGGGGCCTCGCTGCAGGGGTGGGCTGTGCCAGGGAAGAAGTGCAGGAGCGGGAGCAGCCACGGGGCGCTGGGTACCTGTGTGCCCTCTCTGTGTCAGCGCGTGCCTTGCGTGGAGAAGTGGCAATAAGCAACCGAAGTTTGGTGCCTTGTGCTTGCTTCCACGCTGGGCCTCCCAGCCGAGGGAGGCTTCTGGCAGGTAACTGTGCCACCGTGTGGCTTGCTGCAGGGATAGCCTCTCGATCACAGGATTGCTCTTTCTGAATCTGGATGCCTCCCTCTCAGCACAAGATCCAGCGAGCTGCTCCCGTAAGAGTTTCCTGAGCCGGCTCATCCCCTCCCTTGATCTCTTGCTGGACTCCCAGCCAGATGGGAAATTTCAGCAAGGGCCCCCTGGAGCTGCCTCTGAGGAAGCTCTGGGCCCCACTGGAGGACACGAGTTTGCTCCTGCTGGCTCGCCCCTGCAGAAAATCACAAATCCGTCTCCAGAAGAAGCAGCTTAAAGCATTTCAGGCAATTTTGATTGACAGTGCAGGAAGGAAGTGAAAGTTTATTTTAAAATGACTCTCACTCATCTTCAGAGGGAAAAAAAAATCTTTGGGCAAATGGGAAAGATGCTGTCCCATTGACAGCAGCCCTTGCCCTAGTTTTGTCTGTCCCATGCCCAACTTGGCATGTTCCTTCCCCAAACCTAAGTTAAATTCTCCGTTTCTCTGAAGTTACTGTAATGAATCCTAGTCCCAGGGAGGGTTTCGTCCCCCAGATCTATCTGTCTCTGCAGCATCGGAGTCACAGGGATTGTGCGTGATTCCCTTCCTGGCTGCGTAAAAAATAACAGGTTTCCTGAGTGCCTATCCGAAACCCCTGGGAATGTGTTCAAATTCCATGTGGAAAAAGATGCATGTGAGGGATCTCCCAGCTCACATGTGGTCAAATCTGCCTGCTGCTAGCATGGAGCACATAGCAGCTCGCTAAGGAGAGGAGACTCCCGCTCTACAGGAAAGCTGGCTGTTCCTCGAGGTGACATCTCCATCCAACAGCATGATGGATGGATGACCTGCTCCAGGCTGTGCACAGCCCCCTAGATAAGTCCAGACCCCTCCTGTTTTCTTCCTGAAACAGTAATGTCCCCTTAATCCGAGCCATGGCACACGTCCCTATGGAAGGGAGTTTGTCACACGACTGCTCCAGGGCCCACGGATACCAAGCAGTGCTGCCCAGCTGGAGTTGGAGAGGGGATCCTGGACATCTGAAAAAATCTAAGTAAGGAGATGGCAACACTGCCTTTATCCCAGTGTCCAGAACAGCCACAACGTGGGACTCGCTGCTGCTGCAGGTGATGGAACAGCATCACTCGTGAAAAAGGCTGCTCATCAAATCTTTCAAAAATATTTATTATAAAACAAAATTCACAGAATGTACAGTACAAATGCAGCG
Source organism: Tinamus guttatus (assembly GCF_059628265.1). Lineage (NCBI taxonomy): Eukaryota > Metazoa > Chordata > Aves > Tinamiformes > Tinamidae > Tinamus > Tinamus guttatus. Next base: position 15,081,902 of record NW_028288774.1, on the reverse strand, counting down.
TTTGTTAACTTTACATTTATACAAAAGCACAGTTACTTCAGACAAGATTTGGGTTTTTGTTAACTCAAAGATGCAATTTCAAGGCCTGAAAATTAAGTGAAACCCTTGAACTATTTTGTCATCAGCCAGTTTCCCACCATTCACTTGGATGCCAGAAAACCATGCTTTGAAAAATAATTGGTAAAGACTTTCTGTAAGAGCACAAAATTCTTACAGCTTCAGTGAGAAACACTATAGTGACAGTTGGAAAATAACGTCAGTTTAATCCCCAGATACACACTATGAGTTGCTGGCATTTGCTTTTAGTGCAGTGCTTTGTGAATGGATAGTGAGTTGTGGAAAGCGATATGGATATAGAACTCAAAACTCACAGAGAGTAAAGCATTACTTCACCATATGGCAAACTCGGGATGTAGATGCTCTAAAAAAGTTCAGAAGTTACCAGTGTTCAGTTAGTGCCACGACTCACAAATGTGTTTTAAATGAAGAGAGCCTAAGGGCAAGAGAAATCCCAGCTAAAACCAGAGTACAGTCAGTGTCTGCCTCTAGAGGCACCTGTGGTTTAAGGCTTTTCTTTCTATCCCCAAGCTTTTAGGATATTCAAGGCACTTAAGTTTTGGATTTGGTTGCCTCGCGCAATGACAAATTCTACAAAATGCTACACATATAAAGCTGTAATAATTAGGCTGTTTGGGGGATACACTCTTTTGTATAAATATAAAAGATCATTTCTTTTTTTTATCATAAAACTTCTCAGTAATGGGTAAATACATTTATAATAGCAGCAATGGCGATACATCTCGGTAAGAAGGCAAGCAGGCTGGGGTAGGGCTCAGCTCGCGACGCCCCCAGCCCTCCTCTGTGCTGCGCGGGAGGAGCGTCGCTCCCTGCCCGGAGAAAGGTGCCTGGGGGGAGCATTTGCTTTCCCAGGACGTGAACGCAGGTGGATGGGTCCATCAGCTGCTGCAGCTCTCAAAACACGCTTCCCTCCTCTCGTGACTCATTCCAGGCATCTTCTCTTTTGGCTTTGCCAGTGCCAAAGGCCCCATTTGGGACTTACCAGGGAGATCTTCCGTCAGGCAGGAGCGCGAGCTGTTTGCATCGGCCTCGTTTCCCTCAGGTTTAATGTCCACTTAATCCCAATTCCTCCTTTCTCCCCACAGGGAGCATGATCTTCCGTGGAAGGGTCCACAGAGTGGTAAAATAAGCCTCAAAATAAGCAACTTTAAAGGGGGAGTTTGTAAAGGCCAGTTTTTTTAAAGTACAAAGTCTTTAGTGGCTGTTTCAGGCAGCAAAGCCAGGAGACAAGACAGGCTTAAAAACAGTGATGTATGTTAATATTCCGTTGGACACGTGGTAAATACCTTGAGCTGTTTGGCTAAAGAAAGTTGTTTTTTTTGTTTTTTTGGTTTTTTTTTTCCACACTTAACTGGGGCTGGTGGGGGCCAGTCAAGCTCCTGGCCAGCACCGTGCTCAAAAGTCATTCAGACATGAGCAGATGGCACTGACACTGCCGGCTCGGGGGCTCACAGCAAGCACGGGCAGTTGTGAAGTGCCCCTTAGCACTGTGAAGTGGTATTTCTCATTCTAAGGACTCCCTCCGTGCCAGGCACTCGGGTGTGTTATTAAGTCCTGGGAATGCAGTTGCCTCCTGCTTTCATTTGCTGGCAGTAACACAGATCACTTGTAGCACAGTTACAAGCACAGCCCGTTTGCGCTGATTCAGTGCGTCCCCAGCAATGTGCCTGACCTCAGAAGAGATCCGCTCCTGACCAGGCCCAGGACAGCAAACACAACACACCACCCCTATGAAGCTTGACTTGACCGAGCCCCAGGGGAGCACCTGCCTCCTCTGCAAGCCAGAGATCAAGGTGTATAAACTAACAAACCTGTGTTTCAGAAAGAAAAAATACAGCTCCACGCAACTGACTTCTTTCAACGTGGCTGTAGGGGCACAGGCTCATTTCTGGACCTGGGGTGTTAGGGACTACAACACTGCCATCTCCCATATAAACAAATTTAGCCTCATCTTTGCCTTAGTGCTCTTCAGAGATGCTGCCAGACAGAGGGGAGTTGAGACAGTAAGTAGAGATGGTGCTAGCGGCCTTTTCCCAGGGTCACCCAGCAGCAGAGCAACAGATTTCTTAACGATGTTGCAAATTGCTGGGTGCAGGGCCCGTTGGCCAGCGGAGCCCAAGTAAAGCTATAGGTGACCCCGGGCTTTGCTTGAAGTTCAGAGACACTTCCCTCCTCCAGATCCTGACTCAATCCTGACCCATTTTCCTTACAGCTTCCTGCTGCTGCTACCCCTGCTCGGCGGGAAGGACCAAGTCCCTGGAAGAGACGACGACCAGAGCAGCAGCTTTGGTGCTGAGCGGCCAGGCAGGTAGGCTGCTCGCGGCTCGGGAATCTGGCCCCTGCATCTAACACAGAACCAGCCATATGCTTTGCCCCTCATTCGCAGCTCTGAGCTGCTCTGAGTGCAAACATCCAGCCCCAATGAGCACAGAAAATATTTGAATAAACCAATTGAAGGACTTGCAAGCTCCAACAGATGATTCAAATACACGCAGGGAAGAACTGGTGTAAAATTTCAACCAGCTTTCTCACAGCACACTTTGGAACTAGTAAAACTAGGAGTGAGACCCACCAAAACATAACTTTTCCCCATTGTACTTCCCATTCAACATGGAATTGCCAGAACTTGTCCCTTACATGCAGTAAGTCTAACTCACTCCCTCATCCTCATATAGAAGAAAATAGCATCCAGTTTCTAAGTTTTAGCCCGCAAGTTCACAGGATGCAAACCACCCCTGCCAGGAGCACACAGAGTATATTTCTGGAGAGCAAAGTGACACTTCCTACTCAAATCCGTGGTCTTTTCTGGCACCAGAAGTGCTGCAGCCCTCTGAAAGCCCGTGGAGCCCACCCCATTCCCAGGCAGTGCTGCGAGGCTCAGTGTCTGGTTGCACAGCAGGTGAGGCAAGCAGGTAAGTTCTCAGGAAATGGCAGCAGCGAGAGGCTCTGCAAGTCCAAATGAAGTTAAAAACTACACAACTTAATTCATCCTGTTCAGCTACAAGGGCTTCCCTTCCTTATAAATACCTAAGGTCCAGAAGAGCTCAACCTTCAAGACAGCTTAACTCTCAGTAACACTGCTAGTTTTCTTAGCCTCAGCTCCAAATTCGTATAGGATATAGGTATTCAGATAAAGTGGTTAAGATTGTAACCATGATCGGTGATGTAAGGAAAAAAACAATGTCCTTTTGCATCCAGTGTCATCACAGGAACACAGGAAAATAAATGTGCCATTTCTTTAAGCTATAACTGTAACATGAGAATAAAATAATGAATTCATTATAACTGGTGAATAGTTATCAAGCATGAAGTTAAACAGGACGTGTGGATATGGATATACCAACTGCTGCAGTGCAGAACAAGCATTCCTTTATATGACGGATGTGATACATAAAATATCCCACGGGTCAGTACTCGTAATCTGCTTGTCTGAAACACGATCATGTGGAAAGTGCTCTTTTATTTCAGCAAATCATTAACACTTTTTCAGAGACCTACCAAGTCACCCTGGGGTTTACAGACTAGGACCTTGTCACTCCTGCAGAACAGCTTAGGTCAACTGGGGATGGGGGAAGACAATCTGTTCTTAAACCCCAGTACTGTATTCCCAATACTGTATTTTTCTCCGTGCAAAACAGCAGGCATCTCTGTGCTGAATCTCAGGCTCAGAAGTGAACCAATGAAGCGTAGGCCTGAAGGTAACAAAAGCGACTTGAAGAGTTTTAATAACACACGGTGACGATGCATCCTGCCCTGGGATAGTGACAGCAGAAGGAGCAGACCTGCAGAACAGACCCGAAATCCAAACTGCATCACAGGGTTGAGCAGTTTGGCCACTGCCAGAACGAAGACCTGTGGCCTAGAGCTGCGGGCTTCCTCTGAAGTGCTCTCAAAAGGCTTGCTAAACAAAAACCCAAACCAAGTACAATTTAGGTTCAAAAAGAAAGTTTTCCTTGTTGTCAGCAACATCAGTGCTGTCAAAGGCCCAGCACATCTGCTGTGCAGCAGCTGCAGGAACAGGTGCAGCTCTGCACATTCACAGCTCTCCTCAGATGCCTCGCGCAGGCATTCACAGCACCGGATTTACACGATACTCCAGCCCTTTTGTTAGGGCACGAGGGGAGTCAAAGCAAACGTTTCTCTTCTGTGTTCTGAACGAGAGTGAAGCCCAAGGGGTTTTCGGTAAGGTTGCATGAGCACTTGGCTGAACTGAGTTGCACAGATTTTTGCTTTTGAGCTCTGCAGATACCATTTCCTACACATATCAACTACCAAAAACCAAAGAAGCGTTCCTCTTTGAAATAATAACATGACCATATCAGTCTAGGAAACGGACATTTGATGGGCACTAAAGCCCCCCAGGGAAGCAACTACTAGAAGCTGCAGGAGCTTTGGTTTCATCACATCAGAAACTCTTCCAGTTTGATGTTGAGCAAATGCAGGGGGAAGCCCAAAATGTTGGTCTCAGGACACACATTCTGCTAGGAAGTGTTTAGCTCACAGGAGAACAGGAGCATCCAAGGCTGGTATTTCTTGGCACATTTGCCCCCAGTGGTGGAGAGGGGATGAGACAAATACTTCTACTGAAGGGGGTTTTCTTCCCCTCTGTGGATAATCTTCCTCTTTTCTTTAGCTTGCTCCTCCCACAAGCCCCGTTTCTTCCTTTCCTCACATAAATAAACATTTCCATATACTTTAGAAGTAAAAAGGTGACTTAAAAAAAAAAAAAGGCAAAAAGGCTCAACGTTCCCCAAATGCTTTGGAGATCAAGTCACTTTCATGATTTCAGAACAGAAAACATGGCACAAAAGAATGGAAATTAAATTAAAAAAATCGATTTTATAAATATTCTTCCTCTGTACAATTTTTCACAGCCCCATCCCTCCCACCCATCCTTATTCACATTTCTCTTCTTTTTTTTTTTTAAATTCCCACCCCTATTTATTCTTTAAATCATAAAATATATATTTTAAATCTGTTCATATTTAAAAATATTTACAGGAAAGGTCCTTCTCTTGAGGTCAGGAGGAGTCTGTACACGGAGAGGGCGGCGGGGGGTAGAGGTGGAAGTAGCTGCGCTCGGTGGCGGGGGACGGGGGGCAGCTCTCCTCGGCAGACATGTACTGGCTGCGGGGTGTCGGGGGCGGGGGGTAGGGGTCTGAGTCCGAGTTCAGGTCCATGTAGTATTTGTTGGCCTTCCACCGGCTCGGCGCGTAGTCGCTGTCGCACACGTCCGTGCTGCACGGCGTCGTGGGGGGAGCTATCCCTCGGATCAGGTACGGCCTGCGACAAGTGGGGGGAAAGCAGCTGCGTTAACTGCCCTTCGGGGAATAAGGGAGGAGGAAGGTGAAAAAGGAACGGCCGGGTGTGGGGACCGCAGCTCGTTCCTGCTGCATAACTCGGGTTTTCAATCAAAACGCTGACATTTAACACAGCAGCTAGAACGACATCCGCTCAAACGGATGCTTATCAAGGGAGGGAAAAGCTGCTTTTTAAAAACAAGGTACAGTCTGAACAAGAGCATTTGCTTAATATCCAGAATGAAAGGACAGAAGAAGCACCAGACCCCCTTGTCCCAGCCATACCTGTAAGATCTTGTGGGGGAAGGAATGTTTGAGGAGTAAAACATCTCCGTGTTGTACAGGGAGCGATCTGTTGCTGGCGAAGGAGGTGGATTCAAGATCTAGGAAGGTGAAGAACAAGCAGGGCAGAAGTTTCTGTTAATTGTAAAGCTCTTCTAAAAGTTTTATTTATGCATTAAACAGGTCACTATCAACTCATCCTTACTTCAGCTTCCTCCCTTTGCAGCTTGGATGCATTAATGCACTTCACAAGTCAGAGAAATCCATTCTGCTTCCAGGTTTAGGTGCCCTGAAGGCCTTTCACAGTAGGAATTACTCCTCCTAAAGCAGGAAGATGAACCTAGTTTTGCTGAGTCTCAGCAGCTCCTTGGACATAAGGGCTGGCCTCATCTGCAGCAGATGAGGGTAGGAGCAAAGACTGTTCCATCTGCAGCCCCTAAACATCCCCCATCCATATATATTCAGGTCGGAAGGCCAACTTTTTTTGAAATAACTATTATGACTCCATCCTTCCCTCAATGCTTCCTTTTTACTGTTCTTACATAAACGTATTGTTTTGGCAAAGCTAGCAATGCAAAGAGCCCAGCAGCTGTGAATAGTTAGGACTTGCCCTAGCCTGCGTGCGCACATACGCAGCCATCCTCACACCTATGGAGAGTTCATTATGCTCCGAGAAAAAGGCAGTGCTCAAAGGCTCCTCCTCCCGCATGAGGAGCTCTGCTCCGGGAAGTGGAAGCCCTGGCACGGCGGGCAGGACATTGGCACTTCCAGCGCGGAGCGGCGCTGCTGCCGAGGTGGGCGTCTTGCTCGCAGCCTGCTGGGAGCGGAGCCCTGGCCGGCCAGAGCCACCGCATCTCTCCTCTCATCCTCCTCCTCCTCGGAAGGACGCCTGCCTGCTCCTCCTGGATCTTCTCCTACATCGACCCAGCACTTCCCATCCGCGTGGAATACAGCAAATGGCATCCGCCGGGATGCCTGCAGCCCAGTTCCCAGATAACCAACTGGCGCAGCTCCATATCGGCTCCTCCCTGGCCCTTATCCTCTGCCGAGGACCACCCATGGACACCACCACCCAGAACAAGTTCAGCAGAAGAAAACCAAGGCAGCCAGGACCTCAGACCTCTTCTTAATTATGAAACTCAAACTGGGTAATTAGCTACCGGGTAGAATTGATGAGAATACCAGGATCAAGCAGCACCATCCGTGGAACAAAGGCTGCGCCTCAGCTTCCTTAGGAGAACCTGGCATGCCACCCCTCTCCAGGGAAAGGCTGATGCTATCCCGACAGGCCCCAGGTCACATGGCCCGGAGAGGAAAACACATAAAAAGATTCCCAGGAACACGGGCAGGTCAGTTTAGGCCACTATCTGATGAAGGAGTCACATTTTTGGCCTGTCCAGTTCCCGTAGAAAGGCACAAACAGATCAGCTCTGGGGCCTCTCTGCATTTTCCAGATTTATCATTTTTTTTTCCTATTAGTGTACCCATTTCTTTTTTCTATACATGCTTTTTAGCATAGCACTGACAACAACCTGGCACTATCATGAAATTGTCTGGCAAGTTATGGAGCCTCTGGGGAAGCAGGGGCCAAACTGAGCACAGAAGTGAGGAGGGCTGCTGGGGTAGGCTAAGAAACACCTGCTAATCTTTACTAGCTTCTTGATGACTTTTCCAAGAAGGTACCAAGGAATACAGAGCTAACCAATATTTCCTCATCAAGAGATAAGCTCACAAGCCCCTCTCCTTCATCCTTATCTTTCCAAAACAAAGGGGAGAAAGCACAGTTGCCTTTAGATAAAACACTGTCAGTCAAAATGCCTATACATAACACAACAGTTTATATGTTTTCAGATCTTCTTTTCCACCCATGCTCCTTTAAATTAATGAAATTCTGATCTGGGGGACTAAAAACGCTGACATATTCAACCAATCAAAAACATAAATGGGGAGAGCTGGGAAGACTGAAGCACAGTAAGGTGGCATGCAGGTACCAGTGTTTTCTCCTTCTGTTCATGCTTGGTTTTCTGAGTCAGCAGTGAGTGTTTCAGATAAACAGCAAGCCAAGCTGGTTCATTAGACTTTTTTTTTCCTGCTCAGGTCGTGTTTATCTTTTCGTGCCACAGGTGCCTGCAGCATATTGGGCCAATGACATCATGATTTACAAAGAGCAGCAGAGGTGGTTCACCTAAATCTATTGCCAGGAACATCAAGAGGAACTCCCAAGAGCAGCTGTTATTAGCATTAGATTCAGTAATGCAAGTTTTCATCTTCCTTTTCCATGTCCTCAGCAGGAGCTAGCTAACTGAGGGGTCTGTTTGCACAACATACCTGTGGGTAGAAAGTGGCTTTTGTGCTGGATGAGCTACTTGAAGAGGCTCCAGTAACATGGTTTCTGTCATACAGGGGGGCACCGCTGCTTCCTCCCATGAGACTCATGGAGCTGATCATAGACTTCCCACAAGAGATGCCTGCAGCAAGACAGAGGAAACCACAGTTAAGCAAACCACAATTTAACCTAGCAGCACAAAGCAAAAAGTGGATCCTCCGCTTCGCAAAGCCTTGGCAACTGTGCTAGTTGTCACTCTGCAAATGATGTTTTATATAACAGCTTCAGGATTGCTAGGAACAACAGAGTTTCAGCTGAGTTTCAACTTGTTATTATATAAGCAAAAAAACAACAACAACAACAACCACCACTCCCTGCCAAAAAAAACTCCCACCCACGGTCTCGCTGCGGCACCGAGCTCCCCACGGACTGTCCTCCCAGCCTGCTGAGGCAGGAATCTCCAGAACAGCTGGTCCCGACTTTCTACCCAAGGACTTCACCAAGACTTTTTTTTTCCAAATAAACAAAGCTTGCAAAAATCATTATACATTTCACAAGGAAACTTTCTTATTCCCATGCAAAGAAGTTCAGTTGCAGTTGTTTGAATAAGAAAAATGAAATCCTTTTACTGGGGCAAAAAAAGACATAAAAATCACTGCTTAAACTGAAAACTGACAAAGGCAAAAGGAAGGAAACATGGAGGATAGGAAAAAAAGAGAAGACAACATTCTCCAAGCTGTTCAACACCAGCTTGTACTTAACTCAGAGAATATTTGAGCTTCTTCCTGTCAGACTACTTAGTACTCACACAAGAGTTTAGTTTGGAAGTTTATGGAAATTTTTTAGACCTGGGAAAGATTTCTTATAAGCAGGGTGACCTCAATTTTGACCATCAACCACATCAAATAGCATTTTGCTTTTTCAAAACTGCTGTGCTACTAGCAACGTCCATCATCCTTTTAGCATCAACACTTAAGTGAGATTTTGAACTGTTCTAAATTTCATGGCTCTGTGTTGCTATGACAAGTCCACTCTAGGTAAGAAAAAGCTAGCAAATGAGAATAAGCAAGTAAGTTTACCCTAGTATATAGCAAGGTACAAAGGAAGAACATTAAACAAAAATGCTTGCCTCAATTAAGAAAAAGATAGTGGGAAACCCATAGAAGTTTAAAAGACCTCTGAAAAGGTGGCTTTTCACCTGCTTTTCATCTTCAAATCTGATTTCCCACCCTCAAAACCTCTTGATAATCCCAAAAACACACTTGAAGGAGCAACAGTTGACCACAGTCATTAAAGTGCACAGGCGGGTGAACTGAATTTGTGTCTGGCTGTTCTCAAAAGTAGAAGAAATTAATAGTCTGCACATTCAAAAAAAGGTCATACATGAGTATTCTAACCCTGCCTGGCAGGGTTAAAGGAGACCATTTACTTGTCAGATTTCTGAATAATTTCAAGAAATGCTCTTCTTCTCCAGAGCTTCGTATTTAAGAACTTGCTACCTTCTCTGCGAAGTGTATATTCTACATTCCTAAATGATTTTAAATTAAGTGTTTTCTTTGATGGCTACATTAGGTTTCTAAGCTCTTGTTTTTAGCTGAACATTGTGTATACTTTAAGGCCTTCTCCTATCTCAGCAGTGTAGCTGTGTGCACTGCCCTGAGCACATGTTTTGATTCCTGTGTGAGGTAAAGGAACATGCTTTACAGATGAGAAGTACTCTCAGAGAGAATAAATACTTTGTCCAAAAAACAAACAGAAAATCTGTCTCCGAGATGGACTAAACCGAAGGGGATGTTTTCATTGCAGAGACACTTCAGGCAACAAGTGGACAGACTGGAGCACCACACAGACTTGTCCACATCTGCTCTTACAGCTTTGGATTTCTGGCTTTCTAGGCTCCCGAACAGAGCTAGCCTAACCATTCCAAAAACCTGCCTGAGGCAAAGGCATCTAACTTGTGTCCTTGGACATGCCGCCTCCCGAACCCTCGCTAGCCTCCAAACCGCCCGAGGCAGAAGACGCAGTGGGATCGAGGGGGTGCCGGGTCCCTGCCATCCTTACCGGTGAAGGTGCCGTGCTGGGAGCTTCCCGGGGCAATGAAGTTAAGCGGGACGTGAGGGGTGCCGCTGACGTACTCGTGCGGGAAAGGGCTGTTGGGTCCTGCGTAGCGCTGACACACAACTCGCTGGCAAACAAAGTACATGCCTCCCATGACGAAGAGGGACAGGATTATTCCAATGACAGGCCCAATGGCACTGCTGTGTGGCTGTGGCTCATCTGAGGCTGGCTTTGTTTTTTCTGGAAAGAGGCAAAAAAAAGAGGAAGTCATTAAACACAGGACAAGATATATGATGGAGCACGTGCAGCAAATCAGTCAAACTCACAATCATTCACACAGTGTCTCTGAAAGTTTTTGTATGAAACTCATGCAGATATGATTTCATATATTCTGAATTACTGCATTAAACTTCATGCCTAGGTCTTCCCTTTCTAAGGATTTTTCTCATATCAGGATTGCTTTAACACTTAAAAGTTTTTTTTTTTTTTTAAACAGTTGCAAGCAATGATCTTGATGCAATAACAGACTGAAAAGTTTTCTCTTTTCCCTCTGAACTGTATTGGCTAAAGATATAGGATACGTACAAACATTAAGTCCTTAATCAAAGAGCAGTCTGGTCTCTCAAAAAAAAACATTGCAGCTCACAATAATGTTAAAACACTGAAAGAATTTAGGGGAGGGACAGTATAATATCAAGCTTTGGGCATCTTCCTGGCTAAAATACCCCCAAAATATTGACATTTTAGGAAGGAAAACTATTCTAAATGACTTGCTTTCTTCAAAAAGATCTTAGAAATTGTGAGGAAAACACAATTCCTATCATCTCAAGCACTTCTACCTCTTATTTCTCTCTCCCTACACAGCACAGTGTTGAATAATAAAAGATACTGCTGTAATTTGAGATGAACCACATATCACATCGCCCACTGATTGTGGGTAGCACATGCCAAATTCTTGCCCAATAAACCTGACACCTCCATGTGTTTTGCATGTGTGACACTCTCCAGCAAAAGATTTTTTTCTGCTGTTCACATATTTCTGCAAATAAAGGGAACAACACAAATACACAAATATATATAGAGAGTGTGTGTATTTTTATACACACACACATTATCTATCTACGTGCACAAAGTAAAAGACTGAAAATGGAAATGGCCAAAGCCTGTAGGCTGTTATGTGATCAGATTGAACTATAGGTCCCATTAGTGTGGCTGCAGGAAGTCAAGTGGCTCATATACTATTCAAGTCTTGGCTACCTAATATACATAACATTGCTGCATTGATCCTGGAGAAAGATTTATGCCATCTTAGATGACTGTTGGGCAGGAATGAAAAATGACTGAAATTAGAGAAGGAAGCTAAGGGAAATACAACAATACTACAAATAAACTCAGCAGTTCAGCATCAAGATTTCATTTCTCTCAAACTCTTCATCTGCTTTTTGCACTTACTAGTGCAGGAAAGCTTTTATGTCAGCTAAGGATCTCACTTGATATCAAAATTAATACAGACTATGAAAAAAAGGTAGTCAAAATTAGAACATATTCCCAAATGAGTCGATTTAAAACACAGAAAACTCATTTTGGTAAAACCTGGCTTCTTTCTAATGCAAAATCCTTAGCTAGAAAGTCACAGTCATTTTTACTCCCTACTTGAATTCCTCCCTCAGTCAGGCAAGAAACCACAAAGGGCTCTGTCCCACAAAGAGACTCCAGAGGAGAAAGTCCTATATCTACAGGGACCCATTTAAATCAGTTAAGACCTATTTGCAGGACTGGACCCAAAATGCAAACAGGAAACCACTGCATTAGCTTAATAGCACAGAAGTAGTCTGCCAAATGCAGAAAGAAAATAAACTAAATGAACCCACTAACTTTACAGTATCCAGGAAACTGTAGAGAATTGGGTGAGGGTCATGAGATAAATGGAAGATTTGGGAGAAGCATGAGAAGCATGTTCAGTCTGAAACTGCCAGCAGGAGAGCTAAACAGATTCTTTTATTAAGTTGCTATTCTGGCCTCTTCTGTTAAACATTTGGGCTCTTTTCCCTTCAGTTCCTTGCTGGACACCCTCCCGATGAGGATGGGAAGAAGAAACAAGGTCGCACTGGCAGGACCTGCTGACTCCTCCGCTCATGCCAGCGGTGTAGCCTGCACTGGTACAGCATACTGACAGCTGCCTTCCCTGCTTCAAACCTTACAGACCTCTAAGGTATTAAAGTAAAAAAGAAAATAATTGTGAGGCATTAAAACCCGTGCAATTAGCCAGTGACCTAGAGGCCACGTTATTAAGCAGCAGGAGCAGCACTTCTCTGCGCTACACAGGGTGTCAGTTCAGAATGAATGGCGCGTGGATCGGCTCCGCGGTTACCTTGGAGCCGGAATGCTACATTGCCACCGAGTCTTGCTGAGCCACCCGGGGCTGCTTTTACTGCCCCGCTGCCCGAGAACTTCATGCTCCTGTCACCCAGATGGGCAAAAAGGTAGTCCCACAAGTCATCCAGATGATGCCAGCTACAGGCTAAGAGCACAAAGTCGGAGCTGTCATCAGGGTACTGTAACTTGCACAGATCGACTGCCAGTAGACTTCACAGTAACAATCTGTCCAGAAAACTCAAGGTCTCTCCTTGTATTCGTTTTCTGCCTGCAGTCAAGAGTGGGACACTTGCGCTGTGCATGCTAGCTCCTCCATGTAACTAACCCTCAGCTTCCTCGTGTAATGCATATTTTAAAAGTCATCTCAAGCTCAACAGCAGCTCCACAAGCTCCAAGCCATCCAGCAGGCTGGAATCGGGTCCCCCTGGGTATGGACGTGAAAGCAGACCCATAAATCACAACAAGACTGTTGTATCCCATGCAGCATTCTAGAACTATCCTGAACTGAAATCCAGATGTTACTTGATCTTCACAACTGCTGCTGCTGCCTCACCTTGAAGAACAGCACTATGGGCTGGCTACACCTCACACTCCTCCTCCTGCACAGACCCAATCAGCCTGGATGAGCATGACTACAGTTAGGGGTAACTCCAAGTGTGGGTGCCCAGCACGACTGCTGGGCTCTCCTAGAGCAGCAGCACTGGGCAGAGGGCAGGGCAGGGGTGCCAGGCATCGCGCCAAGACACGGAGGACACATTTGAATGGCAGCACATCTCACCGCACATGAGCTCGTCCGAGCCGTCGATGCAGTCTGGAAAGGAGTCGCACTGCTGCTTCAGCAGGATGCACTGGCCACTGGCGCATCGGAACTGGTTGGGTAGACAGATTGCTGCATGGAAAGACAGGAAAGATCAATCAGCTTGCATGGGAGCATTTGGGCCTCTGAGGAAAACCAAAAGATGCAAGACACGAAGCCACAGTGCATTTTATCTTTTAGCCCAGAGGCAGCAGAGCCCTTGCTTTGCTCTTGGGGGTCAGGGAGAATGCCAGCCTTATATTGTATAACTTGGATAAATAACTAATTTTCCCATCCCTATGCAGATCCCTTTGTTTCAGCAAAAAGGACTTGACTACTACTGAACTTTGGAGCCTCTGCTATGTAAAAGCACATTAAATCATTGGTAAAGAGATATATTACAGGGGCCAGGGGTCTTCACTCCTGAAAGTTTCAATCTAGTGGTTATTCCAAAAAAATCCATAATCCAAAAGTCCATATCTTCCTCCCCATGGCACTTTGCAGTGGTCACTGTCCAAAGATGAACTGGACACCACAGAAGCAGCACAAGCAGGAATGGCAAAGCAGAAAAAATTGCACATGGGACTATCTTGCAGGACATCCTGACAGTTTCTTTCCTCCTTAAGCTCTCTGAATACGGGCAAGCTCCTCCTCCCAGGATAGGAGGGATGGAGAGGGAAAGGAGAATCTGTGCATAGTTGAGCTAGAGTTTTATATTTAAGGCTTTTTCCCCCTTTGAAACCAAAGATCCAAAATATGCATCTAGAGTAAGCAGAACCCCAAATGGGTATCTTACTGTCACAGTCTGCTTCATCAGATTTGTCCTGGCAGTCGATCTCGCCGTTGCACCGCAGGTGAGCGTCGATGCACTGGCCCTTCTCGCACTGGAACTGCGCCGCAGAACAGATGGGGCAGCTGTCCTCGTCGCTCTGGTCGTCGCACTCGGGGAAGCCGTCGCAGCGCCACGCCATCGGGATGCAGTCGATCTCTCCGGTGGCACAGGTGAATTGGTCAGGGGAGCAAGTTGGGGGCTCTGGAGAAAAAGAGAGAACAAAGCATGTTTGCATGTTCAATTTCAGCCCTTTCAACGGGTTGCAAACAGGACAAGCCTTTTTTTTTTTTTTTTTCTCTCCACTGAAGGTCTTCTGTGCAAATGGAAAGATTTCAGGAAAGAGAGAAACATCATCTTGCATAAGGCATGAAATCTTCCCAGCCATGAACAAAAACTGGTTGCCTGCTGATAGAAGAAGCTCACTTTAGCATGCAAGCACTGAGCTAAGGGCAGGAACTCCAAATACTTTGGCTCTAATAACCACCTTTCAGAACAGACTGTTCTATAACTTAAAAGAATACTCAATTTCTGCTGGCAAACCATGTTTTGCAGCACACTAATCCCTGCGTTATACTTGCCTGGAACAAATCTAATCAGAGCTTAAAATAATCTTCATACAAAACTGGGTTAATCATTTGGTTAGAATTAAGAAAGCTGGGACTTCCTTGGAACCTGACTCTTCATGAACCCTAAGACCCTGGGATGATCCCATTCCACACCCACACTGTTGCTCAGCTTGCAGTCAGACAGAGAGCACTGAGCAGCTGCATTTAAAGAGATGCAAAAATTATGTTGCAGGCGGATGGTCAGTGCTGTTTTCTTCTGAATGGCAACAACCAAAGGACAAAGATGATGCTGATCAAGAATCTATTGCAAAAGACAAAAACCCAAACAAACAAAAAACCAAAAAACGCCTCCCAGGTCTTACATAGAGCAAATTAGCAAACATTTTTTTCACCACCAACAGATCACTACAGTTAGAGATGCATTTTCCCCTCTCTCCTGTGGGTGGTGTTTAAGTTATAGATCCTAGAGCCATGCAATTACATGCAAATCATTTTTAAAGCGCAGCTATCCTTCATCAGCAAGAAATGTTCAAGAACAAGACCCAACTTCATCCAAAACTTGAAAAACAAAAGGTTAATAAAATCCAAAAATGTTTTATTTTTAAAAAAACCTTACGATTTTGAAGTTCCTGATTAATGATTATTGGGTGTAGCCATGCTGAAGATTACAAATGTAGCCAGTGACCTGGCAGCTGTAGATAAAAAAGGTGCCAGATACACACATCAACATAATTCTTGAATTAAATTTTAATTCGAGGGTACCATGTAGATAATTCAATAGCTAGATCACTTGCTTCTGATTTGCAGCCACATTTAATGCTGCACAAGTTTCCATTCAGAAACTTGTCCAAAGTGTTCGTAAGGGCACATAGACAAATGTTCTTCAGCCAAAAAAGCTATTAAATCTGTTGTGAAATGCTGGCTATGGGCTGCCACTACTGTAGACCAAATAGGTTGAAAAGGTGAGGCAGGCTTAGGGAAGGATTAAGATAAAGATGAATAAAGACCGAAACCAAAAGGGAGGCCCCTGAATTTTTAGATTTATAGCTGAAGATAATGAAGCAGTGGGACATAGGAATCTCTCACTGGCAATGTCTTGCAACAGCAGCACAGCAAGGAATATATAGCAATTGATTTATTTTTTTCTCTTGCAGAAGTAACCGCTGCTACTCAAACCACATAGCGTGTTGTGGTCATGGGAAAGAAAACAGTTTATAATGGAAATGACTGTCCCTAGGGAGGTCAGAGTTCAGCCAGAAAATGAAATCCACTGCTAAATGAGTACATAAAAACAACACAAGAGGACAGGCAGAGCCAAATGATTTCGGGCAAATCTAACCCGTGATGCTTCCCAAAAATAATATTTTTTTCTGCTTTTTGAAAATCCTCACTGCGAGTGCAATGCAACAATTTTCAAAAATCATGGGACTGCGACTAGAAGTCTAAAAACAAAGTCTGCAAGGTGGGAAAAGAGGAGCTGTCTTAACGGAAAAGGAGCAGCTGAGCTTTTGGCCTACCTTTTGTCAACTGGAGAGCAGTGTTTCACATTCCCAAGCAAAATTGATTTGAAAGATTGTCAAGTATCACACTATGGGGTAGTATGCCCCATTTCTGCTGTGAGCTCATCAGAGGTTGATGCAACATCATGTTACAAGAATTTTTTCACAGCACAAACCTATCACATCATTTACTCCAATCTCCTACTGAGACTTTTCTAAGTGTTTTAAGGTCAAACGAGCATTGTGCTCATAATGAAAAGTCACATAGGCCTAAGAACTGAAGCCAAGAACACCTAGCAGAAGCATCAAAGGCCAAGTTTAACTCATGATGCAACACATTTTAGTCCAGAAAAACGCAGTGTGTAAATTCACGTTCTGGATTTGTAACCTTCTGCAGAAAAGCTGGTGTCATTTTATACTATGTGAAATCCACAAATCCCCTTTTTGAGCAAGTTTCTGGCACCAGTTACTCTTCCTGGTTCTGGTCACTTGTTTCATTCGTTCAATTAAGTTTTGAAAACCTCTTCCTCTAGAAAGAGAGAAAATAACAAAGGAACCAGATTGCCCTTCTCTCACTTAACAGTGCTTCAGCCTCTCTCAATCGATTTTCCAGTGGTTCCAAGTCTTAAGTTCCCTTGGACAACATCTATTTGACGTAACTCACCTCCACACGTCAGCAGGTTCTGTAGAAGCACCAGGTGCTCTGGGCATGAACATCTGGGCGTGCCGTCCCCCTTGGCGATGCAGATGTGCGAGCAGCCGCCATTGTCACGAGAACATGGATGTGCAGCTGGAGAAGCAAGTGCACAGGAAGGAGCATGAGTGTAAGAACAGTAAAAATCACTATTCCTCAGTAGTGCAAATTCACAAAACCCTTCTGTGAAAGTAACTACAACATTTCACTACAAGTAAATAGAGAAGCGAGGATAAAATTTCTCAGAAATTTGCTCAGAAGCTGATTTGCTACTTCATGAGGACTATATTTCTCCCAGTGGAAGTGATGCAAACACCTTTAAATGACTTCTAAAAACAATTGGGGAGCTCAGGCAAAGGGAAGCGAGAAGGTGGATTTGATTAGGTCACACTTCTGAGGTTCCTAGACATTCTCACTTCTAGGCTAGCCAGGCATTAAGAAGTGCGGCAGGGCTCTTAAGCAGGAGGAGCGGCTCCCAGGTTATGACTTGGTGAAGTAGATTGCCTTTTAAGGACTTCCTAAGAGGTTTCAGCTCTCCTCCTCAGAGAACTGGGGCTAAAAACAATCAGTCCAGAGAAGTAAAGCAGACCCTAAATGCCCCCACCTCTGATGGGAGAGAAATTTCTCATCAGGAACAGAAATTCTGGGGAGCTTCCCACTCACCACCCCTCTTTTACATCAGCTGTGCTGCGTCAAACCAGTGGTGCTTTACAAAGTGGTCTGAAACCTCTGGGGCCAAGTGCCATCCTTTTTGTTTCCTTTAAAAGGTTTTCCAAAGTCTTTTATTCGGTCGTACTTACAAAATTAACCACCATGACTCACAGCAGCTTTTGGAGTAGAATTAAGTATCAGATGCACATTTATACAAATCAGGTAATTAGGTGCTCTGAAATCACATGTTCTAGCTATGGAAAAAACCCTCCTCCTGTCAGGAATAATAAACTTGTTTCCCCTTCTCTTCTAGGGGTCTGACCCTGAAAGTTGAAAGTACTCTGTGACTTTCTTCAAACCCAGAGGGCAACGCTATTAAACTGCTGTGCTGGACCAGGAGTTTAAGGGAGCACAAGGCCAATTGTGAGGGACATCAGACACTGAAATGAACTCACAGAATTCCTCCATGTCGAGCTCTTCCACCGCGTGGATGCCGGTTAGGTGAGCAATTCTGCCTTGAATTCTAGTCCTCTTGTAGCCGTTGGTTTTCTCCACCCTCTCGATCATCTGCTGCTGACGATCAATCCAGTACAAGTGGTTACCCAGCACAGTCAGTCCCATCGGCTGAAGGATGTTGGAGTCTTCCAAGGTCACTCGGTTGGCACCTGAGAGCAACACAAACACAGTGATTTTACAGCAATCAGTATTTAACTCGCACAGATTTTCTTTAAAGAAAAAAATCTCAGTTCCAAGACATGCTCTAAGGTAGTTTTTGAGATTTCCAAATCCAATCCCACTAAATTCTGAAATTATTCAGTTGTAAGGACATTGGTTCCATTTGTCTTTGCAGAGCAAGGCTCTGCTTGCACAGCCTTTCCCCAGGTAAATGCAATTAATTGCCACCATCAGCATCATGTTGATGTACTCCCTAATAGCTGTGTGCAATCACTAAAACACCTGTGACACAGGGAGAAGCTTCATCTCACGGATCAAATTTTCTTGACTACATTTGCACACTTCCCAGCACACCTGGTAGGAACCCCCGGGTGATACTGCACAAGGCTTTGGCTTTGCTAGAATCACGCAGTGATCATGCAAAGCACGAGGCCATTCCCTAAATCACATCCACAGGGATACGATCACAAAAACACACCCATCTTCTAACAACTGTACTTCTTTTCTCATCTTCTTTTTTCTCCAGTAACCAACCAGAAAGCCAGAAGCAAAGTGTAACTCCATATGCTTTTCAACAGTAACATCACCAAACACTCAGGTTTACTGCTCTACAAAATCATCTCAATCAATACGTAAAAATCAGGTTAAATAAAAAAGAATTTATGACTGCTTTTAACTTTAATTGCTTGCAGTCCTCCACTGTGTGCTGTGCTATACTTAGTGGCATCTAACTGTTGCTTTTATATCCTTGTCTAGAACGAACATGAGGTTCCAAATTATTCTATTATTTCACAGAAACCATTTTCAGATTGTGCATGTCTGTGCATATCAGATATATTTGATTTTAAAAATGTGGAATGCAAAACAGACCATAACCTAGTGGTTTCTCTGCTGTGGTGTTTCACTTAAAATAACGACAGTTTATGTCTGTTTGCATTAAGAACAAGTTTTTGGATAGCAACACTAAATAAGATTATAGAATTTGGATATGCAATTAAAATGCTAATGAGCACTGACTTCAGCTAGTTTTCTGCATAAATTACATAGAACTCAGCCAAGCATACAACTGTTACATTTATTTCAATTACAGACACTATTAATTTTGCACAGGGAATTGTTGCCTGCAATGACTCTTACTTGACTGCCATGTTGAATACTGCCCATAATAAACACAGAGAGACAAAACAAAATATGTATGTATGCACATACGTATGCATGTATGCACATATGTATGCGTGTATACATAAAGCCAAGAATCAAATTCCCACTGCTGAAGCAGGTTTTGCAGTTTGCAAGGCAGGGTGCTGGTCCAAAGAGCTTCCTCCTCCGCTGTGAGCATGGAAGCACCAAAGGAACTTTTGGAACCAGCCAGTGGCTGGGACTGCACCACTTGCTCCAGGAAACCTTGTGCCTCTATTCTCACAGGCTCAGCAAAAGATTTGGAAGGTAAAAACCTCTACAGAATAGACAGGCTGCACTGATTTAACTGAAGGGACACTTAAATCTGACCCTTGATACTACTGGTGCCATTCCTGAGATGGTCTCTGAGATGGTCTCCATCTTCTCCTAAACACACATATCCTGTAAATACTATTACACACGTGGTGCTTTGACACAGGAAGGTATTTAGTGAACAAAGTCCAGGGCACCTTGTTAATTACAACCTGCTGAGCACCCTTAGGTCCTACAACTGCCCAGCCCCTCTCAAGGAAGGTGGTCATTGTGGCAAACCGAGCCTCAAATTTGGACTCCAAAATGCAAGTTGCAGCTGCATTCAGGGCACCACGAGACTGGGAAAGCCTCACTTGCAGCTTGTGGTAAAGGAACCTCCCCGCTTTCATGATCTCTGAGAGCTAAATCGGTTGCTGGTGTCCTGAAGGATTTCCTAAGGCATCCTGAAAGCAGGACATGAGGTGCCAGGTGACTCTCGTAAGCTGGTAACCCTGCTAGAAGACCATTTCTTTTCCAACAGTCTCCTAAACTCAGGCTACGAACAGGCTGTATTTAATGATTTTGGGGGTATATTTCAAGAATTGTGTTTTACCTCCCTCATCTGTAGAATCTGAACAGTGGCATGGTGAGAGGCTGCTGGAGATTGCGTGCGATAAGCTGACTGATCTGTAGCACAGTTACCTTGCATTACCTTGCATCTAATCTTGAGTAAATGCCAGTCCAAGTTATTAACTAGCAATTTTGAAGGGAAAGGCAAAGGGCATCTATACCACTGCATGACTCCATGAGATTGTTGTTCAGAGGAACTAACACAATGAAAAGCTCAATCTGAATGACTGAAAATGTTTTCAATAAATATATTAAAAATCCCATTACAAATAAAGAAATGTTGAATTTTCATAGAAATTAAATACTTTGATTTCCAGCATGAAGAAGACGTGTTGTCTTTTCAAGGTGGAAATTAATATTTACATTGATGTTAAGCTTGAAGGACACACAGTATGTAAGGTCTAATTGAAAACAGAGTATTTGCTTTTACCTTAATTTTATAGCCTTTCCAGTCACTTTAAGAATAATGAAAGCCACTACTGTTTTTAATTGACTGACGGGACAGACTAAAGTTATTTGCAAATATTTTATGAGATCCTAAAAAGCATCCGTGTCTCCAACTGAAAAAGTCAAGCAGCTTACAAAGAAACCTGTCGCTCTACAGGCTGCTTCGTAGCTCCTCCTTCCTTCTCTGAAAGTTCAGCACAGGACAGCTAAGGTTATTCCATCCTTTGGCCAGCTGCTCTTAACTATCTGGGTACAGCAAAATCTCCATAAACTTGTCATCTCCCAAAGCCTGTGACAAAATAAGATTGACCAGAACTGCCTATTAGCATTAAGGACACTAAACAAAATTTTGGTCTAATTTATCCAAAACCTTCACAGTTTATACTACAATCCTTTTGCTAATACACGTCTGCTTTAAAATGTTTTGTCCCACAAACATACTTTAGAGAAACTTTTTCAAGTCAAGATACTTCTGGCTGTTGAGTTTCTTCTGAAGTTGCAATACGAGACCACAAAATATTTTTAAATTAAAAATACACTCCTAACTTGTTAAGCAAAATCAGTAGGTCAGTGGATCAAATTATGGTGAGCTCAGCTGGAACCGATGTAAGCTCAGCTTTCTGGCTACATGCAGTTAATACCTTTTTTTTTTTTCCTTTAATCTTCTAGCTTTTCTCATTCTTTTTTATCTTACCTACAAAGGTTTGAATCCTTAGTTGTGACTCCAACGAATAAATGTGCATTAAAAGCTTTGCTTCAATATTAAACACGAAAAGTTTAGTTTTCACTGCAAAAAGTTCTGGAGAATTAGATTAAAATATTGATCCACTGTCCAAACATATCTCATGGAGCTGCCAAGGCACAGAAAAACGAGGAATGCACCACGTGCAGCAGAAGCTGTGGCTGCAGGACACAGCTACTGTCTGCCAACCCATGGCCTAGCCCATGTGATCTTACCTGAGTCCTACTGTCACATCTTACTTCTCCAAGACACAGATCTAAAACAGTAAAAGTAAAGCCACGTGTCTCATCTGAAGGACTACAGAGTGCATTTTATTTCTCAGCTGCACTAATTGCTTCCAGGCTGCTCGGCACTTAGTGCTATCCCATGCAAGGAGGGTCTATCTTCCAAGCAGGAGCCTAACACGCAAGAGCAGCTACAGCTTCATTAGGAAGTGAATTTTCCTATCTTTTGAGGTCACCTTTTCACCAGTAAGAACAATAATTATCGGTCCCTGCCTGCCTGCTCGGTTCAGAAACTTCTGCCTGGCACATTTTCCTCCTGCCTACCCCACTGTCCTCTCCTCCATCTTCCTGGGGCCATCCCTCTCTCCCTTCTCCTTTTCTTCATCCCCTGTGCCTGCAAGATGTGCTACATTAACCTCCTCTCCTTTCATTGCTGGCTGCCCTCCCTTCATCCCTAGATGAAGCTCTCAGCATCTCCAATGTTTTGGTGTCCTGCTATAGTAGCCATTCTGACACAGGTGTTTTCATTAGTCACTTTTTGTCTTCCCTCCAGTTTTCCATTTCGCTATGGAGCCTTGGTGCTCCCTGACCCTCCGCCTGGCTACTTCGTGGCTGTGCATGCAGTCCAACAGAACCACCGTGTCCAGCTAAGTAAACTGCTCTTCAGTGAAAAGCAGGGGTTGCTTTTCCTTCCCAACCCCAGCTTCATGTTCTCATCCCCCCGGGCAGAAGAGACCCGTGCCAGTTCTAAGGGCTCGACACTGAACTGACCTCGCAAAAAAGTGATCATTTTTTCCCTATTTTAATTCCTGAATTGGTTCACTGCAATGCAAGGGAAGGGACTCTATTGGGAGAAGAGAAGAACCACCAAAAAATGGAGAACCAGCCTTTTATAGCAGCTGCTAGTCATGAGATCAGCGCAGCTCCTACTCGCTTGTGCTGAGGTTTAGTTCTCGGTGCAGTTCTTGCAGGAGTTTGATTTCTTGATGACGAGAGAATGAATCATGAGAGAGAAGCACGGACACTAAATCGTCCTTGCTGAGGCGCTCACCTCATGAGCTTGGAGGTTTCTCTATCACGTCTTCCAACACTGTCAAGTGCTTTGCAAAGTCAGTGATGAACAGTGTTACGTAAGAACCATGAACTGCTGTTGCTAGGGCCTGGACTAATGTTTGCATTTTACTGATATGGGAAAAGTGCAATGAGTTGACATCTTTTTAAATTTTTTTTCCCTGACAAACTGCTTTATGATTCAGCTTAAAAGAAAGCCATCCTCTTCCTTCTGTTTGTTCTTAGCCTACCTTGGTATTGTAGGCTGCACACCTCAAAGAAAGAAAAAATTAAAGCCATGCTAAGTTTTCAAACCAACAGGAAAAAATGACGGAGGGGGATAGGACTCGATGACTGGCAACACCTCCTAAGTCTGATCCTGCTGGAGTTGCTTTCAGAACGAGTCAGATGTCCCTCTTGGAGGATGGCAGTCGTTACAGCCATGGCTATTCCCATCACATCAAAGACGGGAGCCCACCAGCAATTGTTATCTGGGCCTGCCCACACAGAACCAGCAACTGTGGAGCTACAAGGAGCTACTGGGGTCAACATCAAAGAGGAGACAACACTGCTCCGAATGTTTAAACCGCATAGCACATACCTGACAAGTCACAGCTTTCGATGCGCTTCAGATCTGCATCCACCCAGAAAAGCTTCCCAAGCTTGTTGTCGATCACCAGCGCTACGGGCCGGATCAGCCCGGTCGTAAAGAGCACTTCCCTCTCGGTGCCGTCAAGGGCAGCCCGCTCGATCTTGGGAGCGCGCTCTTGCATGTTGGTGAAGTACATGTACCTGCAGCAAACACAGCGGTGTAAGGGGGAGCATGTCCCCCCTTGCACACGGCTTCCTGGTCCTGAATGGGGATGGCTGGCACAGGGATGACTGTGGGGACTGCTGCTCCCAGCTGCAATGGTCCAACCTGTTAGCTACAGAGCCACCAGCATTTGCCAGCTGGAATACTGAGATAGCCTGAATTCAGTAGTGTTTCACCCTAAAACACGAGGCCATAAAATGCAATGACTCCTGGAAAAAAAAGTCTCAAAAAAGGAAAAAAGATTCTCCTTAAGAAAATGTATATATATACGTTATATATAAGTGTGTGTATATGTGCACATATATACACATCCATCCCGACTCACACGCCCAGCTGGCATACCCAGCTCCCCCAGACGTGTGCTGCAGGAAACCCTCACCCTCGCTCCGCGTTCACTACGATGGCTCTGGGCTTGTCGTGGTCCCCTCGCAGCACCATTCCGATGGCCTCGCCGTTCAGCCTGTGCACGTTCACCGAGTTGGTGGCCTCGCAGGTCCAGTACAGCGTGTGGCTGTATATATCGATGCTGAGGTCGTGCGGCTGCTTCTCGGGATTCTGGCTTTGGTTTGGAGTGCTCATGACAGTGAAAGGCTGCAAGACACAATACGGGAAGCAGCTTGTAGGAATTGTTCTAAAAAACATACAGAAAGCAGGGTTTACCTACCCAAAGGACTACAAATATCCTAAAAAATATATATTTCTGCTGTTTTATTTGCAATCACAGTTGCTTCGCGTAAGCCAAACAAATTGGCCACAACAGCACCATCTACAAAAGTTAAAGACATTTTCACAATTTTGCTTTAAACCTCCATGTTCCCTGCAGTGATATAGAGGCTTTTTTTCTTTAAACCCTTATACTTCTTTTCTCTTTCCTTCTTTTCCTTATATCAAGGACAACATTACCCTGAAATGAAAGTCATAAGCATCATTTACAAAAAACACCAGTTAGCAAAATTCAGTAAAAACAAACTTGGTGAAAATTGGAAAGACAAAATTTGCAGAGGAGCTGCATCTTCAAAAGCTGTGCAGCCAGGATAATGCAAAACACGGAGCAAATCAATCTCCATTGCAATTTGCACCTAGCGAGTACCAAAGAGAAGCCAGACTCCAACAATTAGCACCTAGCATAATCCAAAAAAGCAAGAGCAACACTTCTTCAAAACTCACCCGCAACCCAGCCAGTTGCTCATCCCAGCAGACCTCCTTCCAATCTTAGCAGAAATGGCCAAAAAATAAGAACTGATAATCTATTTCTTGAAAGGATACCATAAAATCACCTAATTTTTTAGATGTATGAAGATACCAGTTCAGTGCCACCAAAATCATGGTCCCTTTGTTTAGATATGGCTGGCCAAGAAAATGGAAAATGCACCTTGCCTGTTCTCTATCTGTGTTTATATTCTTATTGGAAGTGTAGTTTTTAAATAATCTCTTATCCTGCCCTGGCATTTAAGCTATATTAACACACAGCACTGCCTGGAAGAACAGCCGCGTTCTCCCACTGCTGGGTGCGTAACTAGCACAAAAGAATTAAGCCCCCAAGGCAGCGAAACAATCGAGCGCGTGCACAAGTCTATCCCGGGTGAGCACTGTCAGCTCTGTGTTGAATCAGGGTTTAAGTACAGCTTGGAGAGGCCAGAGAGCCCATTCTGAAAAGGCTTTACAATGATGACAACACGAGCACACAACTGGCATGCACAAGATTGGCTCTGGTGCATCATTTCTCTGCCTCGAGGATAACCCAGAGATAGTGAGTCTGCCTTACTTACCTGTCACTATAATTAGGATACATATCACCTATCCTTACCACTTAAATATTGCAGTTCAAGGCTTATAATTTCAGATGTACATAATGCTACAGGTAGCATATACTTATTTGTGTACAAACTAAAATCACTACCTTAAAAGTCTTTGGTAATTGTTGTTTGCAGAGTAATACGTGACTAAATGTTGGCAAAACTGAAGTTTAAACTAATGATTCCTTGGTGCAAGGGAGAGAGAGGAAAGTCAACTATGAAAAAAAGCACACAAAGAGGCTCACACACAAGAGTATATACACCACGTAAACTTGCCTGTGTGCCATCATCTTTGGCTCTTTTTATAATATTCTGACGTCCATCCACCCAATAAATCAATTTATCTAAGGGATCATAATCTATGGCCTTGACGTTCCTTAGGCCGTGCATAGGCAGAATGATATCTGGACTCTGCTGGTCATCTGGTATCATCCGACTGATTGCAGACTTCTGGCTAAACAGGAGGAAGCTGCCTGGAGCTGAAACAAGCCAAAAAAACATATTCAAGACACTGTCAAACAAACTGTTAACAAACACCTACACATCCAAGATTATGTAGAGCAAAACTCCAAAGAGACAAAAATATTCACAATGTAAACTAAGATAATCACATTGGCAATTTCTGCTAGTAAGCTAAAAAGGTCATCCTGTATCTTCTTGGAGCATGAACCCACACACCCTCACACCAAGACAGCATTTACAATTTATATGATGAAATAACTTTCACGCAGGCTTTAGATAATGCCAGCAACCTGGTGAAGGAGAGACACATTTGGTTTTTTTTAATATTACACTCTCATCTGGTTAAAATTTCCTTATAAGCTTCTGTGCCAGCATATCTGAAGGTCAGTTTGTTAGTTTAAATCAACAGCACGTTTCCTATGCCTGCTATCTTCATCAGAAATTTAGATTTCTACACGCAGTTGGTGAACGGACAGGCTCATACCACTGCATGCATGGGGAAGATGACCTTGTGTGATCTCACAAGTGCATGTTTCTCAGACTGTTTAGGACGCTGTTTTCTTGGATGTTATTTTTGTTGGCTTTATAACACTTGCCCAGCTACAACACTTGAGAGGAAAAGATGTCTTGGCTTCAAATGTCCCCTCCACTGCATACGCACGCAAGCCCCAGGAAGCTTCTCGCACCCATCTGAGGCGCCTCAGCCAGCACCGTGGCAATGCGAGCAGCCAGGAGCCATGGGCACCGAGAGATCCTGCGGGAAATGGAAACACTTACAGCTGCAATTCCTGCTGTTGGGATCCAGGGTGTAGTGAGCAGCACAGCCGCATCGAAACCCGTTGGGTACGGCGAGGCACAGGTGGCCGCAGTGGCCGTTGTTTTGCACGCAGTCGTTCAAGCCATCCTGGCGGGAGGAATGGAAGACCAGTATATCCATGACAAAATCCACATGGCCCTGGATAAGCGTCCTGTTCTTCCCATTGGTCTTGTCTGCTCTTTCTATGCTGTGAAGGTTCCAGTCTGTCCAGTAGATGTAGTCGCTGTACTGAGTTAATCCAAATGGATGAGGTAGATCGTCTGCTATGATTTCTCTTTCTTGCCCTGCAAAAATAATCAACCAAAGGATAGTTGCAGTGAAATGGAGGATGAAATGATCAAGTAGAAAATGTAATGCATATTAAGAAAAAAAAGTTACATCCATTCTTAAAACCTCATTTCCCAGGTCAGCATTGTGGGGTAATGGTTTAATTATTAAGCAGTATTTGCTGAAGAGGTAAAAACTAAATACCTGCATTCCAAAATCTTAACCTGATACCCTCTCTCTTATAGAGCAATTTGAAAAT
This sequence comes from Tinamus guttatus, assembly GCF_059628265.1. Taxonomy (NCBI): domain Eukaryota; kingdom Metazoa; phylum Chordata; class Aves; order Tinamiformes; family Tinamidae; genus Tinamus; species Tinamus guttatus. The sequence goes on along the minus strand of NW_028288774.1, from coordinate 15,054,830 downwards.
GTGCTTAACATCCAAAATAAACACCAGAAAACACCTTCAGGAACACCTGGAACTCCAGGAATCATTTAAGCCAATAAACTCCCCAACAAAAGCAACATGTAGCCGGTTTGAGAGGTACAGAGAAAGAGTTATAAGAAATGGCATTGCACTCGAGAAACAAAAACCATCTGCAGTACAATTTAACATACAGCTACCTGATGGGATTAGGAAGCCATTTGCTTGGCAGAAATCCCAACACTCCCCCACTCTGTGGCTCAGTTAGCAACATCCATAACACATTTAACACCTTCTAGAATATTATACAACACTAAAATAGATGAACTCTTACTGTAAATCACTTGAACATTTTCAGACACAGCTATCACAAATCTATAGCATTTTATATTAAATGAGAATAACCTTCATGAGCATCATCTCCCCTGCCTGCAACATCCTATGCTAGATGCTATAGGACATCCTTTTTCTTCCCTTGCCCTCCTTTCCTTCTCTCATATTGTGCCAAGAAGGGATAAAGAAAAAAAAATGAAAATGAGAACATGAAGCCATTTTCCTATAAACTACTACTAGAGCAGAAGCAATTTTCCCAGCTACCTGTAGGCATCTAAAACATAAAGGGAAGAACACCACTGTCCTGCACACTCTTGGATACTTCTTAAAGCCATTCTGGTCCACTGAATGGGTTCAGGACCAGGTTCCTTTGAAGGAAGCAGCAAAGCTACTTAACTGAATTTTGCTAGTTGCTCAATGGAGGAGCAGTCTCCCAAGAGGCTGATTTTTGCCCCCTGCGCCTTGTTTATCACGCCGGAGGGCAAGCTGGGACTGCATCACTCACCCACGTAACAGTGCTTCATTTGCTGCTGCTAGGGTAGATGCTCTTGGCAGCAGCTCTGCTCCAGATCCTTTCCTGGCGAGGGGTCCAGCCCGGCCTAGCGCAGGGCAGGTTTTGGCCTAGCCACGTGTCCCTCACCCACCACCTGCTTGCTGGACGGCCACCTGAGCCCTCACACTCTGCTGACCACAAAGACATGCCTGTCGCTAGCGGCTTCAGCGATTCTCCTTTAGCCTTCCCACCACAAAAGGTTCATGGTTGGTTCAGGATCAGCTTCATTCGCCACAGACAGTTTGAAGATTTCTTTGCAGTACCACAGTCTGGTCCAAGTTTGCCTGTGGTTATTTTGTTTCTCTAAGTATTACTCAGAAACTTAGTGACAGTTTTGATAGATCATTGACTCTTGATGGGAAAAAAAAAATAATCCCGCATCCTCTGGAGAAAGAAACCACCTCACTGCCATCTCCAAACAATATACCCATTCAGCAGTACTTAGAGCAAGAAATACAAGCAAGATGCAAAAGCACTGATAGTCTTGGAATCCAAAGCTGTATGGCTGTGTCTCCTTTCCTGAGCTTTAATCCTTTCAGTTTAAACTTTTCAGGAAATGCTTTCTCTAAACATCACCAACATCAGTTTGTCAATAAACAGCAATGTTTCACTGCAGCTGGAGCAGAGAATAGTGCACTGTAAGCGGGGGCTGGCGTGCAGCTGTCACCAAGACAGCGTGTGCTTGGTTCTGCTTTCCCTGTGTGTATTTAGAAGCAGCAGCTGGCCTAAGCGCGCATTACCTAGCATATTCGACGACTCGATCATACTCGTGTCCAGGTCAGTCCAGTACAGCCTCTGGTCTGTGTAATCAATGGTGAGGCCATTGGCGCGACCCACTTTGTCCACCAGCGTGATGCTGTTGGTTCCGTCCATGTAAGCCCGCACGATCCGGGGCTTGCCGCCCCACTCTGTCCAGTACATGTACCTGCAGCGGCACGCGGAAGGAAAGGGTTACGGCAGCTAGCTGGCACGGAGCTCAGCTCCACGGCCTCATTTTGCTGAATTTGTTTGTACTTCAGCTAAAAGAAATGAGAGTAACCTATATGACTATGTATATTACACACTCCTGTCAAATAAAGACAAAAAAATGTGATTGACAATTCTTAATTTTCCACGACAGCCCAGAGAATTGTGGAATCTCTGAAACGTTTATCATGTTTCAAAAAGCCTGAGGAAACAGAGCTATGGAAACACCAAGTATCCAGAGACATGCAAGTAGATGCAAACAAAGCTTAGAAAAATAATTGCGCTCCTTACCCTTTGGTAGGATCGAGAGCTAAAGACCTTGGGTTGTCCAAGTCCTTCCACACAAGCACCTGCCTGAACTGGCCATCCAGGCGGGCCACTTCAATGCGGTTGGTTCCAGTGTCCGCCCAGTACAGGTTCTTTCCCATCCAGTCCACAGCCATCCCCTCCGGATAATCTAGTCCAAACTCAATCACGTGTTCAACAGAGCTCCCATTCATGAAAGCTCGGCTTATGGTCTGGAAAAAAATTATCTGAGATTACTATGGTGCTTTATGGATACCCCACCAAAATCAACAGAAGTGATTATGAAGTTAAGTGTATATTTTTAAAAAAAGTTTCTGCTGTCAAAAAGGATGTATCAATTCACAAGATAAAAGGGCCTCTGTTTTCAGAAAAGCTAGCAGCTTCTCATGACCAGGCCAAGAGATCTTAAAGGACATAATTTTCAGAGAGCACTATGCATCTGCACATTCTCCCTTGCCCCTTCTTCCTCTCCTCCATTTGCATAGAGAAAATAAATATATTTTTTAAAAGCAGTTAATTCTTTAAGTCTTATGAACACATCTCACTTCACATGTGTGGAAATACTGGACGACTCGGGAGGTCACAAGCAACTGAAATGCTTTCCAGTTCTGCGCAAAGTGTCGCTGGGAGCTACTCCTTGATATGGTGGAAGAAAGGTATTTTCCACTATAAATGGTTAAGGCAGCCCTAGCTGCAGTTCTCCACATCCTTGTGAGGGATTTATTTAGTAACGGTGTCTGCAGCACATTGATTTATCACCTTGGCACTGTTCTTAGAGGAGGTGTGTGTGCCCCACGGACGGCACTGTTAGTGCTGAAGCGCAGCCCTCATCAGTCTTCGGAGAGGCTCTGGAAACTGCAGCAGCACCACAGTCACCACAAGTGAGCTCTGCCCTATTATGGCCAAGGCACACTGGCAAGGAAACTTTGACTGCTCACAGAAAGCCTATTAAAAGGCTGAACAGAGGAACCAAGTCCCCATTTTCTACCCTTGCTTCATTCACTTTAAGAAGTTAAGTGACACTGATGAACGGCACATGCTCTCCTAAGCATGTACCTGGATATAAACCAGATGTGTCACATTGAATTTCAGACTGCTGGGAACACTCTGACTTGGAACTGGAGGTCTGGCACAGCATGGAGAGGACTAGACTCCCTGGCCTCCTCTGAGGAGCTGGATCACACCAAGCTGGAGCCACAGGCTCACAGTAACTAATTCAAGGTTCACTTGCCAAATGTTAATATTGAATAAGGTTGTCTTCCAAGTTAAAACTGGAGGGGGTTAGCAAGCTCAGGGGGTTGCCAAGCTTGATGTTTCAATTTCCCTGCTACGTGGCATGAGTGTAGCTCTCCTACAATAGATACATATATGGATGCAACACACACAGCATCCAAGGTTTAGATGTTCGGCACGAGCAGACACCAACTTGGGTTTTATTTGAAGTGGGACCATGCCCATCTCCCAGCTGTGCCTTCAACAACGCAACTGTCTCCATCCCCAAGAGTCTCCTTGGATGCAAGTCAATGACAACACTAGCAACTGCATGGCAGATCATGTAACAGGGACCTTTGTTAGATCAAAAGAGCTGCCCCGTGACTTTCTATTTGGGGCACGCGCCTGTCAGTAATACCTTCAAACTAACATCAGTCCAATAGATCCTGTTATCGGACACATCAAAATCCAGAGCAGATGCCTCCTTGACTCCAGTAAGAGGAATAGCAACGTCATTGTTGTTGGTTTCGAGGGAAATCCTATGAATCGCTGCTCTGCTGGTGAACACTAAGAAGGCTTCAGGAATGATGCAGGTCTTCATGTCACTCAGCAGCTCGAGGCCGATGGGACAGGCGCACCGGGTCTCCTGGGGTGTAAAGAAACACAGATGGCTGCAGCCTCCGTTGTTCTCCGCACAGGGATTAGTTCCTTAAAAACAAAATGAAATAGATATTGGTGCATTGAGGAGGAAAGGAAAAAAGAGAGAGGAGATAGGCTGAATGTAAATGCAGTTTAATTTTCAAAAGAATTTAACACTGCATTACATGTATGTTTAACCTGGTTATTTTTGGCCAAGTAACTTAGGGCTGTATCCCTTTGAAAGTGTCAGTCAAAACGCGCTCAGGTTCCGTGACACGCAATGGTGTGCAGAGCTAGATAACTGCCCTTCTTTCCCAACTACTTCATTTAATGCTGAGATTCATTAGCAGGAGCAATTCCAACAAGATCACCACAGTTTCACACTTAATTTTCTCCACATGAACAAAACCAGCTAATTGGGGAGGGGATGTGAGAGCATAAACAAGTGTCAAAAGACAAAGGAGCACCTTTCTTCATCAGCGGGAACCAGGGATGGACTATTTAAAACTGCTACCACAAGGAAATCTCCAAGATCAGTCTCACCCAGGTTTCTTTTCACGTTCCCTTTCAGAATGTTTCAGACTGATGCCTTAGCTTATACAGGTTTGTTTAGAACTGTTTGAAATCAGTGGATCAAATGGGTTTGCCCTGGTGACCCACCAACGAAAGGCAGAAAATCTTCCAAAAGCGAAGTTCCCCCTGCCCCCAACGACCCCTTTTCAGACCCACCCAAGGCTCTGAGGCCTGGGTGTGGAAGTTTCCTGCTCTACATAGAAGACCACAAGTTCAAGACCACCCTTGTAGCTACTGTTCTGACTTCGCTGGGGCGGTCGGTATGAAATGCAGTTTGCGGTGCCCTGGTAGTGCCGTGACACCCAGTGCTGTTAGGAATAACCCCTTTCACACTATATCACATTGCAACATGAAGAGTTTATTATGCTTAAAGTCTAGCTTCCTAAAAGGTTGGAAAATCCCTGTACTGGCAGGGTGCGATTTGGCAACACGCTATGTGTCATTCTGCTGCAGCTATTATCAGTTATTTTGATAGCAAACCCATTAATCCATTTACTGCCACGGCCAGACTCCTGTCTAGCAGGTAGCAGACGGATCTGCAGTCTTCCCTGTCACGAGATGTAACAGAAGCCTGAGGGATTTCAATCTGCTTGGCAACACCCGTGACTTACTCCACAAGCAAGATGCACTGAGCAAGATGCATTCAGAACAGTGGGATGTTGTACTGCAAGAAGAGAACAACCAAAAGTGGAGGAATTTTTTGAGCCCTTGGTAGTAAGGACGCCAGCCTTCCTACACATTGGAGACAGGAGGAAATTCAAGCCGTGGCTTTTTCCACAAGAAGTCAAAGACAGCATAACAGAAGCCGTGGTGGACTTAGGTAGAGGGTCAATAAAAAACAGAAGCAAACGCTTCTTTTGAAATACTATGCTTTCTCAACTGCACAAAAAAATCCTGTTAAAATCATTTAAGCATACAAGACCATAGTTGTTCTCATTGCAAGTGCTAATAAGTTCCTTAATGGAAGCAAACCCATCCAGAAACTCCTCGAAATCCGGCCTCTGACTGCTTGTGCTTACCAAACACTTTGGTGACACTCGTTGCTTTGAGGCCCATCAAGTCTGGCAGTTGGTCGATGATGATGTCTCTGCTGGCCCTGATCTTGTGCACCCTTTCGATGCTTCGTCTCTGCCAGTCTGTCCAGTAGATGTAATCTCCCAGCAGCGTGAACCCAAATATATGGGGAAGCTTATCTTCCAGCAGGGTTTTCCTCATCGTTCCATCAATGTTTATGACCTGTGGGACACACAAGGAAAATGAATTGTAAAAAAAAAAAACAGTTCTACCATGGCTGCAATTAAAAAGATGATACTAATCATATTTGGACAACTCCTCTAGCTTTACATGATGACTCCTTAAAAGCAACACAGTCGTAGGTGTCTTCAAAGAGAAATGGATGGAATGCCAAGTGTGCAGATGGGCGATCGTACCCCTTGCCCGCTGCAAAAGCTGCACACCAGGACATCAGAGCAAACCTGCCGAGGCCGTGGCAGGGCTTTGGAGAACGGGGGTGACGTTCAGGGATCCTTCATCTTCATTCATGTCTTGGTCTCTCTTCTGAATTCTCCCCCAAAACAAATTGCTGGAGTAGCTTTGCCACTTGACCATGAGGTTCATCAAAATCCTTCTAATAACAGGACGATCAGGTAGAAACTGCACCTGGTAGAACTGCTTCTTAAAATAACAGCTTTTACTACAAAATAATTGCCATTTTCTTGCTCTTGTGATAAAAAGATGTTTCAGATGCTGAGTACTGACTGATAACCAATCTGCCTTCCTAGAACTGCAGAGAAAGTTTCAGGACAGTGGCGAGGGGGAAGCCCCTCAGACAGGCAAATACTTCTCACTAACAAAGCCTTGGGCAACCCCACTTCGCTTGACACGGAAGGAAGGAGATTCACACAGACTGATCTTTTTCAGTCATCAAAGCAAGGGTCATCTCTGTCAAGCCCTAAATATCTTTATTAGTGCCCTCTACGGAGGTGGCAAAACCCAGACACCTCTCTGCCCTACTTCTTAAAACTGATAGCTACAAAGTAACTCTATGTTAAATGTATTTAAGTGCATTGAGTTCACTGGCATACTAAAAACAAGGGCCACCACACTTAAGACTCTCTATTTTCCATCATGATTCAACTAATCCTCCCTACTTGTTGCTAGAAAAGCTTCACAGGTGGAAATGTGCTGTGACTGAGGCAGAAATCCATCTCATTGCCATCCTCATTCGCTCGTTTATTCAGACTCTGGATATCTAGCCTGTACCTTGCGGGAAACAAGGTGTCTTTCCCTGGATGACACCTCTATTTTCTTGCGACTTCAAGACAGCTGCGGTGATTTTCAGCACACAATTTCCTGGTAAAGTGTTTAAACACTACCTGGTTTTGATTAAAAATGTTTTACAGTTTCTTCCACAAGGCAGTTAATCTGGGCACAACATTCCCTTTTTTGAGAAATCCAAATAAGATATGGTCACCAGTTCTACCACATGAATTTTACCTGATAAAAAGTTTCTAAGTGCTAGCACCCAGCTACCACGAGGCAGATCTCTCAGCAGAGGGGAGCAATCAGCTACTGCATCTTATATTTATATGTACTGATATGCATATTTCTCATCACTAACACTGTCATTGTCTTGCATTAGTAAGGTGCAAATGTCTTGAAAGGCAGATGATCACAAACAGCTTCATAAAAACTTCTAGACCACCCAACGGCTTGTGTGAATTTGATCCCACACTATAACATAAACTTTGCGAGACAGCAAATACGAAGTCCAAAACAAGAAAATGATCAAATTTTGCAATGCTAGAATCAGAAACCTCTGGGGAGTCAACCCCGAAATTCGCTCTACGAATCAGCAAGCACCTCTTTTTTGTACTCTTATCCAAGAAAATGGCTCAATTTTTAATTCAATTCTTTTTTTTCCCTTGTTAATTAAAAAAAAACGTAAAGACTAAGCAGCAGAGAACACATGCATAGGCATGGCCTGCAAGCACCGAGAAATTTCCCAGCCACCCTGGAACTGAGAAAGGCATAAGGAAATCCAAGGATTCCCTGCAGACAAAAAGCCTCCTGCTGGAGACAGTTAAAAACAACAGAGACATTCCTAAAATTGGGGGAAGTTGTGTGTCAACCAGTCAAGCTATAAAATTCCTCTGCTACTGGGCAAAGTAGTAGGGACTGAAGATGAACGTCTTTTTATTTAGTTAAGCTAAATAGAGTACATTAAAAAAAAAAAAAAGGTTATGTCTGCGGTTAAAAGCCAAATGGTTCTGCAATTATCTCATTACATCATGTCCAGGCAAACCCCAAATGCTCGTTTATTTAAAACAGTATCAATCCCAGCGGCAATACCGCGGGTTCAAGAGTTCATCGTGCATACTCAGGTGCTCGAGCCAAACCGGAGCCACGGCAAGCGCGCAAGCCACAGCTTCCTTCGCAAACACGACGCGGCATCGGCGGGGCGGCCATCGGGCTGGCACATCGCAAGCTCTTCGCTTTTGCAGAGATGGGCGGGAAAAAGCATATTTCAAATATTGGCCCTGTCAACTAAAATACACCAGTCTCGGATTGCATCCAAGGGTGCAGGCGCAGGCGTTATTTATACTCGCGCACATCTGTGCATGTTGTTAACTTGCACGGTCGCAGTCGCTGAAGCTATGAAACGGAAAGCCTGTTGGGCAACCTAGTCCTATCCTGTCCCAGGAAAGAGCGAGCCCCACATCGTACCACCGAGGGAGCATAAGGGAATGGAGAGCAAAAATAGGAGATAGCTCGTCCAACTTGCAGAGGGGTGCGAGACCAATCTTGCAGGCAACCCCTACCCATCCGATACATTTTCTCTTTTGATTTTTGCTGTCATCCATCTTCCCAGAGATTCCCCTCCTCTTTAACCCACGCACCGACACCACAAGGATGCATACCAAGGAGTTTATACATTAACTCACCGTGTAATGTTTGCAGTGGTGCCGACTGCAGCCCAAGGGAAGCTATCAAGGGGCATGCAGAATTCAGGAGGAAGGATCATGTTATCGACAAAAAACTTAAGTGCATTAAGAAGCTCTCTGCAAGGTGCAGGTACCTAAGGACACTGTCCCATGGAGAATATAACAGATTAGCTGCATTCAGAGAACTGCAGATCACAGGCGTGTTCAGTTTAGGCAGCTGCACTACTCCTCTATCCTGCACTGAGGCCACGCTAGCTGCTTGCTGGAGCGCATAGCAAGCCCATGCAGAGAGCTGTTCCATGAAAATAAACAGGATTTGGGGGCACAGCTCTCAGGCAGAGTCAGTGTCTTGACCTGGTTCAACGCTTGGCTTGGTACCAAGCACTGGTACTAGTGCACCTACCTGAGCAGGAAGATGCCCTAGAGCAGGAGGAAGGCCTCTGGCTTTAAACACCACTCTTAGGTGGTACCAGCACATTATTTTATGATTTCCTTTTCCCTTCCATTATGCAAAACTTTGCCTCAAAACACCTTGAGGCCAGCAGAGGCTTGTGGTACTCGGGAATTTCTTCCTCTTTCTGTAACTGATAAAGGAACCTTGACCCAGGTTAAGGGATAAATAAACGCAGCCCTAAATCTGCTGTGCTCTCCAAATAAAGCACCATGAGGCCCTCTCGAACGGAGGCAACACTAAAAGCCCCTGACTACTCTTGAGCCTTCAGCGACAAATCTTTTAATGAGGCATCACCATGTATAGCTAAAATCCATCATAGGCAATATCAAATCAACATCAAACACCTTAATGAACTGAATTAGCAGAAAACGCGGAAAGGTGATAAGGTGTGATTTTGCTTAGATGCTGCTGCAGCATATGCAAAACCATTTAATGAACATTTCCAAATATAACACTCAAAAGCTCTTGGTGCTTTGAAGGAGATTAAAGTAAAACAATGCAATTAAATTCTACACATCAGGGTGATTCATGCAGCCAGCCTGTGTTTCAGGCACATCTGCGCAAGAACAACGATTCGCCACCCATACAGAAGGTCTCCTGGCAAACAACAAAGCCAACTCCGACACCTTGCTCCACTGTTGAATTCGTTAAGATAAAAACACAGTTTATTCAATGGCTACAGACGGAGAGAAGCAGCAAACTCGAGGGTCACAAACACAGCCCCAGACAGAGCAGAGGGAAGCAGCTGGGAACGGGCTGCTCCACATTCTATATTCAGCTGAGTCTAAGCCGTTCATTAACATTTCCAACAGCTGAAGTGGAGCCACCTTTCAGCAGTGCTCCAGGATAAAAGCGCATTCCTCCTTTTTCACCCTGGAGGGGCTTAATACTAGGGACGTACTGGCAGAAGCTGGCAAGCAGAAAACAAAAGGAATAATATTAAAAATGAACGGTACCAAAACTCATCACCAAAGAAAGGGAGAGAGGAGGAAAACTTAATCTGGCTGTTTTCTACAAAAACAGACTGCTCAAGTCTTTGAGGAAGCTGTTGGCTCAAGCACTCAGGACAGAAATGAGAATCTAGAAAATAACTCCTCACTGCTCTCAACTCTGTGAGATTATACATGATCTTTAAAAGGCTGCCCTGCAATAATTCCAGTCCATCTTGACAACATTTAGGCTGTCTGTAGAAGATACACCATAAATAAAGTTAGTAGTGTTTTGCTGTCATTGCATGGCATGGATTAAACATTCTAGCATGACTCTTCCTGGATCTCTCTCACGTCAGGTAAGGTTTGCTCTAGCCACAAATAATTTCTATCATTTTGTGGACTATCACCTTGCTTAAGTATCCATGCTGGTTGCCAATTGCAAATAGTGTAGTCATTTATTTTCTATACATTTCATCAATTCTACCTTTTCTTTAATCAGTCCAGCTGCAGGTACCTAGGTGCATTTGGGATAATCTGCAAAGCAAGGTCCATGCAGAATGAACCTACACGACATCAAGAGGAAAACACCCCTGCAGAACAGCAGATAACGAACCTACCAAGCATCACAATTTGCCAAGACACAAAATGACAAAATACTGCCCTTTTGTTACAGACCTTCCTCCCTTCTCTAGGAGACAGTTACCTTTTTCCCATGTCATTTTACCCGGTTGAGGACAGGACAAGTTACTTCTCGATGGCCGCGTCAGGCTCGTATTTTTGCTCATAAAACAAAGCCACTTCCAGATGTTCAGCGAGGAGCGTTGCGCGGGCCCGTGAAGCGCCTCTGCGCCGTTTGGCAGCCTTGCCAACTCCTGGGGTGCAGGGGCTGCATCTCCTGCCCACCAGAAGCAGCTTTCAGTCCCAAAGCAGGCCAGATGCCCGTGCCTTTCAAGGGCAGAAGCAGTCAGTGCTGCGCTCGTGTAGGCTGTGTCCACCGCTCCAGGCACCCCAAGTGAAACCTGTACCAGAACAGCTCTGGTAGCCAGCTCCAACCCTCATGTAGAGCTCGTGTAGACCCCTCCAATCCAGAGCTAGAACTGCAAGGTGGGGCTATATTTGCAACTTTGCCCAGTGACCTACCTGGGGACCCAGTCACGCTTCAGTCAGGCTCCAAAAGCACTGCTGGTAAGAACTGACTACACAGGAACAACTGCTAACATCCCCTTCACTTATGCTTTAGATAGCCCAGAACACTACTATCTTATCAGGTTTTAATTCAACTCAATTATAAGGTTGGTTTTCAAGAGAGACCTGGCTTACTGGGTTCATTCTTGGGTTGAAACAGCTTGTGTTAAGAGAGCAGGTGGAAAAGCAACTCTAGTAAAGCCAAAAATCCAGACAACAGCACAAAGTCCGAGACACTCAGTATACCCTTGGAAAATCACGGCCCCAGGAATTGGTGTATATTCATCTGGAGGAAATTACAGCATCAAAAACCTGATTGACCAAAACATCTGGAGTTACTAATTCTTTCCTAAATGTATCTGATTCTTTCAGGCCACTGTTTTCACGCTGAAAGACAGAAGGGGCCAGTGGTGCATGAAACGCATGCTGCTGAACACTCCTCAGACTGCATCAGCATTGAGGTGCACAATCTTCACCCGAGATGCTACAGGGCAGGCAGAGCTACCAGCAGGTTAGCAGTTTTATTTTTTTTTATGCATCACATTATAGAATACGAGGTATTTTTAATGAAAATGAGGGAAGCTTGCTTAAATTTGTCAAAAATATCTTTGAAAAAATACATCTAGGCCAATGAAATGAGTACACTAAAATGGGTATAAAATCATATCTAATTGATCAGGACTCAAGGGATGTTGCTTTCTTGAGTAAATACTCCAAAACTGTTTGTTCCAAAAAACAAGCCACAACTCTAGAACATTTGCTTTCTCAATTTGTTCTGTCTCATACAAATTAAAAATCTTCACTTCCAAAGGAATGTCAGTTAAGCAGTCACTTGTTCAAAAAATTACGAAGAAGCCAAACGTAACAGAACATTATGAAAATCAGAGTACTATCAAGTTTACAGTGATTTCTTGTTTTTCTGTATACCCATTGCAGTGGTTAGCTTCCCTCAAAATAAATAGCTTTTATGCTCATATTATCACCATGTGAGACAGTTATTTATTTGCACTGTAATTCTGTTCATATTTCTCATATGAAATCACTAGAACTACCACACCTGATTTTCTCCCAGGACTTCACAAAATCTTATTAGTTCCAGGGTTAGCATTGCATTTGCAGATAGGCTTTTCAAAACTCAAGCATAACAAGCTCTAACAGAGACAGGTCAATGGATGGATTTCTTCTTGTTGGCAAGCTTATGTTGACATGATTGCAATCTTGAACTTGTCTATGTTTTATGAATCCAATCGAGCACTAGTTAATGTCCTCCATATGAAGTCCTGCTCCAGGAGCCTGACATTTCCAGAACTTTGTTCTGCTTACAGGATATCAAAGGATTAGGGGTGCAGCTGGTCAGTTTGCAACTCCTCTCTCCTAACCAGGAACTGCAACGCTATGGCACGTTGCACTCCTTAAAAGGGGAAGATGTCAAACACAAGCTTTTTCAAAGTAATTTACAGCAACTGGTTGTAAGACCTTACAGCTGTGCATGGAAGATGTACTGAATATGTATTTCAGCTTTATTTTTATGTAGAATTTGTTGATTTAATACACTCCAGGGAAATCTTTCCTCTGTAAACATGTTCTTTTTTTTGTTGTTGTTCTGAAAGCCTGACCACCGTTAGTTGAATATCAAAGAGCATGCAACAACTCTACAATCTAGCTAACATCCTTTATGAAACAACCTGAATTTCCAACTCCTGAACAACAAGCTAACTTGGAAGAGGAAGAATTTAAAATTTTTACTATAATATTGAAAAAACAGCTTAATTCTTCTTGCTTCTTCCCCAAATTCCTTTTTCTTGAAAAGTGATTTACACACTTGTACCGGATTTGTATCCTCTCCTTCTCGAATCCAAACATTTTCCCAACAGTACAGACACCTAAAACTCTGTGAAAATGATATACCATGTAAATATTTACCATGCTATACTCCTGCTAACAAAATTGGGACTGTACTTATATTTCTAACCTATATTTACAATATAAAATAGACTTTAAAACTCCAAACAGTTTGATAAGAGAAATAATATTTGCAAAATTTTTGAATCTGAAAAATAAGGCAGCAATTTCACTAGCCAAGTTGCAAAATCTCCTAAAAAGTCAAAAGGACGTCAAGAAAAAGTACTACAGTTGGTTTAGCCTTAAAGTACAGGATGGCAGCAGTCCTGCTCAGTCTTTCTGAAAAAAAAAGATCTCCCCCCTGTGCAAGTTGTTATGCTTGCTTAAATCTGAAAATAAATCAAAATTACTCTAAATGTGTTTAACCAGTGCTGTTTCTCTCCTGTGTGTTAGCTTAATCAAATATATGTTAAGAACAAACTCCTTCAGGCATCATCTTTTATCTTACAGACAACGAGGGGTCCATGAGAGACTGAGAAACATGGCTCTAGCCATGACTCCCTCTTGAGGTCCCATCTTCATTTTAAATATGAATCTAGGTCTTTCTAGATCTCATGCAATCAAATTCTGTCCACAGCAAGCTAAGATGCAGCTAGGAGTGTCTTGTGCTGTGCAGTGGGAACTCCTGCTCCGAAATCTGCTTCCCATTCTTTCCTTGGAGATTCACAACATATTCACTTTCTTAACCTCATCACTGTGCAGCCACTTGCAGGTCTTCCACCCTCTTCGCACTGCAGCAGACACACGTGGACAGTGCTTCACAAAATCAAATGATGAATCCTATATGGCTCAAGTCACCAGAAGCATCATGTATGGAAACCCCCTTGGAAGTCAAAATGTAAGAGAGTAGACCCTAGATGAGCTGTCACACCCATCTATACATGGCACTACACTTGGAAGCATGGATGCTTGCATCTCACTTAATAATGGATTAGCCAAGCCTCATGCAACTCCTTAATAATTCCTTGGAAATGGAATCAAAGCATGCTCATTAAACCAATATTTATATCAGAGGGAGATATATGAAATACTAATGCACTACAGCCACGCAGCAGCCATACCTCTTGGGAGGAAGGTAATGAAAGTCTAAGGTCTTCTGTATGCATCTAGGAAAAAAAAAAACATTCACTTCCTTATCTCATGAAGCCTCCTGGATCAAGAAAACAGTGAATTCTGCACACAACTGCCGGCTCCTCTCACCCTTTCTAGAAATTCTGCATTACAAGCAGCACAATAAATCCAGTCTTCCATGTCACCATGCAGGGCATATATCCACACAGCACGAGTTAAGACCATGCACTGAAACCCAGAAACCCAAACCAGCACGTCCACAGCCAGATGTACCAGGCCTAAGCCAAGGTACTGCACTGATGTTGCTAGCTCCTGCACAACTAAAGCAGGTATCTCTGTAATGCAAGTCCTGTCACACACAAGCCCCCTCACAACTGCAGTGTTACCGTTCAAAAGAACAGATCCTGACAAGACCCTTCTCTTCCTGCCTTGGTGAGATGCTGGCACTCCACTGCCACTTTGGGTAAGCGGTCCCATCAATCATGTTTATTGGAGACACTAAATTCTTGCTTATAAAATTCAATCCCATTTACAATTAATAATTTGTGCTGGATAGCACTCAGAGTTTATTGCTGAAATGTAGTTATGCAGATGCTCTTTGGTCCCTGCAAATCATTAAAATGCCAAACACATGCTTTTTGATCAGCGTAACCTTCAGATATTTTTAAAGAAAGCTCCCCTTCTCTCTCAGGCCAAAACGTGACAAAGCAGACAGACCTCAGAGGATGTTCTGAAGCTCAACCCCTAGGTTCACCACAGGAAACCCAACCCCGAGCAGAAGTCCCTGTCCTGAAAGGCTGCAGTACTGGATGTGCTGTGTAGCGCTGCGTGGGGAGGGTGCCGCCCCTGCAGCCACAGCTCGCTTGCTCTTGCGGGGCAAACACAGCCAAGCAGCGTGCACCAGCACATGAGCCTCCCCTCAGCGCCGCGGCCCGCTTGGAGCTCCGGCTTCAGCTCTGCGTCCTGCATGTGGCATTCCTCACATAGACCCTAGAACCACGTGAGCTGGCACTGCCAGCCCTGCTCTTAAATGGCTTTTTCACTGGATGAGCTCAGCGTGCTCCCACAGAAGGGGAAGCAGCATTGGGCTGTTCTCCTGGCAGGGAAAGCAGTCACTTCTCCACCTGCAGCATATGGATAAAACATCCCTTTTCCTGCCTTGTCTGCTCAGCCTGCTTCTCAAGACCAAAGGCAAGAACCAGGCTGAGATTTCTTCCAGGGCACAGCATAGCTTTTGGTATGCTGCACTGCTCAGGCCAGTTCAAGCAGAGGTCACCTTGCCTCGGGGCCCTCATTCCAGTATTCAAACTGCCACCTTCCTGCTATGTCAGCACTGCTTGTGTGGCCACACGGCAAGCGGGGCACTGAAAAATATAAAGCTTCCTGCCTGGGTTATTCCAGAGCTGGATCAGCTCCCTGCTCTGGTATGCCTCCAGAGACCCCCTATGCCACACACACCAGGGCAAACACCACCAGAAACTCCTTCTGGTGGGCAGCAAGAGTGATTTAATACTTCAAATTAACTGGGGGCCACATTCTTAAATAATAAATACATTAACTAAATGAAGAACTATGGGTACTCATAGACCACTGCACCCGAAGGCACTGATAGTTAATTAGAAACAAATTACAAAGCTTGTGCTTCCTTATTCCCATGCAAATGCCTCCTGCAAGCTCATATTTATTGTGAAGCCAAGAGAGCTTGAAGACAAAAAAAGCCAGCTGGACACCAGAGAAAAGGGGATAAAACTGGGGAAACTGCACACACAACCGAGTCACCCATGGGGTGCATCTGCAAAGCCAGGCGTCAAATAACTAGCTACGCACCACCCCCACGTGCAACGTGCCCACCAGAGACCCTCCCCAGCACAGTCAGAAATCCCTAACGTCAGGCTGGGTTTTCAGAGCCCACAGGTGGAAAGCAGGGAGCCTGACATGAGGAGAACACACCAGCACCTTTCCCCTCACCTTATAGGGGAGGCTGGGACTCCCCTCTTTGCACTCCAAGATTCATCATTCTGCCCTGTGTCTCACTGATCTTGCAAGGCCTGGAGAAGGGGAGAACCTCGT
Source organism: Tinamus guttatus (assembly GCF_059628265.1). NCBI lineage: Eukaryota > Metazoa > Chordata > Aves > Tinamiformes > Tinamidae > Tinamus > Tinamus guttatus. The sequence continues at coordinate 15,038,696 of NW_028288774.1, read as the reverse complement.
CTTTCCAAACAGCAATTGCAACATTCTCCTTCTCAGCCCAGAAAGACTTGGCTGAAAATCAGTTGATTTTAGGAGAAATTAAAAAAAAAATCCTCAGTGAATTTGAACTGTATGAATTTCTACAGCATTCATTAATGACACTATATCCCCCACTGAAGGCCTGATGTTATAGGAGGCTGAACTTGCAAGAAAAGAGCCATGAAGCAATAGTCACTGTTATGAGTGGAGGGCTTGTTTTTAAAAGGATGCTCCTTTGTACACAGCTCACATAATATGTGCTAAGAGCCCTGATTTAGTGTAGTTAACCCAACTTGTTCACATGTTGCTGTTGCAACCGTGGAAGCCCAGGCTGGAACAGCGGTGATGGCGTAGTAGGTTCAAAGCAAAGCAGCCCAGGTGAGCCTCATGTGCACTTTTCCAGCAGTAAATTTTAAAACAGATATAGGGCAAAGATAGAAAAGCTGCTCACTAAACATTCAGCCACAAGACTCTCCAACTATTTGGGTCGTCTGTTGCCCTGTCACATCTAGTGAAAGCCCCTGAACTGAAAAGCATTTGGAGCACGGGTGAATAATGTCATTAATGTTAATATAAAGAATTTTTGCTCTTTGGGAGTTACCTGTTTCGTTCACTGGTGGAATCAGTGACTTGGGGTAAAGGGACTTTAGGTAGATGGACTTTGGCCTGACTCCAGATGCCCTTTTCTAAGTTCCAACTCAATAGCTTAATAGAAAGTCCTAAAGAGAACAAGAAATTAAAGTCAACTGGAAAGAAACACTGGGAAAAATCAAACGAGCAGAGCGTTTCCTACCTTCTGACTTTAACAAGAAGGGGAAGCGTCTCCCTGTTGTGTCTGTGCTGGAGCTCCAGCACGTTGCCAGTACTCACACTCGCGAGTAAAGGGGAATGAGCACATGCCACGCACCCACCTCTCCTCGCGAGCATCTTAGTGAGGTTCAAGACCTTTTCAAACAGCACAACTCTCGAGTACAGCCTGGGTGCAGCTTTTGTGCTGCTGTAGCACAAAGGCATGACCAGGACGTGGCTTTGTGTAAGTACCTTTAAGAATATATAACTTAGAAATACAAGAGCCTGCATTGTAAAAATACTGGCAGTCACTTCAGCAGTCCATTTTCCCATACCCCTGCAGCAAGCTTGCAAATTAATCAGAAACATATGTGTGAGCTTTATTTAAACCTGATGGAACTTCTGACTGTAAAAAAAAAAAAAAAAAAAAAAAAGCTTAAAGAAATCACTGCTAAGTTTCTTTTGAAAACCTGAAACTCTGCAAGAAATACCTGAAATAACATTTATTTTTGAACAAAAAAGTGAGCACTCAATGGTTACTTCTGGAAAGAATGCAAGCTAAAGCTCTTAGATTTACAAACAAAATATGCTCCGTTAAATTTAATCTTAAAAGCAATTTTTTAAGCTATGTTAAAGGTAATTATTTTAACCTTGTTAAAATAGGAAAATTCCACACACTCAAAATTATAAATTGGAGCAAGGCAATAAATAAAGTCATTTTAAAAATCGGTCTCCTTGGCTGATGAAATTGATAATAATGAGATTTAGCTTAATTAGAAATGACAGCTTTTTACTAACGGTTCATAGAAATCCCGAACTACTGCAACCACAACTATGGGAGACAGGGAGCTACCACAGCCGGGAGATACGGAGCAGGGCCCGGGAGAAAGAGGAGCTCTCTGGAACAGGCTTCATGCCAGCTAGAATGGGAGAAGTCAACGGTCCAGCGGAAAGATATTTCATTTAGGAGTCGGACAACTGATATTGTAAAAATATTCACATTCTACCTGAAAATGAATCCAAGAGCTGCTTCTGTGAAAACAGTTAAACGACTGAAGAAAAATGATTGCAGAAAGTATTTTTGTGTTAAACAAAACACACAGCCTAAAAACCTTACTGTCTTCTAGCCAACTAAAGCTGAAGCGTGGCAATACAGACAGTATTAATTCCTCTCTCATTACTACCCCCTAGTAGCAAGACTTGCCAAGTTGTTACCTCTGTTTCTTTCAGAGTCACATAAAGGTAAAAAAAAAAAAAAAAAAAAAAAAAAAAAAAAAAAAAAAAGTATTTCTCATTGCTGCTGCAAAACCTTCTGAAACACTTCCTAGGCCAAAATCCTTTGACTGGACTGTCCTCTGGCTTGCAGCTCTGAGCGCTTGGCTCCATGTACTGCAGAGATCTTAAGCCAGAGGTAAACGTTTAGGCTGTTCCTTTACCTCCCAACAGAAGCAGATGAGCAGCGGTCCTGATTTTGAGACCCGACAGCGCGGTCCTTCGCTGTCGGTTCAAACGGAGCCGCGGAGTGTCAGGCAGGGCCCTCGCCCGCAGCAGCCTTTGCAGCTCATCCTCTCCTCCAAGGCCACCGCTGCGGCTGGGCACTTAGCTTGGCCAAGGACTTCACTCGGGGTAGACGGAGCGGGAGAGGCGCGCTTCCCACCTCCACTGTTTGCACTCCGACGCGCACCCTGCGACTTCCGCGCCGCTGTGGTCTCCGGCACATATGGAACGCATTGCAGACAGACAAGCCACCAGCTGCCGTGGCCACTTCGAACCGCAACGTTGTTATAAAACAAGAAACTTCAATCCCAGTTTTGGTGCAATTATGCTAATAACCCGCAAACATAACCGTAACAAAAAACTACTCTGCATTTTCTTTAGATTGTCTTAATTAGGGAAAAAAGTAACTCTGGGAATTTGAATCCTAATTCAAACCCCAGAGGATACTGCAGTGTGGAACGATATAAAATAAACTTCATTTTGGTGAGTGAAGATAAAGAATTCTTAATTTTCCCAAATTCAAAAAAATGTAAAAATCTTTTAAAAACTAGTTTTATAAAATAATTTTAAAATATCTTTAGATTGCATATATGCTTCTGAGAGTACTTTCAAGTAGATGTATTATTAGCAATCTGTTTTGCTTGGCTTTGTCATCCATAGGTTATAACCATCTCATGGGTGTAGAGTCCCCCATAGGTATCCAGAAGCTGCATCTAGACAGACACTGACTCTAAGTACATTTTAGAATATCCCATAATAGATGACAGAACCCTTGAAATCTCAACTTCCTTTCAAGATCCCACAGTTTTTCATAGAGTTGATTTATCTATCAGTAACAGAAGAGGTACCTGTACAATATAAGCATAGATTTTATGGAACTTCCCATTAGGTCCAGTCTACATGATTCCAGAGTTCAATTCCACCCCCTTCATCCCCTATCCCCCCCTAAAAACAAAGAAACAAAAAAAAAAAACCCTCATCAGATCACAGTACAAAAATTTGAGGAAGTGTTAATATAGTGGGCACTTCCATACCATATGGCAAATTATCACAAAGCTTTCTTAAGTCCATGACATCCTTAGTATGCCACAGTTTCGCCAGCGCGATGCAAAGAACTCAGGTATCAAAGAGAAACACCCAGATCTTGCACCCTGAGCAATGCCAAGGTTCATGACAGTCTTGAGATCCTAGTATGAGGCATCTTTATCAAAGCCAGCTTTTGAAAGAACAGAGAATACACTTTTAGTTAACAAATGCTTCTCAGAGGGGGCAGTATTCTCATCTTAACATTTATTGTATTTTATGTTTTGTTTTGCTTAGCTTAAGACCACAGTCCCACTGTCTCCCAGTGTACTGTTTGCTGGGCTACAAGAAACTTTTTGCCCATTTGTGCTTGTGTACCTCCTTTATCCATGCATTTGCAGACAACAAAAGTGCGTTTCATCTCTAAAAAAAAGATCTACCTCTATATAGGAACAAACAAATGGAAAGAAAGAACCTCTGCTTTTGGGGGTTGCACTTGCAATGTTCTCTTTGCGAGTTTTGTCCAGGAAACGGTCATGCTCATTTTTCCGACATTTAGTCGGGGCGCAGTCTCGCTTCTTCAGCGAATATTCCACTCATTCCTCTGGCCACATTTCAGGCATTAAAGAAAGGCAGCTCATAAAAAGGCTAGACAGTCCATTCCAGCCACCTTCTGCCTGCTCATTTAAGAGGCTTGCAGCAGAAGCCCACCAGCTATTCGGAGCAAACGCTGGGCTGTGTTGAGCCTTCGCACAGATAAATCCCTCCCTCCTGCATCTCCCGCTTGGGCACCGTGTCCTCCCACAGGGCTCCAGGTAGGAGACTACCAGCCCCAGCTGAAACACATCAGTAGGCCATGGAGCCCCAGCTTAACCCACGTCTGCCAGCCTCACATGGTAGTCATTGCACATTTACCTAACTCTGTGATTGACGGAGCTTTTTTTTTCCTTTTTTACTATAATCTCCCCCAATTCTGAAGACCTGCAAAGAGAGCTGGTTTCAGTTTTCACGACCACAAACACTCAGCTTCTTTTCTGAAGTTAGCTCTCTGTGTTGGCTTGAAGCAGAGGCCCTCAGCACGTGCGAAGCGCTCCAGCCCTGCTCCCAGCAGGGCTCAGCGCCCCTGCCACGGCTCCTGCTCTGCTTTGCAGCTAACACCGCGCGCAGCCCCGCAGGCTTCGAGCCTGCTGGGCCACGCAGCAGGAGTCACACGATGAAAGGCTATAAGACCTTTCAGAAGAAATCTTTGACCAGAAAAGCTTTGCAGAGGGCTCTCTAGGATCCAAGAAGCAGCCTTCTCTTTACAAAGCAATAAGTGTAACATCATGCTTTGAGAAGGAAAAACCTGCTGCCATATCCATTTTCAACAGGAAAAAGACTCTAAAAGACACAAAAAACCCACCATTTCTAATGCCCCACTATCTGTAGGGAAAAAACAAAACTCAAAGCCAGCATCTTATATAGTTCTACTTAGCCCCATCTATAGAGAGAAAACAAGCATCTAATCAGTGACGTGAGCATCAGCAGTGAGGCAGCTCAATATCTGGTGCCTTACTGAAAGAAGAAAAAGCCAACACATCCTGAAAGCAAATTTATCTGATGCAACGGGTTCAGCTGAATAACTGCTAGTGCCTCCTCACGTCAACAAAATGCAAACAGGCAACTTCAGGTCAACGACCACCTGACAGACTTGTACTCTTAATGTAAACTGAGGAAAAAACCACACATTAAAAATCCATTGTGATATGCAACTCCACACATCAAAGATCTGGAAAGAGGAAGCTGACTTGCAAACTGAAAAACAGAGTCACATTTGTATGTGCAGACACATATATGAATATTTGCTGCACAGTAAACACATTTGAGTGATGGTTCCCCCACGTTGCACAAAAACTGGTCTTGATACAGGCACAGGTAGCAGCCAGGGCAACTGAGGAGCAGAGGTTTGCTCACAGAAACCAGCAAACACCTTGTACTACAGATCCATCACATTGTGGTTTGCTCTTCTCTACAGAACAGAGGCTTCTCACAGTAGCTGTTAGGCAGTGGTAACCCCCAGGTCAAGGGCTTTTTTCCCAGGTTAGTGAGCAGGGCCCAGCCAGAACTCCAGCATCTGACTGTGCTTGCCTTGACTTCTGGTAGTCACAAGATGTTTCTCCTTTTCACCATGAGGGGTTGGCTGGAGAACTTGCCACAGCAGAGCTCAAGGAAAGCAAAGCAGAAGAGGACCACAGAACTGTAAAAAATGTTTATTGCCCTGACTGGAAAATAAGAATGTTGTTGACTTAAAAAGATGAGGATCAAACAGCAGCAATACCCACTCTGTAAGGATGAAGGGTCTTGGTGCCCTGGCAAGGGCAGGGAGCGCTCAGAGCAGGTGGGGAGCTCGACTCCATGCAGCTGGGGCAAGGGAATGCTAATGTTCATAACTGCTGCAAGAGTTCTGCCATAAGCTGGGCCGAAACTCATTTTAAACATGTGCAACTCCCTCTTGTGCTTCACAGGATGTCTGCACACACAGCTGTTCAGACCATTAGTATCCTCTCAGACCTCCTAAAAGGTTCAAGGAATTATCATCTTTATACCTATTAAAGAGCAACTGGAAAGAGTTTCTGGCCTTGGTCTTTGCTTACCAAAGAGCGGGGGAAGATCTTCATCTCTCAGCAGAGCTGTACGTAAGCTCCAGAACTATTCAAGTGGGGTAGGTAGAAATTGAGGACAAAATGTGAAGGATGTAGGATGCATCCAAGTCCTCTGTGCTTAGGAAAAATGCAATAAAAACTGGGAAAGAAAACAAGGAAAAGTAATGACTGCCACCCTGTTCTGATAAAAGAGAACCTGACTAGGTCAACCAGGATTTTAACCTCTCAGGAAACGTGAACCACTTCTTCAAGGACAGGGTTAAGGAGGGGAGAAAAAAAAAAAAAAAAAAACACTTTTCTCATCACGACTTTTCCCACAAGGCTGCAGAAATGGGGGACGCACAATTCAGTCTTTCTGGTAGCCCAGGAACCTCTCTCCATTCCCTCTCTCTGGGGACAAAGAGCTCCCCCAGCGCCAGGGGAGGGCGTCCCGCTGACCCTGCCGCCCCTGGCTTTACCAGCTCCGGAGACTTGCGAAACCTTCCCTTGCCCTCGGTGAGCAGAAGGAGCGGGAGGCTGCAGTGGGACACGCTCTCCCCGCTGCAAGACTGAACGAGTCTCTTCGTCTCAGGGCCTCCGTCTCCCCCTCTCCCCTTCCGTTTTGTCTGCTTAGCTTCTGGGCTTGGCGGGTGGTGGACGGCTTCTTGCTGGTGTTTTGGGTTGGCTTCTTAGGTTACTTAAATCCAAGTGCTTTACCTAAATCTTCAGCTCCTGAGACACATTGATTGGGTGGGAATCTTGGCTTAATTTCTAATGTAACTGTTTCAAGTGTTCTTGGTTGTGGAGAAATTCAAAAAATGTAACATGAATCCCTGAAAGGCTTAAAAGAAAAGGGCAAAAGGCAAGTTACAAAAAGTCGTTTTACATCCGAGTTTTTAAGTAAATCTTCTGGAGGGAGAAGGGCCGTTTCATGCACAAGCTGCACTGCCTGGGGCAGAGGGACCAACAGCTCCCCGGGGTTTGGCAGTGCCACAACAGCCACACACTGCGTCTGCGGGCTGTGACTGGCATTAGCAAGTACCACAGGCCTCATCAAAAAATAACCACCTTGACTTGGTCCCTATCAGGAACATTCGTATGAAAGCGTCCCTTGCGTTAGAGCTGAGGAGCAGCTCCAGGATTCAGCTATGTATTTATTTTTATATATATATATATATATATATATGTATATATGTATATACACACAAACACATACACACGCACATATATACACACACATACATGTATACATGGTGTGGAAGACGCTTTCAGAAAATGCTGTTTCCTGTTGGAAGATTCAAGGCGGCAAGGAACCCACCCATGGACAGATCTGCTACACGTTCTTCACTTCTCAAGCCAAGTTTTCCTGGTGATACATAATGAGCTTTTACATACTTTGTGCCTCGCTGACTAATTAGATGAGCACAGGCTACTCCCCCCGTCCCTCCCATCTCGGAGCAGGGACTTTCATTGCCCGTAGCTACACAAGTGTGGCTGCTTTTGCCAAATATTTGGAGATACTGCTAATGGCTGCATTTGAACTTTGCATTGCTGCCTAGAAGGAGGGAGGAGGGGGGTCTGTGTATTTTAATCCATATCGCAATCGCTTTGAAGTTGTTTGTTATGAAGAATATGTTTTTATTTATCCATATCAGAGCTGTTGAAGAAATACATGCCTCCCAAAGGATTAGATTTCCACTATCAAATGAACACAGGGTGTAGTGAGGAAGGGGGGGCAGGCTAACTACAGGTCATCTTCCTCTCAAACAATGACATTTAGTCTCTCCGACTGCTCTTTCCACCCATGGATCCACTCTGTGGAGAGCTCCCTGCCTTAAAAACAGGGAAATCAAGGCAGGAAAGCAGCACCCAGATGGTTAATGCACCATAAGGAACAGGGCCCCTAGACCCACTGCTGCCCTCGGACTGACACTGCCACCCCCACAAATCTCCAGAAAACTGATGAATAGTTTTCATATCCTTGACAGGCAGGAAGAACACTGCTGGGGAGAGTATTTAACCCAGGACATTTTTAGAAGGAATTTTTAAGGAAAAAAAAAAAGGGGGGGGGGGATTGTGCACAGCTCTTGTGCAGCTCCTGCTTCCAAGGGCTGCAGCAGAGCCCAGTGCGCGGAGAGACGGGGAACAGCACACATTCCAGCACTGCTTCTGCCTCCCAAAACTCCACTTACAAATTATTATATGCTCTTGAAATGGGGCATTTATGCATGGGGCAACCACACAAGCACAAGACAGGTAAAGGCCACCCTACTGCAAGTCACCACGGTCAAGCACCCAGTACCCAAGCAGCTGCTTTGAAAAAAAAATCTCATTAAAGAAACTTTCTGGAGCAACTCACTTCCATGTAAGGTAAAGGCGAACTGAGCACCAGCTCACACTGCACAAAAGCCTGGAAAGCAAAGTTGTCTTGCCAAAGTGAGCTTTAACTCCCAGCTGTCATGTTGAGAGGGCTGCAGCATCATTTTAGAAACGGAAATTCTTCTCATCCTTCTTTCGACACTTATTTCAACACCCTCATCTTTTGAAGTTGCTCTATCTAACCACTTGCTACGGAAGAAGAACTTTTAAAGGATTTTGTGGAGTCTCCAGGGAGTATCTCCTTCTCCCTTCACAGGGATTCAAACGTTTTGGGGAAACTGATTTATCGTTAAATTGAAATCGTGAAATCATCAGTTTGGCTCAGGGAACTCAAGTCGTCACAGCGCACGTAAAAATTGCCTAGACCTCTCCCCACACTTTATTGAGGAAGGTTTTAGACCAGGGGCAGCGACATGAGCAGAGCGACAGAACTGCCTCCCTGCCCCAGTGGCTGGGCTGACGGAGGGAGGCCGTTCGGAGCAGCCAGCCCGCGGCTGCTGGAAACACGTGTCCTTTTCCAAGCCCCAGGGCACAGGAGGCGGTAGCCAGCATGACTACGGAACGCCAGCTTCCTGTTTAAGGTTGGGAGGGTGTTTAGACCTGACACTTTATGGTGTGCGAGGCCTCTTGGCGGAGGGTGTTTGTGGTGCGGAGACGGCAGCTTCCACTGCTGCGCCCCACGGCGAGGGTTGGAGCTTTGTGCCCACTGGTCATCAGGACAGAGCGACTTCCTCAAATCCAGCCTGGGAAGGACTTGTGCGGTACATCCAAGCCCAACTCATTTTAAAATAAGGACCCTGACACTTCTATGCTAAAAGTATTGCAGATTTCAGAGGTGCTTGGACTACACGGTTGTAAATTACTCTAAGATGCTCACGGGAATTTGCTTGCAGAGAGTGAGCTGGAGAGACCAAGAATAGGAGACTTTCCATGACCTGCTGCTGCACATATCCGACTGGATCCACACAGGGCAGCCCTCTGCCCTCCCCCTTGGCCAGGGACAGCTGGTACTGCCCACTCGCTGGGTTCTCCAAGGAGCTGCCACAGGCAGTTGCAACAGGAAGGGAAAAAAAGTACTCGCCAAAAGCTAGGGTGAAAACTTTCACCCACTTATTCAGGCAGGCAGCAGGGCAAGAGATGGAGAACACACATGCATTCACATCTCCAAAGCAGAAGAAATGCGAGAACTTCCCAAAATGAACTTCATTCCACTCTTTGCTGGGGGCTGTAACTGATAAGCTCCAGATAATTTGCTTTAACGCACCAAACTAAGAACATCCTGCTTCTCAAGTTGATTCATCAACAGAGGAACTCGAACAAGGGCAAAGAGCTGGATATTAATGCTGTCGGCTACCTGAGCCTAACCTGTGGACATAGATTTGTCAGATTTTAATAACCACATATGGCTGCACACAACCTTTTCACTCTACCTCTGCCTTTCCTACAACAGGCACTCCTTTCAGCTTGGAAAAGCTCAAAAGCAAAGTGCGTGATTCATACCAAGCTCCACTATAGCCGGTTTGGGAGAAAAAGAATAGCATCATGTGCACTGTGTTGCGGAGCAAATGGGCTTCCTGCACCTGGGAAGCGTGTCTGGAGCAGGCACAACCAGGCGAGAGGCAGAGCAGTGGCGAGGGCATTGAGCAAACACCATGACTGCTCCAGACTACGCTCCACGATGCAGACCATGCGAAGTGTTAAAAGCAAGGACGGGAAGACATTCCTTAGCTGTCTGCATAGCAGTGCTTCAGTCTCCCTCTTGCCGGCATCCATGCAGCATTGCATAAGCATTAAATGGTACGTAAGGCTGAAGCAAGCTGGAAAATAACTGCCTGCACTCTAGGAGGAGCTGGGGCTCCTGCTGCTCAGCTGCCGAAGCCAAGGTCTCGTGGCAAGTCAATACAGGTCCCACCTGCTGGGGAGCAACTCTGCGCTTCGAGGCATGGCTGGCACAGCCATGGCATGGCATGCTCCCGAGCACCACATGTCCCCAAGCAGGTGACCTTCCACCAAGCCCTCACGCATGCTCTGGGCATGGCACCTTTCACACTCCCAACCAGTCCAGCTCAGAGACCCGGCCCAAGGCCCAAAGCCAACCCCCTCGAGGCAATTCACTTGACCGAAACGTGACCCGGTTTGATGATCTGTAACATGGAGGGTAACAGTGCTCCCTACCCATAGGATACAAGTCCCACAAGATATAGAGCAACGAGCAAAGCCAAAGCTCCTCTAAAGGGAAAGGGCCAGGCTCCACTGCCTCGCAGGATGCTCTTAAAAAACTGTAAAACAGAGTAAAACTTAAAACAGAGTATCTGCCTAGCAGTATTCCAGTCCCTGAAGGAAAATGAGAGGGAGCAAAGCCAAGGCAAAGCCTTACTTAACCTTGCTGGTTCTTTAGGATGCAGCCAGCCTGCTGGGGCTGAAGACCATGAGTTTCACCCCCAGCACAGTGGCAGAGCCTGCCACAGATCCCGTCTCGCAGCCCCCACACAGGCTGGCGCTCAGTGCTCGTCCTCCTCGTGCCCGACGCTTCAGAGGCTCGGCAGGGCGAAGCACAGCTCCTCTATCCACAGGGCACTAGCAAAATGCTATCTCCAAAGCGAAGCACAGTTTGCAGCAGTAAGGTCTAATCCAAGCATAAATGCACAGGCAAGAGGTTTCCCAGCTGCAGTGATTTATACACAAGCTGTCACAGGTAGTGACAAGCTGGGTGTCAGAAAGCTGCTTGACATTATTTTTGTGGAAGCTGTACAAACAAAACCAGGCAATTCCCTTTTTAACACTCATGACAAATATTTCACACCTTTTAACAAACACACATGCTTTCAGTCCAGCTTCTGCTTCATGTTGCTGCATGCAGGTAGTACCGGCTCTATTTTCAAACTGGATGCAGCTTCTCTTTTAAGGGCAAACATTTGACTCATTGCATTTACTAAGAGGCATCCCATTAATACCCAGGGACGGGGCTTGCCCTGCCAGCAGGCCTGGCTGGATGGCTACATGACTGCTGGGGAGCACGAGCAGGCGTCAGCAACACCAGGGCACACAGACAGCCCCGCATGAGTCAGTGGGGACGGGGAATCTCTCATTATTCTGGTGTGCCAGGGGATGGCACCAGAGTGGAAAGCAGAGAACCCTTTTTGCCAGAAGAAAGGTTATCAGCTTTGTTTTCCAGAATTCGAATTCAAGCATTGACAGCAAGTTCTCCACATTTTGGAGAATATTTTCCCAACCACAAATCAAGTTATCCTTATACGAATTATAATGTTTTACTTCCCAAATAGCATATCTAAGTAATTATTCGATATATGTTAAGTAAGCATATAGAATGATAAAAATATATTAATATAAATAGAAATATATTTTTAAAATTATTATTATATTTTTAAATTTTTAAAATATATAATATAAAAACCAAAACAGTCAATGCAGTATTTGAACTGGAAAAACACTGCATTTTTTGTTAGAATTCTTCTTCTAGAATACTTCTGAAAGTAACTTTAGCTCCAGTGAAGAACTCAAAGGCAACTCGAATGAATAACTGGCAAAACATAACCTGAGCAACCCCTCATCTTTCTAGGCTAAGACCTACGCGCGAGAAGATTTATAAAAGCAAAGCCCTGCATGCACCAAAGGCAATTAAACTAAAGAGACAGGGGAAAAAAGAGACCAATAGATACATGCAAGTGAGGTGCTAAGATGGGAACTGGGGCAATCAGAATTTAAAGCTGTGAAGGGATGCCCGGTGCCACCTCCAAGGCGGCCTCAGCCGCGGAGCCGAGGCAGGACGAGCGGGAGCGCCCCGGCCGGGGCAGAGGCGAGAGCAGCACCTGCGCGAGGCCCAGGGGCAGCGGGGCCCTCCTGGGTGGAGGAGGCGACACAGTACAAGGTGACATGGAAAACATGCGGAGCTCCGGCCTCAAACCGCCCCCCGGCAAAGTGACAAGGAAAAGCAAGATGTCCCAAGGGCATTTCTATGGAGATTTTATTATCCCTGTGCCCAGCTATGAAAAACCCAAAGAAACTGTGGTTTAAGTGAAGGAAACTACAATTTAGAAAACTGCAAATAAGTTACAGATTATATAATACCTTTCCCCTTTAGCCTGCTTGGAAGCCCCTTAACTGCTTTCCTAGGCTTGCTACAAGTGTATTTTGTTTTCCTGATTTTTTTTCCCTTCTATCAGAAATGCCTTATATGAACAGCAAGCTTGGATTACTCCTTTTATTGCCTGTTTGTTAGCTGTTGCTCTCATTTTATGTCAACACTAATGAAAAAATAGACATTTCTGCTACAAACCATGAACAGATTAAAATACAGGGTGGGGTATTTTTCAATCTTTTCATTCCTATGTTAAGAAAAAATATATAAATGAAAGCTAGGAATCCAGCAGTAATGAAAACAGCAACGTAAGAAATATATAAAACCATTCTTTAAATATTCTGCATAGCAGGGAAAAAAAACAACCCTTTCTGCAGAGGCAGCTATCCATGCTCAGTTTTGAGAATGCAGAAAAATCCATGAAACAAAAGGTTCAAGGGGAAAATTAGAAGCAGCTTTCAAAATAACACTGCACAAAACAGCAGTGTGTTCGGATGAAAAAAGAAAGAAAGGAAGGGGAAAAAAAAGAAAAAGGAGAAAGAAAGAGAAAGAGAGCAAAAAGACAATCCAGCAACTTGGGTGCAAGAATCTTTCATTCTGCCAATTCACAAACCTGTCAAACATTCTCCTCCACTCCCCTACACTTCTCTCTCTACCTTCAACAGCAATTCTGAAAAGGGAGGGCAGGGAAAAAAAAATACACTACATTTGCATAACTGCACAACACAGGGGATTTATGAGCATTTTAAACAGCCAAATCAGGCAAACAAATTGCCTGAAGAACGGTAACAGTAAGCTATTGGGGCTCGCACGTCGGCAACATCAGAGGTCTGCAGGGAGAATCACATCTTTTATAATAAAAATCAATCACGGTCCCTATTCTCTCCCTCAAACTTGGAGAAAAAAAGAAACCCGAGTGCCACTAATTTAGCCTTCTTGCTGAAGAATGAAGCTGAGATGAAAAGGCGCCGACGGCTGGCGGGGAGCCAAAGAAAAGCTTGCAGGGGCGCAACGCCGGGAACGACGTCGGCGCCGCGCTTGGGCTTTTGCACCAAACTCCGCACGGGCCGGGCAGGCGGCCGTGGCTGCCCAGCTAAGGAGCGTGTATTGATTATGGTGAATGCTGCCTTTAAAAGGAGAAATAAATTGGACGTTTATCGGTTTGTTGTGAGGAACAAGGTCCCTTGGAGCAGCCCCCCATCCCTGGGAAGGGCGCTGCTTCACGGGGAGCCGCGACCCAGAAAGCGGCCGCTCCGCGACGGCTATTTATAGGCAGCGAGGCAGTGAATGGCCTCATTGCACATGCCACAAGGCAGATCGCAGCCTTTTATCCTGGGGACCTGATTTGTGCTGCATTTCAAAAAGTCCAGGGCTAGGGGGAAGAATAAAAAGAGGGGGAGAGGGGGAGAGGGGACTGGCCATGCAACAGGCAACAGAAACTCTTCTTTTCTGTCATCCCTCCCCTCCCAACTTTTCCTTTATGAAGCTGCTGTAAGAGTATGGAATAGTTTTCCAAGACTTCCCGGTGGAAAAAAGCAGCAAGCGGGCGGGTGCGCTGGGCGCCCGCATCGCTGCTCATTAGCGCTCAGCGCCAGCGCGCGGCAACGCGAGCGAGTCGGGGCGAGGGAGCGCGCGGGGCGAGAGCATTTCAATTAGCTGCCTTTGAAGGGCCCTCCTGAATGAGAAAGGCCCAGAAAACACTTGTCAAATGCAAGTTCAAGTGAAAGGCACTTGTGCCAATGAAGTGCGCAGATGGCTGTGGGGGTTCCCCCGAACCCAAAGCGAGCCTCCATTATGTCTTTATTGCTCACAGAAAGGCCGGGGTCACCTTGGGCTGCGAATAAGTTGGCTTCCTTTCCCACACAGTGACTCTGGTCAATCACGGCAGCAAAGGGAGCCTTCCTTTGAGTGACTGCTCGCCCCTCGGTGCGCTGAAGGGCCTGTCCAAAGGCTAAATAGGCACAAAACCCTTTGGGCTCGTCTCTCCGCAGCCGCCATTCGTGAGGAAAGTTTCCCACCGTCGCAGGCGATCGTGGGAGCCCAGCGGAGGCCGGCGGGGGCTGCTCAGCTTCGTTCTTAGCAGGGCCGCGTGATGCGAGCCGATGGCTTTGGGAGCTTCCCAAATGGGACGCGGCATCAGGAGACACCTCCCTCTGCGTGCAGGTCTTGGACACACAGGAGCCCCTGTGCTGGCTCGGGCTCCCCGACAGGAGGGAGCAGGGAGAAACACCACGGAGTCAGCACCACGGCAAGTGAGCTCTAGGTTAGTCGACTAAATGAAAAGTTAACATTAACATCTGCCAGCCCAATAAGGGAAGCCCAAGTTACAAGCTAGAAGCTGCCTTTTCCTTCACAGCTGGAATATCCTGAGCCAGGAAAGATCCTGGGTCCTTTCTAAGGGGGCAGACCTGCCCCCAGCTCCACACTGAATACAAAATCCCTCTTTTAAATATGGAAAGTTGATCCCAGGAGGGGAAGCCAAGCAGAATTCACCCCCTAACAAAGCGGAAAAAGGTGATTTGATATCAGATAGCCTAAAATAAGTCTTCAGTGAGAAGGCAGAGCCTCAAGCATGTAAAACTCAAGTAATTCCTCAACTTTGTAGTTTAATACATCCTCAGGATTTCCTCCTGATAAATATAGCAAAAGCTGCACATACAGAAGTTATTCGTGAGTGCTTGACAAAGACCAAAATTAGCAGCATTCAAGTCAGCTCCTCGGTTTTTAAATTTTCCCTTAAAAAAGTACCAAACTGTATGGTCCCTGGAAAACTGACCACATTTAGAGAATTTTATGACTATGCAGCAACCTGTAAAAAATCTCAATGATTGTAGAGGAAAGTAGTTCTATACTAGTAGCAATTCCACTGCGCACAGAGACTCAACTCAACAGTATGGCAAACTGCAGCTGCCATTATCCGTGAAGCTAATGGATTAAATATCAGGCTTGGCATTAAAAGTTTGGGAGAATCCCTGATCAAACTAGGACTATCCACATTGCGTGTGGATATCATGTTCTGTATCCCCAAATCTGGGAAGGGAAGCCTGTGCTGTGCACGGGACAGGGTTTTGCGGCAAGGTTAGCCTTGCTTTATTTCTTTACAGATGTGCAATCCTAGATATTTATAATGGTGAAGGCAAGGTCAACTAATATGAACCTTGTACTTGGAACAGCGAGTACTGAACTTTCTGATGTTTTTTTAGTTCCCGCAGATTGGGTTGCGTATGTGTGTGCATGTGTTTGATTTCAGTGTCTCAGCACAGCCCTTAGCAAAAAAAAAAAAAAAAAAAAAAAAAAACTTTCCTATAGACCAAACTCTCCTTTACTGTAGCAAACATACTGATTCTCAAAAGTACTGCAGGCTGTAGTCTTCCCCTCACACCAGTATGCTGTCTTTTTGACATGCTAGTCCTACACCATGAAGAAAAGAGCTGGAGGTGTTCAATTTGATTTGCAGTTCTGTGGGAACAGTCAGATTACAAAACTAAGAATGCCTTCCTAGTACCACACGCTGCTCAGTGGACATGGTGCAACATTTCTGGCCTGTGAGGCTTCCCTTGAGTTCTGGTGTCTTTACACTTCTAGCAGCAGCCTAGTAGATGGGTGATAGAGACGAGCAAACTTGGGGCTAGGTCATCACCCAGCCTCAGGGGCACCCACATCCCATCTCAGCAAGGGCAAAAAACTTTAAAGCATCCACTTCCTTGCTCAACACCGTCATAACTTCCTCAGGGCTCAGGTTAAGCTTCCCTCGTGGTAGGGGAGGCTGTCTCCTGACTACATCAGTGAGAGCAGACACACGCAAAGCCTACACTATGATCGTCTGAAGTCTCTCACCCTGCAAACCTGGATCTTGCTTTCTCCAACATCTTCCATATTTGGTATCTTCTCTCAAAAGCAAGCAGAGATCGTGTGGTGTAAGGTAAAAAACACCACAGGGAAATCCTAATTAAACAAGTAAGGAAATACAGACAACTAGTCTTGTAATTAGAAGAGTGAAGCTTGAAGGCTCTCTGCTCTCAGACATGCTATGGACATCTGGTGTCAGCAGGTCGTGCCCGACCATATTTCTGTGTTCCAGAAAGAGGCAGTGTCACACCAGGAAATCCTGAAGCAGATGGTCTAAAAAAAATATAACCAACTTGAGAGCTTAAATTCAGAAGAAGCCATCCAGATCTGAAAGCATTCAGGACTGCGTTTCTATTCTTGAAGAACAAAAGATAAAATCATTTTTCCCCCTAGCTCCTGTTTTTTTTTTTTTTCTTCTTCCTAGAGCTCCATTCCTCCTTTCCCCTGGGCAGCCTTGTTCAGCTTTACATCATTTTTCAGGAGTAGTGAGAACCTGTTTTATTTTTTATGCAACTCTCAACAGATACTCATAGTAGCCATCATTATAGCACTGAAGTCAAAGATACAACTCTTCCCTCCCAGAAAGCCCATTCCAGCAGCATCCCTCTGGGAAAGGCAATCATATCTCATTTGTCATCAGTCCTAATGAATTCCAAGAACTGCCGTAACCCTGGGACAACACTTCAAGATGGGAGGAGCCTACAGTGACTATCTGACTGCTGGCAAAAATTCGACCCCAAGCTCATGAGCATAGATGATTCCTTCAGAGTCTTCAAAAATAAACAGGTTTATTGGACTAATGCTGTGCAACAAGCCTGGTTCTCGTGCAACCGTGGCGTAGATGCCAGGTAGCTCCTTAAAAAAAAAGTCATCTACAACAGTGTTTGTATTTACTGATTCTCCAGGTAAAACACATTGCATTGCTGGAGCCTAGAAGTTACTTGCAAGTACTAAAAAAACAAGTGGAAAGCAACGCTCCCAAACTGCATATGCAACTTCCAGCAGTCAACAACAGACCCAATGGCCACAAATGGACAGAAGTCTGTATGCAATGGTAGGAAAGCACACACCATTTGGCAGCCCAGTTCTGTTCTGCACTCTTCAGGATTAATAATATTATGTGGCACTTGCATCTAGAAAGGGTACAATCTGAATGCCTACCTAAAGTGAAGTATTCGAAGCTGTAGTGCATGTTAGACACCCAAGTAGAAGCGCTTTGACTTACAGTTTATTTGGCTGCCACTTAATCAGGACAGCTCTAAAGCAAATCGTCACTAAAAAGTTTTAA
The DNA here is from genome assembly GCF_059628265.1 of Tinamus guttatus. NCBI lineage: Eukaryota > Metazoa > Chordata > Aves > Tinamiformes > Tinamidae > Tinamus > Tinamus guttatus. The sequence continues at coordinate 15,021,133 of NW_028288774.1, read as the reverse complement.
AATCATAGAATGTAGGGCTCCCTCCCTATCATCAGTTTAAGTGATTTTATTACCATCTATTTAGACTGGCATACTTTTTACATCAAACAGATTCTATGTTTCCCATTTCTAGATCCATTTCATTTTTCTGCTCTCACGCATTAATACAAATATGTAGTATGGGGATTATTTACTTTAATATAAATTATGTCTCCTAAAATATATTCACATCTATAGAGACCTGATACATCACGTTTTCTATACGGGCCTAATTCGTCTTTGGAGATATGCTTACGCTAGGTATTTTCTCTGAGAGATTTGTTTGTTTCAATACACTGTTTCAGAATAAATCAAGCAGACGAAATGCTATCGGTTACAGCTTCTCCTCTAGAAATGACACATTTTTCAGGTCAGATGTCTGGGAACCAAACCACAGTATGTGAAATACACTCAGCCTTGTTTAGAAAAAGCAGCTTTCACAGAGATTAATAATTATTTTTTCTTCTGAGTACAATCAATTTATGCCAAAGTCTACTCCAAACTTAAGTAGCAAATTGCTCCCAGTGACACTGCCTGCTATTTCTATGCAGTATTTGTATGCACTACAAACTAGTTACAGCAATTGCAGTTTCTTTTAACTTTCAAGGAGAGCCCTAATGACTGCACTTTGGAACATTTTTCAGTTAGCAGCAGGACTGTTGGCCACTGCCGACTTACACCTCAGACTTGAACATGCTACAGATTTGCAAAAAAATGCCGTACCTAATTAGGAGCCTTCCACAAAGAGAAATGAAGACTATACGTGTGGAGGAGGATGCTGGGGGTGTGCAACGAGGGGGAGCTGCCGGAAGGGATATTCTCCGTAACGTTTATCCCAAGATTATTGCACAAATCTAAGGAAAATGCATCCCTAATAACAGCCACCTGAGAATTCAGTAATTGTTCCTTACGCAATTACACCTGAGGCACTTTAAGCAAACACTGCAGAAATAATACGTGGAAAACTCGGCTAACCACAAAATTGTTTTTTAAGGAGCAGTAGGAAACTCTACACGTGGATGCCATTGGGTCTGTGCTTCTCTCTCTGCTGGAACCCTGTAATCCTTATTAATCTGCCGCTGGTTCCTGGAAAGTACCTTTTCTCCGTCAATAAAAATCCAGAGTTCTGTTGGATTAATTTACGCCCCTTACTCATAGCTGAAGCTGTGCAGAAAAACGCACGATTTCAGCAGACATGCCTCAAAATTTACTCTATATTTTTCCTTGCTGCAGACTCTGCCAAACTAAGCAAAAAGAAAAAGAAAAAAAAAAAGAAAAAAGAAAAAGAAATCAAAGCTGGGAACAATGTTACCGCAGGGTGCCAAATTTGCAGTGAAAGCCCCATCGGCTGCTGTCACGCAAAGTTTGACACGTCTTGCCAAATGGTTTCTTTGCGATACAAACCGCTTGCAAAGTGACTGGGCCCTTTGTGTCGCAGCTGAATGCTGCAGATGGGAAGGGCTCTGCCAGGAAAGGGGAACTGCTGTTTTCGCCCCATGAAGCTTCATGCACGCAAATACGAGCACACTCCCCTGCTACAGGGCACTGCTCGGTACCCCCGGCAGCTCGGCAGCGTTTTTGTTCCGATTGGTGCAGGCTGCACCCAAAAAAGCAATGACAAGTTGTGTTGCTTAAAAATCAAAATAAAAGAGAGGCATTCACGATGCACTGCAAACCCAAGGTCCAGCACAAACAAGACAGATGTCTTTGGCTTATCAAATTTCCATGCTGCATAAAGTTTAGTCTCTGTTTAGGAACTCAGTGTATGAAGAGACCTTCCTAGGGAGAGTTAGACGATTTCCTGTAGATCCAAAATACCATAAACCAGAGCAGAATACCAAGCAGAGTGCCGCACAAGTAGGCGCAAGATATAGTCATCCTTGTTCTTGCCAAATAGAAATCAGTTGAATACGCATTACATGGTGAAAGCTGTTCCGACAAGCAGTTCTTCAGAAGGCTACGGAAAAATCTACATGTTTTTAATAAGATCTTTTTTGCATTATCAGGCCTTAGACTTAATACTATTCCCCACACACACAAGCTTTAAGTGCAGCTATGCTCTGTAAGGTAGTAGAGATGATGATTTCCATTTATTCCACTTTGTAATTTATACACAAGGAAAATTGTATCGATTTTTTGCCCTCTGCAGCAGTGCAGCTGCAGAGCAACTCCTCTTCCTAAACTGCACAGGGCCCCTCCGATCCCTAGGAGTCTTCCTCCTTCGGGAGTGCTCACCACACATCTGAATGTTATTTTGGATGAGCTAGGACCTCTCTTCTCTCAGTGCAGCAACAGAGAGAACCACTCTGAATTTCACCAACTTTTATTTTTTTGCTACCATAATGCATTACAACATAGCTCTCTGCCTACCATCCTACCTTGGTTTTTAGATGTTGAGATCTAGCCAGTGACTAGCTTTAGCCAGTGACTTGCCCTTAGGAGGTTTTAGGCGCTTACTTGGTAAAAGGAAAGAATCCCAATACGCAGCCAGGTCAGCAATAGTGTAAAATATTGACCGTGCCTCCTTGACTCCCTGCCAGCTGGGCTTTGTTGGGCAAACTGCAGATGCGACAGACACACGCGCACGCACGGAGTGGGTCACCAGGCTGCCAGCTGCGGCGGCCAGCCACGTAAATGGCACGTTCGTGGCAAGGGAAGACACGTGTGAGAGGAGGAGCTCATGGCCAAGCGAAGAATAGCTCCAACAGCAAGTACAAACTGCTGCTGGAAATGCAGGTACTGTGCAGGGAGATTCACCCACCCTGGGGCAGCAAGTGGGGCTTTCCAGGGGCGTCGGAGTTATTGAAGGAACCTCTTAAAGACAGAAAACTTTCAAGATCAACCTAGTAGGGTACAAATATACCAAGATGAGCAATAAATGTGAAAATACTGTCAGATAAATTTCTTTCCATTTTCAAATCTCTCCTGAGTGCACTCATTTGATCGTGCAGAGGGACATTAATAAAAAGGTCTACCAGAGACCAGTGTTAAACTGGCCAGTATCTGAGCTGTGTCGACGACTGTCTAAGTCATGCAAGGCTCTCGCAAGCAGCCAAGGGAATGCAAATGTGTCCAGCATGTTTTCCAAAATGGAAACTGAAAATTTGCTTTCTGCTGCAAGTTCTGCAATAGCCATTTAAAACCCATTGCTGCTGAGAACATGCCAGCGCAGTTTTAATATGCACAGCTGCACATAGCCAGCCCAGAAAAGGCTCTTCAGAGCTCCACAAAAACACTGCTGACATTTTTTCCCTACCATGTCCTAAATGGGACCATTTAGGTAACTGTAACTGTCAGAAGGAATCTGTTGCAGATAGCTAGCAAAGGTAAAGCCCAAGCATAAAGAGAACAAGATAAAAGAAGGCATTTAAAATAAAGCTGTTTATATCTGTTTTAATCTGAGAAAATGTGGAACCAACCAATTGCTAGGAGGCCTGAGATTCAATTTTTGGTGCTAACAAAATTAGGTTGACCAATATGTTGCAATCAAGAGATTTACAAATGTCATAATCCCCGTGTAAAAAGTATCTTCTCTTTGCCAGACCCCGCAAATCACCTTCTCTCCAATTTAAAAAAACAAAGAGAACCACAAAAAGAGTAAGTATAAGAAATAAAAGACAGACAAAATCTTTGCTGATTTTGCTAAATTTTGAAGCTAAGCCAAACAGCATCACTGACTTTCCTATCTCACAGGGAAATAAGGCAGGCAGCACAGACTGCTTAAAACAGTGAACTGGGTGGTACAGCTACAGCCCAGCTGTAAAATGCAGAGGCTGCAACGTTCTGCCCTGCAGGCTGAAAGGTGAGGGAGAGGGCTGCTCTGCTATTCCTGGGCTTAGCCACTGCCAAGATCTAAAGTTACTTCTCCAGAGCTACGGGACAGTCTTGCTTCTCATTTTCCTGTGTCGAAAGGAGAGACTTCAGAGTGGAGCTATTTCCGAAAGACTCAGAATTCATTTATCCAAAAATGCGGCACGTACTAAACTCCCGAGTGGCATAGGACACAGCCATGGGTGAACTTTCTGTATTTCTTTGCACACATACTGGCACAGAAATAGACTGCTACAACAGCCTAGTCCAAACTGCACTTCGAGAACTGGTTTACACCACAGGAAGAAAACGTTAAGCTACTGTTCTAAAGAGGGGAAGACATACTTTCATTCTGACATTCTGGTTTGGTAATCCTGTTTATGAAGCCATCTCAATTAGCTAGGTTATTCCCCTCTTCTTACTTTGAAGCCATTTCAAATTCCCTGGAGAATTGCCTTTTGGAATTAAAGTAATCAACAAAGCTAATTGTTTAGCACCTTCAGTTTGCAAACTGTTTTTGGGTCTTGGTGGAAGCTCTAGCTCTTGCTACTTCATATTAGCAACCCAGCTCAATTAGCTGAAGGAAACTATTGCCACCAGACAGCCAGAACTGAACAAGACATTGAAAAGAACATTTGTCTGCGTGACAAATGTAGGCATTTGTAAGAACTGGGGGAATTATTTTTGAATTTGACCTCAGCTGTGCTTCAAATTTAGCTTAAACTTCAAGCAATAAATCTCAGAAAAGTTATGATCTCCAGAGACAATTCATGACTTCCCTCCTGGGAGCCTATTGCAATGGATGGATAACTCATCCAGTTTTGCCTACCACAGAAACATGTCTGCATTAGATGGATAAAGTTTGAGCAGTAGAAAGATGGTTAAACATACTGCAATTTAAAAATATTTCTTCCCAAAGGAAGGAGGGCACAAGGGAATCACACTGTATTCTAGCTGGTACTCTTTCAGCTATTAGGAACGAACACTGTGAGGAGGATTCCTCCTACACGAAGTCAGAGGTAGAAAGCAACAGTGTTTTCAGAGTGGATGGAAGATGAAAATTGACTTTTCTTCCATGTGTCTGGACACCATGTAATCCAATGAGGTCTGGAAATAGACTCTCTAGGGCCCCCACAACCATCTTCTCGTGTACACAAACCTTGCATGGTGTCTTTTGCATGCAGCAATTTCAGATACTAGTGTCAAGCAGCACAACCAAGTAAAAGCACTACTTAAATAGGTTCTACCTGAGCATCCCAATTTGTTTCAAAAAGCCTCAGATAAAACCTGAGATTTTAAGTAATTAAATTATACCTGGTACAAGGGCAGGAATGTTATCTTTTCCAATGCCAATGCCATAAGCATTTCAATGGCATACTAAACCACATTTGTTACAAAAGTTTTCGGAACAAAGAGAGCACATGAGCGTGTTTCCTTTCTTCTCAAAGACCTTGTCCTGTTAACCATAACATTCAGATTAATAGGACAATAAAGTTTCTTGAAAAAATGGATAAATAGATGCAAGACAAACCTGAATATAAGAACAGTGCTTTTCTTCTCCCCGCCTCAAATAATGTACACAGCTACTCCTATATCACTCACCTCAATTTTATCTGTTTTTGCATCTCCCCAGTAAAGCTTGTCTTCCTCAAGATCCAATGCCAAGCCATTAGGCCAACCCAGGGACGTATTCACCAAAACTTTCCTCTCCGAGCCATCCAAGTAAGCACATTCTATCTTTGGGCTTTCACCCCAGTCTGTCCAGTACATGTAGCTGTAAACAAATAAAAATAGGAGAGAAAAAAGTCAGTGAAAATGATGTGCAAGACAAAAAACTATCAAGATTTGTTCCATTTTTGAAAGAACTTGCTCACTTCCTGCTCTCCAAGTTTGATCCAGAAACAGCAAACAAACCAGTTCTAACCATAACTAGTGACACAAGTCTAAGATTTCAGGTTTAAACAAACTAGTAAAAATGTGCAGGATCCCAATTCTTTAATATTTATGATAATATTAGAGATGTAGAAAAACATGTATTAAAATAAAACAAATAGACAACATATAGTTTGGCTGAAGAACATTATATTTAGCAGTCAGCATCTATACACATGGTGCTTAAGAGGTGACGGAAGGGAAAGCCAATGATTTCTGGTAGAAAAGAAGGAATATTTGACAACTAACGCACATCTCATCGGATAGTTTGTTGATTTTTATAGCAGTTTTAGGAGAGCAGAAATTGGACTCCAAGACCTGTCATAGCTCTACCATTAAAGAAAAAAAAAACACAAACAAACAACAAACAAAAAAACCCCGCACACTTACCCCATTACAGGATTGAGCACTATTGCTCGGGGCTCATCTAGGTTTTCTGAGATGAGGATTTTTCTTGCTGTCCCATTCAAGCGGGTCACTTCAATGCGGTCTGTCCCAGTGTCCGTCCAGTAGAGGTTCCTGGCCACCCAGTCCACAGCAATGCCGTCCGGGTGGTTGATCTCTGTGGTTACCAGAGTCTGTGCCCCAGAGCCATCCAGGTAGGCCCGTCGAATTGCCCGGACGTCATCATCAGTCCAGTAGATGTAGCCTTCCACAGGATCATAGTCTATGGCAATCGCATGTCTGATATTGTCTATCTGCAGAATAATGTCAGTGAAATCTGGCATGTCCAGGGAGATTCTCCTCAAGTCAGTCCTTCTAGCTAGCAGCAAGACTTCTTCAGCTCCTGAGGGAGGAAAAAGAAATTTAGGACACTAATCTGCAACTGCAGCAGTCACAGAGCAAGCTTCAAGAGCACAAGTAGCCAGTGCACCACAGTGGAAGTCTTTGCTTCTCTGCGTCTCTGAAAATAGTTGAAGTTAAGCAAGTTAGTCCAAGTTAAGCAAGATTCAGGCCTCAAAACTCAACGCAGAGGGAAGAACATGTCTCGTCATCAAGACGTTCTGTCAGAACAGAAGAGCGAACACAAATTATTTTAGTTTAACTGTCTCGGAAGGCGAGCAGCCGCTTATCCACAGTGCTGTCCCCTACTCCCTGCTCAGCAGCTGAGGCTCACCCTGCTGAAGAAATTGGCCCATGCTCAGTCCCAGGGAGGAGCGTGGCTAAAAAATGTGGACCAGAAAACCAGCACACTTTAAACTGAAACTTAGGTAGAAAAGAAATAATAAGTGGAGTAAACTACTTGATCGATTTAAAGTTGTGGCTGCTTGACAACTTCTCCTTCAGAGATGCATCTGCTTCTAATGAAGTTAAATTATTACACAACCAGTTTCTTAACAGCCATGTATCTACACCCTTAGACATTAAAAGAGCAAAGCGAACAGAGCAAATGTCTCGTTAAGTCTGCCCCACAGCCTGAAGCATCATTCTTGCTGCCAGTTCTGTAATAGGTACAGGAATATTAGCCTCTATCAGAGCACAGCCAGAAATCAGAGTGTTGGTTAAACGTATATTTGCCTTTAGTATTATTTTACTTTATTATTTTTGCTAGAAAATAAAAGCAGCAGACTGAGTGCAGCACTAGTTGCTGAGAACCTCTCAGCGCTGCCACCACTTCGCTGCAAACCTGGACAAACACGCTCCTCTGCCTCATGGTGTTTTATCTCTGCCACAGAGACATTTTGATTATTAATGCTGGTAGACTGTTTTGAAGAGTTGTGCTGTGACATGTCTAGCATAATATTAAAATAGAGCCTAACAGTCTACTCTTTGCCTACTGCTAAAAAGTTCTACAGCACTAATTTAATTCAATCAAAGTTCAGAAACCTCTCCTGTAGCAGTCACACTCACTTTCTTAATCACAGGACCAAGAGATCCCCAGCAGAATTACAATCTATTACAAGAGAGTCATATATAACACCTCATAGGGAACAAAGGCCACCTTTTCTCCCTTTTGGAGAAGACAAACCATTCTGAATAACACAACAGCACAACTGCAGCAACCAAACACTCCTGCAGACATTTATGCAAACTTGTCTATGTCTAGCATAGACCAGAAAAAGAGGAAATGGGGTCCCTCTAAAATTTCCATTTAGAAAGCATTTCAAAAGGCCCAAGTCCCAACTATTATTTTATTTTTCCAACTGGTTTGAACTTTGAAATGTTTATTTTTCTCTAGTCTTTCCCCCCCGCCTCCATTAGTCCAAAGCTTTCTACAGACCTTCCACAGGCCGCCTGAGCAGGTCTAACAGCCATACAAGCCCGTCAACCATTCTGGTTAACATGCAGAACCGAGCTAACAATATCTGAATTTAAAAAAACAAACAGAACAGAAAACAAAATAATGCAGTTCAGGAAAGTTAATTGTTACTCCCTGAAGACTATATTCTCTCCTTGCAATCAAGGGATCCGACAGAAACAGTTTAAGTGCCTTTTTTTTGTTCGTGCATGTGATATTTTCCTCCCACACCTAGTAATCCATTATTTTTAATACCCATGCTAGGTATAGTGTGTGCTGTGATTCTCTTGTTTTGTGCTCCCACTATTAAAAATTCATGCTTGAGTGCTGAAAATGGCAGCTGTATTCTATTTGCAAAATTAACTGCAATCAGAGCTGACAGCACTGAAGCAGGCCATCTCGCCAGCCTGACAAGAGCCTTTTTCTTCTTCCCTTGGCCCACTTCACATTTGACAAGTGACAAGACATCTATAATACAGTAACAAATGCTCCAATTTATTCACCCAACCTAAACAAATGGGGACGGCAGCGGCTGCGTTTGCTAATCCGCGCAGCAAGCGCCATGCTATTCCTTTCCCATTTGTCTGTCTGCTAATCAGGCTAGAACAAGGCTCCGTTGTGGGAGCCTCTGCCAGGTTTGTGTGCGCGCATGCGTCCGCCAGGATACACTCGGTCCACATAGTGCTCGCAATCCCTCTTGTAGCAGGAAAAATCTGATAAACTGCAGAAACGTTTGATTGTTTAGTGCTTCTTCAAGGAACAAAATAGTAAGCGCTTTTGGAAAACAGAGCATTAAAAATACTTTGACTGGAGGCAACTTTTTATGAGCTGCTTGAGTGCAGCTATCTCGGCACTCTCAATAAACCAAACAGTTACACCAGGAAAGCAAGGGACCGTGTGAGGTGCAGTAATTCAGCGCGCTACCTGCAAAGTTGGGGGATGGCAGGAAGGAGGGAGAAGGCAGAGCACAAAACTCTGCACGGAGCACATGAGCCATAGGCAGTGATGCTGTGCCATGTAACAACCTTGCCAGGACTCAAAATAATCGCAAGGCCTCATGAGAGCATTTAGGAGGAGGGATGCGCTGCCACTCGCTATGGGAGGCCCAAGCTGGTACCGAGAGCACCGCGCAAAACCCCACCCCTGCAAGCAGCTTCCACCAAAAACACTAATACTTGGGAGATGAAACATCTAAAGATAAATGGAAAATCTTCTTATGTATCCTCCTCGATTTTGGTACCTTACCAGAGCCAGCTGCAACACCAACAGGATCTTGTATCCCAGTTGGGTTCTTGATTAATGCCCCATGTCAGAGGATCTGCAGCAGCAATGGGGCCGCTTTGGGAAAAGCAGGGCATGGACTGTCCCCCTGGACATCATGGGTTGGGACACACGCTGGGTTTCTCAACTGAAACCAGGAGTTGGAGATGGTGGGAGCAAGCAACCAGAAAAAAAGAAAGGGGAAGGTTTATCTGAGAGAGGGCCTTGCATGGCCTCGCTCAGGCACAGCTCTGTTTTGTTGGAAGGTGTTAGCAGGCACAAGGAAAAGCAGCGCTTGTGACAAAGACAGGAAATACCAGAGTGCTCACGTAACTCATAAATTACATCAGATCTGTCTGCATGCTCCTGTGAAAGCTCCTCGCCACTGTTTCTTCTACTGCCTCTGCAGCAGGCGTCTCACAGCTGCTTTCCCCAAACCAGGGAGGGAGACAAAATAGTTTCAGACAGTTCTGGCACATGGTTCATGCAGCCACTGGCAGGGGGGGAACAACCCTCAGACAGAATATTAATTAAAGTTCCCAGCTGATAAGATCATTAGCACAAACCAGCTGACCGAGGCGAAAGCAAAGTCTCCTCCGGAGCAAGCTGCTGCAGCGCAGGCGACGGCTGCCCGGCCTTGCTGCGGCGCGCCACGAGGGAGGCTCTGGGCAGGACGTCGCTCTGCACAGAGCCAGCCTCACCCTTGCGAGCCCACGGCTCTATAAAGTCACCTTGTGAGCCCACGGCTTTATAAAGTCACTATTGAAAGAGGACTACGTAATTCTCCTGCAGGCTTATTCAAACTGCATTTATTAGATCAGTCCTAACTGCACCGTAGCCTCCAGACCCGAAGTCCAGCACAAGGGGCCGTGGCTCCACCAAACAGATGACTTCCATTTTGGCAGGGACTTCATCAAAAGATCTCAAAGAACTGGAACAACTAAATCTTCTCCTCTCTCCTGAGGTCTGACCAGCTATACTCTGTGTGAACCATATCTGAATGGTAGATCACAAGTATCTTAGTCCCAGCAACTAGTTAGTTATTTGCAAAAATGTTCACATGCCTTTGCACAGACATCCTAATGACAGCTCAGAGCAACTCGTAAGAGAAAAGGATGGGCCAAGAAAATGCTGCCAGGAATGCCCAGTGCCAGAAAAGGGTATCCCAGTATTTCCTTGGAAAGCCTGGGCTCTAGAGCTCTAAGTAGTCTATTCTCTGCTGGAAAAATACAATCCTATGGGCTCAGAGTATGAAACTGCTGCCCTCAAAAGTGGTTCAATTTTAGCACTTAGTTTTTGTTAAACAGAATTTTGCTGGTGCATCTTTCAATACACAGACAAGCAAAAACCCATTAAAGCCCATCGACACACATAACAAGTACATTTTCACATCCAGCACAGGCAGAGAATGGCTTTACTACATGCCAGTTCTTGAGCTCTCCACAAGACCTTGAACCTATCCGTTTGTCTGTACTGCAATTTCTTCCTTTACACAATCAGGACTAAATACTTCATGTCCCACAGGCCCCTGCGGAGGTTAATAGCTGCACCATGCTTTGAAGTTCAGGTGTTAATTATTATGTTCCAAATATGACAGAGCCACAGAAAATTCCATTCTGTGCTAACACCATCATCTGTCCAAAGGGTAAACAAGATGGGAGAAGTTATAAACAACTGCAAATCGGGCTTGGCAAAGCTAGGGAGCAGCTCAGCCTGACTGCCACAGTGAAATCAAGCACTGTGCCAAAGAGCAGTTGAAGACAGAGTCAAAGCACAGCAGCTTAGCGAGTTTCCACTGTGTCTTGGGAACTTCTCACAACTGTGTACTCAGCCCAGGATGAACACAAGACAACAAAGTTTACCTGTAAACCTCTCCAGGGAGGTTTACTCCAGAGAGTCAGCGCTATTGGGAAGCGAGCGCCTGGCTTGTTCCTTCACACATGCACAGAGCTAGTCACCATCGCTCAGCAAACACAACGGCTACACAGGTCAAAGAGTCCAGGACAGCATCCCCCTGAAATGCACACCAAGACAGCAAAGCACTTCGTTCAGCGGGCCTGGAAACTCTCGGACAACGTGCCTTATAGCATTAGAAAACATGGTTTTCAGCCAGTGAAATTTTCAAGACAGCTATTTTCATAAGAGGTTATTTCATTTTTTTGCTACTGCCCATTTAGAAGGTAAAAGCTGTTATGAGGAGAAAGTGCTGAATTTTTTCAGAACAAAACAGAACAAAAAATATAAACATAAACCAACAAGAGCAAGGAGAAAAAAGCTCATAACAAGAAAGGCCTACAAATAAATGAAAAACACAAAATTTTCATAGAAAGGATTGGAAATAGAAGGGGGAAAATCCTACGCTTTACTTAACACATACATGAAGAAGAAAAAGACCTCCAAAAGTTGAGGATGGGGATCTCTTCTGGTAATCAGGCACCAAGAGTAGGACAGAAGACACCAGAGTAATCAAAACATCTTCTAACAAAGAGACCGGGGTTTTCCACTGCTCTATTAAAAAAATCAAAGCTTATATGTCAATACATGAGATTCCTCTTCCAGCATCTCCCAAGTGCTAGAAGCCTCCTGACAGTTATTTTGTGTTATTCATACAATGCCAGCAGCAGCTTTCTCAGCTCCTTGAGAGCTCCGGTTTACAACAATTTTCCCACATGACAAATGACTCCCTAATCCGTCCCTTTCACAAAGAGGCTGTTCATCTCTAATTAGCAGTTGATATACTTAATCAGAAAGTCTGGCTTTGTCCACACTTTCTCTTTATTACTCAGAAAGGGATGTATTAGCAAAGGGACCTTCTCCTTTGGTGGTCATAAAAGTTAAATTGCATGGGGAGAAATACTTTACAATGGAGGTATTTGTCTGCCTGCTTTTCTTGCTTGGAGGCTTCACCACTCGAAAAAGTTGGTGCTCAGCCAAAAAATTGCACATACCATATTTTTAAATGTATTATGTGCACCAAGAAATACACAAGAGATGGGCAGGAAGGGCCTCAAAATTTCTTCCTTCCATAACGTCTTCTACATTAAAAAGCCCCTGTGATGGCTGCAATAGCAGCTGGCAACACCCTAGAAGGATGTTTGGTGAAGAACAGCAAGGAGAAATAAGGCACTTGGGGATATTATCTGATATTATCTGGGAAATGATGGGAACCACCTCAGCAAGAGGGGCATACGTCTCTGCCAAAAGGCCGGCCAACCTGGTTAGGAGGGCTTTAAACTAGGCGAGAAGGTGGAAAGGGAGTGTCACACAGACAGGGCAATCAAGACCACACAGCCAAGGTCAGATGGCATCCAGCGGGAGTATGGTAGTGGGGGAGTGAGAAGAGGATATGATTATAGAGGGTCCTCTTTCACCCCTCCCGGGGAACCTGCAGGCTCGATTACTTCCCTGAAATGCCTGTACACCAATGCACGAAGCATGGGGAATAAGCAGGACGAACTGGAGATCTGTGTGCGGTCCCAGTGACATGATCTCATTGGAATCACACGACTGGGGCGCTGCCATGGAAGGCTATGTGCTCTTTAGGAAGGACAGGCTGGGAAGGCGAGGTGGTGGAGTTGCTCTTTATGTGAGAGAGCAACTGGAATGCATGGAGCTCAACCTGGGGGTGGATGATGAACAAGTTGAGAGCTTGTGGGTAAAGGTTAAAGGGCAGGCTAACATGGGAGACACTGTGGTGGGTGTCTGCTACAGGCCACCTGACCAGGATGAGGAAGTTAACGAGGCCTTCTATAGTCAGCTGGATGTTGCCTCACGGTCACAGGCCCTGGTTCTCATGGGGGACTTCAACTACCCCGACATCAACTGGAAGGACAACACAGCCAGGCACAAACAGTCCTGGAGGTTCCTGCAGCGCATTGATGATAACTTTTTTGATGCAGGTTGTGGAGGAGCCAACGAGGAGAGGTGGGCTACTGGACCTCGTGCTAACAAATAGAGAGGGACTTGTAGGAGATGTGAAGGTGGGGGTAGCCTCAGCTGCAGTGACCATGAGTTGGTGGAATTCAGGATCCAACGAGAAGGTGGCAGGGCTGTAAAGTAGCCTTGCGACGACGGACTTCAGGAGGGCCAACTTTAGCCTCTTCAGAGGCCTCCTCGGAAGAATCCCACGGGCTAGTGCCCTAGAAGGAAGGGGGGCCCAAGAGAGCTGGTTAGTTTTCAAGCGGCACTTCCTCCATGCCCAGCAACAGTGCATCCCTGTGTGTAAGAAGTCAGGCAGAGGGGGCAGGAGACCTGCGTGGATGAGCAAGGAGCTTGTGGCAATGCTCAAGCAGAAGGCAGCAGTATACAGAATGTGGAAAAAAGGACAGGCTCCCTGGGAGAAATACGTAGTCAAGAGAATGCAGAGATGCGACAAGGAAAACTAAGGCACGCTTGGAACACAATCTGGCAAGGGATGTTAAAAATAACACGAAAAACTTCTTCAAATATATTAACAGCAAAAGGAAGATCAGGGAAAACATGGGTCCGCTGGTGAACGGGATGGGTACCCTGGTTATGAATGACACAGAAAAAGCAGAGTTGCTGAATGCCTTCTTTGCTTTGGTGTTTACCAAGGGCAGCCCTTTAGAGCCCCAGGCCCCAGGGACAGGAGAAGAAGCCTGGAGAGAGGAAGACTTGCCCTGGGTAGAGGAAGATTGGGTCAGAGACCACCTAAGGGAACTCGATACCCACAAATCCATGGGCCCTGATGGGATGCACCCCAGAGTGCTGCGGGAGCTGGCAGATGCCATAGCTAAGCCGCTCTCCATCATCTTTGAAAGACCCTGGAGAACAGGAGAGGTGCCAGAAGACTGGAAGAAGGCCAATGTCACGCCAGTCTTCAAAAAAGGCAAGAAGGAGGACCCAGGCAATTACAGGCCAGTCAGCCTCACCTCCGTCCCCGGAAAAGTGATGGAATGGCTCATACTGGCCGGTGTCTCCAGGCACGGGAGGACAAGAAGGTGCTCAGGAGTAGTCAGCATGGATTCACCAAGGGAAATCATGCTTGACTAACCTGATAGCCTTCTATGATGAAATGACCGGCTGGATAGATGAGGGGAGAGCGGTGGATGTCGTCTATCTCGACTTCACCAAGGCTTTTGACACCGTCCCTCACAACATCCTCCTGGGCAAGCGCCGGAAGTGTGGGCTAGATGAGTGGGCAATGAGGTGGATTAGGAATTGGCTGGATGGCAGAGATCAGAGGGTGGTGATCAGCGGTGCAGAGTCTAGTTGGAGGCCTGTGGCTAGTGGGGTCCCCCAGGGGTCAGTCCTTGGTCCAGTCCTGTTCAATTTATTCATCAATGACCTGGATGAAGGCACAGAGTGCTCCCTCAGCAAGTTTGCTGATGATACCCAACTGGGAGGAGTAGCTGATACCCCAGAGGGCTGCGCTGCCATCCAGAGGGACCTGGACAGACTGGACAACTGGGCAATGAAAAACCTCATGAAATTCGACAAGGCCAAGTGCAAGGTCCTGCACCTGGGGAGGAATAACCCCAGACACCAGTACAGGCTGGGGACCGACCTTCTGGAGAGCAGCTCTGCGGAGAAAGACCTGAGTGTCATGGTGGACAAGCTGACCATGAGGCAGCAGTGTGCCCTCGTGACCAAGAAGGCCAATGGGATCCTGGGGTGCGTTAAGAAGAGCGTCTCCAGCAGGTCGAGGGAGGTGATCCTGCCCCTCTACTCAGCCCTGGTGAGGCCGCATCTGGAGTATTGTGTCCAGTTCTGGGCTCCACAGTACAAGAGGGATGTGGAGCTGCTGGAGAGAGTCCAGCGCAGGGCCACAAGGATGATCAGGGGCCTGGAACATCTGCCCTATGAGGAGAGGCTGAGGGAGCTGGGCCTGTTCAGCCTGGAGAAGAGAAGGCTGAGAGAGGACCTGATCAGTGTCTATAAGTACCTCAAGGGAGGCAGTGAGGAGGATGGTGCTGGCCTCTTTTCAGTGGTGGCCACTGACAGAACTAGAGGAAACGGCCACAAAGTGAAGCACCAAAAGTTCCACATGAACTTAAGGAAAAATTTCTTGACAGTGAGGGTGACAGAGCACTGGAACAGGCTGCCCAGAGAGGTTGTGGAGTCTCCTTCTCGGGAGATCCTCAAAACCCGCTTGGACGCAGTCCTGTGCCACGTGCTCTAGGTGATCCTGTGTGTGCAGGGGGGTTGGACTAGATGACCTCTAGAGGTCCCTTCCAACCCTAAGCATTCTATGATTCTATGACCCTGCTAAACTGCTTCACCAAGAGCATCAGGATAGAAAATAAGGGAGAATGACTCTTGAAATGCTAGAAGCTACTGTCTTCTTCCCCAGTTATGAAATGATTTTTCATCCAGAAATGATCTTGGACACAATCCCTGGTCCCTAAGTGAAACTTATGGATCTCAGTAGGGTCAAGCTTTCCCGTCCACAGCATCCCGTACATTTCTTTCATGATGATAAATAGATACAAAAGCACCTGAGAACAGGGAGCAAGGAACAAGTGAAACTTCAGGGAAGAGGAAAAAAAGCCAACATCAAAAATAGTATAGTTTATCTATTTAAGGGCCCAATCAGGCAGTCACCCTTGTATCAGGGCATCTTCTATACCTGCATTTAGCTGCAGTTAATAAAGGACCTGCACTTTCAAGGAATATAAATACTCTTATTCCCATTATTTCTCCCCTAGTTTTCCCCCTCTGTTACATCTCAAACCAAGGCACGTAATTCCCAACACTGAAAATGGCTAAAATTTTCTCAAGTCTTAATGTCCTAAAGGCCAGGGCCTGAACTCAACCTGAGAAGACGGGAGCAGCCAACTTCTGGTGCAGTGCTCCACCAAATGCTTGCTGCTGTCAGACTGTGGTTGCACTTGATGTGCAGTGGTCCAGGCTGGTGTTTGTGCAGCACAAAATGCACCTGCAGCCCAACTGCTCACGTGCCTTCTGACCAACAGGTTTCTCCTCCTGCTTTCAATGACAAGAAAGCAGGGGCTCATGGTTTTTCCTTACACAGACGAAGGGAAAGTCAGTCTATAATTAAACTTTGAAGAGATTTCAATTTAAACAATGCCTGCAGGAATATATAAAAAATATTTTTTTTGGTGAAAGTAAGCACAAAGAGCCCTCTCAAGGGAGATTTAAATTTAATAGGAGAGGAATTTAAATATAACAAATGGGTATAACATTCAGAGGAATGCTTGATTTATTAAAAGTAAATCCAGCCACAGCTTGCACAGGAAACAGAAGTCACTCAATACAGAAGAAGCTGATAAAATAGCGGCAATGAACCTGCCTTAAACTGGAAAGTGAAATACAGGCAACCTGCAAAATTAGAAAGAAAACTTGACAGAAACAAATCCCTCCCCTCCAGACCTTAGGCAAGATAAAGTTGCCAGAGCTACTGTTCACACCATTTTAGGAAAACGGATCAAAACCTGCACACAGACCAAACAGAACAGTTATAATGGAGCTGCATAACAAATAAAGCTCTGTAGTTTACCCATATACTGTAGCAAAGCATTATGCATTTATTGAGAAACAAGAATTAAATGGGAAAATGGTTTTAAAGCCTCAGGGGAATGCTGCTTCCTGAAATTACTACATGGATCCTGGACTGATTTTCAGCTTACAAAGCTCTGAGTGCCTCTACTAAAGTTAACAGATTTGTTATAAATAATATTAGCTGAAGTCCAAGCTGCTTCTACTCCTTACAACTCTGTAGCCATAGCTACAACTTGGTGGGAAAGGAGCAGTATTGGAGCCCTCACTCAAAATAGTTTGTGGTATCAGCCACAGATGACAGGTTTTTTAATTCAGTTAAAGTAATTTTAGTCCAAATCAGGTTGGCTTATTTGGTATCATGATACCAGAAAATGATGTGCAATGAGAGGGAGAGCCTTTGCTGCTTCATGTTGTGTTTTCAAAAGAGGCAATTTAAGAAGCTAGAGGGACCTTTTACTGGTAAACAAGAAGCCATATCCACTTTTAAGAAAAAAAGATGAGGCTTTTGATGTTCATCTCTAAGGCCTGCAGCAATAGCTGTATGCTAGCAATGGTGAATACAGCAAAAAACTATGTATTTTCCAGAAGGAAATAAAAAAGACGACAGGCTGAACACTATTTACAAAAAAGGACTCAATCTTGGAAAGATACATGCCCTATGGTATGAGGGTTTAATCGTAATTAGCTGACAAGACACATCACAATCCTCTACACTTGTCTGAATGTGATTAAATTGAACCACATGGCAAGCCAAAGGAGGGAAGGAAAAAAGCAGGAGGAGTCATCCAACATTTTGAGACTGCACCTCTTTCTGGCTGAGTCAAGCAAATTCACTCCAGAAAAGCAGAACAAGATGGAAAGAGCCTGGTTTCCATTTTGTCTGGGAATATTCACATCAAGTGGTGCAAATTATATCAAAGCTACACCAGAGCTGTGGTCAGAAATAGATGAATTCATTCTGTTTCGTGGGTCCCAAGGAAAAGAAGCCAAGAGAAAAGACTGCCAGAATAAAAAGCATGAGGAAGATGAAGCTGCTCATTCTTAAAAACCAAAAGAAGATGACATGCAGCTACGACCTCAAGATTGCACTGCAGGCTAAGCAAGATTCATATGGCTTGCTATGGGAGACAGGATGCAAGCTATGTCTTTCTCCTTGCATTTCAAAGCACTGCTGGGTCAGTAATCACACTCAGCAGATCCTACCAAGGGAAAGGAGAAGGAGCACCTTTGTGACAGCAGCCCTCACCAACATTGTAAAACAGACCCAGGAACACAAACAAGTTGGTTAAAGATTAATGTTAGATAAATGCAAGGAAAATTAAAATAATAATTAAAAGAAAGAAAGAAAAAAAAAAGCCCCTCAAAGTCATTTAAAGTCAAAAGTTAAGCTACCGTTTGAAACAAGAAATTTCCATGTTCAGTCTCCCTGGGAGTTACAGGGTCTAACAGCTGCTCCTGTGAGGCTGCGCAGCCATTTCACAGCAGGCCTGGGGCTCTGCTGGCCGTCACATACTGGGATTTCACCAGCTTCTAAATGGACAAGAGCAGGTCTGAACACCTAGCTGAAATTCAATATTTGGACACATCCACAAAGATCATATTTTAAAATCCAAACAGCAGCAAAAATAGCCCCAGTGCTGCTACAGCTCTGCTCAGAGACATGCAGTATAAAAATATAGCTCTGGTTTCCACATAAAGTTGGATCAACTGGGGGAAAAGAGGCCTTCTTTCAAATGTTCAAATATATATATATATGATATATATATTTCTCCCTAACAGGAGAATGGAAAGAGCTCAAGGAAAAGAAGGATAAAAAGAAGAAGGCAGGCATGCATAAAACACCAAACTTTTTAATGGAAAACTCTTACCATTTTTTCCTGTGCTACTTAACTCTTGTTCACAGCAACGGAAAATACTTTTGCATTGGCAACTAGGTTGGGTTAAGTGTGTTGTGAGAACTACAACCTTTTACTGAGCAAGCCCGCGATAAACCAGCTGACCTTAACAAGGAGGCCACAAAGCAGCGCACCCCTCGCACACACGTTGCGCTCGTTCCTCCCTGCAGAGCAGAGCCCCTCTGTTGAAGGGCAGCAGCGAGCACAGCTGGATGGAATTAGCACAGTTCATTAACAGTTCCTTTCATTCGAGGGTCCCAAAGATGTGCACAATTCTAGCACATCTAGCAGCTTGCCCGCCTTCTGGTAAGGGGATTTAATAAGTCCAAAACTCTTGGCTGGAGTGCTTACTTTCCTAAGGGCATGGTCACATGCAGCTGATCCTCATTCCAAGTTGTCCAGCCTCTGCTTGTTGGTACGGGGGCTTCAAGCAAACCCAGAGCATTTTCCCTGAACTGCTTCAGGAAACAGCTTTGCTAAGATGATGAGTAAGATGCAAGGTTGCAACCTCATCACCGAACTCTAAAACAGCCAGAAATACAATCACCTTGGCTGCACCTTCAGAGTTCAAACACAGTGAAGAAGAAGCACATCCACACTGGGACAAGGGCCACATTGCTAACACCTTTCTAATACCACACCCGCCTCTCTCTTCCTAATTCAGCTACACACATTGAGGGACAGGAGACAGAAAGGAGAAAGCTTCAAAAACTAAAGTTTCAGGCAAAAGGCACTTTGTTTTCATGATAACCTTGTAATTATGGCCTTTTATTCCTTTTACAAGTACAAAACCTGTCCTTGTATTGCAAACAGCTCCATGCAAGCAGTTCTCTGGGTACTTTGTAAGGACTGGTTCATGTTGTCAGTGAACACAGGAGGCCACAGACAGACAGAGCAAAACAGACCAACAGCACAGGTCTGCAGAGATGCAACTCCAGAGCAGCTACCTGCATAAAACAAGTAGGCCTTCACAGAAAGCAACTTGTACTCAAGGCCAGCTGCAAACTCTCCCCATATACAGAGCAACAGCGTAGAACCACAAAGAAAGCAAGAACAAACCAACACTGGAAGCCAAAACTAGAGAATGAGAGGCAATTTACATTGATAAAGTTCTCATAGCCTCAGCAAACCAACAGTTTTGCATTTGGAATTAGAGCAAAAATCCAGAGCTTTGGCGTTTCGATGCATGAGGACACAACCTGTAACAAAGCACTGAGCGGAAGAGCCTGCCAGGGAATTCTTCCTCCCTTACCAAGGCCTATCACCATTCAAGACACTTGCTCTGCAGAGAGCTTCAGAGTTCTCTCTCACATCCAAATATTCTGCATATGTATACTCTTCAGGACCCAAGAGCTGAAGTCACTTAAAAGCCTCAAAAGGCTTTTCTACACAAGAATACTTACTTACTTGTGGAGCTGTACAGTAACATCATAGTTGTACCTGTAAACTCGGCATGTGGGCACAGATTTTTGAAAACTAAGAATGCCTTTTCCTCTTAGACACAAATCTTGGTACCATTTTGCAATTCACTTAAAAGCCTAATGTCAGATAAGCTGATAATGCTTGCCCAATCTAATAGGGAACAAAACGGAGAGGTGGTCAACACTGCTGCAGCCAGAGTGCCCAACACAACTATCACAAAGGACTCCTACAAAGAACAAAAAGTCAGTTCCTTGCAAACAACGAGTTAATTAATAAGAGTGGAAAAGAGAAGCACATGGATGTTGGCATAAGGCAGACGGGACCACAAAAGATGTGGGGCTTGGGAAAGAAATAATCCATAAAACTGAACCAAAAGGCCACATTCTTATGCAAAACCAGACTTCCTGTTCCCATCCCACTTTTTTGCCCTCCTTTGACACAAAACTCTTGACAGACTGTCTGGCCTGACAATGGAAAGGTGAAAGCACAGCCTAAGCAGTTGCTCCTGTTTGTGCTATCTGCCAAAATGCCAAAGCAGCCTGACCTTCATTCCCCACTGCCAGAAACACGGGGTCAATATGGATGTCTAAAAGGGTGTCCTGAGCATTCAGCAATGTTTTTTAAAAGCTGTGAAAGGGAAACTTTCCAGGGCCAGAAGAAGGGAAATGAAAGGTCTTTCAGCAGTTGCAAAAACTACCTTATAAGTCTTTCAATCCCAGCAGGATGAGCTAATGAAGCTGGCCCTTAAACTCTGTAGGTTCAGTGTTAAAATTCTGCTTCAAGCTCACAAATGAAAACAGTCTATTATGCTTGCTTTAGCACTCAGAGGAATTGAGCCACATCAGAAAATGACTGTACTCCTCGTATTAGCGAAGTCTTTCAGACCACTGGCAGAACTTTCTTCAAGACCCTACCCTGCATGTGCCCCCAGCCACAGCAGGGTTAATCCCTCATTTTCACAAGGGACATACTGTAAAAGAGGCTTCCTGATTGATCATAAGAAGGAGAAGAAAAAAAGAAAAAAAAAAAATCTCCAAGCACACATCTTGCCTCACGCAGCTTATGGATACACAACATACACCCAGTTATGCTCTTCAGTTCAAACACCTAAACTAGACCCCAGCAAGTTTTCCCTGTGTCTTATCTTGTGTCTCTCTTGGACAAGGAACAGCCCAAAAGGAATGAGAAGAACAATTAACCTTCAGCAGCAGTAGAATGACATTTTTTGTTGTTATTTTAATTCTATTTTAGCATTTTTCCATACAGATTATTTATTCATAAAACTACAGAAAGCAGGAACAACGTAGGATGTTACCTCTGAAATGACCCAGGAGTGTATGGACTTAGTTTTGACCAGCCATGCCGGCACATCAGTATCCAGAACATGTCATAAGCAAATTGTCCTTTGAGACAACTGGAAGGCAACGGCAGAGTCAGTGCTACTGCATGAGCAGCTACTAGCCAGTGCATGGGGAGCAGCAAACCTCTTGCCCATGGTCCACTGCCCAAATGAAAAGAAGTCCTACAAGAGCTTCCTGCAAGAGACTCAACTTCTAAGCAGCAACTTCCACGCAGCAAACCCAACTCAAGCCAATGCTGTTACTGTAGAAAATCCAAGACATTCCTACCTGATTTGCAAGTCCTGCCGTCATCTTCCAGCTGCACTCCCGTGGGGCAGGCACAACTGTAGAAGGGGTCTCTCGGAGACAGCAGGCACAGATGGGAGCAACCACCATTGTTTTCTTCGCAAGGAGTGTGAACTTCAAGAAACAAACAAACAAAAAGTTTCTATTTTATTTTTAGCGGAGTCCTAAAGCCTTCCTCCTTCCATACTGAACTGAATTGACTAACACCGGCTTTAGTTAGTGCTAAAAGACAGAGGAACTACAAAATAAGGAGTATTTCGTATTCAGCCTTCCACCCCAGCAAAAGCGTCTCTTGGGGAGCGTCTAAATTGAGATGTTCAAAAGATGATCTTGAAAGAACTGGCAGCTCTTTCCCACTATACAGTTCTCCAGTGTTTGTAAAGCTGCACATTGCTAAGAACTTGGGACACCAGTGGCTTTGTCAAAGCCTGGCCTTCCAAGCAGCATGATAAAAGAACAAGAGAGTGCGAGTGGAGGAGCACCCAGTTCTGCAAGGGAAGGAACAGTATAGGAATGTGTACATTGCAGCAGTTCTGGATATTATTTTTTCTCATCACAAGCTTTTCACAGTAAGACATATCCCTGAATTAACAGGAAATATAGAAAGGCAACATGCAAAGTCCCTTAGATACTACTTCAGCTTTAGGAAAAGCAGACAGAATACTTTGTCTTTCTTCTCTGTTCCTCAAAAATTTTAAAAACTAAACATTTTGAGGGTAGAAGAACAAAAATGACTGCAAGAGATGAAACATGAAACTGTCAAATCATTCGTGCTTTGAATGAGCATTTAAATTGCTTTAACATAAAAATAAAAAATTGTGTCTAATTTAGCTTGTGGTACTCACACCAGCAGTCACTTGTTTACTTTCAAACGTGCTCATTGACATCCTATATACTTTATTGCTCCTATAAAAGCATTATCTTTAGGAAAGGAAACTTTAGGGCCGGCTGAAATGATAGGGCAATCCGACTGGCAAGAGTATCTGCCGTAAGCAAGAGCTGGTTCTTCCCAAGGCCGTTGCGTTACTTGAGTTTTCCACTCTATTGCTTTTTGATCTCTGCCTTTGCATCTGCCGCTCTTAAGTCTCATTCTCACAACCACCCCACGCCAGCCTAGACAAATCACCCTCATGCAGACACAAAATGCATACAGACTGATTCCATTCTACATTCTCCACACATGGCTTTTATTGAGGACACATCATACACAATGAACAAAAAAAAGAGAGACAGTATCTGTTTCATATAAAAGCTCAAGACTAAGTCCCTCTCATACTTCAACATTCATTAACAGACTGAATATTATCAAGATCAATTCTGGACTGTAGAAATGATTGTTTTTCTGGCCAAATAGATCAGCCATTTGAGAAGCTTAGAGAAAAATGACACATACAGTATGGCTGTCGGTCTGGACTCAGGACCTGGATGTCCATCGGTGAATAGAGGGCACTCAGTATTTCTCTCCTTTTTTCTCCTGTCCTTTTGTTACAGGCATGAATGGAGCGTGTCTGCCAGTCTGTCCAATACAAAGTGTCTCCAGACAACGTCAGTGCGAACGGGTGAGTGAGACTCCCTTCAACAACTTTTTGCCTAGGTCAAAGAAAAAGCAAGAATTAACATATAGAGCTTTCACTAGATACACACAGAAGAAATGTCAATGTGTTTTTAAATACTCATCTAAAGAATTATCCTCTTTTAACAAATAAATTGGAACTGGAGATTCATCTGGTAATGAAAGCAACAAGCACATGGAAAAATTAAAACAAGTTTTTACAGTAATCTGTAGGAAATGCATTTCTGATGCATTTATTTTATATCTTCATAAACTATTTGGCATATGTCATCCTCTGTTGCATCTTAAAAACAACTACCAACCTTCATACTTCTGTTACAGACTTTTGTCTGTCTAGACCTTGAAAATAAGTTTTCCTCTTAAAACACATCAACTTTGAAAATCCTTTCAAACAAATCACTGCTCTCAGCAGCTATAGCAGTACAAGCTTGAGAATTCCTCTCTGAGAGACCATGTGGAAGAAAATCAAACACCTAGTTTTAGTGACCACAAGTTACATCACATTAGCATGCTCACGGGGCGCAATGGCAGGCACCTTAAGTGATGCGTAACGTAGACATGAAAATTTGGACTTTGTTTAGCTTCTTCATAGCAATAAGGAAACAAACATAGTGTTTCATAGCAACAAACTATCTGATTCAGCTCTATACTGGCTTCTGTAAGGCCACACCAAAGTCCCCTGACAGGACTGGGCAAACACGCAGACACAACGACCTCTTGGAGGAAGCAGCTCTGCAGCACGCTCCTACACTGCACTCCGCCCAGTGAACACATCACTTTTCTGTCCTCTCATGCAACATATGCCAAGTTGACCCAAGAGACTCAAGCTTCCACATTTTGGCTCTACCAGTCATACCCCATCCTTTCTTACAGCAGGAAAAAAACATCTTCAGAGTCTCCTTAAATTATTTCCACTCAGCTTGACCTACAACAAAAACTTTCTTTTCAGATTATATTTTAAAATGGAGAGCAACAACTTTTCCTGCAGAATCACAAAGTCACAGACTGCTTAACAGCATCTAAAATTGTATTTAGTCTAGTACCAAGACCAAACTTTCTTTCCTCTGCAGCGGCCCACACTGCATTTAAAAAAAAAAAAAAAAAGTCAGCTTAGTGATTTTGAAAGCTCAGTGTTGCAAGATCCCTTAAATATCTTATTCTTCACGTAAGAAGCTCCAACTCGATGACAGATTTCTGTTAACACATTCCCTATTTCCTTGCCCTTCTCCTGCCCCTTCAATTAACTTTTCCAGGCTGGAGAGTTTATTCTCCAGCAGTGTTTTTGCAGACATTTGAAATACCAGAGACTTTGCAGGATGTCCAATATTCCTACTGGTGTGGCTCACAATAAATCTGGGCCTGAATAAAGCACCTGCTCTTCACTCTGCTGTAATTCGGTAGAAGGCTGCACCCTGGGCCTCCAGGTGAAAGCTAGAAACTTAAGGAAACTTCACATGCAGAATCACAGCATCTTCTGTGATTAGTCTATCTTTTATGAAATCCTATTTACTTTTGTCAGGCTCTGCCATGAAACAAGTCAACAAAATTTCATGTCATCCATCACGAAAGCCAGACTCTATTCAAAATCATATTCCTTATTTTTGAGTGTTCTTCCTTTCATCATTTATTATAAGAGGAATTGAAAGTTGCAAATCATGCAACATTTCCAGCATATTTTCCTGAACACACACATTGCAATAATTTTGTATAATTCACTTTCTGCAATTTTGGGGCATTTGCTGAGAAAAAGCACATTTATTTGACAACTTCTCAGTCAAAATAATATGAACTCAGTTTCACAGCATTCAAGGCTGCTTCATTTATACTGAGGCAGACATAAACCTTCCTAACCACTGTTCTGATATAGTAAACCAGTATTCAGAATTTCCATTACACAGCTTTAGGAAAGCTCAAGTGTCAGCATCATCCTGAGGCAAAGTGAGGAACACATTTTCATACATGTCTAATCACATCTGCAGTTGCCTTGTTTCCGTAGAGTTTGGGGAAAAAAAAAACAGCTACCACTTGACAGAGAAACGATTCTGTCCTTTTCATGGGCGATGGCAGCATCTGCATTTTCCTGGATAAAGGGTCCCCCCCAAATTCTTCATGTGTTCACCCTGTGTCACACACAAAAGTTGCTTTTGCAACAAATTGCAGGAAAAAGAAAACAAAACAATTCTATCTTTTGTGTCAGAGATAAAATTAAAAGTGCTCTTAAATTTCTGTCCTTCAGCTTATACTAATTCTCTCACCATAAAACATATTTAAAAAAAATACAAACATGGGTTTCCCTTCTCATTCTCACCTTTACTGTTGCTTCTTGTTACCCACAGCATTGGCTGAACTTGCTGAAATTTCTAGTGTTGCAGCACTTATTTGTCACTATTTGTCACTATTTTCCCTCGTTCTGATATTCCAGATATTAAGACTTCCACTCTCCCGTCATGATATCCCTAATATATGAAAGGCAGGTTGCTCCACTACAGAGAATGCCAACTTCCATTTTATTTGAATTCTGAAGTGATTCTGGGATAGGAGTAGAAGGGTTTGAAATACCAGAAGATTTCTTTGTTGAGAAGTCTGTGAGAAATTTATTTTATTCTGTTTAAAGACCAGAGGCCACTTCCTCCCTCACACTTATTCACATATGAAGCAGCTCACTTTTCTTCCAATTTTATTCCAAAGGTATTTTCAGCTTTGAGAAATAATAGAAAAAAATCTTAAAAAAAAAAAAAACCCTTAAGGTCAATATTTGTGGAATTTTATTACTATGCATAACATTTTAAGAAGGTAGTTTTACCATATAGTGACATTATAAAATATACATTAAAATATACACAGGCATTATATTGGACAATGCTTTAAAAGTCCCTATGCAGCTGTAAAAATAAAAGGGCTCTCCGAAATGCATCCCGCATGGGGACAGCCTGACACCAAGCATATATTCAAGCTCTCCAACAGTCGAGAGTAAAATATGCAAAGAAAGTATATTAATGCACAAAAAAATGTTTTTTTGCATCCAAGTGATGCATGCATTATTTTTTTTCTCCTAAATTATCAATTTCCCTTATGGTACAATATAAAAATACATGCAGCTCAGGGACATGGAAGTAGACATGCACTAATCTGTCATGAGCAATTCAGACAGACTGCTGGGATTAGTGTATAGTCGAAAGACTTGATCCCTTACAGGTTGTCTTTTTCTTTCTTAATAAAAAGAAAATAAAATTCTCTTACTAGTTACAATTTCACGTTTTGACACACATACATTTTCAAGTAACTTTTATACAATTAGTATGTGTACAAGAAATGCAGAATCAGATCACAAACTTTCCCATCTGCTACCCACCCCCAAATTAGAGAAATATATTTACATACACGTTTGAAAAATTTGGTATTTTCTTTCAGCCTATGAACCTGCACTGTGCCTTTGAGCTCCCACTCCCTTCTGAAAAAGCTTTTTCCCTTGTCTCTACTTCTGACCATCACTTAGTACTTGTCATTTATTACAATGCCACCATTATCTAGCTCTTACATAGTGCTATCAATGGAACTTAGAGTGTTTTATAAAGGATGTCAATATTGTTATCCATCTTTTATGAGTGTGAAAATCAGGCACACAACACATTCCTGTTAAAAAAAAAAAAATTAGAAAAGACCATGAAAAATGCAGTGTTTTTGCAGTGAGGCATATTATGCCATTACACAGATATACACACTAAATAAAAATTAATCATGGCAAAATGATTTCATAAGAGACATATTTTGGATGCTTTAAAATACATAAATTGGCACTATATAAAAGTCATTGTAATTTCCAATTCCCCTTAGGGGGCTGTTGACACATTGAGATAGCAACCACCAAGACAAGTGACCATTCAAATTGCATTTTACCAGATTCCAGCATTCCTCTGTTTATTTCCTCAAGGCAGACTTCTTTAGAACGAGTGCCAAAATCTCAGCATCCAAAGCTGTGTTGCAGGACAAGAAGATTCAAGCTGGATAATGGAGTTCTCAATATTTCTTGCTCTTTGCTTCAGTGCAGAGCAATAGATTCCACACTCTTCTGTGATGGCAACAATTGTCTGTCTAACTTTTTAGAGAATGCGTTACTTTATCACAGGAATATAGCGTCACTTCTCAGAACACTACAGCCAACTGTATCAACACAGCACTGTGAGGCCACTCCTAAGCACTTACTTTGGCCTTTCCTGAACACCAAAACAACCCCAGTAGCTGGCAGGCCCTACTCAAGGCAGCATCACTCTTTTTTTCATCCAATCAGACCAAGAGCATTTTATTAATCATATATAAATGAACTGCTGTGTAGCACTCAGTAAATCACTGACTATTCAGCAGGATAATTTTTTTTAAAGTACCTGAAGATCAGAGCCAGTGCAGAAGGCAGAAGTTGGCTTCCTTGGCAGGACATTTCAGTGGCAGATGACACCCAACCTGCCCATCAACCATGGGAGAGAATTCAAAGTACAAACTGAAACATCTAGGTCTGGCCTGTCTGAAGGGGCAATCTCTGTCTCTCCAGTGGGGATAGCTGGACCTGAGCCCACTGGACCAAACTGCCATCCTGTGCTTTCCATCAAGCCTGCAAGAACAGCAGCTTCCAGCTAACTCTGTCTAAAACGAGCAGAGTTTGGTTAATTTATAGGCATGCCATGAAAAATATCGTTGGATAAACATCTCTCAAGATACTATTGAAAAAAAATGACAATAACAATATTGTAAAACCCCAGCAACATTAGTTAAATGTTAGATTGCCTACGGCCAGTGATAAAGATTTCCAGATATTTTCAAGATAAATATAAACTGAAAAAAGCAAAACTATGCTGTAGAACAAGCTTATGAACAATCCATAGTGAAATGACACAAATACATTTACTTCAATTTATAAAATGAGTTTTATGACTGTGGGAGGCTGCTTTATTTTTGCAAAGTTATTAACAGTTGGGTTTAGTGAGAACAATAAGGCCCTGCCACTGTTTTAGATTAATGTAAATGCCTCAGTTCAAAATGAATGCTGGGAGATAAACAGTTCACAACATACTATTAGCTGAAGGGAACTTACCTAAAAGAACCGTCCAGATTTGCTCTATGGATGAAGCTCAGTTTTGCATCA
This sequence comes from Tinamus guttatus, assembly GCF_059628265.1. Taxonomy (NCBI): domain Eukaryota; kingdom Metazoa; phylum Chordata; class Aves; order Tinamiformes; family Tinamidae; genus Tinamus; species Tinamus guttatus. The sequence goes on along the minus strand of NW_028288774.1, from coordinate 14,992,719 downwards.
GCCCAGTAAAGTTTCTGCTCATCCAGATCTATCGTGAGGCCGTTGGGCCAATAAATATCTGAATCAACAATTATTTTCCGTGTGCTGCTGTCCATTCCTGCTCGCTCTATCCTGGGCGTTTCACCCCAGTCAGTCCAATACATGTATCTAAAAAAAAAAAAAAAAAAAAAGCAGAGACGCACACAGATTAAATCACAGTAAACATTGCTGGCTTTAGGAACCGAAGGGATAGCGCCTACCCACAGGGAGGTGATTTAAGCAGCCTTAACAGAGACACTAGCAGCAGTTGTCAGCGGGAAAGGACCAGAAAACCAAGGGGCAGCAAACTGAAGTCTCCGTGCAAAGCTGAGGGGAGAAACTGTCTCAGCAGCAGAGGACACTGAGCAGCCACCTGGTAAACATCAACCAGGTTGCAGCTTCATCACGCCAGGGGCACAACTACAACACAGCTGTCCCCAAACACAGCCATCAAGAACCTGCTTCCTTAAGCAGCAGTAGCAGCAGCTGGGCTGCCACAGTTCACTGGCCAAAGTATGGAAGTAAATTGCCACTCATTTTGGTTTTCCTTAACAAGCCAGTGTGTAATTTGCGGCAGTGCCGGCTCTGCGATGAGGCAGCTATTGACAAACAAGTGAAGCCAGAGAAGGGCAGACACAGAGGAAGGATCTGCACAAGCTGCTGGCATATCAGACTGAGAAACTGATCCGACCAAATATTTCTTTTTGGCCAGACCATTTTTCAGGCAAATTAGTTCTCTGCTCTTTTTCACCTGCACTAACCTCAACTACTCCAAGGCCACCTGGAATCATTTCTGCAGAAATGAGGAAGGACAAAAGGAGCAGGGGACAGACATCCACTGTCCCTGCTCCTGGAAAGAATCCTGTAATTTCTGCACTTGAATTTTCAGACTATTCCTCTCTCCTACATCTTCCCTGACTTACAGGGCTATGAGACCACTAAATACACTGCAATGTCTTCATTAAGTGGATCTTAGATCAGGCACAAATTCTTAAGAAACACACCAAAGTCAACACAGGAACCATCTTGATGCAGTGTTATCTTCTGGATCTATTCCAAGACTAATCTAACAATCCAGAACAGTCCAGAATATGACTGGGGATGTTAAAAAATAACTGACTGTTAAAAGTTGACCAACTATGACAATCCTGCACTTATTTGTATACTTATATGCATAATTGCAGACTATAGAGGGGTTGACACCAAAATAAGAAATTCTGTGGCAGTTATTTAAAAGCAAAACAAAACAAAAAGACAAAATTAGCTACATTCCATTATACTTTAAAAGCTGGCTAAAGCGAAAAAAGATGAACAAATATTCCCAAAGCACCGGAAATTACTCTCGAGAAAAGCCCTCTCCTCAAGAGTCTCATTAAAATAGGTTTGCACCCTGCCCCAAAGCTCAATGAACCTGGACAAAGTCAGTGAGCCAGAGGGCCTCAAACAAGTATCTTCGGTCGACAAAGACCTTTTGGATGATATTAAAGGGGCTGCAGCATCTGCCCCGTCCCTGCCAGCTGTGCCCCTATTTCCTAGCTACTGTGGGTTCCCATGAAGGATACCCGGGACTGCACAGACATTACAGGACAAAAGTGGCATGTTTTAACTTCATACCTGACTCTAAACTAGTTGATGTGTTGGCCACAAACACCTACACCCCAGGTCTTCAGTCTGCTGACAGGTGTAACCTGCAGCCCTCAGTACTGCACAGGCCATCCAAAGGTCTACAGAGCAGACCTCATGATCCTTTTTCTCCCACTATACTATTGAGGCTTTTTTGACTTTTTTTGGTCAAATAACTCAAGGCACAACCCAGCAGCTGACATGAGAAACTAAGAAGCCATAATATGTCATGTTTTAAATGCTTGTCTTTGTGGGATGTCCAAGAAAATTCACACTGTCAAATTTTCCTTTTTTACCCTCCTCTATTTTAAAAGAGCAACAAAGCCAGTTCAAATTAAGTACAAATATTATGCTGGCTGAGATATCCTATTCTGAGATTCAGCTGAAAACAGAATTTTTCTGGGCAAGTTCTAAATCCTGGAAGAAATCCATGCTTGCTTATTATGGAAAGAATGACACAAGCTTAGCTGCAGCAGCACCAGCAAGCTCTACTGTAACAAGAAGACTAGAGTGAGAGTTTATCGGAAGAGTGAGCACAGGGAAACGGTTAGAACAGCAATAAGCTCCTGAATCCTGGGACATGCAATGGAAATGACATGCTCACAAATCTGGTTAAGCAGTAAGGAAAAGCAGCCAGCTGAGAGGGCCTTTATTACTGGTACTGCAGCTAACGAAGCAACAGCACCAAGGGAAAGGGATTGGGGGAAGAAGAAGAAGAAGAAGAAGAGGCAGCAAGAAAAGGGAAATTTTTCTCAGAAGCTTGAAATTCTCAGATGAAGAAGCTGAAGTAACAATTCGACAAAGCACAGCTTGTAAACTAGCAAAGTAATCATCATCATCATCATCCAGGATATTTATCTAGCATAGATGGATATAGATGTACTCATTCATAGGTCAAGCACCACCAGATGAAAACTTCAGGGCTAGAGAAACCCAAAGAGAAGCAAAGGTTTTATATCTATTTACCAATAGCAGAAGGACAATCCACTCCTGTATCTATCAAAACTACAGGCATGTAGTTCATGGCAACAGTGCTCAACAGAGAATAACAAGCCTCCGTACAATGGAGAAACTAATTATTTTAATAGGATCCAGTAATAGCTATTAAATATTACAGTTTGCATCTTGGGATGCACTGGGGAAAACAAGGGAAGAAAAAAAGAACATGATGAAAAGCTGAGGCCAGGTGGCTTATCAAAGAAAAATCAGGTTAGAGCTTAAGTGGGTAGGGGTTTTTTGTTTGTTTTTGTTGCTTTTTTTTTTGGCAGGGGGTCACAGCTACACAGTGCAACAGTTACATAATGCATTCTGTGAGGAAATGATTTTAATTAACCTGATACTAACTATGCATTCTTAACTGGTTTAAACACTCCTTAGGAGAATAGAGTGATAACCGAGATGCACCAGTACAGAAGTGGGGAAAAGGCAGCAGGGATAACTTCATTACAATTTTAATAAGTCTGTTTTTTGTTTTGTTTTTGTTTTGTTTCTGTTTGCTTGTTTTGCCATGAAGTGTTCAGTGACAGCTGATGTTTTTAGCTTGTTTTTGTTCTTCAAATCTAACCTTGTTGGCTAACAAACCTTAGGTATAATTTTCATTTTATTGAAAAAAATAATAGTAGGATACATAACCCAGACAGGATTTCAGGAATATTCACTAGAACATGCAAAAAAAATGCCAGTCCAATATTATTGGTGCTATTCAAATGCTTCCTGTTTTGGGAGCCTGTTGAAAAGATCCATGTTCAACAATAAAGGAGAGCCTTCTGTGGGCACTTGGGTGGGGTTTTTGTATTTATTTCTCCAGATTAAACAGATTAAATTTCCTTGGGCTACAGCACACTAACATCTGTAAGGAGCAATTACAAAAAAAAGCAAACAAACAAACCTAGCAAACAGCATCTTAGCACACATTAGACAAACTGTGTTTTAAGGACTGATATTTGGTATCACAGGAATTTTGTATCCCATTGGGACAGCAACAGGTCAATGAAAGCAGAGCAACACTGTGGTTATTAAAAAAAATAGTTTCTAAAGAACTAATTAAAAGTTAGCAAAAACAAATTCACTGCTAAGCAATAATCATAAACAAATACTCTTAAAAGTAAAACCACAGAGCACTAGAAAAGCACAGAACCAAAAGCAGCTATGGGGCAATCTCTCAGCTTATTTTTATTCAGTCCTCTGGGAAGCCTTAAGAGCCATGTACCATTTTCTTTTTACATTTACATTTACCCATGTAAAGGGATTTACCCTTTACATCTCAGACCTTTATTTTTATTATTGGGTGTTTTATTTTCTTTTTCCTTTTGGTTTTGAGAGAGAGCATGAGAGATTAACCTCTAATAATTGTATCACAGCACTAGCACCTATTCTGTTGCTAGGGTTTAACCATGCCTGGCTATACCAAACAGCAGAAACAAAGAAGAGCAAAAGCCAAAGCACCAGCAGGGAGAAGACATAACTATGTGCTTCTTTCCGATCACACCACCACTAACAGACCATCAAGTTCCTAAGTCAGCAGTCAAAAGTTTACTGATTCAGTCAGTAAACTTGGGAGTTTATGAAATTCAGTTACTCATCTATAACTAGTAGTAGGCAGAGTAGTTCCAAGCCTTGCCACCAAGCTCTCTAGCCAGTAGTCAGTTTGATTCATGCAGCACAACCATGGTCAGCAAGCTACTGCATTTTGCTATATGTTTAATTACCCCCTTTGAATCAGGGCTTCCACGGTGCTTCCGTAACACCAGAAGAATAGGGCTTGTGAAGCCAGCAGGTTTTAAAGTTGATAAAGTGCACCCAGCAGTCTTACATTTGGCTGCTTAACTCATTTTAAAATCCCAGGTGCAGGAGCGAAAACAGGATGGAGACCGTATTTCCCTTCAATGCTGAAGCTGCAGGTCATTTATCATTTCCTGGTACTTCATCCCCCCCATCATGGTGTTTGACAAGAGCAGAAATTACAGCCCTGCCCTCCCAGAGCAGCGGTGTGAGCTGGAAGCTGTCACAGGTGGGCAGGGAGCCCACACTGCCCCACACTGCTTCCATCTCCCATAGCATCACTGCCAGGTCTTCTGCAACGTGCTTATACAAAGGGAGCCGGGTGCAGAGATGATGTAAATCGGTGCAAACCTCTCATTTCAACAAAGTTCTCCAACTTATACAAGCCTAGGGCATAAATCGGGAGTTTACAGGAAACTGCCCTGAAGCTTAGATTATTTCACATTTAAAGCTTACTTCTGCCATCCTGTTATTTAACAAAAAGAAAACAAAAGCGAAAGAGGAGTAGAAAAAAAATGGGAATGATAAGCTGCAGAACTGACACACTCAACTATGAAATTGTGTATGTGCTCACCACCAAATGAAGGCCATTCTTACCTAGCATTGAACTGCAAATTACTTGCTCAAGTTATCAAATATTTTACAAACACTGAGCTTTGTAACCTAGATGTGCTTTACAAAACACAAGGCATCAAAAGATCTTTCTACTCCAGATCAAGAATATGTATCCTATGTGCAACCCTAACCATGGTCAAAGATATATTTAAAACAAAACAACCACCTCAAGATCCACTTCTCCACTATGGCCTTCCTACATAAGGGCTTTGATTTTCACATATGTTCTTTTAATTAAAAAAAAGACTCTCTTGTATAATATGCAGAGACCGAGAAGGAAGATGAAATGTCAGCCGAGACACAGCTGCACATGACTGCGACGAAGTGCTTTGCAGGAAAGCTCACATCTTTTCCTGCTCACCCATGTGGACAGGAGTGAGTGCTTCCTCAGAGGCAAACAGGCACCTACTCAACATAGCTTCAGCAGCCCGTTAAAGAGCCAAGTTACATGATGCACCATAAAGCTGGAGGATCTTTGGAGAGAGTTTCTCAGAACCTTCAAGACAACTTCTAAATGCCCTGCCCTGCAGGTCAGTAGGATGCAGATACTTGCTCAGTGGGCAAGAATCATCTCCAGCTGATCTCTTCCTGCTCAAAAGTCAGAAACCCAAAAACACGAGTACGCATCAGTGGGACTGGGCCACGGAGCACCGGAAGGACCACAGATAAAAGGTTTCTCAGGCTGTCCCTCTTTGATAAGTTATCTTTAGGACTAAATCTGACTTCAGATTTAGATTCAGATAGGAGGCAGCTCTCCTGCCTCCACTTCACCATTGTCCTCTCAGGAAACCACGTTGCAACTAGGCTGACACCAGAGTTTGCAAAGCAGCATTATAAAATAAATCAGGAAACTGATTTCCTTAAACAAACGTCTTTCAAATGTTTTCAAAGGCAGCAACCCTTTTTAAACATGATAGTTCCTTGAGCTCATTCACAATGCTAGACAGAAACCTTGTACTAGCACAATTAAAGAAGAAAAAATGAAGGAGGGGGGCAGGGGGAAGAATGAGCAGAAGGCCAGAATTCCTTTTCCTTGGGAAGAGCTACAGCTCCCACATTGCCTGGGCAGGGACAGCAGGTGATACAGTGAATCAGGATGCTCTGCAGCTGCCTAAGGAGCTGCAGGCCCCCAGCTGGGAGATCCTGCCCTAGGTGAGCATAAGTCACACAGCAAAAGAATCAATGAGTTGATTCAGGAGATGAGGATTGTAAATGAACTCAGTGATGACTTAGTGACCTATGCCATCCCATTTTTAAACATCATCTTAAAAGTAAACAAGAAATATTTCAACATGTATTCAACATGATACTTGGAAAAATCCCTTTTTTCAGCTTAAATTATTGCTTGATTTTACAAGAAACTACTTACCTATACATATACCTTAAGTTAAACCAAAGCACCAAAGCCACCCATTCATGATCAGCAGAACGGCACAAGACCAACTAAACCAATGCGCCGTGTTTGCCATCACTTCTACATTATTTTTCATCTACTCCAGTTAGGCACTGCACCATCAAGACCTAACCACCACAGAGAAATCCAGTCTTCACCACCCCTTTGGCCCTAGAGCCAATGGCAAAACCAAAGCTACATTCCTGCCTTCTCATGTGAAGCATGAGGCAGCGCACATTGGCATTGAGACAACTGGACCCATCCCAACATTGCAATAATAAGCCTCCTTCCATTCACCTAAAAATGGTGCAAGGATGGGGGAAAAAAAAAAAAAAGGGATAAGAATCATATGGTTTCCAAATTACTGTAGGTGGCTAAATGTGTGCAGTGCAAAGCAGCTCAGCCACAGGTCTCAGCCCCTCCCTTCACATACAAGGAATCACAGGAAGGAGAGTGCTTAATAGGAGAGGGATTTTTACCAGGGTTAAGAAGCCTATAGTCTTCCACCTCTTCCCCAAACACTTCCACTTGGGAAAAAAAAAAAAAAATCCCCATGGCTTCTGCTCGCTCTGAACAGGGAATTCTGCTCTCAAATGAAGCAAGAGGTTTTTTGAATAATTCATGTCCCTTAGTCATATCTATGAGCAGGAAGTGGAGAGAAATAAGAGGGACAAAAGAGAAAGATTAAGCTTTTACAGAGAGGCTGTCACCATCAAGGGCATCCATCTGAAAATTAGAGTAAATAACACTTCCCACAAGAACTTCAAGTTTCTCATGCATGAGACTATTTGCAGCTATTCAGCCACACAATGTATCAAAAGCTTTCCAGCTACCAGAAATTACACCAGACCAGGAGACTCTCTATGACTCATAACCAGTTTTACGGTTGAGTACTTTTCTTATGTTTTAAGAAAACAACCATACTACTCATACATTCATGCCCATTACAGTGTTTCAAACAATTAACTTGAAGTATACGATTATTTTGAAGCTTAAAGTTAACTACTTGGACACATAGCATATAAATTAAACTCTGTCTTTCTAGGGAGAAGTAATCTAGAGTTCCTCTCAAAACAAGATCACCTTCTGCATTTTAACCAGGTAACCGCAACTAAGCCATGCTCAAAAGCATAATCTTTACCCTTGGCATGTTTAATTTTTTCCTTCTCTAATTTTTTTAGTAACAAACTTGTGTCAGTAGCATTCTCCCTCCTCTCAGTGGCTTCAAGAGAGATAAGATCAGACCAATGATACACCGTTAAAACACATCTCGCCATACAAAGCAATTTAAACCAGACTATTCAAAGCCTCAGTCCAATGCAGCATACATAAACCTGTGCTTGGGCACACAGATGATCCCAAAGATTTCAGAACAGGAAAGCCAACATGCTTAACTTAATCATGCAACATAGTGTCGTGTGGGGCCAGGATCTTAGTAAATCAGCCCTAAACACCACTCCAGTTCTACTTAAGTGCAGCTGTAAACACCGCTGTGAATTATGTAAAAACAGCAACAGGTCTGGCTCATGGTGTTTTTGTGGCACTGAGGAAGCACAGGATTAGCACCTAGGTATATTTGAGACTTCTTCAGACTCTAAACTAAGGGCTTTCTAATCTTGATAGCTATCCCTTCTGAACACATTTTTATATCCCACACTTGTCATACTTATTCATCTCATCCTTTTCTTCAGTGTCAAAATACACCTTATTAGCCAATGGCAGTCATTGCGTAATGTTGAGCTAACATACCATAAGCAAACTGGAGAAGGTAGACTAAACTAGGGAACACAAATGCTTCCTAACACTATTCAGAACCTGACTAGACTTGTTTTAACTTCTAAACTAATGACCACTCTGCAGTATGCCAAAGCTGATGATTAATAGCTTTATCCTTTGTAGCCAATAATCTTTTAATTGCTGTTTTCTAATTTGCATCTTTCTCATTTCCTTCCTTGAAAGCCTCTGTCATTCTAAAAAGGGAATGCTGGTACATAAATCAAGGTAGCGACTGCGCTACCCTACTTGCACTCCCCTTGTTCAACAGGACAAAATATCTTTCATGACATTGTATGAAGAACTAAAACAAGGGAGGAAATATAGAAAGATGCAGCTATGTTTATGCATTTCCTCTGCATTTTTTTCAGCCAACCAAACAATTTTAAAGGTCTTTGGCTCTCCGCATTTCCATGAAGAGCGGCAGAGCAAACATTAACAATTTCAAAAAGGTTTGAAACACAGAGAGCTGAGTCAGACAACAACCAGGGCAAAAATTCTTCAGCAGTGTTCTCTTCTGAATGAGCCATAACACAGAAAACACAGAGTAAACCTGAGGAACAAGCTTGCTCTACGTAATATGGCCACAGCCATATCACAACTAGGAACTCCAAGTTTTTTTATGCAAAGTGGATATGTCTAATAAATTGTAGGCTTTAATAACATCAACTAAATCACCTTAGTTGAAATGGTGTCCCAAATTTACCTTCGTTCCCATTTAGCAGTGAACAGAAGGTCTGTGGCTGCACTTCCAACTGCTCAGAGCCAGGCATTACAGGTGCAAGGCAGCAGAATCTCATGCTCTAGATTCAGAGGTCCTGGTCATAATGCCCTTACCTACACACTTCTAGGCTGTTCAGATCCAAGACCTTCCCTATGTAACTGAAAATTCACTTGTCTTGGCTATGCATTTACATGTTCTTTAGAAATTTTTCTTTTGAGGAAACTAAAGTTTCCTTGCATGAACACAGAGTAAACACTTGTTGCTGAAATTCTTTCTTGCTTCTTCATACAACATTTGTATGATTTTGTTTCTCTTCACTTGGCCATACAAAATCTTTCTTTAGACTCAATTAAAGTACACTAGCTTGAGTTTTTTTAGAAATTGTTGAGCCAAAAGCACAGGAACACTTAAACAGAAACTGCAAACTCAGAAAGTTTAGTCTACTGGATCTCCCACAAGTTGTTTACCTAGCAAGAATATATGAGCATATAAGTACTGATGTTTTTGAAATAACATTGAGAACTTAGCCATATAGCTTCAATTAAAACAAACTCAGCTTCACATACAGCCCACATCTGGCCTGGGATCTGAATGCTCAGACCAAATGGCCAATGAAGTTGCAAAAAAATATTTTATACTCCAAGTACCTGGCCTTTACAGAGATGTTTTTAAAACTTTCAGAGTGGTTAGATATTCTAAAATCTATTGCCAAAACACAGAAGCCCTTAGATGACCATTAACTCTACAGAAGCAAGGCAGGTTGAGTGTGGAAAGGATGAAGTTCACTTGAAAAAAATGTCATTTTGCCCGAAACTTCCAAGCTACTATTTAGCAAGCCTGCCAAAACAATCAAAACACATGCTTTTGCATTTCAAGCCTGACATGGCAGAAGACGAGGCTTGGGAAGGAACCTCTAAAGTCAGCAAGTCCATCTCTCACACCCCAAGGCTTGGTCAATCACACCTACAACATTCCTGATGCAGGATCAAATAATTTGCTCTTAAAAGTTTTTAGCAATAGAATCTCCTTAAGTCCACAGCAGACCAGGCTAGAAAGTACTAAGCGTAAAAGAGTAAAATAGTAAAGGGAATTTGACAGCTTTAAAATGGCAAGGCTACTTAGAGCTGTGGAAAACACTGCCTGGGGAGGTCATGAAGCCTCTTCTATTTTACCATAAGTTCTTAGCCTTTTGCCACTAGCAATCTGGTGGCACTTAGCACTGTCCATCTGACTACATAAAGTTATTAACAAAGAAAACAGTGGGTTGGGTTTTTTGTTGTTGTTGTTTGGATTTTTTGTTTGTTCCTTTTTTTCTTAGTAGTGCAACCCATCTTTCTTTCCCAGAAAATAACGGAAGATAAGGACCTATTGACTTTAGGGTAGCTCAAACCCAGGGCCTGTTGTGCCTAAAACCACAGTGGGGACCACTACCGCACAGACAGCACCTAAAAAGTATTTCAGAACCACCACATGAAATGAAATCCCCATAAAATTACTGTAAACTTGAATGTTTTACTCCACAAACAAATATATGCAATGTGTGATGTATTGATTTATTAAATTCACTATGTTAGGCCAACTGGCATAGTTTATTTGGGCAAACTTACATTTTAATCAATAGGCCCCTGTGTGATTACTGAATACTGGATTTGTCACTTTATTCAGAATGGCAGCTCTATGGAGGTTGATTTTAATAATCCATAAGGGGATGAGTGGGTTAAGCATACATGTATCTTGCTAATTTATTATCACATAACCACTTAAAGTTTATTTACATTACTGCATTGCACTGAATTAGCACACGCAAGTTAAATGGGCCAAACATTTACCTGTCTGCCACAGGTGAAAACCAATAGTTAGAGGCTGCTGCAACCATGGGGGGAAATCCTTACAGACTGCATTATCTCAAGCCAAGTCCAATACCAGCAAATACACTAGCAATGCAAGCACACCCAAGGAAAGCTCCAAAGATTCGCCATTCTGTCTTCATCTCAAGCAGTTATGTCAATCAAAACAAAGTCTTGGAATGACTGGCTCACACAGAGATACGTAAAGTTTTGGTAAATAAATCCTATTCCTTATATTAGCTCAACCCACAGTTTCTTTACAGGAGTAAACGCAAGATACTTAGAAACAGAGAAGTCATCCAGGTAAGAGTCCATGTATCACAGACCTAGGGAAAGCAAAAGAAAGATATGCTACCTCACGTGCATCAGGTGACAACTTCTCAGGGTAACTTCTTAGCATGCCAGATTTCTACACTTAGCTTTTGGACACAGTTCTTAAAAAGCAACATTGAGCAAAGAGTTGAGCATAGTACAACGCCCAGGCAGCAGGAAGCAAGGCTGAAACAATGTCTCCATTGTTACACTTACTGGATACTGGGAGTTTCAGAACTAGTGCACATCTGCTCTGCAAGACTATTTGTACTGTTGCACAGAACTGCCTTCCGAAGTCACAAAAAACAAACCACGCCTGTATCCCTTCTCCTTCCAAATGCAAACAGGAGTCAGATTTGCAGAACTACTATAGCTTCACCAGTGGTACTGGAGGATTGAAGAAAAGTTCTCCATTGCAACTATGGTCCCTCTCTGTCAACTGTATGATTTCCTTAGGAGCAAGGGACTCTGACTTGCCACACATCCTTGCAGTGCTGGCACAAGAGGTCTTCAGTCATTGCTGCGTTGAATATCAGGCCAAATTGACCAAGAGTATAATTTGTGCACAGGGACAGTAATTAGCATGTGTGCACGAGTGACAGGAACCAGGCAGAGATAGAAGTATTTTCAAGAGCACTACAAGTATCTAACTGGCTATAACAACACACCTTGCCAGCTCTCTTATTACTTCCTAGCCTAGTCACCTCAAATCAAGAGCACATGATTTCACCTGGCTTCATTCACCTGCCAGCACAAGCGTAATTATTTCAAAATCACCACTTAAAATATCCTGGTTTTGTTTACTAGAACATAGCAAATGAGAACTCCTGTTTTGACTCATGCAGATTTACATTTGCTTGTTGACTAGACACATTAAATACACATCACTTCCCAAATGAAAGTTAACTTATCAGACAAGATAAATGAGGAAATAATAATAAAAATGCTTGGAAAATTAACTACTACTCAGAAATGCAGTGGAACAAGTTAGGCAGACTGATTATTTGACTTGGCACCTATGAACAGCTGTATTTTTTTTTTTTTTTTGGCTCTATGTCTGGACTGTTATTTCTTGCCACAAAATATTCAAATTTAAACATATGTTCAGCTACAGATCTTGAAAAAAATACTTTAGGAAAATGTAAACTGAAACAAAAGACTGTTTCTTTTACTGAACTAAAAATTCAACATAAATCACCACCGTATCCATTTAAGCATATAAGTCAAATTAATATTTACCCATGAGCAGGATCCAAAGCTATCGCCCTGGGCTGATCAAGGTCTTGCCAGAAGAGGACTTTTCTAGATGTTCCATTGAGATTAGCTACTTCTATCCTGTTGGTCTCTGAATCTGTCCAGTAGAGTTTTTTCCCAATCCAATCACACGCCAGGCCGTCCGGGGAAACCAGACCAGAAATGATGACATTCTGTACCACATTGCCAGTTTGGTTAATATAAGTTTGCTTGATGGCTTCTTCACTCACATCTGTCCAGAAAACGATGCCTTGTGAATACTGGAAGTCAACCGCAGCAGCATCTTCTAAACCACTGACCACCACAGTGGACTCCAGCTTTGTGCCTCCAGCATCCACGAGTCGAACATCCCGACGGTTGGCAAAAAGCAGAAAGGGAGATGCTACAGAAGGAAAAAGGAAACCATATTAAAATTATTGGCATCTACATATGCTAAAGTAATGATTATAAATATAACAGAGGAGGCTTTCTTCCCCCGATCAGCCGGACAGGCAGTTAAGAAGAAACATTAAAGTTTCACACAAGAGCAAAATGCACACTACCAAGGCATGAAGGAGATGACAGAAGAAGGGGAAAGCCCAAATCTGAAGCTATGATAGAACCTCACAAATAGTTAAGTGTTCAGAAAGCTGCCTTAAAAAAAAAAAAAAAATAGGCCTAACTCATTTAAGACTCCTTTCTGCATATCTACAAGGGGGCTAATACAAAAAAGCCCTTACATAGAGACTAATGTAGGCAAGGTATTTCTTACATACTCAGCTTCCAGTTGAATTGCAAATGCCCCCAAACTGCATGTACAGATATCTTCCATTCAACCAGAAACCTGGTTTACAACAAAGTCTTCCTTGTGTAAAAAGTATCACGAAGTTGAACAAAAGCAACAATGATACATCAAAGGCAAGTTCTGATGTCTTTCAGTAGCAGGTTGCAAGCCAGTCATACTAGTTACAACACCCTCGAACATGTCTCTAAAGCACCCTCACACAGGGGAAACACTGCGATAGGAGACAAGCTACCATCTTATTCCTCCTGGCATCAGTGAGAGTGAGAGAGACATTCAAGGAAGAGTTGAAGGACTACAATTATATAGTTTGGAGGCTTATGGGGAACTGCTGTGAGAGGCACCAAGAGCAAAAAGTTTGTTGTCTGAAGATCTAAGTGGGTGATGGAAGCCAGCATCAGGGGAGTGGGAGTCTCACTACTGAATAAAAGTGAATAGGAGAGGACAGGCTTTGAAAGAGGCACTAACGTGGGACTGGTGCAGAAAGGAAAGGAAGCTTAAATATGCAACAGAATTATAGCTGTAGAGATGCTCCACCAGCCTGCAAGACTGCTTTTTGTCTTGAGTGTCAGGTCCAGTTGAACAAGGTCATCAACTGGGGGGATAATGTCAGCACTCTTGAAGAGAAAGGAAGGAGGTGAAGAGTGATATTCATTATGAAAGGCAGAGAAATTCACCTATTTGAGCTTAACCTGGCAGTAAGACATACAGAAGTAGCAGAAATACTGGTAGAGATTTTAACATAGAAAAGTTGTTTGCCATCACCTTCAAAAGAAAGTGTGTGCCTGCCTCTTGAGGCTGTCTATCCACTCTCAGAGGAAGAGGAAGATGTGAAGGTCAGAGTCCTGCAGTCCCTCCCGGCCCTCCCCACATAGGCTGTAGGAAGCCTCTGAAGGACACATTGCCTCTGATAGGGGTGGGCAGGGAGAAGAGTTATGCAGACAGGCATAATTAAGGCCAGCTGCTTCTTCCAAAAGAGGACATTAAGTAGATATACTAGAGAACATTCCTTCCCGACATACCAACTAGACTGATGGCCAAATTAACCACTTGACATCTCTCCCGTAAATGGAGACTTGATTCCCCAACTGGCGCAAAACAAGAAAAATGCTTATCCGCAGATATGGTTCAGAAAGAACAGCCCAATACGATGATGCCGCCCTACTTGCCAGGCCTATGAACACCATTGACAGTTTATGAGAATGATAGTACTTCAGAAATGGCACCAGTTGCTAGAAGTAAGAAGTAATGGAGCTTGCTCAGCTTTTCCTAAGATTGCTGAAGTATGGCAGGGATCTTATGCCATCTAATGAATGATGACATCTTCTGTCATCTAATCTATTTTAATTTGCCCCAACTATTTGTCACATTGAACCCCACTACTCCTGCCTCCATTCTTCCTACTCATGCAACAGCTGCTGGAGGTCTATGCCAATCAAATGCTGGCTCCTAGCTTCATGTACAGTCAGTCTGGTTGATGTTGCTGCTTCTCATATGCACTCAGCAGAGGCCCAGAAACTTGCCACTCAACACAAGGAACAACGCACAGAACACAGCAGCAATGGTAGATATGTCATTTCATCTTCTAAGACTTCAAGCCTGTGATATAAATACCTTCAGCTTCAAACTCATATTACTGTATATAATATATGAAAGTTAGCTCTTGATATTGTCTTTCAGATTCAATTCCTTGTGCACTTTAAAAAGCAGATAGTATATACTAGCTCTGCATGCCAGGTCTGCTATACTGGCAGCTTTGCACAGGCTAAGGCCTTTCGCGGGAACCCTAGTCCAACCACATGCTCCCTGGAAAGCTCGTGCCATTGCGTAGGCCAAAGTGAAGTACGCTTATGGTCAAAAAAATAAATAAATAAATAAACCCCAAACATATTCATGTGCAGGTCAAGGAGCTCAGTCAATCTATAATTCAACTTCAGATGAACTCAAAACATGCATAAAATCTCTGCTCCTTTTATTATCATTCTGCTTGGCCTTCACCACTCTGCCCCAAGTTAGGAAAGCGATGGCTTTGTTTTTCTTTTTGGAGGAAGCCTATACCGATGAAAGTAATAAGAAAAATTTAAATCAGCTGGTGAGGCTCTTCGACAGCAAAGACACAGACAATTGTTGCTGGGAGTGTTTCACTGAAAATGTAATATCTTTGTTTTCTACAGTATTTAACTCGAGAAAGTTTATACAGCTTGAGAAGAATTATTTGTTAGGAAATGAAGTCCCAGTAGCACTCCCATCTCATTTCCAAACTTGCCAAGTCTCCTTCTCCATCTTAAAAAACAATAGTAATAATATTACAAAAGCTCCACAGGTTAGTTGTTGAAAACAGAATAAAAAATATCTAGAATATAAAGTGCTTATTCTATTCTCTGCAACTTAGTGGGCCCTTATAGCCATATACATTGTAACTGTCACTACACCAAAGCATTCAAAAACTTGCAAAGATTAGTGTTAGAAGGCTCTGTTAAAATCAGGTTCTTTGGGGCTGAAAACCTTCCAGTTGTGTATGCTTCTTCACTAAATCAATCTCTTAGCCAGGCTAAGACCAAAGCCATAAAAAAAAAAAATCCACACACAAATTAGAAAAAATATTGTCCCAAAGATGTGTTTTGAAGAATAAGAATAGAAAGATTTTTATCTAGTCATTTCCACACTGAAGCCATTATTTACTACTCCTACAAAGGAAAAGGGGACCTGAATTATCAAATCTGCTCGGTGGAGGAATTCAATAGCGTCTTAACTGAAGATCAGACAATGTCTAACTCTATCAGTATCGAAATTACCCCTGTTCCCCATTCCTTTCAAGCGATTTCTTCCCCACTGATGCACACAGTAGAGCAACAGCAAACAGATAGCACATCAACCACTGTGTTCCTTGTCACTTCTCTGCTCCAGAGCCGTCCTGATTGCAGCCCAGCTGCATTGTGTTGCCTCTGGACGCCCAGCAGGGAAAGGACACTGACATGCTTGCAATTGTGGTAAAATTATACTGTGTTTATACACTGATGCAAACTGATTGATTACCGAAAATGGCCAGAGATCACTCCTTTTTAAAACAAAAGGCTATTCAAATTCCAGTGGGGGCAGAGTGAGAACAGGCAGAACTTAGCTTTTGAAAATTATATTCATTTCTCCACTCCTCCCCACCAGTCTATTTTATTTAGTCCACATTTTACAAAAATGAGGGCAGAGTCTTTTTAGAGCATTGCTGGTATGAAGCAAATTAGTGATCAAAACAAGTAACTGGTTCTCAAGATTCATTCTTGCCTGGAATGCTGCTGGAGGAACGCAAGCTCTCCTGACCTTCCAAATAATGAAAAAGCCAGGAGAGTGATTAACTGCTCTGTTTCCACGGTCTTGCATTTAACAAGTCTGGTCAGAGCTTGAAGGCAGCAGCAAAGTGACAGTTCATTAGCAGGCAGAGTTGGTTTTGTTAATGCTGCAGTTTCAGGTTCAATTATACATGACCTTCACAAAGTCCCCCAAAAAGCTTACCGAACTTGACAAATTTTCTGGGGGGAAACCTAGAAAACATTTCCCTTTCTGGAAAAGAAAGAATCAGACAGCAGAATCCATACACAGTGTCAGCCTTTCAGAGTGCTAAGAGATGGAGCCCTCCTGATAGACAGATATCTGACCTCTCAGACTCTGACCAGATTGAAGAAAAACCAGTTTAGACTTTCTAAACAAACCATTAAATTGTTCACTAGACAACCCACAGGTGGGGAAGGAGAAGACCACCACTCATTAGGCTATCAGCATGACTTGTGACTAATATTTCTAGAGCCCTTTACAACCTCGGCATATTTTTAAGACATTCAGAGAGAAATACTTGCCTTATATATCTCAACTTAGGTTCCCAACATGCTGGTACTACTACACAGTGTTTAGCTTCACGGAATTACTAAACTCAATAGTTTAGCAGTTCAGAAGATACATTCAACAGACTTTTCAGGGCATTTGAATAAGAAAAACAGAATGCTACAAAAGCAACAAACAATGCTGACCATAAATTTGATTTGCTGTGCCATCACCAAACCATCCCAGCGATTCAAGATCATCCCACTGATACATGGTGCAAGTTTGTTTGTTTTTAATCCCACATGCATGTGGAAGGGGAGGTTCATTTCCAAGAATGTGTAGACCAACCTCCTTTCAAATCACTCTGTCTTTCTAGCATGCATCAGCCCTTAACTGGGCTCGAGGGTGCAGAGAACACTTTATCCTTGGTGCAGTTAAGTCTTTACTTTGCAACTCTTGACCAAGCAAATTGGAGAGTCAGTTAATTCCAGTTTCTATTCTCATCACTGTCTCCTCCCTCCTCACCCAACAAACTGTCATGTTCATTAAGCCAAATGAGTGAGACCAATGCATTTCTGCTGATTTTATAGTGTGAATGAAAGCAACAACTTGTACACACTGTAACAACAGGCTGTATCCCAAACGCACTTGCCTCAGGTCAGCCCACTCTGCATCCCACTCTCAGCTCTTCAAAACTGAGAGTTCTTCTTCCCTCTCCCTGCCCCAGCTAGCAACAACTTTGATTACTGCTGACCTCCAAGTGAGCTTTTCTGTTACAGAACAAGTGCAATATCCCTTGCTGCAGAAGTTATTTCATGGTTAGCAAGCTACAAGATTCAAATGAAGACTGCTTCCAAGCTCTATTTTGATCAGCGATGCTCCTGACAACTGCAAATTGCTTGAAAAAGAAAACCGACTTCTATTTTGAAAATGGAAAAGAATAAACAGTAACAGGGTGAATGATGGATGTGGAGGACAAACTGTTTATATGCAGCCTATTGCCACCAAAACAACAACATTTTCATGTAGTTAGAAAAAAAAAGTATTCTTTTTCAGTAAAATTAGAACAGTTCATATTTTTCCATAATAGGCAATATTTAAAATATAGTGGGAGTTCACAGTTCTCAGACAAAAAAAAAAAAAAAAAAAAAAAAAAAAAGTGAACCTGACAGTCCACAACTACTGTATTGAATGAACTCTAACCAGATAACAGCCTAAACTGTTGAAGCCTTCCTGCAACAGTTGCACAGTCTAACCTGGATAATGCAGTACTTGACCAACAGCACCTCATTCTAGCAAGCAGATCATTTATAAGGGGGCAGGAGGGGAGGCTTACACTAATTTTCCGGCGGTTTTCTGCTAACTGGAAAACACATTCTTAACTTGATGATGGAGCTAGCTATACAGAGCTTGATTTCACAGTAAGCCAAGGTGAAAGTACAGTATGAAAATCCAGCTAATCAACTCTTTTTGGCTGAAGAAGAAAATCCTGATCAAACTAGTCAGGACTCGAGGAGCATGGGTTCAAATTTTCAGCTCTACTCTGGCTTTCCCGAACACTCTTGGGCAAATCTCTGTGCCTCGCCTATGTTAGGAGGAGTTTAACTACTCTAACTTCATTGTTTCACTTGCATCAGCAAAGCCTTCTTGTGCAGACGTAGCACAACCCTAGAGCATTTTTACACCTTACACATAATTCATTAGACCAGTCACTGTAAGTCACTGTTAACATATCTACATCAGCTCCCTTACCCCTATCTCTATCACATTTCTAAGTGATGCAGATAAGCATATATGTTAAATGCACAGCAGCATAGACACCTCTGCACTTCACTCCAGACATAAAATGGCAGTAATAATCTTTGTTCTCCTCTGTTCTCTATCTATCTCTATTCAGAAAATAAGCTCTATGAATTATGGGGAGTCTACTTACAGCTACTTATTTCTGAATTCAATCATTAACTTCCATTTTTGTTTTAATTTTACCAATCCCAGTTTTAGAAATAGAAGTTTACTAAGTGCTTCATAGACCCCCCATTAGCCCTGGTAGAAGCAACATAGGACAAACAACTGAAAACGCTGGATGATTTTCAGAATAATTAACTGTAGCTTCAACACTGGTTCTGAAAAACAGTTTGACACAGCTCCACTCCTTTACATATTAAAGCCAAGTGATCCTACTGCAGCAACGGCAGAGCAGAGGCTACCAGGAGCTGCTCAGCTGTCACACTGCAATAGTTCTCTTGAAAACAAGCTGAGCACAAGAGCGTTAACCACTGATACTCGTACTTGTAGCCATGCCCATGTTTCATTGGCATCCCTTGAAAGCTGCAGTGCATTTTGTATATGAACCACAGAGAAGAGCCTCACTTGCCAGTCCTTAAAGCAAGCAACTGTGCTAAAGGTCGAGCAAAGCCTTAGCTTAGCTCCTTTTGCAAAAGCAACCGAGGATCGTGGCAGCCTGGTTCAGAGCACCAAGACCTCACTTTAACAAGCACACAAACTAAAATAGCTGTCCAAACTACCAGGATGCACAACAACTTGCAGTTTAAACAGCCCATCAATTCTTACAAGGACAATGGCCATGGGGACCTCTGTGGTTAGGCCGTCTGCACTGCTGTGCGGCACAGGGAATAGCATGTAATTCTCGCAGCAGTCAGTGCCCCAAACCACACAAACATTCATCACCATAGAGCACAAACAATCCCCCCACATGCACACAGGTTGGTAAAAACAACCACGGCCAAACTTTGGCACCAAAGGGACAGTCTTGTGGACACTCTAAGACAGGATATGGGGTAAGCATGCAACAGCTTTTGGGGCTTTAAAAGTAGCTGCTGCCCAGAAGCAGAGTGAGTAGGTAGGGTTCCAGCACCTCTAAATTCATTGGAGTTACCAGTCCTACAGCTCTAAGTGATCCATCTTCGTTTCCAGCTCCTCTGCTTTAGGAACATAAGGAGAGTAGACCTTTGACACTCAGCATAGGGCTCTTCCAAACATTTAGAGAAATAACTCATTCCACATGCTGTCCTCTCCTTAGGCATTATCCCCATCTTTCATGGCTTAGTTCGAGGGGAGCCAGCAGCTGTCAGCAGCAGGGAGATCACGTTTAGAAATACACCAATCACTGCAGCAGCCGTAGAGACCAGGGAAACAAGGTAAGGAGGAGCAACAGATGTGGAAGGAAAACAGAAGGAATCAAGAGTTTAGCCAAACTTGCCTCCTAAGACCAAAACCCATTGTACAACAGCTCACTAAGCAAGAAGGCAATGTGGCACGTACAAATCACATAAACCACACACAACCTTCTTTCACTCCTTGAATATAACCATTACAAGCCAGCACAAAAAAAAAAAAAAAAAAAAAAAGGCTCCCTTTCTTAAAACCCTAAGCTCTCTTCTGCACCCCAGTCCTTTACTGACAGCTGCTGCTGCAGAGCATCTGAAATCCATTGATCACCAACTTCAAAAGATAGATTAAAAGTTGATCTTCTTGTAATAACAGTACATATTCAATCCGAGTTTAAACCTGCCAGGTACAGTCTTCCAAAGAAGAGAGAGCTATTACTTTCATCCTCAAAACACGTTATTCTGGATAAGGTGAATTCCCAGTATAATTACAGAATTATAGAATATTTCTGCTGCAGCAGAGGTAGGTGGAAGTTGTCTGTAGAGCACAGGACTGAAAATCAGCACTCTTCACTTCTACTCCCACCTCAGGGAACCTGCACAGTGCTTCTGCAGCCTGCTTATCACCCCCATTTGTAAAAGTCATTCTGCCCACACCAAACACCTTTCTGTCTTCTGCTAAGTATCTCAAAGGGCTGCTTGAGGCCCCACTATTGCAGGACCCCCTGAATTTCATTCCTGGCATGAACAGGACTCCTCCCTGTGAAGCAGTGAGTGGCAGGGGTGGGTCATCAAGCTAAAAAAACAACAGCTCTTCATGGATGGGATGGTTGATTTAAAGAACTTCTCTATGAGGAAAATACATTTCTTCCCCCACATTCCATCCCTTTCCTCTAACCCTCCAGCTAAATCCATTTGATGATAATTCCCCTTTCCAAACCGTGAAAGAAAATGTTCTGGTTATCAAGTAAGGAGGATTCATTTACAACTTCTCTTATTTTAGGTGGAATCGAGGTTCAAAGTTCAGAGGGAGAGAGAGGTGTTATTTTAAACCACTAAGAATACCCCATATTTATACAGAGAATTTGTAGCAGATGTCAGGCAACCTCTGTAAATTTTACTCTTTCACAGCCTGCATTTTAAATTGTTTACATGGTTACATTAGGCACAAACCAGTGCAAAGTAATCCAATCCACACTAGTATCCCAAAATATGAAATATTTTAGTGCTAGTTTTATTTCTACATGCTAAATATTATATTGAGTATCATATTGCTGAATATGAAGAGACAGCCTGGATCTGGGTGACCTATTTGCCAATAGGCTACAACAGAAGGGAGCCTGTTCATTCTGCCACATACCTGCAACACTCAGCACAGCTTTTGCTGCAGAGATATTTTGGCGGGGGGACTAGGGGATGCAAGTCAGCTACAAGTTTTAAATCCATCTGGTTTAGCACCAACAAGCTGGAAAAGGTCCAGAGAAAAGTTTTTAAAATGAAAAGTGGGTTCAGAAAACATATGAAGGAAGGTTAAAGGAATTTGTTTTGCTTGTCTAGAAGAGTTGGATGGAAAAAGGAGTAAAATAACATTGTCCAACCAGTAAAAGCTTTTATCAGGGGTTGGAGATCACCCACTCAGCCACTGGATAAAGGATGCGCTCAAGAAATTAGACAAGATCAGGCTTTGGAGGGTGGTTTGAGCTGGGATGGAACAGAGAGAAAAACAGGCCCTGAAGATACTATAACACACTAAGGAAGCTGCAGACTTGCCTGCAACAGGTGATCTTAAAAAAGCAATTGGAGAGCCATTGCCCAGACATGGCTTTTGTGCAAACAAATCCTGCCTCAGTGAAGGACTTTCATCTACGCTTCTTGAGATCCAGCCTAATTTTCTAATTTTCCAATTAAATTGGGTCCCTTCTGGGCCTTCACTGGAGATGCGGCTTCCAACGGGATGGGGTTGCTTGCTTTTAAACAAAACTAAAAAACAAAACTAAAAAAACTAAAAAAAAAAAAAAAAAAAAAAAAAAAACGCTCCCTGTAACATAATATTCAAATCATTGTTCCTGCTACCTTCCTGCTTCAGGAAGGTAATTTAGCAGGATGAATTTAGCACTCATCAAATGTTAACATTAAAAATATTATGTTACATAAACTGCCAGATACCTTTTTTTTTTTTTAATAATAAATAGGCAGTAAGTTTTTAAAAGCGCATGTTTTTTTCTGAGTTGTGTAGGGTTTTTTCCCCCCACTAATGACAGGGTTTTAGGAAGACGAGAGATTTACTTCAGAGTTCTGGTTTTTCTTGGCAGCCTGCAGTTTGTTACTGCTAACATTATTATTTACAACAAAATATAGCACTCTGATTATATAGCATTTCATCTCAATTGGGCCGAATTAGTTCATTTCCCTCAGATGACAGATGCCAAAGGATTTCTCTGAAGAACACGCTCTGAAAAAGTCCAAAAGCCCAAAATTTGCTCTGTGCAAATTAGAAAACTCTAGGACTTGTTCAGATTCCGTGGGATGGATGGCAATAAAACGTTTTCAAACCCTCCAGCAGTACACTCTTAACTTATCCCTTCTGTTTTGTCCTGCTCCTTATTGCATTTGCTACTGCAAGCAGGAACCTCCAGGTACCAGAATGACTGGATCTAGTGTGCAGAGCCTAGCATGATCCCAGCACTGCAGAGGCACTCTCCTGTGTCTTCAGGATCGCTTTGCTGTGGACATATCACTTAAAAGGAGGGTCCCTCCAACTTTTCCTCCTCAGACCACCCAGCATGCATGCCACATGGACTCCCCTCCTGGTGTCCAAGGCAATGGCTCTCTCAAATTGTCATTAACATCCTTGCAGCAAACACTGAAATTCATTACATGGAACAACATATTTCATTTTCTTTTAACACAGCTTAGCAGCTGGAAATGAGGACAGCCAAGAGCATGTAAGCAGCCAACAATCCACAGACCACCAAGCAGCACACAGAGCACATTTGGAGATTTGCATAACTAAACAAAAAATAGAGTATCAGCAGAGATTTGAGGGCACTAACATGAAGCTGCTGAGATACTCGTTAGATAAGATGATTTTATTTCAAGGAAAAGACAAATTCACTAGGGTATGAAGTAATTTTCATCTGGTCTATTTTGTTAACTAGAGGAAATTCCTAAAGGTTATTGCAAAACTCCTGACTCTTGGCAATCTCTCCCTATGCATTGCACAACTGATATTCAGCCAAACAGTTGAGGACTGCAGCCTCATGCAATTCTGACTAGCTAATGCTAAACAGATAGTGTCTCTGCAGTCTAAAATTCCCACCTCTTCCTGACCTCAGGTTTTCCAAGTGAGCATTTACAGAGTTTAAAACATCCATAGGATTTTCCCCATTTCATCATACTATAAGCAATACACTATTCATAGAAATTGGTTTATTCTTTTGGGCATTCTACTCTAATTTGCTATTTTAAGCATAGTATTTTTGAAGACGCAATCATTACACAAACTTTTTAGGACAGGATAATAGGACGTGGCCACTCAAGAATCACAGTGCAACAGACAGTTTAAATGCAAATACATTGTCTACTTGGGATTGAAACATTTCTCTTGTAAACAGAAACCAAAGACAAGTTTTCAAGACCAGCAGTTTGAGAACGGCTGTAACCTGTACCTATTGCTATGTAAAAGGATGGCTGACATCTTTAAAAATAATGATGGAGTTACATCGCCTTAAAAGCAACACATATCTGATTACAATCTCTCATTTAACCAGGAGAGAGAAGGGGGAAAAAAAAAAAAAAAAAAAAAAAAAAAAGCACACACACGCACACTCTCTCTCCAGTCCCTGGCTGTACTTTACTTAATATATAGTAGATGTCTTTTTACCACTGAGCAGAAATTTCATTTTAAGATATTCTAAAACTGGCCCCTTTCCAGTTTCACGCTGCAGCTTTTTAAAATCTTCAAGGGATCATTGTAGCTGGACCCCAAGGGCCTGGCTGCTGTCCTCCAAACTGCACGCTCATACAAAGCAGAATACCTGCACACCAGAGGAGTCGATAGCAGCTCCAAGGGCTGAGCAATGACCTCCACAGAGTCATGGGTAAAAGCAGTAGGAGGTTTGAGCCTGCCACTGCATCTGAACTAAGAAGTCAGATACCAGAGGAAAACCATCAGATATGCACGTGCAAACCCTGGCCCCAATCACAGCCAGCTGCAGCAGACTTCAAATCCCCTCTACTTTAAACCAGGGAAAACGTGATACAATGAAGGCTGTCATAGGCCTCACAAACCAGCTGCTGTCTCAAAATATAAGGAGAAAACCACTCCAGATACTCCACAGACTACTGCATCGGAATCTCACTTCCTTTGCCTACACAAACCCATCATCTTTAATGTGCCATCTGTAGGAATGAGAGATGCAGCAAGCAATTAAACTTGTAACTATGCATCCAAAAAACTAACAATAGAAGCATAAGCGATCTTTAGTGGCTAATTACTTACTCCACTGAGGGAAGAGAAATATTTCTTTAGACTCTCTCAAACAATAGGACAGTGACCCTTCCTTGGCAAGAAATGTAGCTCAGAAGTCTGAGAACTATGTTGCGAGGCAGCAGTCATTCAGCAAGTCACCGAGAAGACATCATAAAACACAGTTGCTAAAATACAGATGGCAGGCACATTCAAGGTCAGCTATATGGCCTATTTACAAGAATGCACTGCAGCACTACTACAGCTTGCAAAGCATTTGTTAAAATCTAAACAGTAATTCCAAAATAAGTCTATTGCAATAGCAGTAATTTGCTGCAGGAGTAAAGCAAACCTGTGTATGTTACCATATATATATATATATATAAGCACAAAAAAAACCTCGCAAAGTTCTCCCCTTAAGCATTTTGTGTATAAGCTTCAGCAGCACAGTCAGTGCTCGGCAACTAGACAGCATTCTGTCTCCAGCTGAGCCAAGAGAAGTTCCCTTAGCACATTTGTCTGTCTCCTTTTTCTTTTTTTAACCCTGGATCCCTTAGACAGAAGCAGCTCAAGCAACTATATGTGCAGTCACACAGACAGATTTCAGGGCACTGAAACATCTAAGGGGCAAAGAGGGACTTGGCGAAGGAAGGGAAAAGAGCAACAAGCAGCTGGAAATGGGCAGGAAGACGGAAAAAAAAAAAAAAAAAAAAAAAAAAAAAAAAAAAAAAAAAAAAACAGACAGCTTCAGGCAGAACAAAACACATCTGACCCAGCCCAATACAATGGATGCATTAAAATCAAGACCTCCTCTCTCAGAAAGTGGCTAGAGCTTGATTTGCAGAGAGTCCATGGCTTACTCTGGAATACTGCACTTGTCAGGACTACATACTACAGAGTGCCTGGCCCAGGAGGCTGCGGAACCCCTCCCGCGGCTCTCTCCTTGCACTTTTTGCAGTCTTCCCCAAATACACAGCAATTTCCTCAGTATTGTTTTCATCCTTCTTTTTCAAAGCATACACCCAAACATGCTGATAGCTTCATATTTTCACCCCATCTGTTGAAAAAAATATATCACACAGGAGAAGTGACAAATCAAAGAAACCTGAGGCCTTCCTGCATTCTGTAAGAGCAAATATGAGCCAATCTCTGTTCAGGAAACCTTGCCTATTTCAACAGGACAAGGTAAGGAAAAAAACAAAAAAAAAGAAAGAAAGAAGAGGAGGAGCTACTGGGTCCAGGGCCAAAGTCTCAGATTTCCGCTACTTCCTTCGGTTATATCCTAGCATATTGAAAATTGATTTCCAAGTCCCAGCTGCCTTTCTGAAATGCTCTGAGATGCTTAACATTTTGAAGGGACAGGCAGCACAGACAGCTATCACAAAATATTTCTCCAGCAATTCTGGCATTTGTACTTTGGAATTTTATTGTTCTTTATCACAGACTCCTTACATATTTTCATAATGGAAGGACTAGCTTTTGCCTATTTCCATTCTAGAATCAAGATCGATCCTCCTGAATTTGCAGATACTACAAAACGACTTCACAGGGAAACACCACTCACGCTCTTTCGACAATGCCATACTACTACCAAATCTTAGTTCAGTATTAAGAGTCCCTGCCAGGAAGATCCTGTTGCTTTTGGTGTCAAAATAAATTGTAGCCACCAGTGGGAGACCTTAGCCGTGATTTATGGAGGCAGGGAAGAAAGCGAGCCTGGCTGCACACCATGGTGGCCAGGCAAGCGATAATAGCCTGTGGTCTACACTCAAAAACAAATACATCAGTTAATAAGCAATATTCACTCGCCTTCATTACTCAGTTCAGCTGGAGCTAACCAACCACTTTGCATGTGTATGAACTGTAACATCATTCAAGATAACATTGCAGTTGATTTGCATTAACACTGCAGTGTTAAAGAGCATAGAATCCTATTTCATTATGTTCCTAAAAATCATACGCTGATCACTATAGATCCATAAAATCACATTTTCAACATAGTTACAGCTAATGACACTGTGACACCCCTTTAACTAACAGGAGCACCTGCAATCCATGAAGCCAAGAAAAATTAAGGTCTGGAATTTTGTGTGCGTGTATGCATGTATGCACACGAGAGAGATTTGAATAATTGTGCTCCAGCGGTCATACAGATAACGTCACCTCGACACCGTTCTACACTTAACACATTTACCAATATAAAATTTGATGTAATCTAGACAACAGCTCTTTTCCCTACCCGATTTTTTAATTTGCAGAACAGTTTGCAGACCTCTACTGCAGACCTCTAACTTAACTATAAGGTTAATAATCTTAACTTTATTAATCTTAAACATTAATCCATAAATTCTTTCAACTGCAGCAAGATAATTGGACATGCAATCAGTGGCTCAATGCATTCTGAAAAAAAAAAAAATCAAAGAAACTTGAGGCAGTTAATGAAAACTGGTAATCCCATCTAAATCACGCAAATTGCTCCAACAAACTCATTTTTTAATCTAAGGAATCACTGGACTCCCTAGAGACCTTTGAGTAGTGGAAAATTCTATGCAATTTACAATAATACTATGACCACTTTAACCCAAAATTTAATAATAAGGCAAACTTCTGACAAACAACACAAAG
This sequence comes from Tinamus guttatus, assembly GCF_059628265.1. Taxonomy (NCBI): domain Eukaryota; kingdom Metazoa; phylum Chordata; class Aves; order Tinamiformes; family Tinamidae; genus Tinamus; species Tinamus guttatus. The sequence continues at coordinate 14,965,564 of NW_028288774.1, read as the reverse complement.
TTAGTAAAATCTTGAATATCTTTTCCTCCCACCCAGCAATTCTACCATCTTCAAACAGATGTTTGAGGGGAAAAAAATAATAATAAAAAAAATTAGAAGTTCCAGTGCCTTTTCCTCCAAAATATTGAAGAACAGTCAGATTTATAGAATAATAACAATAAAGAAGAGAACAGAAAATCTCCCTTCATGTAGTTCCAGCAGGACAAACATTGCTGACCTTAGAGAGAAAAAAAGGAGACATAAGGAATGAATTTAGTTTAATCAGTGTTCTTGGCTACAGCAGAATTATCTCCAACAAGAAGTGATTTACCAAGTTTGGAGTAGATTACTGTATTTATTTGCTACATTAGAGGGGACAAATTAAGTGCAACTAGTCAATATAAATACAAACCAAATATTACATTTTATTAGCTTAAATAATTCTTTTCACTTTACCTCCTTTTAACTCTACTTAGTATCAACCTGTAAAAAAAAAAAAAAAAAAAAAAACACTTGAAATAGACATTACTAGTAGATTTCTACCTTCTGTTTTCAGAGTTAAATATCATGAATGTCTGAAGCAGGCTTTGTTTTAAACAGTGCTGCATTTGTTGAAAATTAAAATTCACCACACTTGAGGATAGTGTTTTCTACAAGTTCTGTATTTCTCTAACAGCCCAACTGGAGGACTGCATAATTATTGAAACAACTTGTCACTAAAAACTTCCCTCAGCACCACACTTTTTAAAGCTCAGTATGATGTGGATAATTTTCTGTAACAATATAGTTTTCTAACAACTAAGAACTTTCCTTTATTAAAAAAAAAAAAAGATACAGAAGTCTATGGAACCTGTGTTTCCATGTTCCACAACCATCTTGTTTTTATGCTTTTGTCCAAGTTAGTAACATTTGCTCCCAGAGAAATCTGGCCCATGCAGTTTCTGAATGGTTTTCTACATTTTACAGATATCCTACATTTTCAAGGGTATATGTCATACATTTAGCAGAGAGAGAGGTAGGAAGTCTCTTTCTAGCTTTCCTAAGACTTGCATCCTTTGGAGTTAACTGAACGTAACATCTGGAACTGAGCACTGGAACCAACGCAAACCAGAAACAGGCATACCTTTGTCAAGCCTCTAGTTGTTCAAGTCCTGGAGAAACTCTGCAAGCCAAATTTTCCAAACGATGTAGAACCACTATTTTATCCATTAAAAGTTTGGAACCATCATTGTTGCATAATCTACTATTATTGGCTAAGCAACTATCTGCTAAACCAAAGAGAAATAAACTAAACTGCACAAAAACAGAGAACAACCTTGCTCCCTTCACACAGACTCTAAAAACATGGCATAACTTTTTTTTTAAATTAAAATTATTCATGTACTGACCTGAACATTTTCAAAATAAAACAAGAATTTAGGTACTCAAGAAGTAACTCCTTCCTCTGCATTTTTCTAATCCCATTTATGCATAAGACCATCAAGTTTAGTGTTTTCTGTAGTTGTAAAATTCCATTGACTGTAACAGGCAGCTGAGGGAGAACAGAACCCATGCCTACTACATTTAAAATAACAGCAGCAAAAATATTGTCACGTACTCTGCGTCCTAGAATGTGAAAAGCCCAAGTATGGTTTTCTTCAACCACATCCCCCATCCGTATTTTTAAACACTGCCTTTGCACTTACCCATTTTGGCAAAGCCAAACTTCGATACCACATACGACCCTATTTCAATGTCACTTCTACTCATTCCAAAAAATCAGTAAATACTAGGAATCTCAGTGGACCAAATGTTTCCAGTTTTTATGGTTACAAGCACAGTGCCATATTAATTCTCACAAAGAAAACTGTTTTGAATCAATTGACAACTCTAGCATGGTTTGAAAATGGTAAATAGTGCTACAGAATTGAAACTAGTGTCATATTATATTAAATGATAGTATCTGTTTGAAAAATTCTTGTTCAAAATTTAAACTTGTGTCACCAAAAGGACAGGGAAAGTTTCAGTATTACAGAATGAATGCAATAATGTGCAATATTTAAGAATTGTTGCACAGGATGGCTTGATAGGCCTGAAAATCAACTCTTAATCTGCCCAGTCTCTTTCCAGTACCATGACCTCAAGAACATCTATTCTCAGCTCAGCTCTTTAGGTCAAACATGGAAACATCATCCTACTTGCTAGAGCTACAACCAACTCTTAGTGATCTTGATTTTTAAAGTGGTGCTCATTTAACTCTGGAAAATTTTGCTTGAGTCTCAATAACATCCTGCTGACATAAGAGATTAACTCTCTATACTGCATAAGCAAGAGAAACAGCCACAATGCCGTCAGATACTCTCACGTTGCAGAAACACTTAAGTGTCATAACAGCAAGTTGGAGAGGGACTAAAGTTCTGTGCAACTCAACTTCAGCAGCAGGCAGGGAGAAAAGTTTTTATCCTTTTCTTCCCTGTTCACTCAGAAAAGTTTCTTCTGCTGACAATTTCCCCACCTGTATAAACAGCCAAGCCTAATTATTGTTTTAACCCAACACACTATCTGTCTTTCCCAAACGAGAAAGGAAATGAATATTTAAACACTTTCAGTTCCTTATGCAAAAGGTGTGAAATTAGAGGGAAGTCAATATGTTCCCTAGAAAAGGGAGGGTGCCAGAGCCCTGGAACAGGGTGCCCAGAGAGGCTGGGTAGTCTCCTTCTCTGGAGATGTTCCAAACCTGCCTGGATGTCACCCTGTGCCACGTGCTCTAGGTGTCCCTGCTGGAGCAGGGGGGTTGGACTAGATGATCTCTAGAGGGCCCTTCCAACCTCAACCCTTCTGTGATTCTGTGAAAATAGGGAAAGGAAAAGATTGTCACAGCTGAAGAACTTGCAGTCTGGATACACAGAACAAAAGAAAGAACATGGAAGATGATTTCGGTGATTAAGGGTCTTGCCTGTGGCTGCACATGCTGCCAACAGCAGCACTAAGCTGAGAATCCAACTGCACTAAGCAGAATACTGAACCAGAGAGCCACATGTCCCTCTCCAGGCAGAACATACATCTCCCTCCCCCGCCACCTTTTTTTTTTTTTTTGGTTAAAAAACTGCTACACTGCCTTACAAATGCATTTTCATACAGTAAGAAAAAGTTCACTTTTTAGTATGGCAAGTGGATCAGGAACAATCTTAGCCACTCCAACTCTCCCATCTCCTTGGCAGCCTAGACAAGGTGCACTGCAAATAACAAAGTGGACTCCTAATAGTCATATTTCTATTCAGATTGCACACTTCTTTTTTCCTTCATTTTCTCCACTCCTCAATTTCAACAATTTTAAGTGCCAAAAGAAATAACTCGAGGACCATCCTACAATGGAAATGGTTCAAATACAGAGTAAAACATATAAAAATGCCACAGCCAGTTAAACAAAACCCAAAATATAAGCTGTCGCTTTAGAGGCATGAAAGACTCACAGTTTGGCTCCAAAAAGTCAGAGGACAACAAATTTAGGCAGCACACTGCTAGAAGGAGAGACTGAAAAAAATAAATAAAAAAAGGGAGGGGAAGAGTACAGACTTTTTCCCCCCTACAAATTAAAGTACAATAATTCCAAAACTGCCTCAAGAATGAGATGACAAAGGGCGTCTTTTTTTATTTATTTCATTTAGTCCACAAACTGCTCAATCATTTTTGCTGAAGCAAAGGTACAAGCCTATTAACATTACAAAAGGAAGTAGCACCAGGGAGAAGAGAGACAAATGCATTTGCTTATACTAAAACAGAGCTAACTCAAACAATGTGTGGCTGTCATGGATCTGATTAGACTGTTTTGTGTACTGTATCCTTTCCTCCACCCTTCATTTGCACTATTTGGCTGCAGCCTCATTGCTAAGGAGAAAGATGCAATAATTACATTGAGATAGCTATTTGAATGCAAAAGTACCAGTGGAGAAAATGAAACTTTTATGTCAAGTAAAAGTCAGACTCTTATTCACTCCTCATCTGTAATTTCATCAGCTACATGCAACATGGAGCACACTGTCTCTATTAGGGTTTTCATGGCAAGATTGCCTATCGGTGTAATAATTACGCTTGTTCTAGCGATTAAGACATAGCCCTGGACTCCTTGCCTTTCAGAGCAGGCAGCATTCTCTCTTTCTGTTTGGAAAAGATCCAGTTTCAGATAAGATGGCATCCAAACAACAACCAAGCCCAAACAGTTGCAACTTGATGCTGAAGTTAAGGGAGAAAAAAAAAAAAAAAAATTACACCCCCCCCCCCACCACTCCAACAGCCTGCTGCAATTAATTCAGGAGGGAATATTAAATACTGTAGAATTCAGTCAATACATCCAGAACTGCAATGCAGTACCTAACATTTAACACACCAATAGTCACAGCTGGAGCAAGCATTTGTGCCATGAGCCCCTCTCCAATGACTGCCTTTAAGTACAGTAAGCTCATTCTAATTCATATATAAACCTCTTCTTTTTCCAGCTGAGGCAGCCTATGTGTGGGGCTGAAATGTTCTGACTCTGCCCTACAGCATAAAGGCATGCAGATTTGTCACATGTAAAAATCATGCATGCCAGTTAGCACAAACAGCTACAGATCCACAGCCTACCACCACTTTTCAGAATTGGAAATTGGAATTGTGTTCAACACATCGAACACCTGTATGCTGTCAGTAACTAAGAAACTACATTTTAAACTTTTTCTGAACAAGACTCTGGAGCAAATTTTAAACAAAGATGAACTAAATGCAAGAAATAACCTTGTCCATTTAAGTAACTCCCCTCCAGGTATGAACTATAATAACAAAACACAGAAGCAGACAACTACCCTCTTAGATTACAAGAAACTTATGGACTCAGTTTAACCCACACATTTACACACAAAGGAGAACAGATGCTCTTTCTACACACTGAAGGTAGAAGAAATCTTTAAATATATATATATTAGGACCCCCATATAAGCCTTACACGATTAATTTAAAAAAAAACAAAAAACACTTTAAATCTCTCTAGTAAATTGCAAGAAAAGTACACATGACGTCTGCATGGAGATTTTGTACGATTCCACTTCCAAGCCCACTTCACATTTGAAGCGGTCTGAAAGAGAAGGCTAATCAGAGTAATGTCAAATAAGAGGAAAAAAGCTACCTTTGCGAAAAGCTAGATGTAGACTGAACCCTAAAAGCACTTCTATTCCTCATTTTGCATTATGAAACTCAGCTTTCTCCTCAAAAAAGAAAATATCCATGCCAAACTGACACAAACTTTAAGCATGGTTGACAGAAGCCCTTCACTTCTGTATTAAGCTATACATATAAAAAATATGCTGAGAGTTAGAACCACCTTACCTCTCTGCTAATAGAAAGCATTGTAACATTACACTAAGCAAAAGTAATACCAAGTGAAAATGAATAACTCAAGCCCTTCATTAAGGTCATCTTGTGCAGAAATATACAAAAGATGCAAAAGAAAATGACAGTTTTCTTTTGCTTTAAAAAATAGGACCTAAAACCCCAAATGTCCCTGCTCAGATCAGTCTTCCAGTAATTACCAAGTACAACATGGGTCAGTTTTGCCATCAACAGACCTCACCTGCATGAGAAGAAGTAATTATATTTTGAGGCCAACTTAGTTGGTTTCAGCTCCTTTGCTGCAACTATTACTTGTGAATGTAGAGCAGTGCTCTGTGATACACATTCCCACTCCAAAGGAATGAGTTTCCAAACCACCCGCTCATTTCACACAAGTCACAGAGGAAACGATGACTAGAAGCCATTACCATCAGTCTGCTTCCTCTTCTCAATGATTGTGCCATGAAGCACTTCAGGAAGAAGATGCATCTTACTTCCTATGTCCTCAACATGCAAAAAATATCAACTTTGTTTGACTTGAAGGCAACGAGGGCATCTAAAATCTCTCAAGAGCAAGCTGTGCTAATTACAGCATTACATTGTTTCCTGTAAAACTCTAGTATGGCTAGAATGTCCATATATACACATATGTATGCATCTGTGTGTCTGTACGTGTGCTAACAACACTTGACATCAAATGACATCAAACTTCATTGGCCATTTCTTCTCTATTTATGTTGAAGCTGTAAAAGTAAAAATGCCATCTTATGAAGTAATTGTCCACAGACACCACAAAACAACACAACATCAAAGGAGAAAACATCTATCTACTCCTGCTTAACTGTTAATCCATGCAATTAAGCCTCTATAACACCACACTATAAATGCAAACACATGTTCCATTTCTGTGATGCTTAGAAGATTCAAGATACTATTCTTGTCACTAATGAGGTACAGAGCAAACAATTAAAGATGTGCAAAAATAACACATGGAGTTGGAATAAACACACACACAGAACAAATCTTCATAGACTGTATAACATCTGAATCGTATGGAAACATGTGGCATTACCCTCCTTCAAATCTGGCTATGCATCAGTTCCTTGGTCTTCAGTATCACAGTTATGATACTAGAGAAAGCTCGATTTAAAACAGATTTTTACCCTGTACCCTAAAGCAACCTCTTTCTGTATGTACTGATGTAGGTGTTTACTGACAGCACATCCAATGTAGAGCTTCATGATTGTACTCACACCACAGGAGCAGCTTTTGCTTTCCAAGCACCAAAATACTGACAATGTGAACATGGCATCTCTTCTTCCCCAAAAGGCTAGGCTAGTTATGTACAGCCTATCATCTTTCACTTTTCAGAAGCCAGCTCAGAATCGGTTCTTACTGAGTCACTGGCATCTACCTGCAACATTCAATTATTTAATTACAAGTGGTTTTGTGCTGTGGATATTTTACTGGATACTCAGTATTAACACAGAATTTCTCACCAACAAGAAATGATGCATAATTTATCAGTACAATGTGGAAAGGGAATTTATAAAGGCTCTCAGAACTACAATATCAAGGGTTTTCTGGTTTTGTTTATAAATACCCTTTCCAAGATGGTACATACTGAATACTGAACAAGGCAGATAACAGTTTCTATGCAGCAATGCCAGTAACCTATTATAGCCTGGTGCAGCTTTAACATAACAGTAAACTGCTTTGCAAAGTATAGAACACTGATTATACTCTGATTCACTATGCGCACTCAAGAGATACGCTTTCCCTCCAACCAATGTTTTGCCTCAGCTTATAATCACTTGGTCAGTCAGTATGTTACTGTTGAAGGAAAGAAAGGCAATCAGGGAAAGGGCAGGTGGCAAAGGACCTGCAGTCTGGAGATGCTCTATTTTGAGTCAGAGCCACCTTTTGCTAAGTAGTTCTTGGTCCCAAACTACATGTTGTATTGTCATACTTGTGTGCAGTCCCTGCTTAACCAAGACAGGAAAAAGATTTGCCTAGGGGTCAGCTGGTGTAGAAAATCTAACAAGGAGAAGAAATCCCTCACCAAAGTTTGCTTTCAGTCCAGTTAATCCTCTAACCTTGTTTACCATATAGTCACATATAGCACTTCTATGCTTTTACTGGACGGGAAGAACACAGTATGGAAGCTGGATGCTGCTTAAAGCACAACTACTAAGTAAAATACTTTCTTAGAAATGTAGACTCTTCTTAATCTAAGCCAAGTTGTGGGTTCCTCTACATGTATGTTTAACATCACACAGTTAATCAAGAAAAGGTTTCAAGAAAATCAGAGAAACTGCTTAATACACTATATATAATTACACTATTACAATCCCACTTGCAGCGACTATGACCAATTAGTGTATCAATCACACATATATATATATATATTCTTATTCTCTACAGGACTTGGAAAGTAGCAGCAGAACAGCTTTTGAGCTCAATTTAAATATCAAGTCAGCCTCTGGGTAAAAACAATAACAACAATAATAATTAAAACCTAAACAGCAAGTTGTATAAACCAAATTCTGGGCCATCTGGGGCTTGCTGGTAAAGTTATGTGTACTATTCAAACACAGCCTTTTTGTTAGCACCAAGTAGTATAAGGAAACATTACTACACTCTTGAAAGACCAGATGTGTTCTGAGGTTGATAATCAAGTTTTAGGTATTTTTGTTTTTAAACCAGCTTCTGAACATGAGTTTACAACTGTTAGTACTAGAAAGTTTTGTGCCCTTTCAGACGCTGGGAAGCATTTTGAAAACATCACTGTTTTATGAGATGCATCACTGAATTTGGATCAACAGGTAGAATTGAAGTCAAAAAATCTGTAATATCTACCAAAGAGAGTCTGATCATACTTCTGGCATGTACTCAGCAAAATCTAAGAGAAAGACAGGAACAGAATGCTATCTGCTGTAGCCTGACCTATTTGTTAATATTTTGGGATCAGTCCAGCAAAAATTATTCACTTAGCAATAAGTTATATTTCTGACAGCATTTCGAATAAGTTGCAATTCCCTTTTTCAAAAAGTAAAGATAGTAAAACACAATCACTTCTGGCCACACACTCAACTGTAGTCTGACCATCTACATCATGTAAGTCAATAAGCACAAAAATAGATTTTTTTTTCCCCTCAGCCATCTTATCTTCCCAATTAAGGATGAAGTTTTGAAATTGAGTTTGGAAGACTCAGCTTGCATTGAAAGAATCCTGCCAAGCACACTAAGGAAACATGATTTATTCACTGTTCCTAGTGTCCTGCTGATGTTTAAATAGGGTGAAAAAACCCTGCTAAGTCCGTTCCTTTTGATAAACGGCCAACATTAGTTCAGACCTTATAATAACAAACTAGTGCTAAAGTTTCTTTTTACAATCCGAAGTGTGCACACATAATGCTTCCCCATCTCTCAGTACTTGACTGCTCTGTTCTTGCATGCAAACACTACAGTTTAATAAATAAAAGAAAAATGTTATCAAAATTGGGAGCTTCCTGTAAAACTAAGTATATTGCATCTACCTCCCAATAAAGTAGCTGAGTGTCATGCAGGACAAAGCCTTCCATGCAGCTATAATCTATAGTACTTAAACTTGCAGTAATTAATATTTAAAAATATTAATTTGCAGCTTGCAAGTTAATATTTTTATTCCAGCAGGTTCCACGCGTGCCTATTGCTCACCAAAACTCCAGAAATGATGCCTCTCAGGAGTATTAGCACATAGCCTCTCCATTGCTATGAACTTTACCAAACCAGTAGCGGGATTTGTCAACACAGTTGTTTGTGACAGCAATGACAGTCATACAGCCAGAAAGAGGTCAGAAGTTATTTTGGTTTGCAACACAGGACAAAATTTTATTTATAACAAGAAAAAGAACTGCTACTAAAGTATCAAGAGAAGCAATAGAAAGAAAGTATAAAGTAACTCCCCACGCATAAATAGCCAGGGACACAGACACGCACGAGCAGATGCTGAATTTAGTAGTAATTAAAGCACCTGAAGAGCAACAGAATTTACAAGTGCGAAAACAAATTCTCTCACATATTAGTTCACTGTTTTGAGTGCAGCTCTCCTATAGTGCAGGCTCCAAAGCAAGGCAGTGCATTTGCTGTCATCCTTTCCAGCACTCCTCCCATCTACCCCAGGCAATGACAAAGGGCACTAACAACTACTAAACATCAGAAAAAAAAAAAAGCATCAAGATGATATTCTTACCACATGACCCAAAAGACGGTTATTTCATTCTCCTAGCAATCTATTATGCAAAAGAGTATGCAAAGACAGCATCTTCCCTCAGAAAGCAGCTTTTGTGGACAGAAGAGTCTTGACAAAAGCTGTCAAGAAGCAGATGAAGGTTGTGTCATAAACAACCATAATAAAGACTCATGATGTGACCACTTAATGATCAGATTCACTAACAGGATCCTGTTATACAGTCACAATTCATACAGCAGATCAGTAAAATAACCTCCAAGGCTCACTTAGGAAAAGACTACAATAATGTATCCCAGAACAGCTAGCGTGGAAATCATTCCACAATGTGAGCACCTTTGGGGAATTTATTCTGAAATAGCTATTATGGCTTCAACTGGGCAAATTTTATTACCCTAAAGCAGCCTCAATCTCATAAGCAAGATGATACAAATAGATCCAAACACACTTGTCAAAGTCTAGTATTATACCATATCTTCTTTGGGAAAAATAAATAAATAAAAAACTTTCTCCTTGCAATTTTTTCTCCTGCAACAGAACCTACAGATCCCTACAGAACCCTAGGAATCACAAAAGAACAAACACATGCCAGAGTCTCTATCAGTATCTACCAATTGCTTTCTGAATCAACATAGCAGCTTTACACATACACACTTGGCATATGCAAGAGCTACTGCCACAAGAAGCAAGCATGATCTGGAATACTCATTTGGCTGTACCAAAAGCTCACAGTACTTCATATCCTCCCTCACTGCACACAGACTTCCTCAGGAAAAAAAAATAAAAATAAAAAAAAAGCAAAGAAGGAAAAAAAAAAACACAGACTCAGAATAACCAGGCGAGAGGCCAATGGTTACAAAGATCCCATAGCCATTGTTCAGAGAAAACAAGTCACTTGCATCATTCCCTTCATGCAATAAGCTTCTGGCTGACTGAATTCTGCCTCTGAGGACCCACGCCAGATGTGCTCTATCTCCAGATGCCAGGAGCTCCCCACCCTGGGGATCGGCAACCAGAGTTATTTTCCATCAGCTGTAATTACTACAGCAGGATGGAGAAGACCTGGATGTGCTGAAGTGATAATCTCCAAGGTAAATGAATCCTAGATCACTTAAAGCTTTTATAGATAACAATGAAGATCTTAATTTGGACCATGTAAGTTGAGAGAGAATTTGGAACAGAGGTCACAGACACAAAGCACTTCTACCTGCTCTTCTTCTCTGCATTGTGCACTAGGCTGAATGCCAAACAGCAATCCTCAAACACAGGCTAAATTGAAGCTACTCCAGTCTTACCATTCTGCTGTGGGTAGACAACATTAGTGGAACCACATGCTAAGAGGACAGCAGGCATTCTCTTGAAACAGCCAGGGGAAAAAAAAAAAAAAAAGGACTTAAGGACTTGGAGGAAGGGGGAGAGATTCATTGAATGATGCTGCCTCATCATCATACTCAGAGAAGTAACCCAACAAGTTTCCAAGAGTTCTCTTGACCACTGTTTTTAATTACCCACCTACACACATTACAGCCTTTAGCAATCTCAGTTCTTCAGACAGTGGGAAGGAAAAAAAAAAAAAACCCACCACACACACACAGAAAGCAAGTAGGCAAAAAGAAAAACAACAAACAAGATCCCTGCCTGAAGAACTTACAAACTAAGAGGAAAAAAATTGCCAAAAGAGAAGAAAAATAGAACATGCAGAAACAGTAATAGGAAAAGACAGCATAAGGAATGGAAAACAGGGGTTGGGCAAGATCAAAGACTTCAGTACACAAAATTATCAGGTATAGAATTTTTGACTCATAAAACACACATCTCCCTATCTTTTCAGGGATACTTTACCTACCATTCTATGGTTTACAACTTCGTTTCCTTTTAATGAAGTACCATTAGAGAGCAATACAACTCAGAATCAAACAAAGCTAGTTTATTACTAGAAAGTTATTTTCAAAATATACATATAGAAAATATGACTCTGAGGTGGTCCTTGGGTAAAGCGCTCCAAGACACACTTACTAACTATTAGCATCAGCTTTTCTCAGATGAAAAGCTACAAGTTCAGACTTAAGGCCATATTTCAGTAACAATACCAAGAACAAATCACAGATACACTGAATTCCATACCTAGTGACTGTTACAACTTTTGTCTCCTTAAAATTATGAATCAATAACTACCAGAAGGAGTTATGGGTCTAAACAAAACCCTCTCCTCTCTCAAAAAAGGGAAGTTAGTCAATAACATAACCATTAGAATGAAACAAAAATCTGAGCAGGAGGAGAAACTAGTTAACCAAATGTTTAAGTACAGGGTATATACACAAAAACATAGCTCCCCCCCACTCTGATCTCTCACACCCTTCCACATGTACATAGTTCAGCATAAGCCGGCCAGCATCCCTTAAGTGATTGCTTCTGCCTCTGTCAGCACTTCTGGGAACTATGAGCAAATCTGTCTCAGCTCTTGGGAATTAACTGGTCTGGTAGCAAATTTAAACACGGACTAACTACCAGTTGCCAAGTGAAATCCAGGCATTTTTCAGTCCTCTGGGTCATACAAAATGTCTTCACTGTGTACAACTGTCTTAAAGGCTCTGTGAAATTTGCAACAGCAGAATGATCTCAGCATTAACAGACATCCAACACATGGATTTTGTCACAACTATTCCGGATTCTTTCAGATATAACAGTTAGTCCCCTTCAACTCCCCAAACATTGTGCTTGACAGAGAAAGGGAAATTTAAGAGTACCCAGAGTAACTCTACGGCCAACTGTTTGCCCCCTTTTTTTTTTTTTTTTTTTTTTTTTTTTTTAAAAAAAAGCCTTAGCTGAACATCTTATCTTTCAGTTACAATTAGATGCAATGGCAACAACAGCGGAAATGACGGGGCCCTTGAAAAAAACATTTCAGAGAGAAAATGTACTCACAATATATATCACATATTTGGCCACAAACTGACTGCGAACAGACAGCAATTTCTCAGAATAAAAGAATATTAACCATCTGTAGAACTTGTTTGTCAAAGTTTATTAGGCAAATAAGACCTGGCAGCAGACTGTTCATATACTAAATTTCAAGCACACAATTTGAAGTTCAAATGTTATGTATCATCTCCGCGGGCAAATTCACTGAGCTTACTGTAGTGTTTTGCTTTGTTGAACATTGCTCTTACAGAACACCTCCAAATAAGTTTATTTACCACATATATCATATAATGCACGCTTAAACTGTTGCTGTTTGGTGTGCATTTCTTCCAGCATTGTCATTAACTATACTGTACTATTGATTTATACTGTACAAAAAAGGCTCCAGGAATAGTTACCAAATCTTGAGAGTTGCATAGCTCAGGTGCTCTTCTAGGAGTCACCATATGTGACTTTTTAACTTGAAAAATACACCTTTTTAAATGGTCTCATAGGTAAAATACTCTCCCTCTATGCACAGACTCCAAGGTCACAGCTGCCATTTACTGCAGTGGGGCTTTGTGGCCAGAGGTGAGGAGAGTTTTGAAGAAAGTAGGTTAGATGAGATGAAAACACAGGATCATACAGGTATCTTGGGGAGGCAAAGGGAAAGATTTGCAAATGATTAAAGTTCAATTTATTGATGCTTCACTATAGTTTTGCCTACATTTGCCACACCCTTTCTAAAATCTCAGCTTGCCTAAGTAGATCCAGATGTTTAACTATTTCTGCATGTACACTTTCTAGCTTGCAAACACCTGCAAATTGAGTTTTGAAACATGGATAAGCAATATTTTTAACTTTATCCAGACAGTAAAAACAAGCTGTTAAAAACCAGACAGACAAAAATTCCCCATAGCTACAGGTTTCTTTTACTTAGCTATTGAAGATTTTTTTTTTAAATCATCTGCAGCTGTGCAGACCTTCTAAGTGGAAAATGCTACCCATGTGCATTTTCACCCTCTTGGCTGTCACTTGACAGTATGAACACTAAAGCAGCAGTTTAATTTGCTTTTGCCACAAAGACAGTAAGTCACCAATACAGATTTCTCAGGTTAACATACTTTCCCCTGAAAAGAATTAAGAAAAAAGTTTAAATATATCATACCTCACACTGCCAACTCCCAAATAGGAGAAGCAATGAGAGAAAAATACAGAGCAAGGGAAAAAGTGCTAACTTTTCTCTTAGTTAGAAATTCTAACTATAGCCACTCTAATTTAAGCTCCTCAGTCATTCTGGAATCAGAAAATCATCATCAGAAAAAAAAAAATCAATGATCGAAATGAAGGTGTGATAGAGAACATGGTTAATTATATGGCCAAGAGTGGCCCTCCTTAAACCAGGATAGACTTGAGAAATAAGCTACACGTTACTTCAAATAACTAATATAAATGAAAGCCTCAAAAGCTACTTCAAACTACAGCAAAAAGTACACAATAGAAACAGATCGAGACACACCTAACACTGAGCAATTTATGATTCAGTTGTCAAAGGTAGAACCTTCTATAAAACAGTCCTTTTTCTTCATTTACTTTTTTTTTTTTTTTTTTTTTTAATTCTGTGGCTTTAAAACATTCTAAAACAACAGTCTGGCTTTTGTATCAAGCTACAAGTGCTAAGAAAGAAAGTTAAGTATGTCATAGAGACATCCCCTACAGTTAATTACACATCAAAGAACAAATTTGATAACCTTCCACTCCTCTTTCTTGAATTATTCACTGTCAACAGCATAAAGCTAGAGAAAACCTCTTATTCAAAAGTCAGATTCTTGCTTTTTCTCCTTCTCAACAATAAAAAATGCCAAATGCAAATACACTTATACTTTAAAAGGTACTTTTGTGTGTGTGTGTGGCTTTACCAGGACACTCAGCCAAACAATTAATTAGAAGGCAGTATCTGAAGACACATGCACAGCAGCAACATTCCCTAGGCTACTTCAAATGCTATGGCTTTGTGATTGCTCCTGTTAAAGTAGACAGTCTCTGCCCCAAAGGGCTGATTTTTATAACTGCACAAAATGTTGTTGAAACTGTCCCTTCACCAATTATTCAGATATATTCCTTGAATAATAATAATTAAAAAGACATGGGGCCTGTCAGATAACCTCCGATATCAAGTATGTCACTTGTAAAATTAAAGCGAGAGAAATCAGCTTAGAAGACTCTAAAATTTTAAACACCAGGAGTTCAACCTCAACCGTCTCTGTAGTCGAAGTCTGGTGACCGAGGAATATGCCACTGCTTACGCAGCATCCCAGAAATGACACATTGATGGATAAGTATATGACAAAGGGCCCAAGAGCCACAGGGTGCAGAAAAGTGAAAAACCTCAGAACAGTCAGGCAGACCACTCAGTTAGGAAGTCTTGAGAAACCATAGAAAAATCCACACTGCAAAGGAATAAAGTTTCAGATGGCATCTTCTAGATACTCTGGAAGGTCAAAAGCTCACAGAGGTATATCACACTTCTACAAAACACTCACCTACCCTCCATAAAACCCATCTCTACTCCAGGAGCTCATACAAAATGAAAAAGGGGCAGGGGCAAAGGCAGCCACGCACAGACATAAACCTTGGGTTAAAAAGCGCCAGGGATCAGGTACTTTAGAACACAGCTACTGTAGTGGATTGTCACATAGATAACACTAGAAAAGCATTTTATCATTTATAGCAAAGCCAAAACCAAACCTTTATTTAAGAAGCATCTAAACAAAAAGGAATACCACAAGTGTGACATAATAAAACATAGTTCATAGGCTGAAAAGTTCTAGGTTAGGATTGCCTATGCATAATAATTCTCATAAAGGCAATTTGTCTGACATGATATTTTGTCATTTAGGCATTCTGTAATTGTTGGTCATTCACATAAAGAAAATACCAAACTTCAGTGTTTATTTATAGCCAACTTCTACCTCCAATTTAACCTATTCTTGCAAGTTGAGTATCAAGAAGTCCCCATGGCTAATTCATCATCTCTACTACCATGTCTAGAAGTTGTTTGGTGGGAAGGGGATACATTAAAGATTAATATATTTTGTGTAGGAGCTCTGTGAAATTTAAGTCATACACACTCAAGACAATGTAAAGGAGAAAAGAGAAATTCTTGAATCACCATTACAAAAGGTTCTCAGACCAGTGGGGGTCCTCTAGGAATAAAATCTGGACAGAACAAACAGATTAAGATCACTGGACTTTCATAGGACAGTACATTCACTTTAACAAGAATCTTTGATAAGAATGCAGAAATGAAGCCCATCTTACAATTGCAGTATCCATTTGGGATATGAAAAAGGGAAAAATGCAATTTTCACGTTTCCACTTTTTACAGTAGAGGGGAGAATTACAAGTTAACACATTCGCAATTCCATCTCCCCAAAATAGTAAGTTCCATCACTTTTCAAGGTAATTTAGGAACGAAAAACTTCATAGTTTTATTCAAGTTACCTGTTTTGCCTACAGACTTTCAAGAGGAAGACAAAGACTTTAAATCTTAATTCTGCCTTCTACATAGACAAGCTTTTTGTTTGTTTGTTTTTCAGCTGTTTAAAGGAAATCAACTTAACCTGGGATAGTCAATTTTATTTATGTATAAATGATAGCTGTTATGTTAGAAGCATGTTTAGAATTAGCTGATGTATATATAGCATTTCAGGAACCAAACTGTCAAACCATATTCAACAACTATTTTAATATTAAGCCACAGCAGCAGGGTCATTAGCAAATACACATGCCAGCATTTGAGGTTCTAAGACTGTTGACAGCTGCCCCAGGAACTCACTGTTGCTTCTGCTATTGGGACTGTTAATTGCAGCAAAATCTCTTCTGTTAAAAATATAACAATTTTGTAGCCGATGCATATTCAAGACTCCCTCTTCTAACAAGCCTGCCTGTAGGCAGGACTGCCCCTAGTTAGCCTAATCTAATGCAACACACTAATATGAAGTATTTATTGGCTTTAAGAGAAGTTTCAGTTGATTTAACTCCTTTGTAGTTAGGGCAAGCTAACGAACATAAACCAAGCATATGCCAATTTACTAGAGTCCTTACAGAAGTTGCCCACAGATTTAACCATGGCGGCATAAAATGACAACTTTATGGCTGTCTGTGTCAGCAGGCAAAGCCTAAGTCACAGAAAAATACAGGAAACAGCAGTGAGAAAACCTGTTTATTACGCAGGCCCTCAAAACCCTCACTAGCCCCTCACCCATTCTTTAAAATTTCTTGGAGCTTCTCGGTAGAATTCTGTGGCTTGACAGATATTTTCCATCCATTTTTTAGTAAACAGAAACCAAAGAGATGAAACACTGTTGAGTTCCACATTCTAATTTTTCCAAGAGAAGGAAGGAACTAAAAGAATTGTTGACGCCTAAACTGCTAACAAACAACAGTACTGAATAATGCTTTGTGGGAAATATAGTTACTTCCAATTTTCTCTCCTCCTGTCACCAGGACTGTTTCATCACCCAAAATCTCAAAAACTTCCTTCATCTCTATTATTATGTGGCTTTCTATGGCCTAGTATAACGGGTATGGGGCTCTCCAGAAGTATTTTCCCAGTTCAGAAGTCCCAGCTGTGCACTGTCAGGAGACAGCACATCTGTGACTTCTTTAGAAAGTCCCAAGTGTCCAAACAGCACGTGGCTTTGGCCAGCCAACATCCCCAGCCAATATTCTAATTATTTGGTCATGCCCTAAGTGAGCTCTCAGTGTTGATGGACACATTCTGTTGAAAAACAATATAGCGTTTCCAAGTTTACAAGGAAAACACGCCACACACCTCAAATTTTGAAACAAAATGATAACTCCATTGTGCCTAATGGAACTTCATTGTTGCTGGCCTGTGCTACAAACAGGGAGAGTACCTTGTCTGCTGCCACTCTTCACTCAAGGCTCGCGCTGAGTGGCACCTGAGTTCTTTGCAGAGATCTTGAGCACAAAATAGCAACTCTATTTCCTACAAGTGTTCTAAAGACTGTTTTCTTCAGCCATATCAACTCCAATGAGAAATAATGAAATTGCATAAGCTGAACATTTTTAATGTTTAATAGCTCCTGGGCTAAAGACACAAGGGAAAAAAAAATGAAAGACTTCTAAGCTTGAAAAAAAATAATGTTATCTACAATGTGGAGATTTCTTTCTAATAATGAACTTAAAATCTAGTCAACATTCTTAACTTCATGATTGCAAGTCACTTTCAAATAATACTGTGTGCACACAAAGTACCGATCTAACATAAAACAAACTATTGTCATGAAAGTCAACTATTTTATAAACAGTGAGTGAGACTTCTTTTTTCACAGAAACAAAATGCTACTTTTAACTCTATCTTACAGGGTAAATTTTAGTCAAATAAGTATACATGCATGTCCACAAGTGACATATAAACCATTATTTGCTTTTATGCTACCAGAATGCACAAGTTGTGGTAACAATAAACAGTGCTAGGTTCTCAGAAACAAATCTCTGTTTACTACCAAAGCTACCTTGATTTGGAGAATTCATTCTCAGACCTGCTTGCTACCTGAATAAAATTTACAGCTGGAACAAAATCAAGGCCTATTACTACTATATTATGAAGAGGTAACAAATTCTTAACTTAAAAGTTTAAGTAGCTGAGGAGGAAAATGGTTCAAAACAGCAAGAGGCAATGATGTAATTTACACCAGGCTATTGAAGAAATACATTCAGACTCTTCTCAAGCGTGGACTTTGTGTGTCAGACTGATTTACGTACTATGTACACATCTACCATACGAGTAATTTTAAAGCATCCAGAACTAACAAATGAATTCACACATGGTTCCTAAAGGACAGTTAAAGTCATTACCCTTTGTTTGGGGAAAGACAATTCAGCTCCTAAAATATCCATATCTTTTAAGTCAGTCTGAAGTTTCATTATTTCCTCACTAATTCAGGGGAATTATGACCATAATTTGTGACAGACCCTCACGTCATGTGAGTAGCAGTTACTAGGAAAACAGACCCCTAAATCTATGATACACAGATCGAATCTGCACTGAAATTTGGATGATAACTCCTACACAACACATTCCCCCTTGCTAAAATAAGCATGTGTCCTATCGTTTAAACATAGAATGTGATGTTTCATTGCCCTTAGGTTACCACAGGAAAAACACTGCAAATGAAAAGCCCTTCTGATGTTGCGTTCTAGTATATCTTTTTATTTAATGTTTGCACCACTAGTTTCAAACTTTTGTAATGATTCCACCCTCTCCTCACCCCGCCTCAGTTCTTCTCTGTTCCTCTTTATTTACTTTATAGGTCCTAATATCAGGCAAAAAAAAAAAAAAAACATTCCACAAGAGACAAGTAGGATACAGTTTCACGATTCGGAAAAACCTTCTAATGTACCACCACCAACAGCTAACCCTTTTTTGTGAATTTAAGCAATTATAAACAAGCATTTCAACTACTTCTAGATTTTTAAGAACTACACATAAAACATCTGCTATCCAATGTCAAATGCTCAGAACCTAAAATATTTTCAGACAAAAATATGCCCTTGCCACAACTGTCCTGGTCATGAATACTTCACACAGGCAAGAGATTCCTCCCCTCGAGGAAGCACCAAATGCAACAATCAGGAAGCACCAAATGCAACAATCATTTTGTCTCATCTCAGTGAAAGGAGAGTTAAGTACAGCCCATTACCTCTGGGTATCTTAACCAGGTTATCATTATGTTAAGCCATGTAAATAAAGCCACTCCTGACATCTCTGCACAGGAAGGACTTTGCTCCACAGCAAAATTATTCCAGAGCCAAAGCATTCAGAATCCAGCACAGTACACTACACTCAGCTGAAGATTTAACATTAAAGGAATCCCAGCCCAGTATTGGGGAGATATATTTACATATTTGTAAACCAACACGAATATACTTTTAAGGGATAAACGGTCTCAAAGTCAGGCACCTGCGTAGCTTTTTCGGAGGCAGGGTCTTCAGGAATGAAAGCTTAAAGCACAAGGCTTTCAGGAATGTCCTCCACTAGTCTGCTGCACGCAAATACAAAACAAGCTATAGTTCTTTGAACTTCTTGAACAGGAATCACAGTTTTATGAACAAAATGCCTGCAAGGTGGGAATACAGTACACATTAAGCTTCTTCAACATATTACAGACTACAATACAGCCTATACTAACATTTAAAGAAAAGACTACTTAACTGAAAATATGAGGAAAGCACCTTTCATAAAACGTTCATGCTCAACCTAAAGGGACAGGTGAGCTCTCCCTAAGTCACCATCCAGATTAATTTAACAAAGAATCCCATACCTTCTTAGCAAGTAGTCAGAACAAAAGCAATGCCAATAAGATACATAGCCAAGACTCTTCAGCTAACTGCTAGATTAAAAAGATGGCCCATTTAAAGGGGAGCTTTTCCATGTGGATTTGATAAAAGGTAACTATCAATATAGGATATACTATATTAAAAGAACTAAACTAAATGCAAACCAAACTCAAAGTTGTCTTGGTTTTACTGAATTACACTATTTCTACTGGAGTCCCAAAAAGTAAACTTCTGAATATTCCTTTTTATAGCCATCCTTTATATCTGCAAGTAAACATAAGATACGCTGTCAACTTGTTCTCAGGGATTGATTGCTTTTCCTAAAACTACACAATTCAATTTAGTCAAGCAGGAACATAAGCACTCAGAAAGGCACAGATCCTACTTTATATTTCTGAAACATTTCTAAAAAGCCAAGGCAACTTGTCTGGAGAGGGAGTATTCACAGATGCAGAGGGCATCTTTTTCACATAAGTGTGACAGAATAAGCACTGCTTAATACACACCTACTAAGAATCCCAACTGAAAACAGAGAACGATGATGCCAGCGGAAATCAGTCAGCTCCTTCACTCTAAATGACAGTTCTGATAATTACAGATGGTTTGGAAAGGTGGGTGGCCTAATAAAAAAGGGCCCGAGGTGCTGTTCTGCCAGCCTTGGCTGCACTGCCGAGTTTTCTAAACTACCTAGGAAATTGCAACAATTAGGTTTCAGTTTGCCGAGCACGAAGTGATGCACCCGAGCAAAGCAGATGGAGCAGAAGTTTCACACGTGGGTGCTCATCTCCAGTGGGGCCAGGGCAAGCGCGAAACAGCATACAGACGACGGAGAGAAGGACGAAGCCCAGACCTCGCCCCGCGGATGCTGCGGGCAGGACCCCGCCGTGCGCGGGTTATACTCGCAGAAAGCACCAAGCGCCTCGCAGAGCGGCAGGGAAGAGGGAGCCGGGGGCAGCCTGGCCGCGGGCCCTCGTGGCCGGCGCGACGGCCGGGATCGGGGAGCCGGCCCTGCGCACCCCGCGCAGCCCTAAAACGGAGGTTGGGGGGGTTGCTCCTTCCCCCCCCCCCCCCCCCCGCCCCCTCTCCCTCAGCCCTGCCAAGAGTTTGATTCCGCCCGGGAGTGACACCCGACACCAGCTCCTGCAAACCCCGGAGAAACCCGTGTGCGAGACCGCGGAAGCGCGGCGCGGGGAGGGGCGGGGGGCACGCACAACTTTTTGTCTCCCTTTTGCAACTCTTGCGCCTTTACCAGAGAGGGGCAGCGCCGGCGCGGGGCGGCGGGGGCGGGTGAGGCAGCTTCGCACCCGCACTAATTGCCGGGACGTGCCCCCGAGGCGAGGGGGAGGGGAGACCGCGTGTCCCCTCTTGGGAAAAAAAAAAAAAGGGGGTGGGGGGGCGAGGAGAAGGAAGAGAAGGAAGAGTTTTGGGGAAGACGGGACGCGCCCAACGCCCTACCCCCGTCCGCCAGACCCCGCTCGTCCCGCACCGTGCATGTGCGCGTCCTCCCCCGGCGGCCCCTGCCCCGGGGGGCTTCGGCCGCCGCCGCCCGGCAGAGCTCGGGGGGAAGTTTGCCCAAGTCCGACAACAAAAGGGCAGAGGCGCTCTCCCCGCCGCCGCGGAACTTACCTCCGGCCGAGCCCGGCTCGCACCGAAGCACCGAGGCGGCCAAGAGCCGCAGCAGCAGCAGCGGGAGCCGCGGGAACGGCGGCGGCGCCGCCTCCATGTTGTGCCGCAGCAGCAGCTGCCGGAGCCCGCCGAGCGTCTCAGGCAGGCTCCATGCTCGGGGCGCTGCGCTCGGCGGGGAGGGAGGCGGGGAAGGGGGGAGGCGCCGCAGCCGGTCCTCCTCCTCCTCCGGGCGCTCCTCTCTGCCCCGCCGCCAGGAAGGGGGCTGGGATCCTCCCGTTCGCACCCGGAGCCCGGGGAGGAGCCGAGCGGGCGGTGGCCCGGCCCTGCCGTCGGCGTGCGGGCGCACCTTCCCGCCGCCGCCAACGGCCGCCGCACGCGGGGAGCGTAACGGCCGCCAAACGCGCGGGGCGGGAGGGGGAGCGTAACGGCCGCCAAACGCGCGGGGCGGGGGGGGGTGGAGCGTAACGGCCGCCAAACGCGCGGGGCGGGGGGGGGGGGGGGGGAGCGTAACGGCCGCCAAAGGCGCGGGGCGGGGGGGGGGAGCGTAACGGCCGCCAAACGCGCGGGGCGGGAGGGGGAGCGTAGCGGCCGCCAAACGCGCGGGGCGGGGGGGGGGGGGGGGGGAGCGTAACGGCCGCCGCGCGCGCGAGGGGAGAGGGCGGGGGCCGCGCGCGCAACGGTCGCCGCGCGCTCGCGGCCCGTTGCCGTTACCTCAAGAAGCAGCAGCTGCGGGGGTGTCCCGTGTTTAAAAACAAACGTCTCGCGCGCCCATGTGCGAGGCAGGTGTGCGGGGCGCCTTTTCGCACGTCTCAGGGCAGCGGCGGCAAAGCCCCAGCACACCCATCCTGGGGGTGCCTCCGAGAGCTGCGTTTGAGGGCAGAGCCGGGGCAGCTCTCCCAGGTGCTCCCTCAGGTGCTGCCAATGTACGAGTTCAGTTGCTGTGGGGCAGGTGGGACAGCAGCAGCCACGATTGCACCTTGGTGGCTCCACATCCCTTCCCAAGTCATCAAGTATTGAGTCATGGCCTAAGGCCTCACTTACCCCCATGCAGGGGAAAATCACATGTTTGTTTTTGTTTCTTCCACCTCTTTCTTTCTATAGTCAGGGGAGTCAACTTACCCAAGAAAGCTCTTAATAATAACAATAATTTCAATAAGGTAAAGGACTTATAAGTGCTGACGTTAAAGTTGACTTGCAAAGGAAAATGAAGAAGGTGCAAGATCAAGCAGAAACACTTTAATGCATAAATAATAGTTATTCTAAAGAAGGCTCATTCTCGGTGTTAGTGAAAACCAAGAAAAATTGGAGCGTGCTTGAAGACAGAAAAAACACAAGTTGGTCTGTCTGGAGAGGAAGCTTGTAATAAAGTAGAGCCCCAACCTGGGCTGCTGTGTACCTTTAATGGCAAGACTTTGTGCAAAGACCAGATGATTAAGGGTTTTGTTTTGAATCTATTTAAAAAAAAAAAAAAAAAAGTTCAACACAAGACAAGTAACTAAAGAAAGGCTTAAGATTGCCATTGGGCTTTATGTGCCAGCTTTTGAGCAGCTTGCCCTCCGTGGAGATCACCCATTACTTCTGGCATGGCAGGAGCTGGGGAGAGCGAAAACCAGAGCCGAGGCAGAAGGGACCTTCTCTCCTGAGGCTGGGGCCTTCTGCTGACACTCAGGGTCTCGGTCCATGGCTGCTGGTTTCCCTGCTCCATCCCGAGCGCTGCTTGTTCCTCACCACGTCTGCCAGGCTCCATCGCAGCCCTGTCAAACTGCACGGGAAATTTAGGCTTGGCAAAGCTTTGTATCAACAGAAATAGCAGCGTGCGACTGGCCACAGCGTAGAGAAGCAGTATTTTATACAAAACTGAAAGAGGCTAAGAGATAAAGAAGAGACTGACTGCCAAGGATTTAGACTGAGAGATTTCAGAGTACAGAAAGAGCGTTTTTTCAAAGGGCAGTATCTGCCCTAAGAGCTATTGAGCCCAGAAAGATCCACTGGTGACTGATCACAGGCACGTACCACCTTTGCTGTGACAGATGACTAGTCACAGGCATAAACTGCAGCGCTACATTAATTACATCAAAGTTTATTCTTCACAGTTGCAAAACCTGGAATAGAAGTTGCTTTTCAGAGAGTGCAACGGTCTTGCCTGGTATCCTGTTCCTGCCTGACTGGACCTACCTCAACTAAAAGGCTGGGTAAAAGCCTCAATGCCAGAAAGAGTAGAGGAAGGAGACGAGCCCATAGAAACAAGCAACCAAGGGAGATGGAAATAGTCTTATCAGGCAACTATTCCTTGGAGCTTACTGTCTTACAACTCACTTAATGTGGGGGGTATTTGGAGAAAATTAAATGCGAGAAACCCCGGAAAGATAACAGACCTGTGTACTGAGAATGCTGTCTCTCACCCCACCTTTCCAATCCATTTTTATTAAAAGTTACGACAATAATTAAAAAAAAAATCAGCAAAGCTTTGACATGCCTGAAATCTCAAATAAATGCATTTTTATAAGAAAGTAGCAGCAAAGAAAAAAGAACTTATAGGAAGGCAACAATAGAGTGTGAGCCCCACTTTTTCCTTCTCTTTTTCTTAACAGAGAGAAAGATAGATTTATTTTAGAGCAGAAGGTGATGTGCTCATAGCACCCAGTGGGACTCTGTTGACATAGCCAACACTGTTTTACCAAAGATCTCTTATGCAATTCTGGGCAAGTTACAGTCTAGCATTCCTCAGTTTCTGCTACACAAACAGGGCAGGGGGAGTAGTTTTCCTAACTTCCATCCTTTCTGTGTGGCGTATACGGGAAGCTGTGGCAAGTTTGGGACTTGGCTGCATGAGGGAGGGAAGAAAACCCCCCGCTGCCAGCCAGCCTTTCCCCTCCAAGTTTCAAGCTGGCCAATTCTTGCTTTCTGCCATCGTTGGAGAGCAGAGGGAAGTGCAGAGCCACAGGAGGGATAATAAAGAGCCCAGCTGTATCTGAGCTCCTAGGGATGTCCTCCAGGATAACCTAGCCACCCCGCCACAGCTGGAAAACTTGGCTTGCCTGCAATGCTGCAAATGGTTTCTGCATATTTACTCCTTGGGGATTTCTCCCCACCCACTCCATTTTACTGCATCCTTCTTTCCCAGCTGCCAGAGCTGTCCGGGCTCCCGTAGAGGAAACACTTAATGACAACTGCAGAAGCCCCTAAAGTGAGTTTACTGCCGTATAAATGACACTCGGATTTGTTTTATAATGACTATCGATACCAAGACACATATCTCTATCGCTCTGGGGCAGTGCTATTTAGCCAGAAGGAAGTCACTCGAGCCAGATAGCCTGAAGAGCTAGTTTGGTGTTCTGCTAAGGGGAAGTAAAGTGAACAGTGGAAAACAGAGACAGCACCAAGCATTTCCAATTCCCTACTTTTAAGGCCAGAATCACTTTCCATTCCCACTGTCTTTCAAATATACTTTTCCATACCTCCTTAACCAGCTCCCAGGCAGAAAGCAGTCTCAAACTAAATATACTTCGGGATCCTTACTCTTCTTCTCCCTGTATCACAAGATAAAATGTTTAAAAGAAATCTCAAATGAGTCAGAAATGATTGTGGAAAGTACCATTCGCCCTGGATAAAGGTTCCCTATCTGCTCCAGAAAAGAGACATGCTATGGAGAACACGTACACGTAACAGCTACGACTAAGATTACAAACCCCCTGTGAAGAAAATCCGTTCAGAAGTATCATTAGCACAGATGAGTCTGGTCATGGGCTCCCTCCAGGAGACACTTCAGAAAACGTGGGTTTAGTCTCCAGCTCCAGGGGCATCACTCCAGAGCTCATCCTTTACCCACATATGTTGCATTTTCGCTCTTCCTTTACCAAGTTTGTTCACAACATCCCTCTCTTCTCATTAGAGGCTACCACAACAGAGGCCTGAGGTTGCATGGGGCTTTTCAGCTCTGCTTTAAAAAAGGTGGCTTTCAAATATCGAACAATACTTAAAGCTTAAAACTTTAAATCAGGGCACCGGCACTAATTAAGTTGCCTGACAGGGTGGTAAAGCGTTACCATTATCACCTCTTTATCCAAGGCGAAAGTGACAGTAAGACAAATACCACCTCTGTTTATACATGCAGTTTCCCTGGCATTGCACAAGGATAACAGCAGATTTTGTTCAGAGAGATTATTCCCCTAGATATCTCAGCAACCTGACTTTGTCTACACAGCAGTTTCCTTTCTTTTCTTTCTCCCTCTTCCTCAGAGAAGCTATAACACAAACTGAATAGTTAAACCAGCACAAACCTGCCATGCAGACACAAAAAGGAGTGACCTTTTTTTTTCAGTTGAGCTCAAATCGGTGACTTTTCGGTCTATGGTTCATATGCTACATTTAAGACATTCATGAAAGCAACAATGGAAAAAAACAAACCAACCTTTGGTGCATTTAGGTTTTCTGTACAGAACTCAATATGCCCCTTGGGAATGCTTTAAGGATTCAAGCCTTGAAAAAGACTGAAAGCCAGAGGTTTAGGTTGCTCAGGAGAGGTTTGAGGTTAAATATCAAAAAAAAAAAAAAAAGAAAAAAAAAAAAGAAAAAAAAAACCCTACTCATCCACAACATAAGCAGCCATGTGGCGGAGCTTGTGTGTACTTTACACGTATAACTGGAGAGCATTAAACATACACAAACCAGAGACCTTCCCTACAAGGGCAGAGCTCCTGTGCCATGCCTAGGATTACAGCCCTGGCATTTCCAGCAGAGCCATTTCCAAGCAGTGTCATGACCCTAAGTGAGGTTATGGCAATTACAAGCAAGGCTCAGAGCCTGCCAAAAATTTGGCTTTGTCAGATAGTCACGCTACATTTTGGGGAGGGAAGTGCTGAAAGTAATCTAGGTGGGACTACAGAAGGAAAAAAATAGAGAAAAGGACCAGAAAATAGCAATCTTCAAACATCTGCCAGTGCTCAAGGTTTTCCATGATATGCAGAGTCCATCTGCCAGCAGAGTCTGCTCCGGCAGAGACAAATAAGACATGCACACCAATAACTCAAATACAGGAAAATCTAGAGACACGGCAAGTCAAGAGATCAAGAGTGCTATGGGACACAGACTTCCTGGCAGAAGCGAGCTAAGGAGAGATGACTGACATAAAGGCTTGCAACTGATATGCAAAAAAAAAGTATGAAATGTCCTGTTAGCATCATCTGAAACGACGTTTAAGGGTTTACTGTGCTAGTGAGATGGCGAGGGTGAAGAGTTGTTCCCAAAGCCTCCTGCTGGCTAGGAGCCTCAGGAACAGAGGGGCTGACACGGCCTGAGGAAGAGAAACATGTCACCATAAAAAGTCCTGAAAACATAAAAATAGTTCTGTGGGTTTTTTCGGTGGTGATCCTTGGACTCTGCCTCGTTCTCTGGTCGCAGCTGAACTCCCTGCTACAGCTCCCAGCGCAGCGGTCACTGCATCTCCCTGCACTGCACAAGCCAGAGTTTCCCTTTAAAGCATCAGGCTGAGCTATCTCCGCAGAGCTGCTTGCAGAATTAACCGTTCCTGGTGTTGCAGCAACACTTTACATCTACCAATTAGTCACCACATTTCTGTAACAGAGAGAGGACATACCCCTTTTGTGAGAAAAAAAGGGAACTCTGAAAGACAAGGGAAGAAGGGGGCCAGGGAAGGTCAGGCACAGAGCAGGGAGCAGATTGTCACCTCCAGTCTCTCAAGGCAGGAGTCTGCTCCTCAGAGCTCCTCTGCCCCATGTTCCCTGTGAAGAAACATCTCTCATCGCAAGCCACTCCAAGGAAAAAATTAAATGGCAAGCAGAGGGATGATGTGCATTAAGGTGAAATCCCCCAGGAAAATACATTTCCTATAAAAAACAAAAATCAGAGGAAGTCGAGCGCAACAAGAAAATATGGTTTGTATCCTCTCTTCCTTCCATTTCTCCCTTTCCCAGGCTGTGAGATCATTAAATTTAGCCTCTGCCGCATGTGTGTAACCAACCCAGTAGGCTTGTTTGAACAGCTAGGCACCCTCTTTGCCCCAGTGCTTGCAGGGATCCAAAACACCCAAATGCACACACCCATTGCTACAAGGCGTTATTTGAGGGCTCGCTGCAGCAGCCAGCAAGTGATATGTACTAAATCTCACTGGAGCGCTACCCAGCACAGGGGAATCCCGTGAGACTAGCTGAGCTTCGGTTCTGGCATGGGAAAATGAGTAACCCGGGGTAGTTCCTCCAACTGAAGCATTGATAAGAGGTATTCCTTGGTCATCTTGAAATACTGAGGATGTAAGAGCAGTCAACGAGCAAGCCACGGAGAAATGCCATGATTTAGGGCAGCATCTTTACATGCCCAAGCACCTTCTGCTGCTCCAAGCACCTCTTCCCTGCATAGGCACCTGGTACCAAGCAGAGCAAGAAAATGTTCATTTGAAAGAACTTGAAAGCCAGGTAACCCTGTTTCCTTGCTTAAAGAAAAAGTATCACACAAGAACTGCAAGTAAATGATCATTCCCAACACCCATCCACCCACTCACAGTAGTTGGCTTTGCATCATGACGTTCAGTTCCCTGTAGCAAATGGTTACGGCGGGTGGTTTTGTTTTCTTGGTGCTCCATCAGTTTGATACAGGTGGCAAATCGACTTAACGGTGGTGGTAGCAAGCAGGCAAACCCTACACAGTCACAGAAGAGCAGCTGAGTAATCCACAACTTCAGTAACACAGGAGGCAACTCTGGAACCGGGCATCCTTCAGAGAGCTGCAGCATTTATTCACACAACAACTAAGCCTGAAACGAGGGCAGCCTGCTGCTCTGCATGGCACAGGTGGCACCGCTCCGTGTGCAGCCTTCGCAGGGTGAGCACCCTTGCAGCGAGCTCCTGGCTGTATGGAAGAAACGTTGCAAAACACCACGA
This sequence comes from Tinamus guttatus, assembly GCF_059628265.1. Classification (NCBI taxonomy): domain Eukaryota; kingdom Metazoa; phylum Chordata; class Aves; order Tinamiformes; family Tinamidae; genus Tinamus; species Tinamus guttatus. The sequence goes on along the minus strand of NW_028288774.1, from coordinate 14,937,220 downwards.
CCTGTTAGCATTGGCATACGCCTCGCATTCATTCATACCTTAAAAGACAAAGCTTTCCTCCACTGTTAGGCATGTCCAAGGAGATCATGCACTTCAGCATTAAAAGATGTAGGAATCGTATGAGAGCAACCCAGTGGCAATACGTTACCTTAACTCTGTTATGGCTAAGACCACAGACTGAGATCATTTCTCTGACGTTTTCAATGTTAAAACAAGTTTCTCTTACCCTTGAATGCTGCTCAAGATAAATATGTTGTAAGCTGGGGTGAAGCCATGCACTACTAGTTGCCGTCTGACTAATTTTTGTGGGCGGTTAAGATGCCAGGCGAGACTTGCTCCGTCCTGGCAAGATGGAAATCTTGCTTGTAAGCAGTGGGAAAGGCCCCATGATACGGCTCAGCGCTGTGATTATTTAGCTATTAAAATGGTGGGTGTCGAAACCCATCCAGAGCACAATCCGGTCTGTAAGCTGTAGCTGCCTCTGTTTGCTGACGGCACTCGGAGCAGTTCTGGGTGGGATTTCACGTTCCTGCTGGCTGCCAGGGAAAGGAGATGGGAGTGAAGGAAAGCGGGGAAAAAGTTTTCTTACGTAAGAAAAAGTTGCAGATAGGTGCTAATAGCAGAAAAAGAGTCTCGATAACAAGATTTATATGTTACTGACAGCAGTGCACACAAACTTACTGCACTTAGTACGCTCTGGCACAGCGTTTGGTCCGCACTTTGTAAGAAATAAATATGTGTGCCCGTCATTGAGCTTGCTAGGTGTTGGATCAGATGACTGATGCTCTTACTATACAGCAAGAATATTTCTCAAACAGTTTTAGAAGCGGGCTGAAGGGGTCTGAAGCTCCGTAATAGAGCAGAACACCCTGTAGATGGCAGCATTGGTGAGCTCCACTAGTCAAACCACAGCTCCAAAACGCCAAACTTAAAACACCTATGGCTCTATACGAAGCTTTTGTAGCACCTTTGATTGCAGAAAGTGGTTTTCTTCATCATTAATTGACTTTTCTTTACTTGTGATTCTTCAGAAATGACGATTTTCCTCTCTCGACAAAGTACACAGGCCTGGCAGCAGCAGAGGTCTGAATAAAACCAGGATCATTTCAGTAGCTCATGGGAACTCTGGTGAATGATAAGGGACTCATTGCACCGGGGACCATCCAGCCTGAAAGATAAATTAAGATTTCAGAGAAGACAGAAGGTGAGATCCAACCCGTTGCTCTGTCAGCATTATTTGGAGAGCACTTTCTTCTGTAATGGATCTGTGCGCTGACCAAAGTCACTGATGTTGTTTGACCTTCTTCAAGCGCTCGCACACAAGACCACACACCTTCAGCTGCTGTAGGTACAGAGGTCCGGCAGAAAAAAAGCTCTTTCAGGAAACATTTTTTGGTTTGTATCTGATCTAAGTGGACACAACTGACTGAAGCTGACCCAGGGGAGGATTAGATATACAACCGGCTTATTTGGGGTCATAAAAACCACCACCACTGGTAATCATTTCAGAGTTCATTTCAATGTTGACTTCCCACATGCCAGCAGATACAGGTCGGATTTGTGCTGCAGACAAACTGCAGAACTGACCAGGGTGCGAGTATCCTCCAACAAATTATTTTTATGAGTGTGCTTTTGGGCTGGATTTTCTCTTCTGAGAGTCTGTGTAGTTCTTTGCACAGTCTGCACATTACAGATTTTAGTGTTTGGAAGAGAAGCTGAAAATCTGCTCAGATACTTGCCAGATTCTGGACTCTATACACCTTCTCTTCATCCCTCTCCCTGCAATACCAGGAGGTATCTTGATCTTTACATAAACGTATAGCATTTGCATAACACAAATACATAACGGGCATGCATTTTGCCAGAATGATACACCCACAACACAGACAGTGATTCTGAAGCACCACTTAATCATTGACTTAAATTTTCAGAACATCTGAATAATCTCCTGTGAAAAAAACCCACGGAATTAAAGGAGCAAAATTCAGAGAAAGCCCCCATGGAATAGCAGCTGGAGGGGTAGAAGTCCAAAAGCCCTGGCAGTCGTTAAACAAGGTGTACTTAAAGATGCTATCCGTCCTAATGGAGAAATGACAGGGAGGAAGATAAATTTAGCTAAATCATGAATTCTGCAGTGACCTTCACCATACGGAGGAAGTATACAGATTGCGGAAAGATAGATAAAATTACAAATGAGGTTTATAAGCTACAGTACAAATGTACAGAGATAAATATCAGAGGCCCTGGCAGAAAGAGAAATCTAGGTAGCACAGAGGAGAAAAATAGCTTCCATAGGTACATTAATAGCAAAAGGAAAATAAGTGAAGAATTGATCTACTTAGGAAGGGGGAAAAGCTCTTGATAGATGTAACTAAAAGGGTAGTGTTTCATGAATCATTTGCTATGAAAGAAAAAAAAAATAAATCACAGTGGATCAGATAGCCAGCACAAATAACACCAGCAAGAAAGGAGAAAACACGGGCTCGAATTCAGAAAGAACAGAATAGATAGTTTTTAGTTAGATCTCCTAAACTTCCTAGGATTAAGTTCATCCATCAGAGCCATCCGCTGCAATCTCAGACAGTTTGTGGAGGGCCAGAATATTTCCAGGAGACAGAAAAAATGAAATAAAAATGTAAAGACAGTGCCTTGACTACAATTCTGAGAAAACAAACAACCCAACCAACCACTTGCAATTGCCTACCAGATAACTGGGAGATAAGCAACATCTAACACACATCTGTGGAGAACAAATCACTTGGAACAGGTTTAAATTTCTTTCAAAACAGGTCTTGTAGGCAGAGAAGAAACACGAGGGAACCCACACTGGGGCTCTGCTAAGGGCTTTGACATTATTTCCCTGTGACCTTCTCAAAGGCACTCTAGCAAATACAGGCTAAATGAAAATATTGCAAGAATGTTGCAGTATCTGTTGGAAAAGTATGTTTAGAAAGCAGTGGTGAATATGTTAGTGTCCAAATGAAAGGACCCTAGAAAAAAGTTGGGAGAGGAGAGACAAGGTAGAAAAGGAAAGGAAGGAGGAGATATCTGAGCTGAGGGCTTGGCTGTTACAGGAAAAATTAGAAAGCTTAAGTTCTTTGAGCTTGATTTTTCGAGAAGCCCGTTACATTAGAGAGGCAGTTGCCATCACCAGCCATTGCTTCAATATTTCCTTTGGCTCCCTGACTGCCCCTGGCTCTTGGTGCCTTGATGTCACCCCAGATGCCAGCACCAGACCCCTGGCAGGAGCCGTGGCCATCAGGGGGGCTTCCTGGCCCTGCTCCCTGTTACTCACCCGCTCCCCATTATCCTGCCCGCAGGGAGCAGGCCAGCTTTTGGCTCCAGCATTCCTGTTCTCCTGCCATACGTACTGGGAACTCTCCTGGATTTGCTCCGCGGCTGTGAGAAGGGGGGCTTCCCCTGGGGAAGGTCCACGAGGAGGATAACTCGCAGGAGTTGCTATAAGCGCAGACTCACCCGAAACGAAGCAGCCGCACAGGAGCTGGGGAATAGGGCTCCTATCCGTCTCGTAGGAGCCTTCTGCTGACACGTATCGCAGATGAGACACACGAAATAAAGAAGCTGATACTCCAGAGACAAATATTACACACGGAGAACCAGGGGGTTGCTAGGACTCAAGCTCAACAGGAGGGGCTGAGCCACAGCTATGCTGCTTTGCTTTGACAGTGACCTGCTGCACAGCCCCACGTATTTTATCTCACCTTGTTGCCAGCTGCAAGCAGCAGCCCATGGCATGTGCACATGTGCACGCTCCTAACATATCTCTTCTGCACATTGCTCACCTTCTCTTTGCCCTCCCCAGCCCAGAAATCTTTGCAGAAGCAGCCACAAGTAACAGCGTTCCTGCCAGTCAAGCTACCCCGAGAGCAGAATTTAAAGCAAAATTTTCACACAAGCCACGTTCTTGGATGCAGACGGTCAGGAGACACAAGTCCAGCTGCTAGCACAGCTGGGGATCGCGCTGCAGTTAGTGCCAGGTGAAGGCAGCAATTTGTCGTTTCGGTGGACATGGGGAGGAAAGGGCAACCCAAGCAAACTCATTCAAGAACCACTGGGGCTTTCTGAGCGCGAGTGACCTCCAGCCTCCCTTCCCTCTCTGCGCTGCCTCCTCGTGCCTTTTACACCAGCTCTACCGTAGCAAACAAGGGCTCCTTGTCACCAAGTCCTTCGCTTGCTCCCTTTTAATGGGAAACAGCTGTGGCAGGCATGTCCCAAACAAAGCTTTACACATTCCTGGTGGAACTGCCTCCTCACCGCCAAAACCCCCAGACTTTATATTTACTAAAGAAAATTCAAAACATAACCACTTTTCCTCCTCCAAGCTGTAATTTCCTCCCTGACAGGCCTGTCAAATTTGAGATTTCGTGTGCTATTCTTATCTCGAGTCCCTGCTTCGCCCCTGCCCCGCAGCTCGGCCAGGCTGAGAGCCCTGCAGCACCACGAGCACGGCTATAAGTAGCTCCTGTGGCAGCGCAGCGGCACATTCTTCCTTCGCTACAGAACACCACAGACAACAGTCTGAAGTCGAGATAGGAAGAAATCACGGCAACAGAATGAGAATCTGTCCGAGCATTTCCTTGCCAGGTGGGCCCCTGTTTAAAGCAGGCAGTGAACAGCTCTCTCACTCCCCAGATTTCACTTGGCATCCTGTTTTCTGGTGGTTTTGCCTAGAAACAATTACGGCAACTTTCAGGGCAAAAGGCCGGGCTGTTAATGTCTCAAGTCCGGTTCTGGAAACTCAAGAAGATTCAGTCCATGAATCAGTTTGTGTTTCAAGCTACCAACAGCCTCAGTTAAGCAGAAGCAGTGGTCACTGGGCAGGGAAAAGCACGGAGAGTCGCTCTTTCCTGACCAACTTCCCTGTTGCCTGAAAATGGCCAGCAATTTAAGTTATCAAAATTTGTTCTAGCATTACAGAAACACTGGAAGGACAGTCTGGGAGCCAAGCTGAGCCAAAGGAGGCCAAAGAGCAGCCTCTTTTCCCCATAAGACCTTTACTGAAAATACTACTGCTTGGATAGCCAGTAGGTATTTTGGCTATCTCCAGGTAATAATTCCCGTAACACCAGAATTCTTGTGGCTTTGGAAAACACATCTTCTGCCAGCCAGCCTGTCAGCCAGAGAACGAGTTTCCCTGCATTTTAACCCCTCCCTGGCCCTCCTGCTCAGCCCAGCAGCCCTGCTACACAGCCAGCAAGCTGTACCAAGCACCTTGCCAAAGTAGATGAGCACAGGCAAGTGGAAATATGTTCCTCTTCCTGCTCCACATTGGCTAGTTGATATAAAATTCAGCTGCCACGTGCCTCAAAACTGCAAACTTGTGAAGGCTATGGAGGGCTAGCACTTCTTTCCATTACCTTAAAAAATCATCACTCTGCTGTAAACATCAGTTTTCACAAAGAAATGATATTTCTGTTGTCACCTTTGTAGCCAATGGTCACTTGAGCACAGAAACAAATTTCGTGGAGGTGAAGGGCTCACTACTACACGACTATACTAGTGTGAAAGAAGGCAAGGATCCCTCATCTTCTCAAGTCTGTTCCTAAAGTGGCTTTAACATCTTAGATCAAAGGAGAAAAACACCCTATCTCTGAACTCCTCAGAGGTTTCAGCTAACCCTTTTCCTCCCTAAGGAGACCCCGGCACTGTCACTGCACCTTTCCCTTCCAATACATCGTAAGGGCAGCTGGACTAGGTCAGACTAAAGGTTCACGTAGCCTCGCTCTTCCTGCGAGCAGTGGCCGATCGGGAATTCTGTGGTTTGCAGCAGTTAACTGGGAAAGCACGTGACGCAGAGCGGGTATGGAGCAATCCTGCCCCTGCTGCACCCTCCCAGCGCCTGACCAGGAGTGAGTCACTCGCGTGTCCCAGAAAGGTTGTTCTCACGGGACTCCCAGAGAACCTAGAGAGCAAAAAACAGCCTTCGTGGGACTCACCGGAGCACCTGCAGCTGTATTCTGTGCACGGCGGCTGATCCAAACGCCATCCACAGGCAGCTCCAAGCTCTCCTCGCTCCGCGCTTCCCTGCCGCTTTGCTGCCCCAGGGGTGACATCTCTGTTAGACTTTCACAGTTTCACAAATGGACATCATGACCCAATATGCACAACTAATCCCATTGGAGGGGGAGTATAAGCAGGTTTTTAGTACTGCAGCACTGGAGTTAGTTGTTTCCTACCTAACGGGAATTCGCTGGGAAGACGGGAGGGAGCCCATTCCACGTTGCAGGAGGTGCTGCCTCCTGCTCGGCCCAGCTACAGCCAGAGCATCTGCTGTGGCCACAAGCAAAGTGCCTCCTCTGGGGCCTCTGCACCACCAGGTGGGTGGCCTTACAGAACGACTGAGTCAGACCCAGCTTCTGGTCACCAGTTGGCAACTGAAGGCAATCCCAGTCAAATCCACATAGGATACAGTGGTCAACATCTTGGCCTATTATTTCCTGTACTACACACAATTATATTACCCTTTAATAGAGAGGTAGGGCTACTATTTGGCTTTTACCTCCCTCTGCTCCCATCATCTCCAGCTCCCAGCTGTTCACTCTGGATGATTCCCGGTAACTTCCCTGAGGTCAGATATGTGGATTAAGCAGCAAGAGACAGAGCAGCAGAACCTTTTCACAGTATTTATAGAGATATTATTATAATAACGCTTTTTGTTTTCTCCCTAAGCTGAGCCAGACCCATAAAGTCACTAAAATAGAATAAGAAGGGGCTGTAAATCACTCGGGATGAAGAAGGAGCACAGCAACCCCTTCCAGTAACATGACTGAGGTGAAAGAAACATGCAGGTTTGTGCACCGGTCGAGAACGATGCGAGTATATGTGGGGGATAGAAAGCTCAGCCGTTTCCCCTAGCCCTGCGGAGCTCCCGCTCCAGGCATGGGACTATCCGGAGTCGGCAGGGCCAACCCTAGCTCCAACCGGGGGCTAGAGGGGCTGCTTCAGCCGCGGGAACGGCTGCGGTTAATGCGTGCAGGAAGCTGCTGCATCTCACCTCTCATTTCAGCAGGAGGTTTGTGGGGTTGCAAGAGGCAGGAGCAGCTGCTGTGGCTGAGTTTTGGGAGAAAAAGCACACAGGACACTTCTCTGCAGGAAAGAGGTTTTGGAAAGGGTCAAGGAGTAGTCAAGATTTCCATAAATGTCGACAGTTTGGTCACTACAAACTATAATCATAACAGACCTCCTGATTTTTCTATTACTCTCATAAATTACACAGTGAACCACCTCTTCCCTAAAACCTTATAAATTCCCATAAAATATATTTACCATATCCTCCTAACCACAGCCTACAAAGTAGGGCTTTATCCTGCACAAAGTGTTACCACTTCAGCCCTCCGGAGCAGCCTGCAATGATTAAACTGCAGGTCACCTCAGGCCTGGCAAAAAGTTGTTGAACCAGATATATTGAATGCATTTCAGTGCAGGAGTGGGGTGAAGGCCATGCTTACAAATAAGGGTGAATGATAAAAGACATGAAAGAAATATGAAAGCGCCACCATTTCCAAGAACGGAGTGAGGGAGGAGCGCTCTTTTGTTTCTCCGAAGGACACGTGTGCCACTTTATTTAGCTGCCAGCACTTGCCCCTGGGAAGGGCCGAAGTTTATTTAATCACAATCAATGCCATTAGGCCAGGTCAGGCTGGGAAGAAAGGTGAGAGAGCGGGTGCCGCAATCCCACCTAATGGGTTTACAACTTTACGTGATGTGCAGCAGCACCCGCAAGAGCTGCAGCATCACCCGGCACCTCCTGCTGGGTTGTGACACTCGGGGGCAGAACGCGGGGCTGCAGCGTGCTGAAAAAGTTGCAGAGAAGTTGGGAAAAAAAATCACAGTAAGTCCTGCTGAGAAACTTACCCTCCATCTCCCTCTGGTGGCTCCGTGCAGCAGGATGCTCCGGAGCCTGGAGGTGGAAGCAGAAGGCGAGGGGCTATCACAGCATCCAGATGGCACGGGCAGCCACGGACGGCAGCAGCTCAGGCTCCTGGGTGGCAGATGCTGCGTGAGCGAGGCCACAGAAGGGATGTCAGCAAGCAGAACACAATCAAGTCAAGTTTCAGCATTCCCCCCTTAACTTCTCCTAAGTTCCAAATGAAAATGAAATGAATGTTTTATTTTATTTTAAATTTGCCTAGAGGGTCCAAATTTCCCAGCATTTCCTTCTACTCAGGCCTGGCCTTCTTAAGCTGAAAGCTTTGACTCATACATGATCACCCTGCTCCTGGGGTTGGCTGGAAGTGCTGAAGGTGAAATACCAAACATGACGCAAGTAAGCGCGGACTAATTCTGCCAGAGTTTAATCATCACTTCTTCTTGCAGAAACACTAATCAAAGTGGACAAAAGAGGATTTTAACAGCTAGTGTTAATAACCCTGAACTCTCCAAGCCCAGGCATGTAATCAAATTGCTGTGTTTGTAGCTGTCCAGATGCAAGCTCTTCTTCCCTGGCACAGATGAAGTGATTTGGTGTAGGCTGCTTTTTCAGGGAGAAATACTCCTTCTGTTCCAAAACACACAGTTTAGGAAGGGGGAACTCCAAAGCAAGATGTTGGTTAAATACATTTTGTAAGATGCAGAGTTTGGCTCCTGGGGCACGAGGTTGTACCCTCCAGGAAGACACACAGTGCTGCTTGCTGAGCATCTCCACCTGTAGGATCATTCCCTGAATCCCAAAAGGAGTAATTCAGAGGAGGATAAGGAGCTGCACTGAGGGAAGAACAAATGCACCAAGAGAGAAAGGGAACGGACTGTCCAGGCGCGGCACTGCAGAAAAGGGTCAGCATGGACTAAATCACAGGCCGAGACAAGAGCATAGAGCAGTTGCCACAGTTTCGCCATCAAAGTCCTACTGTAGGACTACAACAGCGGTGCACACACGGCCCCGGAAAATAAAGGTGCCAACACTACTCACAGCACAAGAGCTAACGGGGGAGAAGGCAGCAGGAGCGCAGTGGTTGATCTGCCAGGCAAACATAACCGAGACAAGCTGTGGGAAGGGTGTTTTTCTGCAGGGACGGCACATATATTGAGAAACTTGGTGTCACCAGATGCTTTGAAGATTAACCATGCACATTTGTTTAAGCTCTTTTTCAACCAACTCAATTAGTCCATCAGGGTTATTACATACAGAGATACAGATGCAACTCTAGTACAGGGTATTCTGAAATTGCTGATTGCTGGAAAGAGCGTTACAGAGTAACAGAGTCTTTATTTTCAGTATTTCTTTTCACAATCAACAACACGATTCTTTTATTCCCCTCAATCACCACCTGTCATTGTGAGACACCTGATCCTGGCCGGGACTGCTTTATATGAGTTGGTATGGAAGTGGTTTTCTGCAATTACAGAGCTTTACCTTAGTAAAATCTTCACCTTCCCCTACTCGCTCGCTTATCCAAAACATGAGCTAGTTAAAATAAATAATGCTGATTGTTTAGAAAGTATGACCAGCAAGAAAGTCAGGAAAAACATGCTTGTTCTGCCTCACACAGTAAGAGCAAAGAATACATGAAAAAGTATATATATACTTTTATATATATACTATATATATATACTATATTTCATATATATATATATATATATATATATAAACACATACCATTTATAAATCAAAGAACAACATTCAAGCCGCTCTCCATCTGGAACAGAACAAAATATAATAGGCTAAATTTATAAGTAGAATTTTTGTTGATCAGTACAATAAATCTCCATAACTGAAATTAGTTACTCATTACAAAGGGTAACTTTAAATAGATTGTAGACTCTTCTTCAGGTAGGGTATTCAAGAACAGGTTTAGACAAATTTTTGTCAGGACAGTTTATGGGATGGTCTAGGTATGCTTGATAAAACCTCTGCACAATGCAAAGTGCTGCATGATTTTATCTTTTTTTTTTTTTTTTCCTCCCCAGCCTACACACCTAGGATGCTCATGGATTCAAGATGCCAGCAACAAAATTAGTGAAGGCCAAGGAATGCAAAGCAAAGAGGCAGTAAACAGGGAGAGTCAGAATTGCTCCTGGAGGACAGTAAACATGACCAGGCTGTTGTTTCTAAAACCTCGTAAGAACATTAAAAACAACGGTTATAAACCCTGCACTGTGACTAAGTTCTGCCGGTCTCTTACCCAGTACTAACATCAATCTGTGTTCCTCTCATGCCTATCCAGTGGTTTTACGGCCACCACTGAGAAGTCAAGTCTTCTCCCAGTTTGTCATTGCTGCCAAACAGGGAAAATTGATTTGTGCAGTGACCAGACTAACTACCGGTTTCTGTTGGCCACATCTTTCCTCATGCTTCCCATTTCTGGTTATGCTTCTACCTAACTGAGAAAGAAATGCACTGCAGCTGGATCCCTCTTCCTTGCAGTCATCCCATCACATATGTGACCGAATTTATGATAGACACCATCAGAAAAACAAGGCAGAAGCAGTTCCATCTGAGGACATTTTAGGTTATTTCCCCCCTGCTCTCACCTAAATTAGAGTCACCCAGGTATGTTCCCCCTTCTCAAGCAGCCTCCAGTTCCCTAGTGTCAGGAATGGCTTTTTTTTTTTTTTTTTTTTTTTTTGCCTGGCACAGGTTTTTCCTCACATTGGCAACAGTGATGCTTCCAGCTCATCATCCACCAGCTATAATGAAACAGCAGGTGCTGCCTCAGTAATCAGGTGCTATGGTCTGTCGTAGAAAAAAATGATGAGAACACCCCACACCAAAAGTGATTACAGAGTCAGATGGGCAAAGACCACGGGCTACAGGACAAGAGACCAAGTTACGGAGCATTTTTTCAGCAGACGCAATAGCACAGCTAAGTGTCACCATCTGATCCAAAGCGCAGAGCGTGGATTTAGTCTAAATGAATCTCAGCATCCCTGGAGGGAGCAGAGCAACAGTGCCTGCTGTCCTGGGGCACGGACGCCTGCGCGCTAACAGGAGCGCTGGGCACTCTCTGAACGGGGGCCCCATGGGCCGAGGAGAGCAGCAGAGCAGACCTGGCTCCTTTCAGCTTGCTCAGGGCAATGCACGGAGCAGGCCAGGCTGCAAACGTCGGCTCTTCGGGCACCGCCACGGGGCCCTCTCGCAACAAGCGGCTCCGGCCACTGGCGCCCGCAACACGGCCCCCGCTGCCCCCGCTTCCAAATCGTCACCCTGCCCCTCGGGGCGCACGCTCATGGAGCAGGAAGGATGTGGTTCGCCAAGAGCCATTTTCCAAATTCATCCCAATTGCTCAATTAATTATCCTTTAGCTTCAACATGAGGAAACAGTTTCTGCTTTCTGCAGCTGGCCTAATTTTAGTAATGCATCCATTTTCTCTGCGCTGTTATCCCTTCCTCAGTGTTAGTCCCTCCCACACAACAAATCTGGCATTGATCTCTTGCGGTAGACAGATATTTTGGCTTGGTCCATGAAATAGGCGAGAGAAGGGGGTAAAACAAGGAAGCAGTTGAGTGGAGAAAAATAAACAGAATAAAAAAGAAAATAGAAAATGTGCTGTTTTCACGTAAAAGTGAGCATGTGCTTGTGAATGCACAGCTTCCCAGCTGACCCGCAATTTCTGCCAGCACAAATTCAGATTAATACATTCACATCCACGGGAAGGGAGGCTTCAGCTTCGGCTGGTGCTCATGTCACAGCAAAGACAACTTTGCCTTCTACTCAAGGCTCTCCGTGCTCATCCAGCCTTGGCCCTAGATCACTACAGGAGACCAGACTGAATGTTGTGGGCACTGCCAGATCTTCAGAGTGATTTCTGCCTCTGAACAGCCATCGGTGAAGAGATCGAGTCCACGCAAGATCCTACCTCTGCGTTGACTGCTCTCCTGCCTGGCTCAAATGAAAATAGACACTGGGGTAGCAACGTGACCCTGACATGGCACATTTAAGGAAGCACTACGCTGAACACCGGTCACCTCACTCCGGGTGCAGCAGCCTGTGAGTGTAAGGTTCTTGGAAAAAATGAGTCTCTCAAAATTTTGCAAGACAGAGAAGGCCTGAAACTTGGCAACAGCAATTTACTGGGTTCAGGAGAGCAAGGAGCAGACTTGGCTCTGGCTGAAAATATCATACAGATTCAGTTATAGGTCATAGAGCCTGAAACAGCAGAATCAGGAGCAAAACCAGAGGCACTAGGTAAGGCTGAAGGGACACAAGAACAGAGACCATCCCGAAACCATTTATCATGAGGTACATTACGTGCCTGTCGCATTTACCCTCGAGCTCGGATTCAGATCCACGTTAGCCCAGGATGAGATGCCATCGCTGCCAAGCTGTCTATGGCTGTGAACGCATCCATCTCTCAGAGAGACGGATGTAAAGGAGGGAGGGAAGGGGACCCTGGGGCACCACACACAACGATGGGCTCCAAAGGCGCTTCCAGGCAGGGAGCACAGGCTGGGAAGACCAAGGAGCGGCCGAGAAGAGTTTCCCGGCTGCCCTCTGGAGCAAAGAGGAGCAGGAAGGGAAGGCTACAGTGCTCCACCTAGACGCCTGTCCCAGTGCCCAGGGCCACAGGCCACCGTGCCGGGTGTCACCGCTGCCAAAGGGGCAGCCCTGCAGCCCTGCGCCCGCCCCAGGGCTCCTCCTGCGCCGCTGCAGCCCTCTCCCGGCACCCTCCTCCCTGTGGAGCCAAAGGGGGAAGGAATTAGAAAAACACACACCAAGGTAATACTGGCACCTCTCCCCCTCTGCATTTTACCCAAGAAAATAGACCTGGTTTGGGATTCCATGGAGAAAAGCTGAAGTAAACGGGAAACCAGAGCAGAAAGCTTCTGAGGACACCATGATGTCCCACGCAGAAGACAAGTCAATCTAGAAGGAGGAAGGATAACTTGTCCATGTGGATTTTTCAGCTGTGGTCTCCTAGGTCATTCCAGATGTGCCCAGGTTCTCCTCCTCTGTAAAATAGTAAAATACATCATTTCTCCACTCGCCTTTTGCACAACCAGCTTGCAGAGCCTGCAGCTCAACTCTGGTCTCATTTTAGTTAAAACTTGAAGAAACTACTAGAAGAGCAGCCAGGTTACAGGTTCACAGGGGAGCCGAGCTGAACTCCAGCTGCCTAAGAAACCAGGCAAAGCAACGAGGGAATAAGCAATCCCTTCCCATGCCAGCACTTGCATTCCCTCATTCCCAAGGAGGGGCACCCAGGCAGCGCTGCTGCTGCGGTAGCGCCCGCTCCCCTGCACTGTCACTGCCCCTCTCCTCTACGAGCACGTCTCAGCCAGGCAGGGGCTCTGCTCTTTGCTTCACCCACAGACACCGCACCTCATATATAAATTAGATTTCAGAGGGTGGGGGATGTTTTCTTGTTTTTTTTTGTTTTTTGTTTTTTTTTGTTTTTTTTTTTTTTTGTTTCCCCCCATTTTAACCTTTTGCAAGGGTGTGGAAAGCGAGCAATCCCAACCGAGCATTCCTCACCTAGCAAGCTTACAGTTGGCTTCTTAATGAGGAATTTAATAAATGTGACTTAATTATCTCTTAGCAAGATTGCTTTATTAACGCCCATGGCCATAGCCCTTTAGGGCTCTCAATCTCATCAGATCTCAAAAACGAGGCTGAGTCAACACTTGAATAAACAGCCTCCAAAAACACCCAGTGCTGCCAGAGGTGGCATTTGCATCCCAGCAGGCGAATCCCGCTGCAGGCCGAGCGCCGCCCCCCGCGCGGGGCCGAGCAAGGTCTTGCCGTGGAGGTTCCTCTCCCGCACCAGTGGCGGAGCAGACCTGTCCGCTCCTGACTTTGCACAGCTGGCGAGGTGTTAAACGTCTCCTGGCTAGGCCATGCTCCAGCTGGAGCAATTACAGTTCCCTTTACGCACTTACAGGCAACTCGAAGCTGCAACCAGAGCCAGTTTTCTCCACTTCTGAGGAGCTCTTGTGCAATGCTGTCGTATACTTTTAAGACCTGTCTGCATGACAAGAGTTTAGGCATCTTCTTAGGTAGCTGGAATGCCTATAAAACACCCTTTGGTACTCTGAGCACTCATTCCTATTAATATTTATAACACGAAAAGCATGTATGGACGGCTCTCATCAGGGTCACCTAATCATTTCTGTTCTTCAACAGCCTTCTTTGGTTGTTAGCAACTTTGTTAGACTTTAAACCTTTCAGCTGGAGCTTTGCCATTCTGGTTTCTATCTAATATTTTTAGAAAGTTCAGTTCAGCTGTTCTCCAGTTTTAAGGCAGTGAGTGGGTGGGGAAAAAAATACAACTGTTGCCAGTACTTAAAAGTTTTTTTTTTTTTTTTTTTTTCCACCCCGCCTCAAATGTCACCTTGTCTTGAGCAATTCAGCACTTCACCAGAAGGAGAGAACATTTACAGTTGTCTCAGGCAGGAACTTAAGTGTTTTCTAGTGAAATGACATCTCATGAGAAGAATCACATCAATGCCTGCTGCGCTAAACCACCCCAAACCTACTACTTCACATCTAGGAGCAAACCCCCAGGTAAGTTTTCTGAACAATAACCACGCAATAAGCAGCGATGGTGACAGATGTTGTGTGTGTGTGTGTGTATATATATATATATATATGCGTATAAATAATCTCTAACTGGATGTACAGCTGGCAGGACACAGCGCAAAAGCATGTGTCGAACCCAAGACACTTTTCATGCAGCTAGCAGGAGGAGAGGAGACAGGAGACAACAGAAGACCCTGCCCCTTGCTCCCTGAATCCCAGCCGAAGTCAGTAAGAGATTTTGATGAAATATCTCTGTTCAGGGAGTTTGTGCTCAGCAGACCATCTCACGACTGTCCTTTTAAGGCCTGCTGAGCCTCGGTACCACATTCCGCTTCTCCTGCGGTTCATCAAAATGCCCAGCGCTTCTCACAAGCAAAACAGCCGCGGCCCCGTGTACATTTTCTGCCGGCCCGCCGCAGAACGAAGGCGTTTCCTGGCAGCCGCTTTGCTGCGAGTGCTCTGCTCAGTGTCACAGCCAGCGCAGCCCGCTGCAGAGCAGCACGCCGAGCACACGTCCCGGAAGGGGTTTACTTGGAGCTGACATCTCTGACGGAGAGCTGACGCCTCACAGAGAGCTCGGCAGCAGAACCAACCCCATCTCTAGAGCACGGGAGCTCCTGTTTTCTCCCCCCATCGGCACTGATCTTTCTGCTTGCATGAAACCACCAGAAGCCATGTAGTCCAGGGAAGAAAAAGCTGTGATCCTGAAACCAGAGGCACATCCCCTTCTTTTGACTTCACCACTGTTCTCCTCTACCTCCAAATCTGTTACCACTTTTCTCATATATCACTTTCGTCTCTACCCTGCATCTGTCTAGTCACTGCAGGCTCCAAACTCCTCAAGCCAGGGACACCCTCTCAATACATATAAACTTCTGGACTGATGGAATGGGAAGCATGGCTAAAATATTTTTTAGAAGATCAGTAACAATTGACTGAGAAAAGCCATACTGGTCTGGAGGAGCTGGCCAGCTTCCCTTGCTCCACGTGTACCTCACCCGTCACACACTTGCAGGCACCTGCATCCATATAGATCTGCACCTGATTGCCACAGTATGCAGCTAGCCAGGGTCCCCTTCTCCTGCCTCTGCAAGGAGGGCTCCTCCTCGGCAGGTAGCCAGGGTGCTCAGTTAGAAACTTCAAGGACCTGTCTCTTTTTTTGCTCCTGCTCTCCTACTCTCATCACAACTCGCTGAACACTCCTGCTTTCTGCCTTTCATTCCAACTCTGGCAAGTGCAGCTGGGAGAGCTGCAGAGCAAGGACAGCATTTCCTCTGCCTGCTGAGCTGCCCCCCAGCCCGAAAGCCAAGAGCAGCTCCCTCAGCACCTTCCTCCTCCTCCTGGCCCCTTCTCCTCCTCACCTGGCATCCCAGCTGGAAAAATCAGCTGCCCACCCTATCTGCACACACAGCTGGGTCAGCGGGAGAGCGCGAGGGGGAGGCAGCAGCGGCAGCCCGGGCCCCACAGGCGCCGAGGCCCGGTGCACATGACAGGAGGAAGCTGTTATCTGGCCCCAGGAACAGGGAAGAGCTGCCGCGTGCCCCTGCGCAAAGCAGGGCAGCAGCCGCGTTTGGGAAACCTCTGCCTCAGCTCGTGGCCCACATTCCCCACGGAGACGGCGAAAGCCCAGCAGTCGGCACCTGAAATCTTCATTTTCCCAAGCTGTTTTGGCAAGTCGGCCCCAGAGACTGCACCAGGGTGGACTTCCTAAGAAGACTTCCCTTTTCCTCTCGGCTCTGGTGGCTCACAAACAGGTGATACCACATCACATCCCCAATGCCTAAGTCATAGCTGGAATGTGCTGCCAGGTGCTTTGGAAACCTTGGAAAAAGCGGCCAACTCGGGGCCACAGGCTTCCCGTCGGTCTGCCAAGGTACCTCTGTGCTGTGCCTGCCTGCCTGTCCTTCCAGCGATGCCACTGCAGCTCCAGGCTGGCTGCTTGAGGAAAGCACAGGAAAAGAGGAGAATCTGCACTGGAAAAAAAGCATCACTGGTGCCAGGCTGCCCTATCCAGAGGAAGGGCAAAGGAAGAGGTGACGCGAATTAAAAATACACCTTTCTCTGAGGTATTACTCTCTCCTGTGTGGCAACTGTTTTACCTGTCATGAGCATGAGAACCCGGATGAAGAAATGTTGCTGGCTGGAGAATGCAGGTGCTCCCGGGACCTCCTCTCTCCCATGGCACGTGGGTGGCCCTAGCCAAAATGTTGCACGGAAATCATTATTTGTGTTGTCAGAGGCTAAAAGCGTCTATGTAAATATTCCAGGGAGGGGTTAACAGGGCAGATTGAATCCCCACCCAACCCACAGCATCACGAAGAAGGCAGGTCAGTCCCGACCCAGGTTGCAATTAAAGAGCGTGATGTGGTTGAAGTTGTCCCTGCCTGCTTTTCTTCTGGGTTTAAAGTTCTTCCGTGATGCAGCTGCTTTTAGGGCAGGTTTATTATTAGTCTGATCTACAACAGGACCTCCTTGGCTCCCTGGGATGATCAGGAAGCCCACGGAGGGAGCAAGCACACAGGCTGCCTATGGCAGCCCTGCAGAGCACATCTGGTCACTCGGTTAAGCGCAGTTTAGCTGTGATCAGCAGTAGTAGAGGGAGTTTGTGGTATAATGCAGGCTTGGAACCAGGCTTAGCCTCCCCATAGCACCTTGCTGGTCACTTTTGGCAGGAAGCGGCAAGATACGAAGGAACATTAAACCTCACACTTCAGAGCTTGAGCCAAACACACTTGGAGATGTGGAAGAGATCTCACACGTGCATTTATTTTTTTATATAGGAAAGACCTTCCTTTTCCTTTGAAGGAAGCAGGGATACGTGTGCTGGCAAGGGGCGAAGTGCACGCGCTTCGGAGCTGCTGTGGGATGGCAGCTCCTAGACCAACGGGTGCACGAGGGAAGGTGGCCACAGCGGGGACAGACTCACCCTGCAGCTGGGCTGGGCCAACAGCTCCCACGCAGCAGGCAGCAGCTCTCCTGTTCAGGGACCTCTCTCTGGTGGGAAGCAGAAGGTGCTTGAAAGCTGAGCAAGGAGAAGGACAACGTATCACAGGAAGCCTTTACTGAGCCAGAAACAGCCTCTACACCCCCGCTGCATGGGGCGATCTGCAGAACCCAGTATATTTGCTAGCAACTTGAGTCCATGGGGTTAACAATGTCTCTTCAGTACTAACATCAGCCACCTCAAAAAAGGTTTCTGGTCAGACTTTCAGTTTCCTCAGCAGGCCATGCAGAGGGGTATCACTCTGGGATGCCCTGAGGCACAGAAGTCCAATAGCCCAGTACAACTAAAAAGTGAAAAACAAGGCTACTCTTCATGGCAATGCCTTTTCCTTTGTTTCTCTAACATATACACAGTTCTCTCCAGCTGAATCCATTATTCATTACCTCTTTGCAGGTAACGAATCCCCAGGCTTCCTCATCTCCTTCATCCTCAGGGCTTTCCCGATGCCGCCCTCACCGGACCGTTTGCTTGTCTGAGCTCCTGCAGGGCTCATGCCTCTTCTCGTGGGAGACCCTCAGCACAGTTTGAGGGCCCTTCCTGCAACAGCCTGACCTTTTCCAGGGTTGCAGGGAAGCTGCAACCGTTCAGAGCGAGGGGGACGCTGCTCTGGTGGGCAGAACCGCCGCAGGGACACGCGGTGGCCCCAGCGCCAGCCCCACGGCGCATGTGCGCCCCATGTGTGGCCCTGCGCCCCTGCCAGCTGTGCTCCCCTTCCTGCCCGGCTCCACATGCGTGTGGTTTTAAAGGGATGAGATCATCTTTTGAAAAAGCTCCATGTGCGGCTACAAACAGACCCCAGAGCTGCCTGTGATCCAGGAGAAGCACGGAGCCCGTGTTAACGAGGTTTGCCATTTCCTCCAAAATGGGATGCTCGCTGCATGTCACCAGGACTGCTTGGGGACCAGATTGCTCTGGCCTGCAGAAGGGTCTCCCTCCCCCTCCTTTCAGGCGGGAGCAGAAAGGAAAGTGCAAACCCTTCCACAGCAATTCCTGAAGCAGTTCCGGAGCTGCCTGGGTCCTGCTGAGGCGCTGGGCACACGGGTCCCCACAGGAGGCTGGGGTCTGTGGAGAGCTCCAGGGGAGAGTGACCTGCTCCAGGGAGGCATTCCAAAGGGAGCAGTTTTCCTCAAGAATTGTGAGGCCGATCCTAAGCACAGTCCAAACATTGAAGACATTTAGGAATATGTAAAATATGTAATGAAGACATTTAGGAATAAATAAGGAAAAAAAAAAGCCTTCATCCACTACTACATTTCAGCAATCCTTGAATCCCCTGCATCCCTGCAGATCTCTCCCTGATCCAGCAGGACCCACCCAGGAGGAATAAAGACATCGGCAGGACTCCTGCTTCTCCTCCACAGTAGCACCCCCTGCACTGACACTGCCAAAGCTTCCTCCCGTAGCAGATTTCCCTGGAGCTTCACAGGCTCAGCTGCCTACTGGATCACACCACGTTGGGTTATCCTTCTTACTCCAACTTCTCTATCCTACTGCTAGGGAACAGTCCCCATCTAGCAGCACTGTGCACCTCCCTGCTCCCCATTTCCCAACAGCATGATGAATTTCCACAGGATTTACAGTAATCATCATCAGCACCCGACTGTTGAATTCAGTCTGCCTCCTCCTGGAGTGACCTGCACAAACACAGATCTCTCTTCTGTTCCCAACAGCAATTTTAATTGGATACTCTTCCAGCTCCAGGGCCAAGCTCTGGCTTGTGGAGACTCCCAGGGACTCGTCCACTCCTAGTTACCTGCTCCTGCGAAACAAGATTCCTGCTGCATTAGTGCACGAGCACAGGCGTTGGAGCCGCTAATCCATGAGCATGTAAATCTATCGCTTCTGAAGGTGGAAAACAGCAGAAATGAAGAAAAGTTAAGACAGCAACATAAACCTTAAGGGAAAACAAGTCACAAAAGGGTCAAAACAAGACTCGCTTATTACTTCTCAGGAAAAAAAAAATACCTCCCTCCCCCTTGTATTTCTGTTCATAAGCAATAGGAGCAATATTTGGAGGGAAATATCTGTAAGGCCCTGCTGGCCCTGACCCTTAGGCTTAGCTGCATTGATTGAGAGTGAGTGAAGTTGCTCAGAAATATGTCTGCAGCAAGGGTAGGCACCTGGTAGAAATTAGAGAATAACTTTGGGATTTTGTGTCTCCCTTTTTTTGGACACTTTTGACAATTGTCACCTTCTAATCACTAGCAGCAGATGAAGTCTCAAGGCTATGCAGCAGAGTTTATGATTAACTCTGGAATTCTGTTAAATATTGACCACGCTATTAAGCAATCTATGAATGGTCACCTCTAAATGTGAGCATTTTCCCCATCAGCTGAATAAATCCATCCCCTCCCGTTTCTCCTCAGCGAAGGAACTTTCAAAGTGATTGCTTTTCCTTGCATTTCTTACAAGCTATTAACCATGGCAACAACAGAGCAAGAAATGCAGATTTGCCATCATTTGCCTGCTTAGGATTTCTCCAGCTGGCACTGCACTTGAAAGCCCATCACTGAGGTAAGCGTGAGGATCTCTGCCCTGTGTGCAGAAATGCCCTGAGAAGCAGGATATGGGCTGCTGCTCAGCCTTGCACCGAAAAATTCAGTTTGTGCTGAGGCAGTAACCCACCTCGGGAAGTGTGGTAATGCAAATAAGAACCAAAAAAGACAGGCTGTGCCAGTATGTGCACGGGAGACCTAGTTGTAAACATACAGTGGGCTGTGAGAACTGCAACAAGCTTCTCATGAGCACTCACCTTCCTGTAAGGACCTGTCGAGAAGCCACAAAGATATTTATGGTGGTGGTTTCTTTTAGCTGTGATGCAGTTGCAATGTTCTCACTGGATCCATGAGAAACTCCTTAAGACTCTTGCAAACAGAGCTGTAACCCTAGTCCAGGTAAATAATTACATCATACAAACTCAAATCATTCCTGAAGCTTTTTTTTTTTTTTTTTTTTTTTTAAGTGTAAAAAACCACACACACATTTTGGAAGATGTTTTAAACAAATGGTTGGGTTTGCTTTGAAGTAATGCACCTTTTACCTCTTCTCTCCCCAAAATCTCAGCATTGGTATCACCTGATACTGCCTCAGAAAGGAAAGTACAAACCATTGCCATTTCACAAACCTCTGCTCAATTCCGCAGAACCTCACGTCCAAATTTTGGTCTTCTGCTATGTAGAAATCCATGGAGACCCAAAGAAATAAGGCTAAATTAGTAGAGACTTCATACAAAAGTTTCCTGTTTCAAGGATAAGCAATCAGGAATGATAACTTTAGAGAGTTACTGTGGAGCACTCGCTGAGGAGCTGCAGCATTGAGGCTTCTCCCAGAAAGGCATCTCCTACAGGGAGGAATTCACAGAATCACAGACAGGAGAGTGTGCACAAGCAGAGCACTTGCCCAGTTCCACCCCACCTACGCACGTTTATCTGAGACCCCTAATTGAGGAGGGAGAAATGAGCTGAACCCGAGGTAACACCCATCTCCTGGCAGACAGCAGGGACTCGAGGAGTCAGCTCTTATCTCAGTATCTGGAGCGGAGAGCAAAGAGCACGTGCCCAGGTCTGCGGGTAGCGCCTCACCTGCTGCAGTGATGCCACGGAGGTGACACCTGACATTGTAACGCACCCGTGGGTCTCCGGGCTTCGTGGTCGCAGGGCAGCGGCGGCCTGACGGGGCTCCTTGGCCAGCGGCTCGCAGGGATGTTCCTCCCACATCGGGTACTGCAGCTCCTGGAAAACTGGACAAGCCAAGGCTCGATTCTCCGCCACAGAGAACAGGGACCAATGCCAGAACAGCCTTACAGGACAATAAATAAATATTAATATATATTTTCAGTCCACACAAATGTTTTTTCCAGGAAAAAAATGATGTGAATTTTGTGGTTTACCCTTCCAAGTCTTCTGAGAAGAGAGGCTCACAAAACCACCCTATCCTTTCACCTGCAAAGATGCTCCAAGCTGTAGGCACGTGGATGTGGCCAGTGCAAGAGCACCAAAAAACACAACCCAACAAGGACAACTAGGTGAGCTCACTTCTAAAGCCATCTCTTCCCTTTTCAGCTACATTCCCCCTACTCCATTTCCTAAAACGCTGTCTCCCAAACCAAAAAAGTGATAAAAAGCAGCCCTTTAAATTGGGAAAGATTCAGAAAACTACCTCCCACCCATTTCCTCTGCTTATGCTTTTTTGCAGCAGGCTTTTTAGCACTTTCTGCTTGAGAATGAACTAGAAACCTACAACAGAGCTTCCACCAGGGTAAATCTCCACCCAAATTCTGAACCACTGACAGCTTTGAGATAAATAACTGAACCAAAACCAACTGATTCCACATCTTAAAGTAGAAAAAAAGCAAACACATTCAGAGAAATAAAGGCTACCAAATCTGATTAATATGTATATATGTTATACATATATAAATACACACACACACAAAGCACCTTAATCCAGTCTTTTGCTATTTATATCTGTGTTTCACTCAAATAAAACACATTAATCAGCACAGAATACTTGCCAAGAATTAAGTGTTTTCTGTTCTCTCGCAACTGCACATCTTAGCAGGAGGTCAGCTGGGGTGTGTGTGTTTGTGTGCAATAGGGATTCCAATTACTAGCAACTCTGAGCTAGTACTGCAAAGGATGAAAAATAGAAAAAAGGGGAGGAAAAAAAAAAAGTGTGATGGTCTATGCATGAAAATTAATAAGCTATGCTAAGGTGAGTGAATCCACATACCTGGAAGACTTTGCAGTGTTCTGGTCTCAAAGAACAGAAGTCCAACCTTGAAAAATCATAAACATCATCTGTCACACGCCCACACTTCCAGTGCTGTCTTCAAAGCCTCTGTACTTGGAATATTAAAGCAGAGCTAGTTTGTGCAAACCCCAAATCCCTCATTTTTGCTTCTAAACTGGCAGGGAGAGCAATGAAAACAGAACTGCAACAAGATATGCCCTTCCCAGGGCCCCTTTTATTGAGTGAATACAAAAATAATCATGTGAGTGCAGAGGCACAATAATCCGCTCCACGGTGAAAAGCCACCTTGGCTTAGCAGTAAACAGAGTGTTTACAGCACCTTGTAAACAGATCTCTTTACAAGCAGGAAGCGTACTGAAACACGATGCACACCGCAGTAAAGGTTCCCTGTCGCAGCAATACTTCAGACAACTTATCTGCCCAGTTCAAAGCATGTCACAGACAGTGAGAGCTCCCCCGCTCTGTTGCACGGAGGGGAGCGCACGCGATACCTATAAATCACAAGGAACTTACAGTGTAAACCATTGAAAAAGCGCCGCGGCATTCCCAGAGGATGATTGCTCACCTCTTGTTGTGGTCGTTTTGCAGTGGAATATAACGGCCAAAGCTATTTTGCATTATGGAAAAGTTTTATAAATGACTATTAGTTTACCGCAACCTGTTGCAAGATTGAATAAAAAAAAAAAAAATATATATATATATATAGTTCTTAATACAGTACATGGCATTTCTCCTAAATTGCACCAGAAGTAAATTTGGAAGCACTTTCAGTTTGTCTTATAGGCAAATGGGAAAGAAAAACAAGTCAGACAGGCTTTCCATCTCCTTTCCAGCTCTCTGCCCTGTGTTTTATCCCCATCCGTTCACATCTCCGAGTCCACGTACATTCCATTGATCAGGTAATCCACCTGTGTGTAGTCCTTCTTTTTGTAGCTCTCATAGGCCTGCATAAGGAAGACAACTATAACAGTTATGAAAAACACTGTACCAAATAAAAGCACTGCGAGAAGCGAACTTTTGTCTACCAGGTAGTGAGTCAGAGGCTCAGCAGCAATGAGAAGATACTCCTCATCGGTGCCCTGCGCTCCAGCACGACCTGAAGCTCTTGTTGCAGGGGCGTTTGCTGGAGCTGTGGTTGCAGGGGCGTTTGCTGGAGCTGTGGTTGCAGGGGCGTTTGCTGGAGCTGTGGTTGCAGGGGCGTTTGCTGGAGCTGTGGTTGCAGGGGCGTTTGCTGGAGCTGTGGTTGCAGGGGCGTTTGCTGGAGCTGTTGTCATTTGCCCAGTAGAGGCGATGAGAGACACTGACTTTGTCTCATGTCCAGTCGTAGCTTCTGTTGCAGGTGCAGTTGTTGAAACCATTGCACTTGTAGAACTCAGAAAAGAAGTCAATTTATTCCAGGATGTTGTGGCTGTACCTCCTTCTGGCCCTGGATTTGGTGACGTGACGGTAGGTGCTGGATTACTGGAATGTGAACTCACAGAGGTAGCGAGGGCAGTAGCACGAGCAGCAGCGGTCGCTGACGTTTGCGCATCCAGCGGGGTGAGGGTGGTTGCAGTTGTGCTTGTGCTCGGTACCTGTGAGTGCCCTCCGGCCGCGGTGGCATTCCCAGGGCGGGAAGCGCTGGCTGTGCTGGGAGCTGGGCTCGAGCGCTGCTCTGGAGTCGCCTGAGGGCCCGTTCCAGGCTCAGCAGCAAGGGGAGGAGAAGGGGATTCTGATACTGACCCAGCGCTCTTATTTCCTGATTTTTCAGCAGTGGTCACAAGCTTAGTGACATTATTGGTTACGGAAGCAGTGATGGTATTGTGAGTTAGAGAAGAGGCAGTGGAAAATATGGATTTAGGGGCACCACCAACAGGGGCAGTTGTAGCCTTAACACTTGTTACAGGAACTGCAGAGGAGACGGAAGCATTTGTACCGATTGTGGTTACAGCTGCAGCAGTGCTGGCAGTGTCTGTGGTGGTGGCTGCATTGACTGCAGTTGTTTTTCCTGCATCTGCTGTTCCAGCACCACTTTCCACATTGAGCAACTGCCTTGAGTGAATCCTGACAGTCCAAGTTGTTGAGGAAAGCAGGTTTTCTGTGCTGTGTTGGTCAACCACTGCATTTACTGTCTTCTCCATCTGCTCTGGATACCTCTGGTGGTGAAACAAGTCTGTTCTCCTTTTCCTAAGGACAATTTCTTTAAAAAGACAAAAACAAAGAGTTTCAAAAGAAGAATCCAATCCAAATCCAATCTCATACTTACATACAAACCAGAACAGACCTCCTGAAGATGACGCAGTAATATTGGAAAAAGCATGTCCTTAAGTCAGCAATGTCATGAAAACACAGACCCCTGTCTTTTTGGGTTACCCTTTACAGCACAGAGCTTTGGCATTTATGCAGACTGGGAATTAATTCCCAAAAGGGGTGCACTGAGCTACAGAGCAAGAACACTGAAGAATTTTCTCAACAGCAGCAGCATTACAAATGCTGATTTTACCTGTGAAAGCTCTTGAGATGACACCTCAAGCTCTCATATAGCTACATAGCACCAAAATAGCCTTCATGCTTAGATTCATCCTTTTTGCCTCAAATTTGAGTGGAAATTTCCACTTACATCTTTATGCTTCAGAAGAATTTTCTTCAGAATTAGTGATTTGTGCTTCTAATCCCATCTACTTATCACAGGACTAGTTGCTAAGTCCCAGAGAAGCCTTTGCCAAGTCAAAAGAATCATGAACAAGCTCTATGGTTTCCCTTGTTTGATTTTTGTTTTTAAAGCTTGTATACTCTTGAAACGTACTTCAGGAGATTGATTCCCCTGCTACCAAGAAATTCCATTCTGCTATTGTGTCACTTTTAATTAACATTGAAAACTTGGGTATGGAAAGTCACAGTGAGGAACTGCTACTAACTCTGCCCTGAACATATGAGCAGTCTGCTGCCTCTGGCACAACAATCCTGGCAATCTCAGGAAAACCAATGCTAAGGCAGTTCTCTTTCTCTGAAAGACATATCAATATCTGCTAGGCCTTTATTCTCCAAAGCACGAAGTGTAGGGTGCAAATGGCATGAATGAATGATGTCTTTAACACAGAGAGGCCAATACAAGTTACTCGCAGATACTCGTGTCTAAGTGCCAGAGTCAGAACAAAGCTAGAAGAGTAATTCTGCCAGTGGACTGTCTCTAGCTACTAAATCATCCCGCAGGCATTTCATGACCAATCAACCTTCAGCTAGGAGCTAGCCAGGGTCTAAGAGTAGGCATTTAAGGCAGCAAACCTTAAATTTGGCAGGATCCTGCAGCATGACCCTACCTCCAAGCAGATCGTTGATGTCTTGTTCTCCAGCACCCTGACACACACTTAACTTGCGACACCGCAGGAGGAGGCAGCGATTCTGGTAGGGCACAGACCAATTGCAGTGGCGATTACCTAAAAAAAAAAAAAAGCAGAGAGCAAATAAGTGGCTAATTGAAACGGAACCCCCAAAATCTCATATGCCTGAATAACATTTACCTTAGTAGGACTATTAAAAACTATACCTGACCAAAGAACACTCCTTCCGTCAAAATCAGAAAATGGATTGTTACACAGAGCATAGTAACCACACTTTGCTTAACGGCTGTGATGCCAATAAAAACCTGAAGAATGAAAAAGCCAGCAGCTGGAAGACTGCCTTTAAAGGACTCTGACTCAAACATGGTGAAAATACGCAGAAAAGCAATCAAATCAACACAGCAGCTTCAAGTCCATCTACGGAAATCCCTGCTTGTGTTCCTGGCAGAAACGGCCCCTAAAGAGAGCAGTTTGCTCGCACAGAGACAAAGAGACAGAGCACTATGACCTGGATAGACCCCATCTAAATGCTTGCACTTATCTGAAATGTCCTCATGAGAAGAAAAGAGGAAGCCAGTTTAACCTGAGGTGACACCCATCTCTTTCCATAGGAGAGGGCTCTTATCTCAGTGTCCGGAGTTGGATGGAAATTCACTCCTCATCTGCTGTCACTGGCAGGGGTGCCATCGCAGACACTGTCTTGCAGTATGTCAGATCCCAACATGAGCTAAATCAGCTCGTGTATAAGTCACCACAGCAGGAGCCCCCTTTCCTGGCATCCCTTCTAATTTGTTAATTTGTTTCAGCATGTGTCTGCACACACACACACAACCAAACTTTGATTCCCCTCTAATCAGCACTGCTGAGATGATATCTCAAACACTGCCTCGTTTTGGGCTCCCCAACACGAGAAAACAAAAAATAGGAAAAGGTATTGACACACTGGAGTGAGTCCAGCACAGGCAACTTCGATGTCTGTGGGGGCTGGAGAACAACAGGGACAAAAAGAGCCAGAGAGGAGATGAGCCTGGGGAACAGAAGGTGAGGAGTAAACCCCATCACTGCCCCCAGCCACCTAGTAGAAGAAAGGAGCTGAAGCCCAGCTCTTGGTGATGGTGCACAGGGACAGGGGGAGAGGCAGCCGACAAGTCGCAACACAGGAAATTCCAGATAAACATAAGGGAGAAAATGCCTCCATCCCCGAGAGGTCAAAACTAGACCAGGGGCCCAGAGAGGGTGGACACTCTGCATCAGGCATTGAGCAGCCTGATCTAAGTCAGCTCTGCTCTGAGCAGAGACCAGAGACTCGGGAAAGACCCTTCCTGCCTAAATTACACTGTGATTCTATGCACTATCTTATCAGCATATAATTAATTTCTGGTACTAGGAAGCAACACGTGCTGTAACAAGGAAACACAGGAGACAACGACACAGCGATCAGTGTGGAACGAAGCAGATGTGCGTCCAACTGGCCACCCATCCGTGGATTACGGGGGACTCGAGTGTACGATAGCAGGGGAAATTCATCTTTGCCTTGTTAGATATGTGAGAAAGGGCAGAGTACTCACACATGTGGTACACATGGCTATATTTAAAGCTCTTATCTACAAAGGCACATTACCCTCACTGAGGATTAAAGCTATAGGGAGCTTGAACTTTCCACAATAAAACATTTACATCACCACAGTTATTAAAAGTGCTTCTGGAAAATGAACTTGAGAGATCCCCCTACCACCAACTGCATTTGGCTTCGATAGCCTTTCTTTCCTAAGGAAAGTAGGCAAATGGAATTCTACTGGTTTGGGAAAAGGTTAAGCAAGTGACTGAAACCCCCTAAGAAGGGGCATGGAAAAGTCAAAAAGCAATAAAATGAAGAACTCCAACAGCTGCAGAGGGCAGGAGACAGACCAGCAGCCTTCAATAAATTAAAATGCACTTCTCATAGAAATTAATATGTTCAGATGTGCTCTTATTCCCAGCCACCTCCTTGTCCCACAAGCCATGCAAGTGCAGAACGACAGGCCGTCCGTGGTAAATCATGTCAGTTCTCCTTCGAGAAGGCAAAAACAACAACAACGCAGCAGCATTTCTTCTGTTTTGGTTTATCTAACACAGTTCAGAAAGGCAAGAAAACAATGGGGTCAGTGTGGTTAAAGCAGAACCCAGGTTCTGCTGCCATCAGGACTGTATCCAACCACCCAAGATTTCACAGTTGCTTCCCAGAACAACCAAATACCTTTTTACGGCTGAACTGAGCAGACATCCCCTTGGCACAGATCTGGATTGAGGCTCCAAGTTCTATCTCCATTGAAAGACACGTGTCACCCAGCCAGTCTCATTTTCATAGAATCATAGAATGCTTAAGGTTGGAAGGGACCTCTAGAGGTCATCTAGTCCAACCCCCCTGCACACACAGGGTCACCTAGAGCACGTGGCACAGGACTGCGTCCAAGTGGGTTTTGAAGATCTCCAGGGAAGGAGACTCCACAACCTCTCTGGGCAGCCTGTTCCAGTGCTCTGTCACCCTCATTGTTGAAAATTTTTTCCTTAAGTTCATGTGGAACTTTTGGTGCTTCAGTTTGTGGCCGTTTCCTCTAGTTCTGTCAGTGGCCACCACTGAAAAGAGGCCAGCACCATCCTCCTCACTGCCTCCCTTGAGGTACTTATAGACACTGATCAGGTCCCCTCCAGCCTCTCTTCTCCAGGCTGAACAGGCCCAGCTCCCTCAGCTTCTCCTCATAGGGCAGATGTTCCAGGCCCCTGATCATCCTTGTGGCCCTGCGCTGGACTCTCTCCAGCAGCTCCACATCCCTCTTGTACTGTGGAGCCCAGAACTGGACACAATACTCCAGATGTGGCCTCACCAGGGCTGAGTAGAGGGGCAGGATCACCTCCCTCGACCTGCTAGAGATGCTCTTCTTAATGCAGCCCAGGATTCCATTGGCCTTCTTGGCCACGAGGGCACACTGCTGCCTCATGGTCAACTTGTCGTCCACCATGACGCCCAGGTCCTTCTCTGCAGAGCTGCTCTCCAGAAGGTCGGTCCCCAGCCTGTACTGGTGTCTGGGGTTATTCCTCCCCAGGTGCAGGACCTTGCACTTGGCCTTGTTGAATTGCATGAGGTTTCTCACCACTCAGTTGTCCACTGTGTCCGGGTCCCTCTGAATGGCAGCGCAGCCCTCTGGGGTTATCGGCTACTCCTCCCAGTTTGGTATCACCAGCAAACTTGCTGAGGGAGCACTCTGTGCCTTCATCCAGGTCATTGATGAATAAATTGAACAGGACTGGACCAAGGACTGACCCCTGGGGGACTCTACTAGCCACCGGCTTCCAACTAGACTCTGCACCGCTGATCACCACCCTCTGAGCTCTGCCATCCAGCCAGTTCCTAATCCACCTCACTGTGCTCTCATCCATCCCACACTTCCGGAGCTTGCCCAGGAGGATGTTGTGAGGGACAGTGTCAAAAGCCTTGGTGAACGTGGAGATAGATGACATCCACCCCGCTGGTCATTCCATCATAGAAGGCTATCACGTTAGTCAAGCAAGATTTCCCCTTGGTGAATCCATGCTGACTGCTCTTGAGCACCTTCTTATCCTCCACATGTTTGGAGACAACAGCCAGGATGAGCTGCTCCATGACTTTTCCAGGGATGGAGGTGTGGCTGACTAGCCTGTAGTTGCCTGGGTCCTCCTTCTTGGCATTTTTGAAGACTAGTGTGACATTGACTTTCCTCCAATCTTCTGGCACCTCCCCCGTTCTCCAGGACCTTTCGAAGACAGAGAGCAGCTTAGCTATGACATCCGCCAGCTTCCGCAGCACTCTGGGGTGCATCCCATCAGGGCCCATGGATTTGTAGATGTCAAGTTTCCCTAAGAGCTCTCTGACCCAATCTTCCTCTACCCAGGGCAAGTCTTCCTCTCTCCAGGCACCTTCTCTGGTTTCTAGTGTCTGGGATTCCAGAAGGCTGCCCTTGGTAAACACTGAAGCAAAGAAGGCATTCAGTAACTCTGCTTTTTCACTGTCTTTCGTAAACAGGCCACCCACCCCATTCACCATCAGAAAAGTGAGCAGTTTTGCTCACTTACAATTAGCAGAGAGCTGGCTCTACTCTGGAATTTAATTTTAAATTGTCCCTCCAAATGCTTATCCAGCTCTGCACGAGACCAACACTCGCCTAGACTCATTCTGCTTCCTACACCAAGAGGGAACGGGATGAAGAGTAGGGAAAAAAACAGCTGATGTCAGCAAGAGGGTGAAGTTATTGGACTTTCTCCCTTCCCGCCTGTGACTAATTTCCTCATGTCCTCAACTTTCCATTTCCTCAGCTTCCTCCTCCGGAGGAACTGGCCGATAACACCTTTTCTACCCTCATGAAGACACCGTGAGGTTCCGATGACATTTGCACAGTGTTTGCATATTCTAAGGAGGAAAATACAAACATCCAGTATTACAAACCCTAAAGGTCAGTAGAGTCAGTGTGAACACGTCATCTCTGTATGGTTCACCACTTGAAAAAGCAGAAGCTAAAGTTTTCTGAGCTCTAGCGCCTGGAAGACAAACCCATTCATACTGAACTTCCTAAACTTGAAGCTTCATTCGCGAAGGTGCTTTCCACTGCAAAAGGACAGTATGTTTAAAACAAAGGTTTGAAAACTCTGGGCATTAAAAAAGAGACATCTTGATGATGATGCCCTGTCAATCTGAGTTCTGAAAGAAATGCTAGACATTCACCCGCATGAGCTAAATTCTCACCTGTACCACAGGTGTCTGACTGACCCTTTGTGGGGAACACAAGTTTTCTCATGTAGCTAAGCAAGTTAGAGACCTTTCCAAGAGCACCTTTGACTCATTTAACACTTTAATGCTTTCTAAAGACAATTCAGAGGGAGACATCTCAGAGGGAGACTAGAGAAAGACTCTAATCTCCCAGGGTCCTGTTTAACCCCTAGCTCAGTTACAGGATAATTAACTACGGCTTTTTCTAGGGCAGGCAGGCACAAACGCCAGTGAGCAAACACTACTGATTCCAGGACAGCTGTCTGCTGCAGTGCTCACTGGCAAACACGTAGCAGCGTGGAGCCATCAGCCTTTAAGTGAAGTGACCTTACCCCATTTGCACGCTAGCAGTGTGCACGGCATGCTGCTTCTTACGGAAGCTGGAAAGGCCCTGGGAAATGGTTCCTCTGGATTCAATTTAACTAAAGCTGTCAGAAATTACTTAGCACCACAGGACTGCACACAGAAGCCATAATTGTAAATGTCTGTAAACAGCTAGAGTTAAAAAGAATAGTTGTCGAGGAGCAGAAGAGACCTTCATAGAAGAAAGGAAAAAAAAAAAAAACCCATCTGGAATTGCTGCTGGAGGACAGCAGCCTCACCTGAAGCAGCCGGGCCCTTGCAAGCTCGCCGGCACTGCTTTTCTGTGGTCAGCCTGCTTACTCGCACCACGCGGGCTCCTCTCTCTCTCAGGACAGAAACTCTGTTCTCACACATACAGAAGGAGATCAGCAGGAAGAACACGATGGCAGTCCACATCTTCAAGGCCGGCCTTGCAGGGAAGCTGCTCTTCCCAGGAGCCTGTAGAGGAGGGCTCTTTCCTATATCACTCTTGGATCCAGTGCAATATATCTATTCTTTAAAAAAAAGAAGAAAATCATCAATTAATACCAAATGTTTGCATCTGAAGTGCTCTATTGAACCCACTCCTATCCATTTGCAAAACAAAGGCAAGCATATGTTAGCAATGAAGCATACAGCAGAAAAGACTATTCCCAAATTCACACAGAGAATCTTTCTTTGGAAAAAGCACTTTGCTCTCCTTCCTTCAGACCCCGACAAAGCCAGTTCTTAATTCAAAAGCTGCAGGCAGTAGGTTGTACTGTCTTCCTTTTAGTTTCTCCAAGATCCCAAGGTGAAGAGGTTTTAAAGAAACATGATGCATCTTCTACAGTCAATAACACCCTCAAGAATAGAGAGCTCTGTTCTGCTCCTCCACTTTCATTTGGAAGATCTACCTGAGTACTGTCAAACCAAATCCAACTGGGGCCACAGAACAGCACAAGCAGGAGCAGCAGCATGTGAAGGGTGGAAAGAGGAGCCTTCTTCTGAAATTGCTTCAGACTTTTCTGGGATGTTAAGTGACACCTCAGGACAACAAATACAACAAATAGGAGGCAGCTAATGCAGGTGCAGAACCGCACAGGGCCGATCAGGGCTTTGGAGTCAGGCAGGCTGCAGGCACAGCTTTGAGTTGCTCTGAAATATTGCTCGCAGGTTCAGCAGAAAGGTTTTCACCAGCTTGAGCACACTGATAATCCAGGGGTCCCTCAAGCTTGGAATATACCTAGACACCTGTCCCTGCTTTTACACCACATCAGCTGATCAAGCACCAGGTTTGCTTCATTCTTGCTTTGATTTTCTTGCTGATGGTAAAACAAACTACCAAAAACTCTTAATAAAAGAACAAGCAGAAGCCAATAATTCATGTCTTTTAAGTGATTACACAGACGCAGCAGCTGTCGCTGAGGAAGTCTCACACCCACAGTGGTCTTCATTTCCCCACATAAAACAATAAAAACACAATGTCTTTTCCACATTACCACTACACAGAAGACACTTCTGTCCCCACACATGGGCTCTCGCCCTTAAAGTCCATGGAGCAGTTCCCACCAACTTCAGTGCTCTTCAGAGCAGGTCCTCACCTGCTACCTGGATTTACCCCCATGTTTTCAAGACTTTTCAAAACCAGACTATTTGCTCAGTCTCTTCTCTAAGAGGCTTCTAAGGACAACTCCCCTCCTCCTCCTCACGGAGGCAAGCTTCAGTCCTCACCCTGCAGCTGGGAAGAAGAGTGTTTTTGAAGAGAGCTGGGGTCCAGCTTTGCCTGACAGCTCAGGAGGGTACAGAACTCTGCAGGAGATGTACAGTTTGTAACACAGTGAGCAGCACATACGAATAGTACAAATAACACAGCAAAAACCACCCAGTCTCTTGGGCGAACTAAGACCCTGATTTAGCAATCCTTGCAAGAAGATCTGACCCGAGTTAGAGCTTCTGGATTCCAGTAAAGCCCAGGTAATATTTATCAGCTTTGATTTCCAACCTCCCACATTTTGATATCTCAACCAGTGAACTTTGGTTCCAAGTTTTATTTTTGCCCTGCTTTGTAAAGTCTTGAATGGGGGTAACAGAGTTTTGGCCTCAGAACTACCCTGCCTGGAAAACAGCAAAGTATAAATGGTTACTCCACTCTTCAAAGAGGACACACAACTCCACATCGGACTACAGGGGTAAAAGACAGGGACTATTCTGTTCCCCAAGGCCCCTGAAAACATATTGAGCATTTCTACATCTTCTTGTGCCACTGACCTTGGCTTGCACGCTGCTCGGAGCCTTTTTCCCTGGAGGAAACAACAGCAGCTTCCCACAGGTCCCCCGCTCCAGCTGCAGCCTCGTGCCTTGGTTTTCCCAGCTGGCAGCTGGAAACATTTCCAATTCCAACTTGGCAGGAGAAGCCTTGCAAGGAAAGGAAGCTCACCAGCCCCATCTAGCCCCGCGTGCTGGGGATTGCACCAGCCTCCCTCCCATTCCACATGGGAATGAGGGCTGCAGAGCCACTCACAGTGGCATAAATGCCTGGCCCTGCCAGCCTGCAGCAGCAGGAATGAGACCTTCTCCTCGTGCCGACAGATCCTTGTTCCTGACAGACACCAAATTTATGCTTTGAACTGCAGATCCTTCAACTGACAGCAGGCGACCTGGGACTTGTATGTGTAATAATGTTTTATAGCCTATGAAGTGAAGTCTCTCTGTCCTCATGCAGCACTGTCCATGTCCTAAGAAATGTTGTGCTCATACTCAGCAAAACACACCCTGTGCTCACTCAAGTTGGAGGTGCGATAGCTCCCTCTGCAACAAAGCAGGTGCAAAGCCACCATCAGCATCCCAAGCCCTGCGATCTGCCTCTTGTCTGAACAGCTTCAGATGCCCACAGAATTCTTGTCCTGTGATCTCTCCTGCCTACCACGAATGCTGGACAGACACGCAGCTTATGAGAGCTCTTCCATCACCACAACCCAAGTTGAGCTTCAGTCAGGTTTGAAAGACCTTCCTGGGAAAAGCGCAAATCCAAATGAACACCTCGTCCAAAACGAGCTCTTCTCAAAGGGAAAACACGGCCAAGGAGCTTCTAATCGTTGAGGGTTAAATGGCTGGAATGAGTCCATGGCTTAATGCTCATCCCCTTCCAGGAGGTGGTGACCATGCCAGGTGCCAGCACACAGCTCCTGAGGACCCACAGGACAAAGCGGCCCTGATCCGCACACAAGCGCCACGGCCACTCTCTGCTAGCAGGGGACTAAAGACAGACAGGGCAGAGGTGCTCCCTCCTCACACCTGCAGGCACTCACAAGTCGGTAAACAAGGAGCAGTTTGGAGATAGGGCAGAACAGTGCCTATTTAATGAAGATGGTTTAGTGATTCTGTTGGGAAGTACTGCCTTAATGTACAATTTGCATATTTTCCAAGTCATTCCCCCCTTCCCTTGGCACTCACACATGCTTACAAGCCCAAAATAATGTTAAAGGTTGTTTAGCAAATCATAGCAATTCCTTTACATTTTTTAAAGAGCACGCATGTGCAGCACAAACACAGCACATGGGCTATAAATACAACAGACGAGCAAACACCTCATTTCTAAGTCTAATGCAGGGAAAATCAGATGCAGTCGCACCTTAATGCAGTCCAGATGACACTTTGGATGCTGTATCAAGTACCAGAAGGCTTTTTTCTGCCTCTTCCACCTTAGCACAAGTCCAGAGCAAGAGCTGTAATTCGTACTAACAAATCACTTCTCCTGACTCAATCAGTGCCTTGTATAATTACAAGCAATTTCTTTCTGCAATGGTACCTGTCACCACATATACATGAATTATAACGGCCCCAATGCAATGCAATGCCACACCAGGCTGACTGGGGATGTGCAAGAACACCACCACTATGTTACAGTGTTCAAAGCAAAAATAGCTGGCCCTTCGGAACATTTGCAAATGATTTCACTACATTATGTAAAAAAAAAAAAAAAAAAGAGAAGTGCCTCAGAGCTTCAACTGCAAATTCAAAACAGCTGTTAAAATATCCTCCCTATCTCTCCTGTTGACTCACCTGCCACGTGTTTCTACCAAGGGTCACCTGCTACAAACGGCAAAGGACAAACTGAGCAGAGGTCGTGAAGCAAAGGTCACACTGGAGATTCACGGGGGTGGCAGAGCCTTACTGGGGACGGAGGAGGTGGCTGGTCTGGGCACAGTTCCTTGGACAGTACTTCCTAAGCCGCTATGGGAAGCGCCCGACAACAAAAATGCGAAAAGAAATTCTGCAAAGCCAAAGATCCCCCAGAGAAACTCCAAGAAGAATCCGATAAGGTGAACGGTAAACCAAGTGAAAACATTTTAACTAGGTAGCCTTAAAATTAGACACCTCCTGCTTCCCTAAACAAGGGCCACCTCCTTCAGCCTGCAGCGCAGTCGCTGCCTGCGGCCCAGCGTCCCGCTCATCCGCGCGACACGCAGCGCACGAGCGGCGGCCGCCACGTGCTCCAGCGGGCCGGAGCAGCCACCACACGCTCTGCATTCACGTGGCCCACCCTAGGCAGAAGTTATTAAGCTAGAGAGCCGAGGATAAACCAGCGCCATGGAGCAGACCACCTGCAAGGAGGCTGCTCTTGCCGCGGCATCCCCAGGAGGTCAGGATAGGAGTGATGCTCTTTGAAAGAAGTCCACAGTTGCTAAAAATCAGTATTTCTTCAGCTGCCATATATTACTTTATGCAGGAAAATCCTTTCTTCTGCTTGCAAATGCCAAAAGCAAAACAAAACAGAATGAGAATAAACGCCTAAAGCCTCCTTCAAAGAGGTGAAGCGGCTCACGAGACGTGCTGGGAAACTGCTCAAGTGCACCGGGACTTGGGCGACATGGCTACAGGGCACTGGGGACTCCCGTGGTGACACGTTGCCCTACACAGGGCCACGCTCCCTGAGGACCTTGACTGGGAGAAGCATCCGCACAAGCATCCCACAATCCAGTATTACCACGAACCTACAGTAGCCCTGGAAAGCCTTTTCCCACGCAACGGGCGGATTTCTTGCAAACCCAGCAGCCCACCTCGGTCATGCAGAGGCTGGAGTACTTCCCCTTCCATTTCAGGGTTTTCAGTGAGTTGCTCAACCTTCCTTCCCAACCACGAAGGCAGAGAGGAAGGAGGTTTTGGTGGTCAGACCCCGTGTCTAACAACTGCCAAGAGCCAAGTTCAGGTCTTTTCTCCACTTCTAGCCTCCTGCGGAAGCAATGCAGGGCAACCAGCTCTCAAACCTCACACAGATTTAGCTGTGGTGGTTTTTGTGGGCGGTTTTTGCTTTAGTTAGTTTTGTTCTGAAAATGCTTTATCAACTTTCCCCATCTCCCAGATCACAGGTTGTCTCCTCCTTTCTGTGACTCAGCTCCCCCTTTGTACTTCTTTCACAGAGCTAGAGAAAGACAAGTGCATTTAGGGAAACAAAACAAAACAAGCAACAAAACCAAGAAAATCCCACCAGATAGCGGAGAGTTGAGAGGAGCACATGTGTGGCAGAAGGAAAAAAAAGGGAGATGATGCCTTTTTGAGAGAAGGTTTTTGAAGAACAGGTCATTGAGAATCCACACAAATACCCAGCAGTTTGAGGAAAGAAGAAAACTGGAAAAAAGACGATGTTCTCAACCTACCTGGTTCAGGACACACAAGTGGTCCTGGGCTATTAAAGCCCCCACAATCGTCCTTCTAACAGCTTGCCAGGATGGATGGACAATAAGGAGTGACGATTCCCACTCTTTACATGCAAGTTGATGAGAAAACACCTCTTCCTCAGTGCTAAGTTTCTCACTTTTCTTATGCCACGGATGCAGAGAGTTCACTGACATCAGTAAGGCTTCATGCCCATCACCCTTTGCCTCTGACAAAATAAATGTTAAGGCCCAAAAAACAACCACGACCACCACCGCGTCATCATCCATCACCCTCCCTCATCTCTGCTCACATCTACATTCTGCACTCATACTGAAAAGTGCTACTCAGTGGGACACTTCCCCTGTGAAAAATGACCAGGCAGCTGTTTCATTTATGAAAATGTGGCTTGTTTTGGAATATCTGAAACAACCCAGTTTTAATATAAAGAAAAATAGGCTGCCAAAGGCTAACTGCATAAAGCCAGGATTGGACAATAAATCTGTCAACGCAAATACCTCTGAGGAATAAAAATGTGCACTGTGGCTCAGCTGCAATCTTCTCTGGCCTGATCTGCACTAAAAGCAGCTAGCAAATTTTCAGACATGCTCCTGTCTCAGGAGAACAGGAGATCACATGTAGGGCATTTTCTACTGCATGTTTCCAATTAAACACGACTTGAACCAAAAGCCCCCAAGGGAAGCACCCCCACGGGCTGCCGTACGGGCTCCGGGGCCACCAAGCGAGGATGCTGGGTTGGCTGGATCCTGGCTGGTGGGCTAAGAGGCCGGCTCACGACTTGGGCTTCATCTGCAGAAGCAGATGCTCTGCGCCCTGCACCGCGTCGCCCGGACACGGCATCAGAGCAAGAACCAGCTCTCCCAAGGGAAAACACCACGCGCGCTCCCAGCACAGCAACTTGTCTCCACGCTGCTGTTAAACCCCAAACTGCCGAGTCTGGAGCGAGCAGAGGCCTCCACAAGAAGCCATCGCAGCCTGAAGGCACAATTAAGCAAGTGTTACTTTGGAGCAAATAAAACCAAAAACGCACTGAAGTCTGGTCACCTCACCTTACTCCAGCCCTGCACGCTACCATCAGAGACAATAATTTCCTGGAAATACAGATGAGGTTAAATTTCACTAAGTTCATAGTTTCAAATACTATCTTTCAGTTGAGAGAATTTCGAGAAACCCTTTAGCTCCTTTATGGGTTCATACAGATGCATTAATAATTTGGGGCATTTAAAAACATAGGAGGCATCACCACCCACAGTGCAGCAAGTTTGCTCAGGAATTTAAGCTTGTGCATAGTTTTGAGCAGGGCCATGCGCAGAAGAGATGGCCAGCTCCAACACAAAAGCAAAAGGGAACCCTGGGGAGAACTCAGAAAGAGAGAAGAAAATTTAGGCAGCGTGGAAATGGCCTGAACACAGTCCCAGTGCAAGGACTGAAGAGATTTTCTGGTCACTGTTAGAAGAATTGGGAGCAAAGACATTGTGGATCATTCTTGGTCATTTCTCCTTTCTGCAGGGAAGCGGGATCTTGAAAATACACAGAACTGAATCAAAGATACTTGCCTCCATCTGCAGTTATTCTCCCAAATAAAACAACTTGAAGATACCCAGATGATAGGATTCTTTTTAAACTACCCTACTTAAAAAGAAAAAAAAAAAAAAAAAAAGCAAGCAGGTTTATATTATAGGGCTGTCAGATGAGATACAGCAAGACGACATTGCAGCTTATCACAAGGTAGCACTATACTGTGGAATTTTTCACCATACATATTTTGGCACAAATCAGAAGATCCCACCCAAGCTCTCAAGGCCAGAAAGACATTTATAGCAGTAACAAATGAGGGTTGCTGGCCACATGCCTCCCCGTGTTGTCATTTACACCGTTTGGAAGATGTGGAAATCACAGGGCAGGCTGTGGGGGATGCATAGCCAAGCTGGCTTTAGCCAAAGAGAGGGACCCGAACGCAACAGCAGCTCTCACAACCCCTGTGGCCTGCACCAGCCGTAGGTTCCTCAGAGCCAACAGGAGTCTTCTCCGAGCCAGGCACAGAGAAGCCTCTTAAATTTAACTTAGAGGAAAAACATCTTCCTCTCCCTCTGCTCTCCTTAGTCTATTCCTGACGTTTTTAACGTGAACACGGTCCTTGTTGATATCTGCGACCGCTCGGGTGGCAGCTGAAGAACCACTCCAGCCTGGCTCAGTACGGGCAGGCAGGGAGGCTGGTGCTGAGCGCCCACGGCTGCTGCTCTGAACCCGAGCTCCTCAGTGCTGCTCCTGTACAAAAATCAGTATATTGGTCCATTATTCATGGAAGAGCAGCCACACAGGCAGTAACAGGTTCCGACCCTTTCCAAGCCCGACTCCAGGCTTACCTCAGTCCTCAATTTTCACCCAACAGCACATCCACAATATATAAAGAGAATCGATATCCCTGAAATCTTGCCTGCTTTCTTATCCCAACTGTATTGCACGACGAAATAAACAGTATTACTTTGCCTTACAAGCTTTGCTTCAGCACAGCAGAATTTGGCAACTCATCCATCCCCCTCATCCATGGAGAGAGGGTCCATTTTTTAAAAGCTACAGCACATTTAAAGGAGTCTGATCTGCAAAAAAAAAACAGTCACCAAGACAAATAGAGCTCAGTGGATTTCATCAACACAGAACAAGAAAGCTTTTTTTTTTTTTTTCTTTTTTCTTTTTTTCATACTGCGGGGAAATTGCAATTGCAGAACATGGCTGGAAGAGAAACGCCTCAGATTGGAGACAATACAACAGTGCTGTCCTCCCCCACTCCCTGCCCAAGTTACTGGAAGTTTTCCCCCATCTCCAACACAGCTAACACAGGGCTGCAGCTCCAAGGAGGAGACACCACGTCCCCAGCAGCTGCTCCTGGTTACAATCTGTAACCCCTCAAAGTATTTGGCCACGCTTTCAGATGTTGCTTTTCAGAGGCGCTGCACAACAGCGATCCCGCACCTTTTTCTTGCATTAGCCTTCCAGAAAGCGAGAGGAAAAAGTGAACCAGGTCCCATAAGACAAATCCCTAACTCGTCTCCATGTCTCTGGAGCACAAGGGTCAGAAGGGAGCACACGTCCTTGCAAGCACTCACCTTCAGCCCTTCAGACACCTGGGGAGCAGCCAGACGGGCTAAGGACAAGTGGGTGGTACGCAGTGTCTGCACCAAGGGGCCCAAGGAAATAAAACCGTGAGCTTTAGACTCGAATTACAAACTGCCTCCAAGCTGCCGCCACACAAGTCATTGCAGGTCTGAAATACACTGGTATTGTCAGGTTAAGATTTAATATTTGTGTCTAATACAAGGGTTTCTACCTTAAAAAAAAAATGCTAAATCAAGCTATTACACCTAATTCTTCTTCTTTGCTCACTGACTCTCTTCACCTGAACCTTGTTATCAAGGTGACAAGACACGTAGGGAAACATACACACAAGTGCAATAAAATTGCCTGGGGCCTCTCTGCCACTTTCGCACTTCACCTTATAGAAAACACTAAAATAAAGTTGAGCATGCATTTTACTTAGATTTTCCCCTTTGTTCATCCTTTACGAAGATGAATCATCAGCATACGAAATTCATTCAGTTACTACTTTATGTTCATTGGATTAAATACATTGCATCTGCCACTGTAGTGATTCCAAGTGTGAATGCTTGAATGTACTGAGACATTTACCTAAGGAATCTCAATTTTAAACCATATACTTTAAAAACTCAGGTGTAATCTCACACCTTTCAATTTGGCTTTGCAAATAAATGAACGTTTCCCAAGATAGACAATAACCTAAGAGCTCGTTCAGCACAAGGGTTTGCAATTTCCAGCCAGTTCCCCGGGGACAACTTTCCCACTCCACAGCAGTTTGTACAACATCTGTTTCTGGTTTCAGAGAGGTCAAAGACCAACTGAAGAGCCCACGACAGAGAAAGAATGAACTTGCTAATAGCACTAAACCCTCCAGCAGCAGGGTGGAGGCAAAGGAAAATCAGTATTTTTTGCTTGGATTTAATTCTAGAAATCTCCCATTCTTTGAGGCATCCCCTATGGGAATGGGTCACCAGTGTATGGGAACCCTTTTCTGTTACAGCTTCGTGCTCCCGGAACAGCTTTCACATGCTTGAGTACCAGGTATTGGATACATAGCAAGCATCGTACAGTGCCTTACACGCACCTGTGGATATGGTTACCATCTCAGGGCAAAACTCCAAAGTAGCAATCAAGAACACCCCCAAATTCAGCTTCCAGATGTTACAAGATTTCTAAAGCCTAGAAACTCCTGTCCCCTTTGCAATCAATGGAAGAGCAACGAGTGGGAATCTATAAGCACACTACGGTCAAAAGCTGTTTGCTAACCAGAAGATACGATCAGTGCCGTGCACCCCAACTTCTGCACTTTTCCTTTTGAAGTAATCTGGTAGCAAAAGCAGTAGGTGTTAAGGCTCCACTCAGGCCACATGTTCCCTTAAAATTCAAGCAGCAAGTGCCCCAGGAGGACATTATCACTCTTTCCACACAAGCATTTTGCCTTGGGTGCCAGTTCTTCCAGCTGAAGATGAAGCGTATGTTTAGCTCCATACATGAGACTAAGCCTAGCAGAACCAATGCCACCTGTGAACTGCATGAAGCCACACGACTGCTGGCAGGTTCACTACACTTCATTTTCATGTCAATATGCAAGTTATTTAGCCGTGCAGGAGTCTTCTTGATCCTTTTGGGGAACAAAAAAAGAACAAATCAAGACTTATTATGGTTCTTCTTTCACACACACCATAAGAAATGGCACCTGAAACTAGCAGTTGCCAGTGAACTCCAGGGACTCATGCTCTTAACACACCCATCATCTCTAAAGAAATGGAACAGCAAGAGGATACTCGATTTTAACTGAATTGCAAAGGGTCTCATGATATCAAATGCCAGGGGACGAGGTCTCCTACCACCATGAGTGATCCCCGTTGAGGATCAAATACTAGACTAGACAGAGCTTTGGTTTTATTGCACACAGATAGTTCTCAAGTTCCTAACGTCAGCTGAGATGGCACAATAAGCTGACTGATAATGCAGTCCTATACGACGTTGACTCAAAGTACAGTGCAACACAAAAAAAAAGGTCCAGAAACAGCAGTGCGGACGTATAATTCAGGCAACAAAAGTCAAAACCTGATTATCAGCTTCTTCAAGATCCTAGCAGCCATCTGGATGCCAAGGCAAGGGAAAGTATAACCCCTCTTCTTCCCTGTTCACTCGCTCATAGCTCTTGACTGTGTCCTGTGCAGCTAAACTGTAGCAACTAAACTAACTTCATGTTACACCAAATGGCTTGGCAGAGCAATGACTTCTAATTAGACATTAGAGAAGCTGTCTGCACATTTTGAAATAAATAAAATACAGCACACTGAGACTTGCTCCTGTACCTGCATAGTGGTGAAGCAGCTTTATTTGGGGCTTTAGTTTTAGCAGTAAATAAAAATACAGGAACTTAAACCTGCCCTTTCTAACACACTCCCTCTGTGTACACATCAGTCACTGTGGCTTCCCTCATAAAGACTGCATTAAAAACCAACCAAACAAAACCCCATCAACTCCTCCCAAAACCCAAGTCACAACCCAAACTTAGAAGCGTCAACAAATGCAGAAGTCAAGAATTCATATGAACTGCACCAATGGCCACAGGGGCTTAAATGCATGTCAGGAAAAGCTGCAAAGTGCAAGGGCATAGAGGGTACCTCGCTAAAAAACAAGGAGTTGCCTCCTCTCACGGCAGCACAGCTTTTTGTTCCCAAAAGGCAGGACCACACTGAGACAAGGCAGGAGCTATTGG
This sequence comes from Tinamus guttatus, assembly GCF_059628265.1. NCBI lineage: Eukaryota > Metazoa > Chordata > Aves > Tinamiformes > Tinamidae > Tinamus > Tinamus guttatus. The sequence continues at coordinate 14,895,060 of NW_028288774.1, read as the reverse complement.
TCTTGCAAGGAAAGACACTGCCAGGCATGGAAATCTCCTGAGGATACCTCAGAAGTAACAGTCCTATGTCAGCCAAAAAAAGCAGCACAAAGAAGCTACATCAGGTCTACCTCAAGCCGAGGACGTTACTGAGACCCATCCCACAAAAGCTTCACTATAAAAGAGACTGAAAAGATTAAATACATGTGGTGCATTTCGTAATACTCTAGATAACAATCGGGATTCACTTACAGAAAGGACCAATGCCAGAGAAGTGCTTGGGGAGAAGCATGCTTGCTCATTCCAAAGCTGATGAAGCTTTCGCACTCAGACCAGTTGGGAATGCCTACAGCAGTCTTCCCAGTGCTCGCAAATAAAATATTTTCCAAACAAAAGCAATCATAAATAAAATCTGAGTATACTTGTTTTAAAAAAAAGAAAACAGAGAAGCACATTGCTCCTTTATAAAGCTTCTGTAGGTTAAAGAGTGACAGAAACACACACAAAGATTCACACAAGCTACTAAAAATTCTTGCTGGCAAGGATGTCTTTCTAGACCAACTAGGATAGGAACAGTTTCAGAAGCATGAGAAAGCATAGCCCAAAAGAAAACTGGTCTCAGTAGGAACAGCTCTGGATCAACACAACTGAAAAAGGAAAAAAAAAAAGTTTAGATTAATGCTTATGGTTTAGCCTCAAGTTAACAATCAGACAAGCATCCAGAAAACCCTGGGTAGAGATTTAAGGTTTATGCAGATATGTCCTTTGTGCTGAGATGAGGAATTTCAGTTTATCCCAGAACCTCTCTCCTCCATTAGAAACTCCCACTCCTAACCTATTTCAGGGAGCAAATTTCCTGGTAGGCTTCAGGTAAAGACGGGAGAGTTTTACTTCCAGGAGTGTTTTTGCATGCTCTGCTTGTACTAGATGGGCGAGATTAGGTCCAGGTGCTCCAGCCAGTGGGGCTTCTGCCAGAGTGGCAAGGACCTTAACTGTGGCCCCAGGAAAGACATGCTGACGACAGAGGCAATTCTCCACGTGGAGCTGCTGACACAGATATGCCAGCGTGATCTTTGTAACCCAGGTCAGTCCAAACAACAGAATGTAGGTGAGACCGAGACTGACCCTCCCTCATGTCACTGTGGGGAAAAGGGGGCATGGGAACACCCAGCGACCTGCCTGAAGCACCAAGTCACCTGCTCTCCCACGAATGGACAACTGCTTTTAACTAGACTCACAATATTTATTTCGCTTCAAGCAGTTTGCAGTCAGTGATGCTCCTTTCATGACCTTTCTTTCCTGTGCACGAATGCTGGTCCTCTTCATCAACAGGGACAAATTCTTCCCTCGGCCATCTGCACATCCCCTGCTCCTATTGACTTCTGCAAGGCTTCCCTTTACTAATGGGCTTGTTCCAGAGCAATTTCAAAGCAGCCCAGGTGGAGCAAAATAAAAAACAAACATTGTGAGGGTGGAGACTTAGCAGGCAAACACTTGTACTTGTTTTCTTGCTGGCAGGAGGATTTTTGGAACATTTAGGGGAAACAAAAACCAACAGAAGACTGGACGCAGAACGGCTACAGCTGAAACATAGGGGAAAAAAGTATATATGTGAAATACTACTGTACACAGCCAGAAAGCTACTCCACTGAGACTGTCAAAGCCGTTTCAAAGGGATAGAGGACCAGAGAGGTTTATCCTGCTTTTTAATACAGAGAAGCCAGACAAAGAAAGATAGAGAAGAAGACTCGGCAAGAAGAACATGCTTAATCCTATTAAAATTAATGAGATTTCAGCCTGGCCTCCACGCAAAAGTTGTATTGGTTTAGCTTAAGTGGATTTAAACCTAGATTTAGTTAAAGCGGTGCAAATTCTCCCCAAGCTAAACAAACATAAAGCTACCCTAAACATATTCACAAAACCCAATGCGGATATTCATCCACTTCACCATCGGTTACTACTATTTTCCCCCTCCCAAGGGGGCTGTAAGCGCAACGCGCCGCTCCAGCACAGGTAACGTGCCCAAGTGTTTCGCTGCCCTTCTGCAGAAGCGACTCTCAACCCCGATGTGAGCCAAGCCAAAGCAGACAAGGACATGGGGGGAAGGAGGAGCAGTGGCAGGGCTCGGCGTGGCCTCCCCTTCCCCGGCCCGTGGGACGTGCGCTTGGAAGGGGTCTGCCACGTGCACCAGCCACGGACCCGATACGGGCTGCAAACTGCCCCCGTCGGCAGCGCTGCAGAAACGGGCTCTTCTCCATCTCCCTCTGGCAGCAACACTGAGGGGCAATGACTTCAAGTCCAAAAAAATGCCTCTTCTATCACCGTGCTGTGCAGTGACTCTTTGCCCGTGCACCTCATTACTCTTCCTGCTGTTTACCCCAAAAGCTACAGGCAGCTCCTGAGGCCACACAGCAGAGAGCCCTCAGAGCCAGCTACACAGCAGGGGAGAAAGACTCCCACGCTTCATTAAGGCACCTCCTCAGCTGCCTGCCAGGATAGCACAGAGGTAGGCAGCCCAAGGAGGAAAATGCAAATGCAGACTTTGCCAAAAAGATTAAGTGCCCCTACCTGGCTTTGTTGGCACTTCAGCATGAGAACAGGGCTGAGAACCCCTATTTTTGGCTCCCAGCCCCACTCCTGCCTTCACACCACATTGTCCCAGCAGAACAATGGAGAAAGAAAGTGCCTCATGTGCCTTCCCAGCACTCCGCAAGTCCCCATTCCGACGGGGAGGGCGGGAAGGGCGCGATGGGAAATGCGGCCTCTCACATTTGTCTTTATTCCGTGTATAACCCATTGTGCAGAGCCCAGATCCCAGGCTTGACGCTTGTTTCAGGGGTCACAGCAACGACCCACGCCAGCAGCTGGGCACAAGGCTCCTCAGAACAAGCCTAGGGACGGCAGCACCACGGCAAGCAGCTCCGTGCTGGCTCCCTGCACACCAGCGAGGTGAACGCAGAGCTGCACTGAACATGAAAAGTCGCTTTTGCAGTTCTTGTCACCTGCTCCTGCTGACACAGCCTGGATTAGTTGTTCACAGGAGCGTGCCATAATGGGAGGAAGGAAAAAAGGAGACCTCTGAATTTTGGAGTTAGATCGTCATCCTGAACCAGCCCACCATGCCACCGAGCAGCACTGGAAAGGTCGCAAGCACAGGTGCAGAGACTTCTCGAGTCACAGTAAATTCCTGGGGGAACCATATCCTGCTGGGCTAAAGGCCCCTGGAAACCCGGTGACACAGCCCAAACCACAGATCCTAGATTCATGACTCTCAGCAAGAAAAAGTCACCTTGGGACTATTACTTGTAGGTGATTCTTATGAGGCCTCTGCACCCCACTGGAGGAAGGTGCAGCATTTCACCCAGAAAATAGCAACCCATTGCAGGTACCCTGGGGTCTCACCTGTTTTGCAACCTTCTTAGACTGTGAGCAGTCACAAGTTGCAGGAACTAGGAGCGACGTTTCCAAAGCAAGAGTGAGCTTCTACCTGCATTCACTTTCACCCTATAGCCTAGCAGCCAAATTCACCAGCTTTACAAGCTCCACCAACTCCTGCACATCCAATTCACAGGAAGGGAGCCCAAGGGAGCAAAGCTCACAGAAGAAATGAATCAGAGCACTGAAGCTTCTTCCCAGCTATCTGTACTGCTGTGAACCACTTTTCTCCTCCAGAATTACCTCTCACCGACTCCATTTTTTTTATATGTTTAGAGACACAGATTTGTAAAGGTAGGAGAAAAAACAAACAAAAAAAAAGCCGTGCAAATCACCTAGGACAGCTTCCTGTGTGGCACAAGCCAGAGAGTTTCATCCAGCCATTACTCAGTGTGTTCATGTGTGGGGGAGAGCATCTCACCCACCCCGTAGATTCTGCGCCAGCTGTGCGTTAATAGGGATGAACATCTCTTTCACAAAGACATCTGATCTCGATTCACACACTTCAAAGGGCAGCCAGAGAGCGGGTGCAGGCTGTCACTGCTCTGCAAGAGAGCTGTAACAATCTACAGCAGCCAAGGACTTGCACGCAAGCGCTGGCGAATTCACCACCTTCTCCAGTTTTCCCTGAGAGTAACTGTGCCTGCTATCAGGAGTTTGCATGTAATATAAAGTAAGAATTTAAGAGGAAGAATAATTCTAGAACAGGCGCAAACCCTGTCTGAACATGCTCGCGTGTGGGATCCAGCTATGGGGCATCCAGCCCAGGCTCAGTCTTTTCATGTCCAGCTCCCCCATGATACCACTGAAAATAAGGAGGCATCAATCCTGGATGGATCTGCTTTATAGCACTTTCAATCCATAAAACTGTTTGGAAGGTGCACGAGGCTGGGCAGAGCACGCCCAGTTAACATTGTGGTTTTACTTGGTGTCAGAGTGAGCAGGGATGTCAACAAAATTGTATGCTTAAAGCGTCACGGAGAAAAGTTTGGTCTGTACCCTTGTAAAATAAAAAGAAGCAAGAAAAATCTATGTAAATCACGTCTTCCCAATTTCTTCAGGTAGAGTCTTGAATATTTCTGCTGCTTAAAATACAAGCCCCTCCAGTCCTAATTGTTCCTGCAACAGTTCACCTTGAAAACTTAGTCAGTCCCACATTCCAGGAAAAGTCAGTCATTACGTTTAAAAGGCACGTGTCCTATAATCCACCTAATGCAGCCAAAGATTATAAATGCATTATCAGGCCCTGAGCATGGATGTTTTTCATCAGCGAAGCTTGAAATTTCATCTGCAAATTACTTCCATCACCTTTGAAAAGCCTGTGCCAAGAGACTTAATTTGGGAGGCCAATGCTGCAGGTTGCATGGAAATTCCAATTTGAATTTCAATAGCAGATAACCAGACACAAAGTCTGTTTTCCAGCAGATGATTTTAAGTCCAGCAGGGAATTTCCAATTAAAATTAAAAATGAAGATGTCTGCACCAATGTCTTAAGGGGTACACAGCCTGAAATTTCCACCAGAAAATTACCAAAAGACTGTATGAGTGCTTTTGTGTATATATATATATACACGTATTTTTTTTTAAACTGGAGCTAAGCAGCAGACACGCATGGCAAATACATTAATCTATTTGAAATCTAATAAAAATGGAGAAATCACTACTAAAGCCACCATTACTATGTAATGGACAGCATTAACATATAGAGTAGAGAATGATGACAGGGGATAAAGCACGGTTAGAACAAGAATGTGCATTTGAGAGACCCCTGCCAGGTGATGAAATGCACCTTACAGCCTGGTTTTCAAAGCTAGTGAGCAGCTACAAAACCCTCCAGAGACCAAGGGACACCAAACACTCAGCGTTCCCGAGCTTACCTCTCAGGGCAAAGCAGCAGCTCAGCTCAAAGTGGGGAGTTCGTGTTTCTGTAGGGAGGAGGAGCTAGTTCCTCCAGTTTGCAGCCAGCTAACTCACTTTATCAGGAAGCAGGAGAGCTCCTGCATGGCCAAGCACTGCAGGACATCAAGGCACCTCCCCTGAAAGTCTCCTGAAAGAGAGCTTCACTCCACCAAGCCTAGAAGAAAAAGTTTGAGAAAGCGCAAAGATCAATGTCAGAGGAATCACTGAACCTACCAGAAAGGGAACCACAAGGCAGAGAGCTTGATGAAAGCACAATATTGCCTGGTGTCCAGCTGCACAGCAAACCCAAGGCACAGTTAAATCTACTGAAAACCTCGATGCTGGGCACGAGGGGAGGCAAAACACCCGCAAGACACTGTTGAAAACGGGATGCCGTTTGCAAAGGCAACCTCAGGGTCACCATCTCCGCGGCACTCGCCTGGACACCAGGGCTTTTCTCAGAGCACCCGCGAGCGTTACCTGCTGCAGGCACCGCGGCTCCAGAGAGGGGCCGGCGAGGAAGCGAGAGGCGCCGAGACCCGCTGCAAAACCGGCGGGGACCTTGGCTGGCAGCAGCGGCGCTGAGACAGAGCTTCTAAAACGGCAAGAAAAAAAAGCACAAGTCAGAGTTACTCCCCGCGCGCGGCCGCTCCTCCAAACGGGCGGCCGGGACGCTACGTGTCGGGCCCCGGGCGCGACCAGCGCAGCCCGGAGGCCGCCGGTTGTCGGGGGGGAACCGGCCGCGTTCCGCCGAGACCAGGCCCGGGCCACCCCGAACTGTCCCGGTCCGGTCCGGTCCGGGCCCCGGTCCCGTACCCCAGCGGCGAGAGGAACGCGCCCGCCCGGCGCCCCCGCCACATGCCGCGGCACACGCCCCGCCCCCCGCCGCCCTCTATTGGCCCGCGCGCCTCCCGCCCCGCCTCCCGGGCACGCCCCCTGCCCGCCGATTGGCCCGCCCTCCTCCCGCCCCGCCGGCCGGACACGCCCGCCCCCGTCTGGCCCCGGAAATACCGACGCGGCGCGGCGGAAGTGGCCGTTGGGACGCGTCACCACCGGTCGCCGCGCGCTCGTTAACGGTCGCGCCGTGTTTCGGGATTATCTGAGGGGAGAGGGTCAAGCACAACAAGGGAGCACGTAACGCAAGCAAGGGGCGGGGGTGCAGATGAGCCCCAGGGTAGCAGGGAACAAGCAGCTTCTGGGGACAAAAGTCAAAGTCATCAAAGGGGAGGGGGCTGGAGGTGCCGTAAGGGAAATTTGAGGATATTGGTGAAACAGATGTTACCGTAGAGTTAAGCTATTAAGCTACATCCCCCATTCAGGGATTTTGCACTGCCTGAGCTGGAGACCAAAAGGCAGGTCTGTCTTTAAAAGAGAAATGTGGCGTATCTTAACACAGATGGTGACTGGGAGATGCAATGTTTGCTCTTCTGGGCTATTCAAACAAACGTAGGCTGTGGATGCAATGCAACGAATAGTCCTACCTACCTCCTGTTAACATAAAAGAAAAGATGGACCTCAGTCCCCTAAAACACATGGAAGGTTGAGCCTCTGTGCCCTGTGTTTTAACAGCCTTTTTACTGAGGTGATGAGAAAGGCCCCCAGCCTTGGGGCAGGAGCAGAAAGATGTTCTCCTGCTTCCCTAGAGGCATGGAAAGCCACTGCAATAGTTACCAGTTACTATAAGTTGCCATGGGCCAGATTCTGACATAACTCCAGTCAAAATAAACCAAGAGCCTATTTAGTCCTCTGTATTTAGTCCATTGTTTTTCTCTCTTTTTTCTTTCATAATCTTTTCACAGAGGACAAGCCTCTGCCAATTCACAGGCTGCAATTAGGGAAGAGTCTGGATAGAACTGTTGACAATATGTTTGCAGAGTACTAAATACCATTGAATATGTTCTATAAATATTTACACTTGGTGGAAGAGATTTGTTCTTCACATAGTTTGCATGTTGGCATCTGCTGGGCTGAATAAATTACTAATAAAAATGGTATTTTGAAAAGAAAAAACGAACATGCTAGTTCTTTGGGGGACTATTTCTTTCAAGATAATGAGGTGAATGAAAGGGACTGCCTTGCTTGGGAGTCACTATGTGCAAAATTTTGGTACTGCAGCAGTATAGATTTTCCTAGCAGGGAGCCCTGGGCTGAGACAAAGAGCATTTCAGTTGGAAAGAGAGTCTTCCTGCAGCTAACTGTATGGCAGCTCCCTATACGACATGACAGTCTTTAAGGGATACAGTTCATTTCTCGTGTTGCATCTTGCACAGCCCTGAATCCAGTCCCCCACATCATGATTGCTGCCAGCTCTTCGGATTCTGAGTGTTTTCTGAACTTTTGAGCTTCCTGAATCTAGATGTTGCAAGAGAATCTCAACTATCATTTTGAAATGCTCTTGGGGCGAGGAAAGGTCTGGAAATGCAAAGCAAGTGTCCCTAAATGTAGAAATGCCAGAAAGTGTCACCTTCAGTGTGCTAAGCTCCTCACGTCTGAGCACTGGGGCCCCCATTCCCTGACAGTTGTCACTTACAAGTCGTATTTCATAATTAATATCCCAAATACTCTTCATAAACTTATTTTTAAGCCTGGATTCTCATGTAACATCACAGTTGTAGCAATGTGCACCAAATTAAGGATCTGGTCATAGGACAGAGCATCGAATTAGTTGAACTCAACAGAACACACGCAAACAGCTCAACATTCCTGGCTCTAGGCATCTGCCACAGGGTACTGCCACGGATATAACATTACTCACGACCCACCAGGACGCTCTGGTTATGTTCAAACTCCCACAGCTGTCCCGCTGGCATCGTTTTACTGCAGCTTCATCACGAGAAATGGATAGCACTCTCGGCCAGAACTCCTGCCGTGGGAATCCCTGAAGCACAAGGTAGAACTTACATTAACTCCTCACAGCTAAGCAGCAGCATGGAGGATGTTGCTGGACGTGCACTAGCAGACATAGATCATAGCTGACACTGTGGCTTGGTTAATACAGCTTATCCACACTAAGATTTTAAACACATCTAACACACCTTTCCTCCTGGCACATGTGTGAGCATGCACAGAAAGGCTGGCAAAGAGACAGTCCCTGTCATGCCAAGGACATAGGTAGAAACCTCATAAGAACTGCTACTGACCTGATTTCTGCTCAGTTGGGTTTAGCTCTTCCACAGGCATTCAGGGATGCTTTGTGCTGGCTGCTTCTCGTTTTGAAAGGTAGCCCAAATGGAAGCAGGGGATGTATTTGGGAATAAGATGCAGTTCCAAGCAAGGAAAACTTGGACAAGTAACATAAGCTAGAATCCAAGTGTGCTGATGAGCTGAGTGGAAGGAAACGGCGACTCACCAGCTAGACGGAAAAAAAAAATTATAATAATGCTAATAATGCGAGCATTCAGCAAATCCTATGTTTGCCTAGAGATGTCCTGGGAGGAGTTTTGACCTAAAAGACTAAAGGGTGCTTAAAAAACAACAACCTGGGACCTGAGTGCATATTCTTTGCACTGAAGCAGAATTTCTCCAGCTTTGAGGAGATCAGTCTCAACAAGGAATCAAGCTCGTGTGCCACCTTCCCATCAGACAGGAAGCACTTTGTGCCCTGCCCAACCCCCTGAGCGCGATGCGTTCAAGTCAAATGTGATGCTTCCTGCTTCAAACCTCCTCCTTGCTCCCTCCATACCCACCACAAAACAGGACCTCGATCCCATGCCAAGAAACCTGGAGATTAGGGGCAGCTGAAGCCGGAGCCAACCAAATGCTGTGCAAACGGCACTGCAGATCTGAGTTTTCCAGCCACACCATCTGCAGGCATTGGGTTTGCCAATGGATTTTGCTTTTCTTTAATCTTTTGACTATAGCATCCATTGAGCTATTACCCTCCTGCCTCCAGACAGGCAAAGAATGAGGAGACTGTAGCTACTTACATAACTGAAAGAGACAAAGATGATGACAGCAATGCCTGGCAGCGCTGCTGTCAGGCACACGGCCGGTGGCACTGCAGCGAGATGTCATCCTCCCCAGCACCCAGCACTTGTATTTTCAAACGTGAGGTGAACAGGAACTCAGCACAAACACTCAGCCTGGAACAGAAGTATTTCTGGTTTGTTGTGCTTAAAGGAAAAAAAAAAGTTATTTTAGAATAAGGAGAGGGATGGTAGATGGAAATTGCCAGGACACCATCGGGAGAGCTGGACTTACTGCAAAGCAGGCTAGACTACAGGGTGCACACACACACCTAAGGGTGGCAGAGGGACTGCCTCCCCTTTCCAGGGCTGCAAGAAGAGAGAGGAGAGTTAAAGCTTCTTCTCCTCACTGCTGCTTTTCTGCTTGATTAATCCACTGCAATGATGTCAGACAAAATTAGTGTCTTTGGAAAATGCTGCCCCTTGTGCTCCTTTGGCAACAGAGATGTCCCTAGTGGGGAAATCCCACTTTGCACAGGTGACAGCTTAGGGGGCACAGAGCTGCCCTCCCAGTATCACCACTATCCTTCCACAAACCCACAAATCTGCTCGATGAGGGGCTCTCCTGCTGGCTGGACCACAGGCACCGCTCGGCCACGTGGGCTGCTCAGCAGTGTCACTTCAGAGGGACTCAGTAAGCCCCTGGCTGTCACAGACCTCTAGGGCAGGCCCATCTCTGCTCTTTACTTGACCAGCACAAAGCGTTCTGGTCTGTCTACCCAAAACCACTGCTCCTGGGACACTTCTCCTCGCTGGCAGGCAGACCTATTGGCTCGTGACAAGGGACTTCAGCCAGGTCAGTAGAGGCTATTCTAATATCCCAGTGGTCTCAACGTCCTTGCGACAGGTCATCTTCCAGGGCCTCTTGGCAGTTTCACCAGTAGATGGCAATACGGAGACAGAGACACTCTCCGCTTCCGCCTTACCACATGTCCTGAGCCTGGCAAGAATATTTGCTGGATGGAGAGAGAAACAAGGAGCACAGGGTGGAGAACCATCCCCTCCTGCAGCGAGCCCAATCTTCTCAGTGCAAAGCGCAGGGTGCCTTTGGGGACACCCTTATCTTCCCCTCAGCTCTGAACCAGACCTACTGCTCCTTTACTCTGTCCTTCGGATCCAGCAACGTGCTCTGCAAAGGACTGCTCTGCCAGGGCCTTGGACTGCATTCACTGTTGTGATCTAGACAACACATAAACTCTCCTGCTTGCTGTTCCCGGCTCAGCTCCTTGGTAATCTCTGTATTTTCCAAACTAAAGTGTGGAGACTCCATTGATCCAGGCTCGCTCTTCACCCATGTCATTGGCTTGCTCAAAGGATAGTGGCTAGAGATAAGAGGGAAATCTCTATTGAAGGAAGAAATAAGAGTAGTCAAGTATGTGAGGGGAGAGGAAGAAGAACTTAACCACGAGTTGTTAAATGATTCCCTAAGAAATATTCTTATACCAAAGTCAGTCAGGTCTGCAGGGAATGCTGCGATAGCCAGACTAACTCTATTTTCAGAAGGGGATATAGAGGGAAGAAGAGGCAAATAATCATACTGTGTTTCTGAAAGTTGTATCCGAGGGCAGCACAGTACTGCCATGTGGTTCATATACTGCAAAAACCCTTAGCTTGCAAAAACTGCAAGCTACATTGGGGTGTCTACAACCATGAGTCATGGGCTGGATTACTTAGCTGCAGGCCCATCCAATCAAGACCCTTCCTAATATAATCATACGGAAGGATACCAAGGAATAAGGAGTTTTGTCCCAGACCAACAGGAAAGAGTATGAAGTGGAGAGGAGAATAAGGCAGGCAGTGTCTTGGGCAGAGATGTAGCAAACATGAACACAAACATCCAGAGCCTTGCTTTTGAAAAAAAAAAAGGGTTAAAAACTTGGGGATGAGTTAAGAGGAAAGAGCAGAGCAATTACAGATGTGGTTGTCTCCCATGTATGAGATGCACTATGGCCTGTTCTGTGCCTGTTTCTATGAAGAATGTTAGCTAACTGGAGGGAGCTGTACTCTCCACTGGTGTAGAAGAAAAGTTTTTTCAGACACCAACAACCACCTCTGGGCAGGCAGAAGCCCTGTAGATCCCACATTTGAGGGAAGAGGAGGTAGGAGCCAACAATTCAAACAAATCTCCTTTTCTTGCCTTTTACTCTCATGGCTTTTCCCAGATTGGGGGTCAGAAGAGAGGAGGAAAAAGATACAAATAAATGACTGATCCCTCTACTTCCCCAGCTCCTTTCCTGGTAGATAATAAGCCACTTTAGAGCCCTGGCATGAGTAACCTTAGCCGGACATTTCATGCCAAGAGAGAAAGAGCAGCAGGTGAGGAAGGAGCAGGTGGCACCTCCCGTGGAGCTCCTATCAGAGGTCTGCATATCCTGGAGTTTTATTTAGGGAGAGCACCGGAAGAGGAACTAGGGAATTATTCAGATCTGGCAACTGGCAGCTGGTTTAGAGCCTTGAATCCTTGCTGTACATTGATCTCTCCTTTGGTACTTTCCACGTATTCCAACAGCAGCGAGAAATAAGGGAGACCTCAGCATCCCTCATACTGCAAAAGCAGAGGGGGGAAAAAAGGCAAGTATAACTACAGCACAAAAACAACAAAACAACTTAAGCAAACAAACTTGCAGGCTCTTTCCTCTACCACTGTGAAGCAATACGGATACCTGCTACTTCCCTGCTGCTTCGGTGAGCAGAAGGAAGCAAACAGAAGTTGTTTCATCACTAATTCTGACCAGATGTGACGTTCACAGCTGCTGGCACTGGGAACAATACAAACAAACTACTGACCCGGCATGAGCTCCTCAGCTCCCTTGCTCCAAGGCTGGCACCATGCTATGTGAATTAGCCAGGTACTGGGGCAGGCCTTCTACACACCGTGCAGTTGCACAAGGCACTGAGTAACAGCGTAACACACTGGAGAAGGAAAAGAAAAAAAGCAGCCTGTGCTGACATATGAGCTGAGTGAGATACATGGCTCTTTTCATTAATGCCTAAGTGCAGCAATTGTTTTTCACTACATCATTCAAGCCACATCAGACCTCTAGCAGAACACACAAGTTAGAGAATACTTCAAAAGCAGAGTTACCCAGAGTGACGGATAAAACCTCCTAGAGTTTTTAGAGGATAATTTTTTTTTTTCTTTTACTCTTTTAAAATTTCCAATGATAATTTATCTCTGGATAACACTAAAGAGCAGAAAGAGAAACTAGAACCAGTGCTCCTCCCCAACCTGAACTTTTTTCATGATCATGTCTAAAACGCCTCACGATCCAAATCCATTAACCTTGAGGTGGTTACAGATGCCGGAAGACTGGAACAAGAGAACCAATAACCTACAACTGTTGTAAGAACAGAGTTCCCACAAGGGAAGGCCAGCACTCTTCAGAGCAATAATTATACCCCACCTCCAGTTCATGGGCCACCAGCTCCCTTCTGAAAGGGCTAAGAGGCCTCTAAAGGTGAGGTGAGGACGACGCTTTGCTTGCTGGACACGTTCCCCAAAGCAGCACGTCACCAAGCTGCCTCCCTTCATGTGTGCAGGAGCAGCAGACAGGCTTTGGAGACCACCAGAAGCTCAACTTCAACTTCAGAAGCTCTGCTGACTGCTGAATACGGGCCCTGGTAAAGCAGCAAGGCCAAGAGGGAGCAGCTCTGGGCAGAAGCCCAGCATGAGGCAACTGTGACTCCACAGGAGCTTCATCTTTCCCTTCACAGGGCTGCCAGGGTCCCCTCTCCCACTCAAACGCATTGGGAAGAGCAGAGTGATAGAAATCCCACGGCAAAGCTCCCCTGTGCTCTGGCCTGGCCCAGCTCTCCTCAACGTGCCTTTAACAGGCTGGGCTTCCTGCGGCAGCTGCAGGGCGGAACCGGGAGATTCGGGATTTGCATGTAATTTTACACTAAGAGAAGAGGACACAGAAGATACCAATGCCTATCACACAACACCCTCAGCACACCCAGGGGAAAAGCAGGAATCAAATTTGATCAAGTGGCTCTGCCCTGTGTTATGGATAAGCAAAGTCCCAAGGAAAGGGAAAACAGTGCTGTTGAGAAATGTGCTTCCACTGCAGACTGTGCAGAGGAATGTAGGAAAAGAGGTAGATAAACGAGCCCTTGCGCCCCTAGGGTTTACAAGATGACATGTTTGAGGGCACTGCTCCCACAGGTCGGACACAGACCTATTACACCCTGATGAAAGGGGAACATGTTATAGGGAGAAGTCAATTTACACAGCTTGGGCTCAAGAGCTTGAGGAAAAGGGAGAAGCTCAAAAAGGTTTATTGAGTTTTCCATGGTCTTTTCCAGCTCTTGGACGAGGCTGCCTGTATTGCTGACAGACACAGTAAACAGTGTGACGTTTCCAGATACTCAGAAGACAGTATCATTTGTGCCCACTTTATCAGCTCAGGACTCAGCAGCCCCACGTCTGGTTCACAACACAGTTACCATCTGCCATAATCTCCCACTTCCCTTTCATGCCAAGCATTCCCAAAGGCAGCAGAGGTTTCAGCTGCTGATTCGAGGTGCCTCAGACATGCCCAGTTTGGGGGAAGCAGGTACCCACAGACACAACTCACAAGCACAGCTCACTTACAGCACACTGCAGCCACCTCACCTTGCTTCAGCTCTTCTCTCTGCTTCTCCCACCTCCTGAAAGTCTCACCTCTTCAGACCACATGATATCCAAGATAGAGGCTGGTTATTTTCAGAGCAAGACCCTCCTTCAGGTTGGAGCCTGCAAGAGGGGTGGTAACACAGTTTGAAAGGGCTTGGAGAGTTTATGAGCCAAAAACAACAGCCTGTTGCTAGAGACAGCACTGCTCACTGTACAGTTCTCCATGCCCTGGGACTTCAGCCGCTTTGCAGGGCCAGGCAGCATAACCTGCTGCCAACACCAGGCTCAGGGGTGCCCACCCCACCCATGGAGTACCAGAAAGTCCATTACCATCTTTAGTCTCTTGAAGAAACCTGCCTTCTTCTGCCCTCCAGAATGACCACCTCCCGATGTCATCCCAGGGCACGGGATTATTTAGCAGCCACCCTGACTGCTGCTAGTTTGGTGTCAGCTGCTTGCCAGGGGCCAGAAGTCAGAGCCACACGCACTGCCGTGGGTCACAGATCCGCACGGAGCATCCCGCGCACACGCCACGTGCTCTGGGCTGCCTCCGGAGCAGGCGGCGGGGCTGGAGGCAGGAGGCCCTCGGGATCCCCGGCTCCCAGCAGAGCTGTGGGAGCGGAGAGGAGCAGCAGCACTGCCTGTGCAGGCACAGGAGGGCAGAAGTGGAGCTGCGGACATGCAGCATTGGCAAAGGTCCAAGGATTTATTCAGGACCGAGGGGGAAAAGAGACTCTGCTGCAGTGAAAGGAACCATTTTGCCCACACCAAGAAGCTGCTTTACTGCACTGGCCTCCCTCCCGGCGCAGAAACACATCCAAACAGCACGAGGAGAGAACAGGAAAGTGAGTTAATGAGGGCAGCGTTTCATCTCATAGGATCTCATGCATCTTAAATAAATTACCATGGAAAGTGTGTTTAGATCATGTCTGTGCTTTCCAGACCTCTCCACCAGAGCCTGCCTCCTCCCTCGCTCCTCCTCCTCACCCAGCATCCCCAGGAGAGACCCAAGCCTGAGGGGAAGCCAGCATTTGCTACCTTAGTGACCCATCCCTAGGGATCACTGCCGATTTTGTCTTCTTGCACCGTTCTCCGTGGTTAATCGGGATCACTCACGTCAGAGCAGCCTGGAGCCGCACATCTAAACGCGGCGGAGCGACAAGGGAACGGCGAGGAGGAGCTTGAGGAGGGGAACATCTCGGAAAGCAGCTCAGAGGCCCTGGGCCTGCCTCAGCTGCACCCTGCCAGCTCCAGGCACTTCACGGGCACACAGCGGGGCTTTGGGGGGTGGATTTCCAGCTTCTAAGTCCGTAAGGCTTTAGATACATCAGCTTTTACCTAGCAGCAATAATGCATGTCCCTAAACTTTCGGGTTAGGGAAGAAAAAGAGGGGAGAAAGAAAAACCACCTTAGTATTTCAGATGCCTAGCAGGAGGCCACACACAGGATATCCACACACAGTCCAAGGTCAGCAGGAAGAAGCAGCATTAAACAAATTAACACGACTGAGGAGAAAGCAGGAAGACACACAGCTTCTTTTCTAGTCCTAAAGGAAAAGGCAGCAAATTTCACAGCAAACTTTTCATAGGGAAGCTGCTCCGGGTAGGACTATCATCACACTGTGCCACCCCAGGCTTAAAATCACCTCCTGAGTCTCCAGCCACACTCTCTCCTGGCCACTAAGGCCCCTCCTGCTACCCTCAGTCTGACAGCACAAGGGGACAAACGGCTCCTGTGGATGCAGCCACAGCTGAATTGAGCCCTCACCTTTTACTGCCTCTACCCCTACATCTTCTGCAGGTGGAGCAGGGGAGACCTCAATCCTCTTTAATTAACCCCTCTTGCTCATCCCAGTCAGGGCAGTGCTAGAAAAGGAGGCAACCAAACATTGCTCAGAAGCCACCCTGACAATTCCTGCACTCAACAGTGTCACATCACAGCTAAAAGCCCCCAAACCAGGAGTGATGCACAAGTTTTGCCATCCTCTCAAAATAATTCTTCTCACCTTGCAGCCCTGATGCTTGTGACAGGAAAAATCCCTGCTGGTGTCTTGGGGCTCTTGGTTCTGCGGCCACGTTTTGGTTCAGCTCCTTGGTGGCAGGAGGAGCGGTCACTTAACCATAGGAATGAGGTCACCGGTGAGGGCAATCCTGCCTCCTGCTGTGGGTTGGTGCTGGATCCCACCGAGGACACACGATGCCCCTGCAGAGCCGTGTGCTCCTTCTCGCAGCGGCTTCCTCCCGGCGCCGGCCATCCCTGCGCATGGCCGTGCACTTCACGCGCGCTGCGGCCGGCCTGCGCACCTCGAGGCGGCTGCTTGCTGCCAACGCCGATCCATACGGGCTTATTCGAGCGCGGGAGCCCCAGGCTGCACCCCAGCCTACCAACACGGCAATTTCCAAGTGAACTTGCAAGTGTTCCTTCTGACTTGGGGGTGACAGATGCTCTGCTCCTGTGCTCTGACTCCCCCGATACCTCAGGAAACATTAGCAGGTAAATTAGGCTCTGAATTCATCCCTGTAAACTAGCTGACTCAGCCGCAGCACAATAAAATCCCGTTCCAGCTCAGCTAGCGAGGGCTGTCCCTCGGGGCCGGACCGCAGCGGCTGCCAAAGCGAAACAGAAGGGCTTTAAGGGCTCCCACAATACGGTCAAACTTGCAAGCAAGGGCACGGGCAGCCCCACGGGAGACCTGACCTCAACTATTCCCCCTTCACTATTCACTAATGTGGACTTAGCATCAGCTGACAGAAAAGACGTGCAAAATGCAGTCAGGGAGTGCTGCATTTCCCCTCACCTCAAGTGCACAGAGTTTTCTCTGGCTTCATCAGTCACTGCTAGGCTCTGAGGGCACCGCACTCCCACTCGAGCAGAAATCCCGTTCATGAAGGGGAGCACCCCTGTGCTGCACAGCCTGGGAGGCAGCGCTATCCGCTGGGATTACTGAGGACAACTGCCTGCTGGAAAGCTGTGCACAAGCAGGGCTTCCTCGCGGGGAGCGACACGCAGGACGGCAGGCAGGTTCCTTGGGTCTGTGTTCACCCAGGAGGCCAAGGAGCAGAGTCAGCTCCTGCCTCCTGGGAAACAACCCGGCCCGCCAAGCCACACTGCTTCAAAAAATGGCAAAAAGGGCTCTCTTCCTTTTACGTGAGACCACTTGCTGGGGGATAATAATGAATCAAACCTTAGCTGCTGTTTAGGTGTATTAAAAATTACCCAAGCCTAGGAAATGTGCCTCAACACTTGTGTTTGTAGACCAGGCATCCAGCTGTGCCAGTGAGAGACTCCTTCAGTGCTGCAGGACTCCAGCACAGGAATTACGAGCTCTTTAACTGAATAACATCCGGACTACTCAGGTGTCTCCCCTTTCTCTGTGCATCAGTGGGGCTCTGTATCACCCAGTGTGGCCGGTCCCGAGCAGCTGCCAACGTGGGCTGTGAAGGACGGGCCCAGCTGCCCCCACAAGTTGTGCTGGGGCCGGAGAGGAGACGGGCAGGGTCCTTCAGGCTGCGGCTGGAGCAGGGAAGTCTCTGCAGGGGTGCACAGCAAAGGAAACCAATGAGTCTGCGGGATTTGGGAGACTGTTTGAAGGAGATGGGAGGCGGAGGAGGAAAAAGGCCAAGCCTTACGTAACAGCAGCGCCTCGTGAGCTGCCGCGGGGGAAGCAGCATCCAGGAGGATGCTCCCAGCTCTGCTCTTCTGGGCTGGGGGGAGACACGGAGGAGATCTTTGACAAAATAAAAAGGGCAAAGGCAGCACTGAGCTGGCTGGAAAGCAGAAAGGGAGCATGGCACAGCAGGGCAGAGGGCTGCACTTGTTCACCAGCATCTCCCATCTCATCTGCCAGGTGCTGCTGCTCCTGGCTGGCATAGACCCAACCCGAAGCTGGTTGAACAATTTCCATTGACCACAGTGGATTCCAGTCCCACTTAAACAGCATTTTGGGGAGAAGAGGGGTGGTTTTATATTGTCCCTGACTTTTTTATTTTAAAGAAGCATAAAGAAATACTCATTTTTGCGGAAGACAGAAGAGTCCAGCTGAGCATCACCCCCAGCTTCAAAGCCAATTCCCACGGGCCGCTGCTTTAGGAGACAGGCATCAGGTAAGAGCACGGACAGGAGAAGTGCATTTTTGGGCATCACGTCACAGCGAGCACCGAGATGTGATGGGATGTGATCTGCCTGGCTGGCCTGGCAAGCAGCCAGGCGAGGGACGCGATGGTTTCACAGCGCCCGTCGCTGCCTTTTGTCTGAATGCATCCAGCAGTGCTGCAACGAGAGGCAAGCAGCTGCCTGGACACCTCCCGCTCGGCCTCTGCACCACCAAGTTACCAAAATCAGCTCCTGATGCCCCTTTCCCAGCGCTGGCACGGCTGGAAAGGCAGGGTGTCAGGCTGGAGTACTTTAGGAACCTGAAGGGGCAAATAGCTGGCTTCCTAATTTGAAAATTGAGTGTGAAAAGAGGCTGGAAAGGTAGGGAGGCCAGTACTCTGAGGGCCTGGACGGATCCACAGGAAAGGCTCTTGGGAAGAGGAGGAGACCTCAAACACTCCTAAAATAATTTAGGGTCCCTAAAGTGTGTTTAGGGCTGGTATTCTGGGAGCTCCTTCTGTAACAAGACATATTTATACAAATATGCTCCAAATTCCTAGCCACACTACCTTGCCCTGCGTACACTTGGGATTTGTAACCAGCTCTAACAGGAGTTTCATGAGCAGGTGCCAGAGAAAACTGCATTTCTCAGACATGGATAGTGTTTACCAAAAGGACAAAACTGTTTTCTGCTTTGAGCTCCAGTGCCAGCAGCATACAGGGACATTATTTAAAGTCAGAAAGGTCCCTACGTACTTTAGACTGGCCATGTCTAACGCCTCTAATGTTGTCAGCAGCATCTGCTGAGCACAGCTGAGCTACTGGAACAGCACAGGATTTGGAAGGTGTCACCAGCTCTTCCCAGAGACTCAGATCTTTTGCCTGGGAGCAATCTCTGATTCTGCAACAACCTCCCCTTCTGACCCTCTCCCAAGGACTGCTTGCAGACCATCAGGCATGCCAGCTGGTGACCGCCTCAGGCTCCTTCTCACCTACCTGTCCACCTCGCTGTGTCCACTCCTTTCCTTGCTCCATTATTTCAGTTCCTGGTAGCTTGTGATTTTGTTTCACAGCAGGGAAGCTGCTTTGTCCCTCCCATGCCACGCCAAGCCTCTTCCCATGCTTTTCCAGGACTTTTCTGGGGCTGCAGAGGTCAGCTGCACGGACATCCTTACCCTCTGGTGAAGCAGATACCAAGGAACTGATGCTGAAATTTCCTCCAGTTTTCTTCTACTTTTTTAGAGAGTTTCAGTTTTGCTGTAGCTTTTCTAGCATTTCTTCTTATTTTGCTTTTTTCTCCCTGTGGAACAGAGGAATCAATCAGTGCTTTAGGATTCTGGAAGAACACGCTTTCCTGAATCCCATTTTCCCAGGCAGCAAACTAGAGCAGCTCCATGCCCAGGTTCTCTGGAGGTGCCACAGCCCCCCGTGCAGCACTGGATTAGCCCCATGTCTTGGCCGTGCTTTCTCCCTGAGCTGCCACTGCCACGACACAGAAAAGCTGAGGAAAAATAGTATCTTCAGGATTTCAGGCCTCTCTCAACCAACCCACAAAAGCCTTTCCCATCCGCCAAAGGAGTGTTGCTACTTTGTCAAAGAGGGAGACCAAAGGGGCTCAGGAAGACTCGGAGGCTACTGCCTCCTGCTCTGCATCTCTGGGGTCTTTTTAGCTCCATCACCCTTCAAGTTATTGCAGCCAAGATGCACAAAGAGCTGCAGTTTGCTCCTTGCCCAGGCAGCATGGCTTACAGATGCCTCCCTCCGCAAAAGTAATAGCAGAAATAAAAAACGCCCTTAAAACAACAAACTGCCAAGAAAAGACAAGCGAGGTAATTAAAAACATCTTAACAGTGGTGAATGCGGTGTCCTGGCAGCATCTCCTTGGAACTGGTTCAGCAAAAGCCTAAAAAAAAAAAAAAAAGGTACAAAAGAAAGGAAACACATCAGCAAAATAAAGCCGCAGTCTCGCAAGGAAGGAGCGGGGAGGCGGAGGTCCGCGCAGCAGCTCGGGCGCCCACGGCGTCGTGTCCCGCCGAGCCCACGGCGGGAGCCCGGGCACGAGGGCGCTCCGCGGCAGCACGTGCTCGTGGCCGGGGCAGCACCTCGCTCTGCGCGTACAGGGAGGGCGGGCTGGAAGGTCGCTCCACTGTGGGCCAGCGTAGGAACCCACGCAAGGATGAAGGCTACGAAGATGTCACTTGATGCACACGTGCCAGGGATCAGCCCCTCTGCCAACCAAGAGGCAGGAGGCTCCCTTCCTAAGGGCTCCCGGATCGTGGTTTAAACCTTTGCTTGGCTCTGGGAACGCGGACAGCTGGGGACAAGCCGGGACAGAGGCCTGCAGGTCAGCGAGCCTAGAGCTCCTGGAGGAGTCGGGAAGAGCCCACGTGGGAGAGAGCAAAGTGCAGCTCCAAGCAGGCAAGAGATCAGCGATCTGCCTCTTTCTGTCTATGGTGATAAACTCAAAGCTGTTTCATGACTGCAGATTTGCTGGCCTCAGATAACTGCTAGATTATCAGTTATCTGAGGGCAGGGACAAGCCATATATTATGTTTGTACCATGCCCAGCAGAAGTATTGATTCCTCTAACCATTGCTGTAATAAAAGTGAGCATTAGTTTCAAGACCCAGCCCTTGCTTGGGGCTCCAGGACAGCAGTGCGTGGGACTCGGGTGATTCCCTTTCCAGCAACAGCCTTCTCACTCTCTCCTTGCACCTTCTACCACTGCTCAGGGAAAGGAAACATCCCCATTAGCCGTTTTCACTGTGGAAAACATGACAGCCAGGAGCAGCCTGACCTCTCTGAGAAGCAGAGGGCAATACAACCACAACACACACACAGGCCCAACAGCTTCTCGCAACCAGTTTATCAGTAGGCTGCGGGGAGCATCTCACATGTTGGCCTGTCAATGTTTCCTCAGAAAGTTAAATGCTGCACATTTTATTTGTAATTGGGTCCAAATTAAAATGTTACTCGCGAGAGAGATGAAATCCCGTGGGGGCAGATTGCAGGCACTAAGCCCCAGGATTTGGATAATGATGGAGAATGCGCTGTTCCTGTTAAGCACCCATGATTTGTTTCTGTCCTCTGCCATCCCAGCACACTGAATAAATCAGTCTCTTCCCCCATCCTGGAAAGGGAAAGGGGAAGACTCCACATCTGCTGGTGAGAAGCGCTTGGGTCGCTCGCCATGTGCTGAGTGAAGCTGTTCAGTGCAAAGTCTACGAGGCAGCGAGGGCAGCAGCCCCAGAGGGCCGGAGCAGGGACAGCCAGCGGGAGGTCCCACGTGGGGCCGGGCACAAGGAGATTGGCTGACTCGCCAGGCTGGAGAGCATCACTAACCTGCCCTTGAATCCTGCTTCGAAGGGGGGAAGAATAACCACTTTCTCCATGCTTGGAGTGGTGTTTGAGCGGCTTGCCCAGCCTCCTTGGTGCCCTCGAGGGAAATATGTCTTGCCCAGCAGCAGTGAAGGAGCCAAAGCAACTGAAAGAAATCTCCGAGCTTTTGCTTCCTATTTAGCGACCCACAAGATGAGGTCTCATGCTCTCCTCCACAGCCTCGTGAATCAGCACAGAAAGAGATTCCTCCCTTGTTCCCCACACCAGAGACATAACTTTAGAGAGGGGCAAAACACAGCTGCTGTCTTCACCCTGGTAGGAGCAAGGGATGAAAGCCAGCCTTGTTCCAGCCTCGGTGGCGCAGACGCTGGCTAAGAAACTGCTGAGGAGAGGCAGGATTTCAAACCACTTCAAAAGGAGCCGGGCAGAATCCTCCCTCTGCCCCAGGCCTGGCAGGAGGGTTAATCCCACAGGCAGCACCGCAGTGAAGGTGGATAACGCTAAGACGCGGCCCTCACACACAGCTTCTAGCTGGGTTGTTGAGTCAATAACTGTTTTCTCTCTCTCACACACACACACAGATACGTGCCCCAAAGGTCCCGACGTGTCCCCAGCCTCATGTCTTCCTGCCTGCTTCACCCAGCTAGACAGCACCCGAGCGTTTGGACCTGCTGCAGCACAGTTAGTCACCACAGCAGCCATTCTGGGCTCGTTAGATTGCTTCCTAATCACTGGGTTATTTCAGAGAGACTAGAAAAAAAGCAGCTCAAAAAACCTGTCAAAGCCAGTGCTACTTACACGGAGCGGCCAGGGGAGGTCGGCAGTCAGCGGGGCAGCACAATCCTGGCTGATGTTGCAATGCCTTTCCCGGTCCAGAGGGGACCTGGGAAAGCACATCCCATCTATCGGGATGTCCTATCCATAGGCAACATCCCGGTATGCCCAGGCCGGCAACTACCAGAGGAAGCACATGTGGTGCTGGCCTCAACATGTCTAGGGGTGCTGGGGAAGAGGGCCATGGGAACAAAATGCAAGTACATAAGCATTTAGGTGCAAGCTGAGGAGAGGACATGATACCACTAATATCAGAAGACATAAATTAGATGTGAAATGCTGCGATAAATCAAGGGAAAGTTAACTTTCCAGGGGTCTGTCACAAACTCCACCACCTTCCATCCACCAGATACAGCCTGCGCTGTAATTCCACATTATACCATACAACATGGTACGAACAGGAGGCTTTGCACAGGTAGCAGTGGTCAAGCACAGCTGGTTCTTGTCCTGAAGGATCTGTGATGAAGTTCAGCCCTTGAGAATGCAACATCTTTTATCTAGGATTAAAAATAAGCAGATTATTTTCCCCCTTTCTTGGCACTGTATCTGAACCAAACCATGAGCTAAAGCTCTGAGGATAATGTCTAGCCCTAGGCCACTTGTTAACACAGTTGCAGAGAAAACTCTCCTATGCAGGAAATTATGCTGCAGAGCAAATGCAGAACTCACAGTGCACACCTAAAAGGAGGAAGATGGACAGCTCTGGGTTACTTCCACACTTTTTACTGCTTGCCAGGGGTGCAGGACACCTCACTACTTCACTAAAAGTGTTCAAGTGTAAGGGTGCAGTGTGCAGGGGTTGCTGAAGACCAGTTTCTACATGACTTATAGACTCAGCTGCGCTAGTAAGAATATAGGAAGTCACTCTGCCATGGTCAAAGAAAAATTACTTTCCAAAAATCCTGCTGGCACCAAAACGCCAGACCTAGGGAGAGAGAAACCGGCCTGTGCCCTCCACTAAATGTAGATGAAAGCTTCGTGCCATGCCTTTTTGTTCGCAGGGCCAGGGAGCTGGCAGTTCATTCTTCCCTCTCAGCCTTGTTTTGTACATATATGATTATAGATGTTATTTTATAGTGCTGAGGAATTAAAAGCAAGAGCATCTTCTGTTGCCAGCGAGCCAGGGACGTACCTGTAATTAAAAGGGAGAGTAAACTCACCTCTTCCTGTGTCAATTCAGGCGGGTTGCCTCCCTACTGCCCAAATGAGAACGGAGTAAACCCCATCCCCTGCTGGGCACAGAGACTAATCCGTGTGTCTTTGCTGTGCAGGGTCGCCCTCTCTCCCTCCATTTCCAGCACTCCCAGGGATCCTTCTGCCACTTTATGCTCCACTTCTCCCATACTTTAGCCTGTAACACGCCTTGCCACTCTATAGAGCAAGGAGCCTAAGAACCTGATCAGTCCAACCAAACAGATGACTTGGACGTTCAGGAAATCCTGAGCCAAGAAGTGCTACTCTCAGCAGTGCTGAGAGTCAATATGTTGTTTCTCCTGCCCTCAGTGGCAGGGGGCAGTCCGTCTTTCAAATGAAGATAGTTGCAAGTTACAGGTTTAATCCCTAATGCCACAAAGTGCTCTCAGTCATGTGAGCGCTTTGGCTCAACGCGTTGCACAGAGATGGACAGATCCTATTAGAAGCAAAATCCTCCACTGTCCATTGCTCCCCTGGGGTGGAGGATGCGCGGAGCAGCAGCCCTGCACGTGGACGAGGCCGAGGCAGAACTTGGGCTCTTAAGGATTTGCTTCACATACAGTGTGCAGCCTTTGTGGGTAAACAGATTTTATACAAACCATCCTTTTGCTCTGAAGAGAGCACCATGTCCTCAGGAGCGCAGGCACATTCCCTGTGGAGAGCACACCCAGCACTGCCGAGGGCAAGACGGGACAGCGGGTGGGTAGGACAGACGGGGAACAGCGAGGAAACAGGGACGTAACTAGGATCAGACCCCTAAGCAGCAATGGGGCGGGCAGTATCAGACAGGCCTGCCTGCAGACTGGTTCTTGGCTTCTGAAGGGTTTGTCATTTCCTGCTGCTCTCACCCAAAAACGCGCGCCGGTTTGACATGGCGCTCAGTTGCTATGGAAATGCTGATGCTGCCAGAGATAGGACCGAGGCTGAGGGCTACGAACAGTCCCCGAGACCCATCTGGGTCCGGACACTTTGGGGAAAGGCCACGGCAATGTTTATTTTTGGTGGTGACGCAGCAGCCCACGAGGCTTTGGCGAAGCAGAGGGCCTAGGGCTGGGAGGAAGCTGGCACCACCCCAGCCTGAGAACAAAGCTCCGCAGGGAAGGAACTAAGTTTCAGAAAGAGGAAACGCTGGAAGCAGAAGCTTTCCGCTTCCCCAGCGGCTGCCGGGCACGCAGCGCCGTGCCGAAGCCCTGCCTCCGCGAGGCACCGCAAGAGCCAGGGCTGCACCTCCTCCAAACAGCACCTTGCTCAGCTCTGAGGAGGCGAGGCGTCGGGAGAGAGGGTGCCAACCTCAGGCTCACGAGCGGCATCCCCATCACAGAGGCAAAGGAGGAGACCTTGCAGACCTACAAATGAATGCAGACTGCTTCTGGGCATGTGTCTGCTGGGAACACCTGGGACATCGCTCACCCTTCTCAGGGGAGGGCAAAAAATGCTTTTATTGTATGCCTGGGGAGGAAAGAGCCAGGGCTTTTACTCAGAACCCCTCTGCCCAGCAGCTGAGGCACCCTGGAGCAGCCATCTGCTTCCAGTTTTTACTCAAGTTTATGTATACCCCTACATACCCCAACTAAACTTGTTAGCTTTTATTCCAACATCATCCAGTAGTTTAACTTTCTCTCCTGCCTGTCTGTGTTTAGACTTCTGCTCTATTTATGGGCAGGAATCATCTCTCCTCCTCCATCCCAGATTACCTGGCTGAACAAGCCCAGCCCTCGCAAGCCCTTCACTTTCCACGGGATCTTCACTCTTTCAGCATCTCAGTAGCCTTTTCTTGCACATAGTTGCCCCTGCCTGATTTAATATTTCTTGTAAGAGGGGAGCCACAGCATTCCAGTACGATACAGCAGTACCAACCCTGCCTTCACCTGTCCTGCAGGATAGGTGCCCTTGAACCTAACACCTCAGTGTCTCCCGGCCACATCTCGCAGCCATCACTCGTCCTTCCCTCTCCTGTGGCTCCAACAGCCCTCGGCTTTTGTGGCACAAGCGGTGGCACGCACAGAGATGCCCTCAAGGCGCACAGATATTAACCCTTTAAAAAGCCCCTTGCTGCCTCCATCGCTAGAGCTGCCCAGAAATCATTAATCCCTCTTGCCACCTTACACTAGGGGTCAGAAGCACCCCGGACACAGCGGACGCAGTGCCCAGCCCTCCGACACCGGCAAAGCCACGCGCGGGAGAGGAGCCAGCGCCAGCCCCGCGCAGGAGGAAGGGAGCACTGGGGACGGAACCGGACGCCGTGTCCCAGCGCAGGAAGGACGTGCAGCTCCTCCCATGCAACTCCCAGGCCAGGGGCTTGTCCTGCAGCAACACACGGAGCACAGCGCTCCACGCGCCTGCGGCAGGCTCCCGCTTCTCATGTTCTTACAGCTTCCCCCTGTCCTCACAGCAGGGACAAGCAAGCCTCGCCAGGGCTGGGAATCGAGCGGCACCAGACCGTTTTGTTCCCGGCGCACATAGGGATTTACAGCAAACACAGGAACAGAGCTATGGCTTCCCCTGATCCCACCCGAGATGTGGCTAAGGATCCGATCTTAGTTTCGGGACCTGCAACCAGATCCCTGCAGCAACCTCATCTGCACAGCAACACAAAGCTCCTGCGTTTACATTACCAAGTCCTTACATTTTAGTCTTCACTACTGATATAACAGAATCACCTTCTGTTATTTACTGCAGGAGGCCCCTGTTTTTTTCTTTCTCCTCAACTCTGCACCATTTCACTGCTTCCAAATGACAGTCAAGTTGCCATTGCTTTTCCTGCAAAGATCCCATAGAGCTTGACCAGCAATCGAGCCTCACAACCTACCTCCTCTGATCACCAGACAGCATGTTAAGCTCCATCTGCAGTTATTGCTTTGCTGTGTATACATTGACCCGATATAGCCAAAAAATCCCTTGGCAATTCAGAGTCTCAAGTAGATGACCTTTGATTCAGCTCCTCCTCCTAACAGACGAGTAACAGCCTCTTTCTAGAGCTAAATTAACGGTGCTGCTGGTCTTGAGGTGACTTTGCTTCCCCTGCCATGGCCATCACAGACATGCAAAAGTTGACGAGCTTGATGTTTATGGCAATGATTTCTACCCAAAAGTAAATTTCCAAGAAGGAAATCTGACTTCACATAAACGCTCAGCTTACCAGGTGGCACACAAACAGCACAGGGAGCCTCCAAAGGCCAAACGCATCCCTCTGGTCTCGCTGGAGGCCGCTGGTGCTGGATTTTCCGAGCGTGGAGACCCCGTCACCGCAGTACTGAACGCACGATGCTGAAACGTGGCAAACGGTGCCTGCTTGACAAGCGAGAACCATCTCCAGCTGAACCTTTTAACTAAAAAAAAAGGAATCTATGTGCAAAATGAACTAAGAAAACATTCCTTCTATTCAGGAGGCAAAACCTGACACCTACCCTCTCCGATCCGGGTTTAGCAGCACCTGGATCCCACGCTGCCCTGGCATCAGGCAGAATGTCCACTTTTGAATCAGATTCCCCCATCCCCTACATGTATGAAATAACACTTGAGGTACTGGCAACACGCCCTTGCCAATGCGCTCACATGTGTCACTGCGTTTCGTCACTGCGCGGGTCACATCAGAACAAAGTCATTTGGAGAGGGAGGGTGTAATTGCTCCCAAAATAGCTGAACGGGCTGATAGAGGCGCAAGAGCTTCCTTGGAAATAAACATACCCTTGAGAGCGCTTGGAGGATGCTACTAAATTTTAGGCAATTTCCACTAGCTGAATGTGTGGGAATCTATGTGTGGGGGCTAAAAAAATAATAAATTTAAATTGTTTTGCAGCCAACCTCCTGATGTCTCATAGACCACAGATTAAGAAATGCTGTTCTATATCAAACTATATCATTTTTTGGAAGCCATTTCACCTTTTCTACCTTACATAAAATCCTGTTTAGATAGCAACTCTTCACAGACAAAATAACATAAGCCTCCAGGTTGCCCACAAACAGTGGTACATATATTTCTGCCAGGTTCCCAGGGATCTGCAGCCAGTCCTACTGCTTTGCTGTGTCCATACCAGCTACAGAGGGCTCAGACTCTGAACTGATAGCATAATAATTTTGTGAATTATGTGAATTATTTCCAACTCCTGAACCTTTTCTCATTTTCCTCCTCCTGGCTGGGCAGTCGGATCTCTGGGGTAGGTGCTCTTGATGAGTCTGTATTTTTTCATCTTTTTGTATCATCTCTTCCTGTAATACAGTTTCTATCATTTCCAACTGGGATGTGACTGACAGGGACTGGTCAGGCACAGAGACACAGGGCAGCTCAGGGTCACTCAGCTACACAGGATCTTAAAGGTCTCCTTTTTCTGGCCAGCAACCATTTAGGGCTCATCCTTGCAGATTCGATTTATAAGCAAATTCTTTACAGTATAAAATCCATGCTTGTCAAAACCCAGTTTTGATGGTTTCTGAGGGTAGATGGCCCACCCTGAATGTCATTTAATTTCAGCACAGCAGAGGACTTCCTTATTCTTGAGCTGTGGCCCTTTTCTGGTTGCAGCGGTTCTTGGAAACCTACCAGCAGATACGTATTTGGGCACTGAGCAACATTTGCAGCTCTTTTGCTCCCAAGCGTGGCCACTTCCGAGAAACTTGCAGTCTGTTCCATTCTAACCAGACAATCCCATCGTCCCACACTGAACATTGCACCAAATGGAAGGGGACAAAAAGAGAGCACATGAGATGGTACCAGCAAGGTCACTGCTCCAAATCAGGGCCAGCTTCCTGGGGCTGCTCAATCTTCCTGACTCTGCAATGAAGCTTTGTGCAGGGGTAAAAGCATTTCTGAAGGAGCCCATCTTTATGGTGGAAAAATGGAGAATGATGTGAAGTTTTGGTTCCTTCCATAACCTGCAGCCTCCTCACAGCCTTGTTGTTACTTCCTGATTCACCTCTGGCCTCATACGCCTGGAGACACAGATGGTGTCATCACGGATGTGAAATGCCTGATCCAGACCTTCAGACTGTGTCTTGGCAGATGGAGCATGCACTGTCGAGTGTACTTATCGTTACCAAGTAGAACCTGCGCTGCTGCTCAGCGATGGCAAAAGACTTGTTGACTTTGGATGAACTGCGGTATCTTTGGGCATTCTTCTCCAAGTCCTTTCTGCTCATCCTGCAGCCCATGGCTTTGTTTTGTTTGGTTTCTTTAATCTGTCTTTGTTTTGAAAAGAAGCTTATACAGAGAGGTTGCAGAGCTTCATACCTCTGTACACCAGATTTTCTGCCTTTCCCAAATTCTGTGCTCCTCTCATCGGCAACTACTGCGGCGTTTTGCACATAGGTGACTGAGGTGTTCCACGACACCATCCCTGCACCTTTCTTCAGGGTCCTTCTGGCACTTGGATGGTCTCCATGGAGAGTTTGATGTCAGCAGGTCAAAAAAAACTGCAGCAGTGATGTTTTGATATGAACATCACTTATACTCCAGAAAACCTCCTCCTCGTCATGCAAGCAATCCCTTTTCTCACTCAGCATGCACATTTTCCTGCATTTTGCACATGTTTTTGCAGAATGGCCTGGATTTATTACCAGGCATATTTCTGCATATTTCTTCCAACATTTGTGCTGATTGCCACATCACTGCCCTTGTTCTCTGCTTTCCATTCTCCTAAATGGACCAATTCTCTGTTAACCTTTTCTTAACTGATGCAGTGCTATGAGCACTGGGCCATCAATCCTTTCAGTGCTCTTCTCTTGGCCTTGTATTTGCATCTGCTCAGACTTTGCTGGTGTCAGACTCACCAGAGTAGCTGTTTATGAACTTTTTTATTGCTGTGCATTGTGACCATCTGCTCAGTGATCACTTTAATGCCCCCCCCGCCTTTTTTTTGGTAGAAATGACTTCTTAGCCTCTGAGAAATCTCTGTTCTGTTTTCCCTCCGCTCCGTGCTATCACCTTGAGCCCCTTCTTGGTACATAACATTTTTCCCATGGTCCTCTGGCACTTTTAATCCTCCTGCAAAAGGCCCTGCCACCTTCCCTGAGTACAGCAACCTTATCTTGCTCTTTTGGGTCTGCACTGTTGACCAGTCTTCTCTCTTCTTCCAGCTTGTCCCAGAGGCTTTAATTGCTCTTTGACACTTTTCCAGATGGCTTTTGTGTGTCCCCTATTTCTCAAGGCTGCACAGGTTTGGCATCAGCTTTAAACATTACCTTTCACACACTGCACTGCTGTTTTCTTGATGAGCAAGACAGGTTTCAAGATAAATCCTTCATTACGCACGAAAACTATGCACAAAAGAAGATTTAAAAAGCCTAACTGCTCTTTCCTAGATGTAGGCTGTCACCAGTCACTGTCCCCACGCTCCTTGGTTTGACAGAGACTCTTGGGCAAGCCTGCCCATACGCAGAGCCTCTGTATCAAACATCTGCGTTTCATTAGGCTTCAGGTCCCACTGCCAGCGCCAAGACTTCGCTGCTGCCTCTGGAAGCTGCCAACTTCCAGGAGCTTTTGAGTGAGGCTTGACCAGGGTAACCTCAGGTAGACACCATGAAGTTTCCAAGTTTTGCTTGGATTCACCCACAATTTGACCCTGAAAATGCAATTCTAAGCTGAGACTGAAAGACTTAGATTTTTTTCCTACTCTCCTAAATGAATTATTTAAAATGCAGCAATCCAAATTAATGTGACATTCAGGCTTTCTAGTAATGGAATAACATTTGAAAGTTCATAATAGATATGTCACTTTAATTCTGCTCTCTTCATGGGGATGCAGATTGCCATACAATCAAACATAATCTTATGCATTTTTCAGCAATATTTGATAACTCTTAGTTTGAAGCTGACATATTCACCGTGTAAGAAACCTACTATTAAACAACTGCAGTACTACCTTTTCAGAATATATGGGCTGGCCTTTGCAATATAAATATTGTGCTTGACCAGTTCATCTTATTAAAACAAACCTGTATTTACTCAGTGACTCATTCACAGATTAGGGACCCCTTTATACCCGAGAGGAAGAAATGGGCTCAGCTCTGGGTCTTTTTTCTACCTTTTTTGTATGAAATTCATGAGATCCACTCTCACACACATACAAAACCTTAATCTGGTGCCATCCTGCCCTAAAGTCCATATACATGTGCACAGCTAAGAGCATCCGGAAGGACTGCTGCCCTTTTGAGCACGGTTTACAACATTGAAAGGTTTCCACGTGGCTGAAAACGTTCAGTGCTCCAGGAACTGGATTGTAACACAAGTGTGGATCTGTCAAACCAGCTCTGCCTCTCCCTCAGCATCCATCCGAACACCAGGGAGGGAAAAGCACGAGCCAGTGTCAATAAAACGGAGAGCTGAAGAACCAGCCTCCTTCCCTTGCGCCGGCCTGGCACCGAGTCACGGGAAACCCACCTGCCCAGGGGCCAGAGGGGGTTTATGGCGACCCGTTACTTCTCGGTGTCCATGTGGGTTCAATCCTAACACTGCAGCATTAAATGGCACTGAAGGGCAGTCTCCTTCAGCTCGAGCTGGGCCACATTGGGTTACCAGGGATCCCACGTGGCTCTTCCCCGTGAAGGAGGCTGGCTCTGGCACTCGAGATCACCACTTTCCTCCCTGCTATCTCGGCTGCTCAGACAGTTTCTGTTCTCCATTCACAAACCATCCCAGAATGCTTGGAGCTGAACAAGTGCACGAGCATGCACAAAAGCACATGTGGGAGAAAGGGCTGCGGGAGCCCTTACAGTTTGCAGAGAGCTCTGGGATTAGCCTGGGACAAATCAGACGGAAACGTAACCCTTGCGCGGGTACAAACGCAAGCGTGGCGGCCCTGCATGCACGTTCATTCAGCTGCCCCCTCCTTCAGATTAACTCGAATAAATACAGTTCCTTCTGAGGTGAGGTATAGGAGCATCTTCCCTTTCTAATACACAGTGGAAAACAGAAACACAAGTTGTATCTCCAAAACAGACAAAAACAGGTCAGAACCTCACGTGGGACATTCAGAGTGGGTCCAAATCGGCCCCTGCAGCTGCTCTGGTTTCAGGGTGTTTTTGTACACTAGATTTCAGAGCGCTCCACGCAATCTCCTCTGAATTCCCTTCTCACTGACGCCTCGGGGAGGAGCAGAGCATCACCCCACTAGACAGCTCAGCCTCTGCACCGACCTGCTGCTCTGCAACCCCCCCGCCTCCATTCCCTTCCTTCCCAACAGGGAAGATGCCGCCCAGCACACGGGTACCTGCCGCCTCTCAGCTACAGCTCAAAGCAGACAATTAAGCACATTGCAGTGACCACATCCAAGCAAAGCCACCAAGAAAAACCCCACAGCAACAACCCTGCTCTCATTCGCTCCCTTCCCCTGTGTTCCTGTGCTCAGCAGTAAACTCTACAGACCAAATATTCGGAACTGCCCTGAATGCCTCTGCCTTAGAGGCCATGTGCAAATCGAATTAGGTCTTAGTTTAAGAATGTTGTTAAGAAATTTAACAGCTCTGCAGCAACACGTGCAAATCACCCAGTCCCCAACGTCCTTTCCCCAGGCAGCCGCACAATCATAAAAGCGCAATGAGGCTGTTAGAGAACTAAATATGCTGTAATCCTTCTACAGCTAATTTAATTTTGAAGGAAAATTAAAAAAAATAAATAAATAAAAGAGAAAAGGCTTCATTAACCAAGGAAGACTCCACCATTCCATACTTCAGGGAGGCAGAGGGGGGACAACAGGCACCCACATTCTCATAAGCTTTATGTTACTGGTGGCAAGAGCCCTAGGGATCCCAGGACTCGCCAGGTCTCCAAGCGGAGCCCACAGAAGCAGTTTCTCCCTATCTTTCTGATAGGGAAACCTCTCCTTAAAGGGCCCTGTAATGCAAGCTGAGTATTTTGTGTCTGAAGGCCCTAAAAAAGCGAGTGAGTCACACATCCCTTTCCATCATGCTTTGCAAGATGATGTGATATGACATGGAACAGTAACAAAGAAATACTGTTCTTTTCCCTTGTAAAGGAAAAATGTTTATTTTTGCTCCATGAAGGAGGCTAAAGCTTTGGGTCGTGCTGTGTTGAGCTCCTAGAGAAGAGCAAGGAGCCAGCGAGGCTGGTTTTCACAAGGGAAAACTAAACACAATATTCAAGGGAGGAGTTTATTGCTAGCCATAAAAATGAAAACGCTGTTATTTAAAGCTTTGATTCTGTCAATGAGGAGGCTATTTGCCTACAAGATTTTTCCAGGTTAGATTGATTCAGTAATTGAAAATGAAACAATACAGACAGAAAAACTTTCCACGAGGTTGCAGTAACATCAGCACTCCCTGTGACTGGCAGCAGCACTTTGCCTGCACTTGGAAGCCCAAAGGGGAACTTGTGTTTTCTAGGACTCTCGGAGGGACATGGCTATGGGATTACATCTTTGATGCTATGGGAAGCCTCTCTGTGCTCTCTTCGTGAGTGGAAATACATAAGCGATCCCCTGGCTCAGTCACAAGCTTCGAGATTCACAGAAGCAGCTTTGTGCCCTCTGCTAGATAGAAAGGATGAAACTAGGTGGAAATAAGGGAAAAGCAGGTGTCCGGGAAAAGCAGCAAGCTTTGCTCTTAGGAAGTGGAGAGATTTAATGATGGAGACATAAGGTGAGGTAGTGAAAGCACAGGAAATGCAGGCCCTCCTCTGGAAACGCTGGTGCCACAGCTCCAAACCCAGGAGGATGCAGAGGGATCAGCGGGTGTAGGAGCACAGCACAGCGAGGGAAGAGCGTTCAGAGGCAGAGCGGGGCTGCTAACGAGTTCTGCTGCACGTGCAGGAAGAGTGACTTTCCGAGCCTCGTCACTGAGCCAAATCGGGCAGAGTTTCTGTGGGGATGGCAAAAAAACACCTCTGACTCCAGGAATGTTTCCGTGCCAAACCTCAGAGCCCTGTGCCAAACCCCTAAGGTAGTGATACTTTTTTTTTTTTTTTTTTTCCTTTTTTTAAAATAAATGTTAACATGGGTGTAACATTTTCCCAGCTGAAATAGTTCTCCAAATTAGTTGCATTGCCTGAAAGTGTAAAAAGAAGTCAGCCTACACCTAAATCTCAAGAAGTCCAAAGCCTGAGACAGTCTTTGCCAGTGGAGAAGGAAGGGGCTATCCTGGGAAGGCATCAGGCATCCCAAGCATAACCCCTATCTCCACACTTCCCCAGAATGAAATCTCAGACGATGCTGTGGGAGATGCACGAAAGCCTGATTTTAAGAACTCTTTCTACGGAAAACATCATGCAAGGAGAGGGCTTCTTCCGACACCAGTGCAGCATCTCTGACACCATTTACGTGGGCAATGGGAGAGGGATGCCCAGGGACTCCTTTATTCCCTTTGGATTCCACAGCATTAGTTACACTTCCCCACATGATGCCCCCCAATGGCTTTACTACAACTTCTGTCCCACCATTGGTTTCTCTTTTTCTTGGGATACAGATGGACAAAAGGAGGATGAGGGGCAGAACGAGAAGGGATCTGGACATAAGGTTGCAGAAACAGACTGCTTTGGAGTCCCCTTCTCACCCTAAGGTCAAACAAACACAATGCAGTCGCCAACCAGAGGCCCTTTCACAGGCTCCTTGTATCTACTAGGCCCTTTCGTGAAAGAAGTGACAGAGGGACAGGGTGAATCACCTGGCTTTGGGGGAAGCAGCGCTGGTGACCGCGCAGGCAGCAGCAAGGCAGCTACTCCAGCAGCAGCTCAGACCAAAGTGACAACACGGGAGTCAGATCGAAACTGTGGGGAGGAGGCACAATGTGAACTCACAGATTAACTCTCCACAGTCATCCCGAAGCTCTCTGCTGAATTCTGCCAGAGGACAAGAGGGGAAGAAAAGAAGCTCATCAGCAGCCCTTCTCCTCTGTATCTGCCCAGGAATACTAAGATTCAGATTTTCCTTTCAGTTCTCATCAGTTGCTGCTTGGTTCCTTTCACTCTCTGGGTTTGCTCCCGTGTACATCTTCTCTACCCTGCTGATGCTCCCTTCATCTCTCCCTGGCTGGTGGGCCCTGCCAAACACTTGCCCACGAGTCTGGGCCACCCCCAGTGTCCAAGGTTTTAAACTTGTTCCCTTGCATGGGAACAGGAAATACTTTGTTTCTGTAGGATGACCTTGGGAGATGAAGGAGATTCTGCTTTTTAACTCTTTCCTGAGTGGTCAGAGACTGAAGAAAACATCATCATCAACCCCCAACCCCCAAATAAACCCCCAAAACATTGGAAATACCTATGTAAACTCCAAACCACTGTTTTCCAGCACCACAGCTGTCTATCTGCAAAGCATTTTGTTTAGCCAGGATGTTCAAGGAATGGCTAGTTTCCCATCAATAGCCACACACTGATGAAAACAGGGTACTACCGAAAATTCCCTCTTCCTCCTTTACTACGGCCTTCCTGGATTAAGGATGGCAACAGCCTCCAATACACCAAGACCAGGAATGGCACACTGGTTGGTGGGCACCCCAATTCCACACCTCAGCTTGCTGATTCACATGCAAGCCATGAGCTGCAAGCAAGTTAGCAACCCTTCTCGACAAGGACAGGGCAAGAAAAGGTCTCTCCACTGCAACTGTGGAGGTGCCAATGACACCCAAGCCACACCAAGACCGACCAAAACCAACTCCAGCATGCCGAAACAGCTCTCAAGAGACCAAAGCAAAGGAAGAGTAAAAATTACATATTTTGCTTAGCAAACAGCAGCAACAATATCAATCCCAGCAGCAAGTAGGCAATTTAACACCCGGGTGGTGTCTCCTTCAACCAGCAGTATGAGAAACAAGATAAAAATGGCAAATTCAGAACAGACTTGCTTGAGCTGGGGCAGAAGGGGCCCAAAAGCAGAGGAAAAACAGCACCCGAGACTTCTCCTGTTAAATATGTTGATTTAAAGTGCAGCCTTGAGTGCTGCGACACCCAGCTTTGGGTTTCAGCTTGCGCAGTGTAGACACATGTGCTGATTCCTGAAATAAGAGAAAAGCAACAAAGTTCAAGTATTTAGCCTCCACCTTCCTCCCAGCCTGCCTCTCTGCGTACAAAAAGCGACAGAGAATCAGCCTCACGCAGGTTTTCCCTTTTTCCACATGAAAATTGAAGAGGCCTTGATGTGGCAGACAAGAAGGCTAAGGGGGAAGAAAAGCAAAACCAGCAAGTGGGTATTGGGAGGCAGCAAGAGGGTGTTGTGAGACAGCAAGACCTTTTCACGCTGCCTCTGTGACGCAGCTGGAGCATGTGCTGCCCTAGCTGACCGCAGCAGTGCAGCTGCACGCTGCCCCCGGCCCCGCCGCATGCTGCTGCGCTGCATCCAACGCTGCAGCTCCCAAGCAAGGCGCGCTGCTCCCGCGCTGCCTGGCTGCTGGGCTGCACCCCAGCACCGGCTCCACGGAGCGCCCCGGAGCGCAGGGGCTCCCCACCGACACGTGGGGCTCCGGGTCTGACCTTGCCAGGCGTGCAGCTCTCCAGCTCCCTGCTTCTCTCCAGCCGTTCGTGAGGGCCCGGCGTGAGCTGCTCTGCGTGTCTGGTAGTGCCTGACATCCAGATGTTTCCGTTTTCTCAGCAGACTACTCCTCTACTCGTTTGAGATGGCAACGGGGAGGAGAAACATTTGGAAGGCACAAATAGATACGCAATTTCTTTATGTAGCCTAGCAAAGATTTATTTTTGGCTAAAAAATAATCATGAACTGGTAAGACTTAAAATTGATCACGTCCTCTTGAAAACAGGAATGGACCAAGTCCATACACAGCATCTCTGGCCCCTGAGGCTTGCCCTCCTAATTCTTTTGGTTAGTATCTTCTTGGCTGTAAGTGCCAAACACTCTTCATTTCCTCCCAACTGTTAAATGAAATCACTGGACTGTGGAGCACAAGAGATCAGATGGCAGCAAATACAAAATTTCCCTTGTAACAACACACTGAAGACCATCCTTCCCAGCACACTAGACTTTTGTAGGGCTACCCAATTCATCTCCTGAAAGTGGCAGGCACTGATTTTCCAAGGTCTTTGGAGCCTACACACAAAAAGATTCAAACTGGCCATTTTAGAAAGACAAAGAAGAGGGGACAGAAAGCGTCCCAAGATGGGTGAATGGCCTACAGAGGTAAAACAGAAGCTTCTGTTCTCCCTGCCACATAATACTGCATTCAGCAATATGGAAAGATGGCAGAGATACAAAACACCATGCATCCTCCAACCATGGGTTCAGAATGACTATTCATAAGCAACGACAGGCTGAGGAGAGCAAAAATACCTTAGCTCTGCCTGCACTTGCTTTTGCACCCCAAAGCCTCGTGTTTCCATCAGTCACATAGCAGCTTAGCAGCATGGAGAATCCATTGCTTCTTTTTGGTTCCAGCATGGGTCAGAACAAAATTTTCTCTCTTCTCATTTTTGAGACTGTCATTCCTGGTTCCTTCTCCAAATGGAGATTTTAAGGCTTCACCTGTTAGAAGGAATGAGGTTCTACGTTTCACAGCCAAGCCTTCTCAGCTAGACACCACCCTGCTCACTCAGACACCCTGCCGATGGTTGCCACAGGCTTGGGCTGTAATTACGCAGAAAAGGCCTCACAACATACGTATTTCTTATGGGCTGCTACATCCACCTCATCGGAAGGATGCCCTTCCAGAGCACGTTTTACTTTTGTCACGGCACACACTTCATAGCAAGACACCCACCGCCGTGGGGCGGGCAAACCCGCTCTCCTCGGGCTCTCTCCACGAGCCTGATGCGGCGCTGGGCCGCTGTCCTCCCTGCCTGCTTCCTCGTGGGAAGGCACTGCCTCATCTGCAGGGTCCCAGCTGTGCCCGGCCGGGACCTGCGCCCCGCACTTGTTGGGACCTGCATGTGCCACCACACCCTCTGCAAGCACCTGCAGCGAGTGATCTCAGAGCAGGTTGTCCCCATGGGAGACGTGATCTTCCACCTGCTGATCTCTGGCAAGGAAATCAAGGAGGAGCCTGACTGAGAAGACATTGCAAGTGCTGTGAGAAACTCTGTTTCTGCTATTGCTGAGAAAAGCCTCTCCTCCTCTTCAGCTGTCTTTCCCTCATTGCAGAAACACTTCTCACTCGGCCCGGACATTCCTCCACAGACACCCTGCTGCTTGAGGAAGGCATGAAGTGGAAAACTTTTGCAGAACTTGATAATGGATAGTGCTAACATCAGTAACACACCATCTCCATGGAACAGAGAAAATCTGGGAAAAGCCCAGCTCACACTGGCTGCATCAAAGGAAAATCCTCACTTACAGCAAAATGGAGACCAAAGACTTCAGGGCTGTAAATGTCATCATAGCAAGGAGTATTAAACTAACCCGCTCATATCCCGAAAGCCCTCTAAGCCCAGTAGCACAAGGATTCACGCAGGCTAATTTACACCTTCTAGCTTATAGTTCAAGTACCTCTGTGGAGTCTTCAGTGACAACAAAAAACCCCGAGAGGGGAAAAAAAAAAAATGGAAAAAAAAAAAATACTTCAAAATACTTCACAGACTTAGCAGAGCAATAAGGACATGCAGCCAAGAACATGTTGTGATTATTATTCTAATATAAGCTGTTTGGAAAGAACAGACAAGACAGGTTTGTTAAATCATACAAACTTTGGGTTTTAATCTGCCCTCTGATTTTTTTTCCCCATAGTTTAATATCTCTGTGTTTGGCTCCCAGCTCCCCTTGCTCCGAACAAGGAGCAAGGTGCGACAGGAAGCCTGTGTCAGGGATGCCAGCAAAATACCCGAGATCCTACAAGAGGACAGAATGGCACTGTATCCTTACGCGTTCGTTCCCCCATTGCTCTTCTGTCCTTCTACCAGGCAATTAAAGACTGCTGAACCCACTCGTCCTTCCCCATTTGGGGCCAATACCCAACTGCATCTCTACGATTTTTAGTGCTTTATCAGCCCAGTCTTATACGACTCATAACAAAGCTTTTCATTACTTAATTTGAGATAATTCAGTGATCTCCTACACAACACGATAGCAGTCCGTAGGTACTAAAATTAAGCAAGAGGATCTTCTTCAAGAATCTTCTGTAAAGATAATCTGGGAATGAACCTTGCTCTGCAATTTCTCTTTGCATTTTTCAATTACTAGATAGTTATCAAGTCTCTATGGTATAGCCAAGTTCTTTATCTAGTTCTTCTTTTTCATTGCCTTGTTTAAATGCAAACGTGACTCGTAGTTAGAATCAGATACTGAGTTCACAGTAGATAAGTCCCATGGCCTCTGAAGCGACCAAGCACTCCAGCTTCATCTAGATGCTCTCAGTTTCTTGCTGAAAGCTGCTAATGCAGACTTGAGACATTTTTCTCACCACACCAAGTTACCAGCAAACATTCTCTCCAGCATCTGCCTAGGTCTTTGTCCCTGCATGGTTTCCTTCCTCTAGCAGAGTGATGCTTGTTGGATCAGACATCAATTATTTCTAGGACAACTGGCACTTACTCATGTTAGATCAGGACTCCAACAAATCCAAATAGAGAGAAACTCTGCTTAATGAACAGCTTCTGTGTAGGACAAGATGAAAATGCTTCTACACAGCTGAAATTCCAGCTTTGTTCACCAGGAGCCAGGCTTTCTCCAGCAATATATACACCCAGAACAAAATCCTAAGAGGTACTTAAGCAACTCATTACTCATGGATTTGTGATTAATACACTCTGTGTGATAACAAGCAAACTTATTTAGCACCCCAGAAATTCAGCCATGCCCAGGATCATCAGGCCAAAACCTATTATAAAATGCAATGAGTCACAAAGACAACTGACTTGAAGGGCTCTCAGACAATTACCTAATGAAAAGCAGTCATCTTTGTCAAGATCTGTACAGCAAATCTAACTTGCATGTGAAATATAGAGTTATATGATAATCTTTTATGTAGGTAAGCAGTAGCGTGCATGGAAAGGTAATATTTTATAATATAGGGACCTGAATCACTATAAATAGGAAAAAGGTAACAGGAAAGAAAAATCAGCAGAGAATTTTGATGAGAAAATATCTTCCTCTGTTTTGCTCATTATTGGCAAGAAATTGTCCCCAACAATTACAAACACAAACTTGGGCCATTCCTGATCTATAGAAAATGAGATTCAACACTGCAATATGAACCTACAGCACAAAAATACTCATTAGGTAGAACTTGCTTAAATTGTCTCACCAGAAGAGGATTTCCCTGCTCTCTAATTTGAGCCACTTTCCTCACTTAACAAAACAAAACCAAAAAAAACACACTTTGCCTCTTACTGTTTCCTTCAACTCCTGAAATATTCTTTTTCTTTAAATGGGACTTGCACAGAGGTGCAAAAGAAACACCCAAAGCAGAAAATAGTGTAATCAAGAACACATTTGTCCCCCTCCTTAAAACATACAATGTATTAAAGATAGAAAAGAGGAAAAAAAAATGTGTTTGCTAAACCTCTTACTTGAGCTGCAGATTGTTAGGATTTTGCCCAGTTCATTCAGAGATACAGGAATTAGTTCATCAACCAGATGGGAGGACAAAATACTGCAGATGAAAAAAAAAAAAAAAAAGAGGGGGGGAGTGAAGGGAGCACTAGATATGAAGCATAATATCCCTCAGGCTGTTTTGTTACCCGATTGTGTTTTCATTAACATTCAATATTTCTTCTTTTTAACTTGCAACTTGTATGCCCTGTATTTTAAGGCATCAAATTATACCGCCATGTTGAGGATTATTTTAACAATCTCAGTAAGTAGGTCAGCCAGTAATTTACTCTTGCTTTATTAGGGGGTGCGAAAAGAAAAGAGCAACACCATTATTTGTTAAATGAACAGCTGGACCCAAACTGTTGGGGAAGAAAGCCATTAGCTGAAAAAAAAAAAAAAAAGAGTTTTAAGATATCTATCAAAGTATAGAAAAGTCCATTCGCCACACAAATGTTGTGTAGCAAGCAAACACAATTACAGCAGCCTCTCTTCCACAGCAGGTTAGATTCAGCATCAGAGGAACAGGGCAGGAAAAGCTAAGCAAGACTCAGGGGACCAAGATGGAAGATGCATTTGGTCTTGTGTAGCCTGACTAAGGTAGGATTTTCCTC
Organism: Tinamus guttatus; assembly: GCF_059628265.1. Classification (NCBI taxonomy): domain Eukaryota; kingdom Metazoa; phylum Chordata; class Aves; order Tinamiformes; family Tinamidae; genus Tinamus; species Tinamus guttatus. Next base: position 14,854,679 of record NW_028288774.1, on the reverse strand, counting down.
AGCTGTGTTAACAGCCTAGAAGTTGCCACTCAAAGAGAAAAATGTACCAGTCATATCTTTGAATCTCGAGGAGGACTATTCGCATTCAGCTACTATTTTGACACACACAGAAGCAAAAATGATTAAGTTGTTCTTGTTAAACTAGAAGAGCCTCCTGGGACCGGACGTCAGAACTTGTGAACTAATGTCCAATTTCCCAGTGCTCCTGCTGGAAATTCTCTCTAGTAATGTAACGCATCAAAGGAATTTTAAAGAGAAGGTATCGATTTTGATGTGCGGCTATAGGTAAACATACAAAGCTAGGATAAAGCTTTTAAAAGACACTAACTGAACAGCATGGAAGAAATGAAAAGGGCAAAGATCTGGTCTCAAAGCTGTGAGATCAAAGCCCTAACACATATCCTTCCCTCTGAAAACAACTTCAGCTACTTCTCCATGTGAAATGCTCTGGGGTTAGGGATTTCCAAGGTTTTAGTTAATGAACAGGATAGTCACAACTGGCACAATCATCCCCAGAAAATGGTCCCAGAGACCTGAACTTGCAAATGTATGTGTTCACACTGATTAGTCTTAAAGTAAATGGTAACGCTCTTCTGCCCACCTCAGTTATTTCACAGCAGAAGCTGCGGCTGGGCCTGGTGGTGAACTGAAAGCCTGGCTGATGGTGGCCTCAAGAGCTTCCCTGAGCCGTTCCTCTCACCCACAGCCTGCCTTTTCCTTTGCTTACAAGCATTGCTCCTTCAAACATACTTCATCCACAGAGCTAGCTCAAGCTGACCTTCAGCAGTTCAGAAATTCATTTCCAAAGTTTCACTGCTGTTTCCCTTCTCTCTCACAAAGGAAAAACATTCTTAATAACCTCTGAAGCAAAATCATCATTAAATTTCCTTCCAGATCACTGCCAGAGAGTTTCATGAGAGACTTAAAATAGCGGCCTACAAAAAGTTAGAAAAGGTTTTTATTAAGAGCTTTTTAAAATTATCCCAGTAAGATTCATACTCAAAAACGCAAAAGGCAACTGAGGTGGTCAGATGATCCCCCTGCTATGGAAAAGCTATACTAGGGGAAGTAAGCAGGAAAAAAAGGCTGTCAAGAAAGCTGAACATTGGCATTCTGCAAAGCCTTTGGCCTCTATTTTCTTCTCAGATTTTTGAGTTTGCAGCTTGTGGTAACTAACAGGATGTTCTTATTAAGTACTGGTGAAGATTAAGCAGTTACAGAGTGCATTACTGAGCATATTACAAACTTGAACACAGCATGCCTCAGATCCACTAGGAAACTTCAGACACACACACACCCAAGCACCACCTAAGGCCTTGGGAAAACTGTCGTCTCAAAATATTTTCCCAAGAAATTTAGTCTGGATTGTGCCACACAGAGAAACAAGTTTCATCAGATGCTCAGTTTCGAGCAAAGGTCAAGATGCTTCTCCGGCAGCCCCTGACAGTCTTGTGACTCGAGCGCCTGTTCGCCTGGATCCATCAGTGTCGCACGCGGTGTAATCTCCTTCCTCCCAGTAACCAGGAATCAGCCCGTTTAAGACTTCATGCAGCGAGGGGAGACCAGTGCACAGCTGTTTCATGGGATGCAGCCATATGAAGAACACGTTGACATGACACCTTTAAGTTGGCCTGAGCACAGACTGCTGTGAGAAGAGGTTTATCTCACTCATCCCTCCGGCACTGAGGAAGGACTGACAAAAAAACCCTTAAAATTCTCAATTCACTTGAATATGGTAGTGAAAACTGGGGGGCCAAAACACACAAGCCAGGCAAACTAGTGTCTTCTGTCAGAAAGAGAAGAATTCTGCCAAAGACACCACTCTAAGCACGTCAGTACTTCCATGTTCAGGAGAAGCAGCGACTGACAACCAAAAAGGATCAGCATTGACGACAGACAGGCACAGAATCAATGCAGTCATCCTACTTTGCACAGGGTATGCAGACCATCCACGCTCTGGAGAGTCAGGTAGTGTCAGGTATTTGGGAGGGATGAATCACTTTCCTTCCAAGAGGTTTCCTAAAATTGGAGAATTAGAAGTGGAATAATAAATGAAAGCAAATGGCGAGAGCATAACTGAGGGTCTAGTAATTCCTTGTTTGAAAACAAGCCTGCCTCTCTGCTGTCCTCCTTGCCTGCCCTGAGAAAGGCACTGTGAGTCTGTCCAGTGTACCTACTGTCTCACCACAAGACTTTATGGAGACACACACACTTTCCATTAATAGACCACTGGTCAAAATTCCCCTCAACACAATTCCTCTTCAGAGAAGCTTTTGAAAAACCTGGAAGCTCAGATAAAAAACAAATTATCTTACCCAAAAAACACGACAAAACTACTCAAATCAAGAAACAAATCCACAGCAAGGCAGAGATAGCCAGGATTTTGCAAAACACTTGCTATATAGACGCTGTATGATACCATGAATCACCAAATCACTGGCTCCAGGTCCACGACCTGACCATTCCTAACGTAACTTGGTGGAACACAGACTGGAAGATGCTCTGGCAGAACAGCTCAGTAGTGCAGCTTTTGGAGCCTGGCTACAAATCACTGCTGAGCAGCACACCAAAAGCAGGGTCACTTTTCTGCTAGCCCTGCAAACACCACTTGTGCTTCAGCCAGACACTTTTTTTTTTTTCCTGCCTTCAGTGAACAAACCTGAAGGGGGAGAAAAAGATGCAGCTATGAACTTTGCCTGCCTTTTTTGTCTCTAGCTTCAGTATTAAATGGATTGCTTCTTGGCCAATGGCTTCCCAGCCAGGAAGGACCATTTGGCTTTTAAGAGCCTGCAGACATCCTCACTAGACCCCTGTGGGCTGCTTGCCAACAAACGCCTGTCCTCATCCCCAGCACAAAGCAACTGGAGCACAAGCAACAGAAGTATCCGCGTTTTTACGGGACCGCAGAAGGCGGCACCTGAGATCCGCACACAGCTTTGGTTCCAAGACAGATCTGCACAGTCCACAACAGCTTTATCAGCAACACTCAACCTGAGCAGCAGGAGGAGGCTAGAAAGTGCTCCAGCCAGACTGGGAAGAGAAAGCACCAGTATGAAATGGCCTCTTTTGGACAAGGATACGTGAGACCGGACAACCCTGTCCTACTGGCCCTGCCTGCTACACCTCATGGACAAGGTGTACATGCTGGACAAGGAGGAAAGCCTAGAAAACAGGTTAGCTGGGGTGCAACAGGTCTGGCAGAGCAGAAATCAGCCAGACTGTGGCCTGACAAAGGAGCTCATGCAGGCTGCAAAGTCGTGAGCACCATTTTTGGTATTTAGCATTAAGCTCCCCCCCACTTTTTTTTCTTAAATAAAGCGCCTATACCTACTTGTTTTAAGTGAAATCATCGGTCTGTTAGATACATATGCACTTTCTGAACAAAAAAGGGCAGATGCCAAGAGTGTACCTATATAAGAAATTATGTGTTACTGCGGGGGGGAGAACTTGCTTAAGTTCATGGTGGCCAAGAGAGGATTCCATCGCAACAGATGGAATCCTGGCACTTAGCAGGGAGCTGTAAGAAAGAATCACTGAAGTAGCAGCTCTGACTTCTGTCATGCAATATTTCCAGAGGGTTATTGTTACAAAACAACTCTTCTTTCTTGGGCAGAACATTACCAAAACCAAAGCAGGAGTGAAAAAAGGATCATTATTTTTCCATGCTTCCCAATTTCAGCACAATCTCCCTGCACTTCTTGAGGAAGCTGATGAAAACCTTAATGGATTGCTGTCCAGGTGCACTAATCCCTTTGCGTTCAGTATAATTCTGCAGACAAAATAACTTCTTTGAGTTGGGGCTTTAACACTGTTCCATCTACACACAGAAACTCAAGGAAATCGGTAACAACAGGTGTTCAGGTGGGAATTTGGCTGTGGAGACATGAGCCCCACCTTAGACTACCAGTCTAATTATGCATCGGACAAGCCGCACATCGCACGCTGTTGCTCTTACCCTGAGGGCCCTCACTGAAATCTTTGACAGAGAAGCATGGAAAGGAGAAGGAAGGTTTGTTTGTGCCCCACGTCTTTGCCTCTGTGTGAATCTGATCGCTCCATCCATGTGCTCACTCACCCATGGCTTGGGCACTCCTTCATCCTGATGCATCACCAGAGAAGTTTCCCTCTCCTTCTCCACCTGCCCTCAGAGGCATCCCGGAGTTCTTCAAAGGAGGACACGGGTCTGGCGTGGAAGTGGCTGCCTGCAGCTACAGACTCGGAGCCCTGAATCATGAGAGACAGATCTGCACTCAGACAGGCAGCAGAGGCTGCTGCTTGTGAAGATTTCGCTAAAGCTGCATCTGCACACTGGGGCCTTTCCCCTGCTCACGAAGCTACCAAAAATATATACATATATACATACATATATATATACACATAAATGGAATAAAGGTAAGGTGCCTTCCACAGAAGAAATGAAGACGCAAGAACATCTCCTGAACAGATTTAGTTGCGTGCTGCTAGACCTGCAAAACACTCCTCAGAGAGTTAAGTAGGGAGATAGAACGTATTTTGATGTATTTAACAGTTACAAAGAAGCAGGGCAGTAACAACAGCTCCTGAAACAACAACAGCCAGGGCAGATTTATCACCTTGTCCTTTGGAAACTAATCAGATTTCTATAATATTTAAACATAAGATCTTATCGAAACTATAGTACCCTTCCAATGAGATGCACATTCTTATCACACACACACACACACGGTGACTAAAAAGCCTTAACACTAAATGTAGGCAAAGGATCTGTTTTTCTTTCCACTCAGAGTAACCAAGTCTGAAGTTAGGTGTCCTAGAGAGCCTAACAAAACCCACTACTATACAATCATAATGGCCAATAGGATATTATTGTCAAAATTCTCAAAAGCACAAACAAAAATCACCCACTTTGTGACCTTCTATGGAGATCTCTAGTTACAGAGAGAAGGGAACTGCCTATCTCAGTCATCCTGAGCTTTGCACCTTAACGCACTAGTGGCTTTGGGAAACTTCAGGGAAAGTTGCAGAAAATTTCCGACTCTACGGCATGTCTACACCCTGGACCTTCAGGAACTTCACCTGATGCCGAGGAAATGCTCTGCAACAAGGACCGTGTTTTCTGCAAGACACTGACACCCCCATCTGCAGAACCACGGGGGCGACACAGCCAGGAAGCTGCTTTGTGCCTGTGGAGCTACAGCACCAGGGGATTCCCAGCAGCTCCATATACCGCACGGCTTCAAATAAGACCAAAGTGGTTTTGACTACACAGCTGACAGTTGGCACTGCATCCTAAATCTAACAAAAACCAGCTATCTTTAAAGGGAGAGTATTTTCTGGCTTCTTTCCAACCTGCTCTCAAAGCTACCTCTGTAAAATGACAGACATGGGGGGGTGGGGGGAGTGACAAAAGAAAAGAAAAAGAGGTTCAATATGTACAAGTTAAATCCTAAGCCATTTTCCTTAGTTGCAGGTGTTCAAACCCAAACTTGGTCCGGTTTATACTTTTTATTCTAAAATTCACAACAGCGAATGAAGAACCAAGAAGAGAATGTCTAATCCTCCGTTCTTTTCTTCCTTCTCCTTTCCACTCCCACCAAAAATACTAATCTCTTGCCTTCTTCCAAAATGTGTAACCAGGCAGTGGAAGACGGCCTTTCTTAGCAATTCATGAACACAGCAAACTTTTGCCTTATGGGAATACTGCAGAGATGCACACAACTTAGTTTTTGTTCCTTGACAGAAATGCTTCATTATTCTCACTTCTAATCTTTTTGCAAGGAGAAGTCAGACACTAGTACTGTAACACAAAGTTAAAATTACACACACAAAATTATTCCCCTCACTGCACCGTTCCTGGGTAAAGCAGCTCCTCTGGCAACAATAGCTGGAGCTGGAAGTATCCATAGGTGAATGAATACCATGCTTGATTTAATACCCTTCTCAGGGGATTTAGTCTTGGCAAAGTGCCTGTGTGGTTTACGTCAGGAGGGAGACGCAATTCGCGTGCAGATCCAGGGCTCACGAGCAGGAAGCTGTTCAGTGCTAATGGTGACTAACAGCAGTGAGCACCCCATGCATTAAAAGCCCACCTGGGAACCATGCTCCAGCCAAAGGACCATATGATGCTGGTAGCAGAGAGAGAAACAAAGATAAATACCCACACCTCTCCCATGGAAGCAAAAGCAGTGACTTGAAGTTACTGTGAGATCTTGTAATTAGATAAAGACCAGAACACTCTCCGTGCATGAAAATGTGCAAATAAAAATGGAAAATAAAAAGCCTGACACTTACCCTTTGGATCCTTTTAGAAACACATGCTGTTTTTCCAGGTATGAGAAAACTAATATTTGTAATACATATGGATGAATAATGCCTTGATTAGCCTATTCTACTGGTATTTGATTTTTGCCTATCAAAATTGTCAGAACCTTGTATGTTTAAGGAAAAACACACAAAAAAAGGCTACCACCTTTACAGTAACCAAGCCTGGAAGGTCAAAAACTGTGTTAACTGTAATTCCACTGCTTGAGGTTAAGCACCACGCTGGCACGCTGCTACTCACCATGCATTTGCAAATAACAACTAGTACCACGTTTCTTTGGGCAGCTGTGAGAGACCGGACACAACCTGCCCTTCAAAGTGTACAGGAACCAGAGGACAGACACACTAGGCTGCTTATGGAGCAAATTGTCCCTTAATACACGGAAATAATACAGGGATGGGGAGAAATAACGGCTCTAACCCCCTGGGACAGCACAACGTTGCACTGATTCACCACTCTGCAAGGGCTGGAAAAGCCAGGCTATGGAAAGGAGATGAGGAAAAGGTGTTGAGGCACATGGCCAGTACAGAACTACTTCCTGGCTGGTGTGACAAAAGCAAACGGAAAACTCCTGCCAATAGAGTGAATTTTCAAACAGGGTTTTGAGAAGGCAATAGCAACCTCCCCCCCACAAAGCATTGAGAGAGCAACACAGCGCAAGGACGATCTCAACAAGCACTTACTTCATACAGCACATAAACTGCTGTATATAAACTGTGTCCAAAGTTATCAAGCAGACATGCAGAAACAAGCAAAAAAAAAAAGGAAAAGGAAAGAAATGTATTTAGATTCAATCCAGGAGGAAATTAAGGAGCCCATTCCAAAATGGACTGGGAAGCTGCAAATCACGGAAAGCCTGTGGTCCAACTGGTTGGCTGCTTTGCATGCAGCTCTTTGAGTGAAAAGGCGAGCAAGTAGAGCCAGGCTCGTGAATATTTGCTGCTGTGAGTCCATAAGCTGCTTTAAAAACAGCCAAAAGATAGGATTTCATTCCAGACAGCAAAGCAAATATATATATAAAAGCTACCTATTTCCTATGCCTTTCCTGTACATTTGTGCAGCACGTACCACAATGGGATTCAGATGCCACTGGACTGTCTCTGTGATGCCGCAATAGCTGTAACAGGCTTGCTGAAATTAGTAAACTTGTAACAAATTGTAACAAATTCAAAGGGCCTCCCCTCCAGGCAGCAAACAATTTCTGGAGCCTGTTTTCCTTCAAATCCTAACTTTTGTTTTCTATACAAATATCCCCTTCCTTCTATTTGTACCTCTTTGATAAAGGCAAATCACTCCCACAGACATATGTTGGTGAGGAAAAGCAGGAGCAAAGCAGCATTTCTTGCTCAGGACAAGAACTGCAGCCTTCTCCCAAAGGCTGGTAAGATCTAAATATTAACAAGCAAAAATAATTTCAGAGGAAAGCTGAAAAGTTCTTTTTTGTTCCACAGGAATCTAGCCAGCAACAAAATACCCAATGAAATTCTGATGGGAAATTCTCCATTTTTAATGCAAGCGATGCATTAGGTTATTTGCAAGCGAATTCTGACTGCTCTTTCCTGTCATGCAACTCTAGATATTTCACTCTCATTTCTCTTTCCCACTCCCTCTGCAACTCACAGAGCTTGTTGGACACATATTCTTTGTTTGAGATATGATTTGATACCATTCTTATTACTTCCTATTTTGAGGGAGAAACAAAAAGGCACAAAAATGAGCATTACGATATTATGTATTTCAGCCTCTTCCCTCTACACAAAGGATTTTGGTCTCCAGGTTCTTATTCTAGCCTTCTGGCATGTCCATAGCCTTTTCTCCCCAGCACTCAGGTATCTCGAGGGGTAGCATTTTTCAGCACCCACCTTTCTGCTGTGGACACAGCTTGAAGCGCACAGAGCCACCAACTACAACACTGGTGTTAAGAGCTTTTGGCTCAGGAGATACTGACATTTTTTGTACTTGGTGGCGGGAAAGGAGGAAAAAGGAAAGACAAGCCTTGTGTAAACGTTTGCAGATATCGATTAGCTTATCTCAAAAATAAAGGGTTGGTGTTGATATGCATTAGCAGAGAAAGAAACACTACTCTGAGCCTCAGAGCTTTCACACCAGTCACTTCTGCAGCTTGCTCCAGTCGCCTAACAGGCCCCTATCATAATGGAGAAATACAAACTCCCGTGTTTTCTAAGCACATCTGTAGACTCTAAGCAAATGCAAGGATGCAATTCACTCTAGGATTTCTGCAGCTGTTAATAAATCACTCAAGCTATGCCCTGGCAGCTCATGGTATCAGCAGAACCCCTCAAGTGAATTACAGCCATTAATTTACACCAAGGAGGCCATCTATCATCTATTATTGACCATCTGTTACAGAAAAAAAATGTACATTTTTGATAAATTAGTAAATTTTCTGATAGCAGATGACTTATTTTATTCATTTTTACACTCATCTGTGACATTTAACTTCAGGTATGTAATTGATAGAGAAAACTGACTCATGACAGCAGTGAGAGGTGATTTCATGTTGATGGCACCAGCATTGGTGCTTAAGACCACAATCCTGCACCCATGTAATAGAAGAGATTCATTTTCTTAAGGATGTCACATGAAGATATCTTGCAGCTCAGAGTACCTGGAAGCAAATTCTTAGAGTGCCAATGTGAAAATGCTCAGCCACTGTTTGCTGTATGATCTGTTACTTGAAGTCTCTCACCCCTTTGCAGGTCACTTCTTGCAAACAGCAAAAATAATGGCTATTGAACATTTCCTTACTGTAAACAAAGATAAAACATCACCATAACTGCAAGATCTTCTCACCTGCTGATTTAACTCCAGCTCCTTACTGGTATTTCCTTCTTTTTCCTCGTGTTTCCACATCTCTTGGCTATATCGCTGCCCTGTTAAAAATGGCCGGACTGACTGTATAGATTTGGGTTATGGCATGGCCCGTTTACCACAGGATTTAAGGTCAGATACGAAGATCAAACAAAAGAGGCCAACTCTGCAGCTGTGATCAGGACAGGGAGCCTACATGATGCCCAGTAACTGCAGCGCACCAGCTGCTCTACGTAAACCAAGTCTGAAGTTCAAGATTTGATTATTAAAATATTGATGTGATGGGTGGTTTTGCAAACCATATACTTTAGAGACTACATTTTTTTCCCTGAAAACTGGGGTAATCAAAAACATTTGCAATATCAGGCTTGTGGTGGGGTAGCACACACAAGATACTGAAAGTGTAAAAGCTATTGTCAAACTGGGAAATACCTACAAAGTCAACGGATGACAACAAAAAACACAGTTATTTTTCCATTTTATCATTGTAACAATTTAGGAATAATACTAAGAGAACTAAAGACATCAGTTCTATTGATTCTTTGCAGTGTGCACAGAAATAAACTTATACATCACATGGCACATACCCATAATCTTTCAGTCTCATGGAAACTTAAAAAATTCTCCAGCAAAAGCCACAAAAATCTCCATGGGTGTATTGAATAATACACAACAGAATAAAATTATTACTCCTTTCAAAAATACCACCATCCTTTGATAACTAATTAACAAATAGTAAAAGTTTCAGATTTTACAACTCCTGCCTTGCTAAGGCTTAAACCTGACAACACGGTAGTAATTTGGGAAGCAAAACGAATGCTGAAATTATTTGTAGGTTTTCCACAATACAAAGTATAATTAAACTTCTGAAATCACTTTTAGCTAGAGCTTAGCTCCAGATACATCTCATGTATCTGCTAGTTTTCAGAAAGGACATATGAACAGATACTAATTAAAGAGGAGTAAAACAGAAATCTAGTGAAATGTGAGCAGTTAAAAACAGCACAACAGCAAACTTATTCCTTCCCCAACCTTCTTATCTTCAGAGTCAGTATTCTGTTACCAAAGGGGAAAACATTGCAAAATAGGAGAAATAACAAAACAACTAAACTGAAAATATATTTTTTTCCTCCTTTGACTGCTATAAATGTTACTACAATAGCAGGGGAAAACTTTTACGAGAGCACATTGTGAAAAACCAACATCCTTTCTGACTTAACCTGGGCTTTGGTGGCAGACCGGCGGCTGGAGTCGCTATTTGCTGGGTGCAAATACTGTATGTGCACATGTGCTAGTTCCACCACAGTAAGGACTCACCGTCCACTGCTGGAATGAGGGAAAACTCTAGCTGAAGGTTAGGCCAAAGCTGGCATCTTCTGTCCAGCAACAGCTGAAGCGACGGGAGGGATTTCTTTAAGTACACTTGGTGCGTCTAAAAGACAAGGCATAAAAGCCCTTTTTAATACTTCCATAGTGCCACTGCTTGTGATGCTATTAATAACCAGACCTGGCGTAAAGTGCTTCCTTCAGATGTTTATAAACAAACTGCGGAAGCTCATGCCAAACTGGTCTAACAACCAGGCACACAAAAATCATCACTTTAGAGGTGATTTCTTGCTATGAAATTGCTGGACTATCAATTCAAACAGAAGCTCTGTTCATTGGGACACACACTTGATAACTAAAGTAACCCAAATTCTGAAAGAAATTACACCACTTAATTAAAACCTCTTAGTTTTTCACTGCTGATAACACCAGAAGGCTGAGAACTAGGTAGTCTGGGTGAAGAGAATTACTTGGCAAACCTTTCCCCTTTCTAAGGGGGGCCTGCAACTACCTTAAAATGGACCAAAACCACCCCAAAGTCTTCAGGAGAATCCCCCCAAAAAACAAGATCATAAAAACCCTCCAAACTCCAAGCAGAAATATTCACCTTATTTAGTTAAACGCTCAGCAGCAGTGTGCTTTCCCTTCACCTGAGGTAAAAGCTGTAGAATTGTCTATCTTGAAGTTTAATTTCATGAACATATAAAATAAATATATATACATATTTTTATGCTGAAACTGCCCAAGGGTGCAGTGAGGGTGCAGCAGCCACCAAGGCCGCTCCCAACGCACTGAGGTGGGGGATCCTCGGGAGGTGCCTTGAGGGCGACGAAGGCCCAGGAGGAGCAGCCACCCCTAGGCCAGAGAGTTTGGGGCAGCTTCTTAATTTTTTTTTTTGCTCTCTTCAGACACCTACTGGGGAGGGGCAGGAAGGCAGCGAAGCCTACCGGGGATGAGCTACAGGGGAAAATAAAAATAAATAAAATACATAAATAAATAATAAAGAAATAGAGCAGAGAGGTAGGTGGGGGGGGCTGGGGGACAGCCCCCGCTCTCCGCCGCCGCTGCCCGCGGCCACCCCGCGCCGCTCCCCAAGGGAAGGCGGCGCCTCCCCTCAGCAGGGGCCATTTTTAAATAGCTCTGTCAGGAAGCAGGTGCCGGCGCGGGGCGGCTCTCGGTGGGGAGCGCTCCCTCCTTCCTCACAGGCAGCAGGACAAGGCGACACGTCCCGCTGCGGTCGGGAAGGCGCTAGAAGCCCCTAGGCCGCGCTCCCCCCGCCATGGCGGCCCAGCCACCCGCACCCCGCGGCCCCTCGCGTTTAAAGGGCAGCCCACGGCGCAGGGATCCCGCCGCCCCGCGCGAGGCGGCCGGCACTTCTTCCGCGTGCGCCGTGCTGAGGCCCGGGACTCATTCGCTGGCGGAGGGATCCTTCCGCCGCGGCGGCGGGGGTCATAAAGACGCCGCTCCCCCCACTTTCCTCTTCCTCCCCCCGCTGCGGAGTTGCGCTGAGCTGCGGCCTCTCGTGAGGCGCTGGGGACCCTAGTGGAGAAGCAAGAGGGCAGCTCAGTTGGCCACTGCGCAGCGTCTCCTTCCGCCGCGGTGGCGGGCGCACAAGGCCGGCGGCGGCCCGGCGTGTTCCTCCGCGCGGCGGAGCGTGCAGGCAGGAGGCGCCGCTCGCCGCCCGCAAGACCGGCCGGAGCCGCGAGAAGAAACTCGGCAGCGCCGCGGCGGTAGCGGCTCCTCGCCCGCCGCCTGCCCGCCGGAGAGGGCTCCCCGCTGGGCAGCAGCAGGAGGAAGAGGAGGGCGCGGAGGCCGCCGCTCGCCGTCGCCCCCGGGGCCCCTCCGGGGAGCCCGGCGGACTCTTTCTCGCGGGCCGCGGCGGAGGGATCTCGAGGCGGCGCCCCCGCCGCCTCCCCCCGGCGCCGCTCGCCCCTCGGCGCCGCCATCTTGGATTTTAATCCGCCATTTTTTTTTCCTCCCCCACTCGGATTTTTTTTTTATTATTACTGCCGCTTTTTTTTTTTCTTCGTGTTTTTCCTTCCCCTCCGCTCCCTTTCTTCCCGTTTCCATCTCAATCTTCTCTCCCTTATTTCCGCCTTCTCCTTTTTTATTATTTTTTTATTTTTATTTTCTTCTCTTTCTCTCCGTGTTCTTTGATGATTCACTCCTTCCCTGCTGGAGGCCGGGACACCACCCGCGGCGGCCGCAGGGGACCCCAGCGCGGCGGGGCGACCGCAGGTCAGTGTCCGCCCGCGACAGCGGCGGGGGGGTAGTGGGGAGTGGGAAATGGCGGCGGGCGCGACCCCCCCCACCCGCGACAAGGGACACGCGTGGGCCGGGTGTGTGGGTGGGAGGGGGCTGCCTCCCTTCCACCGGGGTGCGGGGACCGGGGGGGTCGGTGTCCCCCTCCGAAGGGGGGTGGCGGCGGCGCTCAGTTTAAGGATGGTCCCGTTTCACCCCCCCCCGACCCCCTTCGGGCCGGTGCCCGGCGAGCCCTAGGGGGCAGCGCAGGGCCGAGTGGCGGTGGCGCCGCTGGCAGGTCCCGCTCCCCCCGGCTGCCGGCGTTCTTATTATTTAATTAGTTAGGTCCCTTTATTTTTATGCAGTGACTTCCCCTGCTTTTGCGAGAGAGGTTCCCCGCCGGGCTCCAGGCGCGAGGCCGCCGCCCGGCCCGGTTCGGTTCTGCCGCGGGAGGCCGCCCCGCTCGGCGGCCGCTTCTCGGGGCCTGCGAGCCGGAGCCGGGTGTCTCCCTCCCTGGGCGGCCGCTCCGCTCCGCTTTACCCTGCTGAGCGCCGCTTTCTTGGCGCGGCGCGGGGGGAAGCGCGTTTAGGAGCCGGCGGCTCGGGAAGGGGGGCTCGGGGCCCTGCCGCTCCGGGCCGGCACGCGAGGCTGCCCGCATGGCTGTGGGGGCGCGGGGCGGGACAGCGGCGGGGCAGCGCGGAGCGGGGGCAGCGCTGCCGCCCGGCGCGGGACTACAGCTCCCAGGCGCCCCGCGGCCGCCGCCTGAGGGCGCGGGGAGAGGCGCTCCCCGGCGCGGAGCGCGGCGTGGCAGCTCCACCCGGCCCCTCTTGTCCCCCCGCCTTGTCTCCTCGGCACCTGAAGCCGGTGGCAAGCGGGTTAAGATTCACCGCGTTGTCGCGGACCCGTTTCCCAGGGCTGCGGCTTTGAGCTCACCTGGGCAAGTTTTGCTCTGGTTCTGCACCTTTCCACGTGCCTCTGATAATCCGGGTCTGGTTCTGCACCCGGGTGGCTCAGGGAAAGAGCTAACTCCAGAGTAACAGCACGGAGAAAGTAAATGCTTCCTGTGGCTTGGCTTGCTGGAACGGCCGTGCTGGGGTCGGGCGAAATGGAGCAGCAGCCCCAAGTCAGGTGGCTGGAGTTAGAGCCTGGCGTGGGATGTGGTAGTGCCAGCACCTTTATACGGCTGTGGAAATGGAGCCCCAGCTCTCGCTGCTTTGGGTCTACCCAACTTTTCTTCAAGGTACAACACTGGCTTCAGAATCCCTGACCTTTCTGGGGTTTTGTTTGTTTGCTTTTTGTCTTTTTTTTTTTTTTATCCTCCACGTGTAAAAAGCTTTGTGCTGTGGCTACATTTGTTTTCTTTTGTTGTCACCATTAGTAATTCCTAGTGCGGAGTAAGTCCCTGTGTTCCTGCTTGGCGTGACGCTGTGCTTGGCTTTGCCCCTTTGGAGCCGGGAGCACCCAGCGCCTCGCCTGGCACAGCGCAGCTCTCCAGGCTGCGAGGAACCGTAGCCAAAGTGGGGCTCGGGGCAGTTGTGAACAGCTCCTCAGAGCTCTGCAAGTTCTCATTCTCTTTGGGTTTATCTGTGTAGTTTATTGTATTCTCAGAAACTCATTTTTTTAGTCATTGAAATATATTTTATTTTTTAACCACCTGGATGTGGTGGCTGTGAAATCCTCTGAAGCCAGGTGATCCTGTAAATGCTTTTTTTCTCTTTCCAAGACTCATGCTTTTTTTCTCTTTCCAAGATTCAAAGGTCAACTGTTCTTTTGTAGTCACCAGTAATGAAATGTTTATCTTCTCTTTTGGTACCGCTAGTTAGTCCCGCAAGCAGGGGATGTGATCAACCAGTTGCACACAAAACATCTTGTTAGTGCCCTATCTCTTGCTTAGGCTGCCTGTTTGTTCGGGCAGACTTTGAGCAACTGTACATCAAGAGGGTAATTCCAGAACTGCTGCTTTAGATGAGTTTAAAGGGTGAAGACTGCACAGTTTGGAAGACAACCCCCCTCCTCCCCCCCATACCAAGACTTCCCTGAGTTGATGCTGCAGAGGAGAGCACAGGGATAACTTGGGAGGCCCAGGCAGCTTTGGAGAGCTGCTTTTGTGGTCGCAGAATCACTTTATTCGATCCACATAGCTTCTTCTCCAGCACTGAAGGGTGTAGGCTTTTCATTTGCATTGTAAATAGGAATATATAGCCTTTGCTCAGTCCAGTGCGCACTTTGAGTATGCCTGGCTTCACAAGTGCCTCTTACAGGCTGCTTATTGATTTCTACTTTGATCCTTCATCAGTACTTCTTAATATTAGCAAAATGAAAATAGTGTTTGGAAAGCATGTTAATGGTTTGAGCAGATTCAGGACCTGATAGGTGCAAGTGAGTTTTAATTTTAACTAAATTACTCTCTGCTCCTCTCACCTAGCAACTTGGCGTCACAAGCTAATGGTAGAAAGTAGTTGGTGCTGAGCTGTCTGGGCAGCAAATGTGCATCTGAAGGTGCACTAGAGATGGGCTGCTGATGATGAGGGAGGTGGTGGCTATGGGAAGAGCCCTGCCCCTTGGTCCTAGCTCTGGGCACTGTCCTTGAAGGTAGGGAGAGCGGGTGCTGGAAAGGGGAGGCTAGGAGCTCTCCAGGCAGCTCTTACTATGCAGCTGGCAATGGAACTAAAAGCTAACAGTAGATGGAGACAAAAGTTTTCTTGCTTCTGCAGTTGCGCTCAGGTTTGAGATGTAGAAAGAGTCAAGCTTAACAGAGCTAGTTGGCCAGTGTAGCTGTCTTCTGGCAGCACTTTTGGTGGAAGATCTTTATTCTTTCTCTAAAGAAAAGTAAAAGCTGTTCTCTACTGTTTAGTGCAGATCCAGCTGTGAGATTTCTGACAGTTTTTTTGGAGTGACTGTGTAAAAATGCCTGGTTCTAGATATAGATAAATGCAGTGAATAGTGATCCTCCCCCCACCCCCCCAGCAATTTTTAAGATGAGTTGGTTTTGTTTTCTGAATGCAGTAGCTGGTAACTTTCTATTTTGCCCACAGACAGAGCAAATTGTACACTCTAGTTATCCACAAGTTATTTGGTTTCTGTTCTGTGCCATGGCAAAGCCTGCTGGGCTAGGAAAACAGGCAGGTAAACCTGCTTTTTCGTGATGGCTTTCTTGGTATTTGTGTGTATGCCTAAATACGGTGATAAAAGTTGTGTAGATTGGTTGCAGCTTTTTTCTGCAAGTTACACGGGGTGAGACACCACTGCGTTCAAAAATGTTGCTGACTTTCCTATATGATAATTATTTATGCAAAAACTATTTGCACTGCAGGCAAAACCAAGGATGTGCTGGCCGCTTTCATACTGTAAATTTTCTGCTCTATTTGTGATCTCCTACTGGCCTGTTGAGCCAGATGTGATTTTTTTTTTTTTTTTAATTTTATTTAAACTAGCTGCAAAAGTAGCCTGGGGCTGCTAGATCATGACTGAGATTTTCTGAACTCTGAATATTAAACTATCAGATTTAGTGTCTTAGTAGAGTTCTTTAATACTTCATTGTGCATATTGTTGCTTTTTAGAGGCTGTTTGCATCATGCCACTTTGCTATAGGTTCAGACAGTTTCTAGATTCTATTTATTTGTAAATATAATTTTACTTGAAAATAATCTGGTTTTGATGTTATGCATACGGTTGTGCAGATATGTGTATATATGTATTTATTAGCAATGAATAAACATATGTGTATAGACATCTGCATATGTATGTGTGCACAGACACATGTGTGCATGCATATGCCAGTCCAGTTCTTGAGTTTGCTTTTTTCTTGACTGAACAGTTTACCACCTTTAGAATTTCATCTTTGCTTTCTGGTGTGGTAGTAAATTATAAAATAGTAGTAACAGCTAATGAACAACTGTTCATGTTTCTAATGCAAATGATCGTCATGTTCTGATCTTTCTAAAAAGTTCCACTTTGAAAATAGATTTCCTGCTTAGCACTAACCATTTTTTAATGTTTTATTTCCAGCAGGAATTGGAACTGAAAATATTCATCCACTTCTCTGAGCCTTTTGAAAAGTGACTAAATGCAACTGGGTCAGGTTTTCTGTGGGCATGAAGTGGCTGGGAGAATCCAAGAACATGGTGGTGAATGGCAGGAGAAGTGGAAGCAAGTTGTCTAATGACCACCCACAGAATCAGACCAAGTTGCAGCACACAGGAAAGGAGAATCCGAAGAGTGGCAAAAATGGAGTTGAGAGAAGATCGAGCAGATGTAGGCACTTATGTGGCGTAATGTTGTATGGGGTTCATCTTGCCAATGTTTAAAGAAGTTGTTTTTAATTGGAGCGTCATACTTTGTTTTTTGTCGTAATTTATGAAGGAAATCATGTTCTCAGTGTGTAGTTATTAGATCAATTACGTTTATATTAGTTGTCATAACTTACTTAGGCATAATGGTCTCTTCAATTTGAAAGTAAAATGAAAATCATTGGATGTAAATATATTTTGTACTGCATGCAAAATACATCACTTGCGCTAGGTGGGAACTAGTGTGATTGGAAATGATTACAGATAACTTATATTACAAGCCTAGCTGAATGTTTGTGTAGATGTAAACTTCACATTGAATGAAGTCACCTGTATCAATAGCAGCTCTGAAGCTGCTTTTAAAGAGCATGGATTTGAGCAGATTCAGGACCAAATTTAGTAAATCTTCTGTTCATATTTTAGAAAGATGTGTTCTGTATTTTCATGACTTCATCATATTTATTGGCCTGAAATTTCAGGATTGAATACAGCAGCACTGTGTACTGTGGAAAGATTGGTTTGTATGTGCTGGGAGGGGCATATACATTACTGTGTACCATGCAAATTACTGTGCCCGTACTTACTACTTGAGTGCTCCATCCTCTGCCCTGCATGGCAAGAAATACAGCTTGACTTGATAGTCAGGTGCCCTAAGTGATGTCTCATTTCTACCCTTTTATTTGCAGGTAGTGGTGCTGCAGGATTTGAGGGCCAGAGTCGTTACGTGCCTTCCTCGGGGATGTCTGCCAAGGAGCTGTGTGAAAACGACGACCTAGCAACTAGTTTGGTTCTTGATCCCTACTTAGGTTTTCAGACACACAAAATGAATACTAGGTAACTTGTCTTTATTCTTCTAGAAAAGAATTGATCATCCTATTGATGTAATCAGAGGACAGCTATGGGTTTGCCTGCATATTTACAAAGGTCTGAAAAATAGCAAATTGTTAGTAGCTTCAGCCTTTGAAGTGGTGAGGAATTTGAGGCTGAAATTTAGAGTTTCACAACAGCATGCATTTATAACATGAGGTATTTCTATTGCCCTTCCTGTAAAATTCTGCTGTAGAGTGTTTAAATAGACACTGTCTTCTAACTTGAACAGTTATTAGGATTTAAACCATTAGCCATTTGAAATAGCACTTCAAAAAAGTGTTTAGGGAGTTTTCTGTTCCTTTTGAATGCCTGAACTATGTTACGCCCTTATTGCAAGAAGGGCTTCCCCTTTGAGGCACGCAGTCTTGGTCCCCTGAATCTAAAGTTCATGTAGACCCATGCTGAAGGACTGTCACTCAGACATGTCTGTGTGTATAGATAAATTAAAGTGCATGCTGAGAACCTGCTTGCCAAAACTGCACGTGCTTTTTTGCACCTGTCTGAATCTTTCTGTCCTGAATTCAGCATGGGCTTGTGGTTTAGTTGTTGCATGCTGCTTCCTGTTTTACAGGCATGCCATCAATCATAAGTATATTCTGTAGATCCCTGCTAAGCTCTTGGTTGTGAATAAGATCTGTATTGCTACGCTTAAAGGAGAAGCTATATATAAATGGTAAGCTTCTAAGGCCAGGAACTGTGGTCTAGTTACTGTACAAGCAAATGGGAGACCTTGATCACATTGTGGGAAACAGACTGCTTACCCCTTAGACCTATTGCCATGGCTATTTGTAAAGAACAGCTCACCTTGGCAGCACAGACACCAGAGCTGCGTAGGTTTTGTATCTATGTGATAAGCTGATGTTTGAAAAATGCCTGCCAGATTAGCTGGTGGTGTCATGTACCATAAATGGTTGCTGGTATAACCTGGCAGCAGGAGTTGCACATGGAACTGTAGCATAGTGGTCTCTCTATTGTGAAGACTTGGCAAAAGAGAGTTTACTTTTTTCCTGGAGTGCAACATCTATCTTTACAAGGAATTCTTGCTTTCTTCCTCTTCTTGCCATGCTGTTGGTTGCAATAGCGCATTGTGCCCAAAACAGTGTCTAAATAGGTACTCTTGCAACTGTCCTAAGGACTTTGTGTTTCTAGTACTTGAGCTAATTCTATATGCTCAGCAATTTTTTTCATGGATGGTAGTCTACAGAAGTCTGTATGTTACTAGTTCATTTGCTTTCTGCTAAGAAAACTATGCCAAATAGTCAATATTTAATAGTGGAAGAATCTGCTTTTGTAAATGTTATGTTTTCTGCTCATATGCTTTCAACTGTAAAATGCTTCTAATTACTGATTTGAAGCAAAAGATGACACAAAGGAAGAAACACAAGATGACAGCCTTTCTCAGACTTGGAGAACAGTTACAGGCAGTCTTCAAGGACAATAGTTATTGATCTTGGAGCACAGTGGGAAATACTTAGGTGAGGCTTAAAAATCCTATCAGAAACACATCTTGCCTCTTAATGTCATATTGAGAGAGTTTCTGTTGTTGCAGTGAATTAAAATAAAGGCATCAGCATTTATTAGCACCAGCTCTTGTTTATCTCTTTGGTAGAGTGATGAGATCTGCTTATCATGGCTGTGTAGCTTGGATCTTCTTCCTTCTAGCAAGATGTTCTCTGTTTGGAAGTCCCAAGATGTATTGCTGGCATACAACATAGAGGGAAGGGGGAAAAGCATGTAAGAGAAGACTAGACCAGCTTCAAAAAATCAGATGCTGGTACCCAAGCATATTCTTGGAGTAGAAATTAGGACTTAGAACTTGGGTTTGGTGTCCTTTGCTTTAGTGTTGTAAAGCCATATAAATACTGGTTTGTGTCTCAAGGTGAGCTTAAAACAAAGCATTTGTTGATGGTAGCAAGCAAATATTTTGTTTCCTTTTTCTGATTGCTTTGAAGACCTGCTGTGGAAGTTGTGTGCCAAGCGTTCTGTTCAGCCATTGGAAATGCATGTAGGCCTTGTGTTTTTGCAACTAGTAGGCCAGTGTGAGTTGATGATGACTTGCATTTAACCTTACTTTAGGAAGCCAAGTCTGTATTTTTTTGTATGTATGTCTTCTATGTGAACACTTCATGTATTGTCTCACTTCTCATTTTGCTGAGAGTATAGCTCTGAAAATTCTAGGTAAATATCTGTATTATTGTTGGAGCTTTATTCCTTTCTTTCTTTTTCACTGTTCTCTGTTTATGCTGAATTTTTGGTCTCGTGGTAGAGTGGTGACAAGAACCTGGTTGCATTTTCCTGTTTTGTTTTTTTCCCAGAAGCCACATAAACAAAACTCCACACTTTCTCAGGTCCTCTGAGGAATTGGTGTGCGAGTTCTGTAAGCTTTCAGGTCAACAATGTCTAAAGGACTTGAATGCTAGTTCTCAAAAGATTTCAGTCAAATCTTCTAGTGGCTTTGTCCAGCGTTCCTCAGAAGTCACTTGTTCCCAGGGTCTTGATGGACTGCCTAAAATTTAGGTCTGGAAAATTCTTTTGTGGTTTTACCCAAAAGCAACTCTTGCTTTTTTTCCATCTTGGGTTTCCAAGAGCAAGCAGATTGTTTCCAGAGCTTCTGGCCCTTTTCACAGGCCATCTGGTCATTCTTCCCCAAATTGATAGCTCTTATCTTAGCAAAATAGTAGGATAGCAGTTAGTCCAAAAAAACCCATATGTTTAGGTACTGTTATGTTGTCAAATATAGCTATTCTGAGAAGTTTTTGTCACTTCTTACTCAAATACTGCTACATGAGACTTTCTTTTTTGCAATAAAAGCTCTCCTGGTTCTAAAATTGACTTAATCATGTGTCTGTCCTCCTTGTAAATACAACCCGTTATTTGGCAATTTTGCAAATTATTTCCTGGATTGAAGCTCCCATTGTGTGATAGCAGGGATTAAAATTTACAGTTGCAAATGGCTGAGGGGATTCAATAATCTTTTCAGGTGTGTTTATGTGGGCTGAAGAGTTTTGAAGTTGCATACTAGCACACACTTTATTGCATTGCATTAAAGGTGTCGTATTTAAATTTTAGCCAGACTCTTGGTTATAAGATGGCTGGTCTCTTACCTGTCCCTTGCGGTTTTATTCCTGGTTCCCTAATGTTCCAGCATCATGGTTTGGGGTATAGAGAGCAGTTCCTGTGTTTTCTAAGTTTGCAAGTAATTTAACCACAAATTTTTGGCTTTTTGAGGATGATCTAGGTTTGTGTTTTCTAACTCCTTATTGCTACTTTCAGTGGTGCTGCAAACCATCAGGTGGTGAAGGTGATTCTGCCTGATAATATGGAGACTAAATGAACTGGCTTAAAGAGTAGGTTTATCCAGATAGGTGATGAGATGTTTGGAGATGTGGTGTAGATGTTGGAAGCTGCTTTCTTTCAGCATGGTAGCAAGGGGAAGTGCTGAATTTATAGGGTAAAACATCAGTCATTCCTGATTGTGACAGGGTATGTTGTCCTGTGACCCTAAGTGACTCTGTGTGGCAGTGAAGATGGGCGAAGCAGCAAATCTTGCTTGGCAAATTGGTTGCATTCATGGGTCTGTGCTGACTCCGATCTGTTCCTTGTCTTGTTTCAGAATAGGAAAAATTAAAGGGCTTGGTACTCATCCTAAAGAAATGGCATTTGAAGGTAGAAAAAGTCTTTGGGTGCCTGCTGAGTGGAGTTAGGTGGCCATGTAGCTCGCTGGTGGCTGGGGCACTAGGGAGACACTGTGAGAGGTATGCAACACACTGTTCCATACTGAAACTTTTACCTTCTTGAGACCTAAATATCTGTGTTCTTACTGTTAAAAATGGTTTTGTTTGATCACTTTGGTCAAAAATCTCCATTCTTTATTCTTTTTACTTTTGTTTTGATGCATTTCATTCAGTAAAATCCTCTAGTTTGCTTCTGCTTCTCTTCTTTTCTCCTTCTCAACTACATGAAGGTGATGTTGGAATTAATTGTTCTGCTGCTGCTGAATGTTTTGGATACAAAAAATACTACTTTTGTACTGTTTGTGTAGCTGTATTGTTGTCTGGACTTAGTGCTTCATCTCCAACAGATAGTGGCTTGCACACCATGCTCATGCTAACTGCTAAATTAAATTTATTGTGTGGACTGGCAGAGTAGGAGCGCAGGAAAGTTTTTCTCAGAATTTATTAAGTCGGACAATTGCAAGAGATTTATTTGCCAATAGCATTAAGGAGAATGAAATTGTGTGTCTGCTGGAATTTTCTTTGCTTCTATTCTAGGCTGTATTTGAGCTTTGGCCATGCTGGTGTGTGTAGTTTTAGTTCAAGAAATTTAAATAAAGGTGGATTATTTTCTTTAAAATTTTCCCTTCAAAATTTTATGTTGGATAACTAGCTTTTAATAAATGTACTTGTATTGCAAGTTGCAAAAAAAGTTATAAAGCCAGAATTTGTGTTAACTAAAGAAATGGTTTCCAAGTTGTTTATAAACAGTTGGTTTTTCAACTCTCATTACGTTGTATTGTCTTTCCACAGCCCCTAAAATAAAATATCCTCCAAACAAAGTGCCTGTTGTTCAGAGGCCGTGGGGGTGCTGTGTTTCATTAAATCGCTCTTTCTGATGTCCTCCAGTGCAAACTGAAGGACCAGGTTCAGCAGTGCAAGTCTTGATTGTGCGGCAGGGCTCAGATACAGGCACTTGTGTGGGCCTCCAAACTGCATCTCTTGCAGGGTCAGTTTATCCTTTCTGTTCAAACTCACTGCTGTCAGTGACTGAGCAAGATGCTGTGCTCCTGAACTTACCAGAACCTCTCCTTTAACTTCCTTTATAGGCAAGCATCTCACTGACCTTTGGCTTTATACCTTGGAGTTTCAAGATTAAGTATTCCCGAGGTAAGAGAAACCTGAGAGAGAGTAAGAGCTTTGGTTCCCCACGCCGTTCTCCTAAGTCTTGCTTTTTGAGACCACCTCAGTTTGAGCCTCAAGTGGGATGAGACCATCTTCTAGCTGATTCCGAAATTGCAATTTCCTTATCCTTTTTGGATCATATTAACTAAAGAAAAGTTAATATTTTTCAGGGATGTTTGACAAGTTTCAATTTTGCAGCTTGTCAGGAAGAAGGGATTTTAATCTTTCTTTCTAAGATTCAAAGGTACTTGGGTAGATGAGATTTTTACTCTTAAGCTAATTTTCAACAACAGGTTTTGCAGCAGACATGCTCTGTGAGACTTGGCAACCTAAGCTGTTTGTAAGGTGGCTCGAGGGGTCTGTGCATATGGGCAGTTTCAAAGAGAATCCTGTTCGGTTTCCATGAGGGCATCTAATAAGGACACTGCTTATGGGAGCAAACCAGAAGTTTGGATAAGCATAATACTGACTTTTAGTGTATCTGTTTAGAGCCTGGGTTGGTTGGCTTGTTTTGCTTGCTGGTTTTCTTTTCCTCTCTACTATCTCTGTTTTTCTTAGAATTGGTCCCTTATTTTACTGATGCTAAAAGCCACTTTCTTTGGCTTGGCTTTCATATATATTTAGCTTTGCCTTCTTTTTAGGTTCTCTTTATGGTGTTGTTTGAAAACACGTAGCCTATTAGCAGATACTACAGAGATTTCTAGTGTCATAGGCCAGTGAGGTTTGAATTAGGATGCTGACTTCTTTTGTTGGCCTTGGCCAAGCTTCTTGTTGCTAATGCAAGCATAGTTGTGTCTTACAGCACATAAAGTGCCTGTCTTGTGCTGGTTTCCCCACTTACCCTTGTTCCTGTAGATAACTTCTCTTTAAAAAAGAGAAGCAGTGCATTCCACACAAAATAAAAAGGAGAGGGCAATCATTCATTTAGCCAATCAAGAATAGAAGTAGCTGGCAACTAGTTATTAGGAAGAAAAGCCATAGAATTTGCTGCCGTAATGTTTACAATTAAAAACATACACAAAATGTTGTCCAGTTGGTATGCTTTGCAGTTCTGGAGATGCAAGTGCAGTCGGTTCCTTGTGGGAAAAGTTGTTTCTGATTTAAACAGAAAATGAGAGCAAGCCCTATCCTGAAACTAGTTGGCTTCAGTTCAGGCTATGTCATGATGAATACTCTTAATGTGTAGTGAAGCTCATAGATGTGCTGTCAAATCTGGGAAGGGCCTCCTTTTCTGGTTCCAGGAGGATGGGAAGGTTTCTGCTTTTAGGTGAGTGACAGTTGAGGGAGACTTCCCTATGGAACAAACCAGAAATAACATAATTCTAGTACTTTCTCTAGAGTGGTCTCAGCAGCTTGTTAAAGGCTGTTCATGCTTAGTGGAGATGTGATAGAGATGTCCTTTAGTGAAGAACTAGTTTGAAGCTTCTTGACATGACTCTTTCTGCACTTCTAAAACATACCCACTGAAAACTGCATCATCTATTTCTTGACAAACCTTGCTGTCTTGTTGGATGTTATCCCAGCCAGCAGGAAGTTCATCTAATCTAAGTAGTAGTTCTTCTTGGAACTACTTGCCAAGTCCTCCGCTGTGAAAGTTGTAAGGGTTTTGCTAATAAAACTTGTCGTGTTCAGAAGATGTCAAGAAAGGCTGAGTCATTACAAGGAAGTTTTTCAGATGGCACGTGCCTGGAAGATAGTTCTCCAAGAAAGCAGCACCAAAGAACTGGTAACCTGCTTTCAGTGCAAGTGGCATTGTGCTTGTAAGGTCTCTCTATTGCAGGTTTTTGCAGGGCATGCAGACAGGTTTTGTTTTTTCTTGATAATGAGGGAAGTTAATTTTTTTCATGGCTAGTTATTTCTGATTAAACTCTTCCTGTTTTAAGAGGTAAAACAAAAACGGAATATACAATGCTTAGCATCTTTTGTTCCATCAGACGAGTATAAGCAGTATGTATTTTTTTGGTCTTCTCAAAATAAGCTACTGGCAGTGCTTGATATACTATAATGAAGATAAGGCAAGTCTTACAGTATTTTTAAGAAACAATATCAGTGAGGGAGATGGTAACGTTTCCTTAGGTTAACTTGAAGGATTTATTTCCATTTATGTCTGTCTTTAGATACAGATATTGAATATTCTAGCTGCTAAATAATAGCAAGTAGAATCAATCTGCAGTGAGGATAATGAAGCTGGTACACACTTCAAGTGCTTAAGATGTGTGTCATGAGGATTCATTCAAAACATATCAACTTGCTTAACATCTTTACCATTGTGCAGTGTAAGCAAATAAGTGAGCTGTGTCGTTTTAAAAAATCAAGGCTACAAAAAGTTTCTAATGACCCTAGAAAATCTTTGAAAGAGTGCCCTTGGGTGTATTGTGTGCTCAGAAAAGCAAATATCCTTTTCTTCTCCCTCTTTCTGAAAATACCCATGGATATCAGTTCAGTCATAAACAATATAGATATATAACTATTTGTCATAATTTTTAGCAAATTTTGCTTTTTATGGCTTTGTATCTTAGCACTGGGCCTCTTGGTCCTTGCGGTCATATAGGGTGCTGTGTTTTGTCACTCAGCATCTTTTTTGAAGATATGAAGGATACTTGTCTTAAATACCAAGCTTTGAGGGAAGCTGGAGTTTTCTGCTGACACAGAGCGTTTTACCCTTAAGATTTTTGTCTAATGGTGAATTGTAGCTACCTAAGTTTCCCTTTAAGTGTTTTTTCTTCACAGATGTAATATCTGTGCTGTGTGTTACTGCTTATAGCTATTTCTTGTCTAGTCTTGGAATGTTTTATATGAATGCAAATACTAAGCTTGCATTCTACATAGGAATTCTTCTCTTGGCTTTGTTGATATATATGGTTTTCTAAGACAGCAGTTTATTTGTAAACAAATGTGTCATAGGGTGTCTCTAATTAAAAACTGTTAGTGTAGTGTAGTTTCAAGTCTGACTTTGAGAAAAACTTGAGACCTGAAGGAAAAACAAATCACCTCAACACCAAGAAAACATAGAACTGTCTAGATCCTTTGATATTGAGGTATGGGGAAGCTTACAGCATTCCATTCATTTGCTGGTGGTTTTTGTGGGTGGTGTGTTTTGTGTTGTTTTTCTTATCTGCATTACTTTTTCTTAAATTGATGAGGAAAGTAAGGGCAAGTAAGGACAACAAAGCTTTTGTTGCATTTGTTTTTCCTACTTACTGACTAGTGGGTGTTTAAAAACAGCAGAATATTATTCTTCACTAGTTAACCTCATTGGAGACTTGTCTTGTAAGTAAATTTGTAAATAAATTGCTTCTCAAGAGAATGGAGACTTTCAAAGCTCCAAGTAGGGTGCTTGGCTTTATCTTTGGAGCCATGGAAAGGAGGGTCTGTAATTTGCGTATAAGTAATGATTAGTTTCATTATGCTAGCAGTTAAGCATGTATATGGTTAGCAAACCCAACTTTGTATTGCAAGGAAGATTTGAGATGAATAACGGTGGACTGGAAGAGCTTTATTCTTTGTTTCAGATTTCGACCTATCAAAGGAAGGCAAGAAGAACTAAAAGAGGTGATTGAACGTTTTAAGAAAGATGAGCACTTAGAAAAAGCCTTCAAGTCCTTGACGTCAGGTGACTGGGCCCGGCACTATTTTCTTAACAAGAACAAAATGCAGGAAAGGTTGTTCAAGGAACATGTAGGTGTATTTGTAATTAATGTGCTTTTTCAGATGGTTGAAAGGCTAAGACAATGTTTTAACAAATTTCTTAAGAATGTAGCAGCAGTAAAGTCACCCACTGCTCTGTGATACCTTACTTGTTTGATTGTTTTCTAACAGGAAGTTTCTTTCAGTTGTTCAAATCTAGATAACCCAAAAAGAAGGGAAGAAAAAGCTAGCTTTCTATTGCCTTTGCTTTAATATCACACATAGAAAGGAAACTGCTCTTCTGCTGGCCTAAGTCATAAGCAAAAGACAGAAGCAAATTTCTGGAAAACAAGAGTTTTGAAGATTTATTTCATTTTTGACACGTTTTTATCTGCTTCTGTTAATAAATGAAACTAGGGACTAGAGAAAGCCAAAGGAAAAATGAAAAGCCTTACACCTTAAAATAGATGTTGTTACTGATACAGGGCTCTGTGGGAATACTTTCCACTTCCCCCCCCACCTTACCATGCTCCAAACCCGTTTTGTGTATCGTAAAGGCTGTTGACACTGAAAAGTTACAAGGTTGTCTGAGGATTTTTACTTTAAGATTTCAGGGATGGATGTCTGAGGATTTTTACTTTAAGATTTCAGGGATGAGCATAACTTTTCTAGGTTTTTTAGATACAGTCAAAAAGAATTAGGCCTTTTTCTGCTCTCAAACACCACAGGAGTAGTAGAAGAAACTAGATGGCAAATCCTGCTTTCCCAAAGCGTTTGATTTATATTGGAGTATTTGACTAAAGCTGCCAAAAGCGACAACTTCTAGAGAACTGATGGAGCAATCCTCAAATTCAGTATCCAGTCTTTTCACGAACAGTAATATCTCACTGAGAGCTGGAAAGAGTTAGAATTGCACTGTACAAAATACATCTGTTTTGTATGTTATGCAATATATGTTTGCATGGGTCTCTGTGGTGCCTGAAAATCAGAGCAGAATTCTCAAGCATGGTTATTCAGTGACTTTAACAAGAAATCACTCATGCTTATGGGTCTCTTATGCCATTCAAGGCAGCTTTAGTCTTTTGTTTAATCTTTAGATATTCAGGTGATTCATGCAAGCATTCTTGCTAGTTATTTGAAGAAGTAAGAGTTTAACATAATGTGTATAATTAAAATTGTAATCAGAGTATCTCAGGAAATTTGTCAGATACATTTCAGCAATTAACAAATCCTTGACAATATCCATTCCATTTTTTTCCAAATTAATTGATTTCTTTATATAGAAGCGTTCTTGACTGTTTTTGTTTTGCTTTGTAACAGCACATTGCTGTTTTCTTTCATTGCAGGTATTTATTTATTTACGAATGTTTGCAACTGACAGTGGGTTTGAAATACTGCCTTGTAACCGGTATTCTTCTGAGCAAAATGGAGCCAAAATAGTTGCAACGAAAGAATGGTAAGTAGCATGATTTACTATTGCTACTTCTGTCAGTTACTTTGAAAGATATATGCTGAAAAAAAGGTATATTAAAGTGTAGCATAAAATTAAAACTGCCAACTAGTAAGATGGAAAAAAGGTAGTTTTTTCGTGTGTTTGACAATCTATACATGAATCTGCAATATAACTAATTACCTATTTAGGGTTAGCCATGGAGACTTCTGTATACAATTTTGTCATCTTGTTTTCTGTCAAATAATTAATTTCCTCAAATCAATTAGTCATTAGACTTCTGCAAGAAAGACATCAATGTCAAGATTCCCATCATACTGGGTTTATTATATAACAGATAATTGTGGGAGAATTAAGTCTTTCTCCATTGTGAAACTTGGGGTGTTACATTCATTGATTGTGCAAGACAAGTCTCTCCTGGAGACACAGGTGCAGAACTCCATGTGTTTCCCCATCTCATTTTGTCAGGCCTGAGTTTTGTGATGTACCTGTCAAAGGCAGTGCCAACAGACTGATTTAATGCAAGTTTTTAATCCAAATTCCCTTTTCTTCCCTTCTCCCCCAGCAGCATTTCTGTTGCTTGTTTTACTGTGTGGCTGTACGCAGTCACAGCAGCACCTCCGAGGGGACAACATGCTCGTGTGCACAGGCTGGGAGCGAGGGGCCAAGGCACAAGGCTGGCAGGACTCAACATGAGCTGCTCTGTCACTGCATTGAGTGCCACTAGTATGACACATGTCTGCAAACTAAGATGCAGACCTTTCAGGAGGTTAGAAATGCATTAGGAAAACTTCTGCTTACTGACAGCTTTTGTTTTGAGAAGCTTCTCCCTGAAAAGATGTGTTTTGGGATCTTTGACATACGTATTCTTACTTTCACTACTGTGTTTACCCTGAAGGAAACGGAATGATAAAATAGAATTACTTGTGGGCTGCATTGCTGAACTGTCAGAAATGGAAGAAAACATGCTGCTGAGACACGGGGAAAATGACTTCAGTGTCATGTATTCCACGCGGAAAAACTGTGCTCAACTGTGGCTTGGTCCTGCTGCATTTATCAATCATGGTAAGTAACAACTATATGAAGAGTGTTAAATGACCCAAGCAGTTCTCTTCAGGTGGTTTATCCTGTGTGAGATAAAGCACACAATAGTGAACAGAAGTTTGACTTCTGTCTGCTGAATATAAGTGATGTAATTTGGTGTGCTGATTAGTGTAGACATAATCCTGTTGGGAGTTTACCAAACCAGAGCTAATGGGCTCTGTACTGGGATGCTCACCAGGAGCTCTGGGAAGTGACATCTTCCTTTGCAGAGTCTTTGGAACTGGCACCTGAATTGGTGGAGTATTCTGCTACCTCCCCTGCATTCTTGCTGTAGCTAAATAGTGAACTTAGTCTGTAGTCCTATGTTTCTGAGATGAGCTCTTTGTACCTTCTTTTATCATATGCACAGATGCTTCTCAGATATTATTGTGCTTTTAAGCTCAAGGCAAAACAGGTAGGATTTAAGGTATATCTTCTTACCTTAAAGAAAAGAGAAACAGATCATTTATAGTAGTAAAAAAAAAAAAAAACCCACTATATACAAACAAGCTGCTTCTGAAGCACAGCTACTGATAACAGATGAGCAATGCTAACAAAACTCCCACTATTTAGTTGAGATTCTAGCTTTAATGAAGTCAGAGTGAATCCTTACTTTAGATATCTACAATTATTCATGTTTCAGGTCTTATCAACAGTTAATTGACTTTATCTTTTGGACCTTTTTCAGATTGCAGACCTAACTGTAAGGTAAGCAGAAAACTAAAAATAAATAACTAAAGCAACCCACCTAAATTTTTTTTTTTCTCCCTATCCCTGCACCTTTTCCTCCCCCCACTGTTTTATTTCTAATTCAAATGCTGTTCAGCCTTAATGATCAGCCGTTTTTCTATCCCTCTTCCTTGTCATCTCCCTCCCCAGTTTGTATCAACTGGCAGAGATACAGCATGTGTGAAAGCTCTAAGAGATATTGAACCTGGAGAAGAAATCTCTTGTTACTACGGAGATGGCTTTTTTGGAGAGAATAATGAATACTGCGAATGTTACACCTGTGAAAGGTATGCATTAATGTAAAGAAGATTCAGCTGCAATTGAATATATTAATGCTATTTTGTGAAGCTAAAAAACTTGGGTATTAGCAGTCAGACTTTCTGAAATGTGTAACTATTTTTCTGATTAGTCATTTTAATGACATAAGTTGTTACATATGTTTCCTCATCTGTCCTGCAAGCAATCCAAAGTGAGAATAACAAAGATTCTTGCACATATTTGTATTATGTGAAGGAATAAAGCAGAATTGGAAAGGAAAAAGACTAGGCACAGTTAGACAGCTAACTACCTACCTCCCAGCTGCTGCTCTTAATTCTACCAGCAAAAGCATTTTTTTGTGTGTTGTGCTTATGGGAACAGGTGAAGTAGTCTTTACCATATAAGATTAGAACTTCAGTTTATGTATTTGCGAAGACCTACTGGTGTTGGATAGTGCTTGCTTCTATCTGTCCATTACACAATGACAGGAAAACCTTGTCATTCCGACCCAGCTTTTTCATCATAGCATTTGAAAGTATTTCTTAGTCCAAGGGGAGAAAAACAGTGGGCTCAGCACGCTCCAATGTGAATCAAGCAGAAAGACCTGTTTATTCAAACAAAGCTGTCCCTTATATCCCATTTCCTTCCCCGCGTGCTGCCCCCATCTTGTCTCATTGACTAGAGCCTTTCTTCTCTGGTGGTTGTCATCAGGCTCCTTCAATCTTCTAGAACCTTCCTTATTGTGCAGGTTCAAGGTGACCGTTTTTAGTCTGCACCATGTGCTCGTATGGCTGGTTCATCGGGTGCCCATATTTCTCCAAGAATGACTCCACAATTCCCCCATTTAGTTCTTGAAGTGGCCAAACCTTCCTTAAGGCTTTTTCAATCATATTAGGCATTTCAACAAGGCAGGCACAATTATCAGAATGCAACATGAAATCAACAACTCCATCCCTGCACTTCTCATTAACAATTGTAACTATCCTGAAATTCCCCATCCACTTAATGAATTGTCCAACCATGACAGACCTTCATCCTCTGTGACTTTATGCCAAATCTTTGCATCATCCCAAATGTCTTGGACATCTGTAAGTATTTTGCAGGACTGATCAATATAGCTGCAACCTATTTCATTTATCAGGGTACATACTCCTCCAGCCTGTGCGGTTAGGATGTCAAGGGCCTTTTGATTTTGTAAGACTATTTTTCTCAGGGAATCCTCTTCTGTTTGCAACCCAAAAATAGCTTCTGCTGTTTGTTAGCAATGATTTCCATTTCACCTGAAATATTCAGAATGGCCCTCTCTAATTGAACAATACCAAGGGTTGGCAAAAGCACCCTAACAAAGCCATGGAGCCTGGTATTGTATCTTATTAGAGGATTACCAATCTCTTGTTTGGTTCTAGACTTTCCCCGAAGGCCCCTTACTATTCCTCTCATAGTTGGGGGGCTAAAATTCCCATAGTACATTGTCCTAACCAGTTGCCTGGGAGCTGTTTTCAGGCAACTTGGTCTCCACACAGCCACCAGTGACCCCCTGGCACATTGCAGGTTGATATGTATTTGTGGTGGCTTTTCCCTATAGATAATCAGCCCATTGTTGGTCTCCTACTCCCTCTGAGTAGTTACTTGCAGAATTTATATCCCCGCTATGGTTCAACTTAAGCTTTATGGTCAACCAGTTGCCTGTTTGGTTTTGAAAGGTGCCTAGGTTTAGGCCTGGTAAGCTATAATATATATAAGGCACTGTGTTATTAACTAATTGAAGTGTAAAAGGTATTCCTTCCATAGTGACATTCGCCTGTATACATTGATATGACGTATTGAGTAGGCTATACGGATTCAGGTCTGTCCAGTTGCTTAAAGGAATACCTAACACTGGTGCATCGAATTGATCTGCTGTCCCGCGAAGCCAACAACTCTTGATTTGGGTATAATTAACAGTCTGCTTAACGCTAATGGATGTGTTATGCTTCTTAAAAGCAGCATCAACCCCTATAATAGCATTAAAAGTAACATTAGCTCCTATGAGCCACAATATACAGCTAATAACAGTAACACTTCTTTCCTCCATGTTTTCCTTCTGCAGGTTCACACTTTCCACAGCTAGGGTCCTGGTTGCTTGTCTGCTACATCTGATTTACTCAAGTCTGTTTCCAGCCATGATCTCACCCATTTTGCTCGTACCCATCTGGTTCTGGTATCCGTAACGACACAGGCATACCCTTTTCCCCAAGTCATTGGGGGAAATGTCCCCATGTCCCTGTGGTCCCATTTTTCACCATGACTTTGCATTGTCCTTCTTTTAGTTCTGCGAGATCTCCTTTTAATCCTGCTCCATGTTTTACCACTGGGGGCACCAGGCTGTCCTGTGGTAACTGCAAAAAGTTCAAAACCATACAACACTTTATATAACTGATTGTTAGGGGATAATCCCAATTCTCCCCCTCTGTGAAGCAGATGCTTCAACGTCTGATTCATGCGCTCCGCGATAGCTTGCCCGTCCTCAGGAAGGGCCACGAGTGCCTCTTGCACCAAGGTAGCTGACAAGGGCAAAACCTCTACATTTAATCGAGCTTGGCGTTGTGCATCAGTCCACTGACCCCCTCCAATGAGCGTATCTGTTGATCAGGCGCAATGGGTCCCCTTCAGCTCTGTCCAAATAGGCGAGAGCGGCAGCTGCAGCCGCATCCCGCCACCGAGTGCACCACAGCCAATTGTCTGATACCATGAGGTGTTAGCAAATGCCCTGTAAATATGTTAAGTACAGCTTGTATAAAAGGCCCATGTAAACCATATTGTTATACTGACTTATGAGCTTCCTTATTCAGATCCCATGACGGGGCTGATTTTGACCTCCATAACTACTGGATAGGCATTAGAAAGGAATTCTGCTTCTTTTATTGCATTTTGAATAATTCCCTTCCAATGTTTCTTTGTGTCATATCCTTTAAACCTCCCTCTTCCACCTTCCCCATGGTTTCCTCGACCCCATCTTTTGCTTTCTTCCCAATGCACGAGCACAGCCCTTCCTTCCTCTTGCAAAACTCTCTCCTGAATCAGATCTCTTTCCTTTTCCCCTAACTTTCATAACGGTTTGTTTGCCCAGTCCCATGTCCTGGGGGTGTGAGGGGTGGTTGAGGTGTAGGAGATGGAGGTGTGGTGAGGGTGGTAGGGGTGAATAAAACGTTGTTGCACTATTATTGGGCGGTTGGTGCGGTGGTATTGGCGGTGGATCCTTTGGATCTTTGGCTCCTGCAGTTCTTTCAGGAGCTTCTTCTCCCAAAGGCGGAGGCAATGGTCAGGGCTCATCAACTGCCATCTCCCCCTCTCCCATTCCTAGCTGCTCCTCCATCGAGGGTGCTGACGATGATACAGAGGATGGGACAGGTTGTTGTTGGAATACTCTAATATGAGCTGGATATGCTGGAATGCCTCAGCAGCTGCAGATCTTTCTGCTTTTAAACTTTGCAAGGTTGATGGCACCAACCTCCAAGTAGTAGCTACATTTTCAGCTTCTTTACTACCCTTGCGTACTCTGTCCCACAGTTTTTCTTTGACCTTTTCCCATACTCCAACTTCCAAAGCGTTTTCCAGTTCAGCGGGGAACCTGTTTTCTCGACACCAGATTGACAGTTTCTGGAGCATAAGCTCATCGTACTTAATTCCTCTCTTAGAGAGTATATGCAGGACAGGTTTAACAATTACATCTTCTTTTGTGACTCCTTGACCCATCTCCTGCCCCAGCTGCTCACCTCACAGGACATCCCATTGCAACGTTCATTCTTTTTTGTTCCCGGACTGTCCTTCAATCCATCCCAGTCTCAGTCCTGCTGAGCTGTCCTCCAGCTGGGCCTCTCCTTTGGGGTTCCCCACATGTTTCTTAAGCTTTGATGCCGTGCATCACATTGGGGTCACCAACTGAGGAAAGAAAAACCATGGAGCGTCCCAAGCCCAATGTGAATCAAGCAGAAAGACCCGTTTATTCAAACAAAGCTGTCCCTTATATCCCATTTCCATTCCCCTGTGTGCTGCCCCTGTCTCGTCTGATTGGCTAGAGCCTTTCTTCTCTCTGGTTGGTTGTTGTCGGGCTCCGTCCATGTTCTAGAACCTTCCTCATTGTGCAGGTTCAAGGTGACCATTTTTGGTCTGCGCCACGTGCTCATAGGGCTGGTTCATCTGGCGGCCATATTCCTCCAAGAAGGACTCCACACTCACCTTTCTGACCTGTAGAAACTTCTGTTGCTGTACACGTAAGCAGAGGTTCAGCATCACTTGTGAATCATCTAACTGATTTTAGCAGAAGGCGCTGCAGAGAACCTGTGACAACTGTATGAGCTAACTGTAGAAGGAGGAAGGGTACTAAGGACAAAATATTGATCATATTTAGAAATAGCTTAGTGCACACACATATAAGTAGGTCAGTAATCTTACCTTCATTTTTATTAGGTAGTTTTGTCACTAAACAATTCCAGCAATTTAAGGGAAAATCTTTCAGTATGGACCTCCAAGCTTGTGTGTCTGGGTAGGTCAAAGTTAGAAAAAAAACTTTAAGCAGAGTCACTTAATACATGCCCATAGTATGAGAAATGGAATAGGTAGACGAGGCAACTGCTGCTTTCTGCACTGCTTGCTGAGCATGTTCCTGTTAACTGGGATAACTGGGCACCAGATCTGATGGATGCATTGGAAGACAGTTCTGGCCCTCCGTAGCCCTGTCCACATCTAGTCTGAAGTGGCTGTTTGTGTTAGGGTCAGTCTAATATTTTAGCTGCCTGTAATTTGCAGAACTCAATATTGAAAGAAGGTTCTGTGTCAAACATCAGTCAATTTGAGTGAAAATACTGTGCCTGCACAGTAATGTTTAACCCTGTAGAGCTCAAGATCCTCTCTGGTCTCTGTGGTGCACTTGTGGTTAGGTTTTAGAGGTTTGCTTTCAGTGCAGCACACTGGAATCCAAATGGAAGTGTTAATTTTGTGAAGTGCAAGTTTGCTGAAGGATGAAGGGTAGCAAAAGGATTCTTGTTGTGATGGCTGAAGTGCAGGAATTCTGCCACTTAAGTTTGGTGATTAAATGCATGAATGGAGCCTTTTTCCAAATGAAGACTACCCAGGGGATAATTCTATTTTTATGTAATTTATAACTGATGCAGTAACAAGCGTTATAACTGGAGCTGGCAATCTTTTTTTTTTTTTTTTTTAAAAAAAACTAAGTGGATGTGGTTAAAGAAAAATAATCCTTTTCAGTTGTTATCCAAGTTGTTATCAAATAGTATTTTGAGCTGCAGCATCTCATTTTCAGCTATGCAATTTGATTATGAAATGATCCTGAAGTAGATAAAAAGCAACAGGAAAAAATGCTTTTGCATGTCTCTAGAAATAAATTGGAGATTCTTCTGCACATCTTACTGAAATGACATACCTAATTGAAATATCCCACAAAATGCTAATACACTTAGTAGATATTGGCATTGTTTATCTAAATATACCTAGGATTGTATATGACACAATGCTAAATTTGTTAGCAGTTATTAATATATGGTGTTTTTCTTTTTTGTAGACGTGGAACTGGTGCTTTTAAATCAAGAGTGGGATTGCCAGCACCTACTCCTGTGATTAATAGTAAATATGGACTGAGAGAAACAGATAAGCGATTGAACAGACTTAAAAAGTTGGGTGACAGCAGCAAAAATTCAGACAGCCAATCCGTCAGCTCTAACACTGATGCAGATACCACTCAGGAAAAAGCTAATGCAAGTAAGCAAGGAGCAAACTTGGCAAACAAGGTCTCAAAAATGTGATAAACTTTCCACTGTGATGGACTTGTTCTCTTAGCATTGGGATAAATGCATCTCAGGCTTGGGTTTTTTAGATCAGTAACTTATTCTGGGATTTCAAGGTAATTTATAGAGCCAATGAGTGGTTTACCTGAAGTATTTCAAGAACACAAGGTGCTATTTTTTTGTGCGTTTATATCAAGAAGTAATCATGGTCTCATGTCTCTAAGCATGCCAATAAGATACACTTCCCCACGCCCCATTATCAATGGGTATCTAGAATTTAGATGCTTTTGGGTGGGCTTGATTCCACTTAGCTCTGAGCTGCAAGCTGAGCTATCTTTCTTCTGAATACTATTTTATGCCTCAGGCATTTCAATTAATATTAGAAGAACTACTGCTTGGGGGTGGGGAGGGGGACCGTGTTAAATAGTGTCATTTCACAATCTTACCTTTTCTTTGACAGCTAACAGGAAATCTTCAATTGGCGTAAAAAAGAACAGCAAGAGCAGGACATTAACAAGACAGTCGATATCAAGAATTCCAGCATCATCAAATTCTACCTCATCTAAACTAACTCATATAAATAATTCCAGGGTACCAAAGAGACTGAAAAAGCCTGCAAAGCCTTTACTTTCAAAGATAAAGTTGAGAAATCAGTGCAAAAGGCCAGAGCAGAAGAATGCTTCTAGAAAGCTGGAAATGGGAAACTTAGTTCTCAAAGAGCCGAAAGTAGTTCTGTATAAAAACTTGCCCCTTAAAAAGGATAAAGAATTGGAGGGACCAGTCAAAGTTGCAGTCTCTAGTGGATGCTTAACAAGGCATGCAGCAAGAGAATATAAACTGAATTCTGTGAAAGGTGCTCATGAGCAGGCTGGCGAGGTACCACCCTGCACATACATAACACGGAGGTCGGTGAGAACGAGGATGAGTTTGAAGGAGACCTCTGACATAAAGCTTGAACCAAATATGTTGGATAGCTATAAAAGTAACTTGACTGGGACACGATCGGATGTTTTAGAGCAGCAATCCCATGCGATAAGTGAGACTGACTTGGCTCACGGAGCATCACATAAAGGGGAGGGGAGGTGCTCCAAAAATGACACAGGCGTGTCCAAAAAGAAATCCCGGCAAGGAAAGCTGGGGAAACCCCCTGCAAAACCAGAGGGAACTGATGTTACGCACAACGCCCCTGTTAAAGATGAAGTACCAGATTTGATCAGCTCTCATCCAGAACATGGAGAAAATAATAATGTTGCGGACACACCAGTCAGCTATAATAAAGACTGTATCCCTGGATCTGGTGGCTGCTCTGTTGTAACTTCTGACAATTTTAAAGCAAAAGACAGCTTTAGAACTGCAAAAAGTAAAAAGAAAAGACGAATCACGAGGTATGATGCACAATTAATTCTTGAAAATAGCTCTGGGATCCCTAAACTGACTCTTCGTAGACGCCATGATAGCAGTAGCAAGGCAAATGACCAAGAAAATGACGGAATGAATTCTTCAAAAATAAGCATCAAATTAAGTAAAGACCATGAAAGAGATAATAATTTATATGTAGCAAAGCTAAATAATGGGTTTAACTCAGGATCAGGCAATAGTTCAACAAAACTAAAGATACAGCTAAAACGGGAGGAAGAAAACAAAGGGCCATACCCTGAGGACCTTCATGAAAATGGTGTGTGTTGTAGTGAAACTCTCTCCCTTTTGGAGTCGAGAATGGAAGTAGATGATTATGGTCACTATGAAGAGGAAACAGCAGATGAATCTTCATCAGAGGAGGATGATGAAGAGGAGGATGACTATGATGATGAATTCGATGACTTTATTCCTCTTCCTCCAGCAAAGAGATTAAGGCTCATTGTTGGCAAGGATTCAATAGATATTGATATTTCTTCCAGGAGGAGAGAAGATCAGTCTTTAAGGCTCAATGCATAAGCTTATAGGTCTTAAACTGACCAGGATGTCATTTTTAAAAACAAACAAACAAAAAACCAACAAAAATTCCACTTGATTATTCCTCAGCTGAAGAACTTTCTGAAAAACTTAGTGGCAGCACTTCTTTATTGTTTATTCACCTATCAACATAATATTGTAGAAAGTGTACAGCAAACCGACTCTTCTTAAGTCTGATTTGTGCAGATTTTTATTGTACTTTTTAATAGCCTTCTTATGTGCAATTCTGAGTTAGAGTAAGAGGTAATGCTCTGTTGTAAAATAAAGGCTCAAGCAAAGTTATGAAATTGCATCAAATCTTTCCATGCAGGACAATGAGAATACAGTGTGGCTACACAATTATTTTTGATCTGTAAGAGCACTAGTTTGCCCTTACGGTATTTGACTAAACAATAATTAAAAAAAAAATCATAGTAGCAGCATATTAAGGTTTTCTAGTATATGTTAATATCACCAGCAATGATCTACAGCTTTTCGATTTATTTGCTAGATGTTTTTTCCCCTTGGAGTTTGTCAGTTTTAACACTGTATGCTGTCCCAGACGTACTGTTTGTGGCCTTTGTTATAGTAGCAAACCGTTGGTTGGAAGTCAAATTGATTTCTTTAAAAAAAGAAAAAAAAATTAAAAGGTGTTGACAATTTGCTGACTTTTTAGTACATTATATGTACAAGGGTAGCAGTATGCAGAATAAAAGTTTGGATATGGTGTATTTATTGCTTGTTATGTAAATTAAACACCTTGTATTTAACACTTTTCAATACTTTTAGATAAAATTGTTCTTTGCAAGAATGATTGGTGCTTATTTTTTCAAGAATTTGCTGTGAAACAATGTGATTACAACAGGCAACATTTATCCAATGAATTGCAGCTATCCTAAATTGGTTCTTCATATTTTCTGTTGCACTTGTAAAATGCTACAAGGAATTTAAAGAAAATCTATTCACTTTAACTTATGATAGTTTTATGAAATTAAAAAAAAACAACTAAGTCACAGCTTTTGTTCTGTGGTAACCTATAAAAATGTTTGTCTTTTAAGAACCAGTTGTAAAAGACTGAAAAAAATATGTATATGTTGTAAATATTTGTGTGTTGTGAGAAATTTTGTCATAAGAAATTGAGATAACTTGCCAGAAGGGTTTTTAAGTTTAGAAATACATTCATGCCAATAAAATAGGAAATTGTAAACCTAGTTTTAAACTCTGTATCAGTGGGAGTTCTTTTGCTCTTACTTAGTTCACTTGCTATTTCAGAATCTACTTTATAACAGCAGCTTCAGGGCCAACTTTGGCTCTTTTCTTTTTAATAAAAGAATGCCAGGAAAATGTATTTCTGAGGAGAAATGTGATTGTTCATATGTGTAAATCATCACTGTCTAATAGATGAGCAGTTTCTCTGAAACAGGCAAACAGTTTCTGTAATGATTGTCATGTCTCTGTGGCACTTTGCTGTATGGTGTCTGCCTTTTTTAGAGGTTTTGTGTTTGGGGGTGTGGAAGCGAAAGTCATGCTGGAAAACAAGCATTGCTGCCTCCATTGAGTTGTCCTGAAACGCCCGGCATGGGCTTTCGTGCTGGGTCCAAGGTAGAGCAAGCATGAGTCGCATGATGACTTACCCAGGTTGAAAGCACTAGTGCAGGAGCTGATCATAGCGGTTAAGCCATCTCTGGCACTCAAAGAAATGAAAGATTTTTTTTTTTTTCAAAAAATGCTTAAAGATACATTTTGGTAACTTGTCTGACTGAATCAACTGGTAGCATTCCTCTTTTCATAGTGGAGAATGGAATATAGAATGAAACCTAATACTTGCAACTTATTTGAATGCCTGTCCTTCACTGAAGGACAACGCGCACTCCTCTGTGTGTGAAAGTGGACCCTCCTGTGGGTAGTGCATGGCCTCTATGTGTGTCAGATGTGGTTGGTTGGTTATGGAAGACTCGGCACAACCGCTTTGGTAAGTATGCTGCTGTTTCTGAATGCCAAGCCTTGTGGGAGTTTTACATTTACTGTATTATATAAAAGTGGGTTATTAATGATGGAGTTACAGCAGGAAGAGCTAGCTCATTAAGAGCTTACTTTATCTTAGGAGACTTCAGCAAACACTTAGGACAAACAGCACTGGTGCAACTATAAGCAAGAACGTGGTAGGGTTTTAGCTGGGTGTCTAGGCTTCCCCTCTTTCATCCCATAACTGATTTTGGTGCTGCTGTTTTGAGTCTCTGCAGCTCACCCTGTCTGGGGACTCAGACCAAGCAGGGCACTAAATTAGAATTTGAAACCTGAGGCAACTGGTTTCAAACTCATTAAGTATTTGGGCAACTCGGAAAATGAGGGCAACAAGCAGATTTTGCCAGGGGTTGGCGTTTAGTGACAAGCTATGCTCACTGACAGGTTTAGAGCCTGCTAACTAAGTATCAAGCAATGAGTGCAGATCATGAAACAGGTGTGAGAAATCACCAAAACTGCTGCCTTCAGGGGTGCAAGGTTTTCCTGGATTGTTGTTTCTACCACCTTGGCCTCACACTTCATTCACTGCCCACACGTGCTGGTGTTTGGTTTGGTGGGTTGTTTTGCACACAGAAGTACAAATAGCTCTTTGGACATCAGGAACTCAGTGAGCAAGTGTCACGTCTTGGAGAACCTGGCACAAACACCGTTATCTCCTAGGCAGGCAAGTCAGTCAGATGCGTCCTGCTGCACAGGTTTTGGCATTACTACTCCCAAGGCAATTTGTAAGTTCTTATATTTAGATGGATTCCCCAGGTTGAACAGTAGGAGGATGTATCACAATCCCAGTATTTTCTGTCCTTTACCAGCCACAGAAAATAGAGCTTTTTTTTTTTTTTTTTTTTTTTTTCCATGAGCTTGCTGGTAGATCATAGTGCTTCCCTAACATCAGTAGTTGGGGAAGATGGGCAGTGCTTGTGCTACAGGTAGGGGAATGTGGCTGGTGGCAAGCCAGACTGTTTCTGCTGTCCTGCTCGGATAGCAGAGCGGTTGTGCTGTGTTAGCAGGGTGACTCTCGAGGTCCCCGTGTGGCTGTTGTGGCTCTGTTTCCAAAGGTGCTGGTAAGAAAAGCTGCGGGGGTAGAGTGGCCACATAGCACGTTCTGTTGTGCGTAAAGAGCTTATGAGGCTGAGGAGAAATTGTTGCTGGTGCTGGAGATGGAGGTTGCTGCTGCTCTGTGAGCGTCCTGTGTGTGGATGCCGTGTAGATGAGGCCAAGAGCTTTTGAGCTTGTAGCTGTCAGATGTTACTAGAAAGTGCCCAAAAGGAGTCCTCCTTGGAGCTAATCAGGCAGGTTCTATTTCTGCCCCTTCTCTAATTCTAGCCGTGCCATACAAGTAATGGCTATGGGGCTTGAAAAAAAAAATCGTATTCAATAAAATAAATTTGTTATGAACTCTCTGCAAGAACGTGAATGTGCCGTTACTGGTTTGGTTGTAAATACTGTAAATACTTCTTTTTTTCTTCTTTCTTTTCTCCTTTCTATATTTGTTGGTGCTGGGGTATTGTCTCTGTAGGTACTCTGAATGCTTAGGTGTTACTTAGTTGTAGCTTACAGGAGCAATCAGCATTATTCAGGTCTCCTCAACAGTTTGGTTTCACTCAGTCATGCTGCCTGCTGCTGTGTTGAAGGCATCCAAGGTACTCGCAAGGGTTTGTACTAGACTCTGTCTTTAGTTGCTTTTTTTTCCTCATTTTTTTTTCTGTCAGTTTTGCCTAGTGCTGCCAGTGCTTGCTCTTAAAATAAGCTCTAAAGCAGGATCCTCGGTTACCTACCTGCTTATGTCTGGCTGCCCCTTTCAGAGAACAAGGAGGAAGGCTGGGGAGGTGCACAGAGCAGGGCTGGCTGATAATGAAAGGTCAAGTCTTCTGTCTGTGTGTTTTACCTGCTAGATTTATGTACTTTCCCAAGTTCTCTTCTCCAGGCAGTGTTGGCTCTGGTTTGGGCTGGGTCATAAAGAAAATCAGCCTTCAGCTTGTCTAATCTCTCTTGCTCGTTACTGCCTCCTTATTTCCTAAGCTCACAGAACCACCGAGTGCTTGAGATGGGCAGGGATGTGTCTGGCATCATCTGCTCTGCTCTCCTGCTCAACCAGGTACCCAGGACCATGGCAGTTGTGTTTGGAGACTCCACAACTTCTGGGCAACCTGCTGCGGTGACCACCCTCACTGTGGTGGAAGTGTTTTATTACATCTTTAGGTTTTCTTTTTGATGTTCTTATGTCCTCTTTTGTTTTCCTCTTCCGCTCAGTTGGAGGTTAGCAAGGTTCTAGTCAGTTCGTTGTTTAGCCTCATTTAATGGGATCAGCACTAAATATTTAATAGCTCTTCACTGCCTGTTGTAGTGGCAGCTTTGCCAGCCAAGGGAACCTCTGTTCTAGTCATGTTTGTGTTACAAGCCATAAAACCCTGTTATTATTGCAAGCTTGTTTCAGTATTATTCCTTCTCCCCACAGGCAAAGGAAATCCAGGACTTCTTCCTTGAACTAGGTAGCTGTGCTGAGTTAACTCTTGGTTTCACCCGGATCCATCCTTATGTGGACCACGGCCACAGTAGTTTCCAGCACTGAGGCAGTAGTTGGAATGATGCTGCTGGAGGACTGCTGGCTGTAGGCACAGGTATGTCAGTATTGGAACAGGTATGGGGCTAGTTAAACAGTGTTCCTCAGGAATTGGCTGCACTTAAAACAAGCAAAGATACAGGGTATCGATGGTGAAGTTCAGTCAAGCACAGAGCTATCAGTGAGTCCAATGAAACATGGATTTTTCCACTGATGCCTTGTGATGTGCATCAGAAGTCAATCCTGTTTCATAATTAAGCATACAGTCTTTTCTGCTCCAATTACTATGTTTGGCTGCAACATTTTACAACAGAATTGCTTGTAAGCACAGAAAACAAATGCAACAGGAACAAATTGGGTAAACCAAAGATGAACTACACAAATAAATGAATTGTACGCAGCATTAGGACAGGACTGCTGGGTAACTCACCATCCAGAGATACCAAAATCTCTTGGCTGGTGCCGGATGCTGAAGCAGAAAGATGCCTGCCTCCAGATCCATGGGTGCTGAGTTCCCAGCTGGTGCTGAAGGCCAAGGTGTGCCCCAAGTGCTTTAGCTCCAAAGATCAGCCAGCCCCGGGCTCCAGGGTGCACCATGCTCGCACCACCACGCTCCTGTTATGCCGAACAGTGACTTGGACGTTCAATATTACTCGTTCTTGAGGGTCTAACAGCCATTGCCAACTTTGAGGCAATAGTAAGCTTTCAGATCCAACCTTGGACTTGACCTTGCCTCACAGCCAGTTTCTCTAGAAAGGAGAATATTACAAGTGCCTCTACTGTTGAATGTAAAATGGGGCAGGCAATTAATTTTGTGTAGCATGCTAAGAGGAAAAAAAATCATATATCTATTTTTAATATATAGAAGAGAGTAATAAATGAAATTTCTGGTGAAATCGTTTTGAAACATCATTTGAAACATCAAATGTGAATTCCAGGTAACAGAAAAATAGCAGGTAAGAGATGGAGGAATGGTTAAAGAAAGGGTAAGGAATTCAGCTGTTTGTGTGCTGAACCTTCTAAATGTTTTAGAAACATGCAACGTCTTACTCATCTTCCTTTTTATACAGAAAAGCTT
This sequence comes from Tinamus guttatus, assembly GCF_059628265.1. NCBI lineage: Eukaryota > Metazoa > Chordata > Aves > Tinamiformes > Tinamidae > Tinamus > Tinamus guttatus. Next base: position 14,811,397 of record NW_028288774.1, on the reverse strand, counting down.
TGAAGATTATTGCTTTTACTTTACTTTTACTTTAAGTACTTTTACTTACTTTACTGGCTCAAAACCAGAATATTTCTTATGTTTGTAATACAAAAATCTTCTTAAAGCCATATTTATACTTGTGAAACACTTACAGTAGTATTTGTAAGGATCTGTTTGATGAAAATGCAGCATGTTTAGGTAAAGCCACTTCACAGGGACAGAGGTTACAAGGCTGAAACGGGGCTTGCTGCTCTCGTGGAGGGTGCAGCCACGTTAAGGCAGGGTCGCCTGGCCCTTCTCTCCCTCTCCACGGATCCTCCTGCGCTTCCAGGACACGGTGTTACGCTGTATCCAAAAGCTGAGACTTGCTTCCCCTGCACACATGGATGTGGCAGTTAATTGGTGACAGAAAAAATGACCCATATAGTCCACCCACTGCTGGTTAAAAGATAATTTTAAAGTGTGCATTTATAGCATTTCTGTAGCATGCTTGAGTTTCTTTGAAACACAAGTTGTAATTTTGAATTTCCTGACTTATATCACTTTTGTGCAGAGAGGAAACAGTACTGTCTTCAAGACGATTTAATGGAGTACCTGCCTGTTAGTTTCAACTTCAAAATTCAGGTAGCTCGATTTGGTTTGTGAGCTGGATAATTGCACACTCTTCCAAGTTGTTTGTAAGGAATTCATATTTTGCCATATAAATATTTTGAAGCCACTTTTCCACATGAAAAATGATAACCAAGTTGATGAAGAAACCAGCAAGCAAAGAAATCCCCAAACAGTACTTTTAGTCTTATGGGAACAGATAAGAAACTGGCTTCTCACTGCTGTGCCAGCCTCCACAGCAGCATCCTTCATTTGCCGAAGTGCCCTGCACTTTGCCTGGTTCCCCCTCTGCCCTGGTCTTGCCTAGCAAGAGGCTCACCCGTTGCAAGCCAGGCTCAAGGGAGGAGGTGGGCAGCTCTGCAAAGATTCACCGTCACCGATCCCAGCACAAGGTGGCACTCGCATCCCGACGGAGGCGTTTTTCAGCCCCGCAGCTTGAGTCCCTTTTAGAAGCTGTCACGGGTTTGTCACAAGCTGTTAGTCCATTTGTTGCTTTTATTTTTAACTCTGTGATGCCCCAGAAGCGCATCCGAGTGGTACCTGGGGGGAGAAAAGCTGGAGGCCAGCAGTGATCTGCAGGGAGGGGACGGGTCGGAGCCACGGGGCAGCGCTCGGCAGGGGGGAGCGGGGATAACCTGATGCTGAATGCAGCTGTGCTCTTGCTAGCTCTAACCCTTTCGCATTCCAGCAGGAGGAGGTTCCCTCTTCAGTACTTTCCGGCCTTATCTGTGTCTGTCTCTGGATTTCTGCTGCTTCCATTATCCTGGAAAAATTCCTTCCAAGAGCAGGCAGGTTCTGTGAGCCTCTACGCCTTGTGTCCTGCTGGTAGCTGCCTGCCATCATGTCCAAGTCCTCAGGCAAGAGGAGGTGCATGGGGCATGGGGCTAGTGAGGAAAATGGTGCAAAGGGGCAGCAATAACACCTCCTCCGACCCTCCGCTGGGTCTGCAGGAATCCATTGGTCAGCATCCAGCATTAATGCTTGCCTTAGGAATGCCATACACATTCTCGGCGGGTGAAGGGTTGCTGGCTGGACTTACAGATCTTGAAATTAAGTGAGAACAAGCTGGCTGTGGCTGCGCTGGACTTGACGTGCTCGGTGGCTGCATCTCCTCACCATGCAGCAGCAGCAGATCCTGGTGTTCACTCTGTCTCTGCCAGAAGTAGCAGAGCGCAGGCCCGGGGAGGCAGAGGGACCACAACGTGCACCCCGGTCCCCCCGCCTGTCCGAGGGGGCTCCGTGCACCCCGGTCCCCCCGGCTGTCCGAGGGGACTCCGTGCCGGAGCGCAGGGAGCAGCCGAGGTGCCTTCCAGCATCCCGTGCTGCAGCCCCTGCTGTAAGGCTGGCAGTCTCCCTGGAAAAGAGCAGTTTTGTCTTAATGCTGCCATAGCAGTTTGTTTCGATGCATGGGAATCAGCACTTGGTTTCCTTGGCCAGAGAATACTGCAATAGATACTGTTTTTATAGACTTGAACTCTTCCACCTTATATTTATTACTTACCTCTCCTATTCCTGTATGTCCTTCATTAGACTTGCCTTACACGTCACCAGAGAACCTGAAGTCTGGCTGCTGAACTCCGTGCTCTCTGCAAAATGGAGGTGATGCATCCTGTCACCTGCCTCAGAATAAGGACTTCTCCTTGTCATGCCAGGTTTTATGTAACTATTCCAAGCACCAGATTAGGTAGGGATAACTCCAATAGCTAGAATAGAAAAATATTGCTTTTCCCAGTCAGACAAGGACTGCATCCTGTGGATACTTACTGGTGGTTGTACTGATTCTGTCTTGGGGCAGCTGTTTCTGGTTTTTTTGTGAGATCTTCTAAGCTATCTTCATCACTTCATCACCATTTTAACTGGACTTGGAATGCTAAAGGAGAAAAAGTAGAAAAAGATAAATATAAGAAATAGATGAGGTGAATATTCCTCCCTGTGAGAGCACATTTCAGGACTGCTGCTTTCTCCTCACCCACAAACTCTGAAATTTATGTCTGTGGCTAGAAATGTTGGTCCCTACTACCACTCATGCCTGGAAGTGATGATCTCTGTGCATTTCCCAGCAAAGAGGCATTTCTACCCCAGCATGTGCTCTGAAGGAGTCTTGTAAAAGCACTGCTATTTCCTGGCTATTACACAGTTATGTTTTTGTGGGTAACTCCCCCGCTGAGAGCGGAGGATGCTCTGGTGGCAGCTGGCAGTGGTACCTCAGCTCTGCACGGGCTGGAGGCCTGAGCTTGCCGCCTGCTTCGCTGCCCTGGGCTCCCCTAGCGAGGCCAGAGCTCACAGGGACACTGGGGCCCTGCACCCTTCCCTCCCTGACCCTGGAAGCGAGGGAAGCACCCGTGGGGCCGCAGCAAGCATGCTGTTTGCTCGCAGAAATGCTTTGGTTTGCTGTTTTGCTGGGTTTCCCCAGGAGAGGGAGCAGCCCACAGGAGCGGTATTGAAGGAATGGATCGGCTTGTTCTGACTCCAGCTAAAATGCACTTCCTACATTGCTGTGAGCACCCTCTTCCTTTGCTCTCCATGGTCTCCATCCTCGTCTCCTTCACCTTGCTACTTCCCTGGTAGCTCTCCTGTGCCTTGGCCTGTGCCAGCCCCTGAGGTGAGGCGTGGGCTCAAGCTGCGGTTCACCCCTCGGAACTGCCTTTCCCAGCAGGCTGCTTCCAGCCCCCAGAGCCGCCGTGTCCCTGCCCCGCTGCTCCCCGCGTCCGAGTCGCTTCCTTCCCGGCACCGTTTCCTGCTCGTGCTGGATCTGTGGGATGCAGAGCACAGCCCAGGCGCAGCTCCTGCGCTCGCTGTGGGGGCACTGCTCAGGCAAAGCAGGACAGCGGCTGGCTCAGGAATTTGGGCTCCTTTGGTGAAAATCTACTTGAGCCCCTAGCAAGCCTAACTTCCCGATGCTTGCTAGGTCTTAAGTGACTATCTGAAGGTTGACTTTCCCTAGCAGTCGATTGTATTCCCAGTGCTGCATGCGTAGAAAACCAGAGGAAAATAAGGGGGTTGTGGAGTTCCAATCCACTGTTGCCAAATTTGCTGTCCTTATGGTGTCACTTACTGTATCAGAATAAGTTTCCAAGGACGGGAAGTTCCCAAGTAACCCTGGTTACTGTGTAGGGAAAGGCTTGTGGTTTCTTGCCTTTTTTAATAACACTTGAGAGGGGATCTAACAGAGCCAACCTTGTGATAATGAAGCCTCTGCTGCATTGTATCTCAGTATATCCGATACAAAAACATTTACTGACACACGCTGTGATTCTTAGTGCTGCTGTAAGCGGAACTGCTCTGGGAAATTTTCCAAGGAGGAATGGGCAGGTTCTGAAGGACAAGCTGAGGAGGGCAACGCAAAGGTATCACCTCTAAGAGTAGCTGTGGGAAACTGGAGGGGTAGAGAGACTCTATTAACAGCAATTGCCACCAATAGCTTTGGTCTTTGGTGTTTCTTTCCATCCTGAAGCACCTACAGAAAGATTTGAGAGTTTTTGTGTGTGGATGATGCTTAAGGTAAGGGCCAAGCTTGAGTGGATTTTGCAGCAGAGAGTTGGAGTTATGCAGCTGGTAGGGGAAGAAACAGCCCTCGCTGGAGGGATCTGTAACTGCCCCCTCGGAGTTAGCCGGTCACTGGTGAAGACATCTTGAGACACAAGCTGTCATTTAAGGGCACAGCTGTGACAATTAAATCTCTGTTGTCTTCTGCCCTGTATGTGTGATCCAAAGGCCTCTTATGGACACATGCTGTGTTTTTTTTTTTTTTTTTTTTTCTTTCTCCAGTGTTCCTGTAAGCTGATCTGCTCTGGGAAATTTTCCAAGGAGCAATGGTAAAAAATCTGAAGCTCTGGATGAGAAGGACAATGCAAAGGTATCGGCATGATCAGCAGCCCCAGGAAACTTCTCTGGGAGAAATACAGCCAAAGAGAGGGGTAAATGTTTCAGTTCCTTTTAGGCTAGTGTAGCTTGCACGTTTTGTTTTACACCCCAATGCAGCAAGTATGCAGAGGTTGCATTCAGTGTCTAGGCTCATGCTCAAGTGTTCTGCTCTGAAGCAGACACTTATTCCCTTCTTATTCACACATGAACGATGTGTGACTTTAGTTAAAGCTGTGTGTGCTCTGTCCTTGGGTAGAGCGTATTATCCTTAAACAGTTTTGCAATTCCCGAGGCTGTATACAATGGTTTTCTTCTCCAAGCGTTGCTCTGCCTGTTGTTAGTGAGTGTTATCTTAGCCCATCAGATCATGTAGTTCATGTTGATTTTGGAGCCTGGTGGGATAATACTACGCAGCGGCCAGAGTAAACAGTTCACACCGCAGCCAAAGTTCAGGCTAGCAGGTCTGAGTTGTCCTCCCCACTTCCAGTTTGCATTGACAAAACGGGGCAGGAAGGGAGGGGGCTCGGGGACGTGCGTGAGGCGGTTTAACTCACAGTGTTGATGTGTCCATTCAAAGGGCAACATCAGAGTCAGCTGAGCATGAGTAAATTCCCATTTGTGAGAGCCTGACCTTAGACTCTGGACCTCCGCTGCCCTGGGAATCGCTCAAGGGCGGCTGGATTACCTGCCCACTGAAACGAGGATGATTTGGACTTTGCGACGAGTCCTCCGTCCGCCTCGGCTCTGTGAAGCGCTCTGAGATAAGAGCGCGTTGCCTCAGCCGCAGGAATCTGTTTTGCCAGAGATCTCACCAGGGATCTGTTGTTTGGTGCCATCCTCAGGCTGATGCCCCATGGGCATTGCCACCTCCTGGGCTTCCTGGCCAGAAAACCTCTCTGTGCAAGGAATCCCTGCTTCCCAGGAGCGGGCTGCCTGCGTTATGGGGTTTGCTTGTTGACACTAGCAAGTCACTTCAGACTCTTCTAGTGCCTTTGTAGCTCGTTCCTTGGATGCTGGTTCGTGTGTTGTGCCACTTCCACGCTGTGTCTCAGGTTTGCAAGTTCCTTTTAGGGGGCCTTTTTACCCGCAGACACTGGGCTCTGAGTCTGACTCTCTCTGGCAGCTCAAGAAAGGCTGAAAATGCGATAGTCGGGCACAGATGTCTCCCAGGATTTCATTGATTTTTGCTTCTAAGAGTTCAGGAAGAGGTGAATGTGGAGACCTATTTAAAAAAGGAGAAAAAACTCTGATACTACCAAATAGGAGTTGCATGAAACCAAGTTTAGCTGAAGTTTTGAGTGAGGAGGTAGATTGGTTCTGACAAATAACAGGTTCTCTGACTTCTGTTTGGAAGAAATCAGTGCGGAGAAGAGATAACAGGCAGTTTAAAGGGCTGTGTTTCTGTCCCATTGCAGAGGAACCTGGTTAAAAGTTGAGGAAGATGAATCTCAAAGCAGTGTTAGGAAGAAAAGCATGTTTGTCTGTGTAGCCGTTCCCTACGGACTATCCTCTATACAGGACTGCGGATGGAAGAAGTTTTCACAGGATGGAAAAAGCAGCCTGAGCCCAAGAGTGCCATTTTTCAGTAGTATCAGCTGGTTTAGCTGCAGCCAGGCCACCAGCAGCAAGTGAGCATCATCTGTGTGTTTAGTATTGTAAAAGGGCATGTGGCCATTACAGCTGCAAAACACAGGGGAAAAAACAGGAGTTTTTTGACAAGGGTAGGCCACAGTGCTGGAGGCTGAGCCTCTGCCCTTACTATTGATTGCAGATACCAGTCGCTGTGGTTCGAGTCCAGAACAGCCTCCCTCCAGGCCCTTTCTGCTCAGTTTTGACAGGGCAGCTTAGAGAGTGAGACAACGGAGGCTAAACAGCACTTGCATGAAAGGTGGCACCAGGAGAGGGGGAGAGAGAGACGAAAATAATAAATTAAAAAAAGGACAAGAATAAAGATAAATGTGACCTTGGTAGGACAGAAAAAGAGGCACTGATGGGCCTAGGAGATGGAAGTGCAATAGGACCTGGAGAGGAAAGGGGAGACCTTGGAAAGATTAATGGGACTAAACTGCACTGAGGAGGAGGGGCCTTGCCCGGAGATTTCCAAGCAGCTGTGCAACCATTTTCCCCTGCCAGGAGGCAGATAAACACGCACGCACCATTTGGTGGAGAGCAGCAAGCCAAGAATACAGGCTTTTTTGTTTCTTCATCAATTTTGTGGAAATTTTGCCTTTTTTCTGAGGTTTCTGGCTTTTCCTCTGGAAGCCACTTTTTCAGAAGGAATGATCAATTCTGCAGTTTCCCAGAGTCTGGCTTTTAATTCCACGTGCCAATATAGTAGGGTTTGTGTTTGTTTGTTTGGAGAAGTGCTCTGCACTGATAGAATGGCTGAGTTTTTACAGCAATCACAAATAGTGATTTAAAGAAAATTCCTCTCTGTGCAAGCTAAGGCATGCCAAACTTACCCTTCTCCTGAGAGTGTGTCCATGCCAGTAGGACAGCCAGTACAAGCAAGGGACACTTCTCATCTGCTTTGAAGTTTTAGGAAATGGCAAATCAAGCCCACTGAGGGGGTAAAAGCAGTGTCCCGCCAGCTCTGCGCTGCTCAGTAGGAGTCTGTAGGGTGGCTTTTGTGGCACTTTGAGTTAGTAAAGCCTCAAAGCTGCCCTAATTTCACTGAATTACTTATGTCTTGGGCCCTGGAAGTGGCTGTTTTTGTTACATTTTCCTCCAAGTTCACTCCAGTGCATGTGGCGCGGTGGCCCTGTTTTATAAATTCCTATTGGCAGGACCTTTGGCAGTGTGTGAAAGGCCCCAAGTCCTGCTGTGTTCCAGGGAAGAGCTCAAGGCAGGTTCTCATGTGCCTGGGCTCTGGTGCTGGCCACTCTCCTTGTCTGAAACCAGCTTCCTTTAGCAGTCAGGCAGCCCCTACAACCTTTTAGTAGAGCTGGGGAGACAGCTTTTCCCCAGGATCACGGACAAGTACCTCATCCTTCTATACCTTCTGGGGCTACTTAAGACCTTGGACTTCAATGTTCATTTGAGTAATTGCTGGCCAAGGCCTTTTGCTGTTCAAAGGCCCATGACCTTCTGCTCCAGAGAGAACCACTGATGGAGGGAGCTCCTGGTCCTGCAGGGCTGAGAGAACTTGGCAGTGCCTGGTCAAGTGGGTATGGAAGAATAACAGTGGCCTTATCTGATAAATAATAAACTCATTCAAGGATAGTGAAGACACCCGGGAGTCACTTGAGGGGATTCATAATATTCCACAGCATTGGTTGCATGTAAAATACTGAGATTTAGATAGAAATTGGCAAGGGATGCTTAGGATTCTCTCTTTATTATGCTGAATTGTTGCTCAGGAAGGGTGAGCTGATTCTCTAGTACGAACGAAAGATCCCGGGATACTTGGAGAAATAGGGCTGGACGTAGAGGCTGGAAGCAAGTGCCCCTCTAAGAGGATACCCAGCACAGAGGGGGAGGACAGTCTGCTTTAAGGCATGCCCAGATCAATAAGCACCTAAGGGCTGTGCTGATAGCAAGAAGGGAGCTGCGCGTGTTCTGGGAGAGAGGGTCACAGATCTCACCCCAGGCTGTGGCAGATCCACAGTAACAGTGAATCAAGAACAAAAGACTGGGAGAGAAGATAATGGAAAAGCATTTGAGTTATTATAGGACAGCAGAGGAGAGCCAAAGGATGTAGAGTAGCAGTGTAATCACAGTTAAACAACTCTCATCAGACAGATCACCTGCCTTTCAGCCTGTTTTTTTTTTTTCATCTCATTTATTTCCTCTTTTCTCTTTCTCAGCACTTCTTTTTGCACCATGAAAAGCTGATTACAGAAGTGGGTGTTTCCTGAATATGAAGTGCTGGAGCTGCACATCCCTCCCCCTCATTGTTCTCCTTGCGCTATTTCTTCAACAGCAGCAAATCCTTTCCATTTAAAGATGATGCTCTCGGTCGGTTTCCTTAGAGGTGACCTTTTTTCCATCACAAAACCAGGCAGAAAAAAGGTGTTTTTCCCCGTGTGCTCCGGGGTGCCGTGGAACAGCTACAGCGCAGCGTGGGCTGCGGGTGCAGCGCCTGCGTGGGGCCCCACACGAGTGGGGTTGGAGGGTGGGTATAAAACCTCCTCCAGCTCCTGCAAGTGTGAAGTCTGGGTGGTTGTCTCGTGCCTGGAGGAGGGCAAGGAGATGCCTGCTGGCTTCTGCGCAGAGGCCTGGCCCCCACTGCAGCTGATTTGAGTCTTGGAAATGAGAAATGTCTGGAAGTGATGTAAGGGAATGTGGAGACAGAACGGGGAGTTTGATGGAGGCGATTCCCGAGGTTCAGACCGCGGAGCTGGCAATAGCCCTGATTCCTCCTCTCCTGCTCCCCCTTGCCGAATTGAAGCATCTACAGTTCATGTTACCTTTAGTGCTGCTACCACAGTGATTTACAGTCTTCCTGCAATAAATCACTTCCAGAAAAGAGGTTTCTGTGCTAAGAATTGATTTGATGGGCAGAGATGATTCCCACTTAGAACAGTCTGGGAAATGTCCTCTGAGAAAATATTCACCTGTAGGGTAAGGTAGGAAGGAGGGTTCTCTAACTCCCCTCTTCCCAGAACAGTCCTAAGCACTGGAGTTAAAGTCCTTGCCATATTCCAGACTATTCTAAAACTACAGGAGCTTCATCTATCACCCAGGCAGATCAGCAGCACCTTTTTTCTGGCCCTGAGAAGCTGTTACACTGCTGGGCTGCAGATACCCCACTCGCTGCTGTGGAGGAGCCCCTCCTCTGACAGCAACCTGGCTTCCAGAGCTGCATCCAGACCCGGGGCACATCTGGAAAGGCCCAGTTTGTGCTGATGTGTGGAACTTGAATTTCCCATGACGCTTTTGCCTCTGAAAGGGGAGCCGGGGTTAAGACTGAAGTTGGAGACATTTTCCGTTGCGTGGGGCTGAGGGAGGCGGCTGCTGCTCTCCGAGAGGCAGCGCACAGGGGCTGCCGCTCTGCCGGTTCTGTGAGGAACGTGGAGGGCTTCCTCGAGGGGGATCTGCGAAGCAGCCGCTGGCCGCGCATTCCAGGCATTCCCGGCCGCGGCCGGCAGCTCCTGCTGCAGACGTGTCCTGAGCACCAGCCGCTCCTCGCTCCGACGAGCCGCTCCGCGGTGGGGACTAGCACCGCAAGCTGCAGGTCTGCGGCTGCAGCGGCCAGGCCACGTGTGGCTCCAGGCTCGCTGTCACCGTGGGCAGCCCTGCGGAAAGCAGGTGAAGGGCCTCGCGGTGGGCTCCACCACAGCGCTCCCTCCAAGGACTGTGCTCTGTGCACGCTGCGGTTCCTCATAGCACGTCCCACAGTGGCAGTCCCAAGTTGTTTGCTCTGACTGTAATAGACAGCAATTCACACCATCACGCCATCTCAGTGCCAGCAAGATCAGCTGCTTAATAGCCCTGGGTAAGATAGTATTATTAAAGACTAGAGGCACTAAGAAACCCTCGCTCACCTTCCCTGCCAAGAACTGAATCTTGTCCAGAGCTGCACAAACAGGATTCGAAGATAAAGACCTTGGGTAAGAATTACTAAAACAAACAGTGTGGCACGGTTTGTTAAGGGACTGGCCTTCTCAAGGCCAAAGGGTGGGTGTGGGAGAACACACCTTGCTGAAAGGAAAGCTGGGTAAATTAAGAGACAAACCTGTGTGGCACAAACAAAGCCCTACCCAGAAGTCTGTGATACTCAAGTGAATTTAATGAAGCCCAGCAGGAGAATCGCTGCAGTACTGGGTCCTCCACGCAGAGGGGATTGACTGGGCTTTGGATAAATAGCTGTTTGAAACCATCCTAGACACAGAGGGATCCTGTTTTCCTCCTGCACAGCATGATGCTGTGCAATAGGGTTATTTGCAGTTATGCAGCAGGGAAACTGCTTTCCCAAACCTCCATTTCTTCCTCAATTAACCTCAGCAAACTCTCTGATTTTGGGCACAGAGAAGAGGTGAACAGGAAATGCCCTGCTCTACCTCTTCCCTTCCCTGACGTACGTCATCAACCCGTCTGCCGCAGTGCAGGCCCTGGGGACACATTTGTTCGGTGCCTGTCTATTGATGACCGCCTTGCTGTCACTATTTTTGTTTTCACATGGATGAAATGCACTGGTAGGACATGATCTGCTATTGGTGTGGCCTACGTTCTGATTTAGAGGCAAAAAGCCCCAGGTCTCTGACCTTGCTAGCCTGTAATGAGGACCTGGAGGGATCTTTTTGTAGGCAGGGCAAGATGGACCAGACGGCTGTAGCTTGGGGTCAGTAATGCCCCAAAACCTGTTCCTTCTGCAGGTCTTCTCCTCGAAGAGCGCGTGGTCTTGTAGCTTCAGTCAGCGCTCAGGGCTGACGGCTCCATCCCTCGGCTTGGCTTGTTTAACTTTCCTACGCCGCTCGGGAGCTATTGTTAGTGCGCAGATAAGCGAGCGCAGATAAGGCATGTAGCACGGTGGAAGAAAAGGAGAGGAGGGAACTGTTAGTTCCTCTACTGTGTTACTCTCTCTCTGCCTAGCGGCAGGCTTGTCCTTCAGACTGATCTCTCGAATGGGGTAATAACAATAGCAGAGCTTTATTTCTGCTGGTACGCGGCCAAGAGCAGCAGCCAAGCTAGTACAGAAAATATCAGCCCTCCTGCCTTTGCAGCGCGCGTGCTGGGGCTGCGCTGACACTGATGCTCCTCCAGATCTTTCCTAGGTAAACAGAGGGACGGAGCCCTGCACCGCACGGCTGATCTGGGTTTGGCCACCAAGCACAGGCCTCCTGCCCTCCTCAGAGCAGCAGGAAGGTCTTCTGCCCTCCCGTATCGAGTAGGCATCAGCCTCCTTTCCTCCCCTCGTGCTGCTGCTTTTTCCTCCCTGTGTGACAGCCATCTGCTGCCTTTTCCAGAGGGCCCTCACATTGCCCTGTTGTGAGCACGTTGCCATCTCAGAGTTTGAAAGGGAGAGGAAGGACAGGTGAGTTACTGCGATCCCTCTGGTGATGTCCCTGTGGGCTGCGGTGTTCGAGTCTGGACTGCCAGTTGCAGCTGAGGGCCAGAAGGCCACAGATCCTGCTCCTCAGCCCTGTGGTGAATCCCACCCTTTGTGCGATGGAATTTGATATAAATCTGGTCGGATTTAGGAACCTGAATCATTCTGCACTATGAGAGGAAGATATGAGAGTAGAGAGACTGTAAATCAATCTATTGAGAAGAAAAGAGTCTTATGCTTGTGGCTCTTTCAAGGTTATGCAGAGGTGGATGCCCTCTGAATAGGGAAAAATACACGCAAGAGACCCCTGCAGAATCCAACGGCAGCAAAAAACACTATAGACAGCAAGTTGGCCCTGCTCAGGGCTAGTTTTTTTGGACAATGTAGCCTTAAGAACCTGATGGAAAATCCCTGCAGATTTTGCCAGTACAAAAAAATCACAGACATGGGATTTTCTAGGCAGGCAGGTGGGGATCGAAAGCACTTCTATTTTTGTTTTTGAGATCACTCTATTTGTTTTAGAGTCGTTCTGTTGAAGAATTGGATGGGTTGTGGTGCGGTGGTGGTGGTGTTTGCTGTATTTGTTTTTTGAGTGGGAGCTACGCTTGAACTTTAACTGAGCCGTGTTTTTCTGTGGCACTTAGCCATGCGGCAGGAGCAAGCGATGCCGAGCGGCCGGAGGAGGCAGCAGCGGCAGCACCGCGTGGGCCGCAGTGACAAGGGACACAAGCGCCAGTGCCCTGACCCAGCTGGGGGCCGTCACCGCTGGGCCAGGGCCTCTGCCTTCCCTGGGGTAACGGGATCGCTGGGGCTGGCCGGGGACGCCAAGGGTCAGGCTGGTGCAGGGACACGAGCGTTCGCTGTGGGCAAACACCCAAAGCCCAAACACCAAAGCTGCCAGAGAGAGGGCGATGGCCTTGCCCCACTTCTGTGCTGACAAAGTGCCTGGCTGCGTTTCTGCCCATCGGGTCCTTGAGAGGGGAGCTCCAGGAGAAGGGAAACGCTACGTCACGAGCCGAGAGGAGAGCTGTGCGCTCCAAAACCTCAACGTGGGGAGGGAGGACCTTGCTGAGCTCCGGCAGCCCCGTCAAGTTCTGCATCCTCCCATCAAGAGCTCTTTAGCAATAGCCTTGGCAGGCATATGTGAAAGAAGGAAAACTCTTATGGAGGCTGAAGTAGGTTTTTTTTTCATCTGTTGCCCAAGTGAAAGAATTTTTGTCCACAAGCTGCCTGCTTGGCAGAAACACCAATTTCAAAGATTCTCGCTAAACAATGTCTGGCAAAATGTATTAGGCAGGAGGAAGAAGCCAAATTAACCACTCACGTGCTTGGAAGTGTGTAATCTTGTTTGAAATCTGAGATAACTCCCTGAAGACCTCTGAGTGAAACTGTCTTTATGGATATTACGCTTGGAGTCAGAATTAAGTTGGATTTTTCTCTGTTAATGCAAAGGTCTGTAATCACAATGATTTTTTTGGATTACATGGTTGATGAGCTAGAGTTATTTTTCTAGCAGAGCCAATTGCTGAGGTAGAGATAAATGTTGGTACTTTTCCATCTCAAGCATGCCCAGAAGGTGCAAGGCTTAGCGTTCTCATATGTCCTTGTACAGAAGCTATCATCCTCAGGGAGAAAATACTCTGCATATAACAAGAGCATTGACACCGGCACAAACTTCCCCCTCCTTGCAGGAGGAATCCCTCCCAGTGCTTGGGAGAATGCTGAGGGGGAGCTGCACGGTGCGTAACCACACGTTGCTCCTCCCCACAGCGCTGCCCCGAGCAGGGTGCCCCCGAGCAGCGCTCCGTGTCACTCCTGGGCCTTACCTGAGCAAGGGCTGTGAGGCTTGACACGCTTGTGGCTGATGTCCCCCTCACTGGAAGTCGTGTCAGGGGTCCCTCTTGGTGCTGAGCAGCCTATGGCCTTTCAGAGCAGGTACTTTTGCAAGGCCTCCTGTCAGGGCCTGTGAGGAAACTGGGGCAGGTACCAGCATCTAGTCAAATCCTGCCTGAAAAACAGGCTGTGTGTGAGGAGGGCTGGCAAACTGAATGCCTGCCGTGGGTATGGCAGCTTTTGTAGGGCAAAAAAAGGACAGTTGCAGACCGGTTTGGAACCGACCCAGCTCGGTTTCAGTTGCGGCAGCTAGACTGTAAAAGCAAAAAGGTCCTTAAAACCAGCAAGTATGTCAAGCAGTGGGCAAAAGAATTTCTTGCACAATTCAGAGCAACATGCTAGCTGCCTGCATATGTAAGGAAAGGACTTACAATGGCACATGTGCTGGAAATGATATAAGTGGGGATTTTGTCTCATGGCTTTTGGCAATCAGAAGTAACTGGGGGATAACTGAGTTCACTCTGTCCTTCGTTCCATGGGCTCTCGGGAGCCTGTGGTGGCATCTAGGAAAGAGACTCAACCACAGCAGATGCTGCAGGCCAGAAGCATTGAGCTGGGCATTTGTGAGACGTGTACATGGCCAACAGCCTCTGTGGGCAATGGCTTGAAGAGCAGTAATTTTCTGAGTGCTCTATGGCACTGTGCAAAGCATACATTAGTCAAAGCATCACTTAGAGAATATTTTGTGGGGCCTAATTGCTCTGAATTCAGTGGCTAGCTGGGTTTTACATGTACCAGGTAAGGCCAATTTGCCTCGGGAGATAACTTTTTGTGGGGGAAAGGTTTTTAATTCCAAGCTTTTATGATCCATATAGTGCCTCAGTTTTAGGTGGTGTGATGCTCCAAGCTTTGATTCCAGTCCCTCCTCTTGTGAATAATATCATTAACAGTGTTACTCTGAAAGCTAAGATGATGCCTAAATGTCTTAAAACATATTAGGGGGTTGTTTTGGGGAGATAAAGGTATGTGTAGCTTCCTACATTTAAAAGCTGGAGCTGCTTTGATGCAAATCTGCTTATCATTCGAAACGTTACTTCATTTCTGTGTTCTAAACTTTTTTTTTCTAAAAAAAAAAAAAAAAGTTTAGTGAATATAGCAATCATTGCACCACTCTTAAAAGTGAATATCAACAAGAGCTGGAAATTTAGAGCAGCTGGTGTGTATTACTCACAAAATACCTATCTGGGCTAGCTGGAAATGAAGCACACAGGCTCTTTTTTCTCTCTACATTGCCAGCTTAGGACTCTGGTAAGGCAGTAATGCCCAGGAAACTGGGAAACTTGCTGCTGTTTGGATCTGCAACTGTTAAATGTATCCAGAAAGGATTGTGTTACTCCTATTCAGAAAGGCAATTGGGATTCAAGGCTGTATTGCAATGCAAGAGCAAGTCTTAGTGTGGATGTGGCTCTCAATACTTCGCGTTAGTGTAAAAACAAACAGCACGGGGCACTCGTTTTCCCTTGAGTTTCCTCAGACTGATGAGAAAAGCTGCTTCCATTTTCTGAAGTGCAAAAAGCACCTTTCCGTTTTATGATCAAGTGTTCCTTTCACCCCATTTCCTTCCTCTGGATTTCTTAGTGGCAGTTGTTACAGCTGCTAAGTGCCAGAAAACAACCTACCCTCTCCCTCCGCATTTGGTGCTCAGTAAAAAGTAATGTATCATATCTCACCCACCTTGTTTCCAGAAGTTATGCCTATCACAGCAAAACTAAATAATTAAATAAGGTATTCCTTAGCGAGTGATATCCAGTATGATACCTTTGATTTCACAGCATCAAGCATAAGTTCTGATGGAGAGTGTGGTTACCACAATCAAGTGAAATGCCCCGTTCCTGTGAGTTCAGACTGCAGTGAATGCTTTGATGTGAATCTCAGATGAATGCAGAGGGAGTGGTCCTCTCTGAAGTAGTTCAGCTGGCAACTTTAACCTCTTAAACCGTGGTCATATCTTTCATTTGAATCAATATTTGAACCAATATTTACTTAAGACTCAAGCATGATTTATATGGGAGTCTTGGTCTTGCAACAACTGCTCTGTTACTCAATTGGATTCCCAGATGACTGGTTAATACCTAACAAGCCAGACTTCTAAATTCAGTAGTGCAAATTACCATCAGACTGGGAAGGAGAGCTCCCTTTATTGTGTCCAATTCAAAAATCTATTAAGTACCTGTAGTGGAGGACAAGGTGCTCCTGTGGAACCGGCAGCGAGTCTTGTTCTGCTTTCAGAGGGATCCTAGCCTGGATTAATTGCTTGGTGACCATTTCCTAGTTATGGGTAACTGTGTTACTCCCTTGGGACAAAATGGAAGCAAAGTAGGATTAAATTAGTTCATTAAAAATATCACAGTCAAAGCTCTATATTATACAACATAATTCCAGCAACAATTAACTATGAGTTAAGGTCAAAAGCAGTCCTCAGTTTTGAAATTTAGATGTATCACAAAGCTACTTTGGTTGGATATACAGGTATTTTTGTACCTTACATGCCAAACATTATCAGGGATTCTTTTTGAATTAAGATCATTTGTCTCAATTCCTGTGGAGCATTTCACAGAACGAAAAATCCACTCCACTTAATTTGTGCCAATATGACCATAAGATTATTGAAAACCTTAAAATCTGCACACTAAGCACAGCCTGTTAGTCAAAACTTTTAGGGAAAGGGACTGACTTTACAAATGCTATTTGATATTTTGGAGGAGTGTTGTGGGTTTTTTTTCTTTTTTTTTTTTTGTTGTTGTTTCTTTGTAAATCTGACCAGGGAATTGAGAGGAATGCAGTTTCTCCTATAGCTGTAAATTGTGGATTAAACTTCAGGCAGGCTGAGAGTTCCTCGGTATCTGTGCAAGACAGACAAGACCTGTCATTTTCCAAAATCCAGGGTAGACCACTTGAAAATCAATGCATTTGTGTGTGTGAGAGAACACCAACAGACACAGCTCCCTGAAATGCTTTGACTTCTTTGCTCTGCTGATCCCTTCTCCCTTACCCAGTCTGTTTTCTCAGCATGTGTGTGCTTTAAGAGCAGTGACCGCTTCTTTGGCAGGCAGTTCTCTGAATAATCATTCTGTTGCATATTTAAACACATTTTCTAACTTAATGACCTTTCTTTAACCTCAGACTGCTACTTGTTATCACTGGGAAGGAACAAATGTGCCTGAATGACGTGTCCTGCCAAAGCGATTGCTTGGAACATGCCCCTTGCCTCTGGCTCTGCCACTGGATTCCCATCGCTGCTCTTACTGCAGACCTGGCTCCCAAGGGATTGGGAAACTTCTCTCTGTGGCCACCACTTTCCCTCAGAAAGCACCCAGCTGACATGCTCGCTGTGCACCATAGAGGTTTAACAGCCCTCAAGGAAAGTAGAATCCTTTCTTGGGCTTAAAGCTCTGTCAGGATGTCATAAAAACGGCACCGCTGCAAACGCTTAACTGCAATCAGTGCCTGGCTCAGAACGGCAGGGTCTGGAATTCATATCTGGAATCCACCCTTTCGTATCCCAGCAGAGGGAAAGCTGCAGCATGCCTGAATAACCAGCAGTACTGGAGCTGCAAGTTCCATCAGAAATCAGTTAGTTCAGCTCGGTATTGGGCCATTGTTGGGCATAGTTAAAATAGCAAATTGTTGCATAATGAGCAAAAGCAGAGGGGAGGAATGGTCACGTAGAAGTTCAGTTCACCTTAAGACCTGTCAATAATAGATTTGGAAAAATTTTAGAAATGCCCCAAAGTTTTTTATTTTGCACTAGCTGATATTCAAGAGTGCAGCAAGTAATTGATGTGGGAGTGGAGCTGGATCTTTTTATTGCATCGCATTTAAATGCAGAGGAGTTACTATTGTGTTAACACCAACCGCGTGCACACGGGGAGGAAAACTTTTAACCACCTTTGCTCTTGCTCTGACCATGCAAGCGCCCAGCTTCCTCGCACACAGCAGGCTCAAGGCATCTAACACGTGCAGCGACCTGGCGCCTTGTCACGGTGCGTTACTGCCTTTGTCCCATGTATTTCTCCAAGCAGCTCTTTATGACTGACCATTACCTCCACGGTATTTAGTTTTGTGGCTTTTTTTCGCGCCGGGCGCCATACCCGGCACGTGCTGGTGCACTTGTCACTAGGGGAACACGTTCCAGCTTGTGCAGCCCATTTGCCTGCGCCGCACGCTTGGAACAGCCGGAGCTGCTCCGGCGCGTTCCTCCCCGCAGCAGGCGTCTTTGGCTCCTGGCTATACATTTCCACAATGGGATTTGTAATGCAGATTAGCTAACTATTAGTCCAAGGCCTGGCCAGCGTTAGGCGTTGTGGAAAAGGCGCCATTTAGCGCGGTTTAGACCCGCTGCAGGTTTTTTGTTGATTTTGCAGTAGCGGTAACTCCGGCTCCGGCTGCAGGACGGGGCAGCCACCCCGGCAGTGCCGGTCCCTCGCTGGAGCTTTCCCAGCCTGCAGCCCCAGCCCGCCTGGTTCCCTCTGCCAAGGCCTGAACTAATGAACGCCGGGAAGACGAAGGGAGAGGGAGATGATTCCGTGCAGGTAGAGGAGGGGTTACTATAGCAACCGTTTCCTCCTTGGAGCAGGGCCTGCGAGGGAATTTCTCCGCAGTCCCCCGGCTGGGAGGGGAGATGGCTCCGAGAATCTCCTTCGGCAAAGCCAGCGGCGCGGCTGCACTCTTGAACCCTGCCGGGGATTGGGAGGAGGCCGGGGGAGGTTCGTGGGAGGAAAGCTTGACTCTCGCCCAAAAGTAAAACAGATGTTGAAGCGCCTCAGCTCACGGGAGTTATTAAACACGATACTCAGCTGACGGCGTGTTGTTCTGCGGGCTGCAGCGAGCGCTGGAGCTCTGCTCTACAGTAAGAGCCCACACAACCAAGATTTCTGAGGCTAGGGCTTTTAAAGGAACTGCAGCAGCGTTCAGCTAATTCCTACTGGATTTTCAAACCTTGCTGAGGTCCTGAGGAATCTTCTCAAAGCTAGCTGGGGTTCTCCAAGGAGATGCAGTTGTTGCGCAGCAAGAAATTTGAGTAACTTCCAGTTACTAAAGGCTTGGTCAGTCAGGCTCCAGGAAAAGTCATTCCCTGGGACTGGAGCCAGGTAACGTTATCTTTGCTGCTGCTTGGAGTACCTGGCACTGTACACGCTACAGCTATCTCGGGGCGCCACGGCAAATGAAGGAGCACGTTATCCTGCTGGTTGCTGCATAACGCTTCCCTTACGCTTGTGGGAAACGTGTAAATGCCAAGCAGTGCCTAGGTGGATGCCCGTCCTTAGCCCTGGTAAACGTGTAACTGTGCAGTAAACACAGGGTGTTTTCCTGTCTTTATGTATCATCTCAAACTTAGTCCTGAAATTTTCTCTCCATAGGGTCAAGGCATGGAAAACGTTGCAAATTCCTTTGAGCAAATGTGGCTTTGGGTGGAATGCCTGCTCCCTGGTTCTGCAAAGCCGTCTTACAGTTTATTTTCCTGTGCAGTATAGAAGACATGCATGGTGGATAGCTGCCCCAGATGCCCAGCTGCCTCTCCCAGCAGACAGCACCGTCTACAGCACCATTTTTCCTCAGGTAACCTAATTTTTTTTAGAAAACTAGCTGAATTGCTCAGAGTCTCTTTCCCTTGCTCCACAGTGGCTGTCTGAAGGGCAATAACCTGCTGCGAGTGGAAGCAGCTGCGGGGAGATGCTCTTGGTGCAGGAGAGGGACAGGTCCCTGCAGGGCCCTGGTATGAAGGCTGCAAGGAGAGAGGTGCGGCAAGGAGCGGCGGCGCAGGGCCGGGGGAGGCCGTCCTCCCCGCGCGGGCCCGCGCTCGGCCCCGCTGCGGCCTCACCTTGCAGCTGCATGCGGCCTACACGGCTGAGGCGGCCTCCAGCCCTCGCGATCCCCGGCTTTCAGAGCAGCGCTTTCTTGCTGTCGGTGCAGGGAATCAGCAACAGCAGGTTTGTTTTAAATGCAGCGAGTGTTTTGCCAGACCGGGAGCTGAAAACTGAAAATGGCCTCCCTGCTCCAAGTGTAATTTCGGTGCAGAGCAGGGCCGTGGGTATTTGCCGTGGCTGCCATCCCCTCCTCGCGATGACCGCTCAGCTCCTGTGACAAAGTCTTCGGCTCAGCCTACTTCTGGAAAAGGGATTCGCAAAGCCAGTAGCAACCTGCTCCCGATAAGCAAAGAACGTTTATCAACAGCTGCTGTTAAGACGTTTGCAAGCTTTTCATCTGAAATGGGTGTCTGTGTCCTTCTACGCACCCTTCTGTCATCCTCTCTGTCATATGGCACATACACCCTTAGCTGGCATTTGATCTCACCAGTAAAATCTGCTGCTGCTTAATATAATAGCGAGAAGGACTAGTGAAAGAAAAATAACTGCTTTATGAGTCAGAATGCTAGACTTAGCTCTTGTGTGAGCAATAAGCACTTTCTACCAAACTAATGCAATTGGAGTGAATCAAGTGATGCGTCAATCCAACTGCAGTTCCATCTGCAGCGGATATGCAAGTATTACAAACAAATAGAAAATAATTATTTTCTATGTAAATACCGGCTAATAGCAAAAAAGATGGTTCATGTTCTACTGTGGTAGATGAGAAGAGAGTCATCTGCCCTCTTCTGATGTAATACCCAATTAAGACTGGATTAATAGCCAGTGAAGACTGGAAGTCTCCATTAGGCTTAGTGAATAAGGGTCTCTGTTAGCCCCTAAGTAGCAGTGACCTCTTCTATATTCTGAATAGCCTGCTGAGCCACTGATGGACGTGGCCACAGCATGGGCTTGGGGGTGAAATACACTACAGAGGAAAAAGAAGCGAGTCCAAGGGGAAGGAGGTTTCTCTGATGAACACTTTTGTGTCTCCATACTGATAGCAAGGTCATACAAACTCTCAAGCCTCTGTTCACCCCAGAAGAGCGGATCTGGGTTCAGCCTGTTGCTTGCTCACAGTGCTATTAGTCGCCTTGTGTCTCGCCCGTGCTCTAACCCCCGTTATATAACCATTACTTCCTTTGTATGCTTTAAAGCTACCTTATCCAGGGGATGCAGGCAGCTGAAGAACTCTTAATTGATTTAGTTTATTAGATGCTGCAGTAGATTAGTCATTATATGGAATTAAAGTTGAAAATAGATATGGAGCCCATTAAAAAAAAAAAGTGTGCTGTTGCAGCTTTGTTGCTATGGGTGAAACTTGACATCAGGAACATGAAAACATGTTTGCCTTTCTCCATTACTTAAGAAGGTGGCTGGTTATTGACTAATCCGTTGGGCAGGGTATTGCACTGTCACATAATAAGCTGGTTCTAGGGCACAAGACATGGAAATGGGGAAGAAGGGTCAGTTTCTAGAACAGAAAATACTGGAATCAGACTTGGGAAACATAACTACACAGTCTTTCAGAGTTTGAGTCAATAATCTAGCACTTGATTTTTCTTTCTTTAGGTTTTTCTGGTGGCTTTTAGGTTTCAATAAGATTCTGATGTTAGCAGAAGGCTTAGTTTTGTTGAATTTGACTAAGTGCAATACTGAAGTGTAATTCCTACTTGAGAGCAGAAAAAAATGTGCTGAGCACAGCGAATGACAGGTTTGTTTTGTTTTCTTTTTCTGATTGCTTTATTTGAATGTTGACTTAAAACTTGTGAAAAGTATTATCCAAGTAGCTCCATTCTAGGATGAAAAGCTCTCTGCTAGTCCATTTAAAATAAACTGCATGAAGAGCAACAATATAAACTTCTAACACATTGCTGCTCCTGTGTGCTTTAAGCCTAACCAGGAGAGGCCGTGGGCAAGACCAGGAACTTACTTGTTTTTTGTGGGACAGATTTCATGTTTCATGAAGCCAGTACCAGCCTTTCCACATAATCCACTGGTTTCTGCACTGTGCTTTCGCTTCAAGCCCATTCATATTTGGGGTAAATGCTTAGGTTTTTAGTAAGACCCAGTTCCTGCCGCTGCAGCTTCCTGCCTTTCAAGCTGACCGCATTTGAAACACACAAGATCATTTTCGAATGTGTTGGAGAAATAACATATTTGAAAGAACTGTTACCACAATTTAAAAGTGAAAGCCATCTCGCACAGTAATGAATTCTCTTAACCAGGATTTATTTCCTGGGATTTTTTTTTTGAAACTAAGAGCAAATTTTGGGAAACAAAATACAGAATACAGAAACAGAATATAGTGAGAAATGCAAGAAAGAAAAACTATTTTCACAAGTACCATATCTGTATCCCTTTACATGAAGTAAGCATGGAAACCTGCTTATTTACTTTATTTCTATTGTGAGTTCCTCTACCCCTTTGTTCTTGGCCTTTATTGCACTGCACACACTTGTGGCTCCCCGGAAGATAGACTCTGTTTGTCGTAAAAACATTTGGAACAGTTGTAAAATAAGGTACACCCTTTTCGTAAACTTAACAGTAAATTAGAATGAGTTAGTAATTACTAATCAAGTGTTAAAATAATAAATGAAGTAGTCGGCCGAACAAACGTCTGAAGAAAGTAAGTGCTGGGCTCCACGTGGATCCAGGATGTTAATCGAAAAGGAAACCATTATAGGACTGAGGCCCAGCTTAGACTGATATTAAGAAAGAGTATGTTGCAATCAGAAGGCTATAAAACAAATAGCCCTAATTTGCATGCCTATTTCTAAATTATTTGAGGCTTTAAGAGAGATTATTTAAGGTTTTGAGTCAAATTTCATGCTTTGGTGTGAGAAAAAAATGTCAGTGAAACAGAACGTTGGTATTAGGTAAGATACCCAATAGAAGTGAAGCAAACCCTCTTTACCTGGGGGAAACAAACCATTTTCTTCTCTTACTTTTCTGCCTTCCCTTGCTATGCAAATGGCACTCTAGAAAAAAATGTGACATGTAACTCTAGTCAGAAATAGGTTTGTTAGCAGTGCCATGACAAAGCAGAGTGAAGGTCAGGCACGCAGAAACAGGAGGACCAGTTTGAAAGCCAGATTTTTCTGGTATTTTCCCTGGTTCTCCTTCCTGTACAATGCAACATCAACGTTTGTGCAGAATGAGATTTGCAGCTGTAGAAAAGGGATTTGGTACTTACTTATCGGTCATGTCTTCAGCTTCTTCTGCAGGGACCTGCAAAACAAACAGGGATCCTTAAGAGTGGAACCAATTGCAAACTCCCTGGCTTACTCTCCTTGAAACGCTAAATATTTGTGCGGGATGGGAGTGGGGGAGGAGGTCACAGCTTGGAATTTTTTCCTGTTCAAATGCCCATGTGGGAAAACATGTTTTGTGGCTGCTTAATGCACCAACACATCAGCCAACAGCTTTGGGCCCTTCTGGAGTCTCATCCCAAGCTGCAGCTCTCAGATGGTCTAGGTAGGTATAATGCTGCAATACTCTAACCTGGAACAATTCTCAGTCTTCCTAACAGGTGGAACTGCGTTGGAAGTTTGTGCTCCTTCCATTGAAGGTTTAATGTGGCAAATTTTGCAAATGAAAAGCTATTTTGCAAATGAAAAGCTGAAGCATTTTACAAATGAAAAGCTAAGGCGAGAAAGGGGAGAAAAGGACACGTGTGTCTCTCCTGTTCCAGTTTGGCATCCTAACCCCTACCTTCCCCTTTCTGCAAACCAGGGTCAGGTCTGCCTCAGCCATGACCATTTCAGTTGTGCTAAAAGCCAATATGCCAGTGCAAAGCAGTTGTGATGCCAGACCTGGAACTTCCCTGCTGCTTCTCAAAAAGTCCTTGGATAACTTGGGAGTTTTCCAGCCCTGGAGTGCCAAAGTGAAACGCACAGATGGAGAGAGGGAGCAGCCTATGCAGTGAAATATTTATGGAGGGAGGGGGAGAGGAGGGAAGGAGCATGTTGGGAACTCCCTCACAACCCACCTTCAATAATAGTTGCTGTTATTGCAGGGATTATTATTAGAAGAGCCCACAGAGTACCCATATATAATGTAGAAGACCAGCAAGGGAAAGATAACGTGGAGGGAAAAAAAAAAAAAGAGAGAGGAAAAAAAAAAGCGTGCGAGGGCAAAGATTGAAGGTGGTTTATGCATTTACTGCTCGTTTATGATGAGGTGATACTACCTATTGGGCAACGTTCCCAGCCCTTGGGGCTGCAGCGTGGCCTGCGAAGCGGCGGCTCCTTCCAGCCGGCTCCGACACCTCTGCTCCGGCATCCCTCACGTGCCGCAGCCCGGCAGCCGCGGCCTTGCTGGGAACGGGAGCAGAACATCCCCACCAAAGCTAACCGAGCTGTGAGAAGGCTGCGTGTGCCAGCCATTCTCCTTCTTGTACATTACTTTGCTGTTCAGGTATGTTTTTTCCCGAGCTGCCAGAAGCCACTTTACCACACGGGGATGAATCAGCCCCCAGAAATGGCAATCGAGTGACTCAATATCTTTCCGTAACGGACTCTAAATAAACATATTCCTGGCTGTTGTAACGCACTTTGCACAGCGCGGACATGGCTCGGATACTTCGGGGACAGGTCACTCGTGCCGGGCCTCGCGAGGAGGCCCCTTCGGCCGGGTAGAGGCTGCCTCGAAGCCCCGAGGCCGCGACGCGCGCGGCGCCGCGCGCGACCTTCCGCCTCCCCCTCAGGGCCGGCCCGCGGGGGCGCGCGCCCCTTCCGCCTTTGGGGGGGGGGGCACCTCGCCGGTGGTGCCCCCGGCGCTGCGCGCGCCGGTCACCAGGGCAACGAGGGGCGCAGCCAATGGGCGCGCTCCGCGCCCGTTCTTCCCCCGCCCCCGCGGCTGTGACGTTGCGAGCGGACGCCTCGTGCCCCGCCGCGCACCAATGGCGCGGTGCCGCGGGAGGCTGGAGCCGCGCGCGAGCCCCCTCCCGGTCCCCGAGGGGCGGGGCGGGGAGGGAGCCGGCGGCCAATCAGGGCAGAGGACGAGAGCGTGAGGCGAGCGGGCCCGCGTGCCGCGCCGCTTATAAAGGGGGGCCGGCGGGCGGCGCGCGCCTCACTCGCGGCTGGCGCTGGTGGCGGAGGGCCGCGTGCGTCGCGTTCCTTAACGGCCGCCGCCCCCCTCTGCCTCGCGCCCCTTGACGTTACCGCCGGCCCCCCGCGCGCCATGAAGACCAAGTTCTGTAACGGCGAGAACGAGCCCTCCCCGCTTGGGCTGCTCCTGGGCTGCAGCCCCGGCTCGGGCGGGGGCGGCGGCGTCGTCCTCCCCGCCGCCGGGCAGCCCCCCTCGCCGCCATCCCCGCTGGCCGAGCCCGAGGGGAAAGAGCTGGCGGCGGCGGGCAGAGGTGGGGGCGCCATGATCCCGCCTTCCCCGCTGCTGCTGCCGCCGCCGGTGGCCGAGGAGGAGCCGCCGCTGGACGCCCGCACGCGGCGCAAGGCGTATCTGTGGTGCAAGGAGTTCCTGCCCGGGGCCTGGCGGGCGCTGCGGGAGGAGCAGCTGCGCATCAGCCCCATCAGGTCAGCGCCGGGGCTGCGGGCGGGAGGGAGGGCTCAGTTTCTTTTTCTTTCCTTTAAGGAATTCCCCTATTCCTCGCGTGGTGGTGCAGCCGGCTGCGCCCGGCGCTCGCTGCGGCAAAGGCAGCCGCGGGTGCCGCAGCGCGACGGCAGCGCCGGGAAGAGCGGCGGAGCGTGCGGGCGCGCGGCGCTGCCTGCGGGGCCCCCGGCTGGAAGCGGGGCCGGCCTCTGCCGGTGCTTTCCTGGCCTTTCCCAGCTTGGCGAGCCGGCCGCTGAAGGGGCGTCCCGGCGCGGTGAATCCCCGCTGGTGACAAGTGCCGGTGACTCAGCGCGCCTTCTTTTTTCTTTTTGGAATAGGAATGACTTTCTCATTGAAAGCTGCGAGCTTGCTTGCTTTCTTGTTTCTGCTCAGAGGGTTTATAAGCTTGTGAAGGGACAAGGAGGTTGAATAGGCGAGTTTGACTGTATTTGTATAATCTAACTTGCTTAATTCTCTCTTCATCACCGTGCACCACTGACTTATTTTATGAAATACTACCTTCTAGGACAGTTATTTCTGCATCTCTTGAAAACTTTGTTTGAGATCCCCGTTCAAAATGGCTTGATAGTTTCTGGGTTGGGAGGAAGAGCAGATGGGGTGAAAATCAGTGTGCTGCACCTTACTGGCTGACTTTTGCACAAGAGCTTCATCTCTGATGCTTTCACTGAGAGATAACACAGTGTGAAGCTACTCTCAGACCACCAAAATCAGGTGTAAAACCAGCATAGCTGGTTTGTCTGTACTAGTGCATATCATGTCTGAACACCACTGTTAGGTAGTATTTCATAGGTTGAAGACGTCTGGACTTTCCTTGCAGAGCCAAGACATGGATTCCCAGCTAAGGAAACACAAATGTAGGCAAATCAAACTACTGCTGCTCTGGTTTTGGGAAAGCTATGGACAGCATTTAAAATAGGTGACTCCTTGGAAGGGCTTCCCTTCAATATTTCTAGTAGTTGATATTTAACTGATAGCTTTATCTGTGTACAGATGAGATATGCTCCCTTGACCCTTAACAAGCTGCTGAGTATGTTGACCTATATAGGGTGCAATATCTTCACTGGCCTTCTGTATGAATTATGCTGATTAGAGATAACTTTTAAAAGTCTCAAGTGCATAAAACCATAGTTAAACCCTTGTGTAATGGAGTTGAGCCAAAATGAGGTGCTCCTGCTGGGGGGAAGGTTTCTGAGCTTTCATACATTCCGCACAGACTGGGCTTGTCTTTAAGAAACCAAAATATTTTTACGAGATTCAAAGCGAATTTAGGCTGCTTAGGTTTCCTATTCTTTACATATTTGTACTTAACGAAATTCTAGAGCAAAGACTTCAAAAATGTCAGTTTAGCACCAGAAGTGTAGCTGGTAAAACCATCCCATCTTAATGACCGTCTCTGAATAGCCCGTTTTTGCTGTGCAGTTGATATCCTTTCCATCTGTTCTGGTTTTCTTTCTCTACCTGTTCACCTTCATGGTTCAAAGTTAGTTGGTACCTCTTGTCTCTTAACATCATTGTTTGGCTGTCTGCCAGGCCACCTGGTTCTCCTGTCTGCTTTTTTGAGCTCACTTTGCAGCTGCTATTTTACCTTTTTTTCTTGATTATTCCTCCTCTCTCATTGGCTCTGAATCCATAGGTCAACCTGATTTTTCTATGTAGCGTCTCCCAGTAAATAAATGTAGGTCAGAGAGCTGCTTTTTGTTGTCTGTTTGTTTGTTTTTCCTCTCTTCTCTACTGCAGAAAATCTTTACTTTCCCTGGTGGTTTGTAAGGAGAAAAAAAGAAAAAAAAAGAAAAAAAAAGAAAAACAGAAAATTATTTGAAAAAACAGATACGAGTGCCAGGTTAGGACCAAGAGCTGTATTTTAGCCATGTGGAGATCTCATGGCTTCCTGGAATCAAAGCTCACCTGGGCATTATGAAGTACTAGATAGTTTGTGAAGGCAAGGAATGTCAGAGGTTGTTTAAATCCTGGAATTACTGCAATGAGTTGAGAAAGTAGCATACTACAGATTAAAAAATCAGCTTTTTAATCTATACGATCTCGTTCCTTTACTACTGCTGGTTACTATACTTGGATTATATCTTGTCTTGAAAGGTGTCTATTCTTAATGATGAGACCGTTTTTTGAATACTACTGATTTGCGTTTCTGCTTTGCAAGTGAAGCAGGTTTCAGTACTTTTTTCGTATGGTAGAAGCAGCATCAATAGAGGAAAAGCTATACTGCAGGACAGAAAGAGGAAATTGTTAATGAATGTATCAAGTACAAGGAAGAAGGATATGGAAGAACTATAAAAAAATGTAAAGAAAACATAGGTCAAGAAAACTGTTTTCTTAACAGAGCTACTTGAAGTTAGCCATGTTAGTTTCTCTAGTATATTCTACTGTGTTAACCCAAGAATACTAACATGCTGCCTCACTTTTTCCTGCCAAGAAACAATAGTAAAACAGTAATTATATGGAAAGCTAACATACTTGTATAATTCCTGAAGAATTGAAACACTAGGGCTCCCTAGTTTGTTCTGCTTGGTAACATTTTTGAGGATGATTTTGGTCTTACTGAATAAATAATCAAATCTTTTAAGTTGTTCTGATTTAAAAATTTATTTTTTAAACCAAAGAATGGTAGTATAAGTATGACTTCCATGGTGATGCTGTGGTGTATGTTTTATGGTTAAATAGTAAAGTCTTCCCAGCTGTGACCCCAGTGAAACCTGATATTAATTCAAACTTAGGGCTTTATCTTGTGTATAACCAATGCCTAAAATTAGTCTTGCTTTAATCTTTACCTTTGAAACTTATTTTTACTGAGCTGTTACGGATCTAATTAGTCCTGCAGTTGGGATTTTTTTTTAACAGTGCTTGCAGAAGAAAACTCTTGATTTTTAGCAGTAATATTGATAGGACTGCAAATGAAGGATAGTAATACCAAGTAAGGGGAACTCTAATAAGCTTATCAAGAGCTTAGTAAATGGGATAACATGAGAAATGGATGGGGATAAGTATGATAATATGGTATAGCTTAGTATTTTGAGAATGTGTACTCTTAGGGTATGTTTTAATTTTATTTTACATAATAGCCAGTGGCTCTCTGAGGAATTTCTTAATTTCAAGTGGATCCTTTTCTTGATTTGTTAAGTTATTATATTAGCACAGGGGCTCCAGTCCAAACTGGAATATGAAACATGAAGGTGGTGAGTCTAAAATTGCATTTTGCTAGTTAAGATGAGCCTCACTGCAAGAGGTGTTAAGCATGTTTTGCTGTTTTCCTGCTTATGTGTTGTACCATAAGTCTATCTGACAAGACTTTAGTAGGAACTTGGTCAAGTTTCTCAGTTGTGTCTCAACCTTATGAGCAGAAATAAGTTTTACGTGCTGCTCACTTATGTTTCTGAATTGGAAAGTAAATTCCAGGATGCCCCCCTTGCCAAATGATCAGTTTCAGGATGTTCCCCTTGCCAAACAATCAGTTTCAGGATATGTTTTGGTCAGTTGTACCTGTCTTGCCCACTGAAGAGATACCAGGCAAGTGCGATGCTTGTTGCTGAGCTAGTGATGGGAAAATGTAACTCGGGTGCATCTGCTCTCATTTTTTCCTTGGTAGAAATTACTTTTTGTAGTCCAAGCATTATCAGTGCTATTTTGATCTAATCATTTACAATAAGTGGACATGAAATATATAAATGCAGTTTTAGCTAATTTGACAGAGCATGCATCTTCTAATCTAAAGAACATTATCATTGCCTTCTCAGAGGTGGCCTCAGCAACATGTTGTTTCAGTGCTCGCTACCTGACACCACTGAGACGGTTGCAGATGAACCACGAAAAGTTCTCCTGCGCTTATACGGTGCAATCCTGCAGATGGTGAGTATGCACAGTGCTTTGGGAGTGGGAGGGTTTCCAGTAGCTTAAATCATAATATGTTTGGAGATCTACTTCTGTGACATGCTGTAAGTTTGTGCTGCTCTATTCACTTGGAAATGTGTCTTAGTGGTAGTGGGGTAGACTTTTAGGTTAAGATAGTTCTTTCTTGTAGTTTGTTATTGTTTAGAACTTACACTCCTTTCCACACAGATCCTGACTGGCGTGTATCAGCTGAAGGCTCATTTGCTGTCCATTTGATCAGTAATGTTTTGTTTATGTGTTAAGTTTGGACTGTGGTGCTCCAGAATAGTTATTAAAACTTGCTTCTGTACAGTATGTAGGACTCTGGCATAACTAGCAAGAATGCAAGACTAAACCACTTAAAATATTAAGCTTGGTATCACTTACGAATCCTTCTGAGACTAATGTTGAAGCTTTTGTTAAAAGTACTTCATACAGTGCTCAGGCATTTTATTAGAGACTTCATGGATTTTTTTGTGTAATCATTATCAGAAAAAAATATCTACAGTAAATAAGATGAAGTGCAAACATCCAATATTAGACAGCCATTTCATTCCAAAACATGTCTTTACAGAGCATGAAATATGCCTTGTAGCTGGCATCGAGTCTTAACAATTCTGGAGTTGCTAGGACTCTTCCAGAACTGTTAAGATCTTAACACTGGAAGAGCTAAACGCTCTGCCAGAGGTCCTTTTCCTTGTATTGGTCAGTTAAAAAAAAAAAAAGTAAAATGTTAATTGCAATTTGTCAAACCTTAAGTGATTGGCAAATGTTTCAAATTCTAAACTTTAATATCCAGAATGTTTTGTAAAAGTGTCTTTTTAAGCTTACAAGCTGTTGCTGTACAGCTGTTTAACAGATCTTCTCTTACCCTACATGGCTAGACATTGACTGTAGCGCAAAGAATTGCCCTAATGTAGGAGTATTTTACCTTATGAAAAATGACCACTTCATAAAATTGCTTGGATGTTGGCAATTGCTTCTATTTGACTTAGAATCTGTTTTTATTGTCCATTAATTTGTGATATTTTTAAAACACTTAGAATAACTGCAAGAACTCCAATATCTGCAGGAAATTGACTGCTCTTGAAATTTCAGCCCAGTCTTCCTGCTTCTGCTGCCTTGACTAAACTTGCTTTCAAAATCTAATTGGACAATGTCCCTTATATGGCTTTTAAATGTTCTTTTATTAGAGAGAGAGATATATATAAATATTATATCAACTTCCCCACGGTAGCAAATTTACCACAAATAAGTGAAAGACTCCACTGGTTTGAAATAACATGGAACACTTTGCTACCTTGCTGTATATTTGTTGGGAAGTTTGAATGTTTAAACAAGACAAATATGTAGAAGTTCATTATTTCGAACTTACTCTTTCCTTTGCTTAAGAGAAATCGAAAGTCAAGTAGACAGTGTTCATGAGAAATACAATGCTTTTTTCAAGATGATTCCTTTGGTAATAAGAATTACCTGTAATTATGAATGACTTTAATGTTGATTTAATACATAGAAGGCCTGAGTAGGAAAATGGGCTGTAAAACTTCTGTAGTGCTAGAGCTTCTGCTGCCCAAGTGCTGTGACAAAATGTAGTCTTTCTGTTTTTTTTTTTTTTTTTAGTAGACTAGAATTTGGTTGCCTTCCTATTTCCCTTAGGTTTTTTCTTGACTTCCCTTTCCTGTGCCCCTGTTCCCTGAAAAAATCAAAATTAAAATTTTGGGCTCTAAAATCAGATAACTAATTTGGTTTTAAAATTGAAAGTGTGTTCATAACTTTCTAACCTGTCTACTCTTGGTGTTGAAGGATCTTTTGAGATGTCTAACTTCCTTTATTTCCATAGTGGCAGTGAAATGACTGCTCTTGTTGGTGCAGTTCACTAAAGGTTAAGTAAGCAGAGAAAGTCCCAAGGTAAAACTTTCAGATTGCATTGAGGTTCACAATTTCTGTCAACAACATTTGTCTCTTCCATCTCCTATATGTTAAATACAAGCTAAAACATAAGCAAACTGTTTTTATTGGGGTATTTTGAAAACCTCACTTAGGAGTCTCATTAATTTCTGGGTGGCACAAGCAGTATCTTTGCCAAGGGAATGGCAAATTACTCCCTTTCAGTAATGTCACTAATCTTTAAAGCCCTATAGCAATTCAGGGACACTGCTTAAGTAATTTAAGAATTGAGGCCTTATTCTAAAATTGAGACTTCATCCCCAATCATTTCTAACTGCCACTGGGTATTAGTAGTTGCCACTTGTTTGCTTGAGCCTTTGAAGCATGTGTTAACCCTTGCCTATTTTACTTGCTGTTGATATTGGAGCACAAAACAAGTGACATCAGCTCCTTGTATTCCTTACTGTAAATACCATAACAGCCTGCACCAAATTGAAGTAGACATTCCTGATGTTTAAGTTGAAACTTTGCATAGAAGTGAAAAATAGATATCAAATACTAACTTAAGAATGAATAATACTGGTACCATGATTTTGAGCCACCTTTGAAAGGAACTCTTGCAGTTTGAAAATAACCCCAGTTTGCTTATTATGAATCTTGGAAGACACAAATGTCAGTACATGAAACTCATCCAGTATAAACCATGCCAGTTGGCTTAAGCTGCCACACAGGGAAGACGCTATGCCTTCCTCTGTCATAGCTGATATGTTTAAGCAAATTTTTTTGTGTGCATGAATGTTTTGGTGGGGGGTATTTGGGGGGAGATGAACTGAACTGTCTTGACCATTATTATGAATGGTCTCACTGGCATGGCTGTTTAAAAATCAAGGACTTCTCGAGTATATCCTTGAACAGATTTTTTTTTTTTTAAGACAAGTATTTGTGCTTGTGACAGGTTAAAGTACTAACCACATTAAAACTCAAATGTTTGAGGCACAATGCAGATATGTCATACATCGATAAAGGGAATTGCCTTACTCTGCTTTTCTTGTTTTTTGCTCCAGTTCAGTAACTAAAATTTAAGGGGAGCATTGAAAGTAAAACTTCCTCATTATAAAATGCCTTAAACTGTTAGCTATATCAGTGTATATCCACTGAAAGAAAAGCTTCTCCAACAATATGCTGTTTAATCTTTGGGCTTTAAGATTGGATTTCACACACAGATCACAGTAGTATTTCTAGCCTTAAATTCGCAGCACCTAAAACTTCTCACATGTTAGAAATGCAAGTAGGATTTCAACATATGCCGGCATCATTTAAGAAAAAAAATCTTAAGTTCACCTATCCAAAGTTAACTTGGGTATTGATTCCCATTCTTACACATGTCAAAAGAACCTTGAACTCTGCTTTACTTGGGGCTCTGTTACTTTGCAACAGCCAAAACAAATTCTTGCTTATAAATGAGGAAAACCAAACCAGTATATCTAATATTCCCCTTTGGTGTCTCCGTTTCCATGTGAACAGACACAAATAATTATGGTTGCCACAGTTCTGTGGTAATTTTTTTTTCCATACCTGCCTTGCTGCCTTTTATTTTTTGTAACTAAATAAAATGCAGACTGCTGTTGTTTCTGTAATTATCAACGTCTTCTGTGATTGTTGGTGTCCATGTTTGTTTGTAGCATGGAGTAACTACAAATCCCTGGCACTGGCAGACGGCTTGAAAGAAACCAAGCACCTCTTACGGGGATATATTTGTGTTGGGTGGCGTTAAGGGTGTTCTGGGGGTAATGTACCACTTTAGTTGTATATGCATGTGTTCTCTGCTGCAGGCTTGCCCATGCGATCGTGCCTAGAGCACTCTGGTTTCCAGGTGACAGACACGATTCACGGTATAGTATGAGATCTCGGAAGTTGGAGCATTCTCTACAGCTTTCATTTTCTTTAGTGCTGGATTTCATTGTTTAAACATAAGACTTCAGTAGCACTAGCTACTGTCTGTGCATCTGAATGTTTAGAGCAATAATAAAATATCAAAATATTTCCCCTTCCTTTCCTCTGCTCCCTCATAAGAGAATGGTAACTTGAAGTGAAGAGGATTAGAGATATCCTTGTGGCTTTTGTAGGACTTGCACTGCAAATTTTCTCTCCCAGATCCTAGGGCTTCAGTAAACTAGTCTCAGTTCCTTGAGGTCTAGAGTGGATCAGTGCTCTAAGGCAAGTTTTCCATAGCAGAAAGAAAATCCTTCCTGGATTATCATTATTGCCTTCCCCATACCTTGCATTTCACAGATCAGTATCTTCAACAGCTTCCCAAGTTGAGAAAAGCTTCCACTGTAGATTAACCACAGATAACTTTGGTAACTTGACAAGCAGTTTCTTGTAGCAGTGTCAATCATTGGGTTTCGAAAATACTGCTGTACTTTTTCAGGCCCCTCTGAAAACTACTGAGTAAACTCAGCAGGAAAGTGGACTTAGAAGGCAAAAATTAAATGTGCAAACAGAGCTAATGTTTAATTTGGGGGGGGGGGGGAAGTGGCAAGTTCCTCCTTCCTTTATACAGATTTCTGCTGTCAAGCTTCATTTGGGGTATTGTGATTCAGAGCTCATCTTCTAGCTACAAGAGAAATAAATATAGGGCCTTAGGGAGAGAATGATGAGTAACTTGGTTGGGCCTTGTCAGACTGCTACATCTGGCTAATATAAACCCATGTCATCTTTTGATGACAAAACAGATAATGTAGAATGCCTTTCAGTTCTATAACTTTGATCTCATATCTGAAAACACAATGTCTTAAAATGAATTTTAAGTGATCAGTGTATTATAGTAGAGACTATAAGTAACTTCTGATTTCTGTACAGCTGCAGTAGCTGCCCTCAGTGATGACTCTTGCTTAAAACTTTAGTGGACCTTAATCTGCTTTGAAAATAAACCTTCCCACAAAAACACTGATGTGACAGCACTACAAAACAATTTAAAAGATAGCTTCTTCTCAAAGATGTAGAGCACCTGTATCTTTTCTAGCTGATATTTGTAGAGGACTTTAAGAACATCCAGGAGTTTTTAAACTGTTCTCGTATTCACAGGTGTTGAAATAAATATCTCCCAAAATTGGATGTAAGCTCCAATAGTTCACTTTAACATGTAGGTTACTGATTTAATTGTTTTGTACAAGAGCTTGTTAACTAAATGTGCATATCAAATACCTCATGGTATGAGATGTTTCATTTTGAACCACTGTTCTCATAGGGGATCGTGTTGTCAAAATAAGCACATCAATACTTTAACATCTGTGCTTTTAAGCTTCTATTACTTTAAATTACATCCTCCTTACCACATATTCTCCTTGGCCCCGGTTACTGGTGACTTAACCAATTCTAGGCTGAAAGTATGGCCACTTGTGAAGACTGATCCTCTCCAAGCTTCCATTCATACCAGCAAGTTATTTAACAAATTTTTGGTATTCATTCTTGACACTGACAATGTTCTGTGCTGAGGGAACAGAAAAGAGGAAGGGATGCTGCAGAAGTCTGCTTTTCTGATGACTCTGCAGTGCATATCCCTAACTGTCTCTTTCTAATGGCACAGTAGATGCCATAAAGATATCTCCAACACTGATTTGAGGTGCACTCAACTGGCTAGCCTCTTTATACAGTATGACTCTTGGAGGGTGGATGCCAGTTCAGGTTCTAGGGAAAAGTCTAATCTGATTACCTTCTGATGAACTGAACCATTCTGAGAGCACCATTAATCAGGAAAGACTCCCGGATGGTGAGTAACTTTCTGACTGTTCAAGAAAAATCAGTAAGATTCAAGTGGTATTGATGCAGGACATGCTTGTTTAGAGAAGCCCTCTGAAAATGACTTAAGTATTATTGTGTAGTTGTACATATAGCCTTAGTGGATGTGTTTTGACTTTATTAATTTCCTTGAAAGGAATAAAAAACTAATAGTAGCTCTCATATTGTCTTGTTTTAAACTTACTATCATAGTGGAATGGGAAGCACTTGCTGAAAGACCATCGATTCATATTAACTATACTTTTTCTATAGTTTCTGAAATACTGTAACTGTATAGCTTGTGTAAAGAATTAGTTTGTTGTATGGTACTTAAGGCAGCTCGTGTTGCTTAATTGTATTGTTAAGTTCGTATTTCCACCCTTGTTTTGGACATGCTAGAGCTTTGGAACAGAAAGGTATGCACATGGTTCTAGGAATCAAATGCTTTCGTTTAGAAGGTGGAGATACAGGCTACCTTTATGGGCCTCTAAACCTTGCCTGGTTTAAACAGCCAATGGTGGAATTGCAGCATAAATAGCAGCCACAAACTGTCACTAAGCAAATACTTGCTTTCTCTTCTCCTTACCTTAAGACCCTTTAAGGAACAAGATTTTTTTATTGCATCTGGAATTTTAAATGTGTAGCTCTACTAAAAGTATGTGCCATTGAGGGTTGAGATGCTGAGGGTACCTAATACTCCCAAATATCAGAACTACTCTGAAATTGCTTTATAAAGACTGTTAACAATCCTAGTGTAATACATTGTGCATGGGTTGGTTAGCTTTCCTTGTAGAGTGCAGTTCTTCATGCAAGCTAGAGGTGTCTCATTGGTAGTTCATTTCAGGAAAACCTTGGATTTTTACAGCCAGCAGTATGTGTTCAAATGACCTAGGCAGTGTATTACATGTGAATGAAAATCTGTTCACAGAAAGTTTACAGACTTTTGGAAAAATGAGGTAATAGGAAAAGCAAGTGCTTAACAATCTTCAAAATGCAACTCTGCTAGTAGTCCTTCTAAAGCTTGTTGGTAGTCTATAGTGTCTTTAACATGTTACGGCTGCAAGAAGAGTGTTTTCCCAGATGTCAGAGGGCCTTAGTGTACTTGTAATTTAAAAAAAAAAAAGTTCCCCTAAACTTGCAATATATTGAGATCTATTTTTTGAAATAACAGGAAATAACAACCCTGAATCCCTCCTTGCAGACTTTTTATAGGAGTGGCTTAGTCTCAATGGCACATCCTTTTGAAAGGTTTTGGAATCAGTGAAATAGTGTTGTGGTCAGAGGTCAGATGGATACTAGTGGTGTAGCTGTCACAGATCAAGAGAATGTTGAGTCATCTAGTTAATTATAGCTGGCACTTCTACTCCCCTTGTTCTGGTGGTTGCAAATGAATCATGCTAAATTTCATCTTCTCACTGTGTTTGCTTTTTCTCATTCATAGAGGTCCTGTAATAAAGGAGGGTCTGTACAATCTCAGAAGGAAAATGACTTGCAAGTAAGTAATTTAATTTGCTTGTCTTAGAGAATTTTGCAAATGTCCCGACTTGTCCCAGACTAGTAGCTACTCAGCTTGGAGTCTGGACTACATTTTTAGAATCCATAAAGAATAATTAGGAAAATAATCTATTTGCTCATAGGAGAACCATAGCTGTAAGGGTATGTGTGCGTACCTTTGAAAAATTTAAGCATCCGAAGTTAACAGGAACCTTGCCCCTGCCAAGGCTGCCCTAATGGTTTCTTACCAATCTTGATACTGATATTACTACTGCTTTTCTTGATGCTAGGCTTCTTTCTGTAGCTTAGCGGAGTCTCTAATCTGCTTTCTCATGCTCATTTTATATTACATAATTTGAATCTTAAGTTTGAAGTATCTGGAGCTAGAGAGACTTATGAATATGTTTTTGATTAGCACAGCGCTTGCAGCAACTATACAACCATTTCTGCTCACGCAGCATAATGTCAGTTTAGTGTAATTTGTCATGAAATATCATTAAAACAAAATTTGGTAGTTCAGATTTTTAACCCGGCATTTTTTGCCTTATGCAAGCACTTCCCCTTTTGATTCCGTAATAGTTTTGGCTGCCATCTGGGAGGAAACAAAAGTACACTTAAGAGTGATAAGTGCTACTGTTTTTCTCCTTGGTATTTCCTGTTCTCTGAGAATGCCATCTGAAACTCCTCAGTTATAGTAGTCTGTGTGTGTGTGTGTCCAGGAACTGAACTGAGCATAAACTGGGTTTGTGCTTCTTGAATTGTTGCTTTTGAAGTTTTGTTGAACTTTGAGTTAAACTTGCTGGAACAACTTCAGTCAGTTGAACTAAGATGGTTTTGTGCAGAGATGGAGAATGGAGTGTGGTGTTTGTGTGCATGTGTGGTGTGGGTTTTTTGGGTAACTTTCAGTTAAAAATAAATAAATAAAAAATTCTGAAGCTGTAAAAGAAAATATAACCCAACCCTCATTCCAGTAACTCAGAGGACTTGCAGTACAAGAAGTGAGGCTTTGAACTTCAGAACTGTCCTGATTTCTTCCCTGAAAACAGTGCTTTGAATTTCTGATAAATACTTAGATTGTTTTATGGAATGAATCTCATAGTGCTATAACTTCTGGACCAATTAACTCAGAAGTTTCTGTCACGGTGAATTTGATAATATACTTCAGTCTTCCAGTTGAAGTATTGAAGGTTTTTATCTGTCCTTGTCTAAATTGGAGTAGCATACCAAAAAAGTCTTGTCAAGGCTGCTTACAATCTTTAAGTTTCAAATGCAACATTTGGGATGAAGTATTCACTTCAAGTGAGTGGTCATATTCTCTCCAAAAGTTTGTATTAAGTGCAAGTGCTGATGCTTGTTATTTTAAAACAGATCTAAGTTAAAAAAGCTTCAGAGCCTAAAACTAGCGGACTATTGTCTTGGTGGTGTCAATGATATATTGAAGGCACTGATATACATAGTTAGGCATTGTCCTGTTTCAAAAAAAAAAAAAAAAGTCATCAGACTATAGGTGAACTCTTAACTGAAGTTAAATGTCTAAATTGAAGTGCCTGTAGGCTGTGATCTGAGAGGAGGCAAAATGCATTTTACTAGTTTACAAGTTTGATAACAGTGTATTTACTCAAGTTAGATAACTGTTAGGATTTTCTCAAGTAATTTATAGTCATTATAAGAAATGTTTTCCCACCCACACTTAGCAGTAGTGGTATGGAATAGAAACTCAGTAAAGGTTCCTCAGATATTATTATACCAAAGCAGAAACTTTGGCATCTGAGATGGCTAGGTTAGTGTTAAGACAGAGCTGTACTGAGGTTTATTCCCAAGGGAACAAATCTATTATAATAGAGACCCTTTTTTGTGCTCAGTTTAAAGCTTTTTTGCCGTCTGAATGCTCTGTGTCTGATCCTTTAAACGCGAATATTATTATCATTCTGCTTTTGGACAGCCTGTACTTTTCACTTCAAGCAGATTCCTTGTTCAGTTGCATAGCTAAGATGTCATGTTCCAAAGGCTGCTCAAGTATCTATGGATAATATTTGTAGTGTGAGTTGTACTTAATCAGGATAAACTGCTTTAGAAAAATATCTGCAGTTTCCACAGGCTAGGGAGGAGGAGAGGCTAGTTTGCTTTTTGCAGTCTTCCTTTCATGCTGGCTCTAGCAACAATATCTGAAGTCATACATGTTCCTCCCCCAATTTTGAACTGTGAGGCACAATGTTTGTTTTTCTCAAATGCTAAATACAAATTGCTACCAATCAAGAATATTTGATTAATAAAAGCTGAGTCTTTTTTAAATCTAACCCTCAACTTTTTTCTTTGAGACAGTTCAGGTCTTGAATACTTAATTTGTGAACAAGCACCAATTCTTTTTTTTTTTTTTTTAATTACTTTTATTTTTCTGTAGGGAGCAGAAGCCATGGTTCTGGAAAGTGTTATGTTTGCCATTCTTGCAGAAAGAGCTCTCGGCCCAAAGCTGTATGGAATCTTTCCACAGGGGCGACTGGAAGAGTTCATTCCCGTAAGTCCTGCTCAGTTACAGCTACTGGTTCACACAGTAGGATGTTTTAATTGATCATGACAAGACTCTGGACTGCCCAGAAAAGCCTGGGAATGACAGATTTGGCAGCCTGTAGTAACTGCTAGCTGTAATTTGATACAGTCATAGTGGGTGTTGGAAAGCCCAATTAAAGCTCTTGCCAGGAAGACTGTTCTAAAAACTCTTTAGCTGTAGGACAGACAAATAAATGAAGATAAAAAGCCTGTTAGATACCAAGCATAGCATGGGAAGCTCTTGAGTAACACTTTCCATTAATAGTGACAAGAGCAAATGCTTTTAATACTGAACACTTATACTGTCGTCTTTGAGGATATTCTTAGTGTGGGATATGATCATTTCTCAGGTCTCAACATCGAATTGTATTGACTGAGAGTCCCAAGTAAGCTGTGCTAGTGAAGCCAGCTTTTCCAAAAATGGCAAGTTTTGTAAAATCATGGGAAAAAATATTATTTTATTGTGGTATTCATATTTCTCAATTAGCTGTCTCTTAAAAATACTGTGTTTTGTTACAGAGCAGAAAATTAAGTACAGAAGAACTCAGTTTACCTGACATATCTGCTGAAATAGCTGAGAAGATGGCTAGATTTCATGGCATGAAAATGCCATTTAATAAAGAACCTAAATGGCTTTTTGGAACAATGGAAAAGTAAGTTGCTAAATGCATTACTCTTAAAGTATGGAAAAAGGTGACCTGCTGTAATCCTGATAAGTAAGACATTCGTCATAAGAATGCCTGAGAATAGAGCTGGCTTTCACTGTGGCTAAAAACTGTTTCCAGTTCTTTGATGACCATGACATTTGTCTTGAAAAATGCTCTTTTTTGCCATTCCATTTTGCCATTGTTTTCTTCATTTTAGTGTTATTGATATTTTAGTACTTTTGTCCATAAATGTGGTATGATTGCTTTTGTTTCTAACAGATACCTAAATCAAGTGCTGAGGATTAAGTTTACCAAGGAATCTAAAACTAGAAAACTGAACAAACTTCTCAGTTACAATCTGCCCCAGGAAATGAAAAATCTAAGGTAAGTCTGTTGTCTGAAGACATCTGGTCTATTTTTTCAATACCACTATCTTAAGGATTGCACAGTTTTAGTATGAATATGTCCATTTCAAAGCATTGCAAGGTGCATTTTAGTTTGGGGATTTTTGAGGGGTTCTGTAACAACCTTGAGTCTATCATACTGACTACAAATGGGTACACTTGGTTGACTTGCCTGTCAGTGCAATCTAACTTGTGTTCTGATCTTGCATTTGTAACTAAGAACACAGTTTTGTTAGAAATGAATAGCACTTCAAATCCTTCCAGCAAAATCCATGTTTACCTGTGAGTTGAACTGAACATAGTGATTTTTGTCGCTTACTAGAGATTATATTGCTGTTTTCTAGAGCTATGCTTGAAGCTACTTCATCGCCAGTTGTATTTTGCCACAATGACTGTCAAGAAGGTAAGCTGCTAATATTTCAGTTCCTTGCTCAGCAACGCAGTTTTAAGCCTTTTCTGATCACTTGTTTGCTCTCTGACAGGTAATCATGTAATCAAGGTAGTGCCCTGGCAGCTGACCTGAAATAACTGCCTGCGTGCTCCCAGCACATGACAGTTGCCAAGCAAAATGCAGTGGCTTTGGCAATGCTTCACACAAATGGAGACTGTATTGCATCATAACATGCACACAGGCTCTGTTAGTGCAGGCCAGCTGATGACGGGAGCCCTAGGCGTCTCCTTTTGGATCATACCCCTAGCTTTCTGTAGCATACACAAGCAGGGCAGGGTGGACTTTTAACCCTTTTGAAAGAGAGATGCTGAAATGCTACAGCTAACAGCAAAAGCGGAGGCTAGACAGTATGAGTCAACTTGCATGGGCAAGAAACATCAGGGAAGCTTTATTCACCCTTCATTCCCTAGAAGTCATGGAGGGAACAGCATCTATTCTGAATCAGTTCTCCAACAAAAGTAGTGGGGCTCAAAATGGTGCTTTGTGGTAGTATGGCTCAGTTTATGCTCCCTTTTGCAGGGTAGAGGGCAAGCTGGGCTGAGCTGGGAGGATGCACCATGTGCAGGGCTGTCTCATGTTCTCTGAGGGGAGCTTGCCTTGCTTGTTCAGCTGAGCATCTGAGCTGCTGGTGAGCAGTGTGTTGAAATAAAGTGGCCGGTCCAAGGCTTAAGACCATTAAAAGAGTGGTTCTCATTCCCACTGTTGTGACCAGCAGGAGTGCTGTGCAGGTACAGGAGGTGCTGCATAATTCAAATCTCAAGCAGTGAAAAAAACAGCTCAGCAAGGGCTGTTAAGGCTGGTAGTGTCATGTGATTTAGCTGAAAGCTGCAGGCAGTGGGGGGAAAAAAGGAAGGACCCTTGGGAGAACAAAAGTAACTTTCAGTTTGTGCAGGGTTGAAAATGGTCTTACTCCAGAAGGCTTGTATTGGTGATCTCAACTTTCAATGAGATGTTGAACTGTAATCCAGCTTTCATACTGCTTGCCTGCTTGGATATAAAGGGTGGCTAGGATGTCTGAGCAATGTTTTTTGCATGCAACATTGCTCTTCTGCAATTTCCCTGTTACTTTATTGAATATGCCCTAATATCTTAACCTTTTTTAGGTAATGTCTTGCTTCTGGAGGGCAGAGAGAATTTGGAAAAACAAAAGCTGATGCTTATTGACTTTGAATACAGCAGCTATAATTACCGGTAAATCATTTCTGCCTTTTATTCAACAAGCTACAGTGAAAGCAAGTGTCGGATTGCTAATTATTTGTCTATTCTAATGAGTTGCATTCAACTATATTAGTGGTGGGCAACATGATGTAACTAATCAAGACTGGTTTGTCCATGATGGCTTTGGGCACAGGCATGTCAGAGAGCATGGCCAGAATTTTGGGAGCTTCCTAGTCCTCCAGAGTTATTGAGGCACAAATGCTTCCTTAAACAACATTTTTTCCTCCAGCAGAGAGATGTGTGGTGACCTATGTACGTAGGGCATCTTTGCTTCCCCACTTATTTGTATGATCCTTTCAAACAGTTCTCATGTGCAGATGTTACCAATAATCCTACTTTTTTACTACATGGTTAACAAAAATGCTATCTGTTCTTCAGTCATTTACTAATTATGTTTGATCTAAACATTTTGAGTCCTTGAAAGAGTTAAATGTTTTTATAGCTGAAACAGATCCAGTCCATCTAAAAGTGTGGTACATAAAACTTTGGAGCAGGATAACCTCTATGTTTGTAGCAGTGTTGATACTTTTAGAGATGCATTAAATGCATACTTGAATGTTCTGTCTGCGTTAATTTAAAACCAAGTCTACTGTTTCCATGTAGCTGGGGAAGTTTTGACTATTGACTGTGCAGTTTACCAATTGCTTTAGTAAGGTACTTTGACAGCCCTACTACCTTTTTTTTCTGTTTTCTATCCCTGCTATCACAAGGTGCAGTCAGCTATATTCAGCTGCCTTGTGCTATTAAAATTTAACAATTTTAGGTTTGCTTAAGTAGGAATGGGTGGCTAGTATGCCAATACTGAGGAATTTGGTCATTTTCTTTTTTCTTTCTTTTTTTAATTTTTTAGAGGATTTGACATTGGAAATCACTTCTGTGAATGGATGTATGATTATACATATGAGAAGTACCCATTCTTCAAAGCTAGCTTTCTTAAGTATCCTTCAAAGAAGCAACAGGTAGGCACATAGAAGTTGTTAATACCTGTATCTACTAGCTTTTATTTTAACTGTCCTTTCTATTTTGTACTACCGTGTCCCATAATTTAAAAGTAATGTTTCTCATCCTGACTACCTCTGCTTTAAAAAGCTTACAGACTTCATTGCAGCCATTTGGCATAGAATACATTCTTTGTGCCATCTAGCTATCTATAGCAAAAACAAAGTTCAGTGGTTCTGGAATGAGTGCCGCCGTGAAATTAGTTGGCAATAGCAGAATGTCACTGTAATATTAAAAGGCATAAAATGAGCTTTTCAAGTAATTAGCAGAATGCCCAGTAACCTTAACCAACTCCAGGACTGTCACTGTTTGGATAAAATAAATGGCAATTTATTAGAAGACCTGACTTGTTTTGAAAGAGATAAACATGTCTTAAGCTCAAGAGTAATCTATTTTGATAATTTGCCTTTTAGCTTCATTTCATCTCCAGTTACCTATGTGCATTCCAAGATGGCTTTCAAAATCTGAGCAATGAAGAGAAGTCCAAACTGGAAGAAGAAGTGATGATAGAAGTTAACAGGTAATTTACCTTCCAGTGCTTTTGATGCCAGTGTGAACCACCAATATTCCTGAAACTTCTATTGTGATACCCCTAATACATTTCTGTGATGAAGTCTGCTAATTCAAAGTTCTGGATGTGTTGTAGAGAGTACTAATGGAGGAAACAAAATCTTGTAATATGGGGAACCTAATGTAATTACTATATGGAATTGCTTCCATAATGTCATACACTGCTTTGTAATTTTCAGGTTTGCCCTTGCATCACACTTCTTCTGGGGTCTGTGGTCTATTATACAAGCAAAGATTTCGTCCATTGAGTTTGGTTACCTGGTATGTTTTTAAACATATAGTTTCACTTAAATGCATACTTGCACATGACTCATAGTGCTTTATCAGGGAAAAGAGAGCGAAATAGCTGCCTAAAGGTTTGGGGTATTCTCCCCTTTTGTTATATAGCAAGAACAGCTTTGTGTCAGACCTCACAGTGGAATGACTGCCTTGCAAGCTATGAAGTGATTCTCTTTCAGTAAGACACTGCAAAAGGGAAGTTAGCACTTGCAGTAAGTGCAAAATTGGAAAATCAGTAGTCAAAGTGCATATATTTCATGTTGACATCCATTGTTCAGCAAAACATCTGTACTGGGCAACTTGCTGACCTTTTCAAATAGCTCAGCTTAACTTTTGATACTGCAAAAGTTTTAAGACTTTTACTGAGACAGCATACTGCTAAGTAATGTAACTTTTGGACACACTGGATATCCTACAGGAAATGTAGAAGCCACTTTTTTCTGCTGAAAGTCTGACCTTTTAGTTAAGATTCTTCAGGTGTTCTGGCAGAAGCTCTAGTGTTGTAAAACAGTTCAGGAAACTGTAGAGGCAAAATCTCTCTGGGGAGATTACCTTTCCCAAATGAAGAGCTAATTTAACTCGCCAAGAAGATGGATTAGGAGAGTAGCACAGTTAATACTTTTATTATGCTTTCCCATCATGAAAGTGAAAACTGAGGTATATTTACAGTTACAGATGTAGTTAACTACTTCATAA
The DNA here is from genome assembly GCF_059628265.1 of Tinamus guttatus. NCBI lineage: Eukaryota > Metazoa > Chordata > Aves > Tinamiformes > Tinamidae > Tinamus > Tinamus guttatus. The sequence continues at coordinate 14,767,787 of NW_028288774.1, read as the reverse complement.
CATTCCTTTTTTCTCTAGGAATATGCATTGTCCAGATTTGATGCATACTTTGATCAGAAGAGGAAGCTGAAGGTGTGAATGTTGGAGTGGCCTGTCAGTTACTGTACGAAGAGGGCAGCTGGACAGAACTTTCACTGTGCTTAGGCTACTGTATCTGTAACGAAGGGGTCACTGCCTTCCAGTTCCTTGGAAGGCAGGTGTACAATATTGAAGATTGTATAAAAATGATTTGTTTACAGTTTCATAACTATTTGGAATGAGGTTGGGAGGCAAAAGAAAAATACAACAGTGCAATATCTTTAAATCCTTTTAATCTAGAAGGTGTTTTATATTACGGGAGAGGCTTACAATTAAGTGTCAATACCACATGCATCAGAGCAAACAGTGTTACTGTGAGTACATTTTCTGGGATTTGACATAATGGTGAATGTTGTAAGCGGAACAATTGTAAAAGATGATAAATTGTAGACACTGCCTCCTAATAAGAAGGAGAAAAGCAACTGTAGGGAGACAACTGTTAAACTGTGAAGTAGGCTTAAAATCTTACTGTGAGATTAGGTTCAACATGCTCTGTGAACACTATCTTCAAAAAGCTGCTGATATGTTATACCACCACTTTAACCACAAAGCAAGTAAGCATGTTGAAGCAGCATGCTTTAAAGTGTTATCTGCATAAACATGAATGTCTCTTAAGCAGGTGTGCCTGTAAAGTGAAGTATGAATGAACTCGGGACATGCTATAGGGCTTTGTCTTGAATTGTTCATTCAGCATCCTTCACCAAGAACATGCTTTATTGCCCAGCCTGACTGACTCTTGCTATGCTGTGCCCCAAACGGGGGGATCTGTGGGCTGGCAGCACTGGGAAGAGTGCCTTGAATTGCTCTAGCTACTCCCCTAATAACTGGATTGGCATTGACAATACTTGTAATTGGAGCCCATCTCTTCTTGATTGTGTTGCCACTGTAGATGGCTGTAAGGAATAGTAGAGCCAAAGACTGTGGAGAACACTTCAGGAAACTGCTTTTCTGTCCAACTAATGCTTAAGTGGTTTGGGAGGTGCTGTTCTTGTACCTCCAACCTTCATGTTCCAGCAATCCAGTAAAGTGGAGTCTCTTGTGGGGAACAATAACGTGTATATTGAAACTTGACTATAATCTGTGTACATGTCATCTAAAGATTTCTTTACTTTTTTGGGAACATGTTTATTTTGACCATTTACTTTGTTTGTGCTTTCTAACACACTGTATTATAAATAATAAACTTTTAAGTCTACTCCTTTCACTTGTACAGCAAACACTATTTCGAGCAGTTAGTGGGTACCATTTCATGTACTGTATAGCATAACTTGTAAAAACTGTCATTTTATTCTCTAGTATAGAGAATCATTTTGCATACACTCAATTCTTAATACTTTATAATAAATATAAAGCACTTAAAACATCATAGCTGATCTTCTTAAGTCTTCATTGTAACTGAATGGTAAAGCTGATGCTGTTTCTGGCCTTAATCTATGCTTTTCTGGCCTTAATCTATGCTTTTCTGGCCTTAATCTATGCTTTTCTGGCCTTAATCTATGCTTTTCTGGCCTTAATCTATGCTTTTCTGGCCTTAATCTATGCTTTTCTGGCCTTAATCTATGCTAGAAACACTTTTTCTTACCTTCTGAGGCAGCCTGAATTAAACCTGGGATCTGTGCTATGGGACATCCTTTCTACTTAAATGCATCTTTAACATTTACTGTGGAACTGAATGCTAATACAAAGCATGATGCAAAAATGCAGTTAAAGTACTGAACTGTTTAAAGTGTATAATTACAGAAATAAGGAAGGATTTGGGTTTAAGCAGGATGTAGATACAGTTAAGTGTTTACTACCCTAAAAGCAAAGGTAAAGGTACCAGTGTGTATTGAGTTTTACTGGCACATCACAAGGCATTTGCCATCTAAATATTCAGGTAGCTATCTAGGCTTCTTGAAGGCTTCATTTAATGGTCCTACTGTATGCAGTAAACCCAATGGGAATGAAGGGGGATAGAAAGGATGAAAGCATTTAAAAGATGATGCTGTATGCAGAGGACTGTGATGTGTTAATAGGAGTGTTGATTTTGTAGGAAGCCTTTTGATTTATATTTCAATGGTAAGGGTAAGTTCTCAGGAATCCCATGGAAACTGGCACTTATCCATTGTATTTCTTGGTTCTCAGAAGCACAAAGGGAAGGGGGTTCACTCCCTGTAGTGCTAACTATAATACTTTCATCAGAAGTGAAGGCCTTATTGCTGGGATGGCTGTTTGCCAGCTGTGCTCTCAGAGGAAACTTAGCAGCTGTGGTCCTTCAGGCAAGACTACTTCAGGTAGCTTCCAGCAAGATAGATGTGGTCAAGTATTACTCTTTTATTTTCTGCAAGAAAACTTCTAACGGAAGCAAAACATACATCTGTTCCTCAAAACACTTCCAATGTCTGGCTTTTTTTTTTTTTTTAAGGTAAATTAATTTTTGAAGAGGATGGAATCCTCAAAAGGGCTCTGTGGTACCACAGTGGTTCTTGGGGAAAGAGGTAAGCCAAATTACCAGAGACCAATGCTGAGTCTTCTCAGTGCAAGTTTCTGTAGACTGCCTATCAAGGGCAACTTCTGTGACTTTTTTAAAAAATATATATATATTTACTGTAAATGACCAGTAACTGCAGCACAGTCCTCTCAGTGACTGAATCTGTGGCAATCTGACCAAGCAGTTAAAAGTATCAGCACTTCTCTAACAGGGTATTGTCTTGTAAAGCTACAGTCATAGATTTTGTATAAATGTGGTTGTTCTCTGTATGTCAAAGTAGCTATGGTTAATCTGATTTGCCTTGAACAGTGGCAGTTTTAGACTCCATGAATTTGTATCTTTGTCAGTGTTCACATCACCTTACCAGTCTAGACACTGGCAAGAGGACCTGTTCTTAACTGGTGAAAGTGAGGATTCGTGTGTAATTCTTGTGTACAGAAATACAGGTTATATTTAAAGGAGATTATCACATGTCTAGCCAGATAATTAAGACTTGAGGAATTGTAGTGACCATTTGCAGGTGGTTCAGTGGATAAACAGTGTATGTGGGGCCCATTCTATAGCTTCTACCATCAATTAGATAAGATGAAATCTTAATGCTCAGACTTAAATATAGTTAGCTGTAGAGTGCTGGGGTTTTTGTTGTTTGTTTAAGGATTTAAGCCTGCAAAAATCAGTCTGAACAGTCTTAACACCGTATCAGAGCCAATGCCTTCTCTCTCTAAACTAAAAGTGAAATTCTAATGGCATTTTTGTAAGAGTAGAATGCATTTTTTTATGAAATGTTATTACATAAATTAGTGAGTGCTGCCACTTTTTGGTTTTTCATAGTGATAATGCTACTGAATAGAAAGAGACTAGGTCCTAGAGATTGCTGTGAAAATTGGTGAAGGTTTACTTCGAGTCCTGTTCTGGTAGAGCGGAGATGCTGTGAGGTAGCAACACTTCAGCCTCAGGGAAAGGCCCAGCAAGAAGCAGAGACACAGCTAGAGCTGGATGTACAGATTAGGATACAGCATCTAAAAAAGTATCATGGGTATGATGTCTGTCCCAATGTCTACTAATTTGGTATTGCATGGGTAGACTTATAAAATTGGTATCCTATGTTTGTGCTAATACAACTTCAGGTGAATGATATGACATGATACATAAGCTGTCATTCACACCTGTCTATGCACGTAGGTTCATCTAGCCATGTGTGTAGGCATATGGAAGTGAGCAGATTTTGCTGGGAGTTTCTACCAGTCTTTGTTCTGGTCTTCTGTCACCTATGTAAGGTCACAAAAAAGGCAAATCTGCTATGGCTTTTCTTGAATCTTCTTCAAGGCCAAAGTAAGAAACTAACAGTTCTCTTTTGCTCTAATGTCTGCATAGCTCAATAATCCTTACTATGACATGGCTTTTGAAAAGTCTTACAGAAAGAAAGAGTTGGGGTAGTTGCTTTTTATTATAGCTACAGGTAATTTCTCAGATGTGATTCCAGTCCCAGAGATAGAGCATCAAACACTTTGTGTGAAAATGCTATGACAATGTATAAACAAGCCAGCTACATATGCTTTGCTTCCATCTGCTTGCAAAGACTAATTCTATATAGATCCAATACAAGATGTTAAACAAAAGAACCTGGTAGCTCATCTCCTCTGTGCTCTTGGCCCACAGCTGAAGGACAGGCAGGGTGCATGTACGCAGGTACTGCCTTTGCAGGAGCTGAGGCAAAGTCTCTCCCTTACTGAGTGCAACACTTGGGTGTTTGGTAATCTCAGCTTCTTCTTGCCATGGCAGTGTATTTACATATTATTTGAATTATTTTGGTCTTCCCCTGCCAGACTTCCTTATTTAATGGACAGAAACTACCTTGGCAAATCTATTCTTCAGCATTTCAATAGGTGGTAGTAGGTAAAGTTGAGCATGGCTGTATGACAGCTGTCTCTGAAACTGCTCTGAGGTGTGTGCAGCATTCTGAAAAGCAATTATCTAGAAACAGCACCTTGCACATCCGCTCATGTTTCTGAGCCTCTTGGTCAGATCTGCTAATACCAGAAAGGACTTACCCTTCTTTCTTCCTGTTGACTTGGCTGAGCTAGCACTATAGCTGAAGTGGAAGGAGCTGGGTTTCTACCCTTAAGATGGATGTAATTATGTTCTAGCTGATTGTGTCTGGAAACCCCTGAAGGGCACTGGGGCTTGCAGAGGTGTTGTTCAGGCACCTTATTTATCCTGTAAATCCCTTATTATAGATAATCAAGGGATGGAAAGAAACTAGCTTAATTCTGGAAGCGTGTGTAAAACTGCGAATTACAGACTTGTAAATAGAGCATAATTTGACAATTACTCAGCAAAGGAAAGTGATGAGTACAAAAGTAATTTTGCAATATGGCTATAAATACAATGGTTAGATGCTTCCTGCAATACTTCCTTAACGCCATCCAAGAATCTAGATACTAGGGTAGTAAGGGAAGGAGAAAAAAGAGCAAATAAATTCCCACAATTAAGAAAATTGACTGCTTTTCGTCTAAGTGCCAGCACCTCTGGGCTGATGTGTTCCTCTTTACAACTGCAATGCTTCAGCCCTACTGAAACTCAGCTGATAAGGAATGCTGTGTTAAATCAAAGTGACTGAATGTGTTGATGCCTCAAGATACCAGTTTGTCTTCCCTGTACTTCATTGTCACTGCCGACAGTGTCTCCAGAAAGTGCTCATGGGTTTTCAGGACGAGTAAAACCACAAGACCAGCAACTAAAAGGTCAACTTACCTGTTGCTGTTTCTCACCTATAATTTGGCTTTAAGAAGTGTGATAAAGCTAGTGCTGCAAGCTGACAGCAGCCAGGCAGTACAACACAGCCCTGCATTGTTTCTGCAGCTTAGAGAAAAGCGGATAAGGGAGAGGGGTAAGGAATGTGCCTTACAAAGACAGTATGGCTTTTAACAAGTCGAATTCTCCCTGAAAGATCTTTGAGGCAGCCTTGAGCAAGCTTCCTTCAGCTTGCAGGCAGGGTTGTCTCTTATGGCAGCCTAGGTCTGTGTGAAACAGCTAATAGAGCTGTTTCACTGGAGATGAATCAAAAGCCATAATGGTTCTGGACTGAAATAAAATACAGTATGCACTCACAGAGCCCTGGCAGGGAGCAAAAAGGAGCTACTGTACTAAGGACTCAGGCAACAAAGCTGATCTCTAGCAAACAGGCTACTTGCTCTAAGAAGAATCTGCCTTTTTATGACTATGATTTTCAAAGTAAACAGTGCTCAGCCTTACTGACTCAGCATAAAGTGTGATCACATTACAATATGCAAAAAAAAAGGAATATGTGTGTGTATATGTATATATATGATTTGTATCCACCAATTCCAGCAAATAGGGTTCCACCACTAAACTCTGAATGTATTTCCCTCCTTGAATAATGTCTGAGTAGAAAGCTTCATGACCAGGTGTCAGTTTGAGCCCCAGATGTGTGTAGCACTGAAGTAACTGCCTCACATGAAAGTGAGGAGTGGTACTGGAAAAAAAGACAAGGTAAATAAAGGTGCTGTGATTTCCTGCAGGTTGCAGACAATCTGTGACAGCCAGAAACAGTGCACAGCAGCAGAGTCTCAGCCCAACGTGCTGTGCACTGCACTAAATATCCTCTCAGAAAGCCTTGTAAGTGGTGTCCCTGCTGCTTGTATTAATGTTCTTATTTTCAGTGTTCCCTATGTGCAAAATTAAAACATGACTTGGAAATTAGTAAGGAGGGCTGATCCCCAAAGCCTACACCTTCTGAGACGCAGTGTAGTGAGAGCCTGACATCCTGTTTAAGGTGCATCAGTAAGAAGCAGTGTCTTTTATCTCCTAGTTCCCAGTAAATCTGGAAAATATCCAAGCTAAAAAATGTAGCCTTGAAAAGCATCAAAATGCAGCTGGCTGATTGGGTCTTGCTTTGGTGAGAGAAATTTACCCATTCTGGCTAGAAATAGGAGAAGAACAGCACTATCCGGAGTAAGTGAAAGTTTGAAATTTTTAAAAATTTCAGTTTTGAAAATTGAAATTTGAAAGTTTGCTGATGTGTGCTCTGACATTTAGCCTCTGGAAACTCTCAATTTTCTCTGCCTATGGGTTTTTTTCCCTTCCTCAATACACTTCTTTCTAGGACGCGATCTTGTGAAGATGCTACTGCATAGCATCCTTTCTACCACATTTACTGAAGGAAAGTGCATTGCAATTTCTGTGCTAAGAGCCAAAATCTTACAGTACTGAGTAATTTCACTGAGCCCAGGCTCTTCTCTAATTTAAATAGATACATCTCACTAAATCATCTTAAGCTGTCCTACTGGGAACCACAGCGACCTTGGCTATATAATGATGTCACAAATGTAAATAAAGAGAACAACGCATGGAAAGAAGGAAGCGACCTAGCCTGCTAGAATTAACAAACAGGAAGAGTATTAAATAATACAATAATTTCCTCGGGAAGAGATTATAGGGGATCGTGTGTAATGTTGAAGGCCTGAATGCTTTAAAAACTCACCTTAGAATGAAAGTCTAATTAGAATGTTGCAGCTGCAAAGGAAAATGGTAATTTCATAAATCCCTTGATAGAGTTGTTTGGAAAAATATTGGTCGTTCTTTAGGAACAAAATAACACAAGCAATTTGTTCACATTTGACTGTTTTTGAATGAAAACTCATGGTGCAATCCCCAAATTTTTGGAATCTGCTTTGAAATCTTGTTTTTCACTCCAATTTGGAAATGTGAGCAGCCTGAAGTGAAATGAAAGCTTTCATTTCATTTGCTTTTTGCTTTTCTCTCATTTTTTCCCTAAAAGCAGATTTTTATAAAATGTCTGTATTTATATGTATGTGTATTTGTGTCTTTAAAATGCACAGGTTATTGACAATTAATGATGTTTCTTCATAAGCAGGGGATTGCAGCCCTTTCTGCCATTCAATTTAGTCAAAGAAAGGCAAAATTATAAATATCAGTAGTTGGAGATAGGCAGCAATGTTTGGGTCACCAAATGCTCCAACTTACTTGCACATTAAACCACAGCTTATGTCACAGTTTGGGTTCTTCCTTTCCAAGAAAGTTTAGATGCCCCCAAAAGAGAAAGTGGGGAAAAAAAAAAAACCTGTAACTGGAGCCCTGTAAATAGGAATTAAATGCCTCTCCCCCAAACTATTCTTTTTTTGAATGTAAATGGTGACTGAATGTAAACGGTTTTACCTGTGCTATATGGCAGAGGATGAAGCATGTGGCTGCCACCGCCCTCTTCCTCATCTTGCCATGCTGATGGATGAAGATTGCAGCCTCTCGGGTGTCTCAAACAGCTCCTTCACACTGGAGTGTAAAGGCAGGGGGGAGAGGTGCTAAAGCCCAGCCTCCCTGCGACAACTGACAAAATGGCCTCCTCACCACACCTGCCAAGATGGCTGCCCTGCCTCAGGTGGGACAGTGCTGGGCGGGGGGGGGGGGAGAAGGGGGGACAAGGGGGAGGGGGCAGCCGCCATTTTGTGAGTGTGAGGCTGTGGCTCTGAGGAGAGCTAGAGGCTCCTGACATGGTGGTTCTGTCCTGCTGAGGAGCTGGACAGGTGCTGAGCCGTTGGGAAGCCCTTTGGTGGGGAGAAAAGCCACCATAAAAATGGATTTCCTTATTAGCAGAAGAGAAATGTTGCTCTTCGTTTCAAATGGCTTCATGCTTTGCACCACGAACCCAAGGTGTGAGAGCAGGTGACAGAAGGAGGCCATGTCAGCCTGAGCCCGATTCTGCAACTGAAACTCAGCTTGCAGTGTTCAACTATTGACTTTGTATCTCCAGAAGCATGGATTTTGTTTCATTTTTGGTTTTGTGTGGTTTCGTTTTTTTCTTCAGTGTGGCTTCCTCTGTTTGGGTTGGCGTTGTACAGCACGATTTTAGTAGCTCTGCTGTGGGCACCAAGTCTGCCCTGCCCTCAGGCCCCTGTGCTCTTCCTGTATCAGTTATAAACCATCTCTGGACGCTGCCTTACGCTGCAGATCCTGGCACGTGTTTGACCAAATGTAGAAGGTAATTCACTATTTGTGTTGCGTATTTTATACTTGGGCACTGGGTGGGCAATGTGGCAAGTGGAAGCTTTAAATCCTGTCTTCAGGGTCTCACTGTGCCTGGAAATGATCTGAGCTGGGGAGGGCCAGTGGATGTTGCTGCTGAAGGGAGGTGTTTGAGCAGCTTTCCTGGTGCTCACTAGAGCCTACCCTGTGGGAGCTGGGTTTAGGCACAGCTGAAGTGAAGTTTTGATCTGCCCTGTCCTGCCCTTGATGTAGCTGCAGGGCAGTGGGTCAATGTCTGTTTTACACTTCTATTTTTTTTTAAAAACTATTTATATCCTAAAAATTGCAACATCACTTTGTTAGAGGTGATTCTGCTTAACCCCTTCCTCCCTGGGGGCCACCTCTGTACTTAATACCTCAGCCCTGCAGCGCACAGCTGCTCCCTGAGTGCTGGGGATGAACACACTGATTTCCATGCACTCTCTCTAAAGGATTAAGGGCAGACTCCTGGGTGCAGAGAGTTTTCTTGAAGGCCACTTGCCCTTTGTATAGGATTTCTAACATGGTTGCGGAAGAACAGGATGTCATCGGAAAGGGGAAAGGTTATTTCTGTGGCGCACTAGCCCCATGCTTCAGCTAAATTGCAGCTTTTCTAAGCTTAGCCTTTACCTCCGGCTAATGCACGTTAGAGAAACGAATGCTGATTGCTGCCCTTTTGATTGATGCTGCCATCTTTTCCACGTGCTCTCTATCATGTGTCTGGTGGCACAACTGTTTCTTTTTGTAGCTATTTGCTTTGCTGGGTTTTCCCTCTTCAATTTTAAATTTTTCTATGATAGCACTGCTGAAAATGGATTCCTTAGCTTTAGAGAAAGACTAAAGGAAAAAAAAAAGGTGCCTTTAGGGGTAAGAGGCACATGACATGATACATCTTGGTCCTGCTGTTGTCCACTTATTTTCACAAAAGGTACTATGGTAAAGACCTTGCACTGCTGTCCTGCATGTTTGTAATGTGGGAAGCAAAACTGGCTAGTAGCTTGCAGCATGCCTGACTGGTCTGGATGCTACTTATGGTTGCTCAGCAATAGATGTACTTACTGGTTTATTACAGAAGGTTTCTGTGCAGGCTGTAGGCACCAATTTGTTGTGAGGTGCTGTTTAATCCTGCTTTGCATTTTTAGGGGAAAGTTATGAGAAAGGAGCATTTTGGTGTACCCACAGGCCCACACGAGTTCTGCAAACAGATCAGAAAAGACAGAGAATGTTTTTGTTCTGGTAACTGTCAAAAAGAAAGGTCTTTATTCAATTCCTGTTTGTCTAGAAATGGCTGCTGCCTCTGCTTCTATTGGGTCAGTTTTCCTCTCCTGCCTTTGGAGGCCCTGGGAGCTTTGAGTCAGGAACGCCACTTTGTATGTCCTGCTTGATGCACCCTGCATGCATGCGTGTGCACACACACACACGACCTCTTTTCCTAGGCCACCTTAGTCCTGGTTATTTTTTCAGTGGCTGATTTTGGCTGTGCTTTCTGAAAGTAAATATAGTGAGGCTGACAGATTGCAGTGTGAGTGATTGAAGGACAGGATGTTAGTGGGGTAGCTGTTACAGTGGCTGGGCTGAAAATAGAAGAGAATCACCCCCAGGTCATTGGTCTTGCAAGGGAAACCAACTGTGTAACTTGGGTATCTCCAGCTCTTACTGGTCTCTTTGTCCTCCATCTTCCCAAAGCTTAAGAAAATCAAACACAGCTTTGCCTTCCAGAGTCACCTGCAATCTCAGTTTTGTTTGCTTAACAAAGTATTTTAGTCTCTCTGAAAGTTTTGGATACATAAAACTAGAAATAAGCTAGCTTGGGGTGCTCTAGATTAAAAACTTCATGTGCTTTGGTGAGCCCATTTCCTCAATTTAAATGCTACATGTTGTGGGATCCTAAATGATCCGAAGACTCCCTCCTGTATACAGTGAATAAGGGCAGATCTCAAAATTTCTGAAAATCTGAAAAGTCACCTTGAGACTGATTTAGCAATCTTTTGATGCTTTTGGTTAAAATATGTTGGAGAGGAGGGGGAATCTACTGTGAAAAAAACTTTTTTTTTCTCCATTTAGTAGAGAGATGAAATCAAGCCCATGAGGGATGAATATGGTAAGAGCACAGCTTGCTTGTAGCAGCCTAAGAGATGGTTCAGGCTGGGGAACAACACCTGCAGGTGACAAAAGTAGTACCTGGTGGTCTGTGAGTGTTCCTGCCTGCAAATGCCTTGTTCTTGAGAAGATGGGAAAGGAAATGGGGTGTCTCCGTGGAGGAGACATTGATTCGTGCCTTCCCAAGGTTTGGTAACTTGCTTTGCCTGCCAGTACAAGCAGGCTTGTGTTTACGCAGTGCTGTAACAGAGTGCTCTGTGTTGGCCCTGCGCACGCAGACAAGGCTGCCTTGTGGAGGCCTCTCTATTTTCAGCCTGTAACCTGGCACGGGTAAGAGGCCCTCCCGAGTATCGGCTTTGCCACGTGTGTTTTCTCCCTTTGCCTGTGCAACTGAAGCTGCCCCTTGGTTTCAGCCTCTTCAAACGGACAGGTTTTCCAGGGCCCTTTCCCATCTCCCACCACATTCTCCTGTGGCACCTCATGTCCTGATAGCCTTTAGTGTTATCTAGATCTAAACCCATGCTTTCTAAATTGCTGGGAAATTGCATATTTTGTGGTTAATGATTAAGACTGCTTCTGGGAGCCCTGACCCTACTTGGAGGCATAAGCTTGTTCATTAACACGTGTTTAAAATCAGATGACAAGGACACCCTTGCAAGGTCACTCCTAGGTCCCTTGGAAGCATGTGGGGTTTTTTGACCCATATCTACCAGTTTCTCACTCTCGCACGTTTTGGAAATGGATTAGTTTACTTCCCATGAGTGAAAGTAGCGTGTTTGCAGACTGCTTGCAGAAGGTGCAAGCACCTCTCAAACTTTTACATCCCTTAGAGAGGAAAATAGATGCACTTGCTTCAAATACCCCCATTCATTAGGAACAAGCTTGTGAAGCTCTTGGTATTGGAACAGACTGGATGGGTCAGGAAGGATCGGTCACTCTGTCCCTTCAAAATGTCAGCCCAGCACTGCCGTGTCCCTGTGTGGGCAGGCTTAAAAAAACACATGTAGCATTTCCCTTTAAAACAGCCTGGGGACGCAGATGAAAGAGAGTGTAATCTTAAGTAAACAAAAGTATTACCTGTAATCTGAATTGGACAACAAACCGTCTGGGGCATGAGAGGTGGAGTTATTTCTGAAGCTGCAACTGCAAGGAAAGATCTTTATATAGCCAAGAGCATGACACTAGGTTTGGTGTAGTTCAGACTTGCATTTAACTGGAAACAAGTTTAACTATTTCCAACTGGAAACAGCCCCCATCCCAGTTGTCAAATTGTTAGAGCCACAGGGGAGCTGGAAACGCGAACGAACTTTAGGCTGACTCTCAGAGCTGCTTTCTTGGCAGCTCTAAAACAAAATTTCTCTCTACTTCACCAGCTAGATGTCATAATTGTTTTTTATTTTTGTATTTACAAGCAAATACTGATTCTACTAGCACTCTCTGCTAAGTGAATCCTCTGGAATAGACCATGCCTGGTTGGCAGCAGGGATCTATTGCTCTGATTGCTCTCAAAATCTTCTCTCTCTGGAATCGGAGAGTATTTTCGTATCCCCTTCCTGCTCTGACAGCCCAGGACAGGGATGTGCCCAAATCCCAGATGCTGTCTCTCAGCTCTTCATGCTGTGCAAACCTGTGTGCTTGTGAGCCACAGCATTTATACCAGGTGAATTCATTCCAGAACTCTCCTTAATACCTCTTAATGCATATTGCTGTGTATTTTCTAGTTGTTAAGCTTGCTTAACCCCCCCCAAAAATGAAAGAAAGCAAAGTATCAGATTGCTACCCTTGGAGAAAATGTTTTCAGAAACATATGCAGGCGTCTTTGGACTGAAAATGAGAACAACTCAAAGTGTACAAGGGCTGCTGAGCTGCTCAGAAAACAGAGATGAAGACAAGTGAGATGCTCACGTCCAGCAGCATACAGGAGCAGTGCAAGCTACTCACTGAAGATCCGTGACACTAATACACACCACGGTTAGAAACTTGCTTGTCATTCAGTTCACAAAATCAGTTAGGTTCAGACCGTTTCCCTCCCTCCTGGCTCTGGCCATGGTGTTGCTATGGTGAGGGCAGAGTTGCTATTTTTGACTCAGCGCCACAGTTGTCTGGCGACCACAGTACTACTCTATGAGGGGCTGTCCCTAAGCCAGTTCTCTGGTTTAAAGATAGACGCTTGCGCTTTGCCAGGTTATTTGGCCATTGAGCGGGGGCCAGAGCACCAGCAGTTCTTTGTGTCTCTCTCCAGGGCTCCCTTTATGGATTAGAAAGTGTCTTTCATAAGAAGCACAAAAATCGGTGGCATGGACCATGGGTATCTTTTATCTCTGAAGCAGATGATTAGAAATGACAATTGGGGGTTCTGACTTGTCACTTCAGCAAGGCGTGAGTTTTCCAGGGTGCTGCAGGCCTTTGGGAAAATTAGGCATCTGTGAGGTCAGATTGGATTTTCATCTGGGACACCAAAAGCATGTAGCGGCTTTTATTTTTCTTCATAGCTCTTGCTACACAGAAGGGAGCAGTGTCTTTATTTTTCTTCAAAGAATGTGCTTGAGGATTCACTTGGCAGAATTGCTTATACTTAGTGGGGACTTCTCCGTAGAGTCTTAAGTTGGTTTATGGTTTCTAAACTTCCTCCAGTTGCTTATCCTACTTTTTTTTTTCTCATCCCCCCACACATATACTCTGCACCCTGCATCATTTTACCTACTACCTCGTTATCCTCAGCAGCGACGTTACGCAAGCCAGAAGTAGCTCCAGAATCCTGTTTGCTAACACAGGGACTTCCTTCCCTCTTCCGCTGCTCATCCCCAGCCGGAGCACATGGTATGTTTGTCACCTGACCTCTCGGAAGCTTTCAGTTCAGAGTCAGCAAGCACTGAGCAGGGCGCCGCTGGAGAGGTGCCAGCAGTGTTGGGGTGCTGGATTTCCCCTGCGTCGCTCGGGAGGAAACTGCCAGGGGTGGTCGTGCATGTCCTCTGAACAAAAGCCACACTGAGCTAGCAGAAGGATTTGATGGTCATCCTGCTTTGGGTTTCTTGGCCAGCCCCTCTCTGGCCATCTTTGGCTCCTGCCCTAATTCCTTTTGGAGACTCCTTCTCCAAAGTATGTGTCTTTGTTCTTCTCCTCTTCCTATATATCTGTTAAAACTGTTTTCACCCAAGATTGTAAACATTATGCCACTGCCAGGGCTCAACATGCATCTTTTTATTTCTGCCACAGCCAGGAGGTCGTTAGAAAAGGTGTTCTAATGGCCTCCTGGGTGAGGAAGGCTTATACAAGGTTTTGGTGCGCTCCCATGAGGAGCAAGGCCTCTGCCTGCAACTGGGGAGCAGAATGAGCTCAAAGATTAAATACTGTTACTGCTTTTTTAATAGGCTTTCTCTCTGATTTTAGTAAACAGCTTAATATCTGTCCATATCTCTTTTTTATGGGATAACTTTTGCCTCCCAGCATGTTTGTTAGAAAAACTAAATCAATCGTGAAGCCACTTAGATTCAGTGATGAGAGGCTTGGAAATGGAGATAAGTAATGTGTGTGGGAAGTGGAAGCTTCTCTGTAGCGAAGCAGCCCTTTAAGGTTTGCAGGTCAGGTTGATTATTTCTGTTGTTTCCAGTGTTGGAGAGGAGAGCGCGGGATTGACTGCTCCTCCTTTGGAAGGCTGTTGTCTAGGTGATGCTGCCCCTGGGCTTTGAGAGGGCTGACACAGTAACACAGAGATCCCCGCTTGGTCTCCTGCCAGCTTACTGCAGCCTTCAGCTGCTGCAGAGTCAAGAGAGCTCAGGTCTTGGCAGCGTAGGCCGAGGGTTGCCAATTGCTTTCCTTTACATCCCCTGCAAAGTGCAGTGGCTTGTGCTTAAGGGTGAGATCAAATCTCACAACAGCTTTGTTCTGTCTGTTCAAGAGCCACTGCTCTTAGCCAGGAACTGGGAAGCTTGGAATAAGGAGTTCCTTGGTGTGATTTTATGTCATTGAAACATCAGTTCTCTCCTCTTTTGTATTTAAACACGCATTTGCAATTTGCTTACATCGAGATTAATAAAGGGGAAACAAAAAGTTCTCCCTGCTGGCTGTTGGTCTCACCCCCTGTTCTGCCTCCTCGGAGCGGGAAGAACATGGATCTCCACCACCTGATGGAGCTGGGCATGGAATTTATAACAGTCCCATGGGATCCAATGGGGAAGCAGGCAAAGAGGAAGATGGGTAGATGCTGGGCCCCTGCATGCACCTCTCATGGCTGTGCTTACCTCTCCTCTGCCCACTGAGCCACGAGCTGCCTGGCGGGCAGACAGCTCTCATGAGGCGTTCTTCTGGCAAGATTTGCATCACTAGCTCCAAGATTTGAGAGGAAAAAGAACTGGCAAACTCGCCTCTGGTCAGATGACTGCTGCTTTCCCAGACGAGCTTCCCATGGGTCCTGGCCTCTGGCATGGTTGCAATGATATGGACCTCTTTGAAAGGAACCAGCTGGCAGGAGGAGGATAGCAGCCTCTGTTGGCATGGGACAGCAGTGCTCCATGTCTCTACATGTGCATGTCAGCTTCTCTGCAGGCATTTCCCCCGAGTTTCACTTCCTGAAAGCACAGCCCTGGGCAGGCCCAGCAGAAAGCACCATGCTGAGTGTGGAGGAGCTGCCTTTGCAGCCCAGCTCCACGGGGCCAGGCATGGCTGGGAGTGTTTTCTCACTCTTTTAACTTTCTAGTGGCTGCCGTGGTTTCATCCCACTGGGACTACAGTTTGTAGGGAAGGTATTTTCCCAGTGTCAGGTCATGCTGCGCCTGGCATGCTGAAAGCAAGGTTTGGGCAAGGGCCTTGGGATTTCTAAATGAGGACAGCTCTATCACCTTTGCCAGAGAGGGACTTTAAGCTGTGGTTTCGAGGACACGTGCTTGCTTCTGCAGCCTGGCCACGTCAGAGTGCAGTCGAGAGGTTATGGCCCCTTCTCGCAGGCAGCCACCTGTGCTGACCCTCTGCCAGGTCATTGTGAACCCCATCACACAGGCTTTTCTTATCAGCGCTGTGCTGCCAGTGTTGCATTAGGGAACAAGTGCGTGTTTGTTTGTTTTTTTTCCAGAGGAGCAGTGATTACAAGCACGTGGAGGAAAGAGGGGAGCAGATGGGTGTGCTGCTTTGCCTCTCCAGCAAACACGACTGTAGCCAGAGCTGAGATTAAAGTCATCCTAGACTTGCGCTCGGGTGGCTTGAACTGTTGCCTGAGATACCCATCTCCAGGGGCTGGAGTGAGTCGGATAAATGTCAGCATTTGTGACTTCTTGCCGTAGCAGCTACTTTGCAAATCCCCTGCTCCCGCTCACCCCAAGGCAACTGCTCATGGCTGCTTCCCTGGGAAACAGCTGCACATACCAGGGACAGAGAGACTCTGGGGAGCCCCTGGCTATGCAGTGTAAGCAGAGAGCGCTGGGATGCCAGGAGCCACAGGTCAAGAGTCCTTCCATCAGGAAGGAAAGAGCTGGAGGGAGCGCTGTACTGGTTTTGCTTGACTGGTTGAATGGCCTGTGGGAGGTGGGAGCAGCATGGTCAGGGATAGACTCCACCTGCCCGGCTTTTGAGGACCATGGGGTCTTGCTCTGACGGAATGAGGAGGCTGAAGGTGATCCCACAGAGGCAGGTCTTTTAGAGCAGTCAGAACAACTCCTGGGATGCTGTACTACACTGATGATGAAAGCGAGGGCATGTGCAGATAGAGGTTGATGATGGTGAGGACTCAGGAGGTCTCCAAGCCTTCTGGATCCTTTGCTGAACCAGGTGCAGAGGCGATGGGGTGGGCAACCCAGCACCACGTCTTCTGCACACAGGAGCAGAGCAGCTTTCCTGACAGCTCCATGTGATCCTGTGGGCTCAGGTGTGGCCATGCCCTCCTGGGTGGCATCCTCGTGGCACTGCTGTTTGGAGAGAAACCCACTTCTGCTGCCTCCAGAAGCCGGAGCCAGTCCGTGCCGAGAGCAGCACAGGGTACATGCGAAAAGTAGGGAGAGGGCTGGGCTTGGTGTGCAACGTGGCTCAAGGCAGCTCAGCTACCTTTTTGTCCTCATTTTCATCCTAGCTAGAGAGCAGGGCTGGTGCTGCATGATCATGGGGCCTGCAGGCAGAGGGGAAGGAGGCAGCAAGATTCTGCTGTGGCTCATGAGTGTCCCTCCCTCCCCTTGCTACCTGCCCAGCCGGCTTCAGCAAGCTGCATCTGCAGCTTCCTCCTTGCAGGAGAAAGGGCTGGAGACAAGCTGGCAGCAGTGAGTAAACACCGGATGCTGCACTCTTGCTTGTGTTCCCTGATGCTCTGGCGCAGTTACAGCAAGAAGGCTCAGGCGCCCTTGGCTTTTTCTCCTGAGGATTTGTTGGTGTCTTGCCTCGGAGCACGTGTTCTCCGCGGTGTTCTCCAGCAGTGGGCTTGCGTCAGTTCCCGGCGTGATCTCCTGCAATACAGGATGTGCAGTTCAAGCCTTTTACAGCTTGGCCAGGACAGCACGTGGCTCCTGTCTGAATAAAGTAAGTGTGGCTTCCTGCCTGCAGAAGGGCTGAACAGTGAGGGCCACCCCTCTGCAATGATCTGAGAATATGGCCGTGAGGCTGAATTCACCAGTCACTCTGTGTATGAGGTGAAACTGAAACATCTGGCTGCCCTGCTCAGCGTGGCCCAGGCCACATTCAGCCCCAAATTACTGCTTTTTCGTTTTTCCATCCTAATAGTGGTTGTTTGCAGTGGCTGACTGTACCATTCGGCAGTGAAAGGAGCTCACAGCAGTATCAAGGCCGTCCTGCCCCCTCCCCCCCCCTTCCTAATTGCGCACGGTAAGGAAAAGATCAAAATGACCTTGAAAGCAACCTGAAAAATAGGACTGAGGGTGGAGGCTTTGCCAGCACCTTGCAGATAACATCTTACAGCTGTTCATGTGTGCATGTGGGCTCCTAAGCCCACCTGGAGGGCTTTTCCATCATGTTACCTGCTGGCCTGGGACCCTGCTTGCAGTGGTGGCACAATTTCCCATCTTCAAAGAAGTGACTTAATGTTCCTGCTTTCTGAGTGTCCTTGAGGTGGGTGATTTGTGTCTCTTTCAGAGAGAGGTATCAATGATGCTTTTTATTTTAATATGGCAAAGGTACTGGAAACTTGTGCAGCCTATTAGGCTAAGAAAGCAAAGGGACATGAGTTTCCATAGCCAAAGTGATGCAAGAAAATGAGGTGTCTTGCCTGACTGCCTTTGGTTTCCCCAGCTCAACAGGCCTCTTCATATCTGAGGTGACTTTGGGAAGCATCAGGGTGAGCTTTGAATTCCTCATTCTGAATCCCTGCTGAGACAACTGCCCTGAGTACAGGGACAAGACTGTACCAAGTACAGGGCCAAGTGTAAAAACCTTCAAATAATACAAAGTTTACTTTATTAGAAACTCCTTACCAAGGAAGCACAAAACCTCGGAATAATTTGTTGCAGTTAAGACCTCTTTTGATGGTGTTCAAATCTAATGTAAGTGTTGGTCTGAAATCCTCGTGCTTTTTTTTTGTATTCTGCATTGGTGCCGCCTTTGGGCTGTTGTCAGTAACTGCATGCTTTGCAGGACTACCCTTTCTAGTGAACTGTTAAAGCACTGATACTTTTTTTTCTTTTTAATGTGGTAGGGATTTGTGCTTTAAAATCCAAAGAGCTCTGTAGTCTGTAATTACTATAGGTAGATTGAAGCTGGGTAAGGACTTAGGCCTGTAATTTCCTTTAGCCAGTCCCATTGTCATAGGCAACATCCAAAAACAGTCAAACACTGCCAACAGCTAGAATGAGCCATTGCACAGATAAGAATCTCCAATTCACTTCAATAGCTCCTAAGGTAAAGTTGCCAGAGAATAATTATAGAAGCTTGGAGAGTTTGAGGAGTGAAGTTATCTTAATTCAACTATGTGAGCATGAGGACTCATTTTGCAGGTGTTAGGAGGAACTGTCTCCTGAATAACTGTTCACCTATAACCTAGTGTCTGAATTCTTCACCATGTTTGTTGTAAGATGGAGAATTCTGTGTGAGAAGGAAATCTGAAGTTCTACCTCTGTTGCTTGATAGCTCTTTGCTTTACAGATATCTTTCTCGTAGGGTCTAAAGACCTGTTTGCCCATCTGTACGTACTCTTGTATAAATATTTATAAGCTGCCTTTCCCTTCCTCAGATCAAAATTCCTGGGTGTATCTGGAGTTGGAACTGTTGACTTTGTTCTCTCAGTACAGGGACACCACAGCTCAGGGGTGGATTGACAGCAGTGAAATGCAATATTATTGTAAAATGGATGGCAGGGTAATGTCATCAGCTCTGGGAGATGTGAGTTCAGAGTACCCTCCTCTGCACTGCGCAGGTACCTTAAGGTACTCCCTGTCCCTTGGTGGTTCATTATCCACTTCCACGAGCCTGCCTGTGCTTTGCCCTTCAGAAAGGTGAATTCTTGCTTCTTGGGGCACCTTGCACCTGTTCTAGCATCAGTCAGCCAGCTGTGTATCACAGCCTTTCTCCAGCCTCCCTCCCTTCACGGGGCAAGGGTACCTCATCCACCTCGCAACCCAAGGCGCTCTGCAGGGCAAGCAGACAGGAGAAGAGACCTGCAAAGGCAAGCCTGAATGCAGAAGCATCCCTTCTCGATGCCTAAACTGCTTCCTGCCTCCCTGCTCTGCATTGGCCTTGTCTTGCTCACTTCCCACGCCAACGAAACTTTGCAAGCTGAGTCATTCCTTTTATGGGGCACACTGTATGCAGAACCCATCCACGCACTTCACAGAGCTTCAAGGAGGTGAGGTCTTGTGTGTCTTTTGAGGGGGGGGGGCAGGTTTTCTGAACAGTGTCACTGTGGAACAAAGAAGGAAAAGTGAAGCACCAGCCTGCACCAGCTTGCAGATGAGGCAGAGAGGATGGCTGTTGTATGAAGGGAATCTGCCACGTGAAAGGCTGGAAGATTAGTCAGAAGAATGTGCTAAAAGTGTATGCAATGATAAATGGGTCCTTTGATGAGGACAAGATGACAGGTGAAAGGAAAGAAATCTTTCTTTAAAAGAATTTATTTTCCAGAGTAACATGTAATATACATATCCAGAAATTCCCTGAGGCCAAAAATACATCAATATCCAGAAAGAGACTAAATGGATGGGGACAGTAATAATATCCAGATTTGTGAGCGTTAATGGCAGTAAAAATGTCAGCAGGGATATTAAAATCCGTGCTTCAGCTTGCAAGAAACTCTTTAGTCATTAGATCCAGCTGGAGGGAGTCAGCCCAGGTTGCTGACTGCCTTGTGGAGGCAAGGCCTGTGCAGTCCCAAGCGAGAGGCTCGGGCATGTGAAGCAGGAAAGTCTCACTGAAAATGATAAGTGGCATGTGAGCCTGCGGTCTGGATTTCTGGGGTTTTTGTCTGTGGCATCTGCAGGAAATGTCTACCCTTGTGTATACATCTGTGGCAGGGAGAGAGAAAGGAAAAATGAAATGGGGGAAGGGAGGTGGGACCACTGGGGCATCAACCTCTCAGAGTTGATGTGTTGATACGACATATTATTGCATAAGTTAGCTGTGCTGTGAATGGGCTGGGTGTTGATTAGAGCAAAATATTGTTAACTCTGCAGGCTTGAGGAAATTTTCTCAAAGGTAGTAACAAAGCTCGTGTTGGCTTCAGCGCTGCTGGGTTTCAGACCCCCTGGCCTAGGCAATGCCGTCTTTGTAAGTGCATAGGCAGTAGGAGATAAGCAATCCTTACCATCCTGTGATGATAGAGCATGGTTTATTAAGGGATGTGTGTATATATATTTATATACACACTTGAGAGTAGTCCCTACTGCTGTGAAAGGATGTCTGAAGTGAGTAGAAACAGTTTTTTTGATGGAGCAAAGGATTTTCTACCATTAGCCCTGTGGGGACTTAACGCTAAATCAAATAACAGTGTCAGGGCTGATAGGTAAGCAATGCAGAGGAGTCTCTGCAAATTGCTTTGCCTGCATTTAATTAGTGCAGTAGAAAATTATAGCTCTAGAGGAAAAAGTGAGAGATATTTTGAGCATGTAGGCCTGTGGGAAGAGTTCAGCCTAGGAGAGAAAAGCTCAAGAGCATCAAAGTCTTCTATACTCTTCCCTACTTTGTCTGCTCAGAGGCAGGCTCTGAGCTGTATGGACTTGTGGTTTGATTCGGTAGCAGTTTTCTGCCAGTGCTGAAGGTTGTAGAAAGTGGAGCAGCAGGGGAAATAGAACTTACTATTATTTGCAGTGCTGCAAGGGGCTGCCATTTTTGCCTTGAGCAGCCCGACTTTTATCCTCTGGGAGATGGGACACAAGCACTTCTTCCACAACGTCCTGTGAAAGGCACAGGGACATTCAGTGAGCACAGCCACCCAAGGGCTCACGTCAACCTTTCTGCATCTTCTCAGAGACCTAGTGCCTCAGCAACAGAAATTGCAGGGACCATTACAGCATTCCGGCCATATCCTGCTTTCCAGTAATCTCGAGACGGCCTTTTCTTTCTTTCCTTTTTTTTTTTTTCCTTCCCTCTTTCACCTTTCTTTGTTTTGCACAATAATTTCCTTTCTTCCTAGGCAGGAGTGGACAGCAGTATTGTTTGATTTCTGTTTTTCCAGTGGGCCATGGCACTCCCTAGGGCTTGTAGCTCTTGCTGTGTTGCTTATCTGTGAAGGATAGGTCTGAAACTAAATTAATCCGGATTCATAGTCGGTCCCCAAGGATGTAAGGCAGGAATTTTTCATTAGTAAAACTATGAGATAATTTGTATTAACATGTATATTTTAACCCCTCGAGCCACTGTTTGGAGACACATTTGAAGGCCGCGTGATGGACTCACTACCTCTGTGCTCTTCTGCAGATCTTTGCATAAAATGAGGCTTTTGGAAGCCTTTCGGTCTCTCAGGGCAACTCCGACTTCCCCCTGCGTAGCATTTCTAGAGTTTTTGTCGAAGTGTGGAGTCTGTGGAAGAGAGGGAAGCAGCATGTCCACACAGGGAGAGGTGCAGGATGGAGCTGTGTCGCAGGTGCATGCACAAGGACCACAGATGAAACTCCTGCCAGGGGAACTCCTGCTTTTTAGCCTCTTTCCATAGGTTTCCAGTCTTACTAGTGTCACTAGGCTCTGAATTGGGGTGTCATAGTAGACAAGCAGGCCTATGCTAAGAGATAAACTTCAGAGGATTTCTTTTAGTGGTATCTCCCAAAGCAATTCTTCTGCCACTCTTTTATCTCTGCTTAGCACCTACCATTCCAACCACATTACCCCAATCCCTACCTTCATACAGGGCTGCATCCCTCCTCACAATGGCCCGAGAAGTAGGTGGGCCCTCGCACAAGGGCACGTCCTTCAGCAGCTGCCCAACTTATTTCATGACAGCTTTGAGCTTTTCCCATGAGTGTTCACACATGTCCCCACTCCGTGTCCCCTCACAGTTGTTTCTCCCCCGTTTTCCTGTCTAGTGTGCAGTTTCTCTGCACATCTGTTGTGAGTTCTCAGGCTTGTTGCTTGCAGCCAGTCTCGAGAGTGTGGTTGCGTGTGGCCTTTGCTGCAAGCACATGTTGCGTGCACGCGTGTTTTTGGTTTGAAGTGAAACCTATTCAAACTGCTTGCTGTTGGAGGAGAGAATTATTGCCATCAGCTCTTCACACTTGCATGCTATAACTCAATGTCTATGTGTGGATCTAGCTGGGATCTTTGATAGCAGCATGAAACCACTTCAACAGCTTATGGCTCTTGCTTTCCTGTGTTCTCTGTCTCAGCTCCATCTCCATTTCTCCTTCCATCTTTTGCTCTGGATGCACATCTCTCCTCTATGTACTGTGCTCTTGCCCTACCACTGCAGCTACCCATGCCGTTCTGTGGCAGTTTGCTTTGAAAAAATTGCCAAGTGCTTTTGCTAGTGAAGGTGCCATGCAAAAAGTGAATGGAAAATTAACAGAGATAGGAAACTTGACTGCCAAATCAGAGGAGCTTTGAGTAGTGTGTTACGAGCCATTTGTCAAGGGCATGAGATGTTTAGCAACAGAGGAGTCACCGTTCAGGTTCAGATGTACAATCCACCTAGACTGTGACATCTTTTGAAATGGCGATTGCTGGCTGCTCTTGGGAGGGAGCAAAATGGGAGGAGGCAACTGTCTGGGAAATGGCCTGTCTATACAGGGGATTTCACCAGTAGTGGCTTTGCTACTGTCCCCTCAGCATAACTTTCAAAGACATCTTGGTCTGCAGGGTGTTTCGCAGCTAGCTGCTGCCCAGGCATGAGATGCATTCAGTATCGCTGGGCAGTGGTACATCTGCTTCAAGGTGCCATCTGGCGCCTCAAGGAAGTTAAATTATTGCTATGTAAATGCTGCAGAGCCCAGGAATAGAATGTCAAAGAAATTATTAGGTCACAGCTTTCACAGCCAAAGCATCTTAGGAGCTCCAGGCTTTCTGATTGCTATTGACTCAAGTACTTGGCTATTGTGGTCTTCTTGTGCTACTGAAAAGTTAACATCTCTGTAGTTGCTCTCTGAGAGGACCTGGTGAATGAGTCTAGGGAGCTACTAACCCACTCTGCTTTCTTTAGAAGGGCAAAAGAGTGAGACTTCGAAAGAGGCCAGTGTGGAGGGAGCTTCCCATCACACGCTTTGTTGTTGAGGCACCATTCTCCATGTCTACTACCTTAACTAGGACGCCACACAGATCACTCAGACATGAGCCAGCCCCCTCGCACCTCCAGCTTCAGAGTGCTGTTCTCCACCTCAGTGTCCTGCAGGAAGCAGACAAACTTGTCCCAAAGGCAGGCTTGCTGCAGTTCTTCACCACCGGGCTTTGTCACTCATGGACTAGGGACTGGAGCCCCCTAAGGATGTGGGATGAGACTGCCTCAGCAGTCGGATACGGACAGTCAACCCAGCACGGCCTCCAGGCATATCAAAAGCAGCTCACGTTCTTCTCTGTGATAGAGGAGAGAAAACTTCAGTTGGCTCTGGGAGCTGTGCAGGAGATCTGAATCGCTGCACACAAACCATGCAGTAACTCCATCCTGATGGAGGAGAGGGGTAGGCAGACAGTTGACTTGTCCAGCCCAGCTTGTAAAGCCAGGATCTAAGCAGAGAGAGAGAGAAGGTCTGATAGGTTTGAACTTCATTTCTCCTACTACAGTGCAAAGAGATGAAGGTGCAGTTATGCTGGGGGATGTAGCACAGGTGTCTATTGTTCGTTGAGGCTATTATGGAGATGGAATGAGCCACAGTGGGACTCCTCCAGCCTTACTTGGGAGCCACATTTAATCTCCTGTTCTTGCCCGTGGCTCTGCCTGAGTTGCATTGCAGCCAGGCCCACGTCTGGCCGTTGTTCCCTTGATCCAGATCTTGACCCACGGACTTGGCTTGACCTTGGACCTGCCTGTTTTACCGGGGTCAGACCGTCACCTGAAGTAAATCAGGGTGTTTACAGCAACTCAGAAATGGTTTTGCTCTTGTTTTCTCTGAAAGCATTGAACTCTGACAGCCAAGCTGCAACAGTGGCAACAAGCACAACGAAGCAGCTGCTTCCATGCAAGATGACCCCTCTTTTAGAGTTTTCTTCCTCTCACCATGCATTTCTTTCCAATGTTGGCTCTTCTTTTAACTAGCCACAGATGAGCAGCTGCAAGCCTTTATTAGCCATTTGGAGTCAACAGCTGCTAGGGGTATTTTTATGCTGATCCCCCTACGCTGTTGCTGAGTAGGCTCTTGCACCCCCCTGCCATGGGACTGGGTAGAGAAGCCATTTGTGCTCTGCTGTTGGTCTGCTGTGTGACCTGGCCAGCTGCAGAAAGCTCACCAGGAGCTCGAGGAACTTATTTTACAGGAAACCACATCCACTGTGGTAAGTGGAGAAGCAGTCTGGAAGTGGAGAAGAAACTGGACCCCTTCAGCCATGGAGAAGGGATGGGAAAGCTAGGTGCAGCCTTTGTCTCTTCTTAAATAAGGATTTAAGAGCTAGATAGGGGCAGAGGAAGTAGAAATCAAACTCTTGATCAAACTGGGATAAGTTTTGGTTTTTCTTTTTTTTTTCTACCAGTTTTCTGTCTTCTTTTTTTTTTTTTTTTTTTGCTTTGCTTAGCAGCAGGTTTCCATAAGCTCAGTAGCAGCCCCAAGCGTACCTGGGAGTAGGTATAGAGGAGCTCTCTGTTGCATATTGTGATATCTGGCTTCTCTGTCTTGCCTGCAGCCTAAACAACTGTAACATCTGCTAGCAGCTTTATTTAGGAGAGATCTAAATCTGGATTTGGCACCCCAAATTTATGTAGACTCCTCCTAGTATCCTCTGGGAGGCAGAGATACAGTAGAGCAATGTAATGTAGTGAGGCTGGCTGGTGACCTACTGCGTTGGTGTTTTGCTTCCTCCTTTCTTCCTGTGTATCTCTGTGCCTGTCTAGTCCTGCTGGGGAAACGAGGAGGAGTGGATGTGTGGTCCTGGCACATGTGGAGTGTAATGAGGAGATCCTGTGCAAGTGTGCTCTCCTGGTCAGCAGGAGAGCCTGTCCTTTTGGGTGCCTTTTCGTTGCCATGGGACTCTTTCGGTTTTCTGTGTTGTTTTCTAACTGTGGTCGGTCCATCTCCCTACCCTGCAGGATTTCTGAAAATGTGGATAGTGTATGAACTTGCCCTAGCATTAATGTACCTGCCTTGATAGCTATGTTGTTCTGCTTAGCAGTGTCAATGAGAAGAGGTGTTTTTTTTGCTTTCCCCAGGTGCTCTTTGCTGCCTTTCTCCTAACCCAGCCTTTACAGGTGTCACAGCCTCTACTCTCTGTGAGAGTAGAGAAAAGCTGAGTAAGTGCCTTAGCTTGGAGGAGATGAAGTCTGGGGATTAAAAGTCTTGCAGTGAGATTTTTTTTTTGAGCTTTGAAAACCTTTTGGAGAGTTCAGCATTTTAAAGCAAAGCTTTTAGATGAGGTAACCCAAAACCTGTGTTGTGGATGGAACTTTTCTCCTTGGAAACCTGGGCCATGGGCAGGAGGACAGTGGGCCTGAAGGCCTTACTCCGCCTCTCTTCCTGCCTGGATACTATTGCAGCCAGTATGGGCTTGCGGGGCCCTGTGTGAGTGCTGCTGTAGCGTGAGTGCTGGTGCCAGTTACCTGGTGTCTCCTTCTGGCTCAGGCTACCTTGTGGGCGCCTCTGCAATATGCTTGCAACAAAAATGTAGCTCTGAGCAGTGTAGCAAGCTGTGCTCAGATGGCATTTAGGCCTGCTGCTTCCAGGCACAGGAAATGGGGTCAGCCATATGCAGTAACAGTCTGTGCCCCTGCATACCTGAGAAGGGAAGAGGAGGAAGGAGCAGTGGGAGAGAGATTTACTTATTTCCTTTAGCATAAAACATCCAAGATCTGTGGCTGGCCAGAGTGTGACTGTTACCAATAGGCCAGTACTTGGAAACATAAGGGCTCCTTTGGTATTAGTGCAATTATACTCTGTCCCTGTGTTTCCTCCAAAGGGTGGTGGAAACAGACTCCTAGGGGTTGCTGTGTGGTGTTGCCTCATACTTACTTCTACTGAGAAGTGTTTCTGGAGCTGACACATTTGGCAGGCTAAGACTGCCAGCACCATCAGGCGCCAAGAGGGTGGCTAATGCCAAGATCTCATACTTCCAGGCACTGGCAAGAGGCAGCCATAAGCTGTGCAAGTCAGTCACGATGGACTTTTTCTGGATTGTAGCTTCTTTCTCTGCAAGACACAGGAGGGAGATATCAGCATGGCTAGTAGCGCCTTGCCACACTGCACGGGCCAAGCAGAGTGCAGGCTGGCAGGGATCAAGTCTATATTCCAGGCATGTGAAAACTGAAAGCATGGCCTAAGAATGCAAAATTAGTCACGTTGCCTTCTTGGCGGCTTGTGAATGTTTTATTTATGTGTGCTTGTGATCACAGGGTCCGTATCATGGTGTCACAGATTGATGCTGTTCTTATTGTCCTGTATACAGGCGGGAATCTGCTGGGTTTCATTGCTTTCTTAGGACAATTCACAAAGCAATTCACAGGTTTTTAAGATTAAAGACTGCAGGAAATGTGAGAAATGTGGTAATGTGAAGGACCCTTGATTTCCTGGCCAGCTCTTTTTTTTTTTTTTTTTTTTGTTCCAGTTTTCTTCACTGCTGTGCTTTACAAGTGCTGCCTCCTATGATCACCTACCCTTGTGGACATTGCCATGTGGGAGCAGATGCTCAGGGGAAGGTTAAGACTGGGGTAGCCACCCAGCAATTCTCTTCCCCAGATGTTTCTCTGTCTCTTGTGATACGCAGTGGGCAGCCTTCTTTGCCTTTAGTAAGGCCCAGTGAGTTTTGTTTTTTAATTTCCACTAATTCGATTGCCTTTCCAAGCTGTGTCACACTGTGTGTTCCGTAGCAGCCTATGGCAAGGAGTTTGCAGCTTAACAGCAAGAACTATCTCCTTTATTTCAGCTGAGTTCTCCCATGTGCATTTAACTTGTTCTCTAGATCTTGAATTGGTCCTCATAAGAGGATCCCCTCTCTTAATTTTTGGGAGAAGACTGAGGCCAGCCCAAAGGGCTGGAAAAGCAGAGGGATGAGGCGCTCAGGTGGGAGTGCTCCTTCCCCCTGCCCTTTTAGACCCTTTCTCAATAAAGCCCTGGTAGAGAATAGAAACGAGTTCCTTTTTTTGATTGCTCAGGATAAGATTGAAGCACTAATCTGTGCAGGGGAGCAAACATTTTAGCCACCTCTAGCAAACAAGAGCACCTACGAAGCAGTGCCTGGCTTTGGATAAGAGCTGTTTTACGAAATTGCTGCTCTCTTCTGCAACCTAAAACAAGTTTTAAAGCAGGAACTGATTTATGCAAACTTTGTGGACAAAAGCTCAGAGTAGATGTGATCCTTACTCCCCGCTGCTGAACAAGTTGTTCTCAGCGGGAGTTTTCTCCTATGATTTCTCAGCACTGACTGTATTAACTGCGCCCTTGGTGCAGGATCTTGGGCAACTGCCGAAGGTGCTGGATAATGTATCACCAGCAATCACTGCTGGAGATGAAGCAATAGCAATGAAGGGGAGGAGACTGGCATAAATATCCTTGTGTGGGTGAGATCTTGCGCATTCAAGCTAAAAAAAACCCTACTTCCCGATAATATGCTTGCTTTAAAAAAGGACTAAGAGAAGCCTTTAAAACAGGCCAAGAAGTTTAACTCATTACTAACCTGCAGCAAGATGTTGTTGTTAGACTAAAACCAGAATAACTGAGCTACAGATGGGCTTAAATGTGGTATTAGAGCATCAAGGGGAGTTCCTCTGCAGTAGTAACCCAAAGGGAGAGCTTTTTATGAAGGTAAAATACCGTTAGTACGACAGGCAATTACATACATTACCTGTCTGTCAGCCCTGGTTCAGCAGTGCGGATTTACAACCTGAACCGGAAGTTTCTACCTAGGATGGAATCTTATAATATCAGCTCCCCATCCGCTCATGAGCCTGTGGATGTCCTTATGAATCTGAGTCTGTTTCCAACACTGGGCTTAGCAGAGCCCCATAATCTCCAATGGAGGAACAGAGTCGGGTTGTGCTGATTAGATGGAAGTGGCCCTAATGAAGAGTCTTGCTTGCCTTCTGGTAAGGGCAGGAGCAGAGCAAGGGAAAAACAAGAGCCCAACAGTGAGGAGATGGGCTAGCGCCTTCCTACACAACCTGCTCAGATTGAAGCTCCTCTCTGTGCCAGCTGGTGCATAGCTTATGGATGCACTGAGCTGCTGATTTTTTTTTTCTCTCCTCCAAGAAAAGCCTACTAATGTTGTTAACATCACCAAGCTTTCTGTGTGGGCAGTGGGCACTCATGTTTTCAAACAAACTCATTGTATGACTGTCATTCAGGGGAAAAGCCTTTAATTTCGTAAGTCCTCTGTCAGGAGAAAAGAATGGTCATCTTGCTGTTCGCTTTTCCCAAGCCCCAGTCCAAAAGCACTGCAGTCCAGTGATAGCTAACTCTGGAAAATACCTGGAAATAACACCGCTAGAGTCTAGGAGGCACGCGCAGGCTGCACGCCCTCATGAAACCAAGAGGAATCCGTTCCTAGTTGCTCCTCCTGGTTTATCTCGACAACGGGCAATGGAAAAGTCCTACCTTGGGCAGCTGCTGAAACTCGGGTCCTCGGGAGCCCCCTGAGAGCATGCGTGGGCTCAGCAGTGCACCAAGATGGTGTGCTCTGCTAGGAAAACACGGTCCCACCCTGCTTGGCTCCAGAGAGCAGGTGATGTTGACCAAGCCGGCTTGGAGCAGGGCGCACGCACAGAGCAGTGCAGTGGAGGCAGCTGCGTCGTGAGCTCTGACAGAACTGCCAAGGCCCGGGGGCTCAGGCGAGCAGCTGCCCAGGAGTGTTCAGGGTTCCTCGTGTACAAGGCAGCTTGGCAAGTCTGGCCGTGAGGGTTGCGGCAGGACCTGAGCTCCTGGGGCTCCTTATAGTGCCTTACAGCTGTGCAGCAGAGTCCGAGCAGGAATCCTCTTCTCTCCTTACCCACACATCTAGTCAATATAGAAGGCAGTCAGATTGGTCAATGTCATGTTGGCCTGGCGTGCCACTTTTGTTTTCTACTTATGTGCCCAGAAATTGAGAAAACGTCAATGCTTTCTTCCCTTACTCTCACTAATCATATTAGAGAAAAGAGGAATCTAGATACTGAAAAAATAGAACTTGAACTTGAGCAATTAAACTTATTTGAATTGATATTTTGTATTTTACCACTTTTGGGATCTTAAGCATGCAATGTATAGTCTGCAAGTTGACTTTTGCAAGCTGTGTAGAAAACTAGCCTTAAAATATTTCAGCAGGCAGTGCTGGAACATTCTAATAGGAAAGCTTTTGCAAATCTGATGCATTTGCAATATTTCAATAAGTATTCTAGTATAATTAAAATTATAACATTAGTCATGAATATTTGTAATCAACGATGGATCTGCCTAGATGGATGTATCACATAGGGCATACTTTGCCTCGTCTATGTTCTTGCTTCTGTTACTGTTCTGTCTCTACAGCTAAATGATTTCCTCAAATATCTTTGGACCAGGAAAACAAATCAAAGGAACAAATATTATGTGGGAATACTTTGATTGTCTACTAGGACCTAATTAGTTTGCTACCAAATGTGTGTGGGTTTTTTTTTTTTTTCTATTTTAGTAGTAGGGTGGAGATGATGGGCTTTAAAGTACCCATAAGGAAAAAAAAAAAAAAAAACTATTACAAACAGTGCCCTCACGTGGAGAGAAGGGAAACTTCTTTTCAATTAAAATGGGCAATATGTCGGTCAAATTAAGAGCACAGTGAATGGAGTTGATCTTGCTACTGAGACAACGTGAATTGATAATTGAGAAGCAAGTTCTTCCTGTGTGTGAGAAGGAAACAAATAATCAGAAGGCCTCATTCCAAGGAAAAATATCTAAACAAATTACTAGGCAAATGCACAGAATGTTCTGTGGCCACTCCTGTATTAAGAGAGCAGAAACTGGACCAAATTAACTCCAGAGGAATTATGGTGAAGTTGATGTCCTGTGATTACGCAAAGATTGAATCCGGAGGTGGTGTAACAATTTTTTGTCAGTTTAACTGCTGACAGATGAACTCTTACAGCTTTGCAATGGACGCTTAGGATCTTAGCACCTTCCCTGCCCACTCCTTCCAGCTAGATGTTTCTGCTGCAAATGTTGGGCCACATTTATTAGGCCTGTGAGAATTCTAATCAGCTGCATTGCAAAGGCTGTAGGTTTTGAGTCATCACGAACCAACAAGCCTGGCCTATATGAACAAAGTTTGTGGATATGAGTATGAATTAAATATACATAACAAAGTAAATATTGTAAATGTGTCTCCTACAATACACACTGATGATAAGTGGTGTTTTGGAGATTAAGCTTGTACTACTACATCAGTGTTATGTGTATGATAATATGAGCAGTAGCACTGCTGTGGGCAGCTCTGGGTGTAGTATAATCTTAATCTGCAAAATCATATAACCCCAGATCTGCTCATTACAAAATAAGGTTGTGAATGATGAACTCTCATTTTTTTCCTTTTAGCAAAAGCTAGGAAAGCACTGAAAATGCAAGGTGTAAAGAAGGTATTAATAATAGAACTAAAATTTTCATCTGGCCTTATGATGACAGAAAAGGAAATAGTGACATCCTGAGGAAAGAAAATAAAATGCTGAAATTGGAGAGTTCTGTCACTAAGCTTATTTTAAATGTTCTTCTAGGTCCTGTTTAACCTGCAACACTACTGAATCAGTGGAGAAGGAAATAGCTGTTTGTGATTTGCCATCTCAGTGCCCCTGTGCACAGCTCACAATCAAGAAAGGGGACGTACCTTTCTCCAAGAGATTGAGCAAGATCTGACAAGGTGGGTAAAATTAAGCAATCTAAAGATTCCAGAAGAATGGTATGTAGTTAAGGAAAATATGTGTTATTAACTAACGATTGTTTTATGAGGCATTATAATGGTATTTTTATGAAACATTTCAGGCATTTTAATAGTATTAGAGCTTTGTGCATTTTCCCCATACCTAGAGAAAAATATTTTGGGGAAAATACAACCCTAGCACGCCTAAAATGCAGAACTGAATTCAAATGTTTTTTTTTTTCACTTTCATTTTGTATTTTGTGATACTGTGCAGTCCATAGCAAATTGAGGATCTCATCTTTCTTCAGGTGCATTCAGAAAACAGGCAATTAATTTTATTGCCCCTATTTGGTCTGTCTTTGATATCTGTGCATTTTGTGGAATTGCAGCATCTTATGGATGCATCTGGCAGTTGTTAAGACAGAGGGTTCATTGCCCATAACAGTTTAAAAAAAAAAAAAGTACATAAATGCAATTTTCTACTCACTTATACATATTGTAGAATCTTATGTTTCCTTCACAAGGTGCAGATTAGCCTATATGTCTCTCAGTGGAAAATGAAAGTCCTCAAGGGAGTCATAAACATGTTCAGTGTTCTTAAACAATAAATTTTAGATACAAGGTGCTGGCTTTGTTTCCCTTTTATTTCAATTTTAAAACAAAGATACTCTACAATTTCAATGGGGGTTACAAGATGTCAGGTCGAATTGCACCTACCAACATTTTTATACACTTGCAAGTAATTTACAGTACAAACATGAATGAATCTTGACTAACCTTCAAAACAGAAAAGTAAATGACTTCAACCATGGGTGTCATTAAATGATTTTTGACATTTTTACTTGATTTCCTACAGGATATTTTTTGAAAAAAAATCGGAGATTTCTCATCAGTTTATTCAATTTCACAACAACAAATAGCACAGAATAAATCCTTTAACACAGAGAAGTTTGATGTTATTTTCTCAAGTGTTCTTGAGTTAAACTGGAAAGCTGTGTGACAGTTTGGGCACACCTAACCTTGCTGTTTGTCACTAGATGGTGCTCATGCTGAGTTGTTTCTATAGCCTTATAATTAGAATTCCTGTACTTCTCTAAAAAGGAAAAAAAAAAGGAAAAGAAAGAAAATTAGAATACATATGGCTGTTCCAGATGTTAATTCCAGGTAAGTGGTATCCCCCCAATTATACAAGGAAATTAATTTTAATTCTAGGAAAATCAGAACTGAAACCACAGAAGATTCCACACTAATATGAGGATGCAAATTCTGTAAAGCTTTAAATTGTGTAGTGAACATTGCTTAATACCTTAACATTTGAATAATGCTAATTCCAAACAGGTAATATTCTAACATTGCTAACTGCGAAAGAAGGTAAAGAGATTGTTTTACACAAAGCTGTGATAATTATTGTGCTCAAAATTTGTGTAAAAATGGTTTAACACTTAATTTTTAGATACCACAGTTACTTATTTACATGTTGCTGAAATGTCCTTCATAGAAGCCTCTCTAGGAAGGAAGTCTGACCACATGCTGCTTTGTGGCAGAGAATAAGTGCAGTATAAGAGCACAGCAAAGGCCTCCCAATTGAGAAGCCTTTTTTTTTTTTTTTTCCTTGAGGCAGTAGGAGAACTAGATAATCATAGCAATTCCTGACATCCAAGTCTTTACATCAAATTCCTATAAAACTGTGCAACATGTTCCACACAACACACTCTTTGTGTCTGTGAGGCTGTGTGCTTTGTGTAGATCAGCACCTGAACGTTTCTGCCCAGTGCTCCGCTTCGCATTGGTGCAGATGCTATGGCAGATGATTGAGGAGATTCATCTGTCTCAGAGTTTTCTGACAGTGAACATTGTATTTCAGCAGCAGGCAAGTCTGCTTATTTGTAAATGCTGTGCATTCTTCTTCATGGTTCTTTGCTGTTTTCAACAAGCACAGTTTCTTGCTCTTTATTCCCAGATGGACCCCACCTAACTCTAACCTAGGTGGAATTTGCCATCTTCCTTTTTCCTGTGTTTTCTGCTACGCGTATGTGGGACATTTTAGTTAAAGAGGAAATGGAGAAAGTTTTTAGAGGCTGGGTTTTCTCTTGGGGCAAGAATAGCTTTGCCTGCTTTTTGTAATAATATTTATCCTAAGTTTCATTTTTTTTCTGCTTTCTCTCTGTTTTCTGTCACTAAACATGTGGTGACACCTGCGCAAGGTCTGTCTTCTCCCTTTCATTCTATGCTCTGTAGCAATGTATCATTCTTTATCCCTTTCATTCGTTTCCTTCAGGTGAAGTCTGTGTTCATTAGGGGCTATTCCAGGCCTAGGTTAAGGGAAGTTACTTGACTGTTCATTTTGATGATCAGGATGCCAGACTTTTTTTGGCAGAGTCAATGTATTAACATGTAAAGAGTCAATCATGAACTTTGAGTTCATGGAAGTCTGAAATTAGAGTGATTTATTTAAAAACAAGTAAAGGTATTAAAAATAAAATAACACTTCTATGAGAAATTGTGTTAGTAGCTAACACTAAATTCTGCACATATCTGGAAATCTTAGACATCTACAGGTCTACACATTTACAGGTGTAGTACAGAAAACATTCATATTTTCACAGTCATTAATTCCACAGTGTAGTTGGTGTAAGAAGACAGACTTGCAGATTGCTTTTCAGAAAGCACATGGGCTGGAGCTGACATTTACTGTGTCCTTTACCTTTAATATCCAAATGCAATGCACAAAGTCAACTGAAACTCCAGATTGTGCAAACCCTACTTACAAAAGGAAAGGAAGCTGGAACCTGGAGACTGCAACGTAAGAAATTTGGCAAATCTTGTGTGAGGCGTTGTGTCATGTCAGGGCTGACATCAACATCTGCTTTTCTAACCATAGCGTGACACAGTGAACAGCTCTAGGCAGGCAGAATGCTCAAGTGTATTTGTTCATTGTGCTGCTAATACCTGAGTTATTTAACTCTTTAACTCTTACCTGTGTTATTTAATGAGTAGAGATGACAAGTGTGATTATGTATATGCATGGAGTAAATTTCATGTTGCTTCACTGTATGAACTAAGGCATAGTAACTGGAGAGGATTGGAAAATTTGTTTCAGAAGTGTGTACCTAAACTGAATTAAAATGCTAATGCAGATGCACCCTAAACCATCAAAACTCTGCTTTGCCCAGGACACCTGAAGACTGAGATGGGGAAGGCTTCTTTCGGTCTGTGTTCTCCAGAGGAAGACATGTGGGTTACAAAACTTTGTCTGTGAATCCTAGGAAAAAAATAGGTCTGCAAGAGTCAAAATCACCAACGAAAAACAATTGCTGAGTTCTAGCATATAATAAGTAAATCAAATCCTAGTGTAGTTCCAAGTATGCAATTAGCTTTCTATGTGGTCTTTAGGTTGAGCTCTGGCTCATGGCTTTTGGATATGGCATATTGGATCCTTTGGAATCAGTTTTGCTAATATTTTTTTCCTGCTGACAGAAATAGTCTACTTTAATTATATTTTAAGCCTGCCCAGGAACTCACTTTGTCTCTTCTTTCATCACAGAAGTATTCCAGTAGTTTTAGAAAAGAGAAAACATTCTGTGAACCAAAAGCCTACTTCCTTATCCTCATGTAACAACTTGAATATGGAAAACAATGAGTTCTAGCAGCCTTCTAGGCCCCCTAATTGTTTAGAGCTTCCTGTATCAAGTATCCTCCCCAGGATACTTTGTGCCAAAGTTGCGTGTACCTTTCACTTGTTCCTGCCAACCCAAAAGATTTCTTCATGAAGGATGAAGTTTTCTTCCTTTCCTCTAGCAAAAGCTTTATCTTCTTTATATCTCCATTAAGCGTGGACTGTGCCAGTTTTAGCATAGTCATGAGCAACAATATAGTTGAAGAATGTACCGACCTGTACTGTTTTTCTAACTTTCCTTAGTGGAAAGTTAGGTGGAAAGCTGTATAGATTTTTCCAAAAATGAGATCCAAGCCAAATGGTTTGTTGAGTGTTTTTTGTTGGTGGGTTTTTTTTTTTTTTTGATTGCTTTATTCTGTTTTATTTTGTGATAACTAGTAGAGAAGTCTTTCCCTTCTAGAGAACTCCATTCAACAGAGTTATGTGTTTTAATCAAGGAGCCTCTGTGTTTTCTGAGAAATATCTATAAAAACCTACTGGCTTCATCCAAGCTTATTTGTTGAGTATTTGCTAAAAGTGTGGCAGGCAAGAGCTTTCTGAGTGATATGTCCCACTTAAAAACATCTTCTATTTCAAGGAATGCGATCTTTATTTTCATGAACAGCCACCTGAAACATTTTAACAATACTCATTTGTCACAATGCTTTCTGTTGTCATGTGTCGTGTGTCTCAAACACAAGGCATCATTGAAAGTTTTAAGAGGAGACACCAGATGAAATGTGATCCAAGCGTCAGTTTTCTAGACACAAGTTTTAACAAGTAGGAAGATTAATATAAATGTTTAACGTGTTTTAAAATATCAGTGGGAACAAATGATTATTTTCTTGCTTGAAAGAGGATCTCTTCAGCATTCTGCTGTTATTTGATAATTGCAATTACATCCAAGTCTTCCACCACTGTGCCAACAGTGAAAGTAGCCTAACTAGGAATAAAAAAGACAGACGCTAAATCGCAGAAGCACCCTATTGCCTGTCACCAGGAAACTGCAACTGAAAAAGGCTTGGGAGCTGCAGAAAAAGTGGCTTTATTAACAGCAAAGTATTCTGCAGAAAGCTCCAGGGTATGATAAATGTGTCCGAAGAGGCAGAGAAGTATGTCTGGAATAATCAGCCTGCAGTTCTTATTAAAGGAAAGTATGCAAGAAATTATGAAATTCAGAAAGAGCAACCCAGCTCCTAAATAGTTTAAGGTACTGTAGAATTTGAAGACGACAGCTCAGGAACAGACAGAGGACACAAATGTGTACAGAAGGATTCCTCCAGAACCTGGAATGAGTGAAGTTATGGAGGCTTGAAATTTGTATAATCTGGGAATTTTTTCAAAGTGAGGTTGTTTCTTCCGTCACGAAAGGGAGAGGACTGAACAAATCAAATATGATACACATGGCTATCAGCTAATGCACTGTGGACTAGCAAAAAGGGTTATTGCAGGCTTTGTGGACTGACTGTTCTGCTGTAGGGGAAATCCTTGCAGAAATGGAAAACAAACACATTTGATGAAGAAAAAGGACATGGCTCTGTACATAAATCGTGAGCAGGATTGGCCAGCCTGAAAGCAATATATAAAAGCAATGAGCCCCTTTGCTTGGAGGGAAACCAAGAAAAGAGTAATTCTGAGCTGCCCTGAAAGATTGCAAAGGTAGATAAGAGAGAAGATGGGTAAAACCATATGTTGCATATGACTTGAGAAAGCCAAACTTACAGGGGAAAAAAGAAAGAGTTTCTCAGGCTGGTACAGCTGAACCCCTGTAACATAACTAACTTAGAGCCCTTTGTGTTAGAGTAGGGCTAAAACTAAGTTCTTTTGTATCAAGATGTCCCCCTTTTTATAGACAAGAGGAGAAGAATAAAAGCAGTGTTTCATTTAATATCTTTTGGGTACAGGGATAACTAGAAGTAGGCTTTTATAACTATTCTGGAAAACTGGAAATGATTAAAACCAGGCCCAAATTTATTTCCATGAAAAGAGGAAAAAAGAAATGATAGAGACAAGTCACAGTCCTGGTGTGGCATCAGGCTAGAGCTAGAGCTCATACCTGTATTTGTGAGCCCAAACTAGTCCCAGACCATCAACCTACATGCAGAAAGACTGACCATCTGCCAGACCTCTGGTACGCCTAGAAGGCAGCAAGTCTTCTCAAGGGGAAAAGCCAGGCACTGCTTCTTAATTTGTGTGTGGCTAAGATCCTACATTTCTGAGCTGAATTTTTTGGACTTTGGCGCATTGAAAAGATCAAGGGATTTTGCCCAGAGGAAAGGCTTTGGGAATGCAACTCTTCGTCTCTTTATGTTGCAGCAATTACAGAGGAAAGATGCCCCAAAGTGTTAGTTTTTCAGCTGAAGCCTATTTCTTTGGATGAGCAAAGATGGTGCAGGGAGGCAGTCAGGCCAGCATGCCTTATACAGCAGCTCCATGTGTGCCTATTCCAGAGTGCAGGGAGATCGGGTAGCCCAGCTAGCAGGGCTGACCTCAGAACTGGAGGCAGTATCCTCACGTCCGCACGGCACTGCACTCAAACTGATTAGCTGTGTGATGAGAGACAGCGCTTCGTTAGGTGGCACTATGGTTTATAGCAGAGTATAGCTGGAGCTGGTGTCTCACCTAGCTCGCTCCTGGGCAAGTTTGCTTAGGTTTCTTTGCACCTTCCCTCCTGGGCTGTGTGGTCAGGCTTGAGCTGTGCACCCTGGCCGAGTGGTAGGAGCTCAGGATGGAAAATGCCTCTAAACAGGAGCGCAAGCAGAGCCCACGGCTGCCTGCATGTGATCCTGGTAAAAAAAAAAAAAAAAAAACAGCGGGGCGAATGCTCTTACTCGGCTCTGAGCACTGTCGGTGTCTTTATCTTTCCCCACAGTGCTGAAAGAGATGAGCAGAGGCATTTTGTGTTACTACAAGAAATTTGATCTGAGATCACAAAACCTAAAATATCTTCACCTGCCATTCCCATAATTCTGCCTTATATCACCACTGCATGCCAGAGCTGAAATGCTTTCTCCTGACATAGTTTGATTTTTTTTTATTTCATGGTAGCCAGGGTTCTGAACTTTCTTCTATTGTAGTACTTGGATTGAGGATAAGTTTCAAGAGCTCTGTAGCATATTTTGTCCTAAATTACTGCTGTGTGTATTTACCTGCAATGTGATTTAGTGTTTGGAAATTATGGTGCGCTACAGTACTGTCATTATGCCTGATTCTTTGTTCACAGGCACTCGTCAGAGCTCGCCACCTACACACTAAGGCAGAGAACAAAATGAAGCACCTAAGCCCTATGCTTAAAGTGTATAAGGTTAATATAGGTTAATTCCAAAACAACTCTGTCTCCTTTTTTGTGGATGAGACCTTATAGAAACAACAGAAATGAGATTAGTATAAATTAGCATACATTAGAGGGGGCAGAGGGTGACCAGAAGAATGTGATATAACTTCGCTTTATCTTTGAAGCTGGCTGTGCCTTGGATGCAGCTTGGACCAGGTGAGGCCTCTTAAAACCTGTATTTTTCTCTGATTTTGTGATTCCAAGAAATGTTAAGGCTGTAGCATCCAGTCAGGTAAGGGGAGAAATTGAAATATTGGAAAAAGTGAAAGTAAGCATTGTCCCCTTGAGTCAATACAGAGGCTTGATTTATTTCAAGTTCTACTACCAAATCAATTGCTGTACTTTAGGCAATTGCTACCGTACGTGGAATCCAGTGCTGCCGTTGTCCTTGCCATGAAATACTGAGGAATGTTAGGGTGTTTAACTGATGGAAGAAGTTAAGCAAAATGTAGTTGATACAATTTAGGAAAAAACGAGGTTGGCTAGAGCAAACACACAGTACAAAATAATGGTTCATGCCTTAGTGGTTTTGGCAAATACATTCCTGCATCTAAGCAGGAGGGAAAAAATAAATAAATTCCATCTTGACCCTGAAAGCCTGATCCACAGCATAGCCAAAGACAGGAGATTCTGGCCCAGTGCAGACTAAGAGTAGCTACCAGAATGTCTCCCGGAAGAAAAATACTCGGTTTTATTACTTTTACTCTTTAGCCTCAATGTTTTCTGATTCAATCAGAATTAGGCTTACAGAGTTGACTGATTTTAAGACACCTGGCTACTTCAGCTCCAGATTTGAAGCCCAGATTCTCTAAGCAATGAAGTCTAGTGTAAACCTGCTAGTTTGACCTACTGAGAAAGTCCCCCAAAGTCAGAAAGCTCCTCACTTCATTATGGGAGTCAGATCAGTTTTCCACATTAGAAAGCTCATCGGTAGGAAATGGAATCTATTTCGAAGGGCATGTTCTGTCCCTCATCCACATCCCTATTTTGAAGAATGTATTATATAAAATGTAGGTGTAAGGAATTACGGAGGGCTCACACCCAAAGCTTGCAACATTCTGCTGTCAGAGTCACTCTCATGGACTATGGGAGAAACTTTGCATTGAAAATACTAATCAGGCAGAGTGAGGATTGAAAATCAGGTCTGTCAGCATCGATGGAGATATCTTAATCACCACATTAGTGTGCCCTGAGATCTCTCAATGGGATTACAGTTCAAAATACCTTCAGATAGATAGTTCAGAGTCAATAGTTGCTGCACGAAGGCTGCTTTCTTTGCGTGGATCTCCTGGGTCTGTCTGGCCAGAAGCACGTGGCTTCTGCTTAGCCCGTAAACTGTGAGTCTGACACATTCCAGCTCCAGTTGGTAACGTATGCTTCACAGGCAAACATGGCATTTTCTGTAAATCCAGCACAGCCTGAGCTTCCTTGATTTGTTGTGCATTTACAAACCACTGGTAAAGTATATGCAGAGCTTCTGGGAAGTGCTGCACATACGTTGCATTTGTTAGTGCGTGTCTGGGATATCTGGACATCCTGCTGTCTGCTTAGCACTGAGGACAAGCAGACATCCTTGACAATTGCCCGATATCCTCAAGTTATTCCTAGTCAGGATCTCTGGTTACAGAAAAGACTGTGTCCTTGGAAATGTGAAAACATGATAATTCTACTTTTAAGAGGTAAATTCTCGTGTATGTTGTGTCAGTTTTATAGCATTTTTACAACTGCAGTTGAAAATTACAGTATAGACTATCCGTTCAGGTGTGCTAAATAGAAATCATGTCATGGCAGCCAGTGTCAGAACAATGCATTTGCTGGAGCTTACATTTTCTATCTTGTCAATAATGTAATGTTATGGTCTGATATGGCTAATGATAAGGTGAAGAATAAGCAGACCTGAAGTATGTGATTCAACTGATTGTACTATATCTGTAATATATTTCAGTAGTCCTCTAAAGGATGTTCTGGTGTTAGAATTTGTATAATTCATAGTTTGATGAAAAATAATTGCAATGGGGCCATCTCAACCCTCAGTAGTATTTTGCAAGCGGGTATGGTTAAGTTAGCTTATATTGCTCAACATTTATGACTTTCCTCAGTGGATGTTAAAGAAAAAAAAAAAAGCAGATTGATGCTGTCTGTGATTTGCAACTTTTATCTTCCAGTACTGCTTACATGTCACTAATAAATGATCCAGACACTGCATATGATATTGTGGTGCTAGCTGCAAATCACAGTCAAATATTGTATTAGAATTACAGTAGCATCTTAAACCATTTATGTTCCTTGTTCTGTAGAACTGTTAATGATAAGTAAAACTCTGAAAAACAATTGTCACAGGTTAGTTAATTGCAAATATTAAGGTTATACTCAGTGTTCATGGCCTTCTATCTTTTTTTGCTCTTGCTAACTGATGACTCTGTCCCAATAACAAACATGGCAGGAATTCTGCAGTTTCTGAAGATGATCTCTCCCCTTGCTACCACTGCTTTTCCAATTTTTAATTTTTAATCCCTTTCAAGTTTATACCACTTAGTGAATCCGGAGACTCTATAGTTGGCCTTAGAGATGTGGAAAGAAAATGGAGAACCTCAGGACGGTTCTGTGCCTAAGAGCCAGAAGATGGGCATGTCTCACACTGACCCTTTTCTTGTTCCTGCTGCTGCAATTGCTGCAATATCACTTAGGGATAGTT
The DNA here is from genome assembly GCF_059628265.1 of Tinamus guttatus. Taxonomy (NCBI): domain Eukaryota; kingdom Metazoa; phylum Chordata; class Aves; order Tinamiformes; family Tinamidae; genus Tinamus; species Tinamus guttatus. The sequence continues at coordinate 14,727,070 of NW_028288774.1, read as the reverse complement.
TCCAGGCTCTGGACAGGAATGCTGGTAGAGTAACCATTTCACAACAGCAGTAGCAGTTACTTTTCAAAATAACATTTGTTTCATCATGACATATTTTCCTAAGGTAGAATTTGCATTTGTCCATGCTTTTATGTGTGTGACAACCTGTTATCTTCAGCAGGAATTTTGTTCTTCTTCATCTGCTGAACCTGTATTTGCTGTGAGTCTAGGGCATATCTTGTGTTTTTTCTGGTGCTCTTCATGTTATGCCAGACAGAAAACTTTGAGGAAGAATAAGGAATCTTTTTCTTAGGGGTCATGGCTACAACACATGCATACTGGTAGTGTAGCTAGGAGATAAAGCTTGTATTTTTCCTCATCTCATTCAAGGATTCTTACTGTAAACAAAGGAAATCTTCCATAGGCAATGGCGTGATTCTTTATTTCCACACCTGGTGGCTATTCTGTACACTTTTATCCTACTCTGTTTTCTGAAAAGATGATGTTATATCACTGTGTGGGTCTCCTTGTATGAATCTTACTAGCAGCAGGCAGTGTGTTTATTCTATTCTGTCAAGTCAAAGTCGTATTTTGTTCTCAGGTACTGCTATGCTCTGTCATGGATCTGCAAAGTGGACAGAATCCTGCAGTCTCAGCTGAAGTACTGGGGATATTTGAAACAACTTTTTTCAAGTCAGCTGGCAGCTGAGAATTCGTCAGACCAAATTTCAGGACAGAAGTTTATTAAATATCTTAAACATCTCAGAAGATGCATATGAAAGCCCAAGAATGAGACAGTTTTTGCTGTGAAATGACCGGGCATCCATCCGTGATCTAAGTTGGTTGTGTTGTAAGTTATGATCATGTTCATCTCCCGCATAACAATGAAGTTAGTTACACTTGCTCCCTCAGTGTAATTAAGATTTTGGTCCCAAAGTACATGGTATGTTTGAATCCACCTGGAATTGCTTAGTGAGGTACGTATCTGTCAGTGACACCTTTGGCAGTGAAAGTATAATCACATCTCCCAGATAGATTCAAAGACATTCCAAAATGTAGAGCAGGTCACAGTCATTCACAGCATTTGTGTAACAGAAGTTTCAGCTTCGGTATCCAAAGCGGTTTGGAGACCGCCGCTGAAATAGCTTTGATGATGAACTTTTCTAAGAGTTCAGGGCAGAAGTTGATATTCAGATGATAACTTTTTCTTTAATAGTTCTAACTTTGGAGTGCTAATATTAATTTGTGGATTGAACTGCAATTTGTAATTCCACTTACATCCAAGCTTGACTGAAATTATCATTTTACCTCCTTCCAGAGGTAACTGGAAGCAAAACAAAAACACCTGCTGAAAACAGTATAAGTAAATTAAAGTTTGCCCTGGGAACAGATTGTGATCAAATCTTGAATTGCTGGATGAAATTTATAAAATTCATTTTAAAACTTGGTAAATAATATAATTGAATTGATCTTTTTCGACATTTCATTTGCAAATGGCCCATATTGCAAGAGTTTCCTGGTCTGTATGTCGGAATAGGAACAGAGTTAAGCAAATATGGCAAGTTATTTGTGGAAGGTGGAGGCTTAACTTCACAACTTTGTTGCCTGTCTTTCCTCAGCATGGCTTCTTTGATGGGATCTCCTGTTAGGGACCTGCACTGTTTGGCCTTGTGCTATTGATGAAGCGCTGACAAATGCAGGTGCAGATACATGTTGGATACATATTGCAGATACTGGTTTATTTTCAGGCTGAAAACGTGAAATGGCTTACTTTAAACAGGCTAGAGACATTAATTATTTAAATTTATGAAATCAGAAACAGTCACTAAGCCAAATATATATATATATATTTTAGAGACAATAGCATTGAAGGATGGTATTGCTTATAATAAAAGATGGTACTAAACGCTTAATAGAACACAGGAAAAAAAAGTAATTGTGACTAAACAGATAAATGTGTGTATAATTCTTAGGATTATACAGATGAAAAAGTAAGTCTTGCTTGTGTAAGTTAGATGTTGCTAGTGCAGAATCAGTTCTTGAGAACATATTCTGAGCTTTATGCAAGGAATGGATAACTAAAATGGAAAATAGATGGGAGAACATGAATTTAAAGTATCAGGGTATGTTATGTAATTACAAAGCAAATGAAGCAAACAGATTTGCACCCTTCGATAAGGAAAACTAAGACAAAGAGGGAAAGTAAAGCGTGTAATGAGCTGATACAAAAGGAAATGGAAAAAAAGTAATGTTGAAACATAGACACATGCTAATGAAATTCACTGATAAACGTCATAAATGCAAATATTTAGTGATTGCCAATTAGAGTTAACACTGGAAGAGCTTATAGAAGAGCCAATAGTCTAGAGTGATAGAAACAAGAAGCTTGGTTTGCATAGACATGTATAGTTTTATACTTAATGCTATGTGCTAGAACCTCAATTTTAAAGGCAGAGAAAACCACGTTACATTGATCAAAGTGACGCTTTTAGGAATTGCTGACATGATGTAGTTATGAGAAAAATAAGGCTAAGCTGCCATCCAGAGATCTATTTTCAGCAGAATTATGAAAATACTTCTGTTGGCGCAGCATCTCATTGAGACTCCCCTTAAAATATTGTGTTTTCCAGAATCTCTGTCTTTTAAGGGCTCTTAGAGTGACTGAGAAGAATATGATTTGTCTGTACAAGGTAAAACATATACAGAACATTGCCCATTCAGCACAGCAAAATGAAAGCTGAAGTGAGATATGACTGTTCTCTACAAATGTATTGCAGTGGGAATTGAATTTTTGGATGAAAATAAGTAGTTAGAAGTAGGAAGAAGAGATGGATGAACTGGAAGAAAAGGGGTGTAATGTATTCACGAATAGATTTTGTTTGTAAATTAGAATGGGATTCCCAGCCGTCAGTAAGGAAATCCTGAGGTAGGCTTGTAATAGGAGTAATTCAAGCAAGAAAATTAGATTCACTGCGGGAGGGCTTATATGATGTGGTTTTCTGCAAAAGGTCAGCTGGATGATTCATCCGGGCTTGGTTCCTGTGTTTCTGTGCAGATAAGAGAGCTAGGAAGAGGCAGCTGGGATCTAGCTGGTGGCACTTGTTAAAGCCCTATTATGCAGAAGCTGAAAATGTTAAGGTAAGGGGTACAGGACATCAGTTAGTAGTGTACTGAGCTGCTTCTTACCCTGCTAAAAATAATGTCTTGCTGCTTCATTGCTTCTCTCTTGCCCGATTTTTATCTGTTTCTTCGATTTCAAGACCATATTTCTTTTGTGTGTTTTTAACACCTTCCAACCTCATCCTTCTTAATTCTGTGGTCATTAATCTCTGTCCCACGTTGCAATCCCAACAGCCATCACTGAAAAATAACCAACTTAGTGCATGTTAGCATGGAAAACATTCAGAAGTTAACACGGTGCATTCGGTTGGTATCTTTAATATTTTCACTAGCTTTAATAGACACCTGAAAAATAAGTTACTGGATGTTTCCTAAACTGATTTAGCTTGTTCAGGCCCTTATCTTTGAGCCACAGTCTCTCAAGTTAGAAGACAAATAGTTTTAACTACATTAATTACCATTCACACAGAGCCCTCATTTAGAGTTACAACAAATTCAGAAGTACATTTGCAAACTCCACCCTACGTGACTGAGTGGAATGTCCTGTGGCTCAAGAGTAAGTGCCGTTAATGCTCCTAACTTCATACCTACACCTTTTATAAACACCTTCTGTAATCAGGACTGTAACGACAGCAAGATATCCTCACAATGCTGCAGCAAGGAATGAGCAGGTTCATAAGTGAAAGCTGCCAGAGCGTAACAAGTTGGCATGTCAGCAGCTAAACAGAAAATGCCAAAGATGCCCATGTGCTTTCTGAAATTACAGAAAATAACAAAATATTTGTGTTGATTATTCCTTTAATGAAATGTGTTAGATTTATCAAGAAATAGAAGCACGCGTCCATGTTGTTCTTACAAATAACTAACTTGGGGCAAATATATGCCCTAGGCTATGAAAAAAGAACCGCTTGATAATATGCCCACAGCCTATTCAGGTAAAGATATGTGACTATTTGCATAAAGCCAGTTCTGTGTCTGAGGTATACAGCGGTGAAGCTTTGCGCAGAGAAACAGGAGTGTCTATATGCACAGCGTGTTCCTGCAGTGGGGCTGTCCTTTCTAGGGATACTTTGTGGTTTTGGTCTGGTACTTATCCCCGGTCATTCCTGCAAGTGACAACATTTTTGGTTTCCAAAGCAGGGATTCTGAGGAACTTAAGCTTCACATTATAAAATGACAGATTTCTATCTTTTGACCAACAAAAGGCACCAAGTTCTCCTAACTCTTGGCTTTACTTAAAATTAGACAAAATGTAGTCAGTTTCTGGAAAATTCTTGTGAAAACAATCAGCTTGCAAGTACTGCTTAGGAATGTGAAGCAATTTAAAGATATGAACTGGGTTTCTGTTTTCTGATTATATGCAGGTGCTTGCTTCACACTGTCACAGATAAGAAATCAAGATTTGGCTTTGAAGAGATATATGTTTATTTTGCTCCAGATCTATATAACAATGTGTTACACTACCTCTTTGCATTGGGTAATAGAGTTTTATATACCGCTTTTATATTAGCTCATCCAAGTCTATGGCTTCTTTATAATTTATTTTGACATTCCAAGGCTAGAGTATGTTTCTGTTAGTGTCTTCTCAGTTTTATCCTTTGGTGAAAAATTCACCTTACTACCTCTTACAACCAGCTGGGTACATTCTTTCGGAAGCAGCCATACAGTACTGTGTTAAAATGCAAATTCTTACAGTAGTGTGTCACTCTGATGTCTTGCTGTCTGTAGATAATGTAGGAAAGATTTTTTAAAAAGGAACTTTTGAAAGAGTAATATGGAAAAAAAATCAGATTATTAGGTTTCATAGTATCCCCACAATTTTTGAGATTCTGAAAATGGTTCTGGCATTGTGAACCTGGCATCGTGATGCTTTGTTCTATCGAAACGTTTTGTCCTCATTGAGTAAAAGACTGACTCAGCCAGAGGATATTATGTTTTAACATGTTGATATTCTGAGTTTACTAAACAGAACTGTTTGCTGCAGCAGTGCTGAACACAAACTGACAATACTATGCTCTGACTATTCCCATATTCTGGGGATCCTGTGCTATCTCATACTGTGCTGTGCAGTAGTGCCACTTGCTGTTGCTTGCTTGATAACTCTTACATATATTTATCTGTTTTCTTGCCTAGTTCTGCCAGACATTTTGATTGTCGCTGTATTATACACATCAACAATGAGCTCCGACAATAATCGCATGTTATTATATTTGCTATAAGACAGGAATTTAAGCTCCACCATTTTTAAACTGTTTTCAAGAATAAGTCTGGAGAAAAAATAGCTGTAGCCCACATGAAAATATTGCCATCTTCCTCATTGCTTCCATTCTGTGGCACTGAAACTCACATTTTACGAAGTGAGTTCTTGAAAAGTCACCCAAATTTAACTACTATAATAATTTGAGAAACTTTCTTTTGCATATGCCAAACAGATTAAAAAAAAAAAAAAACACCAATAACCTTCCGAGGACTTTGTGTGTACTGAACATATTATGCAGCTGTATCTCTGTGTTGCAAGGAGCTGTTCCGTGTTGGGGAATCTGAAATGAAAGCTCTTCATATTAATGGGAAAGGCTTCATATTAATGGAAAAGGCTACCATATGTCAGCATTTCACTAGAACAGAAAAGCAAATCAGTAATGCCGTAATAGCCAGCAGCGAGTAATGAGATCAGTAGGGATGTGGGCGTTTCAGACTTGAGCCTTTGCACTGCTTGATTTACTTGATTTTCATATATGGCAGACGATCAGACAGAGCTTTGGCTTCAATGAGGGAGTGTTTTCCAAGGAATAACATCATAGTATGAAAAGCTGCCCACTAACTGCTACGGCAAAGAGTGTAAAATTACATGATTCTAAATACTCTGTGAAGAAATTAATGATTTAGTACTGAAGGTACAGTTTATCTAGTATGAAGTCAGTCAGTCATGAAGTACATGTCTCTCTCTCAGCTGCTCACAGCTGTGGGCTCAGCTCCCATTCTGAGGACCGGGATAAGGCAGGAGCTGCTCTGAAAAGGTAATACACAGTGGCATCATCATGGGCTCTGTTTACAACAGTTCCCTTGTAATCATTTATATGCAGCTAATCAAAATTAAGATTTTAGGATGATAGAGGTTTCGCAATTTTTGAAGGCCTTATGTTTTACAATGTGATGCAGGTTCGTGTGTGCAGGAGTTACTTATGAAATAAGTGGCAGCAGGGCACAGCGGGATGGCACGTTGCCCTGGAGTTTGCTGTGGTATTAGGTAACGAACGGTGAGGTAACTGGGCTGCGGCGCATTTGTACAGCATCTGCGTACCGACGTCTGTGTCACGAGTGAGGGGGTCCCCGGACAGGTGGCTCGCGCAGGGCCGGCGGGCTCTGGCGCGGTGCCCGTGGGCTGCTCGCGGCCGTGCCGGGGTAGCGTGCGTGGGCAGAGCGGCGGCGGCGGCCGTTAGCGGCCGTTGGCGGCGGCCGTTAGCGGCCGTTGGCGGCGGTCGTGCGCGGCGGCCCTACTGCCGCTGGGGGCGCTGGCGGCGGGCTCCTCGTAAGCGGCCAATGGGCGCGGCGCGCGGGCGCGAGCGGCGCGGGACGCAGCCAATGAGCGCGCGAGTGGTGCGCGCGCCGCAGCCAACGGGAGCGGCGCTCTTAGGACCGCTGCCCGTGCGGCTCGCAGCGGCGGCGGCCGGCGCGCGGGTGTCCGTGCGGCGAGGGGGAGCGGCCGCGGCGCCGGCAGCGGCACAGGCAGCATCGGCCAAGCGCGGCGGGGCCGCCGCCGCCTGCAGCAGGTAGGCGCCGCCCGCCGCGGCCGAGGAGCGCGCAGGGGGCGCCTCCTTGGACTGAGCCGCTCCATCCTCTCGCGGCCCGGGCGCGGTGGAGGCCGCTGAGGGCGGGTTGGGGGGAGTGCTGAGGAGCGGATTGTGGGATAGATGGTTAAAAATGAGGGAGGGAGGAGAGAAAAAAAAAAAAAAAAAAAGGGAAGAAGCTGCGGTGGGGGCGGGCGGCTGCGCTGTGGCGCGGGTGAGGCCAGCGGCGCCCCCTCTGCCGTGAGGTCTGCTCGCCGCCCAGGCCGCCCGCCGCCCTTTCCCTGCCTCGAGGCCGGCCCCTCAGTGGATATATATGTGTATATATATATTTATATATATGTATATATTTTGGCCTGAGGGAAGAGCTGGGGCCGCGTGCCGAGGCAGTCAGCGAGCTGGTGCGTGAGGGGAGCGGCGGGAGGAGCCGCTTGGCCAAGCCCGGGAAGCCGGGTAGTGATTGCGCGTCACCCACCTCAGAGTTTCTGCAGCCGAGCCGCCTGGCGGCCTCGGTGCTTTAGTAACCGCTTTAGAGGTAATTAAAGCATGAGCGGGACGTCTAGGGATTTAAATGCCCGTAACATCCACCTGCCTTGCAGCGGGCAAGGGTTCCTGCGGTCTGTGACCTGCGACTTGTGCTTCATAACTGAGGGGAAATGCCATTTTTTTCAACAATTTCTGAAATTTCTGGGATCTCTACACACCTCAGCTCCTTTCTTTTGCTTTTCTACCCTCCTGTCTAAACGATTCTGAGGAAAGAGGCTTTCTGCGCTCTTTTTGGTTAGGTACTTAGATAAGGAATACTTTGATTGGGAACCTGTCCTGGTTGTAGGACAGGCCAGCAGTTTGTGAGTAGAATTTGCTATAGATCTATGTCTGCATATATACACATATATACACACATTTCTTTTTTTTTAATATATTTTAAAAGATGCAAAAGTTGTGGAAATAGGACTTCAGATTTCTCTGACAGTGTTCTGACATTTTTTCTTTTCTACATGTCTGGAAAAAGTAAGGGTAACCTTATGTGTGATTAGGCCTTAAATGCAAACTGACAGTTGTCAGATTAAAGAGTTATTTTAGATTTCAGAGAGATAAATTTTTATTTATTTGTACGAACATGAGAGAAACTTATTTTCACTGATTTTCACTGAAGACTGGTGAATTGCGCTATATTAAAATGTTATCCAACTTGACTGCATTATTGTATGACTAATTTTGAAGTGGTTCACTTTGACTTTAAGAAATTAAGTTCTTTCTTGCAGTTATGATATGTAGGACTTGTCTATAATTTCAATGCCCCAATTTTTGAAATCTTAACTCCCTTCTTAAAACTGTTCTGCAATCAATAAGCATACTTGATCCAGCTGTTTCAGTCAAGAAAAGCTCAGATGATCAACGAGTTTAACATTTATTTTATTGCAAAAGCATGGGATGATGTAGGGAAAGCATCTCAAAGTATTAATTCCTGGGAAATCATTTTTTTTGTGCAAGATTTGTTGTAAGTGCACCTCAAGTATTGCAACACCATAATATATAATGTAAAAGAAGTGAGGTTTAAATTTAAATTTTAAACTAAGAGGTTTTATTAATTACAGATTTTGACAGTAACTGCTCTGTTAACAAACTTTAATCATAAGCTTCAAGAAAATTATAAAAAAAAAGGCTCGGTAAAATGTTTCTTTCTTGTCCTGAAGCTTGAACAGAATATGACTGGGAAGAATGGTTGACCAAACATTGCATTATCCTGTTTGAGATCAAGAATTTGAATCTAGGTTTTATTTGCTTGATTAGTCTTTTACAAATTTGTCTCATATTTTGTTGGTTCAAAATATCTTGAATAACCATTCATGAGAGAAAGTTCACAAAATGTCCATATCACAGTAACAGTTAGAGCAGTAATTATGCTGTTGCTTAAGCTTTTTCTATTAAGAATTTGAACTGCATAACAGAATAATAGAAGAACAGCTAAGACTTCTGAGGTAGATTCTTAGGTAACTTAGATTGAGAGATCTGGAATGTGGTTCCTATCAGTGAACCTTGAATGTGATATCCTAAAATTTGTTTGAAAGCGGTCTGGATTTTCTTCTTTGGTTTCCCAAACCTTGTTTGAAAGGAGTCTGGATTTAAGTGTCACAGACATGGTTGCCCATAAACTGGAAATGGAGTATAGTAAATGCTCTTTTATGTGTTATGATTTATTGCTATAACTTAATTTCTGAGCTTTCTGTTCCTCTCGTGCAGCCCTAGAGAAATGAGATTAAACAAGTTTTCTTTTAACATGAGCTTGAAGACTAAGCTCAACCAGTATATCAATTCAGAAAATCGTCAGTCCACGAGTATAATTTTATTATGAAGTGATAATTAAACTTGTTTGTACTAAACCAGTTCATAGAAACTTTTTTTTTTTTAATCCTCTTTAGAGGAGGGCTCTATTATAGATGAAATACAATTACAGCAAAGCATGAGGCCTCTCCAGTACTCTGTTAAACTGTACTACTCAAAATTTAGTTTAATTGACCCGGTACAAAATGCTCTGAGAATAGAGGCATAAGTGAGTAGTACAAACCTGTAACGGCATTAGAATTTTGGCTTAAAGAAAGTATGTGAAGGTGCACATGAACCACACATGTCAAATGCCTCTGATGACAAAGTTTTCCTGAGATCATTTCCGTGGAAAAGATACAGATGCCGGTACAGATGAAATAGCTTACCGTTACCCTGAACCCATTCCAGCTATAATCCGGAAAGTGGGTAGTGAAATGCTTGTAATCTAGTGTACTGCCTAGTGAAAGGTAAACACTGGCTAGTTATTATTAAAGGAGTGGAGTCCTTTTGATAGCTCTTCAAAACTAGATCTAGTCAGCTTCCACAGATGGCTGTGTGTTTTCCTGTGTGTAAGGGTATGTTGTATTTTCTTGGCAGGCTTATCCTGCTGAGTACTGTGGCTTATAGCTAGTAAAGGAATGACCTTGCAGAGAATAGATAAGAATGTTAATAATAAGTCTAAAACGTGGATAAGTTTGTCTTTTGCTAGGTGTGGGAAGAGTCCCAAATCTTGCCTGTGACTGTTAAGATGTACTTATTCCAAATTTAGGTTAATTTGCACCAAAAGTGGTTGGGAACAGGAAATACTCTATCATATTTGTTGTAGAAGATGAGAGTAGAGACCGTTATCTTTGACAGATAAGGTTTCTCAATGGATATAACCTTGGACCAGGAAGACAAACATACTGTCCTTCTTCAGTGATATCCTGGACAGATATTGTCTAAATAAGATAGATCATTGACCCTTGCGGTTGTTGGAAATGTGGACATTCTGCTGATAGCATTCATTGATTTACTTTTGTGGAAACAAGGCACCAGATGCAATGAGACACGATACAGTGTTATGACCCAGACTTGTCTTGCTGACAATAACCTTGTTCAGCTGGGTTAAATATTACTTCCTTTCTGCCTGAATCCAGTTCTTCAGTTTTATTCTGGCTTGCTATAGCGTCCTTGCAATGCAGTAGTTTACGTTCTCTGTGAGAGACTTCTGTGAAGTTCTTGAGTTTCAGACACTTCTGTGTTTTACTTAAATACATGCCTGTGCATTCAGGCCTGATATCTAGATGGGATTAGTTTCTGAATATACACAGGTGTTTCTTCCATCTTATTTTTAGACTATTTCCTGTTGCACTGTCATTAGTAATATCGTCATTAGTAATTCGAGTTGACATGGGTAAGGGAGAAAAGAGTTTTTTGGCCTGTGTTTCGCCGTATTTCCAGTGAATGGTTGCTAATGCTTGAGAGGCTGGGAAATGCACATTTTTTGTTTCCAGTGGTTGGTTAGGCTCATTATGACTGAATTTAAAGGGAGGCTTTTGCTGACATAGGGTTTTTCTGTGATAAACTAGAAAAAAAAGGCCATATAGTCTTGAATAAGGACATACCTTCTCTCCCTGACTGGTTGATGGATTTAACAGTTTAACATTCATTAGAACTGGAGCTTATTTCAGGCTTTCTTGGCCCTTGGAAAGCAAATTTTTAAGCATCTTGATCTGTTTGGACAAATTTGAGAAACGGTCTTTTTTCATGTTAAAAACAGAATGTGGACTTATTGTCCTTGTTTTGAGAGTCATAGAGACCTCAGTGTGTTTAAAGCAATGAGTTAAATGTTGCTGCAGCAGCTCTGAAAACAAACAGAGCTGCTGTTGTGTGTTCTATAATAGAACTTGCTCAGTCTTGGATGCTAAAAGATGGCAAGCGTTGGCTTGGATCCTGACAGCGGGTGGGGGGCTCTTCTGCTGTGTTTTTTTTCCTCCTCTTCCCTCTCCACCCCCCCCAAGTCTTTTGTCTTTTGCATTGAAAGAGTGCTGACACTTCAGTGTTGAATGCCAAATTTAAGTCTTACATTGTCTTGCAAGGTAGATATCTTTTTGAAGCTACTCCAGCCTGTTGTGTTTTGCAGATCAAACTGAAGTTGCAATGGGAGCAAAAATCTTAATCGGATTAGGTTTTTTAGGGTAGTGTGGCTGAGTGGCTTTCTTTCTGATTTGTTTGCACAATGACATGTTATCCAATAATTTACTCCCTGAAAACTTTAGGCAATAACACTGCTAATATAATTGCAGGTATATGGTAATTTCTTTCTGAGCTTGAAGTTAGGAGTTGACAACAATGCTATGTTACCTGACATGGAGAGAGAGCCTCTCAAAAGAAGACGTTTTCTTGCGCCTCTCAAAAGAAGTAACACTCTTCCCTTTTTCTGGACTTGTCCTTTCTGGGATGATTGCTTGTTAGGCTTTCTTCATTTACCCCTAGATTCTGTTTACCTTTGCTTCAATTTTGATGCTTCTAGGCAAATTGCTTGCAGTCTCAGTACGTATTGGCATATAAATCATTACCAAGATCCTGTAGGAATCATACCAATTTTGTCTTTAAAATTAAGTTTTGTTATAATAGCTGCACGAGTCTCCTGTTCCATTTGAGACAACAGGAGGCAGACATAATTTATGCATGGGAGCAATCCTGGAAATTTTTAGGAGGAAATAGAACTGAATGTTATATGCAAATATAAGCAGAACTTGGGTTAAGGGGAGGGCATACTTGAAATCACAGAGAGTCCTCTTTGCCATTGTGGGAGTAGTAGTGAAGACAACAGGTCACTGAACAAGAAAAAAAATGATTTGTGTGAGCTACTTGGCTCTTGCTTTGTTGCAGGTGGTATACTTTTTGAAACTGGTTTAAAGATTTGTAAGTATGTGGCAAAACTGAAAGGGTGAGTACAGGGTGTTTTTTCTTTTCTTTTCTTTTTTTTTTTTTTTTTTTTAAAAAGTTTCTGCTTGTAACAGCCTGTTGACTCAAGACAACTAAGCACTTTTATAGGTTGAATTCCTACATTCTTGGGTGGAGGTGCAGAAAGACTGTCATTCTATTTAGCTGTTCAGGATTGCAATTGTTATTTAAGTAAAAGTCTCTACCTTCAAAGAGACTTAACTTTTTTTGAGTGCAGTGCTTCTATAGGGCGATGCAAAAATTCTCTCTGGTCATCTTCTGGTTGCAGTGGTTGTGTGCATGATGCTTGTGCTATAAGAGAGTACAATTAAACTTCTACTATGCAAGCTTGTTATTTTGGTAACAGTACTTAGAAAAAATTGGTAAACCAGTATGTAAATGTAGACATCTGCTATATAGCCTTTTGCAGGAAAAGTAAGCAGTTTTAATGGGATATGGTCAAGACATTGTCATATGGAATGTCTCATAATAACTTGCAGTTAGCCTGAGGCACAGGTTGAGTTCCAGAGGCCATTAAAGTCATGTTCCAAAGGCAACATTAGTGGGAAAAATAGACCTGCCTACAAATGGATATAATTTTCCAGTTTCTGGTAGCTTATCGCTGGTATCTAGAACTAATCATAGTCTCCAAACAGTTTACTGGAAGAGGAGAAAGCATTAATACTTCTCATAGTTAAATTAACTTTTTAAACTGCAGCAAAGCTGGCAATGTCTGAGTAGTCTGCTGGGTTTCAATTACCATCCCTTCCCCTTCATTTCATTAGAGGGAATATTTTGACTGCAGAGACTTGAGTTTGTCTGAGTTCTGAGAGCACATCTTGTTTGAAGTATGAGGAGGTTCTTCATTTGGTGAAAGAGGGAAACCTCCTTTACGTTTACGTTTCTGTGGCCTAGCATCCATGCTTCTTAGGAAGACTTGGCCTAAGTCTAGCAGGGGATTTGCTGACATGGGCAAAATTCCAGGGCAAATAATTGGCAGATGCCTGGTTCCCTGTTTTCCGTCAACATGTTTGAAGCCTCCACTTGTGATTATTTTTTAATGATATGACCTTTAGACTACACGCAGCAGCCACATAACCTTAGAGTTTTAAAGGACCGTGCACTTGGAGATAAAACATACCAAAAGTTCAGCTATTTTTCTAGGCCAAGTGGACATCTAATACCTTAAAAGTAAAAACACTGTTGTAGAAGCGTTTTACATTTACCAAGGGGTAATCTTATTTTAGTATGAAATTAAATTTTCACATCTGTGCCATTTATTTAGAATTTCAGATTTGCAGAAGATATGGAAGATTTTAATATATATATTTTTTGTAACTTCTCTTAAGGTCATAATGGTTTCCATCCCTGAATACTATGAAGGAAAGAATATCCTCCTGACGGGAGCTACTGGCTTTATGGGGAAAGTACTTCTGGAAAAGCTACTCAGATCTTGTCCTAAAGTGAAAGCTGTGTATGTATTAGTGAGACACAAAGCAGGGCAGACACCTGAAGCACGAATAGAGGAAATAACCAGCTGTAAGGTATGTGCCATATGCTCATAAAATACATTTTCAGCTATCTTTTGTTTCCATTTCATTATGAGGACAGCTTTGGTTTATCTAAAGCCAGTTACTGTTGCTCATTGTCTTTTTTTTCTAGTGGAAATGGAAGGCGTGGCATTGTTGCTCTTATATGAATGCAAGTAGCAGAAAGTCTTCCTTTTTATTTAGTTCAGGAAGAAGGTGCTTAGCCAGCTGTGTGTTGAATCGTCTAATATCTGACAAAACTTCTTAGGAGAATGTATAATCAAGAGCAGGAGGTAGCATGGACTCTTGAGTGGTAAGACCTGGGTTGTGAAGCTGGTTTGACTACATAGCCGCTTTGATTTTAAGCAGGTCCCTTTTCTCTTTGTGCCTTACCTCATTTTCTTGTCTATAAAATGAGGATTGGCACTTTCCTTTTTTGGAAAGCACTGTAAGATTTACCAGTAATCAAAGAGGTGTGATCTCAAAAGACTTTTTAAATGAATTATGTTTGAACAGAATGAAAAGGTTTGCTTTAATACATTTTACTACAGATTTCTATTAGTCATCACCATCACTGTAAGACTGACAACAAAGGAAAGGCACTGGCATTCTTTGTTCCAGAAGTATTCAGCAGATATCTAAGTGACTTTTCTGTGTAGATGTTTAGGCTACACCCAGTTAATTACATATTGGTCATGCTGCTTGGGTGAGGTACTTTCCTCCTGAAAAAGACTTATTTGCTTAATAGTTTGGTGGGATAATTTGGGAATTCTTAATACATGTAGAACCACACATCAGTATTGCCCATCTCTCTGTATCCAGTGTCCCATTTATAATGTGAAGAAAGAACGAGAGGAGAACATAAACTTTTGAAACAGAGACTTTTTATGCCTCCCCTCTTGTGGGATGTGAGAGTTGGTAGTACAGACTTGGTAAAAATGTTCAGATATAGCAGCCTTCACAAAGTGTGTGCTTAGAAAGTTCTTAAAGGCATTCAATAAAAAGAAAATATGAAGTCATTTAAGCGGAAATCCTTTAAAGTAGGGAACTGAATTTCCTCACAACTCTAATTCTGGCTGTTTGAAGTTACATCAGGCATGAGGGTAGCTTTGTCTCTAGTAAACTGTCCCTTTTTCTGTAGTTGTGTCAAAACTCTTCACCCATTGTTCAAGAGCATCTACTTGCATTTCAATACCTTGCCCACAGCATGCAGCAGAAAGTTGCAGTGGGGGTTCAGTTTTAAGATCCATCCATAGATTGTCTCTTTCACATTTACATGAAATAGTTCATCACTTGCCCAAGCAAATAAAATATATGCTCAGACTAAGCACCAAACTGAGGGGGATAGCGAATGTTTATCACTCTCCTTTCTGTATATGTTATTAACCAAATAAAAAAGGCAGGGAATATTCAGGCAGGGGGAAGAACAGCTGGTCGTGTGAACTCACGCAGCTTCCCTGCGATTAGGCCTCAGTATTGCTTTTGGAAAGTTCATATGTTGCAAGAGGCTCTTAAGTTTACAAGCCTCAAACTTTCTACTTTAAGTCTATACCAGCCTTGATGTATGGCAGTCCAAAGTATTTTATGAGCCTCACTAAGCATTTATTGCTGGAACAGGTCCAAGAAATGAATTCCTTCTGACGAGCAAAAGTACTACTTGAAGTAGTCCCACATCTTAGTGCCTAGACTTAAGAACATAAAATGAGTGTTGCTGGGCATCACACAGCTGAATCAAGATATTTTTTCTGATTTTATCATATAGTTAGACAAAATAGGTTCAAAGTGTATTGTTTAACTGGTGTTAACTTGATCATGATGCCTCCAAAGAAGTATGAAAATATTTAGTGAGATTTGTTGTCTTAATATGCCCTGCTGTGAGGACCCTGCCAGTAATTTCTGAGTTTGGATGATCACAGTAAGCACACTACAGAGGTTTAGATATTCTGTTTCTTGAAGAGTTTAAAATTTAAATGGGTGAAAGTGATGGTTCGGAGCAAAACTAAGCTGCAAACAGTAAGAAATCAAATGCAAACGGTAAGAAACAGGTTTCTATTTCCGTTGGATTTGAGATGTCTGATTTCTGTGGTCGTTCGGCATGTGCATCATTTGTGTTCAAAGTTTTTGTTCTTCCTAGCACTTCATAGTGATGTCTTGCTGGTATGGAATTGTGCTAAGAAGGTTTCCTTGAGGATGTGAAGGGGTGAAAAGCAGATACCTAACATTAAAAACGATAAACCTGTTTTTGTGGCTGTTTTGTTTTATACTTTAGTGCTTTGTCTGTGGGACTTTGCTTGTGTATAATAAGGCTTAATATGATTAGAGTGCGGTAGCTTCCATTCTACATGTCCTTAGAGGCAGGCACTGTCATTCCAAATATAAAATCATACTAGGTCACTTTCAAAATGATAGAAGGTTCCCTGCCTCACAATCAAGCTGAAAAATCTATCTACAAAAGTATTTTTCAGCTGGACAAACAAGCTCTCCCAGCCACTATTGCTAGTTCAAGAGAAGCAACAGGCCAGTGAGGAGCTAGGAAATTGAAGCAATCTGTTTGGCGCTGTACTAGGTTGCACTGCCTCAACACAGTCACAAAACCGCACCTTTAGGTTAATTTTATAGTTGGAAATGAATTGGTTTCTTTTGATGCTGTAAGAAAATGACTTTTAGCTATTTTCCCTTAGAGTCACCACATACTTAAATAGGAGAGAGAAAACAAATAACTGCTGTCATTTTAATCTATTCTAATAGACTTGCAGTAAAGCAGTTGTGATATTGGCTTAATTGTAAAGGGCCCTGCTCTGGTGACACTTTAAAGTGCATTTTGTTCCCACAATGCTCTTCCCACTCCCTTAGGAAAGATTGCATGTTAATAATTGGGAATAAGATGAGTCAAGAATTTAGTTGTGTCTAGTAAGTCACAAGTGATTAGAGTCCAGCTAATCAAATAAAGAGAATTGAAAATATGTGATGAACATAGCAGTGGGTGGAGTTTTTTAGTAAAATAGTTGAGCATCAGTTTGATGAGATTTATTAGATGTTCCAATACAATGAGCAGCCTTTAACTGTGTCTGTTTTACATTATATACTTAGATAAGCAGTTTCCTCACCAAATATGTTCACGTGAAGTTAGTAATGTGCTATTAGGAAATTCTTAAGTGCATTTACTGCAACTGATTAACTTGAGAAACAAGGATGTATGATTGCCTATAGGCAGAAAATATGTGTTGTGTTTTGTTTTCTTTGCTTACATGAAACTTGTATCTTATTTTCACTGGCTATTAGTTTGAATTTTTAGTTCTGTTTTCTGACAGCTCTTTGACAGGTTGAGAGAGGAGCAACCAGACTTCAAAGCAAAAATAATAGTGATTACAAGTGAACTTACACAACCTGAGCTGGACCTTAGTGAACCAGTCAAGGAGAAGCTTATAGAATGCATTAATATTATATTTCATTGTGCTGCTACGATCAGGTTTAATGAAACGCTGAGGTGAGTCTAAAATTCTGTATGTGATAATTTGATTAACCAGTGGCCTTCAAGGGGAAGGGGTAAATCTGATGTCTGCAGGATCTTGTGAATATTCAGCCTTTCTGAAATATAAACCATTCCTTCAGCTTTCCTTTTTGGAAAGCATACATATATTTCTAATGGGCATATCTTAGGCAAAGTTGTATGTGAGGGAAGCTGTAGCGTTTGTAAGGCCTGCTGAGAGTAAGAAGATTATGTCAGAAGTCTTATATTCACTTGTGGCGCTTAGCGTTGAAACATGGAGTATCTGATTTGGCGAAATGACTTTGAAAAGGTCAGGTATACAGGTAAAACTTTGATGACTTCTTTTGTGGTAACCAGATGTCCTGTTGCATTATTTACTTCTTGTAGAACACTTTTCTTGGAGTAGAATTAAAGAATAGCCTTTAGGAAGTCAAGGGATCCATGCTAACATTGGAGCATAAGATGAAAGTAAGAACAGGGCAAAACTTAAAGAAAGTATGCTGAATATCAAGAGAAGTTCTAGATTAAGAACGGGGCCTATAGTTCCAAGCAGAAGCTTAGGACACTGTCTACCAACTCTTTTTTTTTTTAATGAATACTTTTACTATGTATATTGGTTAGTGAGGCCTTAGGGTTAAGTTGAACAGTTGCTTGTCACTTGTGCTTTTTACTTCTGCTTTCTGCTAATCAAATTTCTGCTTATTCAACAGAGATGCAGTTCAGTTAAATGTGATTGCCACACAACAGCTCCTTTTCTTGGCACAACGAATGAAGTACCTAGAAGTGTTCATGCATGTTTCGACCGCATATGCATATTGCAATCGAAAACACATTGAAGAAATAGTTTATCCACCTCCTGTTGATCCCAAGAAACTGATGGATTCTCTAGAGTATGTGATGGTACTTTGTGAACTACTTCAGCAATTCATAACCCTTTCCTTCCTAGTAATAAAGTACCAAAACATGGTTAACTGGCTGAAAAATGAAGAAAACAGCTTATGTTGCCCTATATGTCTAATGTTTGTCTGGCGCTTTCCCTTATAGAAAAGGAAATGGACTAAAGTTTCATGGTCATTTAAGCTGATACAGCTGTGGACTTAGTATTGAAAAATGCAGATGCTCTGTTTTTTCGTTTTTTGCTTTTTAGCTTTTTGCTCTTGAATTGGATAACACTAGGAAAAATATTCATTTTATATTTTATTTTCTGTGTATATTGCCCTGAGGTCCTACCTTAGCTGTCAGCCCCTTACAGAATCAGGAAACAAGTGGCAAGTATGAGGTGAATCATGCAACAATCAGATAATATTTCTGTTATCCCTAAATTGCTCCCTCCTTTCTTCCTTGTCATAGAAATACTATTTCTTGTTAATAGGAAATGAAATAGTAATCAAAAATAGTAATCAATTAAAAAGCAGTATGTTTTTATCTTGGTGTTGTAGGTAGAAGAGCTACTATGGAACTACACAAAAACACAGCACTACTACTATTGTTTAAACAAGTTTTACAGGAAACAATCTTTCAAATGAGATACTCTGAAGTAGTTTTATTTTCTGTTCTTGCTTTTCATGGGCAAAGTAAATACAACTTAAATGTTTGGCCTTGGACTACTGTCTGTATTTTAAAACCCATTGTGAAGTCATGGTGTACAGAGGCAAAGCTGTAAAAATTTATATGTGAAAGATCCATCTAGCCAACAGCTGACTGAGACACTGATAAACACACATTTGTGCTCATCATATGCATCTTCCCCACGCTTTCCAAATTCATATCATGATAGTGATACACATTTCCTTAAAGATAACAGCATTGCTTAATGAGAATTAAAGTATGTTGAGTAAAAGTCCAATTATGTGACTAAAACATTGTGTCACTGAAGCAGATAAAATCCTCACTGTGTCCCAAAGATAATTGACGTGCTAAGTCTGCACTTCACATGTGATAATTAATGGAGTTATGATTATTGCAGATGAATTCAGTATTTGCTCTACAGTAGGTGTGTAATGAATTAACTACTTGTGCAAAAAAAGTAGTTGCATCATGGTTTATATGCCTGCTGACACTCAGCATGAAGCTCTCATCTTTTTTTTTCTTCTTGATGTTTGAGAAATATGTTTTGTTTGCAGTTCAGACTGTATGCCTTTCTTAAGAAGAGAAAAGAATCTTAGTAACTTTTATCCTATCTAACAAGAAAGGAAAAAAAAAGTCTCTGATACCTAGTCTAGCTCATGAATGTGCTTGCTTTCTAGGGTGTTTTCTAGGAAATGTTTTCCAGAGGATTGTGGAACTGGCCAGAGATTCTGGTGGAAGGGTTCTCTTGCATTTCCTTTTAAATCCTTCTTTTTTATGCTTTAGTTTAAAGCAAGGTGAATGTGAAGTCAGTGTAAAAATGGTTTTCACAGGAGGTTGCTAATGTCACTAGTCCATCTTAACTACACTGCTGCAGAAGAACACAAATACAAGTGATGGTAACTTTCAAGTTCTCTTTTCAGAACAGTTATAGATACAATCAGAATGGGTGATAGACTCATTTTGGTAAACTGGAGAGTATTTTTTTTCTCCTTTTCATGGCCTCTATAGGAATTAGCCTCCCATTTAAAAGGGTTAAACCTCCACACATGCACACTCACAACCCAACCAATGTGAATGGCACTTTAGGAAGCTATCTAGTTTTAAAGCTTAGCTCAGGGAATGCTGCTTGCAGACACTTACTGTTTGGTATTCAAATGCTTGTAGAAATATTTCATAACCTTTAACCTTTTCAAGTTGAAAGAGATATGTGATTTGATAGGCTCAGTGGGAGTTGCTTTTAACTTTTGAAAATCAATCTGGCTTTTAAAATTTAGTGATCGGAATTTAATGTTGGATACTATGGTTGCTACAGAAATGTGAAACACTAAACTGAGCTGCTATTTTTTGCCTGAATTTCTTTGCAGAACTCTTATTCTTCTTAGACTTATTCAGGTTCTAGGGAATGCTTGTGTTTTGAAGAAAAGATTAGATTTTTAAATGACTTTCAGGAATATTTTTATTTGACTTGCCTTTTTACATTTAAAGAAAAATTCCTCCTGATGGAACAATGTGCTGTTATTTACACTCGTCTATTCTTTTTTTTTGTTGTTCTTTAGGTGGATGGATGATGGTCTAGTGAATGATATTACTCCTAAACTGATAGGCGACAGACCCAATACTTACACATACACAAAAGCCTTAGCCGAATATGTAGTACAGCAAGAAGGTGCAAAATTAAACATAGCCATTATAAGGCCATCTATTGTTGGTGCTAGCTGGAAGGAGCCTTTTCCTGTAAGTCACTGAATTTTCAATTGAGTATCTTGCTTGTAAAATGTAGTGCATGTTGACAGCCTGGGAACGTAGAGGCCCGGGTGCAGGAAAACCTTTTAAGCTTTGAAATTGTGGCTTAGTTGCTTCCAGCAAACAACTCTGGTATAAACGCTAACAAATACAGTATTTTTATGCAGGAAGAAGAAAGAATAAATTACTTCTAATCACAGAAAGCAATACATTTCTGTCAAAGCAGAGATTAAAAAGTTTGTTAAAACACATATGAAATAATTATTTATCACCTTTTCACTTCCTGAGTGTAGATATGTTTTGTTAATCTGTCTGCTTTTTCCACCTCGAGATACTTCGGTATGTCAATAGCGTCACATTCAAAAGGAGATCGGGGCACTGCAGGACATAGAAACGTTTTGATTATACTTTTAGTCAAGCCTTATGACTTTTAGTCATAAACTTTGTGGAAGGCAGCTTAAATTTTATACACCATATATGGTATATAAATCTCTAGTGTGTATGCTGTACGATTCCTCCAGTATAGGAAACTGGTGCTGCAATAACTTTTCCAAATCAAGATGGAGTATTTCTCAAATTATTATAATCCATATAATTGTACATATTCAGTTGACATTAAAATGGAGATAAAATGTTTTCTGTTTTATAAAATGCAAGGGAAAAATCTAATAATTGATATCAAAACCGCTTGTCAGTCCATTGAAGGAATTTCAGTATCCTTAACATAAATGTATTGTGCAAAAAAACCTTGCATTTTATTTGCTAAGAAATAAGACAGCAACTCACTTTGACAGATAAGTGAAGTGACAGATAGATCTCTTCTCCAAGATGTGCTGATGTGTTATACCACCAGATTTTGCAGTGGAAGAACTTTATTTCAAAATGTGGAAACTAGATTTCCTCCTGTCGCTGCTGCCCCCCTACTCCCCCTCCCCGCCCCCCCAATTTATTTCTCAAAACTTGTCAAATTTTCTCTTAAGAATGCTGAATGCACTCTGACCTCCTTTTTTTTATTTTCTCTTTTCTTCTCCCTTCATGCTAGGGATGGATTGATAACTTCAATGGACCTAGCGGTCTTTTCATTGCTGTAAGTAAATGATTGACTATAGTTAACAGATTTCCCTACACACACACACACCAAGTTTTTGGAAGACAGCAAAGCTTTATATGTTTTGTGTCTTTTTTTTTTTTTTTTTATTCTTTAAGGCAGGAAAAGGAATTCTTCGAACAATGAGAGCCTCCAACAGTGCAGTAGCAGATCTTGTTCCAGTAGATGTTGTTGTCAATACAACCCTGGCTGCAGCTTGGTATTCTGGAGTTAATAGGTATAGTAGGTGACGATATGGAGTATTAGTATTTTGAAGGATGATACTGTGTATTTTGATAAAGTAGTCTGCTGTTTAATTGCTGCTCTGTATCCCGCTGTTCCCCCAGGACAAAGGAATCTAAGGTACTCACAGCAATTAGTCCCTCAACCTGTAACCTCCTTATGGTAATAGCCAGCAGTTGAAAGTCAAGAGGAAGACATCATGTCCTGAAAATTCCTTCCTAGCCCTGGTTACGGTCAACTTATGTGGGCAAAATGTCCTCTGAAAGAAAATAAATGTAACAGTTGAGGAAGAAATAGGAAGCAGAAAACAATGATTATGCTGTTGATTCTTTATTAGTATTATTTAATTTAAATGATGCTGTTATGGGAAAGAATCACTTTAGGCATATTGTTTTTTAAAATTTTCTTGTTCTCTCATTTGCTCTTTATTTTTTCTTCTTCCTTTTTTTCTTTTTTTTTTTTTCTTCACAGACCAAGAAATGTCATGGTGTATAACTGTACAACAGGTGGCACCAACCCTTTCCACTGGGGTGAAGTTGGTATGCCATATTTCTTTTTCATAAGATTTAGTAGAAGGATAAGGTCAAATAATAAATGCATAGGCTATAATCATTAGAACATATTGCTTTTTATCATTGAAACTAGTAAAGAAGCCATACCTCTCAATCTTGCATCTTTTTTTTTCCTATTAATTCTCCCTCTTTGAGCATTACAAGTGTTTAACTTTTTAAAGTTCTGTCATCACTTAAAATATGTGAAAACTGATTTTTCAGCTTGGTACAAGCCACAACCTAATCTGCCTACCACTTGTGGGAAACTTGTAGAGAAAAGCATTGCTCAGAGGAACAGTAGTAACCTTGTGTGCCAATTTGGCTAAATATATTTGAAAAAATCAGCCCCAAATACACATGTATTTTGTACAGCTGCATAATTGAGAGGGATGACTATAGTTTTGCACTTGTGTAGTTTCTTGTTGTTCTTAGTTTAAGGTAATTCTTGTTGGGATCGTTTTTTTTAGTGTTCAGATAGTTACGTAAGTCATCAACTGTTCTTGCAGGGGAAAAAGTAGTCTTGAAAAATGTATGGCCACCTATTTTCAGCTCTTAAATATCCCGGCTAAAATGCAGCCCTCATGCCAAGAGCCTTGTAATAGTTTTTATTATAAGTCACAGTGCAAGCTGGCTGGCACGATAAAGTTGTATATTAGCTGTCTGTTTTTTCTTTTTTGCAGAAATAGACTTATTAAACTGAGATTAATTCTTTTTTCAGTTGACTTAAAAACTTAAGTCTCTTTTATTTCTTTTGACTACTTTGTTCATGCTTGCTATTTATTTTTGCCCATTTTATATGTACCTACACTTATAAACCTTGTTATTTCAGGCTAAGTGGGAAAACTACTGACCTCCTTTATATCCCACTTTTAATTGGGATGTTTAAATACTTCTATAAGAAACAACGTAAAATTAGAGATTATTAGAAAGATGACTTTCTGCCTGTTTAGAGTCTGAACCTGCAGATTATCCTTGAACAGCATTTTTAGGCTTCAACGGGAGTTTCATGAAAAGTCCAAGCCTAATGAGATTTTTTTTATTATTTAGATATGAATATGAATAATTTGTTAAATATGTCTTTTTGAAATGCACTTCATTTACTTGTCAAGTCCTAAGTCTGTTTTTAAGTTACTCTTCATGTAAGAGATTAGAATAGCCTTTTCTGGGAAAAGTAGTGTAATGTTTTGTTTTATATAGCTCTATGTGCTATATAAACTGAAACTGCTATGAGTTTCTGAGATCAACAACCCCTAAGGTAGGGAAGAGGAACAGAAAGAGAGAAGCTACAGTAAAATGTGATGCTGAAAAGGAAGGCGTAAAAGACCTTTTGATATACTAGGAACCAGTTTAACAGTATTGCAGGTTAAAAGTTTGACTGTCTTACTTTCTGTGGATGGTAGAAAAGTTAGGGTGGTTACTTAAATAACATACTGAATATTGTACACTGTAATGTACTTTGAAAACCATTAAATTTTACATGGTTATTATCAAAGCTGTTACACAACTTTTCTTTCTCAGAATACCATGTAATTTCTACTTTCAAGAGGAATCCTCTCGAACAGGCCTTCAGACGGCCCAATGTAAATCTAACTTCCAATCACCTTTTATATCATTACTGGATTGCTGTAAGCCATAAGGCCCCAGCATTCCTGTATGATATCTACCTCAGGATTACTGGAAGAAGCCCAAGGTAATGGTGACTAGCTCTGTCTTATCTGTTCCTCTGACTTTTAAACAAAGCTATGCTTACACTATAATGTATATTGACTTTTTTTTCCCCATGAATGCTTTGTGACTAAAATTCAGCCTTTTTTTTTTCCTGAAAATAGGTCCTTGAATTGAAACTGACTTTAAACTTTCTGGCAAAAATGAGGATGTTTTGGTTGAATATTTTACTTGTTTGGGGGTTTGAGTAATCAAGACAAACAGAATACAAGATCTTTGATGTTCATTCCTGAATCATAAATATTCAAAATATGTTGATCCTTATTTTTTTCTACAGAACACCACATAAATTTGAATTTCAAGACAAATCCGTTAGAACGTGCAATAAGGCGCCCTAATGTTAGTTTATGTTCCAACCCCCTCTTGTGCCAATATTGGACTACAGTCAGCCATATATTACCTGCATTATTGCACGATCTCTTTCTCAGATTGACAGGTCATAAACCATGGTAAGAAGGACAGGCCTAAAAATATCTGCTGATGAGGTGGTGGAGACTTGTGAAGAAGACGTGGCATGGGCACTATCCAGATTTACTAACCATAAGCAATAACAATACAGTGACTGAGTTTCTAAGATTAATGATCGGCTGAACAGTGTTGACCAAGATGCGTCTCAGATCAGAATCCGAGTCGGTCATTAAACTCTACGAAGTAGCTTGCACTAAGATTGTTGTTGCTATTATAAACTGAAAATGGAAGGGGAAAGGAAGCTAAATGTGGGTTATTTCTATAGATGATACAACTTGATCTGGTTGTCTTGTATCATCTCATTCCATTCAGTTTATAATATTTAAATTAGTATGTGGCTAACCTCTTAAGTGGGAAAATGGCATAACTCTTCCAAGCAGGCTAAAGTAAATTACATAGATGGAATATAAAATATCAAGATGTCAGATGATTTTGCCAAGTCATCTGATCTTAACTCATTACATATACTAAGTTTTCAAAAACATTTGTCTTTGGACTGTATCTAATCTCCACTGTGTTGACAGTGTATTGACACAAGCGAGTGCTCATTCATTGTCCCACAGTCTAGGTCTGTCATATAAGGAGGGTAAAAAGTTATGTAGTGGACCTGGCACTGGATTGCTAAAAAGATGGAAGGAAAATGAATGGTTTGTCTGATTGAGTTAGTAGAGAGAACTCTTCTAAACTGCCCTGGCTTCTGTTGTCCCAAGCCTACTCTATACTTGTGTAATGCTCACAGTAACAACAGTGGTAGGAGGGCATGTCTGTACAGTCATATCCCCATATGAAAAAATGAAAGGTCTTTAGATCAAAAGAAGCTGCTGAATGTAAATAAGATGCCAGTATTTAGATTCTCTTGCCATATAGGCTGTGTTATTAGTAAAAATTGATATAAATTCCCTGACAGATATGACAACATTTATAATCCAATTTTTAAGTGATCAGGTTGACTTGCTGTCTTTCAAATGATTAAGAAGTAATTGAATAATGTCAGAATCTTGTCAGTAAGAGAATCTTGACCAGTAAGAGTACAGCTTTGGCCAGGGGGAGTAAAACGAGACTGTGAATAACAAGGTTGTTCAGGAAACTTTCGTAGTCTTGGCGTTCCTAATGCTTCAATGTAAATCTTACTTGCCTTTTCTGGAATTCCTGTTTGATATCCAGAGATGGAATTGAGAAGTCTAATCAGTAGTACAATTAGTACATTGTACTAGTACGATTAGTGACATTGGCTACCTTAGCCTGTGAAGTATTACTGGTATGAGTATTCCTAATAGTGACTAATTTTAGTCATGACTTGGGTGAGTTTCTTTTGAGCAAGACTGCCAGTTTGGAGGAAAGATTGAAATTCAACTGAAAGAAAAACGGAGTGTTCAGATTGTTATAGTTACTTTAACACCCTTTATGGGGGTTTTTGGAAAAGAAAATAAAACCCCACAACTTTTAAGTTTGACATCCAGCCCATTTACAGAAACACAGCTTTTATTATGGAGTGCGCTTTTTAAATTTTTTTAAAACTTTTTAATAAATTGCATAGTAGGAGCAGTGGAATGAAATTACAAGCAAAACGGGCACTGTTAAATCCTATTGGACTTCATGGGTTATTTAATAAAGGAAAAGAAAAATTAAGACTCATTTTACTCTTGGTCTGTTTATTGATAATAATAAAATTCTGTCTCAAAATGCTTTGAAAGCATTTTTATACCATGACTGTCAGTTTATAGTGCTACTGTCCGCAGTCTCCCAGATAAAGGTTAACTGGCTATGGTCATTCAGTCCAGTTGGCTCCTGTTTTTAATTACCAGGTAACACCATTGGGAGGCTGCTGAAGCCCTGGAAACACTGTTAATATCCTGACTCATCACAATGTTGTTCTAAGTGATAGAGGACTAGCTTAATTTAAAATACGCCTTTTTTTTCATGACAATTTAGCAAGAAAACTTGAACTGTGTGGTTAAAAAAAAAAATCTGCACAGTTGAACTTAAGTGCTGTGCTGACCCTTGACTTCACGTGATTGTAGCCTTCCTTCTCTGTGCTCCGTATGAGCACACTTTTCTTCATTGCACACCCAGGAGAAAGAGTCTAAGCAGTGACATGACTGTGTCGGTTTAACTGCACTGCTGTCATACTATCAGTGTATTCCACTGTGCCGGGGAAGAAGAAATATCTAAAAAGTGGAAGAAATAGATTTTGGGCTATGACTTTTCAGAACTAGAGGAATATGTTCATAATGAAGAAATTATATTCATATTTTATCCTTAATTTATAATTTGAAATATTTCTGCCATATCAAATAATTCTTTTGCACCTTACTTGGGGAAGCAGTTAAAACAAAAGGTTTCAGTGTGATGGATTTTCTTTTTTCTAGTGGTACACACTTGCGTTTTTCGTAAGAAATTTTTTAAAATTCTCTGTTACTATTAACAGTATTAAGTAAAGAGAAGAAAGAAATATTTTTGCCAGAGTACCTGGAAACAACATGCTCTACGTTTTGAAGGGCACAATGAAAAATTAGTATATTATACCTAACAGATTTTTATGATGTTAGGCAGTACATAAATAGCAGTGATAATTGATAGCATCCAGGTTTAAGGATAGTGTTATCAGTAACTTGCTATAGGTACTTGGAAATATCTTGCATAGCAAAGCTTATTAGTTATCTAATTATTTTAAGGAATAGCTCTTGTAATTTTTGCATAGGGCTTAGCTCAACAGAACCGTATCTTAACTAAAAACAGTTCAGTGCCTTTGAAATCTTAAAACCCTTAATTATTAACTCAATACATCTTTCCAATGACATTAAGTCAAGATAGTAATTTAGATATTTCTCCAGCAAATAACTTTCTGTTACTACTGCTTAAAAAGCTAAAGTGGAAGTGTGGTTGATATGTATGAAGGGATGCAAAGAGATCATTTCATAGATACCATTTGAGTTGAAATTAGAATATAACGTGAAGCACCCTTCACATAATTACTCTGTTGCAAACCAGTAATGAAGAAAGAGTAGACTTTTATTGAATAGATTAGGATTTGTTTTGGTCTTGGAAACACTATGTTCCTAAGTTGCATCCACTTAAGAGAACCAGAGTTGCCAGAAAGATAAGGATTTCAGTGTCTTGCATTTAATCATTTATAGCGAAATGAAAATCTCTCTCATTTGACAAATCTAATGCATTTTAGAGTAATCCTGTAATGTTTATGTAGAGCCTTGCATATTCACAACCCACAGAATCACTGAGGCGTCAGTTTGCATTTGGCATCAGAACTGGCTTTAGCCTGGAGACAGTAGCTTGTGTGTAAGACTTCAAAATGCAGCCTGACTGCTTTTTATCATCTCGTGCAGAAACACGATCACTGAAATCATAGATGCTTAATTTGTTTTAACTGTTGCTTAAAACTTGGAATTTCTGAGATGTGCTTCTTGGTCTGCTTAGTATTTTTTTTTTGTGCTAATGGCAGTAAGGACTGACTAACAAAGTTTTGCATAGAATAGGTGAAAGCTTTGCATGTTGTCACACTGACTTGGTGACTACAACAGCTCTTCAGTTCTTTAAGACAGAAAAATCAGACTTACTGATCAGCTTATGAAGAAAGTGCGGTGCTACGTTTGATGCTGTATTAACTGGTTTTGGGTGGTTTTGTGTGATATATTTACTACTTATGTGAAATTAATTGCTATCTCTGGAACAACCTGTGAAGTGCATAATTCAGAACTTAAGCTTGAGAGACAAAGTTCACTGTGTATGTCTATTCTTATTTGAGTCATCTATGTGTTCCCACTTGCAAGAGGAATATGGTGCCCTTGAAATTACGAAGTCTGTCTGCTAAACCTTAGTCTGATAAAACTACAACATCCAGTGAATGACATTAAATGTTGGCATACCTGTTACGTCTATAAATATGAGGGGGTGTCACCATACTTTTTTCTTCTTTAGTAAAAGAGAGTTGGAGTGCAATTTCATACTGATTTAGTTCAAGCTGACAAGGAAGCTGGTCCTTCTTCCTCCATCCCTGAGCTACATACTCTTGTCAGGTCTAGTAACAGAATGTGGGGTCACTTGATTCTTTTGGTTGCTTCATCAAGAAACTAATCTTGCAAAGAAGAATGAAAAAAAATCCACTCATCAGCTGAATTAACTGATTCTGCATCCAGTCACTAAATCCATTGTGAGAGGGAGGGAAGGAGAGAGAAAATGTGCAGCTGAGGTAGGGTAGCACTGTCTGTAGGAGCTTGCTGTTTCATCAGCTTAACTGTGCTCTGAAACCCCTTCCAGAAGCAGAGGCAAGATTCCCAGGAGAAATTTAAACTTAACTTATTTTTTTTTTACAGAAAAAGAGGATCTAAAAGCAACACCAGTGACTAGTGGCAAACTGTAAATCTACACTTACCTATTCAGATTTTCCTTGTCCTCTTCACATTTTGTAGTGGTACAGATTTTCTTAGGCTGTAGCAGTCGAATTAGTCAAAGTAGAACCCAACTGCTCTTCCAGCTTAGCTCAAGCATTTGCCAAACTGGGGAAGCCAACTAGTGCAAGTCATGTAAGTCATCTTAGTCTGTCAGTGGACAGATCTCTACAGAAGAGCCTAAACAGTTGGCCCCTTTCTTTAGTTTGGCACTGTTTTTATCCCAGACAAGTCTCTGTGAGATACTTTCCTAATCAGTGAGATTTTTTTGCCTTGTGCTTCCAAATTCATTTCAAACAATTCTCTTTCATTCCTTTAACTCTTAAGGAACACTTGGGAACTAAGGCGTGTTTTGCTTTTTTTGATGTTCAATTCAGTCCTTCAACATTCTTAATTGCTTTTGAAGTAGAGTAACTCTGATTTCAACGTATCTCCCACCACTGCTACCTTACCTAATTGGAGAAACTATTAACAGGTGTTTGAAAGCTTTCAGGAATGTCTAGTAAAGAAATCAGATGATGGTCTGAAGCTCTCAGTACAACTTCATTAATCTGTAAATACCCGTGGAGGTGGAGAGTTTGTACTTTTCCATTTCAAATATGGTTTTTCAATAACGCACACTGTATTATTCCATTTCTTGAGAAGAAGCAGAAAGAGGCACTTTCAGTATTGTCTTAGATACTGAGATTGCCAGCCATTAATAATAGTAGGAGACACTTGTGCAATGCAAAATAATTTTTCTTTGGAAGAGTTTCTGGGACTATGTGCTATATCCCTCCTACAAGTATGAATGCACCAGGGTTGCTTCCAGAGAAAAATCGGTGTGTGTTTTTGTTTTGAATTGCAACCACGTTTCTTGAACAAATGTTACTTTCAGAAAGCCATTTCCTATTAGTGCTGGGTTGTTCTGCTTTGTGCTCCCTTCCTTTCCTCTATGCTTAAAATAATCAGTGTATCTTGCTGTAAGGATCAAATTGGAAGCAATTCCGTGAAACAGAAAAAAATCCTTTCAGCCTTAAGAGCAGGAATTTAACAGCATTATGTGGTACTATTAGTACTTAGACAATTTGAGAGACTTTCTTTAGTGCTGTAACATTTAGGAATTTTCTTGTTGGAAAGTGGAGAACTTTGCAATGAAGCAGAATAATTTATGTTCTTAGATCCACCCTCAGACAGTCTGATAAGAGGGAAACTTGCTCAATTTGATCCTTATAGCATAATTTCTCTGTACTCCAAGTGATGTTTTTGCAGAGTTTCCTCCTCTGCATAGTAAAGGATGATAGAAAATATTTCTGCATATTTTAAAGTAGCCCAGAAATGATCATTTAACTTTTGAAACATGCTGTGGTCTAATTGGTCCCTTAACAATTTCTTACCCTTTGCTGCAGAAGCAGTAGGGTTAAGGCAAAGAGCAAGTGAAGGGCTTTCTGTGTTAACTGTCCTAAAATGAAAAGCTGGTAAAATGTTGTTCTATGATAGTCACTTTTTTTAGAGAAGAAAGTTACTACACCTACAGGGTGTAGGAATAATGAAAAAAATGGAGCTGTTTCAGTAGGGTCACATTCCCTTTGGATATGCAAAATTCAATAGCATCTTTTTTGTGTATTATGCAGAAATATTCATCTGTTTTTTTCATGTTTGGGTACAGAGCAGTTTGGGATGTATCAACTTAGGTGAAGGGTTGGAGGGTAATGAAACTTATGATCTGATTGTTTTCCTTGATTGAACTAATCTTTACTGCTATAACCTGTACATACCATTCCTTGGACTATAGGATGATGAAAACAATAACACGTCTTCATAAGGCCATGATGTTACTAGAGTACTTTACAAGCAATTCTTGGATCTGGAATACTGAAAATATGACTATGCTAATGAATCAGCTAAATCCTGAAGACAAAAAGGCAAGTTGTTGTGTGATGTGCAGAGAGTCTGAAAAACAAGTTTATTGGTTTAGGACTTGAAATGTACTGGAAATGCTTGAATGGTAATGTAGAGCTAAGCCTAGCACTAACTTGGTAGATCTGACACAGTTGTGCCACTGTTATCTGTATGCGGCCGTGTTGTAAACTGGATTAGTGATGTGACTTGAGTTTTTAAAAAGAGCCCTTTTTATAAAGGTACTAAACTAGTGAGGGAAGAAATGAGTGACTAGAGGTGGCACAGGTCTTCTTGAAGGAGATTTGTTAAACTGATGTGAAATACGTCAGATTTTCGAAAACTACGCTGTAGCCTTTTATTAGCCAATTCTGCTGATTGTTGTGTGGAGTGTTGGTTTTGATTCTTTCCTGAAATACTCAAATACACCACGAAGACTGGGGGGAAAAAGTTTAAGAAAGCTTTTTTTTTTTTTTTTTTTTTTTTTGGACAGAACAACTTTGGACTGTTAGTATTTTCAAATAGCTTTGTACTAGTGCACTGTTTCAATGCACAAAAAAAAGCTCAATAGTTTCACTGTGCAAACCTGCTTATTTGTCTCTTGTTCCTAGTGTGATTTTGCTTAATCTATTTTATGAAAGAACACTTATAGGGTTAACATCTCATTAGGAAAGTCTTAGTCTTCCACTGAACTATTTATCACTGTCAGGGAATCTTTTGAGATGAGGAAATCGACACCAGTGGAAAACTTGAGTTGTGAATTTACCAGAGCAGTTTCCTTTCCTGATGATATTTCCATATGGTTTGTATTCAAAATATAATTGTACAACTATAAGCACAGTTTAACTGTGCATTTATCAAACAATGAACTTGGTACAGAACGGTGTAGAACAGTGAATTTATTCAGCAACATAGCAGAACTGTTTTATTACTTGGAAGAAAACATAATGCAAAATAGCTTTTAAATATCTAGAGTGGAGTTCCTTGCAGACAGAGGAAATGGAAAAGTAGTCTGCTTGGAAGCTGAGGGAAGAATATTACTGATGAGAAAAAATAGGCGTGAACTGGTTGGCATTTGCCAGAGAGCATATAAGGTAATATACGGCTAAGTCAAAAATGGGATCTAAATCTGCATTATTCTTATACCTAAGAACAAGATACTTCCATTTTTTGGTTTGGTTTGGTTTGTTTATGCAAGGAAATTATCTGATGTAAAGGAGTTTACCATTTCAAAATTTCCATTAAATTATCTACATAGGTGAAGTTTTAGGCAACTAATAGAGAAAGCTTTTTTTTTTATGCAGACGTTTAATTTCGATGTTCGACAATTGCATTGGGCAGAATACATGGAAAATTACTGTATGGGAACAAAGAAGTATGTGCTGAATGAAGAAATGTCTGGCCTCCCTGCAGCTAGGAAACACTTGAATAAGTAAGTTCTGTTTTGGGATTTAATTGTTCTTTATCGCACCTGCTTAGATCCACTAGAGTTCCAGTCCAGTTGTCTGAAGCATTTTCTAAAGCAAACGAGTATCATCTTTCCTCTTCTGTTGTTGCTTCTTAAGATGTTTGCAGTATTAAGACTTACAGTAGTATTCCAGTGTTATGTTTATAGCTGTCATCAATAATATATACTGAAGGAGAGGTTTCTGGTTTTACCCAAGTTCCTTTTGGAAAGCAGAAAGGTACAAAACAGAATAGAGTGGCTCATTCATTTGGGGAGATTTAATGGAAGAAGTACAGTTGTTCATTCTGGGAATGTGGTCTCTTAACACAGGCATGGACTCTTCACCTCACACCTGGCAATGTTCCTTGGTTTTCCTGTTTTCTGCTTTCAGCGGTGAACTGTTACATCTTAGCCTTGCTCTGCTTAGTTACACATTAAATACCACTCTATTTATCTAGAGATGAACAGATGAGCAAATTAAATTTTACAGTGAAGTTAACCCAGAGTTTTCTTTTTCCTCTAAGTCTTCAATACAATCTCAGTGTTTTTTGTTTGTTTTCACCACCCAGGTTAAGGAACATACGCTATGGCTTCAATACCATTCTTGTGATCCTGATCTGGCGTATCTTTATTGCAAGATCACAAATGGCGAGAAACATCTGGTACTTTGTGGTCAGTCTGTGTTACAAGTTCCTTTCCTACTTCAGAGCCTCCAGTACTATGAGATATTGAAGAGAATTTAGCATTAGGACATCTATGCATATGGTGGTCTAACTGCACAAAACCTGTAACATGTAGTCATCTCATATTTTATAAAAGCATAATTTCATCTTAAATGGGAGTGCGAAATATACGGTATGGTATATGTAATGTTAATTGTGTATTTCCATGAAAACAGAAAATAAAATGGTCAGGTGCCAGGTTGAATTGGCATTGGATAAACATTTAAAACAGCTCTAACAACTCCTTGACCTGGGGAAAACATTTATAGACCACTGACCAGCATAACTGTGCAATCTGGAATGCATTTGATTGAAATCTGCCTTAACATAAGTTGTTCTTCTTTCCTTTTGTTTTTTACTCCACATCGAGCAAGACGAATACTGACTTGGTTGCTAGCTATTGTAGACATATTTATTTGAAATTCTTCTAAATTGCGAAGGGTTTTATCAAGTTGTAAACCTGTGTAAATGATGGTGGATCTCCTGGAAGAAATGTGCAGGACTCTTCTGTAATTTGTTCTTGCTGCATTCTCCTGTCCTTTCAAAGTAAGGATACTAAGGGTGACTGCTTTAAAAAAAAATAGAGAAAGACAAAGAAAAAAAATCCTTAATTACTGAAAGGCCTTTTGTCTGATCTTATCTTCAGAATACGCTCAGTGATTCAAATTCTGTGCTTGGAATTGGCCTCATACAGCTTGCGTTTATGTCAGCCTGAGCAATTTGCTTTTCTGAAAGCAGAGTTGGTTCCATCATTCACTAGGTAGAAGGAAATGTTACTCTGAGGAAGATGCAAGTCACTGACCATCCCTTTTTTTTAATAATTTTATTGGAAACACAGAGCCAGCACTTGAATGTTACACTTGACTTTAAAAGGTAAATGTATTGGAAAGAAGTTTAATGTGCTTAATTGCTATTTATAATACTGGTGATTGTAGTTGGACAGACTTTAGGCTATTAAAAGATATTTTAAAGTTTTGAGGAAAAATTAGCAAATTCTTTGTAAATTAGGAATTTTTTAAAAATCTCTCCAAGATGAGAAGTTTGCATGGAAAATGCCAGTACACAGCATACTTTCTTTCTCCCTGGTGCAATAACACCTTCCTTTCAATGGACAAGAAGTGGGAGCTGCACCTTGCTTCTGAATCCAACTTTGTTAATAATTCTTCCATCTGCCATTTAACTTTAAATTCTTAAGGTTAAATCTGAGGAAATTTGTTTTCCTGCATGTCAGTCTGTTTTAGTATTTTTTAAAATAGCAAACCCAAGAAAAGACAAAATCCCTGTTTAAAATAACACATGAAGTTCCCTTTAGATTTTGGTGGCAGAGACATCTAGTTAAAAACATTTTAATGCTTTTATTGCTGTATAGACCTTGCCCAGTGTCTGCTCATTAAAATTACCAATTTACACTTTACATGAATAACATGTTCTTGAATCTACTTGAAAAGACAAACGATAACTTAATTACACAAGAACCATACTTTACTTGCCCATGGTAGTTTTTTGTCCTGCTTGGATTGTGTAAAGAACTTATTTTGCTGTTCTTGTGAACACCTTTCTTTAAACGGAACACCTCTCATGCAGGTGTGTATCTCATTCTGAAAAGATAATGGCTTCCTTGCTGAAGCTAAATATTCTTTAGTAAGTAATTAAACTGTAATTCTTTTTTTCTTTTTTTTTTTTCTATTTTTTTTAAAGTTACTTATGTATATATAAAGTTAGTGATTAAAAGTCTAAATGGTCTAGGACCACACCTGGTGTGAGAGACCTCAGACTGTGGCTGAAAATAAATTATGGCTTCCGTGATTGAAGATGTTACACTTTAACAAATACATTTAGGCATATTGCATTGTAGTTGTCTCCTCAAGCATCCTGTTACTCAGCCCAAAATTATGCTTAAGCATTCCTGCACCGTAGACTTTTTTTTTTTTTTTTTCAGAGGTGCCTACAATCCAATGACACCCCCTGCTTCCTGTGCTGGCATGCAGCTGGGGTTGACAAAAAAGAAATATATCAACATTGTGAAATTTATTTCCATGATACAATTCACTTACAAATTTTGGTTGTTTATAAACATTATATATGATAATTTCTATGTCGATTTAATACTGAGGACTACAGAGCCAATAAATGGATTATTTCTGGTCCAGAACACTGGTTAGGAATTTATTTTATTGACTAATTAAGAAAATAATTACTTTAAGCATAAGGATATTTAACAGCTACCGTTTCAACATTGCCATTTTAGAAGCCTAACTTTTCTCTCTCTGGAGACCACGGTTATCTGTGCACTCTTGATATCTTTCACAAACTCATCAGCCATTCTATTGAATGACAGCACATCCAGTATCACACTTTTCCATCAGATTTGTCACTTCCTGTCGTTAGTCTGTAAAATTCTATCCGAAACTGCTTTTTTTTTCCTGTGTCAAGACCCTGTTCTGTTGCAGTCTGTCATGCCAGTGTTTGCACATAACAGATTTTGATCAAAAATATATTTGAACTATGTTTTAATACAGTCAGCTAGATTAACTGAATTGACTAGCAAGTTACAGGAGGTACTCTTGACTGGTTAAATAAGAAGATGAGCAGTTTGAAACCATGTGTTCACTTAACGGTTATATTGCTATTTAAATTTGGGACCAGGAGAAGTTGTGTTTTCCTGTAATGGTTTTTCTGCTGTAGGAACAGACATTCTGAAACAAAAACGCTAAATCTGTGAGCTTTTATAAGACATAAACAGAAATATTGGGTGCCTTTGTTTGTAAACCAAAAATAAACAAATCCCTTTAAAATGTTGTTACAGTGTTTATTGTGCATATGTGGCCTTTGTTTTTTTTTTTTAAATAGTCTAATGAAAAATAATTACCTGGATAGTATTATTTCCATCCTGATATGCATATACATGAACATATTTTTTTCCCCTTATGAAGAATCAAGTTAATGTAAGTGGTACAGCATTAAAAAATAGGGGGGGGGGAGGGAGGAGTACATTCTAAAACTCCATATGTGGTGTCACAACATAGTGACTTACTATATACATATATTTTTAAACATCAGCCTTTTTTAAACTTCGGCTGTTTTTCACCTCACTGTCTTTGCTTTTTTTTTCTTTTCTTTTTTTATAATTGCAATGGATGCAACCTAATTAATTCATGAAGACTTTCTCACCTAATTTAAAAGGGAGATAAATACCTGCTCATGCATGAGCTGTAAGCTCTGGTTTGAGGAACTACAACATTAAAGCATAGTATCTTTTTCCCTTGTCTCTTAAAGAATTAAACTACCAAACATGGGTGGATTTTTGTTGCGTTTCTTGGTTTAATCTAAATTGGAACCAAGAGACAAAGAAGTTAATGCAAGTTATATTCTTCCTGAATATTTTCTATACTAAATACTTTAATTATTTAAAAATACTAAATATTTTACTGTTTTTTTCATAGAACAGTATAGCTAATAGATCAAAAAGCAATGCGCAGGCTCATAGAGGTAACTTGGACCTGAGAAGTATCCTGCAAAGAGCTGTGAGGCATAATTTTTGAAAATACTATCTTTTTCATACTTTCCAAAGTGCTGAGCAAGCAGAGTTGAAAACAGAAAGGAAGCCAAGCCACAAGAGAAGGGCTGCTGTGAAGAAATGTAAGTGAATTGCTTTAAAATGTTGTTCTTAGTGCTTGTCATTTTTTTGTGTGCTGAGGTATATGACACTTGTTTGTTTTAGTAGCATTCACTGAATTTTGAGTAAATCCCTAGAAACTGTAAGGGTGGCTCCAGAGTGCAAGATCGATTGTATGCTCTTATTTTTAGCATGTACCATAGGATAAACTGTCAAGGGAAGTTAACAGAGAAGAGAAGACTGACGAGTCTCCCTTTTATCACTTTGGATTTCTAATTATTCTTGATATTCTCTTAGGGTATTCTTCAGAGTCTCTTCAGATAACTTTATCCTCCTTTCTGGCTGCAGATCAGCCTGCAAGTAAAATCCTGCTTAAGTGAACTGTGAGCTATTTCTTTGTCATCTTGAACTAAATTTAACCCTGCTTTCACTTCACAGATAAACACTTTCATGCTTAAATTTGTCTTGTTACTTTTCACTATAGATTTGGCATTCACTTTATCTTTCCCTACTCTGCTACATCTATGACTCACTGATATTGAATAATTATGCAACAGTCTTTTCAGGAGTATGAAAAGCATGGAACAATGATGGCTTTGAGTAGCTTTTACTCATACAGTGAGCAGCAGGAGGAGAAACTGACTGGTGAAAGCAAGTTCCAGCACATGAGTGTACTGAGCAAAACTCTTGTGCTTGAGGTTGTGGGATCTGGGTAGGCTGTGTGGATTATTTTCCCTCTTAAGTCAGTTATATCCATTAATTTTTAGTGTAGTGGTTGCTGCCAGAAGCCTTTAATTTCATTCTAATTTAATTGCTATTCCTTTCAGGATGGTAAGTCAGTAGTCACTATCACTGCTGAAAAACAAGGGTCTCAATATGTTGAACCTGGTCCTCTTTGTGGGATAAACTTCTTAAGGGATATAAAGTATCCACTTACTTTTCAGTTGTAATCCACTTTCAGATGAAAAAAAAAAATAGAACCATCACTGGTTTGAGGTTTCTTAACTGTGTCTCAGGTAGTAGGAGCTTTCCCTCTGTCCTCTGGCAGAGTTTTGTGTGTGTACTATAGAATTAGCTGTACAGTCTGCCACCAGGCAGACTTTTTTTTAGGACTGCATACTTTATCTTTTCTTTTGTTGTTGATGGAATTATTTCAGAACTGGTTGCCTGGGGACGCAAATAGCTATGCTTGCTGTTATCGTCTTCTACCTTGGATGAAATTCAAGTATCTAAATATAGCAGACTTGGTTTCCTAAATTATAGGTGTTTTCTCTGTATGATTCAGAATCATGAGCAAGAAGTTTAAAATAAGCAGGGAATACTTCTCAAAAGCAGTCACATGGCAGGAGGAGAAGGGCCTGTGGGCATGAAAGGAAAGGGTTAAATTGTAGGAGCAAACTTAATGTTGTCAGTGTGCTTCATCAATCCAATAGGTAAGAGGAACTGCTGATTGTGTTATGAGGTTCCTGCTCTGCATCTGTATTATATAAAGAGCTTATCTGTCAAAATGTATAAATTGGGCAACAGAAGTTAATTTAATTCTGAATCTAAGTGAGCAAATCTGTCTTCCAGTGTCTCTCACTCCATGTTCTGTCCTCCGACAGTGTTCCCTGCAATTGAAAGATGATTCAGATTGAGACTGGAGGGGGACAACAGCTGAAGAGATGCTTGTTTTAGAATATTTTTGAAAGCATCTAAAAGTCTATAGAGTCTGCTGCCAGATCCACCAGATCTTTCCCTGATTTTCTGTGAAAATGAGAGGATTTCTTTTTAATTTACAAGGCAGGAATCCTCTTGCAAGTCAGCTATTTATTATGATGTTAAGGGCAGCATCTGGTCCTCCAAAAGCACTGGTACCAATACAAGATTTGTTCAGCTGGCACCAATACAAGATTTGTTCAGGTTTTTTGAAACTTGTATCTCAAGGGGCTCACTAATTTTGAACAAGTTTCTGTAGATTGAAACAAGGGAACTTGATAGCTACTGTAAGTGCTTAGCAGGAGGAATGTGACAGTTCCCTGATGCACTTGCTGTGGCACACAGGCACACCAGGTTCCTCGATACAGGTTTTTTCAGGAGGGCTTTTTATTCAGCATGCTTAGTTTTTAAATTGTGCTTAAGATGGAAATACAATTCTCCAGTTGTGCGAAACTGTTCCTACCTTCTAAAAAATGCTGAGTTTGTTTCTTTGTTTGCTTATGTCTTTCAAATCTATTTTACCTTACCTGCTTGCTGTAGGCTGCTCCAATTTAGGTGTTTTTCTGTTGTATGAAACACACTGTATTTTCGGAGTCCTGTGTCTGGGAATTGGGCACAAGATTTAAGTCTGCTACAGGGCAAAGCAGCACAATCATCCTGAAACTAATGAGCTTTCACTTAGTAACTGTGAATTGACAACACATGCTGTTCTTTCTGCTAATGTGGGTTTTTGAAGCCTGCGAGTAAAATGGTTCTCTTCCAAATTCAATTGACTGTTAAGCACTTGGGTAGCATAGGACTCATAATCTGTCTTCCCGAAATCATGTTGCAAGAGTAACAGTCCAGGAGGCTTCCTCCGTATTCAGTCCTCAGCTTAATGTCCCCTTGCTGAAAGGGCATTTTATCAGCAGAAAGGTCAGTGCTCTGGGCATAACTCTGCTCTACCAAAAGAAGAGTTTTTCATGGCAGTTTAGATTGCACTGCACTAGTGAGCTTTTAAAAATTGTTTGGCTCCTTTATTTTCCTCCCCACCTAGATCCTACCGGACGCTTGGTTCCTCTCTATTATTACCCCCTCAACTGACTAATTGACTTCTGTTGGAGTCTCTTGACATGAAAAGATTGCCCCCTTTCAGTTGTAAACACTTTATTAATGCTACATATTTGAACATAACAGGCAAGCAGCCACTTCGTTTTCTTCAGAAAGAGTAATGAAAATTACGGTTCTCAGAACAAATGAAAGGCTTTATTTCTTCTGTAACAAAACAGTCTAAATAACGACCTTGTAAGGTGATTCCTGGGCAGAGCAAATCCCAGAACTTTTCAATCCATGTTTGTGGCTTTCAGCTACAACTAATCTTTCCTTGTCACTGGCACCTGTGGTTTTCCTCTGCTAAATATTTCATTTGGAAAGAAAAACATATGAGGTGACTTCTGCTCTTTGTAACTCTAAAACCAAGTTACTCATTTTTAATGGGAACATACTGCACTCTGCCTTCTAAGTCAGTTTCTGGATAAATTAGCAATTTCCATGCTGGTTTCTGCATTCCAGAGCAAATGTTAGGACCTTAGCAACCTGTGCCTGTACATGAGTTCAGAGAGCAGGAAATGTGACTTCAGATTATACAGTGTATTAAGTTGCAGAGGATGTTTTAGGGTTTTTTATGACCATAGTATTCTGTGAAGACTTTTGTGGTAACAGTCTGAACTTGGGTTAGAGAGAGGCAAAGGATTTTTTTTTTAATTGATCTCACTTTTAGACTTGTTTTCAGTGTTAGACTGTAGAGAATGGAGAAAGTGTTCATGTGGTTTTAAACCACCAGTAGGAAATACTAGTAGGTCTGTCTAGTGACCTTAAAAGAAAGTTTAACTATTTCAGAGGAAGGAAATAAGTTCGGAAAAACCCAGAGCTGCAGAACACAGAAGCAGTGGGTGTTTTTCTCCTTGAAGACTGGAGCAATACCTATCGGATAACCTTGCTTCCAGTTAGATCTGTGTCTTTTGTGAAGAAGAAATACTAAGACCAGAAAGCAGGTGTTAAAATCATTCACTTGTACTTGGCAGTTCTTTGAATTTTTGGTTGGAATTAAATTCAATCTTGTCATCTTAATCATTCTGTTGAAAAGATCAAAGAAAACTTTGGGGTTTTGTGCTTCTTCTCTTGCTGAAATGTCAGAAGTTACCACTCTGGGTGCCAGCAGCGATCGACGGAGCTGCCATAGAAGCCGAATGGAGAATCTGCAAACAGATGCTCCCTTCACTCACGCAGGTGCTTGGCATGCAGGTTCAGTAATTAACCTTTTTACATGAGGCATCTCATAGGGCAAGCTGGATACGCAGGGACATACTGATAGGTTGGCTGAAACGCCCCATCTCTTCAGGCATTTAAAAAAAAAAAAAAACCAAGCCCCAGAAATACCCTGTTAAGTTCAGTGCCAGTCAACTGCATACTTAAAAGTGATACCCTTCATAAATACTGTTTTAGCACCACTTCCCTATGCTTTTTTTTCCCAATTTTTATCCAAAAGCTATTAAAATATGTCAAGTGAAAGAGATGGCTTGTGTTATGTGATGAATGATTAAAGTATTTAAAGCCTGAAACCTCTCTACAGGTTATCCTTCTACCTATGAAACCTTGCGTTACTACTGTTTTAGGTAAGATGATATACTTAAGATGATAAACCCAGGTGGGAGAGCTTAAGAGATGGTAGCTGGACATGATGTTGCACCAAGATACAGGTGCTGCACCTATGAACTGCCGGGGGCCCTGACAGAGTAGGAAAAGCATAAGCCCACTTGGGCAGTGCTGGCAGAATGGACTGCCACCACATGAAACTGAGAGCAATTCCTCTTCCTCTCACTGTCACTATGCTCCTAGTCTCTTCCATTTGGGATTGATTGCTGCTTTACCTTTTCTGTCACTCCTGTCAAAGCTTTTGGAGTCTCTTCAGCAGCCGTTTCATACGGTGTCAGAAGGAAGCTTGCATGGAGAGGTATGCAGGCTTCAGGTAAGGCAGAAACAGATTACAATGACTTCTGTAATGCGAGAACAGAAAAGGCTCACAGGCTTCTCTGAATAGCAGCTTGTTTGAACTGACCCTCAGTGAACTTCCTTGCTGCGCTGCCTGTTCATCTCTCCAGCATCATCTGTGTGCCCCTCTGTGCTGCCTTGCCAGCACTTGCTCCCCGTGTCTGCTTGCTTCCTCCGCCTCGCTGCCTTTCATTAAAGCTTTTGTCCTCAACCTCAGGCCTGGGCATCAATTTTTCTGTTTTCTCGTGGAGTTGGCTGGCCTTCAGGTGCATTTTGCAGTTTGTTGCATTTCTCAAATTTGCTACTAAATACACTGCAAATGGCTTTTGTACAGAGCTTTATGTCCTCTCAATACCAAGACATGCTTAGCCTGGCTAGTTCAGGTACCTAGTGAAGTTCCTAGACAGTTCATCAGTGAAATACTGATGTGGCTTCCTGTGGAGGTCATCAGTTCTCTTATATGCAAAGTTTATATGCAAAGTGGCAACACACACACACAAAAATGTCATTATTAAAATAATGTGAAACGTATTAAGTGATGGGGAAAAACTACAATGGATTGTTTTGGTTTAGTTGATTTTACTAAGCTATCTGTAAAATGTTATCTCTTCACTCTTGGATTTTTTTTTTATGGACATCTCGGATTATGTACACGGTACATATGGCTTCTGCTGTCCAGCTTCCTGTTTATGTCCCCTGGAAATTGTCTTTGCTTGACAGAATTCTGTTCATAAATGGCATGATCATAACATATTTGAGGCCTTGTGTGGAAAAGTATTGTTACTTGTGTTAATCGTGTTATGACAATAAATAGTTATTTGCAAACATAGTTCTTTTACAGTTTGAAAAGTTTCCAAGGAGCGCTGAATATGTATGTCTCAACTCTGCATATACATGCAGGTATGTGTATAAAGAGCTTTCACCAGTTTTTCTCTCCTATTCTGTTTTTATTCATAACTTTTCATTAACTATTTTTAACAGTGACTTCTTTAGGAATTAAGGGACACAGTTAACCATCACTGTTTTCAAAGCTACTGCTTACAAGAAGGCTAAATGCTTAAGCTCTGCCATTGTTAGGCAGGTGAGTTGTGTGAAAACTGCAATTTTCAGAGGGTAAACATAACAATATAAAGTGTTCCTCCAATCATAATTATTACACAGATTAAATGTTTATGGAGTGAAACAACAAAATGGAGTACTCTTCTTCAGTATTTTAAAAACTACCCCTCTGTCTGTGTCTGAAGGGGCAGTGAGAAAGGAGGTGAGAGAAAAACAGAAAGTTCTGTTGCATTCCAGGAATAGCCCTTTGCTCCCACTACTTAAATGAGAACAATGTGGGAATTTTTGAGTGCAAACGAGGCATAAAATGTTTTAGCTTTAGTTTTTGTTTTTCTTCCTGGATGAGACGTATGTATGAGCTGTATTCTGGAATTAGT
Organism: Tinamus guttatus; assembly: GCF_059628265.1. Taxonomy (NCBI): domain Eukaryota; kingdom Metazoa; phylum Chordata; class Aves; order Tinamiformes; family Tinamidae; genus Tinamus; species Tinamus guttatus. The sequence continues at coordinate 14,684,289 of NW_028288774.1, read as the reverse complement.
TTTAGAGCAGAGCTGAACGCCTGGCAAAGCAGCGGTTGAGTAAAAGTGCTGATACGCCCTTAATAACAATATTGCAGATGCTGTTTCATTGTTTCGTTGAGCTTATGGACTGACAAGTTCGTGTGAATTGACAGAACAAGCCAAAGGAGGAGGTTTTAACCAGGGATCATACAATGGACAGTTGCACACAAACTGTTAGGTAAGCAGTGATAAGTAGGCAAGAGATGCGTTGGTGACAACCGGGCTCTCTGTTACAAAAATTACGTGCCCTGACAAATAAAGCTTTGCTACTGCAGGGCTGTTCATCATGTTTAACTTCACTGGCATGTTATAGTTCTTACCTGTTTGAGGCAGCTATTTAATCTTGTTTCACACCCCTATTAATCTCACTTGTCGCATCGTAATGCTGTACTTGAACTGTTGGCACAGCCCTGAGTGCTCTGCCAGGCAGAGGCAGGAAATTCTGATGACTAGCTCCAAGTTGCTTACATTTGTGTGACATTGCTTACAGCCCCTGTTGTTAGGAAACTGTCACTGTTTCCATAGTAAACTCGAGATCTGCTGCCTTAAGTCCTTCAGGGTGGAGCTTGGCAAACAGGCCAGGGCTGATTTTGCTGCCATTAATTTCAACTGCAGGATCACAAACTAAGGGAGGCAAGTGAGTCTCCTGGGGGGGGGGTCAAACAAATAATGCACTAAGGATACTTTCCACAGTAAAAATGCCTCTTTTCCCAGTCTTTTTAGGGGCTCTTCTGTGCACACATACTATGTTGCTGGAGAAAGAATTGCCCTGAATAAAGAGAATTTTCCCAGGAGAGGGAAGGTGATCTAACAGGCAAGCAACCCAGCACAAATGCTGGCTGAGGTCAGTGGCCAGTTAAAGCCACATTGCAGCAGATGATTTAGACACCTAGAAAACTTCTAAGTGTACAGCTAGCTCTTTTGAGTACGATGTTTCCAAGTTCTTTACTATGGAAAACTTTGTAATAGTGACAACTGCAGTTCCTGCTGGGAAGCTTGGGTGCCATTAGAAATGCAGCCATGACAAAATGCAGGTACCTGGGCTCAGTTGTTCTGCTGAGAAGTTGAGGCTTCACCTGCTCGGAGCTCTATTCAGTGTTTTACATAGTGAGGTGGTGTGGGTGTCAGAAATAAATGTGGAAGATAATATGCAACTGAAAAGTGGCATTACACAAGTTCTGAATGGCTTTTTTTTCCTTCTCTGTGATTTTAAGTATATTCAGCCGTTTTGCAGTTATGACCTTTGTAATAGCCACTCATGCAAAGTTAATTCTGAGAGATGAAATTCTGTGTTTGTATTATTGTCTCTTAATGATGGAAGCCTGTACAGGAAACTTAAGGTAATCCAAAGCGAGTGGGTGAGGACTGAGTGAATGCAACTTTAAAAAACAAACAAACAACCCTTTTGCTTTGTTTTTAGGAGTTTTAAGCCAAAGTTTCCCCAGATTCTGTTTTCATTTTTTTTCCCCCACAGTTGTGAGGTTTAGACAGCTACTTTGTGCATTTCAACTTGGTTATCTTTAAATTATTTATTCTAGGAAGTAGATGGAGAACCTAGCCTAAACATGGCTCACAAGTGACAAAGGCTGCGAAAGCACAGAAAATCCAGCAGGCAACTGGAAGCTTCTTGTATTCAGTGTTGAATCCAGGTACATAGCACAGGCTTTATGGCACTGCAGTGTTAAACTCAATTTAACTAACACTTGGAAATTCCTCACTCTGAACACACCTGTTAAGCAAGCAGTAGTTCCTTGCATGATTTGTTCCTGACTCTTCAACAGCCCTAATGAAAATATTAGAGACTCGTTGATTCATTAATTCTAAATGGCTCAAATCTGCCCTCTTTCTTGCAAGCTGGGAGGGGCCTGAAACTGCAGAAACCTTGTGGTTTGCTTTTCCGCTGCCTGGGAGCAGCTAAGAGTAGGGCATGTCCATAAGGACCTTCTAGCATTGCTTTTTAACCCACCCCATACCCTGCAATACAGAAAGTAAGGCTGCTGTGCCCAGCTCAGTGGAGAAAGGCACAGAGAAGCTGCTGAAGATGAGGGAGTTGAACACCAGTGACAGTGCTTCTGGCTTGTGAAGTTAGTCCATTGTCCTCTTACCTGTCACATGTTCTTCTGCTTTCAAATTTATCTGGTCTTTCCTGTCGTCTGTGCGTTGGTACACGCAGATATGCACACCACTCAGTGTTTTTTTTTTTTTTTTTTTTCCATAAAGAGTTATTAAAAAGTACAGAGTTTATCTCTAACTTCCGTAGAAGGCAGAAAGTTCCTGAATCATGAATTAGTGATGCAACACCATGCATATTGCATTAGGCTCTGAGGAACAGTGCAGCAAGTGATGTGTAGTAATTCAATACAACCTAGCGCAGAGTGGCACAAAACTACAGTGAGCTGCAGGATTTGAGAGCTGCAGTGTTCTGGGGGCTTGACGTGGCACTTTTCTAGATTCAAAAAGAGGTTGTATTGTGCATGAAGTTGTGAAAGGAGATGCTGCCAGTCAGTGCCTTTTTTTTTTTTTTTTTTTCCTTTTTCCTCCTTTTTTCAGCAGTTTATCTGTAGGGAGTTAGAATTGGCCATCTTAGGTTTGGTTTTGGGGTGTGGGTTGGTTGGTTGGTTTGTTTTGTAGAACCAACCAGAGATGCTGCATGATGAGCACGGTGCTGCTCACAAAAATGCAGCAGATCCCTGTGCTGTCCAAGTCCAAGCTGAGCATGTACAGAATTCTGAGGTGCTCTAATTCTGCTTCTTGCTTGCATAAACTTAAAAGTAATTTTTTTTCCCTTTAGTTTATTCTGGCATCTGTATCAGGTGGATGATATTGCATGTTTTTCTGAGCAGGGAATAAATACACTGATCAGTGTGCCAGTGCCAGGCACCATTCTGTCAGAAATACTATGTCTTGGAGAAATAGAGTTGGCACCAAAACTGCCTGTTTAGCCTAGGGGGGAGCTCTAGGGTAGTTGTTCTGGGTGAAGAATTCAGCAGCTTTGCAGCTGCTTGTGTGGAACATCTTGCATCTGCTGATTAAAGGCAAAAGCCACTTCCTGTCTCAGCGTGTAATGTGGTTTCTGAAGTGCCCTGCGATGTTCATTAAACACTACCAGTTTTTGACTCTTTTACTCTAAGAGAAATGACCAGCAGTGTAGGCTGGCTTTCCACCTACTGAGGTTACATATTGGGATAGGACCTTCTTGAAACTGTCTTTTTTAAACTATTAAAACTCCCCCATGGTCATTTTGTTGCCAAATGCTCTTGGATCACATTCTGTCCCATCACTGCAGATACAGAAGCAGTGAGCTAAACTCTACAACTCTGGCGCTTCTACCAAGATCTGCTGAGACAGTAGAAATCTGTCCCTTCGAAAGCAGAAGTGTTGACAAGAGCATGGTGTGTCCATGTCATGTCTTCACAGTATTTGAGATTTAAAAAAAAAAAAAAAAAAGCACATTGTTCACACTACCGATGAAGTTTCTAGCTGATCCTTTCTTCTGCTTCTGTAGAGCGGACCAAATGTATTTGAAGGAGTATTTAATGAGAGTTCAACAGCTTCTTCAGCTCCTAGAGTGCTCTAAAGCTCTCCTGCCCAAAGGAAGACTGCTTGTTTCCCTGCAAATCGTTTTGATTCACCTAGGTCTCAGCTCTGCCTTATTTTTGGAGTAGCACTCTGGATTGCATCCAAGGCATCAGTTCTCATTGCTGGCTCTTTTTCTTTCTTCTCCCCACAATCACTTGCAGAAACTTCTATTTGCAATCCTCTATTTGCACATTCCAAATACTGAATATTTTGTAAGGCAGACCTTTTTCCCCCTCTCAGTACTAATAATTCTATCCCATCTACCTGGGCAGAGGTGGCAATCGCTTCAGTTTCATCAGATTAACTTTTCTTTCATCTATTTCATTCTCTTGTGTGGTGTTTTGCTGTAGCACAGTAACATATGTTATATCTCTTCCCTGGAGAGAAAAACAAGTCATTTCCTTGCTGCTGATAATGCCTAAGGCATGAGTCTCCTGTGGCAGAAGATATTGCAGGTGATTGCGTTGCTACAAGCTGCTTGCTGGCTCTTTGCTTCGTGGAAGCAGAAGGCTAGCTGAGAAAGTAAGGAGAACAGGTAATTACTTCAGCTTGTCAATTTTAACCAAATACTTCCAGAAAACCTGGTCTGTTTTACATCAGTGCATGTAACCATGCTAGGATGAGCCTGACTTGCCAGGGGGAGGAAAGGTTTTCTGTATCTCTTACAACCAACATTGAGAATAAACTGCAAAACTGGAAAAACATGAATGTAGGAAGAGCTGTGCTGACCGTGTGTCCCTGTTACTCCTGATAAGTAACAGTTAGATAACATCACTGATCTCTTGGGAGGGCCCATAGACCGGCATGAGAACAAATAAGATTTTTACTGAAAAGGTAGGCTCTCAATCTGTTAACATGAATTGAGGAATCTCTCTGAGCCTGAATGAGGTTTCTTGCATGGCAAATGGCAGTGCAGAATAGATGGTTTTTGTTTTTTTTTGTTTTTTCTTTTTTTTTTTCAGAATGCATTTTTGTGTGTGTGAGTTGCTTCTGAGAAAGGAAAAGAGAAATACTTGTTCCTCCAGATATCTGCGCAGCTGGATGTTTGCCTCTCCAGACAATATGGAAATGTCATATGCCAATCAGCTCTGAACAGTGTGACAGAACTGGTGTTGCTCTGCCCTCTTATGGCAGAGCTGGAAACAAGATTTCCTATTCAGTTTTAGTAAGATTTATTGTGTGCATGTTACTGTGGGCTGCCTAGAAAATTACGTGGACGCTGTTGCTTCTGACATTGGCTGTTTTTTAATTAAAAATAAAGGAACAAACAACTCAGAATTTATTATTTTGTCCCATCATTGTTCTGTAAATCTGTATGATTTAACATTTCCCATCTCCTTTAAATGACCTGGTTTGGAGCAGGGGGTAGGCTGATTTCCCTCCTGCTTTCCACACTCCTACATTGTACTCCTACTGTGATAATACAAGGTATTAGGCAGAAGCTGTGTTGAAAACTTCCTCTCTTTGTGTCTCTGCTTCCCTGTTTAAGGGTAGGGACTGGGACATTTGCAATTTTCCCCCAGAAAAACCCTAATCAGATTTCAGTCTGGAAAGTACCACTGAAGATTTGAAATGCACCTATATCCAGGGCTGGTGTGATGTAATAGCTGTATGAGCATACTACTCTGCAGTAGTACTTCTCTGTAAAATGTTACTTCTCTGTAAAATGTCGCTTTTCTTCCTCTTTTCTGGCTTGACCTCTCGACCTAACTGCAATAAGGTCTGTGAACCTGCTTTCTTATTCTTTTCATTGCTGCATGCCCTTCTCACTGGCTCCTGCAGGTAAGTTATTTAGCCATGGAGACCAAGCCTGGCCAAGAGCAAATAGACCCGGGTTATGCGCCAGGTTTCTGCTGTAGTGGAAGCTGGTCTCTGTTGACTGACCAAAAGCAAATACTTGGATTAGCTTTGGGACTTCCTGGAGCATTGAGCTAGTGACAAATCGTTTGTTTCTGATCCCCCAGCATTTGAACTTGGTTCCAGCTCACTTTGTCTCTGTCGGGCAGTGGTGACCTCTGTGAAATCAGCTGTGCGGAGATGCCAAGGGATTTGGGCTGCCCTCGCTGACCTGAGTACCACATGGAGCCTGCTCTTTTACATCCCCTTGTTGAGGTGAAGCGATACACGTAGCATAGGCATGCTAACAAAATATACAGGGATTTGTCTTTAGTATCTTTCTGAGCAAACATGCAAGGATTCACCTGAGTGCCGTTTGCTTGACATGTAGCAGGTTTGTATTTTGAGAATGTTCTTCAGCACTGTAACACTGTCAGTGCTTTTCCCCATGTTAAAGTTGGGTGTTAAAATGCATTCACCATGCTTTCCAAAAAGTCAGATAATTTACCTTGTTAGATTTATTTTGGACCGTGAGTCTGTTATGCATTAGTTTGAGATGTGCAGCTTAATTGATGAAATTATTTTGCATATCTTCTGTATGGTAGATAATTGTGTTTTTTTAATGCATCGTATTGTTGCAGTATTTTGAGTCTTACTGCAGGAGAGTGTAATCCAAGCCTGCTGCCAATGTATTTCTGGGGCAAAAGAACCTAAAGCTGGAGAAAGCAGGGTTAGCCTCTCGTCTCCCTCTTACTTGTTTCATACCAATGACAGGAAAAGAGACTGTATGGCTCCTTCTCCCACCTGATGTTGTTGTATCTGTCACTTGTCAGCAGAAAACTCTGAATATCCAGTAGGAAAAATCTGTCATCAAAAGGATATACTCAAAGGTCCGTCTTAATTGTATTCAGGAATTATATTTGTTAATTCCTGTTATATTCAGGAATTGTTTGTGATTCTTGATAAAATGATCATTTAGCCATCACAGAAATGTGTTACTGGAACAGATGTTTAGACACTGAAAATTCAGTGTGTCCTGTCATAGCTTCTCAGGATGAGTCCCAAAGAGCAGAGAAGCTGCTTTTTTTTCCTTCCGTCCCCTGTCCTTTCCCAATTAATTGGTTATACAGTAGATGTAGGGCTGGATTCTATCCAGGGAAAGCTTTGGCTTCTCTAGCTTAACGTATTGTTTTTCTCATAGCCTGCAGTATCTGTCTGTTTATTGATATTGCTCATCTTGGTTTGGTCTGATTTACCTTGAAAGGAAAAGTAACTGTCAGGAGCCCTAACTGCAAACGTAGAACATATTTCATAGCACTGTCTGCTGCAGGTACAAGTTAGTGAGCCTGTGTGTGACCTACATGTGTGCTGGGGAGCTCTGAGAGCAGGAAAAACAGCGTTTCTGAAAGGTAGGGAAGGCAACAGGTGTTGTTTCTTTCAGTTGTTTTCCAATTACTTTTGGCTAGCGTAGCAGCTATGCCACTTTGCATAATGACAAAGAACATGATGAGTTTTCCTCTGAAATTGCACTCCTTTTTGCACAGGAAGCTCCAGCAGAGCTTGATGCGTATCCAGAAGCTTGAGTTACAGTCCAAATGTTCTGGGAGAAAGGTCCTGGGGAGGGGGGGACTTCTGTGGGTTCTCGTTGCCCCGCGGGTGCTTCTGAACATTCCCGCTATTGTACGTGCCCTGAAAGGTCAGCCTAAGAATTCAGGAGAACGAGGCAAGTTGGACTAAAAACATTGTCAGAAGGCAACCCTTCTTGTTTTACTGCCGCCTTTGAATCCTCGCTGGAGTTAATTAGAAGCAATAAAACATAACTAAATGTCCCTCGGTGAGGCAAGAACACTGGCTCTTTCAGTTATGCTGAGGCCTCAAATGGGAGCACAGTGGTGGCGGGGGAGGAGATGTTGAAAGAGCAAAGTCTTGGAGAGGAGATCCATGGATTCTGACACAGTGATCGGAGTCGTACCTTGGAAGCGTGGGGGCTGGCTGCAAGTTATACAGGGGTGGTAGCCACGTTCCTGTTTGCGCTGTGGAGACACAAAGGTGACCAGATCTTTAAATGCATGTTGTGCTGCTGAAAGCATCTTGGGATGCTTTGGCCTTTCAACATCTTCATGTCCTAAGAAACTGAACTTTGTAGCCCCACAGTCTTGTTGATAGTGCTTGAATATTGCAGAACATTTGCCTGAGATGTATGTTCGCTAACCAGAACCAAATAGGATAGCATTGAACTGAAAACTCTTGAGTCTGTTTTTAGGATGATACTGTGTCTAAAGGAGTAAAGTTGTAAACATAGGCTGCAAACAAAGAAGAAATGACTGATCTGTCTCCAGTGCCTGCGTTCATGCCTCCTCCTTTGCATGGACACTAGCATTCTAGTTTTCCAAGTTCAAAGCAATAGCTTGGATCAGGAAAACAATCCAGCTACGAACAAATCCAGGTAGACAAGTACAGATGAATGTTTGGCTTTCCCAGCAGCCTGACCAGAATCGGGGCCAGCACAAGGGGAAGGGCAGCAAGAAGCACCTTACTGGGAGAGGTGCCCAACTGCTCTTTCGGCAGCAGCCAAAACTCAGTTGGCTTAAAGAAATTAGGAACTAACTGTAGGAACATACTTGAGCTTTTGGATCCTTCAGAAATATTTGCTTTGTTTTATTTCATTTTATTTTTGTCTTGTGTTTGGTACACTGGCAATCAATTGTCACCACTGCTGTTTTGAATGATGGCATATGATCCGTGCTAGTCCAAAAGTAATAAATCCCAACTACATGAATCCCATCTGAAGGCGCAACCTGGCAGAACATCATGCCTTTGCTCTGAGATGAGCCTGTATGACAGAAGGGAAGAGGGTTGTGAATGAGGAGTTACTTATTGTTTTCATTCTAGGAATAGATGCTTTTAAGCAGTGGAATTCCCTCAGCTTTTGAACATGTCTGTGAAATGTAAGATAACAGCTTCCACTTAAAAAGGAGACTGGGAAAGGTTGACTTCATTCAGAGGTTTATTTTTTCTGCACCCTGCCTTTAAAATAAACAAATAATAAAATAAATAATAATATAATATAAATAAATTTTGTTTTGCTGTTGCTTAGTATCTTGGATGAGCCTCTTAATGTCTTGTTCCTTTGGGGAAATACTGCTCAATAATGGGTTGAGTCAAAATGGGGCATAATTTATAATCAAGTCATTGGAATCAATGGATTCAAGGCAAAAATTGTTTTTAAAAAAAGAGAAATTTGAAAGAAAATCAAAATTCATGTGTGACTTAAAACCTGAAAACATTTAAACCCTATTAAACCTACACTGCTTTCAGCTAAGGACTCTTGGATTGATGAATGCAATATATGAGGATAAAGCTGATAGAGTTTAGTATTTTATGATTTTTTCAAGCCATTATATCATGTTTAGAATCTATGAAATTATTAATTTTATCGTACTAACAGGTTTTCCAGTTTTCTAGCAGTGACCCTGCACGTTGTTCAGGTGTGACTAGTGACATTTTTGTTCAAAAACAAAAAGAAAACCCTCCCATTTATATATCTCTTTTCCACTGATCTTCCAGCAATTATTAAGCAGCATTTGCTGCTTGCTTTATTCATCCCATCCCTCATCCTTGACTCCTCATCCCCTCTTCTCTTAAGCTTCACGTTCTCAAGATGTGTACATTTGGAATAAGCTCAGAGGAAGAAGCACTTATGTGCAATCCCATAGCATCAAGCATCCTGTGGAGGCTAAAAAGTCTGTAAATCGGCTGCATGGCAGAAGAGGAGACGGGCCAGGCTGCGTCGCTTTGATTTGTGCCCTACGCTGGGATTGGCTTCACACTGTGAAGTAGGTCTGGATTTCAGGCACACAGTCGTTTTGGACACTTGGTGATTTAGTGACTTTGGCTTGTGCTATTAGAGAGACCCAGGGCCCTGGTGGGGCGATACGAAGCCAGCTCTGCATTTGGATTCTGAACACGCGTGTGAGTAGAGATCGGCTCCTGGAATTTGATCTTTGGCTCTCTTTGAGGAACGGTGCTGGTGGAGCTGGTTGCCAGAGCTGCGAGTTTTAGGAGCAATAGCAACTATGCATTGGAGAAAGAAGATGAGGTCATCGGTGCCTCTGAAGCTGTTACCCTTATCTACTGTGCACAGAGGCAGGAGAGCAATAGGTAGCAAAGGAGGAGAACCAAGAGCAGCTGGAAGAGGAAGCCCACGTTGTTCCTTCATCATCCCGGGCCGGGACAGGTCGTACGGGACGTGCTCTTCCCTGCTTTCGCTCCTGGAGCCCTTTGGCTGCTGCACAGTAAGTGTTGCCTCACTGCCATGAGTGTGGAGCGAGCCGATCGTGGCTCTGTTTTGCCTGTGGGCCGGAAGTTTCCATTTCTCATCATTAATGTGACAGGGGCTCTTTGCACAGTGTCCCTCCTAATTGCCGAGCTCGCTTGCTCGTGTTTTTAAATCAGCCTCTTGGATGGCATCACTCCAAGGGGTGTCATCGTGTGGGTGGTCAGAGAGGCCTGGGGGACGAGGACATGTCTGAGAGGGGGACGTTTTGTCCCTGCAAAATACAGAGGAGTTGCTGAAAGACAGAGGTGTTCAGTGGTTTTGAATACAGCTGCTCTTAGCTGTACAGAGTGAGAGTGATAGTGCCGAACCTGTGGAACTGGGGATTGCCACAAGAACTGCAGTAAGAAAACGGCAGTTTTCACAAATTCTGTGTTCTTGTAACAAAAACCAGCAGCTCAGAGTTTCTGGGACAGGGATGATATTCAGCTGTTGGTTTTGATAATGTGTTTGCAGAGTAAGACCTAGCTGCCTTTGTTCTCAGGAGAAAAGAGCAACAAATCCTACAACTGAATAGTATATGTAAATGCTTTTTAGGCTGTTGACTGCTGGTGGATCAGGGGATACTCTGAAGTGCCTGATCAAATATTGGAGTGCATCCAATAAACTGGGGCTAATGGGTCAGGTTATAAGAGCCCGAGCAGAATTAAACCCCATAAATCTTCTCTCTTGTGTTGATAACAATAGAGAGAGAGGCTGATGCCTGTTGGCATTTTGAAAAAAATGTAGTTTTCCTGTAGGCCAAGTATAAGAAGTTGTTCCAAACTTAAAGCCATGTTGATATGCATGTATTATTTATGCCATTTTCTTTTGTCTTAAATTTTTGATGCATTTCCCAAGTAGAAAATATTTCTTTTGGCATTGTCAAGACTGGGAATGTTCAATTATTTTTTACAGAGACACGGGAGACTGAGATTCTCAACCAGTTAAGCCACAGTTGCCAAAACTGATGATACAAAAGCCTTCAGCAGTGAAGGCAGGGTAATTCAAGCATGCTGTTCTGTTGAATCTCTTAATTTAGCTGCAGTGTCCCTTATTTAGGGGTCAGATAGATTTCTAGGAGTGTTGCACTTAGAGAAATGGGACTTGGCCATGAAGGTGGCTTGGACCTGGCCCTGCTGAATGCAGTGGTACTGAAATCCTTTTAAGAAGTGGAGCCGAGCTCTCCTCTCAAAAATGGGGTCTGACTCTGCCCCTTAGACAATGTCTTGCACAGCACCGAGCACCCTGTCGGCACTGTGATCTCCTTCTGTGGTGTTCCTCAGGTCTGAGGAATCAGCTAAATACAAAGTATGCAGGCAGTATAAAATATCCCATCGTCAGAAGTTGTAGACCATAGGGGCAGGTAAGTGCTCTATGGGTGGATTAATGAGTAACCTCTACTTCGATTAGTCAACCTCTGTTCTCTGGCGATATAATCTGTGGGCTTCTTTTTTCCTATAAAAACTCTTCTTGTTTTCACTCAGTCACTTCCACCCAAGATGTCCATTGCCCCTAGTGAGCTGCTGTTCCTCCTGGCAAGCACAGTTTGTGTCACAGAGATTCTTGCTCTACCATCCCCTCTTCAGAAAGGTAGGATCCAAATTTGACATCTGTCTTTAAGACTTTTCTTACTAGTCCAGTTTTTGTTTTTAGGCAGAGACAAACATGGAAGCCCATGTTGAAAAGAAGGGATTAGTTAAACCCCCTGAGAATTTGACCCTGAGGACTTGTAGACCTAGATACAGATAGCATTAAAATAATTTATCTGGTTTTAGTTCTTTGCTTTTGTTCCAAGTCTGGAACTGACAGCTATCTTTCAATGAGAAATTCTTATGAATTTTTAATCTAATTCCTTAATAATCCAAAATAAAATTGTATAAGCCTAATTTATAATTACCTAAGTAAATTAAATTCTGACAGATTTACAGTAAGTTAATGATCCTGGTTTGCATTTTGCTTGTGGGCTTCAAACAAAATGCAGCAAGTCCTGCAAGAATACCCTGTCTTATATTTTAAAATGCAGAATATTTTTTTCTTGGCACTATTAATGATTCCTTCAGGAAGACTTAGTAATTTATAGCCAACTGAAATGGAAATCAGATCTTGACTGCATGACCTATTATTTTTCCTTCTTTTTTAAATTTGCGCTCCTGAAAAGGGAAATTTCAAGTGATTTGCAGTGTCTAGGAAAACAAACTTGCTTTCAGTTAGCTCTACTTTGGCTGTCAAAAGAAGCTTGATATCTAAAGCATGATACCAAGTTGTGTTCTCAATCACTCCAAGGTATGATGGTGTATAGGTTGGTATTCTTTTGCTTCACTGTTCTTCCCTGCAGATAAATGCGACTGAGGCTTTAGACCTCTCGTCTAACCAAAGACTTAGAAATTGGTCCTGTAACTGTCCAGACCAGTCTGTAAACTGGTGTGCAGTCCTTTGGCATTAAAGATGTAATGCCACAAAAGATTTTAGTGTTACTCAAAATATAAATCTTGTGTTCATGCTTGTATGTTGGGAGAACAGATTCAGTGTCTAAAAAAAAATTCTAGTTTGTGGATCTAATCTGTTCTCAAACTTGGTGCCAAATTCCTTTGATAGGAGCTAAATCCCAGTTTTTTATTTTGTGTCTATGTCCTTTTTCCACTCTCTTTGTTGTATCTTTGCAAATGGTAAAAAAGATGGAAGCACTGATGACTAGAAAAAAAAAAAGATTGAATTCTAAATTCATGTCCTTAGCTTGGACAATTTATATAAAGGATTATAAAATGTGGCTTCTGCAATGACAGAGGGACTGCACTGACCTCTGCCCCAGAACCTGCCAGCCAATTTTATGTTCCTAAAAAAAAAAAACAGAAAAAAATAAATCCAGAATAATCCTGTCTTTCTTTTTACTCCTCAGATCCTAAGTGTGGGCAGAAATTTCATGAGACAAAACCGTGGAGTTACTTTAACCTTTTCACACGCATTGTTGGGGGAAACCAGGTGCAACGAGGCTCACATCCATGGCAGGTTTGCACAAGCCAATATGATCTTATTGTCAGAACAGAGCCCTGACTTTTCCTAGAAATAACAAAAGGAAAAAGCAGGTGTACTTTGTGCTTGCTGACACTTTTGGTATATATCAAAACTGTTGAGCTCCATCCTGCTTTTATCAAGAGCAGTGAAGCAGACAGGGCACCGACCCTTTCTACCCGCAGAGGAAGCCTTTATGTTTATCCTTGTTTCTGGAAGAGCATCTGTAGATCAGTCTTCTGTAAAGAGGTAGGGGTGACCCTATTCCAAAAAGACCTTCCCACTGCTGCCACCGCCAGCACCGCAGGCCATTGCCCAGCATTGTGAGGTTGCAGTTTGGAGGACAGGACACCGTGTGCTGCTTGGAGGCTCAGGATTGCAAACGATTTGGAGAACAGCCTCGGCATAGGCATCAGGGGCTCTCCTGCTCTGCAATGCACCCAGCGCCCAGCAAAGGAGAAATGCTGAGTGAACCAGCGACCTTTTCGGTTTGCTGAGTGCCTCAGGGACTTGGCATTTATTACATATATGTCGTCTCCATCTATGCCCCCAAGTTATGGCTGAGGGGAATAGCAGGGGTTTAGGACCTCTTAGACTCAAGAACAAAAAAAAGTGTTTTCTTGAAGTGCAGCATGAATTTTAACTGCGTGAACTGTGTAAGAGTTCATGCAAGTTCTCTTTTCTTCCTTCCTCAAATGCAATCAAAGCAGATTAACACATAGTCTTTAGCTGACTTGTCTCCTTTACGATGCAGATTTCCTTGAAGCGCAGGGAAAAGCATTTCTGCGGAGGCACCATTGTTTCTGCTCAGTGGGTGGTTACAGCAGCTCACTGCGTCTTGGACAGGTACGGACGTGATGCTTCAGGAGCTGCAGGTGCAGGAAAGCTGTGTGGGTTTTAAAAGTGTGTGTGTGACAGTCTTGTAACCAACACTTTCCATGTTGCAACAGAAGGGGAGAGAAAAAGCAAAACTGGTAACTATTTCAAAAGTGATGAACGGTAAAATAGACTTCCCAGATGGGATGGAGACTCATTTTTGGGAAGTGTAGCATTAGTGCTAAAAGAAGAAAAATATAGGGCTGGGAATATTGTAGTTGGTATTTTTGTCTTGATTCTGCTATGGCTTCACAGAGATTCCAATTCCATTGTAGTTAACATTGAATCCCTGTGCTAATGGAGTTGGGATTATAAATTCCAGTTGTTATTATTGTCCAGTTGTCAGGATTATAATTTCCAAACTGTACTTCTAATTGTAAATTAGATCTGTATCAGGTATCGTATGCGATCATGTCCTGGTCAAATTAGGCAACAACATGCAGAGTTTATATTAAGTATAGGAGGACAGGCAATATCTAAATCATCCTAAGGTCTCTTGGCACAAAAGTGTTTAATCAAATCTGGTTAATATGTTTGAAACATAACAGCAAATTTATATGGATTGCTTTGGTATTCCATGACTTCACATTTTGATTTGTACTAGGAACTTGCAAGTGGGATTCATTATGTTTAAAGGCACAAACTGAAAAACGCTAGAGAGGTGGCATCTCTCTCTCTCTCTTTTTTTTCCCTATGCTTTGTTGTTTCCAAATCTTCCCTCCTCCATGCACAAAGCAGTATGAGCGAATATTTTTAAATACGGGACCATGAGCCGTTTCTTCCACAGACCACTGTCAGAGTGCTCCCAGCGCCCTGCAAATTACTTTTCTTCTCAGTCTTTTTCATCTCTCGGTTTCTGCTGTAGGGGGCATAGTCAGCTTGCATTAAATGCTCTAAAACCTTAAGATGAAAGGTATTACGTATCAATAGTAATAATGTTTTCATTGAAAAACAATTATATTTTCCTTCCATTTTGAAGATTATTTGCTTGAAATTTTGTTTTGTCATTCTATAGGAATTTACTTCAGGATTTGAAGGTCACTGCAGGAGAGCATGATTTGAGGATCAGGGAGCCTGAAGAGCAGACCCTCCCTGTTAAATATGTCATTAAGCATCCAAAGTTTGATCCCAGGAGACCAATGAATTATGATATTGCCCTTCTGAAGCTGGATGGAGCCTTCAACTTCAGTAAGGCCATAGTTACCTGTGATCTTTTACAGTGAAGAAGGTAAAGCCTCTCTTTCTCGCAGATGCTGTGTAATGTCTTGACACTGAGTATATACCAATTTCTCAGTTACTAGATTATATAATTCAAATCTCCCGAGTAGTTTGCTACTGGAGGTAAGTCAGAAAGATATATCAGTTGTGTTTAATGATCTTATAGAGACTTAACGCTCCCTTCAAGAAAAAGATATTGTTCTTTGTATGTAGAATATTAATATTTGGCCAAATAACAGTGTGGGATGTTTCTGTTCGCTGTTGATCTAGAGATGTACATGGAGGTTTCTGCTTCAGGAGGACAGTAGAGCTGGTCAAAGGCAGGCCAGAGCTCAGAGCACATCACAATGTTATTTGGCCAAATATTAACATTCTACATACAAAGAACAATACCTTTTTCTTGAAGGGAGCGTTAAGTCTCCATAAGATTGCATGAGATTATCTTTAGCACTGTCTGAAAGGTCTGTTTGGAAGTTCTAAGGAAAGAAAAAAATGACAGAAGGAGAGACATTTCTGTTTCCTAGCCTATTTCCCAGCTATACCTCAGCTATAGAGTAGTTCTGTTTTACAGACATTTTCTTCTTTTTTTTTCTTTTTTTTTTTATGCTATTCCTCCTCATGTTTACGTGCTGTTGAGGGGCAGAGATGAGTTCAGCCTATTGAAATAATATGCTGCTATTCTGTAGGTTCACCTTCACATCACAAGGATACCGAGACCTGTGGTTCTGTTTTCTAATACATTATGAAGTAACAGCACAGAAAAATTGTCAAAGGGCAGACTTTTTGGTCTTTGTGGCATTCTTCAGATGCCACATAAATGAGAGTATTCTTTATCTTTGAAGAGCTGGATGAGGGGAGAAAAAAAAATGCTTTTTGTTTCTCTTTCCAATATTTATTAAGCAACTCCATGTCTATGTGCCACAGGTACATCAGTTTTGCCAGCATGTCTGCCTGATCCTGGTGAAAAGTTTGAAGCAGGATATATCTGCACTGCTTGTGGCTGGGGCCGTTTGCACGAGAGTAAGCTACTGGCGTTGTTCTTTGCCAGCGTCTGCAACAATCTTCGTTTCTTTATTTCTTCCTTCTTTTGTAAGGGACAATGATTTCTACAGCACCCCCATCTCTCTGTAGCAGGCAGACGTTTTCAGCTCAGTGAAGTTCTCTTGCCAGTTTTACGTATTCAATTTTAGATATTTTCTTGATAATTGCTCCAAAACACATTGTTTCAGCTTATTTCTGAAACTAAAAGCTTAAATGCATGGGCTATGAACAAGAAGAAACCATCAACTGGGCATAGGAATTGTTTATGTGTGAACTACCTCAAAATAAGTCACTGTAATATATGGACCTGTATTTAACATTGGAGACACTTTTAAATTTACTCAAGTGAAACTAGGCTTATTTTCAAATGTACACATAACTGGCTGTGTATCAAAACATGTTTGTGACCATTAAACTGTCTCGAGCAGGACTGCAGCTCATATTTTTTTTGCATGCTGGTATTGAAATTAATTTCACCTTTCAATATTACTTTTGAGCAAATCCTTTTTTGTGTGTATGTGTTTCAGATGGAGTACTCCCTCAGGTATTACATGAGGTCAATCTGCCAATCATAAACAGTAGGGAGTGTTCAAGAGTATTGTCAACTTTAAGGAAACCTATCCAAGAGGACACTATTTTATGTGCTGGATTTCCAGATGGAGGAAAAGATGCCTGCCAGGTCAGCTGAGGAGAGGGCCTCGTGTATGTACAAGTGTTTCTCAGACAGTCAAGATGCTGTGTCCCTGAGTGAATAGGTGTGCTGTGTATTGCAATATTTGGAATGTATTCATTTTGTGTGCAAATTCTTCTAAGATCTGTAGAGGGGAATCTGCTTATTAGATGATCCCATTTTAATTATCACATACATAGTACAACAGGGTCCTGAGAGTAATTTTGATTTGAAGACTCTGTCTTTTGCAGCATATCCCAGTGCAATAATATTTATGGCTTTCTAACTTCAGAATGTTGCTAATGTTCTCAGGAGGACGGTAAGAAAGTATTGTCTTGGATTACAGGAAGGAAAAGAAGCAAGATGAAAGTGAAGTGATTGTTCATCATGCATTATGAAATGAAAAATGAAATGGAAGAAAAAACTCCTTGCTCCATCTTTCATGCTGAAACAAAGCAGTTATATACCTTTGAGGCAATTAGTCTGACTCTCCCTTTTTAAAAATCCTGACTAAACACAATCAAAAAGTCTTTCTTCACTTCTTTTTTTAATAACTGTTCCCTAATTTGGTAGTTTTGACACTATGGT